>NC_091450.1:5143432-6343432 GCF_964237555.1 Oryctolagus cuniculus | reverse complement strand
ACGGCTGAGTTATGCTTAGAGCGAGTTGGGGTGTGGGGGTGGGCTGGGGGCCGTAGAGACAACGCATCAAGAGGCGCTCGCAGGGCCTCAGAGGGAGGAGGGGCTGTGGGCCCCGCAAGCCAAAGGGGGCCACGCCCCTAGCGGTCATTGGTCGTTGGGAAGGCTGGGGAGCTCCGAGCTGCATCCTGGGAAATGTAGTCCCTCGTTCGCACGTGAGGAGTTGGCGGAAAGAACTGGCGCCCCGGTCGTGCCGGCCAAAGGGCCCTGAACCCAGGCTGGCCGTTTTCCCGCGGCATCGCCCTCTCCCACCTCGGACGCAAGGACCGGTACATCTCAGCGGGGGGACTTCCTTCATTGCAACCTGCCCCGGCTACTGGCCGGCGTCTCGGGGACCCTGAGCCACGTGCCGGGCGGTGCCTGTGTTCAGCGTGCTGCCGGTTCCTCGGACGGAGCCTTCACCCAGTCGGTACTAGGACTGGCGCCGACCTGGCTTGGCGCTGGTGCCGGAGCAGGAGCCAGGGCCATGGCCACGGTGGCAGCCGCGGGCTTATCAGCAGTTGTACCTTCTCGGGGGCCCGTAGGCTTGTCAGTGGTCTCGCCTTCGCGGGGACTCGCGGCCTTGTCCGCTTTCGGACCCCATCTGACGTCCAGGCTTTCGGCGGGGCCGCAGCGGCTGGACCAAGTGGGACTGGAGACGGAGACGCGGGCTACGGTGACCTCGGGCACAGGGCTGCCGGTGGTGGGCACGCTCGCCGAGGCACGGGCCGTGGCGGGGGATGACATCGGGCCGCCAAGGAAGTGTCCCGTGGCCAAGGCCCTGCGGCAAGGGGAGGGAAGAACGCAGGATATTGCATCATAGAGACGCAGCCACTGTGGAGCGGGCGTTCCCCAGGACTCACCTCTGCATGGGTTCCCTGAGTGCGAGTAACTACACCTCACCTCCTGAGAAATCCCCAAACACACTGGGTCTTCCTACCCAGTAGTAAAGTAGGCATCAAGCCACTTTCCCAAGCCCAAGGGAACGGGATAAAAATAGTGGGCGGAGCGAGCGCTGATGCGTGGAGGAACAGGGTAAGCTCCCAATAAACTTCGGTTTACTACGAAGCTCTCAGGTGCTGGCAGTGTCTGTCTGAAGGGCTGGTTGGGCCCCCCAGCTGGGAGGCTTGACCTTCACCAGTGGTCCCAGCGGCAGTAGAAGCCTGGGCCACTTCCCCGAAACAGTCCTGACCTTGGCTGTCCTTTGGGGGCTGAGCAGGTGCTGGCTTCCCTCGTGGAAACTGCCTGTTTCCAGCAGCACTGGGCTGTGATTGGCTCATGGAGCGTTTGACACGGACCACTTCTCAACCCCCGCCCCTGGGTCCTCTCCCACTGACCCCTCAGCTTTCTGTGTTAACCAGTCTCCCTGGGAAGGTCCATCCAAGCCCACGGCTAAGCTGCTGAGAGCCAGCTCCTTCAGCCCGGTTCTTTCCTGAGCTCCAGACTTGGAGGAACAGGGAACCTGCAGGAGGCTCTGGGTCAGAGGTGTGGGGGAGGGGCTAGGACAGGCAGAGCAAGCAGGGACCGCAGGCCTTCACTCGGGCTCAGGAGAGGAGGCGCTGGGAGGAGCCCTGCGTCAGGCCTGGGCAGGCCTGGGCAGCAGGAGGCCAGGCTTGGGGGTGCAGGGCCTGCCGGAGCTCCCGCCGGTCTGGTTCCCCTCGCTGACCTACTGTGGGCAAACAGCTACCCTTTTCTGAGCCTCATTCTGGCCACAGGGTGAGGGCAGTTGGGCCGCCATCCTGAGTGAGGCGACAAGCCAGGGGTCAGCTTTGGCCTGTGGCCCCTGGGGAGGGGTGTGGGTGTCCCTGTGCTTGTCAGATGTCATCCCCTTTCCCCAAGGGCGTGGATCTGTAAATCTTAAGAGATTAAGATCTCCCACAGGCCAGCACTGGATAGGGGCTGTGACTGGGCTAAGCATGGGGTCTGGTTTCGGGACAGGACAAGCTCTCTGGGCTCGCTCTAGACTAAGAGAAAACAAAACGCCAGGACTATCTTACTCCCTTTATTCTCTTCAACTAATCAACATGACCACTGGTGACACAACAGTTATTAACACACAACACTCACGGGTGGGGCTTCTCTAACCTCCACGGGGACCAGTCACGGGAGTGGGGCCCCCTCCTGGGAGCACCCCCACGTCTTGGCTGTGTGGTTTCAAGTCCCCCCGCACCCTCCCCCATTCGGGACTCAGGCCCAATTCTTTACAGTTCCCATCTGACCTCCAGTCACAGCAGTTTCGAGTTTCACCCCCAGCTTGGACCAGTTTCCAGTCTCCTCTCTGCAGCGCTCCTCCATGGGGCACTCGGGAAGGGGCTGGGGCCCACGCTGTGCCTTCCAGGCTCAGTGCTGGCCGGCCAGTGTCAGAGGGACTCTGGATGCCACCACCTCCCTGCTTAATGTCTCCCAAGATGTAGCTGGCTCCAGGGAGGGAAGCACCTGGCTCAAGTTTGGGGGAGGTGGGTACGAGATATGCGGCTACACCCAGAGGCGCCTGAGGAGAGCCAGACCCCCACCAAGTCATGTCCACACCGTCCATTCTGCACCCCAGCCGGGACCCCTCAGCCCTCACCCATCCCCACCGCATGCGAGCACCATACTACATACGCTACACCCTAGTCCTCAATGCGCTACACGGACCACCGCCCCCCTGGATGGCCTCTGAGCCCCCAGGGCTCTCTTCTGGAGAGAGACCCTCAGACCTGTGTCTGGGGAAATCTGCTTTAGCTTCCCGAGGGATTCGTCGCACGACTTCAGTTTCTTCCTGCTCCCAGCTTAGAGGGGGAGCATCCCCGCAGTCTCCCGGGGCCATCGCAAGCAGGTCCCTCCCCCTGGGCGGCGCCCTCCTCCCTGGCTCCCATGGGCGGGGCTTCCCGCAGGTGGTAACAAGGCCTGCCCCCGCCCTCCGCCTCCCCCCCACCCCCAGCAGGCCTGGGCTGTCCTCTCCCCCGGTGTTCTAGATTTCGATCCGTTTCAGTGAGGTGATCCCTCCGTGGGGGTCGGGGCGACAATGTTCACCTTCTGAACCTCTCGCTCTGCAGAAATCCAGGTCACCCCTCTCTGGGGGAACCTCAACGTGGCGTTTCAGTCCCCCGCCTCCGCAGCGGTGCATCCCTGAAGCCAGTGTGGGGTCCGTGAGAATTCCTTTGCCACCCGGCCGGGAGTGGCGTCCTCACCCGTGAGGGGTCTCCGGGGTTAGGGGTCGGGGCTCTTGTCACGTGCTTCTCTCAAGCTTTCTCTCTTCAGCCAGTTTCCAGGGACACCCCCGCCCCACCCCGTCACGTGAGCAGGGCGGCTGGGACTCCCACAGTTCAGTGCGTGTGGCCCGCGAGGACAGCTGTGCCCACTCCTCCCTCCGAAGGCTTCTGGGTAGGGAGGAGAGCGGAGTCGGGGGCAGCTGGCCGGTCCGAAGGCCAAGGCCGAGATCGGGCTGGGTCATCACCGCCCCCAGAGGGCTCCGGTGGGGAGGGGGCCGCGGGCAGATGGGCCCTGCGGGGCGTCCCGCACCCTGCACGCGTGCGGGCTGGCTCATCCCGAGGGCGGCCTGGCCACCGGCTCGGATGAGCGGCTGAGGTTGAGAATCAGGTTGCTGGCGAATCCGAGCTCTGTTCCGTCCCTGCTCGTCACAGCGAACACCGCCGCCGCCGCCGCCGCCGCGGCTCGGGCAGGCTTGGAGAAGGCGAGGGAACGCACCACGCACGGGGCTGGCGGCGGCGGCCGAGGGCTGGGTTCTTTGGAGGTTGGCTAGCAGCGGTTTCCCCTCTCCACTGAGGACAGAATTCGAGGCAATGGGGCTGCCGCGGCAGCAGGACTGCTGGCAGTTAGCGAGACCTGAGAATGTGGCAGGAGCCGCCTCCACCCCTGGCCGGGTGGGGGCTGGGGCAAGGGTAGTCCTGCCTGGCCGGGGGTGGGGTGGGGGGACCCTGCCGCCTGAGCTGGGATCTGCTTGTACTTGCAGCTTAACAAGCTCCCAGCGGCTGCGGGGGCGAGGGAGAGCCTGGAGCTGCCTCCCTGGCTGGCTTCCATCCCACAGCTCCCCCCAGAGCTACCTAGCAGGACTCCCGGGCCCTCCCACCCCCATTTTTATGGTGGGTTCTTAGTATTCTTAAACTCGAAAGTTCTTAAGCACCCCAAACTTCAGCCTTCAGAAAGGCTTGATGCTTTTTCTCCCCCATTTTTGGGGGGTTCTTTTTTGATAAGGGATTCCCTACAAGGCTGGCTCCCAGGGCCAGGGGCTGCACTGGTCTCCGTCTGCCTTGAGTCCTCCCGGTTTCTCCCGCCCTGCTCCCAGGCCCTCTCTTCTCCCTGGGAGACAGGCCCCTCCCTCTGCTCCCCCCCACCAGGGGGTGAGGACAGAAGTTTGCAGAGCGAGGGGCGGGGAGCGATTTTTCTACAGCTTCTTGGGGGTCACATCTCCCAGTCAATGCCATTGCTGTATTCCCTGACCCTACAGGATTTTGATAAGGATACAGTTTTATAGGACTGCCTAGAGACATATTGGGACCTCTTCCTACAATTAATAAGGGCTTTTATCCACTATGGTTTATAGGGTTTTTCTGCTACAGACTTAAAGGGCTTTTTGTTTTTTTTTTTTCCTACATATTTATAGGGTTCCTAACCCCAACAGTTTTTCACTACTGCCTTATTGGTGGTTCCCACCCACGACCTCATAGGGGTTCTCACGGGGGACGTAGGATTCCCGCACCCGGCTTTCTCCTCCACTTCTCTACAGTGTGATAGGGGTGTCCTTTCCCCACAAGCCTCTCTGGGGGGTCCAGTGTCCCTCTCCGGGGAGGAGGGGGGAGAGAGAGAGAGGCCCCGGGTCCCCAGAGCCATGTCACGGAGAGCTCCCTGGGTGACAGCTCCTGTGCAGGAGGAGGGCTGCGACTTCGGTGAAGCCATCGCCGCACTCGGGGCATACATAGGGCTTGGCTTCCGAGAGCGCGGCGGGGCTGTCGCCTTCCCTGTGGCAGCTGCCCCCTGTCGGGGCGGGGGCCTCTCCCTCACCTTCCTGGTCTGTGCACAGGGCCTCGGGCGCCGGCTCCGGCTCCGGCTCGGGTTCCGGCTCCGGCTCCGGGTCCTGCTCCGGCTCCGGCTCCAGCTCCGGCTCCGGCTCCGGCTCCAGCTCGGGGTCCTCAGATCTGGGGGATTTTTCTTGGGTGTGGGTTTCCTGGTGCCGAATGAGTGCCAGGCGATCGAGGAAGGCGGCGCCGCACTCGGAGCAGCTGTAGGGTCTGGCCCCCAGGGGGCTCCTGAGATGCTCCAGGAGGACGGAGGAGCTCTTGCCCAGCTCGGGACTCTTGGGGGGCTTGGCGCCTGCGTGCACTTTCTGGTGCAGAAGCAGCTCGGAACTGAGGGCGAAGCTTTTTTTGCACTCCGGGCATTTGAAGGGCTTCCCACCGAGGAAGGGGCTGGGCCCGGGCCCCGGCCCCGCCCCCGGCCCTTCCCCTAGGCCAATCCTGTAATCGGGGAAGAGGAAGGGCTTCTCGTTGCCGTGTGTGAGCTGGTGCTGGAGCAGCACGGCGCGATCCTGGAAGCTCTCGCCGCAGTGCGAGCAGATGTAGGACTTGGAGGAGAGCATTCCCAGCCTCTGGCCGAAGCCCTCCTGCCCCTCGGGCGCCTTAAAGGGCTGCCCTGGGGGCCCGGCGAGCCTCGGTGGGCGGAACTGCGGGCCTTTGGGGGCCGCGTGCGCCATGAGGCCGCCGTCGGCGTTCTTGTAGGGGTTCTCCCCGATGTGGATCCTCTGGTGCTGCATGAAGATGCCCTCGTCGTTGAAGCCCTTGCCGCAGACCAGACACTTGTGTGGCTTGGCCCCGGGCGGCGGCGTCAGCAGCGCGGGGTCGCCGAGCCCCAGCAGGGAGTCGCCCTGCGCCCTGCGCGCCGGCGTCTTCCCCCTCTCGTGGATCGCGCGGTGCTGCTCCAGCTCGTGGGCCTCCAGGAAGGCCTTGCCGCAGTCGGAGCACACGAAGAGGTTCTCGTCCATGTGGGTGCGGACGTGGGTGATGAGGTTGGAGCTCTGGCTGAAGCTCTTGCCGCACTCGGGGCACTTGTAGGGCTTCTCGCCCGTGTGCGTGCGCCGGTGCTGGATGAGGTGCGAGCTGCGGATGAAGCTCTTGCCGCAGTCGGAGCACTTGTAGGGCTTCTCGCCCGTGTGGATGCGCTGGTGGCGGATGAGCGTGGAGCTCATGATGAAGCTCTTGCCGCAGTCGGCGCAGATGTAGGGGCGCTCGCCGCGGTGGATGCGCTGGTGGTTGATGAGGTTGGAGCTCACGCTGAAGCTCTTGCCGCACTCCGGGCACTTGTAGGGCCGCTCGCCCGTGTGCGTGCGCTGGTGCCGCAGCAGCGTGGCGCTCAGCGTGAAAGTCTTGCCGCACACCGGGCACTTGAAGGGGTCCTCGCGCAGGTGCGTGCGCTGGTGCTTGATGAGCGTGGAGCTGTGGCCGAAGCTCTTGCCGCACTCCAGGCACTCGTAGGGCTTCTCGCCGGTGTGCGTGCGCTGGTGCTGCGTGAGCTCCGAGCTCTGGATGAAGCTCTTGCCGCACTCGGTGCAGCGGTAGGGCTTCTCGCCGGCATGGATTTTCTGGTGCTTCAGGAGGTTGTGGTTCTGGCCGAAGCGCTTGCCGCACTCGGCGCACTTGTAGGGCTTCTCGCCCGTGTGCGTGGCCTGGTGCTGGATGAGGTCCGAGCTGCGGTAGAAGGCGCGCCGGCACTCGCCGCATTTGTAGGGCTTCTCGCCGGTGTGCGAGCGCTGGTGCTTGATGAGGTTGGTGCTCTGCGTGAAAGCCTTCTCGCACTCGGTGCACTTGTAGGGCTTCTCGCCCGTGTGCGTGCGCTGGTGCTGCACCAGGTTGGAGCTCCAGCTGAAGCACTTGCCGCAGTCCGGGCACTTGTAGGGCTTCTCGCCCGTGTGCGTGCGCTGGTGCTGCACCAGGTGCGAGCTCTGCGTGAAGCTCTTGCCGCACTCGGAGCACGTGTTGGGCCGCTCGCCCGTGTGGATGCGCTGGTGCCGCAGCAGTTTGGACCATTGGCTGAAGCTCTTGCCACACTCGTTGCAGATGTAGGGCTTCTCGGCGCCCGCTGGGCGGCCCTGCACCAGCTCGCGCAGGCTGGGCTCACTGGCCGCCACCACCGGGGGGCTGTTCCACGTGGTGAGGGTCCCCCACTGCCAGCTCGCCTCACAGGCCTTGGTCCAGTCGGGTGGGGTGGGGACCACCTCGGGGGCTGCGGGGTCCGGGGGGCTTGGCGGGGCCTGGGGGGCCGAAGGGTCCGGGCAGGGGCTCTCCGGGGGCATCCCTGCTGTGTCCTTGAACTCTGGACTCTGAGCTGGCTCGCCCAAGATGACCTCCTCTCCGGAACTTTCCCGCTGAGGGCTGGAGTCCTCCTCTTCGTTCCCACTCTCGGCACCTACGGACAAAAAGGGAGTCTCCAGCCCCCGTCTCCCTTCAGAACTGGGGTGCGCGCGGGCGAGAGAGGGCGGGGGTGTCTGGGCTCTCTTCCCTCCCCCTCCCCGAGCGGGGGCGCTGTTGCATCAGGACCAGGGGCCCTGGCTGGACCCCTCACCTCTGTCGGCATGGTTCGGGCTGTGTCCTGCAGCCTGCACATCCGGGCCCCACAGCACTGTCTCCGGCTCCATCCCAGAGCTCAGGACCGAGCAGGGTTCCGGGGACCCTAGCGGGGCGGGGGGGGGGAGAGAAAAGGGGGGCACCAGGGGAGTTCATTCTGCACTTTGCTCCCCTAAACCCGTCTTGTTCCCCCACCCCACCCCCCATTCCTCATTGGTCTGGAACCAGTTCTCACTCCAGCCCCTAACCCTTAAGGCCTGATTCCTGCTCCAGATCTTAAGATCACAACTACACAAGGAGGTGAATTTAAGAGCGTAATTAAAAACTCATCAGCCATAACCCTTTGAACCCAGACTGGGGGCTGTGGGAGCCTCTGACACAGCAGGGGAGGCCGGCTGAGCCCACACCTCCCATGCCCAGAGGCTGAGAAACCTGTTATTTTGCTAATCAGAGGAAGCTCATTAAGACTCCAATTTTCCTCCTTAATGGGGCTGCTAATTGAGACCAATAAACCTTCCCCTTCTGAGCCCCAAAAGAATGGACGCTGGCATTTAAAGGGTTAAAAAAAAAAGAAAACAAACCACCCCAATTTTCCAGAGAGGGCTGGAGGCCTTGGGGCACTTTCCCGTTATCCCAGCAAAGAAGGCTCGGGCCAGAGGTGGGGCCCGGCTTCCGCACAAGCCAGGAGGGTAGGATGAGCCGGGTGCCCACTGCAGAGACCCAGCAAGCAGGCTGTCCATTTCACAGATTAGTAAACCAATGCCCCGGGAGACTGCCCCACAGTCGCCGGCTGGGAAGTGGCCGAGCTAGGAGCACAAAGGCAGGGCTCTGTGTCTGACAGCGCGAGGTGACCTTGGGAGTCATGTGAGCCTCATACGGCCAGCCTGGCTGGCAGGAGACGAGTGACGAGGAAGGCTCAGAGGCTGCTGGCCCTGCAAATGGGTGGGAGAAAACCCTGGGATGGAGCGGTCACCCAGGCTGAGGGAGGTGGGGCTGGACCCAGCGCCTCCCGGGCCAGACCCTCACTCTCCACCGCCCTGTCTCGGCACTCCTCCTCCTCCTTGTCCTTTCAAAAGCTCTGGTTTGCTGATGCTGTATCGCAAACTCAGGAGCAGCCCCTGGCACATAATAGGTGCTCAATAAATTGTGGTGGCCACGCGCATGAGCCCCTGACTCTGGGAGAACCAATCTCACCCAGTGTCTTTAAGGAGAGGCCAGCGACGGAGCAAGGAGGGCCGCACACAGCCAGCTGTCACTTCGAAAGCCACGAGGTGACTCCAGGATGAGGGCTCCCCACATTTAGACCCTTAAGAGAATCCCTGCGTGGGGGCAGGGCTTTGGGGGGCAGCGTGGGGGTGGATGCTGGGTGCAGGGCAGGCAAGGTGCAGACGGACAGGGAGGCAGCTGAGACAACCAATGTGAAGCAAGCAGCAGCCCAACCCTGCCAAGGGGCCGCGGCACACACACAAGCTGGATTTGAGGAGGGAATTAATGTCTTCATCCCCTCAGCTACTTAGGCGCTGAGACTCCAGCCGCCAACCCTAAGTGTCTTTGGAGAAGTGGAAGCTGGGACCTCTAGCTGTGCTGGTGGGGGCTGCCTGGCTGCTCCTAGGAGGCCAGAAAGGTGCAAGGTTGCCCCCACGGCGTTTGCTGAGGGTGGGTGAGCGCTCCTGGACCTGAATCGTCTGGAGAAATCCCAACCCGGTGGTCCCGAGTAGGAGGGAAAGGGTTAACGCCAAGGCCGACACGGAGCAGGAAAAGTGGGAAGACGGAGAGAGGCAAAGAAGTGCCTGGAGCAGGCCCCGGCGCCCGGAACACCGGCCTCGGACCTCGGGAGCCCCACTGCGGACGGAGGGAGGAGGAGACGGCTCGGAAGAGGTGTGGGGAGCGGCCCGGGGTGACCCTGACCTGGAGGCAGCGGGAATGCAGCCTCCCCAGGCCCCGGCCCCGCCGCGCCCGCGCCCCGCCAGCCCCTGCCCTCCTGCTCCACCTGAGCCGCGACCCTCGCTCCGGCTCCTGATCCCGAGCCCCGCATCCTCCCTCTCCGCCGGCCCCGGGCGCCCGGGACTCCCGGCTCGTCCGCCGCCCGCCGGCGCCGGGCTCCGGCCACAACCGCGGCTCGCAGCGCCCGGCCCCCACCCCCACCCCGGCCCGGATCCCCTCCTCCGCGGGCGCACACGCCCTCCCCTCCCCCACCGCCAGACCCTCGCGCCCTTCCCAGAATCCTCCAGCCCTCGGCCGCCCCCAGCCCGGCCCCCACCCCTGCCCCGGGGCGGCGCGGGCGCGGGCGGGGGGCTCGGGCCCGGGCGGCCGGCGCCCGCCTCCCGGGCCCCATTGTTCCCCGGCCGCTGTCCCGGGTCCTCCAGGCCACCCCCCCAGGAACCCTGGCGTCCCCAACTCACGGCTCTGGGGGTCTGGGAAAAGCCGGAAGGCAGAATCCAGCCCCAGGGGACTTAACCCCTTCAGTGCCCTGCCTCGGGGGGAGGGGGCGGGCTAGGAGTCGAGGACTCTGGGGTCCTTCTGCAGGGGTGATTCCAGGCTGAGGACCCGGGGACCAGTTCAGGGTGACTGGGACGGAGCAGGAAGTGACCCCAGCTTCCCGGGCCCCTCTAGCCTGGAGTCAGAGCATCAGCTCTATGGGATTTAACCCCTTGCCTCCCGCAGCCTGGGAAAAAAGGGGACGGCGGGAGCCGGGAAAGTGGCTGAGGCGACGCCCCTCTCCCTGTCTCAAGGGGGAGCCGGAGCCACGGTCCTTTGGGGCGGGGGGGGGGGGGGACCCGGATGTCAGCGAGGGTCTCTGGAGCGCTGGCCGCTGTCCACCTCGCAGGGGATCGGCTGCCGGCGGGCTCTTTGTGTGGACTCATCATTGTGGGAATGGGACGGGGTGGGGGTGGGGTGGGGGCAGGGACTAAAAATGACCTCAGGGAAATAATTCATGGCAACCCGAGTTTGGCCTGAGGGGAGACGGAGAGAGCTGTACCCCCTACTTTTCTTCCTGCATCAGGGGAGAAAAGTGAGGGCCAGAGGCAGCAGAGAAGCCAGCGTGGGGTACCCCCCGTCAGCCAGGGAGCGTTAGCCCCTTGGGGGGGGGCGGCGTGAGGCACCCAGTTCACAGAAGAAACCTTAAAAAAATCCTGGAACACTGGTAGCCCCTCCCCCTGCCCCCCCCCCAGGGGGCAGGACATTTGGGCTTCCAGTTTTTTCAGATTCTATCTCATTTCCTTCTCACCACATGGGGTGAGGCAGGATGGGGTACAGGTAGGACCCCCATTTTCCAGGTGAGGAACCACGGTGTGTGGAGGCAGGGGAAGGGCCTGAGGCCCTGTTATTCTAGAAACACCTGTCCTCAACACGCTGTGACCTCAGAAGTTGACCAAGGACCAGGCTGCCCACCCTCAAGAAGTGTGGAGGTTACTGCGTGTGTCCTGGATACAAGGTCTACTTGGCCAGAGGAACATTACAGAAATTGCTAGATGCAGGGCCTACGCTGTGGCATAGCTGGTAAAGCCGATGCCTGCCATGCCTGCATCCCATGTGGACGCCAGTTCAAGTCCTGGCTGCTCCACTTCCAATCCAGCTCTCTGCTGTGGCCTGGGAAAGCAGTGGAAAATGGCCCAACTCCTTGGGCCCCTGCACCCGCATGGGGAGACCTGGAAGAAGCTCCTGGCTCCTGGCTTGGGATCAGCACAGCTCCAGCTGCCCCCACCATTTGGGGGAGTGAGCCGGGGGATGGAAGATTCTCGCTCTCTGCCTCTGTCTGTGTAACTCTGCCTTTCAAATAAATAAATCTTTTTTAAAAAAAAAAAAAAAAACCTAGATGCAGCCTCTCTGGGCCCACACCTGGAGTTCGGAGTGTGGCCACAGGGAGACGGGGCCTGGCCCGGTCCTGCCCCTGCTGGCTTCCCCTGCCCTCTCCCTCTACCCACTGTCCCCCCAGGCACATTTCTGTCTCCTCCCTGGCTCAGGGCCTTTACACACACACACACACACACACACACACACACACACGGACCCTTTTCCTTGCTGTTTCTCCCAGCCTATGCTGATATTTATTTGGCTGTAGCCTGTGTAGCTGCACCTGCCTGTGTACACACACACACACACCACACACCCCCTCCACACATACACACACCCTCACACACACCCACATACCCTACACACACACTGTTACACACGCATATACAGCCCTGCACACACACGCACGCTGACGTCAGCACGCCCAGGCGAACGCCATCTCTTCGCTGGGTCTCCAAGGCCTGACTGCCGCTGGCGCTGTGTGCTGCCGAGCACTGACCTGGCCCTGGGGCACTGACTCTGTGGAATGCTGCTCCCCGGAGGCTCACGGGAGGATTTTAATTCAGCCTCCGGCTTTTTGACAAAACTGCGGCTCTTCCACATGCATGCGTTCCAAGTCTGGATTTCCTGCTGCTTTGGAAAACCCAAACTTTCAGGTCTCAGCGCGTGGCAGGAGCCCTCCCCCTCCAGGAGCCCTGGCTTCCCAGTGTGTCACAGTCCCTGTTGCCCCCTTCACTACTGATGTCCAACTGCGGGCGCTGACCCTGTGCCCCTCGCTCTGTGTCCCCCAGGTTCAGGGTAAGAAATGGGGGGTGCTGGCACTGTAGTGTAGCGGGTAAAGCCGCTGCCTGCAGTGCCAGCATCCCTGACTGCTCCACTTCCCACCCAGCTCTCTGCTGTGGCCTGGGAAAGCAGTGGAGGATGGCCCAAGTCTTGGGCCCCTGCACTCACATGGGAGACCAGGAAGAAGCACCTGGCTCCTGGCTTTTTATCAGCACAGCTGCAGCCATTGTGGCCAAGACCTCTCTCTCTCTCTCTCTCTCTCTCTCTCTCTCTCTCTCTCTCTCTCTCTGCCTCTCTTTCTCTCTGTGGAACTCTGACTTTCAAATAAATAAATATTATAAGGAAAAAAAAAAAAAGAAATGGGAGGGGGACATCTTCCCAGAGCGGTGCATTTATCATCGAGCCGCCTGCACACGACGGCTCCTTGAACCTTCAGGACAGCTGGTGACACTGGGATCGCCATCACCCCAAGCGTGGACAGGGGAAGTCACCTGTACTCTTCAGCTGGCCTCAGAGCCACCATGGCTTCCAACCACCACTCTGCTGCTCACAGTGGTTCAGGTGCAGCTGGGGTCAAAGGGCAGCCTCTCAGCCCATCTGTCCCCCACCTCCTGCCCCATCCAGCTCCAGGAGCCTGGTTTGAGCTGAGCCAGGATCAGTTTGGGCGCCCTGATCACCCGGAGGCAGAGGGGCCCCTGACTATGCACTGCAGGGGGCGTCCTGACTGTGCGACCCTCCTGGCAGGGGAACACTTGGAAGGATGAGGGTAATCCCCACCCTCCCAGGCCTCTCGTGGGCAACAGGCTGCCCTGTTGCTCCTGGGTGTGGCTCACCAGCCTCGCACGGGGACCACAAGGCCCCCAGGCTGCTGCGATGGAGACCCTGGTCCACACCTTGCACCTTCCTCACTGGCTGCTGTGGTCTTGGGCAACTGATACTGCCTCTTAGAGATGCAACTTCCTCTTCTTTGAAGAAGAGGCTGAGTGGGGGCCAGCGCTGTGGCACGGCAGGTTAAAGCCGCATCCTCCAGTGCCGGCATCCCATATGGGCACTGCTTCGAGTCCCAGCTGCTCCACTTACGTTCCAGCTCTTGCTAATGCACCTGGGAAATCAGTAGAAGATGGCCCAAGTCCTTGGGCCCCTGTACCTGTATGGGAGACCCGGAAGAAGCTCCTGGCTCCTGGCTTCAGATCGGCCCAGCTCCAGCCATTGCAGCCATTCGGGGAGTGAACCAGCAGATGGAAGACCTCTCTGTCTGTGTGTCTCTACCTCTCTCTGTAACTCTGCTTTTCAAATAAATGAAAAACAAGTCTTTAAAGAAAAGAAAAGCACTCTAGGGTTAGAAGAGAATCTGGGGGTGAGCATTTAGCTCAGGGGTTAAGCTGTTGCTTGCAAGAATTGCATCTGCACCAGAGCGCCTGAGCTCCACTCCTGACTCCAAGTCCCTGCTAACGCGCACCCTGGGAGGCAGCAGCCATTGCTCAGGTACTTGGGTCCCTGCCATCCTCGTGGGAGACCCAGGTTGAGGTCTGGGCTCCCAGCTTTGGCCTGGCCCAGCCCTGGCTGCTGCATTCATTTAGGAGGTGAAGCAGCAGGTAGAAAACTCTCTCTCTCTCTCTCTCTGCCTTTCAAATAAATTAAAAAAAAATTTTTTTTGACAGGCAGAGTGGACAGAGAGAGAGACAGAGAGAAAGGTCTTCCTTTGCCGTTGGTTCACCCTCCAATGACCGCCGCGGCTAATGCTCTGCAGCCGGTGCACCGCGCTGATCCAAAGCCAGGAGCCAGGCGCTTATCCTGGTCTCCCATGGGGTGCAGAGCCCAAGCACTTGGGCCATCCTCCACTGCACTCCCTGGCCACAGCAGAGAGCTGGCCTGGAAGAGGGGCAACCGGGACAGAGTCCGGTGCCCCGACCGGGACTAGAACCCGGTGTGCCGGCACCACAAGGTGGAGGATTAGCCTATTGAGCCACGGCGTCGGCCTAAAATTTTGTAAAATAAGAGATAATCCATGTCTGACACTTGGCAAGAATGCTATTCCTTTCCCATGTGGAGATAACCTTGGGCATCCCAGTCAGGGTTTGTAGCCCTCGGCAGAGGCAGAGGGCAAAGGGACCTCGGAGCCGGCAGCACAGGGAGTGATCATGTGGGGAGGACTTGGAGGCCACATCCCACACTGCACAGCTCTGCTACATGGATGCAGGGGCCAAAGGGCAGGAAGGTGGGCGTGGAGGGGGCTGATGCTGTCCCCTTCTTGAGGTCCCTTCCCCAGGAGGGCTTCTATTTTGTATTTAATGTTTTAAAGATGTGTTTTTGAATTTGTTTGAAAGGCAGAGTTACAGAGAGGAGGAAGAGAGAGAGAAAGAGTCAAGCTAAAGCTAGGGGCCAGGAGCTTCTTCTAGGTCTCCCACGCGGGTGCAGGGCCCAGGTACTTGGGCCATCTCCCTCTGCTTTCCCAGGCGCATTATCAGGGAGCTGGATGGGAAGTGGAGCAGCCAGGTCTCGAACAGGCACAGCCTTAACCGGCCCCTCTAAATTTTAATTTAATTTAATTTTAAAAATTTGAAAGACGGAAAGAGTCAGAGAGACAGATGACAAAGATCCTCTATCTGTTGGGTCACTCCCCAGATGGCCACAGCAGCTGAGGGAGGCTGGATTTGACCGCAGCCAGGGGGTCAGGAGCTTAATCACCTGCTGCCGTGGTCAGGCCCTGAGCTAAACACCTGCTTTTTTTTTTTCTTTCTTTCTTTTTTCTTTTCTTTGACAGGCAGAGTGGACAGTGAGAGAGAGAGACAGAGAGAAAGGTCTTCCCTTGCCGTTGGTTCACCCTCCAATGGCCGCCGCGGCCAGTGCACTGAGGTGGACACACTGCGCCGATCCGATGGCAGGAGCCAGGTGCTTCTCCTGGTCTCCCATGGGGTGCAGGGCCCAAGCACTTGGGCCATCCTCCACTGCACTCCCTGGCCACAGTCCGGCACCCCGACCGGGACTAGAACCCGGTGTGCCGGCGCCGCAGATGGAGGATTAGCCTAGTGAGCCACGGCGCCGGCCAACACCTGCTTTGTAACAGGCAGGGGATATTGTCACAGCTGCCTGGGGCAAGGATCCCGCCTCCTCCCTTGGAGGTGTGCACGCCCGCAGGGTGTGCTGGGGGCTGATTTTCAGGAATATGGTCCTGGGATGTGGGAAGAGAGCTGGGTCTGAGAACCCGGGGGGCTCCCTTCCTTCTGGGACCTGTCACTCACTCGTCTGCCCAGGAACCCACAGTGGCTCCCTAAGGAGTGCCCCCCACACCTCCTGCTGATGCTGGCTGCTGGCTGCTGTGGTTCAGACCCAAGTCCTCCTCTATGTTCTAAAAACATTCTCAGTGGGGTCAATGCCCAAACCCTAGGCTGTCAGTGGCCCACCCCTCCCCTTCTATTTGTCTAACAGGTTTTCCCATCCCTCAGTCAGCAGCTCCATTGCCATAAGCGCGTCTGTTTCCCTACCCACATGCGACCCATGGACTAACCATCTAGAGAGGTCCTGATCGTCCCCAGGAGCAGTGCTGTGCCGAAAGCTAAGGATGGGACAGGAGACGGAAGACATGTAAGAAAAAATGATATTCTCACACACGGATCCACTGCTTGAAAACCCAGTAAGCTTTCCAAATGCCTAAAGCCTGATTCCCCCCACCCCCACCATCGCTATCCCCCAAGGAACCCAACATTGCACTTACAAAACACTGGAGTCAGAACTCCTGACTGTCTGCATTCCTGCACAGGGCTCTCCCAGGGCAGCCCCACCCTCGCAGGCTCCAGAAACACACACACGCGCACACACACACAGGAGCACACACACCCATCACACACACACATCCCCATCACACACATGCACACACACACAGCCATCACACACACGCATCATACACATATGCACACACATGCACACATATCACACACACATCACACGCATGCACACACACCCATCACACACCCATCACACACACCATGCACACACCCATCACACACACATGCATGCACACACACCCATCACACACACCCATCTCACACACACACCTGTTGCACATCCTGCTTCTGGGCCATTACCTGAGCCATGTCGCCCTCCACCGCCATCCCCACACCTCCCCTCTCACCTCCCTGGTTAGCCAAGTCTTGTCTGTCTTTAGGTCCTTGATTCACACTGGTTAAATGTTTTACAGCTTACCGAGTGCTCTCGTACACATGAAGCCATTTGTTTCTCTGGATGCCTCCAGGAGACAAATGTTCTCATCCTCTTCAGACTCGCGGGGAAAAAGGACTTCAGAAAGATCAGAGAATATGTTCCGGGTCACAGAGCGGCTGTGGGATCGTAGGGGCCTGGGGGTCTTGAACTTCCTGATGCAGAGTCTGGAGCGTCTCACCCTCAAATCCAGCTGAAGCCCACCTCTTCCACAGAGCTGCCCCGCCCACGAGGTCTCCTAGAAACCCCGGGCTGAGTCCAGGATCCCCAAGTTCTCCTCACCTTGCCTGCCCTGCGATGCAGTACTTCCCGTGCTGTTATCTGTGAGATCTTTGTCTCCGATTCGACTCATTTTTCTTAATGGGCAGAAACATACCTGAGAGGAAAACTCAATATCATTACGATACATAGAAAGCTGCTTGTTATAACAAGAAATTTATATATATGTATTTACATATTAATTGATGGATTGATAGATTGATAGATTGATATTAATTGATTGATAGATTGATAGATTAAGATATAATTTTACATAATTGTAAAAAGAAATGTAATGCAGAATTAACTCTAAACGGAAAAAAGACCTAAATTTTTTTTTTGACAGGCAGAGTGGACAGTGAGAGAGAGAGACAGAGAGACAGAGAGAAAGGTCTTCCTTTGCCGTTGGTTCACCCTCCAATGGCCGCCTCGGCCGGCGTGCTGCAGCCGGCGCACCACGCTGATCCGATGGCAGGAGTCAGGGCCATGGGGTGCAGGGCCCAAGCACTTGGGCCATCCTCCACTGCACTCCCAGGCCACAGCAGAGAGCTGGCCTGGAAGAGGGGCAGCCGGGACAGAATCCGGCGCCCCGACCGGGACTAGAACCTGGTGTGCTGGTGCCGCAAGGCAGAGGATTAGCCTAGTGAGCCTCGGCGCCGGCCACAAAGACCTAAATTTAAGACCCAAAACTATAAAACCTCTAGAAGAAAACACAAGGGCAAATCTTTGGACCTTGGATTTGGCAGTCTTAAATATGATACAAATGCACCAGAAACAAGATAAAGAAATTAAATGAACAATTTCTTTTTTAAAAGATTTATTTATTTACTTGAAAGTCAGAGTTACACAGAGAGAGAAGGAGGAGGAGGAGGAAGAGAGAGAGAGAGAGAAAGAGAGAGAGAGAGAGAGAGGGGTCTTCCATCTGCTGGTTCACTCCCCAAATGGCCATACTGGCCAGACCTGAACTGATCCAAAGCCAGGAGCTTCTTCTGGTCTTCCACAGGGGTGTAGGGACCAAGGACTTGGGCCATCTGTCATTGCTTTCCTAGGTGTATTATCAGGGAGCTGGATTGGAAGTGGAACAGCCAGGACTCGAACTTATACCCAAATGGGATGCCAGCGCCACAGAGGGCGGCCTTACCTGTTACATCACTACGCCAGCACCAAGTAAACAAATTCATCAAAGCTTAAACATTTGGGGGCCAACACTATGGCATAACTGATTAAGTCACCACCTGCAACGCAGGCATCTCCTATGGGCACTGGTTTGTGTCCCAGATGTTCCACTTCCGCTTCTGCTCCCTGCTAATGCTCCTGGGAAAGTAGCAGAAGATGGCCCAAGTGCTTGATCCCCTGCACCCATGTAGGAGACCGATTGGATGATCCTAGCTTCTGGCTTTAGCTCGGCACAGTTCTGGCCATTGGAACTCCATCTGGATCTCCCACGTGGGTTCAGAGGCCCAAGTTCTTAAGCCGTCTTCTGCTACTTTCTCAGGCACATTAGTATGGAGCTGGATCAGAAGTGGAGCAGTCGGGACTTGAACCAGTGTCCGTATGGGATGCCGGCACTGCAGGCGGCAGCTTTACCTGCTACGCCACAGCGCCTGCCCTAGACTAATGCTTTCTATCTCCTAAGAGATTAACGCTTTGCTCCGTAGGTTGGTTTACTTTCAAACACAGGTTTTTAAGAACTATGAAGCCAGAGACATACAGTCCTTCTCTAATAGCTAAGGCTGCGAGAAACTAAGAAGCCACCTTTAAGAGCGTACCATCAAAAAGAAGAGGGAATTCTGCGCTGGTGTGTGTTTGTGCCTTTGCTTGGTTTCAGGGAGGAGGCGAGGCATTCACGGAGCAACGCGCTGTACAGCAGGTGCCTGGCACCCAGCACGGCGCACAGCTGCTGGCTGCCGGCCGTTGGCACAAGAGTAGCAGTGGGAGTGCAGTCCATAGGATCATTTACAACCCTAAAAATAGGGACTGGCATTGTGGCCTAGGGACGCCGGCATCCCACATGGGCACAGGTTCGAGTCCCGGCTGCTCCACTTCCCATCCAGCTCTCTGCTATGGCCTGGGAAAGCAGTAGAGGATGGCCCAAGTCCTTGGGCCCCTGCACCCGTGAGGGAGACCCAGAAGAAGCTCCTGGCTCCTGGCTTCAGAAAGGAGCAGCACCAGCCATTGTGGCCATCTGGGGAGTGAACCAGCGGATGGAAGACCTCTCTCTCTCTCTCTCTTTCTCTCTCTCTCTCCCACTCTGTAACTCTGCCTTTCAAATAAACAAATTTTTTATTTTATTTTTAAATAATTGCTAAATATGGGCCGGCGCCGCGGCTCACTAGGCTAATCCTATGCCTAGCGGCGCCGGCACACCGGGTTCTAGTCCCGGTCGGGGCGCCGGATTCTGTCCCGGTTGCCCGTCTTCCAGGCCAGCTCTCTGCTATGGCCCGGGAGTGCAGTGGAGGATGGCCCAGGTGCTTGGGCCCTGCACCCCATGGGAGACCAGGAAAAGCACCTGGCTCCTGGCTCCTGCCATCGGATCAGCGCGGTGCGCCGGCCGCAGCGCGCTGGCCGCTGCGGCCATTGGAGGGTGAACCAATGGCAAAAGGAAGACCTTTCTCTCTGTCTCTCTCTCTCACTGTCCACTCTGCCTGTCAAAAAATAAAAAAATAAAAAAAGAGAGAAAAAAAATAATTGCTAAATATGAGTTACAGGGACTGGCATTGTGACACAACCAGTTAAGCCACCAATCCAGCTCCCTACTAATGTGCCTGGGAAAGCAGCAGACGATGGCTTAAGTACTTGGGCCCCTGAACCCGTGTGGGAGACCCGGATGACGCTCCTGGCTCCTGGCTTCAGCCTGGCCCAGCCCCGGCGTTTGCAGCCATTTTGGGGAGTGACCCAGCAGTTGGAAGATCTCTCTCTCTCTCTCTCTCTCTCTCTCTCACTCTGCCTTTCAAATACATAAAATAAATTTTTTAAAAAAGGAAAAAAGATGCCTGCAGATGTTGGAGTGCCTGGGTTTACTTCCTGGCTCCAGCTTCCTGCTAATGCAGACTCGGGGAGATAGTAGCTCAAGGGTCAGTCCCTGCCATCCTCGTGGGAGACCTGGGTAGAGTCCTGGCTCCTGGCTTCAGCCTGGCCCGGCCCTGGCTGCTGTGGGCATGTGGGGAGTGAGCCAGCGAATGGGGGCTCTGTCTGCCTGTCTCTGACTCTCATGTTTTTTTTTTAATAGTGTGGGGGTGGAGTGAGAGGTACTGACTTGCAGAGCTTTCTGGAAACTCAAGCAACTGTTGGTTCCACGACTCATGTGCACCTGGGGAGGTCTCCTGCGGGCCTCAGGAAGGTGATATTTTGTCATGCAGAGGGCCACGTCCTCAACTTCACCCTCAAGTTCTTGACCTGCTTTCCCAGGTGCATTAGCAGGGAGCTGGATGGGAAGTGGAGCAGCCGGAACTCGAACTAGCGCCCAGAGGAGATGCCAGCATTGCAGGTGGCGGCTTATACCCACTATGCCACAATGCTAGCCCCATAATTTTTTTAAAAAGTATTTGTTCTCTGGAGCCAGCATTGTGGCTGAGTGGGTAAAGCCTCCGCCTAAGACACTGGCTTCCCACATGGATGTCAGTTCAAGACCCGGCTGTTCCACCTCTGATGCAGCTCTCTGCTAATGTCCTGGGAAAAGCAATGGAAGATGATCCAAGTACTTGGGCCCCTGCCACCCATGTTAGGGCCTGGAAGAAGCTCCTGGCTCCTGGCTTTGGCCTGCCCCAACCTGGGCCATTGCTGCCATTGGGGAATGAACCAGCAAATGGAAGATCTGCTCTGTGTGTGTGTGTGTGTGTGTGTGTTTGTCACTCTCTTCTTGTGTAACTTTAATTTTCAAATAAATAAATAATTTTTTTAAAAAATTTATTTGAAAGGGGGAGGGGAAAGAGAATATTTAAACTACTTGTTCACTCCCCAATAACAGCCAGGGCCAGACTGAAACCAGGAAACTGGAACTCAGTCCAGGCCTCCCTTGTGGGTGGCAGGGACCCAAGTACTTGAGCCGTCACCTGTCACCTGCTGCCTCCCAGGGTGCGCATTAGCAGGAAGCTGGATTGGAAGCAGAGTGCCTGGGACTCGAACCTGGCACTCCTGTGTGGGATGCAGGAGGCCCACGCAGTGTTTTAACCACTGCACTAAATGCTTGTTCCTGTTGTTCACTCTTCTACCCGAGAGATCCGCCCACTAGGTTTGGAGTGAGCCTATCTTTTATGGGAGCAGCCAAGCGGGGCTAGCTTTCAGCTCCTGGAGCCCCAGCCCCTGTGATATTCCTCCTTCCTTTTTTTCCCCTCAAGTGCAGGGCCTGTAACCCCTCAGGGCTTGGATTTGACTGTCTGTTTTCTGTGTTAACAAACATCTCCTCAGCCAAGCCTTGGACGTGAGTTATCTTCGTTTTTTTGCCATCACTCTGGTGGACGGCTCTTGCTGTCCTCATTTTGTGCAGAGAAAAGTGAAGTTCAAGGACAGAGTAGGCGCTTGCCCTCGGCCACCTGCCGGGAGCTTTGATGCAGTGGTGCCGGCTCCAGGCCCCGCTCCGTCCCTGCTCTGTAACCATCTTGGCTGCACAGCATCTGCTGGGCCGTCTGCTTCAGCTTTCCGATTGGGTTAAACATCAAGCTTGACGCTTCCTGGCTTGGGTTTGTAGCACGGCTAATTTTCCCTGAGTTAGAAAAGCGAGGCTTCACAGATCCAATCTCCAGGGTTTTGCATCTCTTGGGGTCAGATGCTTTGGGAGCGCTCACTGCCAATTCCTCTCATTTCACGTGTCCGAGTCAGAGCAGGGGACGTAAGTTAATTCAAAGCAGCAGGAAGATTCCTTCAAATGTCGCGCCTCCCACGTAAGGTATCAATTTCTGCTTCTTAAAAATAAACTTCAGGCCGGCGCCGCGGCTCACTAGGCTAATCCTCCGCCTAGCGGCGCCAGCACACCGGGTTCTAGTCCCGGTCGGGGCGCCAGATTCTGTCCCGGTTGCCCCTCTTCCAGGCCAGCTCTCTGCTGTGGCCAGGGAGTGCGGTGGAGGATGGCCCAAGTGCTTGGGCCCTGCACCCCATGGGAGACCAGGAAAAGCACCTGGCTCCTGGGTCCTGCCATCAGATCAGCGCGGTGCGCCGGCCGCGGCGGCCATTGGAGGGTGAACCAACGGCAAAGGAAGACCTTTCTCTCTGTCTCTCTCTCTCACTGTCCACTCTGCCTGTCAAAATAAATAAATAAATAAATAAATAAATAAATCTTAAAAAAAAGGATTAAAAAAATAAACTTCATAATGTAAATGAAAGACAACCATGGAACACAATTCCTTTTTTATTATTTTTTGAAGATTTATTTATTTATTTGAAAGAGTTACACAGAGAGAGGAGAGGCAGAGAAACAGAGGGAGAGAGGGAGAGAGGAAGAGGGAGAGAGAGAGAGAGAGAGAGGTCTTCCACCCACTGGTTCACTCCCCAGTTAGCCGCAACAGCCAGAGCTGCGCCAATTGGAAGCCAGGAGCCAGGAGCTTCTTCTGGGTCTCCCACGTGGGTGCAGGGGCCCAAGCACCTGGGCCATCTTCTATTGCTTTCCCAGGCCACAGCAGAGAGTTGGATTGGAAGAGGAGCAGCCAGGACTTGAGCCAGTGCCCATATGGGATGCCTGCACTGCAGGTGGCGGCTTTACCCACTACGCCACAGCACCGGCCCCCTAGAACACCATTTCTAACCTAGGAGGTGATCCGATAGAATTTGATTATATGCTGCATGGAGAGACAGGCGCTCTCAAAACCTCACAGAGTAGACTTCTACGTTTTAGCACAGGAGTTAGACATCACGCGGGATGCTCAAACCCTGTACTGGAATGCTTGGGTTCCAGTCCCGGCTCTGCTTCGGATTCCTGCTTCCTGCTATTGTGCATCCCGGGGAAGCAGCCGGTGTTGGCACAAGGACTTGGGTCCCTGCCACCCACCTGGGAGGCTCAGATTGAGTTCCAGGCTCCTGGCTTCAGCCTGGCACAGTACCACCAGCTATTGTACGCATTTGGGAAGTGAACTAGCAGATGGAAGATCTCTGTTTAAAAAAAAAAAAAAAAAAAAAGACGCCTGCACCCTTATCAGAGAGCTTGCTTTTGGGTCCTGATTCCAGTTTCCTGCTCGTGTGCACCCTGGGAGGCAGCAGGTGATGGCTCAAGTGGTTGGGTCCCTGCCACCCACGTGGGACACCTTTGGTCTGGCCCAGTCTTGGCTTTGTGGGTGTTTGAAGAGTTAACCAACACAAGAGAGCGCTCTGCTATTTATTTATTTATTTATTTATTTATTTATTTATTTAGACAGGCAGAGTGGACAGTGAGAGAGAGAGACAGAGAGAAAGGTCTTCCTTTGCCATTGGTTCACCCTCCAATGGCTGCCGCGGCCGGCGCACCGCGCTGATCCGATGGCAGGAGCCAGGTGCTTTTCCTGCTCTCCCATGGGGTGCAGGGCCCAAGCACTTGGGCCATCCTCCACTGCACTCCCGGGCCACAGCAGAGAGCTGGCCTGGAAGAGGGGCAACCGGGACAGAATCCGGCGCCCCGACCAGGACTAGAACCTGGTGTGCCAGCGCCAGGAGCTTCTTCTGGGTCTCCCACGCGGAAACAGAGGCCCAAGGACTTGGGCCAACTTCCATTGCTTTCCCAGGCCACAGCAGAGAGCTGGATCAGAAGAGGAGCAGCCGGGACTCCAACTGGTGCCCATATGGGATGCCGGCACTGCAGGCAACAGCTTAACCCACTGCACCACAGCGCCGGCCCCAAGAGCCGTTTCTTTGAGCAAGGTTTAGCACCCATTCTGGGGCAGCACCACACACCAGGGCTTTTTATCCTGGAAGGGAATTAGCTGATTTTCCAGAGGCTCCTGCGTTCCAACCTCACCAGACACCCCCGTCTGTGCCTGCACGGGCCGATGCTTTAGCTTGGGATTCTCAGGGAGAATTTCCCCAACCAGAGATTCCTGTACACAGGAGAAGGATGCGCCCTGGCATCAGGGGGCCGTGGGTTCCGAGCAGGCTCTGCCACGTGGTTGTTAACCCCAGACCTGGCCTGAACTCACAGAGCCCGGGGAGGAAGCGAGGAACCTCAGGAAACAGCAGCTCTGCTGGCACACGTGTCATATCCTCACTCTCACGTCACAGAACTGGCCTTCCACCAGCGCTCCTTCTGTGGTAGTAAACATAAAAATAATCTCTACTGTGTATCCACCCTCTAGGGGTCAGCCCGCTTCTACACGCTTCTGCGGAGTCTGCACAGCAAACCTTTGCAAGGTCCACACCCTTATCTTACAGAGAGAAAGCACAGGCCCGGAGGCCTCCATTGTGGCCCAGCCAAGCCCTTGTAAAGGAGCACAGGTTCGAGTCCTGGCTGCTCCTCCTCCGATCCAGCTCTCTGCTGTGGCCTGGGAAAGCAGTAGAAGATGGTCCAAGTGCTTGGGCCCCTACACCCACGTGGGAGACCTGGAAGAAGCTCCTGGCTGCAGCCATTGCGTCCATATGGGGAGTGAACCAGTGGATGGAAGACCTCTCTCTCTCTCTCTCTCTCTCTCTCTCTCTCCCTCCCTCCCTCTCTCTCTACTTCTCTGTAACTCTGCCTTTCAAATGAACAAAAAATCTTTTAAAATAATAATAATGTACCTGCCAGGCAGAAGAAGAAGGTCGGGGTACTCAAGCCCCTGCCACCCACCCAGGAGACCGGGGTGCAGTTCCCAGCTCCTGGCACTGCCTGAACCAGTGGATGGAAGGTCTCTCTCTTTGTCACTCTGCCTTAAAAAAAAAGAAAGAAAAGAAAAAAGAAAGAGGCTCAGAGAGGTTAGGTCACTGATCTGGGATGTCAAGCACCTTGGCCCATGGGGATCCGGGACCAGTCAGTTGGGCCTGTCCCATCGCAGGAGGCCCTGGACTCAACTGAACGGCCCCGAGTGAACCCTAAGGACAACGCGGCCCTGCGCAGGCAGGAAGGGGAGGCAGTCCTCCGAGATCGGGCTGCGGGCTGGAGCAGAAGGGGTTATTCCCACTGAGTCGCCAGGGCCGCAGGCACCTAGAGCCATCCCACAGAGGGACCCATAGAGGACTGGCTCCAGCGACTCGCCGGCTCAGAGCGAGTGGCAGCACCTGGGGACAAAGTGACCCGGGGGTTCCCAAGAGGCGGCGCCGGCCCGCTGAGCTGCAGAGAGAGGGAGGTGTCTCGGCCTGTGCATCCCCTTCCTGGGGCCTCGAACCTTCCAGAGACCCCAGGGAGGGAACGGCTCAGTTCTCCCTCCAGCCTCTCAGCCTCTCAGTCCCAACTGCCTGGTGATGAAGTCTCCTGTGAAAGCGTGGTCTCCGCCCAAGGTCGCCACGGAGATGGGTCCTGCGGGGTCAGGTTGGGAACTCTTCCTTCCGTCCTTCCTTCCTTTTTTAGAATGATTTATTTATTTGAAAGGCAGAGTTACAGAGAGAGGGGGAGGAAGAGAGAGAGACAGAGAGAGGTTGTCCATCCACTGGTTCACTCCCCAAACAGCCAGAGCTGGGGCAGGAGGAAGCCAGGGGCTGAATTCCATCTTGGTCTCCCACAGGCGGCAGGGGCCCACTCACTTGAGCCATCCTCCGCTGCTTTCCAAGACATAATCATACCAGGAAGCTGGATTGCAAGTGGAACAGCCGGGACTCGAACCAGTGTCCACACGGGATGCTGGTGCTGCAGACTGAGCCACAACGCCCCCCCCCCCCCCGGCCTATCCTTCAGACCTGACCTCTCTCGTTCCCTAAGAAGACGTCACAGACTGGCAGGTGTAACGAGCAAATGTGCTGTTGTTTGAAAGATTGATTTATTTGAAAGGCAGAGTGACAGAGAGCGGGAGAGACAGATCTTCCATCTGTTGGTTCATGCCTCAAATGGCCACCACAGCCAGGGCTGGGTCAGGAGGAAACCAGGGACAACGAGCCACCTCATTCTCGGGCCGGCGCTGTGACATAGTGGGCTAAGCCTCTGCCTGCAGCGCCAGCATCTCATATGGGCGCTGTTCTAGTCCCGGCTGCTCCACTTCCGATCCAGCTCTCTGCTGTGGCCTGGGAAAGCAGTAGAAGATGGCCTCTGGGCCCCTGCACCCACATGGGAGACCAGGAAGAAGCTCCTGGCTCCTCTGCTGATTTCTCAGGTGCACCAGCAGGGGGCTGGATCGGAAGTGGAGCAGCCGGCACTCAAAGCCATGCCCACACAGGATGCCAGCTCACGCTTCACCCACCACGCCACAGCACCAGCCTCAGGCCTGTGTTCTTACAGCAGCCCCTTGTGTGAGCTGAGACCTGGCTGTCCCGTTTAGTGTATGTCCCCTAGTTCACCATAATCCCCACCACTCCCAGCTGCCTCCCTGTCTGAGAGTCTGAGAACCAGCGTTTCTTCTGCACTGACATTGTTTACGCTGTGGAGGAGTAAGGTTTGGGGAGCTGGCTCTCTATCAAGGGAGATCACGACAGCGGTGTGTAGAAATAAAACCAGAGGGGACCGGCGCTGTGGCGCTGTGGCGCAGCAGGTTAACGCCTTGGCCTGAGGCGCCGGCATCCCATTTGGGCACCGGTTTGAGTCCCAGCTGCTCTACTTCCGATCCAGCTCTCTGCTGTGACCTGGGATAGCAGTAGAAGATGGCCCAGGTCCTTGGGCCCCTGCACCCACATGGAAGACCAGGAAGTAGATCCTGGCTCCTGGCTTCGGATTGGCGCAGCTCCAGCCATTGTGGCCATCTGGGGAGTGAACTGGCAGATGGAAGACCTCTCTCTGTCTCTACCTCTCTCTGTAACTCTATCTTTCAAATACATAAAATAAATCTAACAAAAAAAAAAAAGAAAGAAAGAAAGAAAAAAAGGAAACTAGAGTCTGCGCTGGGCCTCCTACAGCACTTATTGTTCTCCCAAGGACCTCACACAAACTTGAGTCTTCCATCCAGACCCCACCGGTACACCCCCCCCACAGTTTTCTAGGTGAAACCGAGGGCCACACCTTCTCACCATGTACCCCCCACCCCCAACCCCCGTGAGGAAGCTCCACTCAGCAAGATTCAGGGCCTGCTCCACCCGGCAAAGCCTTCCTGGAAAACCCCCATGCAACCCACTGATCCTTCCCCTCCTCCCTGCCATCAGCGCTCTGCAGGCCAGGCCCTGGGCCCCGGGCTTAGGACCAACCCGTCCCCACGCACACTATCTCCTGGTCCAGCCCGGAGGCCTGCGTGGGGCATCTGTGCCCTGCCCTAGCAAGTTACACGGTGCTTCAGTAACCTCAGGGGGAACAGGTGCTGGAAAGAAGTGCCCCCCGCCCCCACAACACGAGCAACACGAGTTTTCAGTCTGCCTGCTCACCAGAAAGCAGCAGCTCCCTGAAGCCTCAGTGGCCTCGAGGGATAGAGACACAGCCCCCAGGGCACCGGCAGTGCCAGCTTTGTTGAGTGCTGGGGGAAGCGCTTCACAGCCTGGCTTAGAAACTCTGCCCAGGAGGCAGCCCAAGCTTCGTCTAGGACACCGCTGTAGCCACGCGCCCTTGTGTGCAAACGCCTTGGCCTGATTCCAATTCTGAATTCCAAACTCTAGAATAACAACAACAGTTACATGTGCAGGGCGCTGTCTGAGCCGCGCACCTGCCGAGTACTGTTTGCCCGGGCTCTCCGCTGCGCTGGGGTCAGTACTGTGAGTGTCCCTGTGCTGCAGCTGAGAAGACTGAGGTTTGGTGTCTGAGTAAGTTGCCCAAGGCCACAGAGAAATGGGCGAAGTTAGGAGGTCAAATCCATCTGGGCTGAGTCTAGGGTCCCTGGCTTATGCCCCTTTAAAACATCTGGGGGTGTGGAGGCGGGGCACCAGCACCGTGGCTTAGTAGGTAAAGCCACCACCTGCAGTCCTGGCATCCCATATAGACACCAATTCAAGTCCCAGTTGCTCCACTTCTTTTTATTTATTTATTTATTTATTTTATTTTATTTTATTTTATTTTATTTTTTGACAGGCAGAGTGGACAGTGAGAGAGAGAGACAAAGAGAAAGGTCTTACTTTGCCGTTGGTTCACCCTCCAATGGCCGCCGCGGCGCCGGCTCCCAGTTGCTCCACTTCTGATCCTGCTCTCTGCTATGGCCTAAGAAAGCAGTGGAAAATGGCCCAAGTCCTTGGGCCCCTGCACCCACATGGGAGACCCGGAAGAAACTCCTGGCTCCTGGCTTCAGATCAGCCCAGCTCCAGCCATTGCAGCCAATTGGTGAGTGAACCATGGGATGAAAGATCTCTCTCGCTCTGCCTCTCCTCTCCTCTCTCTGTGTGACTCTGACTTTCAAATAAATAAATAAATATTTAAAAATAAAATAGGCCGGCACCGTGGCTCACTAGGCTAATCCTCTGCCTGCGGCGCCGGCACACCGGGTTCTAGTCCCGGTCAGGGGTGCCGGATTCTGTCCCGGTTGCCCCTCTTCCAGGCCAGCTCTCTGCTGTGGCCCGGGAGTGCAGTGGAGGATGGCCCAAGTGCTTGGGCCCTGCACCCCATGGGAGACCAGGAGAAGCACCTGGCTCCTGCCATCAGATCAGCGCGGTGCGCCGGCCGCAGCGTGCCGGCCGCGGTGGCCATTGGAGGGTGAACCAACGGCAAAGGAAGACCTTTCTCTTTGTCTCTCTCTCTCACTGTCCACTCTGCCTGTCAAAAAATAAATAAATAAATAAATAAATAAATAAATAAAGTAAAATAAAATAAATCTTTAAAAAAAATCCCTGGCTGGGGCCAGCATTGTGGAGTAGCGGGTAGAAGCTGCGGCCCGTGACACTGGCATCCTGTATGGATGCTGGTTTGTGTTCCTGCTGTTCCACTTCCGCTCCAGTGCCCCGTTAATGGCCTGGGAACATCAGCGGAAGATGGCCCAAGTGTGTGGGTCCCAGCCACCCACGTGGGAGATTCGGATGAAGCTCCTGGCTTCATCAGCCCAGCACTGACCATTGTGGCCATCTGGGGGATGAGCCAGCAGACGGAAGACCTCTCTCTGTTTCTGTCTCTGTGTAACCCTTTCAAAAATAAACAAATAAATACATCCCTAAAAAGACTAAGACATTTGGGGTTAACGAGGGATGTGGGCAGGCCCCAGAACTCAGCTGTCCACTTACTCAGGTTCAGGTTGTGGGTTCTGGGCCAAATGGAAACTTAAAAGCAAGTTATGGCATGATTTGCGTATCCTACACTTCATCCACTTATAATGTGTACAGTTCAATGATTTTTAGTACATTCACAGGGTTGTACAACCCACCACCAGAATGAATCTTAGAACATTCTCATCACCCACAAATAAACTTCTATTAGCTGCCATTTCTCCTTTTCTCTCAATTTCACCACTCCCAGCCCTAGGTAACCACTGATGTAATTTCTGCCTTTGTAGATCTAGTCTGGATGTTGCGGATAAATGACACGTGTTGTTTTGGGCTTAACGGCTTTTTTTCTTTTCTTTTCTTTCCCCTTCTGTTTTTGGAAGGTGGTTAGATGACCACTGAAGGCTGCAAAAGTGGGCTTGGAACATTAGAAGTTAAGCAGCTGGGGGCCGGCGCTGCGGTGTAGCGGGTAAAGCCACCACCTGCAGTGCCGGCATCCCATATGGGCACCGGTTGGAGTCCTGGCTGCTCCACTTCTGATTCAGCTCTCTGCTATGGCCTGGGAAAGCAGTAGAGGATGGTCCAAGTCCTTGGGCCCCTGCACCCACGTGGGAGACCTGGAAGAAGCTCCTGGCTCCTGGCTTCAGATTGGCGCAGCTCTGGCTGTTGCAGCCATTTGGTGAGTGAACCAGCATATGGAAGACCTTTCTCTCTCTCTACCTCTCCTTCTCTCTCTGTGTGTAACTCTTTCAAATAAATAAATAAATATTTTTTAAACGAAGTTAAGCAGCTCTTCTGGAAAGCAGCAGTGAACAATAAGTAAAACCAGAAGAGGGAAATAACTTGCTTCATTATCTTTATTTAAATATTTATGTTTGGCCGGTGCCGTGGCTCAATAGGCTAATCCTCCACCTTGCGGCGCCGGCACACCAGGTTCTAGTCCCGGTCGGGGCACCGGATTCTGTCCTGGTTGCCCCTCTTCCAGGACAGCTCTCTGCTGTGGGCAGGGAGTGCAGTGGAAGATGGCCCAAGTGCTTGGGCCCTGCACCCCATGGGAGACCAGGATAAGTACCTGGCTCCTGCCTTCAGATCAGCGCGGTGCGCCGGCCACAGCGCGCTGGCCGCGGCGGCCATTGGAGGGTGAACCAATGGCAAAAGGAAGACCTTTCTCACTGTCTCTCTCTCTCTCACTGTCCACTCTGCCTGTCAAAAAAAAAAAAAAAATTATGTTTGAAAGGCAAGGGAGGGAGGGAGAGAGAGAGATCCCATCTGCTTTCTTACTCCTCAGAATGCCTGCAACAGCTGGGGCTAAGCCAAACCCAAGTGGGGTGCCTGGAACTTAACCTGGGGTTCCTGTGTGTGTGACAGGGACCTAACTAGTTGAGCAACGACCTGCTACCTCCCAGAGTGTGGAAGGGCACATCTGGAGCCCAGCTGGGACTCAGACCTAGGCACTAAGAAGAATGTCTTTTTTTTTTTTTTTTTTTTTTTTGACAGGTAGAGTTATAGACAGTGAGAGAGACAGAGAGAAAGGTCTTCCTTCCATTGGTTCACTCCTCTAATGGCCACTACGGCCAGCGCTGCGCGGATCCAAAGCCAGGAGCCAGGTGCTTCCTCCTGGTCTCCCATATGGGTGCAGGGACCCAAGCACTTGGGCCATCCTCCACTGCACTCCCAGGCCACAGTAGAGAGCTGGACTGGAAGCAGAGCAACTGGGACAGAATCCGGCGCCCCAACCGGGACTAGAACCTGGGGTACCGGCGCCGCAGGCGGAGGATTAGCCAAGTGAGCCGCGGCGCCGGCCTAAGAATGTCTTAACCACGACGCCGAATGCCCGCTGCTGCTGTTTCAGTTCCTATTGCTCTATGGGTGCTCCGTCGTTCACCCCAGTGCAGGCAGGGTGCAGGTTCCAGTGAGCGGAAGCAGACGTGGTGCCATGACAACTGCTCGCTTCCGCGGGTAATTCTTCCTGCTTTTGCCTATTTATGCTTTCTAGTGGCTAACGCTGGGGAAGGCGTTGATCATGCGGTCAGAAAACCTGAGGTTGTCCTTGAGCTGCCACTTAGCGGCCCCCAAGCCGCCTCCCCTGTGAGGGGAGGAGTTAACACAGTGGATGCGGCCCCAGCCTCGGCGCCTCGGTTCCAGGTGGTGCAGCCTGTATTTCACTTTTAGGCGCCAGTGTAGACCTTGCCTTCCTTCTCTAGGAATTCTGGAAATGCAGGTGGCTAAGACAGCAATGTGAATTGCTTATAATTCGCAGAACAATCTCAAACGTTTGCAAGGAATATTTGCATATGTTATCAAAGCTCTTTAGTAGCAAAGAACTAGAAGGTTTTTTTTTTTTTAATTTTAAAAAAGATTTATTTGATAGTTACAGAGAGATCTTCCATCTGCTGGTTCACTCCCCAAATGGCCTCAATGGCTGGAGTCTTCCAGGTCTCCCACACAGGTGCAGGGGCCCAAGCACTTGGGTTCATCTTCTGCTTTCCCAGGCCATAGGAGAGAGCTGGATTGGAAGTGGAGCAGCCGGGACTTGAACTGGTGCCCATACGGGATGCCAGCCACTGCAGGCAGCGGCTTATGGTACCGGCCCCAGAAAGGCCTTTTTGGGGCCACTCAGTCAAATCTCTTCACAAAAAGGTGAGGAAAGAAGGTCAGAAACAGGATGTGATTTGCCCAAGGCCACGCAGCAGGTGAGCGCCATAGCCAGGGCCAGGGCTCGGCTTTCCAACGTGCATTCATGGACACATGGAGGATCCCCAAGCCCAGGGACTCCCACGAAGACCAGGGCCCGTCAGAAGGCGCAAACTCCTCGGAGATAACCCCTTTTTAAACAAGCGTCTTAGATGCGAAGCCGGCCCACGCTGAGGTTTCCCAGAATTTTCTGGATCTAGAACCCGATCTTCGGGCTCGCACGGCAGCCTGAATGAACCACCAGGAAAAATGCGGCTGGAAGGGTCCCCGGGGGGAGAGGCACCCCTCCGGGAGCCGAGCCCCCGGCGACTTATCCCGGGCGGAACCCAGGTGTGCGGGCCACGGGGCTCCGCGCCTCACGCGGGGGCGGCGCCCGGCAGGCGCCAACCGCCACCTCCAGGTCGTCCTCGGGGCCGCGCCGGCAGCCCGGGCTCAGGGAAGGGGGCGTGACCACACGGCGGCGAGCCAATCCCAGGCCCCGCAGCGCGCTAGGGGCGGGACGTCCGCCGCCCCGCCCCGCCCCCTTTTTCCCTCTTGGCGGCGGAAGCTGTGGGTGACCTAGGCAACCGCCCCAGCTAACCGCCCGGCGGCTCGATTGGCCGCTACCCGCGCTTCTTGGCACCGGCGTCGGAAAGCAAAGGTCTCTGAAGGGGTAAAAAAAAAAAAAAAAAAAAAAAAGAGCGAGATTTTGATTGGTCGGCTGCATGGGGCTTTGCCCAGGTTGGATGGGGTGAGCTTGGGACGCGCACTTTCTAAAAGCTGAGGTGGAAGGAAAATTCGATTTTTCAGTCCCGAGTAGCGGGTGTGGGCGTCTGAGCTCGCTCGCTCGGGGCTCACCTCCGGGTGCTGTTCGTCGCGGTGTTTTTAGCGGTGGCGAGGAGTCCGGGGGTTTAAGGTTTACGGTTAACGGCCATTGAGCGCCTGAGCGCGAGGCAGGCGCCGCTCAGAACAGAGGTGCCTGCCTTCTCGGACGGGGCAGAGCCCGAGAAGGGAGCGCAGTGGACCTCATGGAGTGGACGCCAGAGAGAAAGAGAGATCTCGCTGGGAGAACTGAGGGCGGCGGGACGGCTGGGGCAGGGGAGCGAGGAGAGGGTTAGAAAGTGGGGAGCAGAGAGTGCAGATCCTTGGGGTGGGGGGGCATGGCGGGATTTTGAGCAGAGGCGTGAAATCACTGACTTTGGTTTTGGAATAATCACCCTGGCTGCCGTGTTGGGAACCAGTGCAGGGGGGCCACGAGAGTCTCAGGAAGGTTCTCGGAAAAAAAAAAGAAAGAGAGAAAGAGGAGAGAAAGAGAGGGAGAGAAAGAGAGAAAGAGGAGAGAAAGAGAAAGAGGGAAAGAAAGAGGAGAGAGAGAGAGAGAAAGAGGAGAGAAAGAGAAAGAGGAGAGAAAGAGAGGGAGAGAAAGAGGAGAGAAAGAGAAAGAGGAAAGAAAGAGAGAAAGAAAAGAGAAAGAAAAGAAGGAAGGAAGGAAGGAAGGAAGGAAGGAAGGAAGGAAGGAAGGAAGGAAGGAAGGAAGGAAGGAGCCTGTCCCAGTGCGCACCTGCTTTGCCCAGGGTCTTGGTGGTGGCGATGGTCAGATCCTGGATAGGTTTTACAAAAGATTGAGAATCGGAAATGAGTTTTTTTTTTTTTTTTTTTTAAAGGGAATTAGGAATTGCTCTAAGGTTTTTGGCCTGAGCTGCTGAACTTGGTGGTGGTGGTGGTAGGTGGTTGTGGTGGGGGGTTTGACATCAGTTGAAGGAGAAAAGGGTGAGGATGGAGCAGGTCTTGCGGGCTCAGGAAAATCAATATTTGCTATATTTACAAGTGGAGTGTTTCCCTCAGAGAACCTGGCTGTGACCAGGGCACCTGAACAGGTAACTTAGTCAAGTGTGGGGGAGCTGTGTCAGAAGCCCTAGGGGAGTCTTTACTCTCTCAAGTCTTTTTTTTTTTTTTTTAAGATTATTTATTTGAAAGTCAGAGTTACACAGAGAGAGGAGAGGCAGAGAGAGAGAGAGAGAGAGGTCTTCCATCCGCTGGTTCACTCCCCAATTGGCTGCAACAGCTGGAGCTGTGCCGATCCGAAGCCAGGAGCCAGGAGCTTCTTCCGGGTCTCCCACTCAGGTGCAGGGGCCCAGGCACGTGGGCCATCTTCTGCTGCTTTCCCAGGCCATAGCAGAGAGCTGGATCAAAAGTAGAGCAGCTGGGACTCGAACTGGTACCCATATGGGATGCCGGCACTGCAGGCAGCGGCTTAACCCACTATACCTCAGCACTGGCCCCATCTCCCAAGTGTTGATTTAGGTAGGAGTGGGGAGAGTGGCTGTTTACAGTGAAACCTGAGGGTGAAGAGGGGGCGGGGAAGGGGCTCTGCTGTCCAGCAAAGAGCTTGCTTTGTGTAACAGCTGCTTTCCCTGAGTTGGAAATCAGCCGTCAAGTGAGGAGCCAGAGGAAGCGATCCTGTGCAGACACTAGACTTTTATTCTCTTGTTTGACAGTTACATTTTTGTATTTATTTGAAAGAGACAGAAGCAGACAGACAGACACACACAGACACAGACACAGACACACACACACACAGAGATCTTCCACGCCCTGGTTCACTCCCCAAATGCCTTGAAATACCCAGGAATGGGGCTGGCTGAAGCAAGATACTGGATCTCCATCCGGGTCCCCTGTGGAGATGACAGGGACTCAACTACTTGGGCTGAGTCTCAGAGCAGCCATCAGCAGGAAGCTGGAGTTGGAAATGGTGCTGGGACTTATGCCCAGGCCCTCCAAAATGGATGTGGGTGATACGGGTGATGTCCTAACTGCTGAGCCAAACTCCCATCCCGTAGACTTTTTTTTTTTTTTTTTTTTAGGATTTATTTATTTATTCGAAAGTCAGAGTTACATGGGGGAGGGGGGGTCTTCCATCCGCTGGTTCACTCCCCAATTGGCCGCCAACGATCGGAGCTGTGCCGATCCGAAGCCAGGAGCCAGGAGCTTCTTCTGGGTCTCCCACGTGGGTACAGGGGCCCAAGAACTTGGGCCATCTTCTACTGATTTCTCAGGCCACAGCAGAGAGCTGAATCGGAAGTGGAGCAGCCGGGTCTCGACCCGGCGCCCATATGGGATGCCAGAGCTTTAGGCCAGGGCGTTAACCCGCTGTGCCATAGTGCCGGCCCCAGACTTTATTCTTTTAATCATGATTTTGTACTTTAGCTACAGTCATACAGTTGTGTAGAAATGATGTCACTAGTATTAGCAAAAGATTTCTGGTTAAATAATGTGGTTTGCCATCACTTACTTGTCTCTGCAAAACTCCTTTAAAATTAGAGTCAATGAATAAAATTAAAATTAGAGTCAATAAAAAAAAAAAGGCTAAGTACACCAAGACAGAGAAGTGACAAAAGTAGGTTCCTTGCCTTGTTTCTGATCTTAGAGGAAAGCATCGGCCTTTCACCTTTGAGTACCATGTCGGCCATGGGTTTTCATTATGTACTTTAGCATGTTGTGGAAGGCCCCTTATATTTGTGTGCTGAATGTTTTTGTCATAAAAGAGTGTTGAATGTTGTCGTTAAATGTTCTTTCAGCATTGATTGAGATGATCATGTTGGTTTTTTTTCATTCCATTAGTGTTTTTTTTTTTAGATTTATTTGAAAGGCAGAGTTATAGAGAGGGAGGGAGAGAGAGAGAGAGAGACAGAGAGAGAGGTCTTCCATCCACTAGTTCACTCCCCAAATGGCCACAGTGGCTAGAGCTGGGCCGATCTGAAACCAGGAACCAGGAGTCAGGAGCTTCTTCCAGGTCTCCCACTCAGATGCAGGGGCCCAAGGACTTGAGCCATCTGTCTTCTACTGCTTTCCCAGGCCATAGCCAAGAGCTGGATCGCAAGTGAAGCAGCTGGGACTTGAACTGGCATCCATATGGGATGCAGGCACTGCAGGTGGTGGCTTTACATGCTATGTCACAGCGCCAGCCACTCCATTAGTGTTAATTCTATTATAGTTATATAATTGATAGAATATGTATTATACATAAATTAAAATTATACATGAATTATGTATTATACATAAATTATATATTATATATGTATAAATTATAAATATTAACCCAGTCCATTGTTTAATTAGTTATTTGATTTCTCACTTTGAGCTATCCTTGCATTCTGGGAATAAATCACACTTGGGTATGATGTACAATCCTTTTAATATGCTGCTGAATTTGGTTTGATAGTGTTTTGATAGTGTTTTTGTTGGGAACTTTTGTGTGTGTAGTCATAAGAGATATTGATCTGTAATTTTGTTTTCTTGGAGCCTTTGGCATTGGTCATACTGGCTTCATAGAGAGTGCTAGTTCTGCCTTGTATTTATTATTGAAGTCTCCAACTATTATTATAGAACTGTATTCATCCCTTTAATTCTGTTAGTACTTAAAATATACTTATTTATGTATTTATGTATTTATTTAAAAGGCAGAGAGACAAGGTGAGACTCAGAGAGAGAGAGAGATCTTCCATCTGCTGGTTCACTCCCCAAATGGCCACAATGACGGGGCTGGGCCAGGTAGAAGCCAGGATCCCAGAACTCCATCCATGGTCTCCCATGAGGGTGGCAGGGACCCATGTACTTGGGCCATCTTCTGCTGTTTTCTCAGGCACATTAGCAGGGAGCTGGATCAGAAGCAGAGCAACCACGACTCAAACTGGCATTCTTGATATAGGATGCCAGCATCGCATGCCACTGCTTCACTCATTGTACCACAATGCCAGCCCCAATTCTGTTAATATTTCATATATTTCACAACCTGTTTTCTAGGTACCTGTATAATTTGTTATATAATTATTCTTGTTGTATTGAACCTTTTATCAAAATGTGATGCCTTTGTCTCTTGTTACCTGTTTAAATGTAAAGTTCATGTTTGAGGCCAGCGTTGTAGTGTAGCAGGTTAAGCCACAGCCTGTGATGCTGACATCGCATAGAGTCCTGGTTCAAATCCTGGCTGCTCCACTCCCAATCTAGCTCCCTGCTAATATGCCTGGGAAGGCAGCAGAAGATGGCCCAAGTGTCTGTCAACTGAAGACTGGATAAAGAAATTATTGGTTATGTACACCATGGAATACTACACAGGGGTTAAAAACAGAATTCCTGGAGCTGGCGCTATGATGCAGTGGGTTAATTTTCTGCCTGCAGTGTCAGCATCCCATATGGGTGCCAATTCTAGTCCTGGATGTTGCTCTTCTGATCCAGCTCTCTGCTATGGCCTGGGAAGGCAGTAGAGGATGGCTCAAGTGCTTGGGCCCCTGCACCCGTGTAGGAGACCCAGAGGAAGCTCCTGGCTCCTGGCTTTGGATTGGCTCAGCTCTGGCCATTGCGGCCATTTGGGGAGTGAACCAGCAGATGGAAGACCTTTCTCTCTGTCTTTCCCTCTCACTGTCTGTAGCTCTACCTCTCAAATAATTCCTGTCATTTTCAACAAAGTGGATGCAATTGGAAAACATACTTAGTGACATAAGCCAGTCCCCAAAGGACAAACACTGTATGTTCTCCCTGACCTGTGATAACTAACAGAGCCCCTAATAGGTAATCTGCAGAAGTGAGATTGAACAACCCTTGTCCCAACTGTTGAGGAAGTTTTTTTTACACTATTTGTTGAGCTGTTAGTATAGAGTTAATCTTATGTGTATAAAGTTAATTGAAAATAGATCTTAGTGGGGCTGGCTCTGTGGCATAGCGGTAAAACCACCTGCAGTGCCAGAATCCCATGTGGGCGCAGGTTCAAGTCCCGGTTGCTCCACTTCCGATCCATTTCTCTGGCCTGGGAAAGCAGTAGAAGATGGACCAATTGCTTGGGCCCCTGCACCTGCGTGGGAGACAAGGAAGAACCTCCTGGCTCCTGGCTTCGGCCATTGCAACCATTCCAGCCTTTGCGGCCATTTGGGGAGTGAACCAGCAGATGGAAGACCTCTTTCTGTCTTTGCCTCTGCCTCTGTGACTCTGCCTTTCAAACAAATAAATAAATCTTAAAAAAAAAAAAGATCTTAGTAAAAAATAAGAATAGGAATAGGAGAGGGAGTAGGAAGAAGGGTGGGAGGGCAGATAGGGTGGGAAGAATCATTGTTTCTAAATTTGTATTTATGAAATGCATGAAATTTATGTATCTTAAATAAAAGGTTTCTGGGGAAAAATACCCTCGGATATGTTCCAATCAGATTAAAACCCACTATTAAAAGAAATATTATAGAAAAGGAAATACTCATTTTAAAACAATAAATATTAATAAGTAGGTTTCTTAGCATCAAATCAAGCATCCCTTTATTCAGGAAAAACTACAAGATAGGAATTTAGTAACTGTCACCACAAAGAAATGGTAAGTGTTTGAGTAGATATATTTACCCTGACTGGATATTACACAACATATGTATGTATTGAAATATCACACAGAAGCCCAAAAATATAAGCAATTTTAATGTTAAAATGTTCCTGTAAATAAAAACAAATTTTAATCCCTAAAATAAAGAAGAAGATGGCCCAAGTGCTGGGGGCCTTGTCACTCATGTGGGAGAATCAGATGGAGATCCAGCTGTTACCTTCTCTCTACTGATTCACTCTCCAAAAGCTCACAGCAGCTAGCACTGGCCCAGGCGTAAGGCGGGAAGCCAGGAGCTCTATCTATCCCGGTCTCCCGTGTGGGTGGGAGGAACCTAAATACTTGAAGCATCACCTGCTGCCTCCCAGGGTGCACGTTAGCAGGAAGCTGGATTGAAAGGTGAGGAGGGACCTGTACATGGTCATTCTCAAAGGATGTGGGCATCCCAAGCAGCAGCTTAACTGCTGTGCCACAGTACCCACCCCCAGATTCTTCTTCTTTTTTTTTTTTTAAAGATTTATTTATTTATTTGAAAGTCAGAGTTACACAGAGAGAGAAGGCGAGGCAGAGAGAGAGAGAGGTCTTCCACACACTGGTTCACTCCCCAGTTGGCCGCAACGGCCGGAGCTGAGCCGATCTAAAGCCAGGAGCCAGGAGCTTCTTCTGGGTCTCCCACACAAGTGCAGGGGACCAAGGACTTGGGCCATCTTCTACTGCTTTCCCAGGCCATAGTGGAGAGCTGGATCGGAAGTGGAGCAGCCGGGATACAAACCAGAACCTGTGTGGGATGCCGGCACTGTAGGAAGCGGCTTTACCCACTACGCCATGGTGCTGGCCCCAGATTCTTCTAATTTTAAGATGGGAATTGTAACCTCAAGTTGGCCATTAGAAAATAACCAAAAAATGCACACAAAGGGACCCAAAAGGGTACACCACACACTCATACACACACAAAAATCAACTAAATAAAAGAGAGAGAGAATTAGTAATGAGATAATTGAGGAACAAAAACATGTAAGACAAGGCGTTGTGGCATAGTGGGTCAAACGACCATTTGGGATGCCCACATCCTCTATCAGAATGCCTGCAATCAAATCCTGCCTCAGTTTCTGATTCAGCTTCCTGCTGATGTGCCTGGGAGACAGCAGATGGCCCAGGCACTTGGGTTCCTGCTACCAGGCGGGAGACCTGATGCAGCACCGGCATCCCGTATGGGCCCCAGTTCAAGTCCCGGCTGCTCCACTTCTGATCCAGCTCCCTGCTAACAGCCTATGAAAGCAGCTGAAGATGGCCCAAGTGCTTGGGCCCCCGTCACCCACATGGGAGACCCCAAAGAAGTTTCTGGCTCCTGGCTGCAGCCTGGCCCAGCCCCACCATTGTGGCCATTTGGAGAGTGAAACAGTGAATGGAAGAACTAACTCTCCCTCCCTCCCTCTCTCTCTCTCTCTCTCTCCCCCTTTCTCTGTCACTCTGCCTTTCAAATAAATACAAATAAATATATAAAAATTTTAGAAAGAATTTATTTTAAAATGCCATCTTAGTTTCACTACTATACAAATACTACTCTCTTACCACTCTTTCCAGCACCTTCGTATTTTTTTTTATTTATTTATTTTTTATTTGACAGGTAGAGTTAGAGACAGAGAGAAAGGTCTTCCTTCCATTGGTTCACTCCCCAAATGGCCGCCACGGCCGGCGCTGCACTGATCCGAAGCCAGGAGCCAGGTGCTTCTCCCTGGTCTCCTATGTGGGTGCAGGAGCCCAAGCACCCCGGCCATCCTCCACTGCCCTCCTGGGCCACAGCAGAGAGCTGGACTGGAAGAGGAGCAACCGGGACTAAAACCCGGCGCCCATATGGGATGCCGGCGCTGCAGGCGGAGGATTAACCAAGTGAGCCACGGCGCCAGGCCCCTAGCACCTTCGTATTGTTATTGTCAACAGAATAGAACTTCATATCATATTCCCATTAATAGAGATTTGCCATTTTTAATGCATTTGACTTTTAAATCATATAGGAAAATCAGAAGTTGTATACCAAAAGCACAATATTACTGGCTTTTAAATTCATCTATAAAATTTACATTATTGGCATTAATTTGTTTAAAAAATGTATTCATTTGGAAATAGAGGTAAAGGTAGAGAAAGAAGGAGAGACAGAGATCTTCCATCTGTGGTTCACTCACAATGGCCACAACAGCCAGGGCTGAGCCAGGTCAGAGCCAGGAGCTTCAACCAGGTCCAACCACCCCATGGCTGGCAGGGGCCCATGCACCTGGGCCATCTTCTGCTGCTTTCCCAGGCCACAGCAGAGAGCTGGATCAGAAGTGGAGCAGCAGTGAACCGGCGCTCTGGTAGGGGATGCTGGAGTCCCAGGCTGTGGCTTAACCCTCTGGGCCACAAGGCTGGCCCGCTGGGTAACTGTTAATTTCTTTGATCTTGAAGGATATTTTCAGATACAGAATTTTTTGGTAGGCAGTTTTTCTGACAGAACTCAAGGGACAAATAGGCAATTGCAGCTGGAGACTTCAAATCCCCAATGTCAGTAATAGCACCAGAAAGAGTAACAAGGAAGTAGAAAACTTAACGCTAGAACTCCAGACCTAACAACAGTCCATGGAGCACTCTGCAAAACAGTACAATGCACATTTTTATCAAGTGCTTATGGAATATTCTCCAAGAGAGACCATTTGTGAGACTCAAAAACTCAAGAAGACTAAATCCATGTAACTCGGTTCTGGAATGGGATTTACAAGCGTTGACAGTCTCTTCTCATTAACAGTCTTTCCTCCCCGCTGTCGTGGTGTGCGGAGTGGACTCCAGCGCTCGCCATGTCTTCTCACAAGACTTTCCGGATCAAGCGATTCCTGGCCAAGAAACAAAAGCAGAACCGGCCCATTCCCCAGTGGATTTGGATGAAGACGGGCAACAAAATCCGGTACAACTCCAAGAGAAGACATTGGCGGAGAACCAAGCTGGGTCTCTGAGGAACTGCACCTGTGACGGCACCAAGGTCACTGTCATCTTACCACATCAAGCTGAAGAAAGTACCACCACTTTCTGGACAGCTGGACACGTTTTACTGGGAAAAAGGTTTTCCCTTTTGTTTCTAGAGTCTGTAGAAGAATGTTAGTTCTGTAATAAATATGTGAAACTTTTGTTTTGACTGCAAAATAAAATCAAGGAATTTTTAGAAAATTGAATATTCAAACATTTGGTACTTAAGCAGCAACACATTTTTTTTTTTTTTAACACAGGCAGAGTGGACAGTGAGAGAGAGAGAGACAGAGAGAGAGGTCTTCCTTTTCCTTTGTTCACACTCCAATGGCCGCTGCAGCCGGCACACCGTGCTGATCCGAAGCCAGGAGCCAGGTGCTTCTTCCTGGTCTCCCATGAGGGTGCAGGGCCCAAGGACCTGGGCCATCCTCCACTGCACTCCTGGGCCACAGCAGAGAGCTGGCCTGGAAGAGGGGCAACTGGGACAGAATCTGGCGCTCCAACCAGGACTAGAACCCAGTGTGCTGGCGCCGTAGGCGGAGGATTAGCTATTGAGCCACGGCACCGGCCAGCAATACATTCTTTAAAAAAATTTATTTATTTGAAAGGCGGAGTTAGAGAGAGGAAAAGAGAGTTCATCCATCCACTGGCTTACTCCACAGATGGCTGCAACAGCTGGAGTTGGGCCAGGCCAGAACCAGAAGTTTCTTCCAGGTCTCCCAGTTGGGTGGAGGGGCCTACACACTTGGGCCATTCTCAGCTGCTTTCCCAGGTGCGCTAGGAGGGAGCTGGATCAGCCGGGACACAAACCATCACCCATATGGGATGCCACAATGCCAGCCCCTAAGCAACATACTCTTATACAACCAGTGGGTCAAAGCAGAAATTTCAACAAAAACTAGAAAATATTTTGGAATGAATACATTTCAAAGCAAAATAAAAATCAACTACAGCAGAGTTTAGAAAGGAAACACCTACACTGAGTTCAGTTTATCCATTTTTTTCATGCTTTGTTGTATCTAGAGCTCAATTGCCAGTTCCAAAGTCATGAAGATTTACCACTGTTTGCTTTTTTTTTTCTTTTTTTTTCTTTTTTTTTTTTTTGACAGACAGAGTGGACAGTGAGAGAGAGACAGAGAGAAAGGTCTTCCTTTTGCCGTTGGTTCACTCTCCAATGGCCGCCGCTGCAGCCGGCGCACCGCGCTGATCCGATGGCAGGAGCCAGGATCCAGGTGCTTTTTCCTGGTCTCCCATGGGGTGCAGGGCCCAAGCACCTGGGCCATCCTCCACTGCACTCCCTGGCCATAGCAGAGAGCTGGCCTGGAAGAGGGGCAACCGGGACAGAATCCGGCGCCCCGACCGGGACTAGAACCCGGTGTGCCGGCGCCGCAAGGTGGAGGATTAGCCTATTGAGCCACGGCGCCGGCCTACTTTTTTTTTTTTTTTTTAAGATTTATTTATTTACTTGAAAGACAGAGTTACAGAGATGCAGAGGCAGAGAGAGAGGGAGAGAGATCTTCCATCTGCTGGTTCACTCCCCAAATGGCCACAACGGCTGGAGCTGGGCTGATTCGAAGTCACGTAGGCTGATCCTACATGGGTGCAGGGGCCCAAGGACTTGCACCATCTTCTACTGCTTTCCCAGGCACATTAGTAGGGAGCTGGGTCAGAAGTAGAGCAGCTGAAACTTGAACTTGCACCCATATGGGATGCTGGCACTGCAGGCAGCAGCTTTATCCACTAGCTACAGTGCCCGGCCCTTTTTAATATGTACGCTTTATTACGTTTCTTTTCTTCTTCTTTTTTTTGACAGGCAGAGTTAGACAATGAGAGAGAAAAAGACAGAGAGAAAGGACTTCCTTCCAATGATTCACCCCCCAAATGGCCGCTACGGCTGGTGCGCTGCGCCGATCCGAAGCCAGGAGACAGGTGCTTCCTCCTGGTCTCCAACGCGGGTGCAGGGGTCCAAGCACTTGGGCCATCCTCCACTGCCCTCGGGCCACAGCAGAGAGCTGGACTGGAAGAGGAGCAACCAGGACTAGAACCATGTGCCCATATGGGATGCCGGCACTGCAGGCGGAGGATTAACCAAGTGAGCCACGGCACCGGCCCCTGTTGCTATTGTTTTATTGCTCCTACCAGTTCTAAAGTCTGCTCACAGTAATCACAATACAACTTTTTAAAGATTTATTTATTTGGGGGCTGGCACTGTGGTACAGTGGGTTAAAGCCCTGACCTGAAGTGCCAGCATCCCATATGGGTGCCGGTTCTAGTCTCAGCTGCTCCTCTTCCGATCCAGCTCTCTGCTATGGCCTGCGATAGCAGTAGAGGATGGCCCAAGTCCTTGGGCCCCTGCACCCACGTGGGAGTCCCAGAAGAGGCTCCTGGCTCTTGGCTTCAGTTCAGCACAGCTCCGGCCATTGTGGTCATCTGGGGAGTGAACCAACGGATGGAAGACCTCTCTCTCTCTCTGGCTCACTCACTCGCTCTGCTTCTCCTCTTTCTGTGTAACTCTGCCTTTCAAATAAATAAAATAAATCTTTAAAAGAAGTCTGCATATTAAAAAAAGATTTATTTATTTGAGGCCAGCGCCGCGGCTCACTAGGCTAATCCTCCGCCTAGCGGCACCGGCACACCGGGTTCTAGTCCCGGTCAGGGCGCCGGATTCTGTCCCAGTTGCCCCTCTTCCAGGCCAGCCCTCTGCTGTGGCCAGGGAGTGCAGTGGAGGATGGCCCAGGTGCTTGGGCCCTGCACCCCATGGGAGACCAGGAGAAGTACCTGGCTCCTGGCTCCTGCTACCGGATCAGCGCGGTGCGCCGGCCGCAGCGCGCCTCCGCGGCGGCCATTGGAGGGTGAACCAACGGCAAAGGAAGACCTTTCTCTCTGTCTCTCTCTCTCACTGTCCACTCTGCCTGTCAAAAAAAAAAAAAAAAAAGATTTATTTATTTGAAAGGCAGAGTTACACAGAGAGAGAAGAGACAAAGAGATCTTCCATTTGCCAGGTCACTCCCCACATGGCTGCAACATCAGGGGCTGGGCCAAGCTGAAGCCAGGAGCCAAGAACTCCATCCGGGTCTCCTACTTGAGTGACAGGGGCCCAGTACTTCTTAGGTCAGTTTCTGCTACTTTCCCAGGTATGATAGCAGGGAACTGGATCAGAAGCAGAGCAGCCATACGATTTGGGATGGCAGCATTGCAGGTGGGGTTTAACCCTCTGTGTCAGAATGCTGGCCCCACCCCTCTGTTTTATTCCAAGGATTTTATATTGTAGTTATTTTATTTGGGTTGCTGATCCATTTTGAGTTAATTTTTGTATATGGTGTAGGGCATGGGTTGGGATCCAGCTTCATTTTTGCACAGAATTAGCAAGTTGCCCTAACACCATTTCTTCCTACATTGAATGGCCACAAATTGATTCACCATAGATCTACGATTTCATTTCTGGACTCTCAGCCCTATCTCATTGGCCTATATGTGTATTCCATTGCCAGTACCATACTGTTCTGATCACTGTAGCTCTAAAAAATTTTGAAATTTCCAAGTTGAAAGTTAAAGTTGGAAAATTGAACTTTCTTTTTCTCCATTTCAAAATTGTGACTATTTGGAGTACTTGCAATTCCAAATGAAGTTGAAGATTAACCTTTCCACTTCTGTGGTAAAAGTCATTGGAATTTGATAGGGGTTACAGTGAATTTAGAAATTGCTTTGGGTAGAATTGCCATCCTAATGATGAGAAGTGTTACAGTCCCTGAACATGTGATGTTGTTTTGTTTATTTAGGTCTTCATTTGCTTTCAGCAACATTTTGCCATATTTTAGTGTACAAGTCTTAACTACTAGTTAGACTTATTCGTAGGTATTGCTTTCTTTAAAGATTTGTTTATTCATTTGAAAGGCAGAGTGATAGCTAGGGAGAGAGACACACACACAGAGATCTTCCGTCTTCTGGTGTACTCCTGCAGTGGGCCAGGTTGAAGCCAGAGGAAGCAGGAACTTCATCCCAGTCTCCCACACAGGTACTGGCCATAAGCACCTGGGCCATCATGCACTGCCTTCCTAGGTGCGTCAACAGGAAGCTGGATGTGAAACAGAGCAGCCAGGACTCGAACCAGAGCCCCGATATGGGATGCTGGCACTGTGCCACAGGGCTGCCCCGCCCTGAGTATTATTTTTGTTGCTATCATAAATGGAGATGTTCTGTCAATTTTCTTTACAGATGGTCAAGAAAAGTTGTTGACATACAGAAGCACAGCTGCTTTTAGCGTTGATCTTGTATCCTGAGACTTTGACAAATTCATCCTGGTATTTAAGTCTTCTCTAATTGGGTCATCTGTGAATAGAGAGAGATTTACTTTTTTTTTTTTTTCTGCTTTATCTAGGACTTGTCATACAATATTGAATAGTGGGCATTCTTGTTTTGTCCCCTAAGTCGGGGGAATTTTAGGAATAGGTTGTTTAATTTCCACATATTTGTGAATTTTCCAGTTGTCTTTTTCCTACTGATTTCTGGCTCATTCTGTTGCTGTCAGAGAAGACACTCCGTGTGATTCCAATACTTTTCTATTTACTGAGGCTTTTTTTGTGGCCTACCATATGCTGTGTCTTAGAGACTGTTCATACACATTTGAGAAAAACGTGTATTCTGCTGCTATGTGGAGTGTGTTGCGTATGTCTATTAGGTTCAGTTGTTTATGGTGCTACTCAAGTCCTTATTTATCTTTTTTTTAAAGATTTATTTATTTGAAAGACACAGTTACAAAGAGACAGAGGAAGAAAGAAAGAGATTGTCTGTCTGCTGGTTCACTCCCCAGATGGCCACAACAGCCAAAGCTGGGCTGAGCCGAAGCCAGGTCTCCCCTGTGGGTGCAGGGGCCCAAGTACTTGGGCCATTTTCTACTGCTTTCCCAGGCCACAGCAGAGAGCTGGATTGGAGGAGGAGCAGCTGGGACTCGAACCAGCACCTGTATGGGATGCCTCCACTGCAGGCGGCCATTTTACCCACTACGTCACAGCGCTGGCCCCCTCAATTATCTACTCTTTAGATGTTTTCTCTTACAGAAAGTGGAAGTGTTGAAGACTCCAACTATGAGTGTAGAACAGTGTATTTCTCCCTTCAGTTCTGCCCAAGTTTCTCATATATTTTGGGGCTCTGCCATTTGGTGAAAATTGTTTACAATTGCCCTATCTTTTTGAATAATTCCATTTATCAATCTGTAAAGTCCTTCTTTGTCTCCTGTAACAATTTCCATTTTAAGGTCTATTTTTATTAGTATAGCCACCTGAATTCTCTTTTGGTTACTTTTCCTAGAAAATCTTTTTTTATTAAAGATTTTTATTTCTTTACTTGAAAGTCATAGAGAGAGAGAGAGAGAGAGTCTTTGATCCGCTGGTTCACTCCTCAAATGGCTGCAATGGCCAGGGCCGGGCCAGGCCAAAGCCAGAAGCCAGGAGCTCCTATGTGGGTGCAGGGGCCCAAGCATTTGGGCCATCTTCAGAAAATCTTTTTACATTCTTCCACTTTCAACCTATTTGCATATGTGACTCTAAAATTAGTTTCTTGTATACAGAATATAGTTGGATCACATTTTTTTATCTATTCTTCCAATTTTTTAAAAAAAGAATCCTTTAGTGTCCTAAAAAAAAAAAAGTTTTTTTGGGGCCAGTGCTGTGGCACAGCGGGTTAAAGCCCTGGCCTGAAGCGCCGGCATCCCATATGGTTGCCAGTACTAGTCCCACTGCTCTCTTCCAATCCAGGTCTCTGCTGTGGCCTGGGGAAGCAGTGGGAGATGGCCCAAGTCCTTGGGCCCCTGTACCCACGTGGGAGACCCAGAAGAAGCTCCTGGCTCCTGGCTTCTGATTGGCGCAGCTCCGGCCGTTGTGGCCATCTGGGAAATGAACCAGTAGATGGAAGAACCACTCTCTCTGTCTCTACCTCTCTCTGTAACTCTGTCTTTGAAATAAATATAAAATCTTTTAAAAGAAGTTTTTTTCTTTTTTTTCATTTTACTTGAAAGGCAGAGAGCCAGATAGGGCAAGAGTGCGCAAGAGAGGGACCTTACATCTATGGTTTTACTCCCTAAATGCTCACAACAGTCAGAGAAGGGCCAGGGTAAAGCCAGGAGCTCAGAACTCCATCCAGGGCTCCTCTGTGGGTGGCAGGGACAAAAGGACTTGAGCCGCCACCTGCTGCCCCCCAGAGTGCGCAAGAGCAGAAGCTGGAATTGAGAGAAGAGCCAGGACTCAAGTCCAGACACTCTGACTTTGGATTTGAGCATCCCAAACAGCATATATATATTTAAAGATTTATTTTATTTATTTGAAAGGCAGAGTTAGAGACAGACAGACAGACAGAGAAAGAGGTCTTCCATCTACTGGGTCACTCCCCAAATGGCTGCAATGGCTGGAGCTGGGGCAATCCGAAGCCAGCAGCCAGGAGTTTCCTCCTAGTCTCCCATATGGGTGCAGGGGCCCAACCACTTGGGCCATCCTCCACTGCTTTCCCAAGCCATAAGCAGAGAGCTGGATCAGAAGTGGAGCAGCCGGGACTCGAACCGGTGCCCATGGGATGCCAGCACCACAGGTAGAGGCTTAACCTGTGTCACAGCCCCTATTTTTAAGTTTTTAAAATTTATTTATTTGAAAAGCAGAGCAACAAAGAACGATGAGAGAGATTATCCATTTGCTGGCTTTCTTCCCAAATCCCTCCAACAGCTGGGGCTGGGCCTGGCCAAGGAACCTGGAACTCCGTAGGGGTCTCTTAAGTGGATGGCAAGGACTCACAGATATGGTTGCTATGACTACTGTCCTAACACCTTCATTTTTTAAAAAAGATTATTTATTTGAAAGGCAGAGTGACAGATCTTCCATCGATGGCTGCAACAGCTGGAGCTGGGCCAGGCTGAAGCCAGGAGCCAGGAGCTTCGTTGTGGGTGGCAGGTACCCAGCCACTTGGGCCATCTTCTGCTGCTTTCCCAGGCCATTAGCCAGGAGCTGGATCAGAAGTGGAGCAGCCAGGAGTTGAACTTGTACCCAGGTGGGATGCTGACCCTTTCTTTCATTAATTTTTTTAAAGACTTACTTATTTGAGATGTAGAGTTACAGACAGAGAGAGGGAAAAATAGAGAGGTCTTCCATCCATGGTTCATTCCCCAAACGGCCGCGATGGCCAGAGATGAGCCAATCCAAAGCCAGGAGCCAGGAGCATCTTCCAGTTCTCCCATGTGGGTGCAGGGGCCCAAGGACGTGGGCCATCTTCCACTGCTTTCCCAGGCCATAGCAGAGAACCAGATCGGAAGAGGAGCAGCTGAGATTTGAACCGGCACTCATGTGGCGCCACAGGCAGATATTAGCCTACTACGCCACAGTGCTGGCCCCTTTCATTACTTTTTTAAAATAAAAATTAATTTATTTGAAAGAGTTACACAGAGAGAACGAGAGGAGAGAGAGAGAGAGGTCTTCCATCCATTGGTTTACTCCCCAGTTGGCCACAATGGGTGGAATTGCGCCAATCCAAAGCCAGGACTTGGGCCATCTTCTACTGCTTTCCCAGGCCATAGCAGAGAGCTGGATGGGAAGTGGAGCAGCCGGTACTTGAACCGGCACCCATATGGGATGCTGGCACTGCAGGTAGCGGCTTTACCCATTACACCACAGCGCTGGCCCTGTCCTTTCATTATTTTAGGAATACCTTTTGACTGTCTTCTCACTTGAATTATTCTGGCTGAAAAATCTGACATCATCCTTATCTGTATTTTTGGTATGTAACATAAGTACCATCTCCCCAGCTATTTTAAGATTCTATCACTGGGGGCCAAGGCTGTGGCACAGGGAGTAAAGCTGCCGCCTGCGGTGTCAGAATCCCATATGGGCACCGATTCAAGTCCTGGCTGCTCCATTTCTGATCCAGCTCTCTGCTCTGGCCTGGGAAAGCGGTGGAAGATGATCCAAGTCCTTGGGCCCCTGCACCAGTGTGGGAAACCCGGAAGAAGCTCCTGGCTTTGGACTGGCCCAGCTCCAGCCATTGCAGCCATTTGGGGAGTGAACCAGTGGATGGAAGACTTTCTCCCCCTCTCTCCCTCTCTCCCTCCCCCCTCCCCCTCTCTCCTTCTCTCCCTCCCCCTCTCTCCCTCTCTCTCTCCCTCTCCCCCTCTCCCCCTCTCCCTCTCCCTCTCTCCCTCTCCTTAATGTAATTCTGACTTTCAAATAAATAAATAAATCTCTAATTTATCTTGAACAATTTAATTATGATATGTTGTTTTAGTTTTATTCATAGTCTCTGTACTTGTGGTTCTGGAGTTTCTTGAATCAAAGAGATTATAGATTTGTTAAGTTTGGAAAATGTTTTACCATTACATTTCATTACATTTTCTTTTCTTTCTTTCTTTCTTTTTTCTTTTCTTTTCTTTTTTTTTTTTTTTTTTTTTTTTTTTTTTTTTTTTTTTTTGACAGGCAGAGTTAGACAGTGAGAGAGAAGACAGAGAGAGAGGTCTTCCTTCTGTTGGTTCACCCCCTAAATGGCTGCTATGGCCAATGCGCTGCGCTGATCCAAAGCCAGGAGCCAGGTGCTTCCTCCTTGACCATTACATTTTCAAAACATTTTTCTGGGGCCGGCATTGTGGCATAGCAGGTAAACCCTCCACCTATAGCATCAGCATCCCATATGGGCGCCAGTTCAAGTCCCGGCTGCTCCACTTCTGATCCAGCTCTCTGCTGTGGCCTGGGAAAGCAGTAGAAGATGGCCCAAGTCCTTGGGCCCCTGCACCCACGTGGGAGACCCGGTAGAAGCTCCTGACTCCTGGCTTCAGCCTGGCCCAGCCCTGGCCATTGCAACCATTTGGGGAGTGAAACAACAGCTGGAAGATTCTCTCTCTCTCTCTCTCTCTCTCTCTCTCTTCCTCTCACTGTAACTCTGACTTTCAAATAAATTAATTAAATATTTTTCTGTCCTCAACTTCTGTCGGGGACTTTACCCACACACATATAAAGCCACTTGAAGTTCTCCTATAGCCCACTGAGATTCTTTGTTTTTGTTTTAAATTAAATTTTAGAATGTATTTATTTGAAAGGCACACAGAGAGATTTTCCATCTGCTGATTCTCTCCCCAAGTGCCCACAATGGCCAAATCACTATGTTAAATGCCTTTCCCATTTTTTAAAAAAGATTTTATTTATTTATTTGAAAGGCAGAGTTACAAAGAAAGAGAAAGACAAAAAGAATCTTTCATCCACTGGTTCACTCTCCAAATGGCCGCAATGGCTAGAGCTGGGCCAGTCTGAAGCCAGGAGCCTGGAGCTTTTTCTAGGTCTCCCATGCAGGTGCAGGGGCCCAAGGACTTGGGCCATCTTCTATTGCTTTCCCAGGCCGTAGCAAAGAGCTGGATTGGAAGGAGAGCAGCTGGGACCAGAACCGGTGCCACAGGCAGAGGATCAACCTACTGCACCACAGTGCCAGCCCCATTAATTATTATTTTTTAAAGATGTATTTATTTATTTGAAAGGTAGAGTTACAGAGAGGCAAATACAGAGAGATCTCCCGTCCACGGGTTCACTCCCCAAATGGCTGCAATGGCCAGAGCTGCACTGATCTGAAGCCAGGAGCCAGGTCCTCTTCTTGGTCTCCCATGCAGGTGCAGGGGCCCAAGGTCTTGGGCCATCTTCTACTGCTTTCTCAGGCCACAGCAGAGATCTGGATTGGAAGTGGAGCAGCCAGGACTTGAACTGGCACCCAGTGGGATGTCAGCTCTGTAGGCGACAGTTTTGCCTGTTAAGCCACAATGCTGGCCCCAGCCCCATCTTTTTAAGGAACCCTATGGTAGCGCCTCGTTCCTTCCTGTCCAGCACCTCTTCACTTCCAGTCTCCAGGATCCTTCTCCTCAGCCCTGCTTTTCTTATCTAAATCTGGACTTTTGGGGTTCATGTCCCTTGCAACCAAAACAGACCGACTACCGTACCCTTCTCACATCAGAACTTGTCCCGTGTCGGGGAGCGAGAAGCAGGCTGTCTCAGCTTGGATTCCCCCTCTCCCCAGCTGCTGCTGCTGCTGCTCCGGAGGCTGACCCTGGGCTGCAGATGAAAGGGCAGGTGTGGTGTTTGTGTGTGTGTGTGTTTTTTTTTTTTTTTTTTTTTTTTGACAGGCAGGAGTGGACAGTGAGAGAGAGAGACAGAGAGAAAGGTCTTCCTTTGCCGTTGGTTCACCCTCCAATGGCCGCCGCAGCCAGTGCGCTGTGGCCGGCGCACCGCGCTGATCTGATGGCAGGAGCCAGGTGCTTTTCCTGGTCTCCCATGGGGTGCAGGGCCCAAGCACCTGGGCCATCCTCCACTGCACTCCCGGGCCACAGCAGAGAGCTGGCCTGGAAGAGGGGCACCGGGACAGAATCCGGCACCCCGACCGGGACTAGAACCCGGTGTGCCGGTGCCGCAAGGCGGAGGATTAGCCTAGTGAGCCGCGGCGCCAGCCAGGGCAGGTGCTTTCTTAAAGAAGTCTTCGGATGAGGCCGTGAGCCCCAGCCTGGTCCTGGGCGGAGCTCTGGCGTTCGTGTAAACACCACCTTGGCGTTCATCTCACCTCAGAACAAAGTAGCTGGACTTTTGTGCTTACACAGCAATTGCTGGGTAGGAGCCTGCTTGGGAAAGGTGTGGCAGAGCATCAAAGTTCCCCTGGGTGATGGGTGCAGCAGTGAGCCTTGGAAGGGGATGGGAGTGAGCCGCTGGCGGCAAGACCCAGAGTCTGGGCTCACAGAGCTAGGGCAAGGGATCCGAGCGCCTGGGCAGGGCACAGAGCCGAAGGGAACTTCTGGGGAAGCCTAGGCCATCCCCGCTTCTTCCACCCTGCCCGCCTAGCAGAGTCAGAGTGGACCACGGTGCCAGTGTCTGTGTTGAGTTGAACCACCTGATCCTACCGTCCAAAATTAAGAATATCACCAGGATTCTGCAGGCTGGAAAGCCATCAACTTCTTTTCCTTGTTGTTTTTCTTTTTGAGTTTGTCTATTTTGATTTTTGTAAAGATTTATCCATTTATTTATTTATTTATTTTTTGGACAGGCAGAGTGGACAGTGAGAGAGAGAGACAGAGAGAAAGGGCTTCCTTTGCCGTTGGTTCACCCTCCAATGGCCGCTGCGGCCAGCGCACTGCACTGATCCGAAACCAGGAGCCAGGTGCTTCTCCTGGTCTCCCATGCGGGTGCAGGGCCCGAGCACTTGGGCCATCTTCCACTGCTTTCCCAGGCCACAGCATAGAGCTGGATCAGAAGTGGAGCAGCCAGTACTTGAACCAGCACCCATATGTGATCCTGGCTTTGAAGATGGTGGCTTTACCCACTATGGCCCCCTATTTCCATTTGATAGATAAGGAATCTAATCTGACAAATAGTGGAACTGGGATTTAAATCCAGGCTATGTGACTCCAGACCCTGAGATCTTACTCTTTAAAAGGTATAATTAACAATGAAAGGCTTTAATTTTCTGTGTGTTAAATAAGCAACAGAGATCTGTGAAATTAAATGCTTAGGAATACAAAGGAAAACATGAGAAACAGTTTTATTGTAAATATTCTAACACATTTTCTGAACAAGTAATCAAAAAATAAATAAAGACATAGAGGATATGAATATGAACATATAAATTTTTTTACCCTGAAAACAAATGGTATGCCTATTTTTCAAGTTTCATGAACAGTGACAAAATTCAATAAATATTAAGCTATGGAGAAAATTTTGGTAAATTTTGAAAAGTAGAAATTCTAGAAGCCACTCTGATCAAAATGCAACTAACAATAACATAAAACACACCGCTTAGAAATTTAAAAACATATCATATTACCATCTCATATTACCCTTAGGACAAGAAGTCAAGAATAAAAACCAGACTAGGAAAGAATTTTTAAAAGTAGGGTACAGCCAAAGCTATATGAAGAGGTAAATTAATAGCACAAAATACTTCTAGTGTCAAAAAGAGAGAAAAATAAATGAATGAATGAAGCACGCAAGTTGGGGTTTTGGGAAATATTGTAACAGCAGTCCCCTGAAAATGGGAGACAGGGAGGACGGGAACAGGAAAACAAGCTCCCCAAAGCCTGAGAGTAGGTAGGATGTGCTTCTGCCTGTGCAGGCAGCCGTGCCCTCAGGAACATGGTCCCCGCCCGGGTGCTCCGTCCTCGCTCGCTCTCAGTGCTCCTGCTCCGCCTGGTTTTCTCCTTGACTCCCAGGGCTTCAGCTTCCTTCAGCTTTATTCTCCAGATACCACCACTTCCTTCTGTACAAACTGTGCTCCCACTGTGGCCCACTACATGTTAATTCTTTTTGTAAATAAAAAAAAAAAGTATTTATTTGAAAGGCAGAGAAAGAGAGAAAGATACACTCACACACACACGTGCACACACAGAGAGAGAGGAAGAGAGAGAGATAGAAAGATCCATTGGCTCACTCCCTAAACAACTGCAAGAGCCAAGGCTGGGCCAGGCTACAGCCAGAAGCCAAGAGCCAGGAACTCCAGCCGGGTCTCCCAGATGGATGGTGGGAACCTAAGTACTTGAGCCATCATCTACTGCCTCCCAGGATTCCTTAATAGGAAGCTCGATCAGAAGTGGAGTAGTTGGGACTCGAACAAGGCCCTCGGGATGCAGGCATCCCAAGAGGGAGCTTAACCTGCTGTGCCACAGTGCCTGCCCCTCCACGACTAATTCTTTCCAGTCATACTTCCCTTGCTTGACAGGACAGAGACCATGTGTCAATACTCACGGTATCCTCAGGGAGTGACAGGCGTTGGGTCCTTAATAAACATTTGCTGAGGGGGCCAGCGCTGTGATGTAAGGGGTAAAGTAGCTGACTGCGGTGCCCTGCATCCCATATGGGCGCCGGTTTGAGTCCCAGCTGCTCCACATCTGATCCAGCTCCCTGCTAATGCACCTGGGAAAGCAACAGAGGACAGCCCAAGTGCTTGGGCCCTGCATCTGCGTAGGAGACTCACGCTTAGGCCTGGCCCAGGCCCAGCTGTTGTGATCATTTGGGAAGTGAGCCAGCTGATGGAAGATTCTCTCTGCCTCTCCCTCCATCTCTCTCCCTCTCCCTCTCCCTCTTCAATCTGCCTTTCAAATAAACAAATAAATGCTTAAAAGAAATAAACATTTGCTGAATGGAAGAATGGATGGGCTCAAGCACTGATTCCTGAGTAGCATCCGGTCCCCAGTGTTGCTTCTGTCCCCACTGCCCAGCCACAGGCCCCAAGCTGATGTCGTGAGGCTTGGAATGAAAGACTTCAACAACAGGAGGACTAACTATAGAGTATCTGCCTGGTGAAATATTATGCAACCAATAACGGCTGTGCTGGTGGTGTCAATAAAACATGAGGACGTAAGGCTTTGATTTTTTTCTTATTTTTCGGTGACTAATCAATTTTTTTTTTTTTTTTTTATGAAATGGAAAACAGTTTTCTCTGTCCTCAAGCCTAGCTCAAGTGCCACCTTCTCCAGGGACCTACCCTGATTGCTCCAACTAGGAACAGTCTTGCAATTCCTTTCTCCTACAGGTTCTGTCCCTCCTGCTCTCTTAAAATTTCTGCCTTTGGTTGTGTCTGCCAGCAGGCTGTCGGCGCCTCGTAGGTGGGTTTCTTTCACAACGCCACCACTGAGAAGATACACTAGGCTGTTCATCCACACTTGAACCCATCTGCGGAGGGGATAAGATACAGGTTTGAATGGGTGGTTGTCTGGGTGACAGAGACCACATTGAACCTGAAGCACAGGAGCAGAGGCTCATGGTCCCCAGCCACTCCGGCCAACCTCAGGGACCGGCCCATGCTTGCAGCTACACTGCCCTGGGCTGGGGAAAGGGCCCAGAACCAAGGCGTGTGGCCCTAGCCAAAATGAGGCAGGGAGATGAGGGTTTGCGATCACATTAATTGGGGCTGGTAAGTGCACTGGAGACAGGTGTTCTGATCAGCTTTTGTGCACCCAGATGAACAAGGAGAAGGCATTCCAGGCATGGGAACCCAGCTGAGCAATTCCCAGGGGCAAAGACAGGCAGATTCACTTTAGAAAGAAACAGCATTAGCCGTTCCCTCCAAAGCTGCCTGTGGCCCTCCAGGTCAGTCTCCTTGGCTGTCAGAACCACCTTTATAAAACACAACTGCTGAAGACTCACTGCCCCACTCAGAACTCCACAAGGCTCCCCCGCAGCGCTCAGGATTTGGCCTGACACCCGGGCTGCATTGCCTTCCCCTGCCACACGCCTCTACCTGTGCCCAGAGTAAGCACCTTCAGGAGTCATGTACCCCAGTAGTGTCTTAGATCAAGACCATGGGTCCAAAATCATCTCCATGTGGAAGCGCCTAAATTTACTTCTAGCCTGGACTTCTCTCACCAGCTGCAGGATTTTATATATGTAAGTGTGTGTGTGTGTGTCATACAGCTTCACCCAGCCACCCTGCCATCCCTGGTTCTTCTCTCCCAACCACTCACCTATTCAATGCACTAAGTCCTGCTGAGTCTCGCTCCAGTGTTTCTTACATCTCTCCGTCCCCTCTGTCCTGTATGTTATCTGGGCATACATGTGTCTAAGCCACATCACCCATCTGGTTACACAAGAGCCTCCTGAGGGGGCTTCCCGCCTCCCTGTTTGCATGTCCACAAGGCATGGCAGTCAGACTGGTCCTATATGCAAGTTGAATCCTGCCACTCACTCCACTGGAGATGACAAGGCTTCTAGTTTCAAGGGGCTCCCACTAGCCAGATCTGGGGCAATTTGGGCCCCCAAAATAATGTATGTTAATAACTAATTATAAAATTGTAGAAAATAATAGAAATTCAAGAGTTCCTCTTAACAGTAAATTATAAATAAATGGTGTGAAGAATGTCAAGTGTTAATAATACACATGGAGGGAGTGCTGGAATTGAACACTTATCACTTTGTAACCATCACAGATAAAGGTTTATTGAGGCAGGGGTCATCAGTAGATGTGAAACGCCATCTATTCAACTGCTGATTGGAGCAGGGTCGTCTTCAGAGTCTCAAAGTCTCTCCTTAAAGATTGTTTATTAGACACAGAGGAAATCGTAACTCTGAAGGAGGCATCAGACCACAGTGATCAGAATTAAAACCACCACAGAGGGACAGGTAAGACACTGCTGGGCCTCTAGTTTGTACACCGAGAACACACCATCACGTATGCCATCTTCCAGTCAGGAATGCACAGCTCACACACAACAGTGAACAAACTGTGGAAACCTCCACAATGAGACCAGTCTATTAAAATAAGTGGCAAGACCACACTCTTCAATAATGCCCGTGGCATAAAGCAGAAAGAAAGGCAAACTACTCCAGGTCAAAGGATATGCAGAAGAAATGACAATGTAATCCAACATGGAATCCCAAGACCAGATCTTGTACCAAAGAAAATGTTATAGAAAGCACATTATTGAGACAATTGACAAGGTTAAGTGGTGCACTAGCTACCATATTGCATCAATGTCAAATTCAGTGGAGTGGATAACCGCACTACGGTGGGAGATAACACACTGTATCTAGGGGTACGGGAATATGACGTACGCAATGTATCCTCAAGTTCTGAATAAAAATCACATGTATACGTGTTAAATACAGAGAGCAGGTTGAAAAGCAAATGGGGTTACAAGGTTAACAACAGGTGAGCCCGGGGGAAAGGATGTCCTTTGTACTACCTGTGACTTTCTGGTCACTTTGAAATGGTCTCTGACCATGGCCCACAAGGTCCCTGCCACCATCCCTGTCCAGCCCTTCCAGTCCCATCTCCCGACACACTTGGTTCCAGCCCCATGGGTTCACCTGAAGTTTCCCAACATCCCAAGCTCTTCTCCCATCTAAGGTCTCAAGGATACAGTAATTCTCACTTTCTCAAAATGGTTGTCTTTGTCTCCCCCGCCCCCAATCTCCCCAGGTCTAATTTAGAGCTATTATATTCCTTTTGGAACTTTTCCTTCATGCCAGTTATCACAGTTTAAAAAGAGTTTGCCTTTTGGGAAGTTGGCTTAATGTCACTCTTACCTGGGGGTCTAGAAGGTTCCCTTGAAGCCAGGGATCCTGTTTGACTGGGGGACTGCTCTACCCGTGACCATACTCTTAGGCCGGGCACTCGGTAGATAGCTGAATGATTAAATGATGAAAACAGTCCATTCTCCAGGGTCACTCCCAAACTGCTGGCACCTCAGAGAAGATTCCCTGAAGCCCATCTGTAGCCCCAAAAACTTTTGACTCATGAGACTTTGTCTTTCAAGGTTTCCTGGACTCCCCACCACGACGCCAGCATCCAAAACTCAAGAGGCCATGGGACACAGGAAGGGGGGACCCAGGAGGTTAGGTGCGTTAAGGGAGTGCATGATCAGTTGAGGAACCTGAAACCTCAGAGGCCAGGTCTGTAGGCAACTGGTTGACCAGGCTGGTGCTGAGAGGGGCAGCTTGGGTTTGAAGGAGAGATGAGCAGTTGCTGAGGCTGCTGGCTAAAGACAGATCTCTCACTTGTGCAAAAGAAAGAAAACAGAGTCCCGGATGGGACCCACGGGGCCCTGACTTAAGGGCTAAGCAGAGAAAACAGCCCTGGAAGCAGTGTGCAGAGCAGCAGGAGTGGTCTTGGGAGAGCGAGGATTGTTCCCGAAGGCAAGAGAGGAGGACACTTAGGTGCTAAAACCTCACCTGTTGGGGTTTTCTTCTTCCTGGTTTAAGACCAGCAATCGGGCACCTGGTGGGCTGAGGCAGCTTGGTGTGGGTTAAGGGCTTGGAAGCTTGTCTGAATCCCAATGCCATGACAGGTCAACTGTGTGACCTCGGCAATGGACTTATCTTTCCTCCCAGACTCCCAGCCCTTACCTGCAAAACTAGGGTAGTGCTAGTGTTTATGGGGCTGCCGTCAGGATCACAGGAGAATGCCTCTGGAAAGACCTCTGAGCCAGGTTTGGCCTACACTCCACGGGATGAGCGACGACATCACAGGTGCATGCCCAGCAGGGGCAGATGCGCGCTGGCTCCCCCTAGTGGGGAGGTTTCCCAAGTTCAGATCTGACACCTGCAACAGTGGGCAGGTTCCATGTAACACCACCCTTCCTCCAAAGCCTCCATATGACAATGAGCTGTCTCCCCGCCCCTGGGCGGGCCCCAAATCATCTCACACTAGAGTTTGTTCACTTGCCTGCCACTGACTCTCACCTAAGTGCATGCTACACCTATTTTCCAGCTAACTATGGTAACCCTGCTTCCTCCACATGACTACCTTCTATGGATACAGGTAAGTTATTCTCGGGCCCCTTCCTTGGAGATACCATGAAGTTATGCACCTAACTGCTGTAAAGGAAAGAGAAGAGTGTGTACACCAATTCACAGCTTAGAAAGTACTTCCCCCCACCTCCCTTTCCTTCTCCAAGTGCCCTGGGGAGGTAGACACCGCGGTTCCTAACTCTACAGGTTCACACTGATCAAACATTTACAATGCACCCTGCTCTATGCTGGGAATGTTTCCTGGGTGTTCTCATTTCAACTCACTAAAACCCTGTGAAATAGGTTGAATCAGTGACCTCATTTTACAGAGAGAAAAAATGGAGTGGTGAGAACTTGCCCCAAATCAAAGAGGTAGTAAGTCACGCAGCCAGGAATCAGACCTTCGACTGACGCCAAAGCCACATTCTCCCTTCACCCTTTGCCTCCCAGAGTGAGCATTTACACACATTCTTCCACCCACTACACTGACGCTGAGAGAGGGAAAGGGACTTGCCCAAGGTCTCACAACCAGGCTCTGGTAGATCCTTGGATCCTCTGGCTCTGAGGCCCCTGAAACTGGGAAGCGGCCATGTCTCCCCTTGACCATGACCATGCTCTGGGTAATACACCTGCAGTCGAGCTGCTTTGTCAGTCTTGCTCAATCCATGGTACTGCTTCTATGCAGGAAATACTCTCGGCGTTTAGTGGGAAATGTATGTGTTGCTGAATTCCAATGAGTCCAGAAACACAAAATGAGAGAAAGCATCCTTCTCCTGCGAGAACTAATGCTTCATACTCAACACAGAAGCATTCCTGGTTTGAAGGAATCCACTGATGTCAAGTGAAAAGCAGAAGGAAATGCTAACCCAGAGGCTACAGTTAAGACAGGCATTCCCGGACCTTGGTACAGGTGTGGGAGAGATGTCCCAATCTGGTTAGGCTTTTTAGTAGTTGTTGAATAGATTAAAGTGAATTCATGGCCATGGATGCCTGTTAACAGAAAGTAAGTATTAATGTGTTTACAGTCATGGTGTATTTTATATAAATTCTCTGAATGATGTCCCAAGAAAGAACATGTTTTGGAAACAAGTCCTCAAGTTGGCAATTTCAACTCAACTTGGTGTAGTGCTACTACTCTGACTGAAGATTTAAACTTAAAAAAAAATTAACTAATAATGTTTGCTGGAATGTCTCAGCTTTTAAAATCTGCTGTGGCCTACAGATCTTTGTAACTGTATTTCTGCCATTTGGTCTTTAGCCAAAAGGCTGACAAGTGATATGTGTATTTCTCGTTTCAAAAAACATTCAGAAAGTTATGAAAAATACAGAAAAAGATGATTTCAAGAATCCCAATTTTTCATTCCCAAATCCTGAAGATTACTATCCACTGGGAATTTGGAAACCTTAGTCCGGAGGAACTGGATGAACTTCCCAAGCAACCCAGCGGGATGACAAATGGCCAGAGACCATCTTCCTTGGCCTCAAGGAAGGTTCCACACAGGAACCGGTCCTGGAGCAAAACTTCCTTAACCATCATCAGCCTGGAGATTATCCCAGGGACCCACAGGCAGAGCCTAAAGCACTGGCTGTAATTATGAGAGTTCATCTCAATCATTGGTGCACATGCTAACTCTCATCCCAGGGAGTATCTACTCACTTTAATCCAAAAAGTGGTGCATATAATGGCGAAAAATGGATGTCCTGTCAAACCCACAGCCTGAACCTCACGGTGTCCCACGAGAAGTGGCACAGTAGGGCAAAAAGCTGACCTGGGTCTTAATGCTGGTTCTGCAACATACCCGCTGTGCGATTTGGGGCAGGTCCCTTAATCTCTCCGGAACTTAAGTTTCTCCATCTGTAAAATGCTGATAACCAGACTATCTATGTCACAGAGATACGGTGAGGGTTAAGTAATTCCCGTAAATCACAACGCCTGACACACAGTAAGCCCTCAACAAACAGGACACGTTTCTATCTCTGAGCATGACTCGCCCACTAGTGAAGTCGGGAAGCGGGAGGTGGGTGAAAGCCCTTTGGAACCACCGAATGGCTCATTCGCCCCGGTGGAGATTTCCAGGTAGGCTGGGCTGGCTCAGGGCTGCGCCACAAGTCTCTCCCCTCCACATGGGTCCCGGGTGCGAAATGGGGATCTGGGCTCAAAGGCCTCTTGCCTGCGGGGGTTGTCAGGTTGCCTGGTGAGGTTGGCACCTGGTGTTAAGTTCCTGATGCACGCGCTCTGGCCCTGGAGGTCACCCGGTCCACACGCCTATTAGCGAGGCCCACCTGCGAAGGGGCTACGGAGACACGCCGCACGGGGCCTCGCGCATGCGCGGGCCTAGACGCACGCGCGGACCTCGACGCATGCGCAGGCCTCGACGCATGCCTGGGCGTCCGCAAAGGCCTTGTCGGTGTCGTGAGGTGATGCAGGCAGCTCGAGGTCAGCATTTTCTGCACCCTTGCGCTGTGGAAACCTTCCGCCAGTGCGGACCCTGTGGTGTTGCGCTGACAGGACTCGGCCCTCTCGCGCGGGTGGAGGACGCTGCGGCACGGCGCGCATCCTCAGCGCTTGCGGTGGGCAAGGCAGCCTGGTGTCCCTGCTCCCCTGCGCTGGAGGCGCGGGAAACCTCGCAGCGAGGCAGTCAGGGTGTGGTCCGAGTTCGTCTCCGAGGCCTTCCCACACTTTGCGGGCGCCGGCGGGCCTGCTGTCTGCGAGAGCCAGTGGCGAGCGGGGTGGGTGCTGTGACCGTAGTGGGTTCTAGGCAGCCGCAGAGCCGCTCGCCCGGGGCGTTCCCGCGGTGGGTGTGGAGCCGAAGGCCCGTTCCGCCCTGGGGCATGGCAGGTGGCCGGATCTTGGGGCCTCTGCTTGCCTGGGGAGCCCGCTCACCTCCCTTTCCCCTGGGGGATCGTCCTTGGCGCCCTGGGGGCCTTGCTTCCTCCCCCGGGAGCTCGGGTATCGGGCACCGAAGTGGGCCGAGCGTTTGTCCGCAGGCCCCGCCGGGGCAGGAGCCTCCTGAGGGGCTCAGGCTTCAGGCCCTTCTCATGGAGGGCTCTCCTTGTCATTCTCACTCCCGAATCCTGCAGGGAGAAAGAAAACCGGGGTAGTGTTTCCTCTCCTCATGCCGCCCAAGGCTTGGAAGACCTTGCCTTGGGAGTCCTCAGTGGGGCAGCGCGGTGGCAGGGCTTTGGCAAGTGACTGAGTTTTTGTATTTCTGACAAGGCTGAGACAGCACCGCGTGGGGTTACCTGTAGGGGCTCCGTGAATGATAACAGAGCTAGTCTTCAATCCCAGTTCCCACCACATTTCATTGCAGTGTAATTTTTGGGTAATCTACATAATTCTCTTGTAATCTGTTTATTCGTTTATAAAAGGAAGATACTGGGAAGGATCGTCAGCGTGGTCGCTGAGTCTGCAGACCAGCAGGGTGCAGCAGTAGTATGTTCCATTGGAAAGATCAGTGTCAACTTTTATCTTTAAAAAGTTTCCAGCTCTCACCAAGTGAGGTCCAGTACTTTCACTCCTCTACTAGCACTCATGCATATCCCCAGTACCCAGATATTGGTACCTAAATATACTTACCATTAAAAAAGTTAGGAGTCCTTGGAGGGTAGCTGATTTCTTTTTTTTTTTTTTTTTTTTTTTTTTTTTTTTATTTATTTGAGAGGCTGAGAGGGGCAGACATTTCAGAATTGCTGGTTCACTCCCCCAAATGCCTGCAATGACCCTGGCCTGGAGCCAAGATACAATCCAGATCTCCCACATGGGTGGTAGGAAACCAATTCCTTGAGCCATCACCACTTCCTTCCAGGGTCTGAATTAGCAGGAAGCTGAACTAGGAGCCAGGAGTGGAACCCAGGCACCCTGATAGAGGACATGAGCATCTTTTTCTTTTCTTTTAAAGATTTATTTATTTGAAATACAACATTACTGAGAGACAGGGAGAAACAAATCTTCCATCTGCTGGTTCACTCCCCAGATGGCTGCAGCGGCTGGGGCTGGGCCAGGCTGAAGCCAGGAACTCCATCTGAGTCTCCCATGCCGGTGGCAGGGGCCCAAGGACTTGGGCCATCTTCCACTGTCTTCCCAGGTGCATTAGTAGGGAGCTGGATTGGAAGCGGAGCATCTGGGACTCAAATAAATGCACTCATATGGGATGCCAGCACTGTAGACAGCAGCTTAACCTGCTGTGACACAGGCCCCTGTGATGTGCACATGTTAACCAGCATCTTAACTGTTAGGCTACACGCCTACTACTGATTTAATTTCTTGAGACAAGAAGATTCAGAGATGGGTCTGCCTCATCCTCTTGATACCAGAAAGGAAGGATATTTTCAGGGGTAGTGCTACAAAGATGAAAAATGGACTACCACTGTCTGAGCGGGCACAGGCTGAGCCCCTTACCATATATAACAGTCATGCTCAGGCAATGAGAATGCTGTGAGTCCATAAGCCACTAAGAAGTCGAAAGTTACTTTCTACAGAAAGGCAGAAAGAAAAGGGATGACAATAAGGCATATATAATTTTAATAATTGTTAAAAATAGAGTATTGATGTGTTGATATTTTTTTCTTCATTTCTGTCTGTGCAAGGAGGAAAGAATAGAGTCAGAAAATCGAGTCTGGTACCCTGCGACAAAAAAGGACTCTACCGGACTGGATGAATACATAATCAGGTAGAAGGAGACTCTGTACTTTGTTCTGAGATGATGAATTACCCATGGATCCTAATGATAATTAACTTAAACATACTTACTACTTTGTCTCCTAAGAAAACAGTACTCGAAACTTGGGAAGTTTAAAAAACATACTAATTTTCAGGTCCCATCACAAGGGCTCCCCAGATTTCTATAAGAGGTTAATTTTCAGAATATATATTTAAAACTACAACTCAACAACAACGACCCCATTTTTAAAAATGGCAAAGCAGTTGAATAGACATTTAACCAAAGAAGATACATAAGAAGATGCTCAAAATCACCAGTTATTAGGAAAATTCAAATCAAGAGCATGATGATACCGCCTCATGCCAAGCTGGATGGCTACTACCAAGAAACCAGAAAATAATGAGTGTTGGTGAAGATGTGAAGAAACTTAAGCCCTTTATTGGTGGCAATGTAAAGTGGTGTAACTGCAGTGGAAAACAGTATGGCAGGTTCATCAAAAAGATGTAGCAATTCCACCTGCTATGTATATACACAAAAGAATGGAAAGTAAGATTTTAAAGGTTTATTTAAACACCCATCTTCTTTTTTTTGTTTTGTTTTGTTTTTTTTTGTTTTGTTTTGACAGGCAGAGTGGACAGTGAGAGAGAGAGAGAGAGACAGAGAGAAAGGTCTTCCTTTTGCCGTTGGTTCACCCTCCAATGGCCGCCACAGCCGGCCGGCGCACCGCGCCGATCTGAAGCCAGGAGCCAGGTGCTTCTCCTGGTCTCCCATGGGGTGCAGGGCTCAAGTACTTGGGCCATCCTCCACTGCACTCCCGGGCCACAGCAGAGAGCTGGCCTGGAAGAGGGGCAACCGGGACAGAATCCGGCACCCTGACTGGGACTAGAACCCGGTGTGCTGGCGCCGCAAGGCGGAGGATTAGCCTAAGGAGCCGCGGCGCTGGCCCAACACCCATCTTCATAATAGCATTATTCACAGTTGTCCAGGAATGGAAGAAACCCAAGCATCCATTGGCAGATGAGTGTAGTATTTACATTGAAGGCAACATTCAGCTGTGAAACGGAAGGAAATTCTGACCCATGCTTCAACATGGATCAACCTCGGGGATCTGTTATGTGAAATAAGCCCATCACAAAAGAACAAATACTATATTATTCCGCTTATGTGAGGTACATAGAGCACTTTGATTCATGGAGACAGAAATTGGAATGGTGGCCAGAGGTTGCCAAGACTGGCCGGGGAGGGGAATATGAAGAGTTTTTGTTGAATGTGTATAGTTTAAGTTTCACAAGATGAGTGAAAATTCTGGAGATAGATGGTGCATGGAAGTACATAATGCTGCTGAACTGTACAATTAAAATAGTTAAAATGGTAAATTTTATGTGTATTTTTCCACAAATACAAAAAAAAGGCAAAACTGGTGTCTGGTGTAGCAGTTAAGACAACCACATTCTATATTTGAGTATGTGAGTTGGAGTCCCAGCTCCAGTCTAGATTCTAGCACCCTGCTAATGTTTACCCTTGTGACAGCAAGTGACGGCTCAAGTACTTGGGTGCCTGCCAGTCACATTCAGACACCTATTCTGCCTTCACCTGGGTGTAGCCAGCATTTGGGGAATGAACCAGTGCATGTGAGCTTTATCTGTCTGGCTCTTAAATGAAAATAAGATAATACAATATACACTGGATATTCCTTAGTAATGAATATCTAGTGTATTCAGATTTTGAGTTGTCACATAAATGTCATAAATTTGTTTACTTGAATCAGAATTCAGTAAGATCCATTTGTTTGATTTTTCTTAAAAGATTTATTTATTTGAAGCCGGCGCCGTGGCTCAATAGGCTAATCCTCCACCTTGCGGCGCCGGCACACCGGGTTCTAGTCCCGGTTGGGGCGCCGGATTCTGTCCCGGTTGCCCCTCTTCCAGGCCAGCTCTCTGCTATGGCCAGGGAGTGCAGTGGAGGATGGCCCAGGTGCTTGGGCCCTGCACCCCATGGGAGACCAGGAAAAAGCACCTGGCTCCTGGCTCCTGCCAGGATCAGCGCGGTGCGCCGGCTGCAGCGGCGGCCATTGGAGGGTGAACCAACGGCAAAGGAAGACCTTTCTCTCTCTGTCTCTCTCTCTCACTGTCCACTCTGCCTGTCAAAAAAAAAAAAAAAAAAAAAAAAAAAAAAAAAAAAAGATTTATTTATTTGAAAGGCAGAGTTACAGAGAGGGAGAGATAAAAAAAATCTTCCATCCATTGGTTTAACTTCCCAGATGTCCACAACAGCTAGGTATGGGCTAAGCTGAAGCCAGGAGCCAGGAACTCCATCCTGATCTCCCACATGGGTGTCAGGGGTCTGGATACTTGGGCCATCTTCTGCTGCCTCCCCACGCACATTAGTAAGAAGCTTGATCGGAATTGGAGTAGTCAGGACTCGGAACAGGCACTAACAGTATTAGAAGCTACAGCTTGGGGGTGGTGTTGTGGCACAGAGGGCTAAGCTGTCGCATACAACACCAGCATCTCATATGGGTGCTGGTTTGTGTCCAGCCTGCTCCACTTCCAATCGAGATTCCTGCTAATGTGCCTGGGAAAACAGTGAAAGATGGCTCAGATACTTGGATCCCTGCCACTCAGGGGAAACCTGGAAGAAGCTCTTGGCTCCTAGCTTTGGCCTGGCCTAGCCCTGGGTGTTGGCCATCTGGGAGTGAACCAACAGATGGAAGATCAATTTCTCTCTCTCTCTCTCTCTCTGGCTGTCTCTCTCCCTGTCTCTCTCTTTCAAATAAATAAACCTTTAAAAAAAAAAAAAAAGCTGCAGCTTAACCTGCTACACCACAGTGCCAGCCTCCTTAACTGATTTTTATATGGATGTTAATTTTTGAGCCCTGGTACCTTTCCCAGAGATAATACCTTCAAGTTCTGTCAATACCTGAGCCATTGTCCATTCATATATGTTACACTGACTTGGTTTGTTGGCATGAATAAAAGCTGTTCCATTATTAACTTACAACTGCTGCCTCCAGCATTAGCAGGAAACTGGAATCCAGAGCCTGAGCCAGATGCTCTGATGTGGGACATGGGCATGCTAACCAGCAGCTGAACCATTAGGCCAAGGGCCTGCCCAAAAGTCTTTGTCTTTTGTGGAGTCATAACATTTCATCTGTGGTGTCTGGGATTTGCTTTAAAAATAATACGTGGAGAATCAGAGGCCATGAGTTGATCATTGAGGAAGCTGAATGATAGGTTAATGAGAATTCCAGATACCATGATTTTACTTATGTATGTGTCTAGAATTCTTCATAATAAAAAGGTGAGTTTTTTTTTTTAAGCATACAAGAGAAAAACAAAGTTAAAAGCACCTTGGCCAGTGCTGTGGCACTGCCTGCATCCCATATGGGTGCCAGTTTGAGTCCTGGCTGCTCTACTTCTGATCCAGCACCCTGCTAATGTGCCTGGGAAAGCGGCGGAAGATGGGCCAGATCTGTGGGCCCTGCACCCATGTGGGCGACCTGGAAGAAGCTCCTGACTCCTGGCTTCAGATCCACTCAACTCCAGCCATTGCAACCATTTGGCAACATTTGGGGAGTGAACCAGTGGATGGAAGACCTTTCTCTATCTCTATCTCTACCTCTCTGTAACTCTGCCTTTCAAGTAAATAAATAAATCTTAAAAAAAAAAAAAAAAAAAAAAAGGCCGGCGCCGTGGCTCAATAGGCTAATCCTCCACCTTGCGGCGCCGGCACACCGGGTTCTAGTCCCGGTCGGGGCGCCGGATTCTGTCCCGGTTGCCCCTCTTCCAGGCCAGCTCTCTGCTATGGCCAGGGAGTGCAGTGGAGGATGGCCCAGGTGCTTGGGCCCTGCACCCCATGGGAGACCAGGAAAAGCACCTGGCTCCTGGCTCCTGCCATCGGATCAGCGCGGTGTGCCGGCTGCAGCGGCAGCCATTGGAGGGTGAACCAACAGCAAAGGAAGACCTTTCTCTCTCTGTCTCTCTCTCTCACTGTCCACTCTACCTGTCAAAAAAAAAAAAAAAAAAGCACCACATGGTAACAAGATAAACTTTATCACAAAGAGATGCTAGGGGGGCTGGTGCTGAGGCATAGTGGATAAAGCTGCCACTGGCATCCCATATGGGCACCAGTTCGAGTTCTGGGTGCTCCACTTCCAATCTAGCTCCCTGCTATGGCCTGGGAAAGCAGTGGAAGATGGCCCTAGTCCTTGGGCCCTTGCACCGTAGTGGGAGCCCTGGAAGAAGCTCCTGGATCCTGGCTTCAGATTAGCCCAGCTCCAGCCGTTGTGGCCATCTGGGGAGTGAACCAGCAGATGGAAGACCCCCCCCCCCCCGCCTCTCCTTCTCTCTATATATAACTCTGACTTTCAAATAAATAAATAAATCTTAAAAAAAAAAAAGTGCTAGTGTTACTGATTGGTGCTCAGGTTGGAATCCTTAGAACTGCACTCCCTGATGCCAATTCTCTGCCTAGAACCCTCAACCTCAGCTATTTCTGAGATGATTCTTTTTTTCTTTTGGGTCTAGTAAGATTACAGAAACTCAGGGCTGGTGTTGTGTAATGAGTAAAGCCACGGGTTCGTGTCCCAGCTGCTCAACTTCTGATCCAGCTCCCTGCTAATGCACCTGGGAAGCAGTAAAAGATGGCCCAAGTGCTTGGGCTTCTACCACCTATACGGGAGACCCAGAAGAAGCCTTTGGCCCTTTGGGGTGTGAACCACCAGATGGAAGATCTGTCTGTCCCCCCCCCCCAACTTTGCCTTTCAAATGATTTTTTTTTAATTACAGAAACTCTAGGAAGATATAAAAACAGTCATTGGAGTTACTGAAACCCTAGAAAGGTGAAAAATTGCAGCTGCAAGAAGGTGTTGGTAAAAGAGTAATAAAAAATTAAAATTCATAGTTTTTAGAACTTTCATAGCCAGTTTGGATGGCAAAGTTTTAATAAATTCTAAATCTTTGTGTGTTTAAAACAAATGAAGTAGTTAAAAAACAACCATAAGGGATTTGTATTTGCAGTTTAAATTATTTAATATACTTTAATTGGTCCAATTTTAATTAAAGCTTAATTCCTCTAATAAAAATCACTTTTAACTTTTTATTTCTAAAATAGTTTAACAAATTGAGCAATTAAACAGTACATATGACAGTGGATATTAATTTCCAGTCCAGGAGCCTCTTATTTATGAAATAATCTATATGTGGGTTCTTGTACAGACTTTATAAATTTTTAAATGTGTTTTCATTTTATTTGAGAGGCAGAGAGAGATCTTCCATCTGCCAGATCATTCCCCGGGTGCTGCAACAACCAGGGCTGGGCTAGGGTGAAGCGAGTGGGATGGAACATGATCTGGATCTCCCATGTGGGTGGCGGGGCCTAAGTGCTTAGCCTGTCTGCTGCCTCCCAGGTGCACATTAGTAGGAAGCTGGATAGGAAGCAGAACCAGGACTCAAACCAGGCACTACAATATGGGGTGCAGGTGCAGGTACCTCAAGCAGTAACTTAACTGCTGTGCCAAACACCCTCCCCTTATTCATAGTTTAAGTAAGAAGATGGATGGGGCCAGTGCTGTGGCATAGTGTGTTAAGCCTCCACCTGCAGCGCTGGCATTCCATATGGGTGCCGGTTCAAGTCCCAGCTGCTACTCTTCTGATCCAGCTCTCTGCTATGGCCTGGGAAAGCAGTAGAAGATGGCCCAAGTCCTTGGGCCCCTGCACCCACATGGGAGACCTGGAAGAAGCTCCTGGTTCTGGCTTGGGATTGGCACAGCTCCAGCTGTTGTGGCTATTTGGGGAGTGAACCAGAGGAAGGAAGACCTTTTTCTATCTCTGCCTCTCTCTGTAACTCTCTCTGTCAAATAAATAAAGATCTTAAAAAGAAGAAGAAGAAGAAGGGAATAAAGCATTTGGCACAGGGCCAGCAACATATCCAGTTTACTCGAGTTCATTTAGTAGAGCAGGGCTTGTTAGCAGGATATCAGAGAGGCAGAGGGGAGAGAAGAGCACTCACGGGCTTGTTGTCTGCCTGGCTGACCAGGTAGCACCCAGCCCTTCAGCACACAACTGAACACCAAAAAGGTGCCAGTCTTTAGAGACAGAATGGTGGACAAGACAGGGCTCTACATTTTTCTTCCTTCCATTTTTTTTCCCCTGCTGTCCCACTGGCTGTCTATTTTTAGCCACAGACAGCTCCCTACCACACTTCCCTTCAAGCCATGCCCATGACTAGAACTGGGATGTTCTAGGCTTGCCCCTTTCCTGTACCAGGTTGAGCCACTGGCTCCACCAAAAACAGTCCTGGTTTCTACTTGAGAGGCATAGAGCAAAGGTCTCCCCCATTCAGGGCACAGGCACTCAATGAATTTCCAAAAAGGGATTAGGTGTGTGGCTTCTGGGTTAGGTGGCAGAAGTTCGAATTCTAACTCAGCTTATTACCTATCCATGGGCTTAGGCAAGTAATATAGCCTGGATCTCGGTTTTCTTATCATAGAGGAGAGAGAATCCCTACCCAAAAAGAGTTCCAGTGAAGATTAAGTTGAGATTATGTGTATATGAGAGTGTGTATATAGGATACAGATATAGATATATCTGATTTATATCTATACATGTACATAGATTGAGGCAATGAGTAACATTAGTAGCTACTGTTATTACCTTAATATTGCTGCTACTCATGGTTTGATCCTTGGAGGGTCTTGGGTATTTGTGTGTGTATACATACGTGCACACACACACACACACACCCACATAGAGTGGGTCCAACCAGTGGGGGGGGGATGGTTTTTTTCTGGGTATAAATTTATCATTTTATTCAGGCCAATTGGCCATTTCAGTACACATTTCCCCCAAATATCAACAGATAAAAATAAATCAGCGAAGAAGTCAGAAGGAAAGATTTCTTGGGAAAAAATGTCTCCATAGACAATAGCCAGCATGGTCAAGTGGCTGGAATGCAGAGGGTATATCTGAGAGCCCAGGGTCCGCTGGGGTCAGGGCCACTGGTCAGAGTTGGGCAAATTGTGCACTGGACAGCTAAAGGTGCTGTTAGCTTCTGAGTAAACATGCATTCGCATAGTTATTCCAGCACATTCCCAAAAGATAACAGTAAATGCAGGGAAAGAGCACCTTTTGTACAATTTACACAAAATTGCCAAGAATTTTTGAACCAGAAGAACTAACTGCTTTCTACAGAGGAGAGTGTGTGTGCCATACTTAATTTTTTTAATATTTATTTTATATATTTGAAAGGCAGTTAAAGAGGGAGAGAAGAGATAGAGACAGAGATCTTCCAACTGCTGGTTCACTCTCCAAATGGTTACAATGGCCGGGACTAGACCAGGCTGAAACCAGGAGCCAGAAGCTTCATTCAAGTCTCCCAAGAGGGTGCAGGGGCCCAAGGCCCATCTCTGCTGCTTTCCCAGATGCATTAGCAGGATACTAGATCGGAAATGGAGCAGCCAGGACTTGAATCGGTGCCCATATGGCTGCTTAACCTGGTACACTACAAGATTGGCGCCATACTTTATTTTTTTTAAGATTTATTTTATTTATTTCAAAGAGAGAGAGAGAGAGGTCCTCCATCTGCTAGTTCACCCCCAGACAACCACAATGGCAAGAGCTGAGCCGATCCAAAGCCAGGAGCCAAGAGCCTCTTCTGGGCCCCCACATGAGTGCAGGGACCCAAGGACCTGGGCCATCCTCCACCGCCCTCCCAGGCCATACAGAGAACTGGATTGGAAGCGGAGCAGCCTGGACCCAAACCGATGCCCACATGGGATGCCAACACCATGGGCCAGGCCCCAACCCGCTGCGCCACAGCACCAGCCCCCATACTTTATTCTGTGTGTGCTAAGCTAGGATCTAAGAAACCTGTGGTGCACAGGGACTGCCTTCTCTTGAGATCTGGAGCAAAGATACGGATTCTTTGGTGTGGTGGACAATTCTGATTCCCCGAAGAGTCCTGGTCATTCAATCAAACAGTAACGCAGGAACTGCTGTGAACGGATATTGCAGATGGAATTAAAGTTCCAAGTCAGTTGGTATGAAAATACAGAGCTTATCACCAAATAGCCATTTAAAAGCAGAGCTTTCTCAGCTGGTAGCAGAAGAAGGAAGTCAGGAAATCAAAGCAGGCGCCTTCAAGCCTTTACAGTGTGAAGGTGGACTGAGCCATGTGACGAGGAATGTGGGTGGCCTGCAGGGAGCGGCCAGCAAGAAAGCAGCACATGGAACTGGAAGGAGTAAAGCAGAATCTAAGTTCTTGGTCAACAGCTCTCAAAGGGAAAAATAGAGGAAGGCACATCCACTTTTTCTCTTTCCTAAGTAACTCCATTCTGCAACTCCCATACATTGACTAAAAACTTAGATTCTGCTTTACTCCTTCCAGTTCCAAGTCTTTTTTTAAAAAACAATTATTTTTTATGAAAGAGTTACAGAGAAAGGTAGAACCAGAGAGAGAGAGAGAGAGAGAGAGAGAGAGGTCTTCCATTCCACTGATTCACTCTCCAAATGGCCACAACAGCCAGAGCCGCGCTCATCCAAAGCCAGGAGCCAGGAGCCAGGAGCTTCTTCCAAGTCTCCCATGCAGGTGCAGGGGCCCAAGGAGTTAGGTCATCTTCTACTGCTTTCCCAGGCCATAGCAAGGAGCTAGACCAGAAGAGGAGCAGCCAGGACTCAAACTGATGCCCATAAGGGATGCAGGGGCTGCAGGCTGGGGCTTTAACCTGCTGCGCCACAGCGCCGGCCCTTGATTCCAAGTCTTTAAGCAAAGATCTGCCAACAGGCTTCAGGGGTAGATCTCTATCTCTGGATTCAGTAACATGGTCCAGAACTCAGGGAGAAGAGGGATGTAATTGATGGCTTCCCCACCTGCCCTCCTAAAAATCCTGTCTCACACGCAGCCCTAGAGAGGTCTCCCTCATCCGCTCATCTTTGAGGACCTGAAAGGGAGCTGCAGAGGCAACCGACTTGAGACTGCTGCTTACATTTGAAAAGTCCTGTAGGTAAGGCTTCATCTAAGGTGCCCTAGGAGAAGGATGATGTTCTTCAAATCTGCTCAGTATTGGGTGGTGTGGACTGAACTGTACACCTCCACCTTCAGATTCAGTGTTGAGGTCCTAACTCCCAGCACCTCAGGATGTGCCTTTATTTGGATATAGGTCTTTCAAGAGAGAATTAAATGAGGTCACCAGGGTGGGCCCTAGTCCAATTTGATGGATGTCCTTATAAGAAGAAGAAATTTGGACACAGCTAAGTGGAAGACCCTGTCAAGACACAAGGAAAGACATGGAGCGAGGCCACAGAAGAAAGCAACCCTGCCATCCTTAGATCTGGAATGCTGGCCTCTAGAACTGTGACAAAATAAATTTCTGTCCAAGCCACCCACACTGTAGTACTTCATTGTAGCATCTCCCAGAAAACCAATATGCCAGCCCACCCAAGAGGAAGTCGTTTTACCTCTTGCCTCTGAGAAAACCTAATATCCCGTTCTGACTGCTAAGGGTAAATAAAGTCAATAGCCCATGTGAGAAACTCAGAAATCAGAGAAGACTCAAGACAGGCCCCGCCCTCTTCCTGTCTTTCCAGTGGTGAAGTCGAACCAAGATGTGCAGAAATGGCACCTCGCAAGGGGAAGGAAAAGAAAGAACAGGTCATCAGCGTTGGACCTCGGGTGGCTGAAGGTGAGAATGTCTTTGGTGACTGCCACATCTTTGCACCCTTCAGTGACACCTTTGTCCACGTCGCTGATCCTTCTGGCGAGGAAACCATCTGCTGAGTGACTGGTGGGACGAAGTGAAGGCTGACTGAGAGAAATCCTCTCAGATGCTGCCATGTTGGCCGCCCAGGATGTGGCCCAGAGGTGCAAGGAGCTGGGCGTCACTGCCCTACATGTCCAACTCTGGGCCACAGGAGGAAATCGGACCAGGACCCCTAGGCCTGGGGCCCAAGTCAGCTCTCAGAGACCTTGTTCGCTTGGGTATGAAAATCAGGCAAATTGAGGATGTCACCCCATCCCCTCTGAGAGCACCCGCAGGAAGGGGGCTCACCGTGGTCGCTGCCTGTGAACGGGACTCCTCGGATTATGTTTTCTGTTAATAAATTGCCATTATGTGAAAAGAAAAAAAGACGACCAAGATGGTTTCTGCATGACATGGCTGCAACTGAAGCCATTGAGGAGGGCTGTTTTTATTAAGGTCTAAGAGCTCAAACTTCTTGTCATCAATCTTCCAATCCTTTTCTTTCCAGTTCCCTAACAAGCTAGCTGAACCATTAGCAACTGCCGGTGAATTAGTGTAGATCTGTACCTCTGGCCATATCTCAGGCCAAATACAGTATACAGTGAATAACCAAATGTACTGCCCAAAATTGTCTACTGTGAGGATTTTTTCTCCCACTGTCCTTCCGGTTCACCCAAGTGGGTTGTGGTGCTGCAGCCATCCACTGTTGGGTCATAGCAGCCAATCACAAAGGCTCATCTCCAAGCAGGCTTGAGTGCTTTCTACCACAATCAGCTAGACAAAAATGACACCCCAGGAGGTCACAGGCACTAATGAGCCAGAGAGAGAGTGCAATAGGAGTGATGTCACAGGAGACTGAGCCACCCGCTCTGTGAATGAGTCACACCTTCTCGACGTTTCCAAGCCTGGGCTCCTGCTCTGTATACTATTTCCATTTGATAATAGACTGCTGCTGTGCACATTCAACCGCATGGTTGGGTTGGTCAGACAATACTTCATTCATAAGGAGAAGCTCAGGTTGCATGGTTTCCTTGATGTCTTCTGGTTAGGTGTTCAGTCCCTAGCAAGGTCCTATAGCAAACCACAGCTGTTCTCCCAAAAACAGAATCACTGTCTGAAACAAGGGCCTAGGATATTTTTAAAAACAAAACTCTGTGACTCTGTACTTTGTCCTGTTGGTGCTTACCAAAGGCTCCAGATAGCATCCTGTTTGCCATGGACACTTTGGGTATCGCTGGATTGCCACGTCCTAAGTGCCAATGGGAAGAGCAGCATGGACTGCAGCCTGAGCTTGCTACAGAGCCATCTCTTGTTCTGGTCCTTACTCAAAACTGGCAGCCTACAGGTGACTCTAAATCCAAATCAGCCAGCAAGCATTATGCCTCCCTCAGAGAAAGTAGGTTATGTAAGGTTCAGCTTGTCTTTCACCTTGGAAGAGAAAGCTTCACATACCCCAGGAGTCACTGAGTCCTCGGGGATCACACTGATGATGGGCCCGGTTCTCTTTTGTGGGGTTTATCTACCAATTTTTTCTGGTTTGCATCTGTCTTACCAGGAAACTGAAGTACTTATTACTTCCTGTTCACCAGATCCAGTACTGTCATTACAGCAGAGCAGTGTGGCGTTTTGAGGAATGTCAAGATGCTCAAGATCTTTGTGAACCACGTTATGACGGAGCAGAACTGACATGGCCTTCAGGCAACCTGCAGATACAGTGTATGAGTAGGATGCCTTTCCCAGCTAAAAGCAAACAACTGCTTTTGGACGTTGCATTTGGTCTGGAGGAAAAGCCATCTTGGTAGCTGCATACCACATACCAGGACCACATTGATCTGCTGCAAGAAAGATACTGTATCTGGGACAACAGCTGCAATTGGAGGCGCCACCTGAGAGTTCACAGTCATTCTCCAAAGTCCAACTGACTCAGCACAGGCTAGACTGATGGGTTAAATGGGTGTGTGATAGGTGCCACTACCCCTGGTTCTTTCAGTTCTTTGATAGTGGCATTAACCACTGAGCTTCTCGGAGGGATGAGGTATTTCTGGTGATTTACGTCTTTGTAGGGAGGGGAAATTCCTTCACTATCATATTGTCCCTCAGCCTATGGGTGGAGATCCTGTGAGGAGATTCCGCCACCGTGTCAGTATTCAAGTTTCTGCCTGTCACTCCCGAATTCACCCTCCAGTACCTGCTCTGACACAGTGGGCTGGGCTATTTTACCCATTTCTCCAAGCACAGAGCATGATAATAAGGCTTTGTCAGTAGAGGGCGCTAGTGGGCCGTTGCAAGAGCAAAGTGATACTCTTCATTCTGGTCCAGAGATTTCATTTTTCTTGCTCTTGTTGCAGTAGTTTCGCAGGGGCGTGTGTGTGGGAACATCCCAGTAATTCTGTGCCCTAGAAGCATGTCCAGAATGAAGAGTCCCTGGGAACCTTGCCATTCCCCGTCTCCCAGAGGGGACACCACAAACCCCAGACCATATAATGCCTTTTTAATGAGTGGACTTCTGACACTCTTCCCACACCCACCACTGGTCTTGACATTCATGTGGCTTTCCCAGCACTGAATTCCAGCACAGGAGGCCTGCTCTTAGACTTGATTTCTGTAGCAGTCTGGCCTTCTCCAGTACATAGAAAGCATGGTTTTCCACAGCACTTGACTCGTATACTGCTCTAGCTTTTTCCAGCTCTGGGCTCTTGCATTGACTCCAGTAATGATGTGACTTTCTCCCATGCATGGTCCATCTCACTCAAAGATAGGTGGGCATTCTCCAGGCAGGGGGCAGGGGGGATGGCAGTGTTTGATTTCCTGGAGGACTGGCAAAGCTGTCTGCATCTGAAACACTCCCGCAGAGTCCAGTTCCTACAGTCCTTGGTTCCAGCAGTGCTCCGGGATCAGCAGCTTCCCTGACACCCAGAGGAAAGATTTCTAGGAGTTCCCACTGGTGGGATCCATCTGTGACTTCTCTGCCGTGCCCTTTTAAATGAAGCCTGGATCTCAGCCTTGGTGGGAGATAACTCTTCCTTGGCTGTTCTATCTTAAGATCAGAGACTACTTCTATGTTCTTCAGAATGGTTTGTTTTTTTGTTTTGTTTTGTTTTGTTTTAGCTCTCGTTCACCAGTTCCCTATTATTCCAATCCTCTATTGATAATTCTTTATTAAAGTGTTCCCATTATGGCTCCTATTTTCTGACTGGGCCATAACTGGTAGAATAATCAGTAGTAGAGGGGTCCCAGGAACTAGACCTGCAAAGGGGGGATTTGGGGATCGATTAGTCCCACTTTTGTGCTTGAGCACAATGTTGATACCCTTGCCAATAGGAAATGGGGTGCTAGAAATCCATAATGTGGAGTCGCATCATAGTTCATCCAGGTATTACCTGTGGTTAACTGTGATGCAGTGCCAGATGAGGCTCACACTTTGGGAGCCCAGAGGATGCTAACCTTGACTGTGGCGCGAACAGTAATGACCAAGGAGTGAAGACTAAGGTGCAGAGTGGATTCTTTTCAGTACACCTGAGTGATTACTGAGGGAAAATGACAAATTTACATCTATGCACTCTCAATTAAAGTCAGAGTCTTTTTTTTTAATGTTAAGTAACTTGTTCTTTTTTGTTTGTTTTTGTTTTTTAACATATTTATTTATTTATTTGATAGGTAGAGTTACAGACAGTGAGAGAGACAGAGAGAAAGGTCCTCCTTCCGTTGATTCACTCCCCAAATGGCCACAACGGCTGGTGCTGTGCCAATCCGAAGCCAGGAGCCAGGTGCTTCTCCTGGTCTCCCATGGTGTGCAGGGCCCAAGGACTTGGGTCATCCTCCACTGCACTCGCTGGCCACAACAGAGAGCTGGACTGGAAGGGGAGCAACCGGGACAGAATCCGGCACCCTGACAGGACTAGAACCCGCGGCGCTGGCCCTTGTTGATTTAACTGTTCTGTCCACTGCTGAAAGTGGAATGATGAAGCCTCCAGCTGTTACTTCTGAATCACCTATCTGCTAGTCAATTTTTTTTTTTTTTTTTTTTGACAGGCAGAGTGGACAGTGAGAGAGAGAGACAGAGAGAAAGGTCTTCCATTTGCCGTTGGTTCACCCTCCAATGGCCGCCACGGCCGGCATGCTGCGGCCGGTGCACCGCACTGATCCAATGGCAGGAGCCAGGTGCTTCTCCTGGTCTCCCATGGGGTGCAGGGCCCAAGCACTTGAGCCATCCTCCACTGCCTTCCCGGGCCACAGCAGAGAGCTGGCCTGGAAGAGGGGCAACCGGGACAGAATCCGGCGCCCCGACCGGGACTAGAACCCGGTGTGCCGGCGCTGCTAGGCGGAGGATTAGCCTATTGAGCCGCAGCACCAGCCTCTGCTAGTCAATTCTTTCCGTTTCTGCTTCACGTGTTTTGGATGCTGTTGGTAGGTGTGTGTGTGTGTATATTTAATTAGTATGTCTGGGCCTGGCACTTGGCATAGCAGTTAAAACTTCACTTGGGATGCCTGCATCTCATGACCAACTGACTGGGATCAAATCCCAGCTCTGCTCCTGATTCCAGCTAATGTGCCCCTTGGGAGGCAGCAGGTACTTGAGTCGCTGCCACCCATGTGGGAGACCCAGATTGAGTTCTGGGCTCCTGCCTTCAGCTTGGGTCAGCCCTGACTATTGAGGGCATTTGGGAACAGATCCAGAAGATGGGGGATCTCTCTCTGATAAATAAATTTGTAAAATAATTATCATTTTATCATTATAAAATTTCCCTTCTCTGTAGTGACAATTTTTTTCTTACATTGTCTGATATTAATATTGCCTTTCCATATCTCTTATGGTTACTTTTATATGGCATATCTTGTTCCATCCTTTTACTTAAGACTTATTTGTGAATTTGAATATAAAGATAACATATATTTAGATCATCAGGGAAAAAAATCCATTCTGGGGCAGGTGTTTGGCCCAGTGGTTAGGACACGACTTGAGATGCCTGCATAGCCTATTGAAGTGCCTTCCAATTCTACTTCTTCCTAAAGCGCGCCTTGGGAGCAGCAAATGATGGCTCAAGTACTTGGGTCTCTACCACCCATGTAGGAGACCTGAATTGTGTTCTGGGCTCCTGACTTCAGCTGTTAGAGGCACTTGGGGAATGAACCAATGGATGGAAGATCTTTCTCAGTCTCTCTTTGCTTTTCAAATAAAAATAATAAATTATTAAAAATTTATTATGCCAATCCAATTTTTGCCTTTGACTGGAATATTTAGTTCATTTACATGTAATCTAATTACTAACAATAGATTTACATGTCATTTTGCTATTTGTTATTTATATGTCCTTTTGTTCTTCTATTCCTCTATTGCTGCCTTCATGTTAAAAATTTTTCTAGTATTCTATTTTTTAAAAAGATTTTATTTATTTGAAAGGTAAATTTACATAGAGAGAGGGAGAGACAGAGAAAGGTCTTCTACCCCCTGGTTCACTCCCCAAATGGCTGCAATGGCCAGAGCTGGGCTGATCTGAAGCCAGGAGCTTCCTCCAGGTCTCCCACGCGGGTGCAGGGGCCCATGCACTTGGGTCATCTTCTACTGCTCTCCCAGGCCATAGCAGAGAGCTGGATCAGAAGAGGAGCAGAGGGACACAAACCAGCGCCCAAATGGAATGCTGGTGCCACAGGCGAGGCTTAGCCTACTACACCACAGCGCCAGCTCCCTAGTATTCCATTTTAATTCTCTTTCTTCTGTTTTATTTTCTTTTAAAGATTTATTTATTTATTTATTTGAAAGGCAATGTTACAGAGAGGCAGAGCAGAGAAAGAGAGAGACGTTTCCAACTGCTGGTTCGCTCCCCAAAGACCACATGGCCAGAGCTGAGCTGATTTGAAGCCAGGAGCCTGGAGCTTCATCCAGGTCTCCTATGTGACCCAAGGACCTGGGCCATCTTCTACTGCTTTCTCAGGCCATAGCAGAGAGCTGGATCAGAAGTGGAGCAGCCGGGACTCGAACTGGTGCCCATATGGAATGCTGGCGCTGCAGGCAGCAGCTTTACCCGCTACACCACAGCACCAGCCCCTTCCTTCTTTTAGTCTATTCTTTTGAATTATTTTGTTTTATTTTTATTTATTTGAAAGGCAGTATGACAGAGATAGAGTGAGGATCTTTTAACCACTGATTCCCTCCTCAAATGCTTGCAACAGTTAGGGTTGGGCCAGGTCAAGCTGGGAGTCAGGAACTCCATCTGGCTCTCCTTTGTGGGTGGCAGGAACCCAAGTACTTGGGCCATTCTCTCCTGCCTCCCAAGTGCATTACGAGGAAGCTGGATAGGAAGCAGGAGCCAGGGTATCCCTTGTGGGTGGCAGGTGGCAAATACTTGAGCCATCTTCTACTGCTTTTCCAGCTGCTCGGCAGGGAGCTGGACTGGAAGTAGAACAGCCTGGACTCAAAATGGCGCTCCAGTGTGGGATGCTGGGATTACAGCAGCGGTGTAAGCCACTGCCCACCTCTCTCTCAACTATGAATGATTCTCCTGGGGATTACAATCAACATCTCAGAACAACACAGGAGTGGGTGTTGGCCTAAAGGCCAAGATGCCTTCATGTTAACAGCAATAATATACAAAACCTTTGCTTCTATCCTTCTCTTTCCCCTGCTCCTCCTTTGACATACAATTTGCTTCTTCACATATTAAAGTACATAAACAGTTTTATAATTACAAATGGTCCTGCAACTTACAATGGTTCGACATGATTTACCAGCTTCACAATGGAAGAAAACAATACACATTCAGTAGAAACTGATCTTCAGGGGCCAGCACTGTGTGCAGCAGGTTAGAGGCCTGGCCTGAAGCACCTGCATCCCATATGGGCCCTGGTTCGAGACCTGGCTGCTCTACTTCCGATCCAGCTCTCTGCTATGGCCTAGGAAAGCAGTGGAAGATGGCCCAAGTCCTTGGGCCGCTGCATCTGTGTGGGAGACTGGACGAAGCTCCTGGCTCCTGGCTTGGGATCAGGGCAGCTCCTGTCATTGTAGCCATCTGGGGAATGAACCAGCAGATGGAAGACCTCTCCCCCGCCTCTCTGCCTCTGCCTCTCTGTAACTCTGCCTTTCAAATAAATAAATCTTTTAAAAAAATTTACTGTTGGGGTCAGTGCTATGGTATAGTAGGGCCCCCACCTATGGTGCCAACATTCCACATGGGCACCAGTTCAAATCCTGGCTTCTCCATTTCCAATCCAGCTCTCTGCTATGGCCTGAGAAAGTAGTGGAAGATGGCTCAAGTGCTTGGGCCCCTGCACTCACATGAGAGAACAGGAAGGAGCTCCTGGCTTCAGATCGGCCCACTTCTGGCCATTGCCACCATTTGGGGAGTGAACTGGCAGATGGAAAATTTCTCTTACAAATAAATAAATCTTAAAAAAAAAAATAAGAAAAGCAAACACCTGGCCCAGCCCTGCATAGAAGATCGCTCTGTCTCTCTCCACCTCCTCTGTAACGCTGCCTTTCAAATAAATTAACCTTTTTAAAATCAGTGTATTTTTTTTAAATGCCCAAATAAACAAATAGAGAGACAGGAAGCCCGCTGGTGCTAGTCTGGGGGACGGAGCGCGCTGGAGGAAGGCCTGGGAACCACTGCTCACCACTGCGGTTTCTTTCAGGGCTGATTAAAATGTTCTAACACTGCGCTAATTGCTCAATTGTACACGTCAAACCGGTGAGTGGGAGGGTGTGTGGATTAAGCTCAATAAAGCTGCTGTTTTTAAACATACGTCTCCAGTGAAATGCACAGGGGTTCAGTGATTACTTCCCCTGAGGTAGGAGGTGGCGGTTCACCTGCGCCAGGACCGCTGTCGGTTCCGTACCAGGTGCGGTTCCGTACCAGGTGCGTGAGCCGGCGGGGAGCGGTCAGCAGCAAGCACTCGCTACCAGGCAGGACTGAGTGGCCACACAAGCCCCCTGGGCCGCTGACCTGCACCCGAGCCTCAGTTCTCTGATCTGTAAAACGGGTTGAAGCCACAAACACCCTGTGAGAAATGAGAGGAATGAGCCTGCACAGCAAGCCCGCCACGGCCGCCCCGCTACCCTGGACTTAAATTCCTCCTCCTGAGTCGCAGATTCCTCCACTGGACAGCAGGGGGATACGGTGTGGTCCGAGGTGCAAGCGAGTCCTCCCGGCCCTAAAGCACGGCCGGGGAACCCAAGGCCCACTCGGGGTTACGACGCTGCCCACGACCGGACCTCGAGGCAGGGAGCCCAGGAGGCGCAGGCCGAGCGCAGGGCGCCCGCTCCGACCCCCGCCGGCGGCGGGAGCACAGGCCCCGCCCCGCCCCGCCCCGCCGGAAGTCCGCCGTCGGCCCCTCTAGCACGCGCGCGCCGCGTCGGTGGCCTTAACCCTTCCCCGGGCCGCGCCTGCTCCCCGCGGGCCGGCCGTGCCGAGGCACGCTGCCCTCCTTTGTTTCCTCCGAGCTTCACAAAAGGCCGAGGCGGAGGTAGGGCCGCAGGCTCGCGTTGCACAGATGGCGACCGAAGGCATTACCGGCGCTGTCCCGGAACCTGGCGCCCCGCTCGTGGCTGGGTTCTCTCAGTGCCACCGCCCCCTCGCTGGCTGCCTCCCAAGATCTTGTCCGAAGACATCGAGACCTCACGCAGGGTCGTTACGATGACTTTTCTTTGGCACTGCATTTCTGAAATTATCTAGAGTGCACGAAACTGCCCGGGGGTGCGACAAAGCACACGCGGGGAACGTTCACCTGGCAAACCTTGGTTTACATCATGCGGTTGCGGACCTGGTACAAAGACGAGGAACAGAGTATTGGCTCCATTTTTCAGATGAGGCAACCAAGGTCCTGACAGGGCAAGGGCTTTTGCCCGGGTCACGGGGAGAACAAATCAGTCTGAACCTAGAAGGGTGCATTCTTACCCTGAGTCCCAACCCGCCGGGACACCACGAGCCCCCTGACTTGGAACAAAGGAGAGGACAGGCAAGAAAAGCCCCAGACAAATGTGACAGTGGGAGAGCAAGTGATGGTGCGCAGCCCTCCTGCCTGCCCGGCGTCACCAACCAGAAACATCCCCGCCTTCCCAGGCCTGCAGACACACAGCTGGGGGTTCTGCCAGGCGCTCGCGGCGCCTGTCCCAAATGAGTCCCGGTGACTTTGGGCCTCCCCGGGCCCGCCGGGAGGTGGAACCAAGCGGAAACCCCGGCGCCTTTCCAGTGGCTGGGAAAACAGAGCATTGCACTTTATACAGGAGAAAGGAAGCCGGGCTTGCTTTAGTTCTTCCATTGATCACTAAGTAGTAAGCACCTGCTGTTTCCCTGCCTGCCCGGAGGAAGACAAAGGAGAGCCAGAGACGGGGAAGTGGAAGATCCGATAAAGAGGAAGCCCAGAGACTAAGCAAGGAGCTGACCGGGTTCGGAGGTCAGGGAGCCTTCCTGCAGGAGGTGAGATGAGCCCGAGACTGAAAGATCAGTCAGCCATGGCCTTGGCCACGAGGAAGGGAAGAGTTCCCCCAGGCAGAGGGAGCAGCAAGTGTGAGCGGGGAGGGAGCCTGGCCAGCTGCGGTGTGTTAGAAATTAGGAGCATGGGGGAGGGGCCCAGGGGCCACACTGAGCAGGGCCTCATGGGCAAAGGCAGGTAAGAACCGGCGGGCGGGCGGACACCCAGCGGGCAGGAAGTGAGGCATGAGAACAGGAAGCAGAGGCAAGAAGATGAGCAACAGGCCAGGCCTGCTGGAGCTCCGCCCTCAGTCTTAAGGCTCTGCAAGGCCTCAACGAGATGAGGAAGACACTAGGGAGTGGTAGGGATGGGGTGACCAGGGCAGCCAGGGAGCTGCCCTCCCTCGTGATGACCACCCTGGGAAGCGAACTCCATGTCTCAGAACTTCTGCTTTCAAGAGTGCCTGGGGGCCCCCAGCGCTGTGGTGTAGCGGGGAAAGCCGCCGCCTGCAGTGCCAGCATCCCACAGGGGCACGGGTTTGAGTCCCGGCTGCTTCACTTCCGATCCAGCTCTCTGCTGTGGTCTGGGAAAGCAGTAGAAGATGGCCAAGTCTTTGGGCCCCTATACCCATGTGGGAGACCTGGAAGAGGCTCCTGGCTTCAGATCCATGCAGCTCCGGCCATTGTGGCCACCTGGGGAGTAAAACGGTAGATGGAAGACCTCTCTCTTTCTCTCTCTCTCTCTCTCTCTCTCTCTCTCTCTCTCTGTGTCTGCCTTTCTGTAACTCTGACTTTCAAATAAATAAATAAATCTTAAAAAAAAAAAAAAAAGCCACCGCCCATAGGAGTGACGGTTTGGGTCTTGGCTGCTCCATTTTCCTTTGTTCTCCACTTAGCAGAGTGATCTTGCTCAAAATGAAGTCTATGGAATACAACTTAGCAATAAAAAGGCCCATGCCTCTGATCCATGGAAAAACATGGGCCACTCTCAAGAATATTCCACAGCATGCAGCGGGTTAAGCCACGGCTTGTGATGCCAGCATTCCATATCAGAGTGCCGGCTGGAGTCCCAGCTGCTCCACTTCTGATTCAGCTCCTTGTTAACTGCACCTGCAAAATCCGCAGATAATGGCCCAAGTACTTGGGCTCCTGCCAACCACAGGGGAGACCCAGAAGGAGTTACAAGCTCCTAGCTTCAGCCTGGCGCAGCCCTGGCTGTTGCAGACATTTAGGGAGTGAACCAGCAAGTGGAAGCTTGCCCTCTCTCACTCTGCCTTTAAAAATGTATGTCACAGCAGCTGGTGCTGTGGCAGGTGAAGCCGCCGCCTGCAGTGCCGGCATCCCACACGGGCACCAATTAGAGTCCCGGCTGCTCCACTTCTGGTCCAGCTCCTTGCAAATGCGCTTGGGAAAGCAATGGAAGATGGCCCAAGTGCTTGGGCCCCTGCACCCGCACAGGAGACCTGGAAGAAGCTCCTGACTCCTGGCTTCAGATCAGCGCAGCTCTGGTCCTTGCAGCCATCTGGGGAGTGAACCCAGAGGATGGAAGACCCTCTTTCTCTCTCCCTCTTTCTCCTACTGCTGCCTCTCTGTGACTCTATCTTTCAAATAAATAAATCTTCTTAAAAGATGTACATTACACTGAGTAAAAGAAAGCAGATGCAAAGGGGTACATAGTGTACGTCTGATTCCGTTTCTAGAACGGGTTAAACCTGCTCTGTGGTTAAAAGGAAAAAAAAAGTCAGGTAGGTATCTGCTGCAGAGGCGATGACTCCACTAGGGATGTCCGTATCCCACACTGGAATCACAGTGCCTGGGTTGCAGTCCTGGGTCCACTTCTGCTTCCGGCTCCCTGCTAATGCGCTCCGGGGGAGGCAGCAGGAACTCAAGCACATGGGGCCCCCCAACCCAGGTGGGAGACCAGGATTCAGTTCCTGGCTCCTGGCTTCGACCTGGCTCAGCCCCAGTCGCTGCAGGCATTTGGGGAGTGAAACAGCAGACAGATGATCCCTCTCCACCTTTCAAATAAAAAACTGAACAGACCAGGCCACTGGAGAAGTGACAAGGAGCTATCAGGAGCTTTCTGGAGCGACTGCGACGTTGTGTGTTTGACAAGTCCGCCTTTGCCGTCGTCTGCATTGGTTAAACTCACTGAGTGAGGCACTGGGCACGGGGCCTTTCGTCCTCGGATATTTCACATCCAGCGGGAAAAACAACGTCACCCACAAAAACTGCACGGGACTTAATGACACACGTGCTTAGTGTTGAGAGGGACGTGCACCACTGTCTACAGTTGGTTTGGAAGGAGACCAAGGACATAGGGTAGACATGGACACGTGACAAGGCAATACAGCAAAGTGGTATAGAGCTAGGCACTGGGTACCTGTGTGTGACCCACACAACGTGGTGTTTCAGGATGGATGGATTGGTTTGTTGGAAAGGCAGAGTGACAAAGCAAGAGAAAAATCTGCCTGCCCTTTGTTCACTCCCCAAATGCCCCCCCACCAGCTGAGGCTGGGCCAGGAGCCAGGCCTCCATCCGGGTCTCCCACATGGGTGGCAGGAGCCCAAGGACTTGAGCCTTCATCTGCTGCCTCCCAGGTACATCAGCAGGGAGCTGAGTAGCCGGGGCTCAAAGTAGCATTCAGATTTGGGACGTGAGTGTCCCAGGAGGCTGCCCAACCACCAGGCCCCAGCTATACCATGCTTTCAACTGCTACATTCTTTCAAGTCATTTGAACACTGTTTCTGTAAGTTTATAATAAGATGTTGAGGGACAACGTGCCGATGTGGGACCGCGTTCCACCTTGGCGCAGACCCCTGCGGGAGCTCTCGCTGAAACGCAGGGGCAAAGCCGAAGTGCGACCACGATGCCCTCTGGTCCCCAGCTCTCACCTGTTATCCTGGCTTCCCCCTCCTTGGTTCCCAAAAGTCCCCCAGTTTGAATGACAGGTCACGTGTTTGCCCTGCCCGAGGAGGCCCCTGCTGACCTGAGCCGCCGCCTCCCTCCCAGGACCGTCCCGGCCAGGCTGGCCCCTTTGCCGGGCTCCCTGCATCCCAGGGCCTTCCCTCTGGCTGCTCCCTCTGCCAGGGGTCCTCTGATGTCCCTGGAACTCTTTCTCTTGCCTCCATCAAGCTTCTCCTCCAGTGTCTCCCTCGTTAAAATGGCAAACCACTCTTTCCCCATCTCAATTACTGAGCTGTAGTTCTTTAAAAAAAAAAAAAAAAGATATATTTAAAGACAAAGGGACAGAAAGAGAGAAATTTTCTATCCCCTGGTTCACTGCCCAAATGCCCACAATAGCCAGGGCAGGGCCACGCTGAAGCCCATAGCCAGGAACTCCATCCGAGTCTCCCACATGAGTGGTGGGAGGCCATTGTCATCTCCCGCCTCCTCAGGAGCATTCGCAGGGAGCCAGATGGGAAACGGAGCAGCCGGGACTCGAACCAGGCACTCAGGTATGGGATGCCAGCATCGCGAGCAGGGGTTTAACCTGCGGTACCACGGCACCCAGCCCATTTGTCCAAAGGATTGATAACCTCCTACCTGTGACCTGATTTACTGAAGGGGACACAAGGGCAGGGATTTATATATAGATCGTTCATGCTGTAGGCCTGGGTCCTCAAACAGTCCCCCAGCAAACAGTAAACACACAATCAATGCACGTCACTAGGAGTAAAGGAAAGCTGAATCCCGCGCTAAGACGGAAACACACGCCAACACGACGAGGCAACAGCAGGCGCTTGGGAAAGTGCTAGGGCGGAGCAAGCAGACAGAGGCCGGTGCCGGAGGGCTGTGGGTGGAAACAAGGCATCTACCGGGGCAGTGGGGTCTAGCCGAGGCAGGGTGGGTGCCCTGGAAGCAGGTGGGAGGGTGGCGCGCAGCAGGACCAGGCTGCACCATGCAGGTGTGGGGAGCTGTGGCCAGGGGCAGCAGCGTGCACTTGGGGCCCTGCTGCCGGGTGGGGCGTGGGGCGAAGTGGGGCGAGCGAAAGCAGGGAGACCTGCAGGAAGCCGGGAAGAGTTTTGCTGGTGCCCAGGGGAAGCAGTGCAGGCCTCCTGGAGGTGGACGCTGGCTCCTGGGACTGTGTGTGCAGGGGGAATAGGGAGGGGGAGTGGATTAGGCTGAGGCACCCTGGTGGAGACATGGTGCGGCCATTGGGGTCTTTGAGCCTGCAGGGGACCCAGGACCTGCGGGCAGAAGTGTGGGAACTGTTCCCTGAAAGGGGAGGTGGACCTGGGTAGGGGCAAGAGGCACTGAGCAGAGAGGCCAGGGTGGGTGGGGTGTGAGTCAGGGGGCGTGTCTTTGAACCAGGTCAGAGATGGGGCCAGGAGGAGGACAGAAGTGGGCGTGGACACCGCACCAGTGCCAGGGGTCTCCTCCCCAGCCCCACTGCCACGACTCCGGCAGCCTCATCTGTGAAATGGGGTCACGGGACACAGCTCCCACCAATGCGGCACAGCCTCTCCATGTTCACAGATGAGGAAGCTGAGGCACAGAGATGCGAAGTCACCTCCTCAAGGTCACCCAGCAGACGCTGAGATGCAAACCCAGGAGCACCACCCACCCGAGGCAACCACACCGTGCTCGTGGGGGGTTGGGGGGGAACAAGACGGCTGCTGACAGGCCCAGAAAGACGGTAGTTTTTCTGCCCCACATCCTCCTCGCCCGAAGCTGGGACGGTGTTACTGGGACTTTGCAGATGTGCCTAAGGGAAGGATCTAAGAGCATCCTGGATTAGCCTAACCAGGCCTGATTGAATCAACAGAGCCTTCAGAGGGAGTGGGAAGCAGAGAGAGACACCGGAAGGCGCTGTGCTGCCAGCTTTGAAGATGGGAGGTGCCACGAGCCAACGGATGCAGGCGGCCGCCCCAGCCGGGCCTCCCCTCCAGCCACCCGCCCCACTGCCACCTCAAACCCAGCCCAGGGAGACCAGCCATGGACCTCGGACGTCCAGAACTGTCGGAGGAGACACGCAGGTGGCTTTAAGCCACTGAATGTGGGCTGCTTTGCCACAGTGCCAACAGGAAGTCACTGCCCACCTGCCTGCCCTGGCCAGCCTGGGCTCCGCCACAAGTCCTTCTTAAAGGGCTCCTTCAGGTTCCACTTTGGTCCTCTCTCAACTTGTTTGTTCCCTTTGTTAAATGTAATTTTTTTAAAAAAATGGGGCCAATGTAGGCACAGAGTGAGGGGACTTCATGTTACTGGAAGTTTTCCACAAACCACTGGAGAAGCTGGAGCCAAATTATTGTCCCATTGCTCAGATGAATAAACTGAGGCTTAAGGAGTAAAGAGCCTGTCTAGAGCCACACAGGTCATGAGGAACAGAGCCAGGACCTGAACCAGGGTCTCACTGGAGATCTGCCACATTGAGGGGCTGTCTGAGAGCCCAGCTCACATGCCACCTCCTCAGAGAAGCCTTCTGGGATAAGCCCAGCCCATTTGTTCATTCATTCATTCACAAAGCAGTGCAGGGACTGCTCTGTTCCCAGTGTTGTGCCAGGCAAGGCTGGGGAGCTCATTCTGTCCTCAGGAGCCCACGGGCTTATAGACAGACAGACACGCACACCTGGGATCCCAGACCGCCTGAGCCATGCTAAAGCCCAGGGAAGGAAGTCCAGCCCTGGGCGAAAACTCGGAAAAGGGGGAAATGACTGGACTGACTCAAGGAAGGCTTCTTGGAGGAGGTGGTGACTGAGCTGGGGACCAGGAGGACTCAGCGGGAAATGTGGGCCAGGGCAAAAGGCTACGCCAAGGCAGGGAGCGCTGCGCTCCACTTCCGGGGCGGGGGGGGGGGGCAGGAATGGGCCGGGTCCTTGGACCACGTTGGGGCCTCTATGTTCCTGCATGGGAAATGGAACCATGGGCCTCGCTGCCCAGAGCTTTGAGAACTACTGGGCCCTGGGGCTCTGAGCAGGAAGCAGAGAGGTTCTGGGATTCCCCGGAGAGGGAGGCCAGGGGAGGGGAGGTCAGAGTTGGGGGATGGGGCCGATGGGGGGCGTGGTGCGGAGGCAGGGGCCTGGCTCCCGGTGTGACTACAGCAAGGCCCTCTGGAGCCTCGAGCCTCGATGACCCCATCTGAGAAATGGAGCGAGAGACAAAAGTGCCTGCGGAGCCCCTCCCCAGCCCTGGCGGGAAATGACAGGACACAAAATTACAAAAGGGTCTTTATTTGTAAAAAAAAAAAAAAAAAAAAAAAAAAAAAAAAAATTGCCGAAGGGGCCCCTGGGGCGGCAGGCAGGCAGGACAAGCAGGCTGGCTGGCTGTGGCTTCTCAGGGGTCGGGGGCATTTGGGCAGATGCGCTTGAGTGGGGGGGCGCCCTCCGAGTCCTCTGTGTCCCCCTGGGCTGCCTCAGGGACAGGTGGCACTGGCTCAAAGACGGGGTAAGCTTCGGGGGCCTGGAGAGGAAGGGTGGACAGGCATGAGCCCCACCCGGACCCAGGCGTCCAGCCTCTGAGCCTGGGCTGTCTCTGCAACCACCTCTCGCCACGCCACACCACGCCACACCACGCCCCTCCCCAGACCTAGAAGTCTGCTCAGGGCAGCGACCGACTGCGCCAGGATCGGGCTCTTGCGCTCTCAAGACTGAACCGGGGACTATGTGAGGCTAACTCGACCGGTCAGGGTTTGCTGTCCTTAATGCCTGGGGGTCACCGCGGTTTGCTTATTGGTTTGTTCGTTTGTTTGGTTCAGGCTTTTCATGGTCTGAGGTCGGCCCTGATCCAGCCCTCAGGAAGCTGTCTCTGAAACACCCTTTTCTTTTCTGTCCCCAAGAACCCGGCCGCTAAGGCCCTGGCTGGGTGCTGGGTCCACACCTCCCGCCCGGACCGCACCCGCGCCGGTGCCACGTTCCCTCGAGACCCGGGAGTGCAGCCTTGCGGCCTCTCTCACCTCAGCCTCCAGCAGCTCTGGAACCGGCTCCTCCTTGGTCAGCATGGGGGGTTCGTCCGTGCTGCCTGCAGTTATGCCCCCGGGATCTGGAATGTCAAGTGAACAGTCATTCCCTGAGCAGCCACTCTGTGCCCAGAGGTCAGACTGGGAGAAATGCACGCACGTGCGCGCGCGCACACACACACACAGGCAGCTGGACAGAGAGAAAGGGGCCCAGGACCTGGCTGAAGTCCCAGCCCCAGACTGAAGCAGGAACACTTATGCAGGATCTGCAAAGCGGTGTAGCTTTACCAAGAAAAACACACTTCAGACAAAGGGAACGCAGGGTAGTGAGCACAGGTCCTGGAGTTCAGCGGCCGCCTTCAGATCCTGGCCTTGGGCCGGCTCCTTCCGTCTCTTGGGGCCTCTCCTTAGCCATCCATAACATGGGGCCAGGGGTCGCAGTTGGTGCATGACTCTCGGGAGGAGGAGGCGAGGTAGTACAGCTCAAAGTGTTTGGCACCCAGCACGTGCGCCAGAAATGCCAGTTACTGCTTCTCTATTAGCACAGGTGTCCAGGCTCAGCCCCTAGGCCCAAGCCGTGGCTTTGGTGGCGGGCAGGGCACGGCGCACAGGGGGCCCTCAGCGTCCAGCTCAGGGGGCAGAAGGAGCCACAGCAGGAAAATGAGCCCCACCCGGCCCCCCGCTTCAGGCAGAGCTGTGCTACAGCTGCGGGGCGGCTGGAGCCAGGCTGTGGCCTGGGGAGGCCACGCTGGGCGGGGGTGAACTGGAAGAAAGAGGAGCTGAGGAGCCTCAACCTGAAGACGCTGTGTGAGCTCGGGCGACCGACTTAACCTTGCTGATCTGCCTCCTCAGCTACAAACAGGAAGCAGGGCAGGCTAACCCCTCCGAGGCGGCGAGTCAATGAGATAAAACAGAACAGAGTGTTTGGAAGGCACCTGGCACGCAGTAAGAGCTCAATCAATAGCGCCCGTGAGTAGCTTCGTCTTTTAGTCACTCGACAAACATTGATTGAGCACCTATTATGCGTCCCACTAGACTTGGAGGATGCCGTGAACAAGATCGGGGAGGGCCCGACCTCCAGGAAGCCGACACGAGACGGGGCAGGAAGACAGTATGTGAGCAGCAACTGAAATTGATAGGGAAATGCCAGAGGAGACGGCAGGGGCGGGCACTGTTTCCACGGGGCTCATGGGAGAGGGGCAGGTAGCGGGGTGAGCTGCTGGGCGCAGAGAAGGGGGCTCTGGGTGGCACCTGATCCTACCTCTCTCTTGGCCCAGCCGTGGGGGCTGAGCCTCCTCAGGGACCCCTTCCGGGGCTCCGGCGGGTGACACAGGGCGGCTGGGCTGTGGGGTGCCCCCGGGGCTGGGCTCGGTACCCTTGTGCAGGGAGCCTTCCGAGTGGAAGCTCTGGTTGCTGTTCTCATCTGCAGAAACAAGAGCCCAGAGGGTCGGCCTGAGGCCCCCAGGCCCCTCCTCCAGGTCCCACAGCCACCCCTCCCCGCCCCCGGCAATGCCTGGGCCCCCACACATACCATTGAGATCTAGCAGGATGAGCGGGCCGCCCCCTCGGGGACTGGCACCCCTGCCTCGCCGCTCTCGGCCACGGGATCGCTCTGCCCCGCCACCTGCCCGCCGCCGCTCCTGGGGGTGACAGGGATGAGGATCAGAGCCAGCGTTTCCCGGCAGCCCTGGCAGAGCCCCACGGGGACAAACGGGGAAACTGAGGCACAGAGAAACCCAAGGCCCAGCCAGAGGTGACAGAGGCTGTGCGTGCTGGGTTAGCCTTGCAGGGGGGGGGTCTGGAGCAGGAAAGGGGGAGGGGGAGGGGCAGCCGAGTAATCCTGAACATCTGGGCTGCGGTAGGCACTGGAGGTGGAGGCCAGGGTGGGGAGGAGCTGGGCTGAGACTGCACAGATGCAGGGTCTTGGGGGGTGGGGGGTGGGCTTGCTCACCTCCTCCTGGGGGTCCACCACCGGCACCCACTTGAAGATGCGAAGGGAAGTGTCGCCCACAGTCACCCAACGCTTCTCCCTGTGGGAGGGTGGGGTGCTGGGTCAGAGAGGCCTGAGGGGAGAGGCGCCCCCCCCCCCCGCGCGCACCCGCCTGACCCGCCGCCTCCGCCTCTGCCCCAGGTACCACATCTGCAAGGTGGGGGAGGTGCACGAGGGTTGGGGCGGTTTTGCGAATGAGGCACTGTTGGAGAGAGCGAGCCCAGGGCAAAGATGGGGAGGGGGCGCCCCGGGCACGCCTCGGGGCCATGGCTAGGGCAGAACCCCTCCGGAGGGAGGGGGCCATCCCTGGGGACGCAGCTCGGAGCCCGGGCCATACTTGCAGGAGTGTCAGAGCTTCAGGGGGCGGGGCACGGACGAGGGCTCCCGCCCGGCGAAGGCACGGCTGGGGACCACGCTTTGTAGACCTCCGGGGGTAGCCCGGGGAAGGGAGACGGAGCCCTGGGGATCCCGCGCACAGCTGGTGGCCGGGGGCGCACCTAACACCTGGGGGGCGCAGCTGGCGAGGGGAGGGGAGGCGCGCGAGGGGGCGGTGGTCCCCGCCAGGGTCCCGGCCCCGGCCGCGGGGCAGCGCTCACCATCGCCGGACTTTCTCGATGGTCGCCATCACCTTCTTGATGTCATCCTTGGCCCGGCTCCGGGTCTCAGCCCGTACGGTCCGGCCGGCCATGCTGGCGGCGCTGGGGCCGGGGCCGAGCCCGCGGCGGGGCTGCCTCCCGTCCGGCGGGCTCAGGCTCGGCGCCAGGCCGGGGCGCCGCTCTCGCCGCCCGCCGTCCCCTCCGGGAGTTGGCCGCGCCCTCCCTCGCTCCCCAACGCCTCCGCGAGTCCCCGCCCCGCTTCCTGCCGCCGCGCCCCGCCCCGGCCCGTCCCCGGAGCGGCCGGGCGGCGCGGGTGCCGGAGCCCAGGCCTGGAAGCCGGGCCAGCCCCGCCCCGCCCCGGGCCCGCCCCTTCGGGGGCGCCCGGACGCGCAGCGCCCCCTGTCCGCCGCCGAGAGCGAGCGAGAGTTGGGGGCCCGCTGGCTCGGCGACTTGGACGCGCGCGGCTCCGCCGAGGCGGCGCGTCCAGACCACGTGGGCGCTCGGGTGCACGAGAGGGTCTGGGTGCAGGTGTGCGAACCTGAGACACCGTGTGTGTGTCCCCGGACACCCCCTCCTCCCTCGCCGGGCTGGCTGATTCTACGCTGCCCAACTTAATTCGTTCACCCATTCATTCATTCAACGATCTAGCAGCCCAGTGCCAATTACGCGCCACAGCTGCACACATGAGTGAGTCTCCACCCCCCAGGATGGCTATAGCGAGAACGACAGGCCATACCGAGTGTGGGCGGGCCAGCGGAGCCGCGCGGCCTCCCTTCTGTTTCTGGGGGAGTGGGAATTGGTAGAGACTTTCCCATGAAGCTGAACAAAGACCAGCCCAGGAATCCAGCACGTCAGCACCCAGCAGAAATGCTTAGACAGGAGCACCAAGAGCCGTGAGCTGGGATGTTCACAGCCGCGTTCTTAACAGCCCCGAACCGTAAACGGCTTACCAAGAGGAGACTGGGAAGTGGGTTGCAGCTATTGATACCCAAGACAGAGACCCAGCGGGCAAGAATGCCCGCTGTCCCACTACACCCAGCGACGGGACAAGTCTCCCTCAGCAGATCTTGAGTTTAAGCCAGATACACCACCTGGTTCTATTTCTATGAAGTTCGAAAGCAGATAGGAAAATGTCAGGATTAGGAAGCCGGGAGGGTGTCTCTTTCGGGACTGGGAGGGGTCCCAGAGGGGCTTCTGGGAACCCATCATGTCTGTTTCCTAATGTGGCCCGGGCTCCCTGGGCAAAGTTCCTCTGAAAATTCATCAAGCTGGGCGCTGGGGATGTGTGCGTTTCTCCATCTGTGTTTTGCAGTTGACTCAGAAGTTTCCTTGCAGAAAATGATTGGTTGATTCGAAGGCTCCTTTATCAGCAGATCTGATCGTGTCTAAATCGGTGCAGCTGTGTGTGGCTGTCCTGTCTCTGACCCTGTCCAGAGGGGTTACAGGATTGGGAAGACAGCCTTGACAGCATTTCAGGAGCTGGCCCGCCATGGTAAACATCCCGGGTCAGCCACACCCCGTTACGTGAACTCGGACAAGCCACTTATATCTACTTCCTCAACTAAAACTTGGCAGTAACTTAATATGCACTTAGAACAGTGGTCAGCACGTAGTAAAAGACCTCAATAAAAATTTACTGTTGGGGTCGGCACTGTGGTGCAGCGGGGTTAAGCCTCCGCCTGCAGTGCCGGCATCACATATGGGTGCCTGTGCAGAGTCCCAGCTCCTCCACTTCCCGATCCAGCTCCCTGCTGATATACGTGGGGAAGCAACAGAAGGCGGTGCAAGTCCTTGGGCCCCTGCATCCATGTGGAAGACCTGGAAGAAGCTCCAAGCTCCTGGCTTTGGCCTGTCCCAGCCCTGGCCATTGCAGCCATTCGGGGAGTGAACCAGCAGATGGAAGATCTCTCTCTCTCTCTCTCTCTCTCCCTCTCCCTCTCCTTCTCCCTCTCCCTCTCTGTAACTCTGCCTTTCAAATAAATAATTTTTTTAAAAAAATTGCTGTTATTGGAGCTGGCACTGTGGTGTAGTGGGTAAAGCCACTGCCTGCAGTGCCAGCATTCCATATGGGCACCAGTTCGAGACCCGGCTGCTCCACTTCCGATCCAGCTCTCTGCTGTGGCCTGGGAAAGCAGTAGAAGATGGCCCACATGCTTGGGCCCCTGCGCCCACATGGGAGATCTGGAAGAAGCTCCTGGCTTCTTCAACTCTGGCTGTTGAGGCCAACTGGGGAGTGAACCAACGGATAGAAGACCTCTCTCTCTGTCTCTCTGTCTCTGTCTCTCTGTCTCTGCCTCTCCTTCTCTCTGTGTGTAACTCTGACTTTCAAATAAATAAATAACTCTTAAAAAAAATCGCTGTTACTAAGGGTGTCATTGTGACACGGGTCACAGTCCGGTTTCAGTTGCACCTGCTGGGCCCTCTGCTGGTTACTTCTCTTCCTCCTTTCTGCCGGAGAGCTCTGCTCAAGCCAATATCCTCAGTGACACACGCACCTCCTTCTCAGTCCGGCTGCTCCCAACTGTAGTCAGACTGTGAGCCCCGCAGGAGGCTAGAATCCAAAAGTGAGTGTGGCGCCTGTCTGTCCCACACCCGGACAGAGGCAGCACCTGGTTCAGGTTAATGGGGTTGACTTTCGGGTGTGTCCAGATTTCCAGGGAGAGGAGATGTAGGAGGGGGCGGGGTCTGTCCTGGGTCCCCAAGGTTAAGGCGAGGTGGAACGTCTGCCTCCCTCCTGGGAGGTGTGCCGGGCAGCCAGGAAGGCATCTTTAGCGGAGCAGAAAGGTGTCTGTCTGGACAAGTGCGCCCCAAGCCAGAGGCCCCCACGGCACCCAGCCCCCAGCCCAGAGGGAGGGCCTGTGCATTCTTGTCCTGCCAGCCCCAAAGCAGCCCGGGCGCCAAGCCCTGCCTCCCCCTGCCTCCCCCCGCCTCTCCCCGCCTCCCCCCGCAGCAGGACACAGGGTGGCCTCCCAGGCCCCGAAACCCCCAGTCCCGAGCTCCGGAGCCCATCCTGAAGACCGCCTGCCTGCCCCTTCCACCCGACCAGGCTGCGCAGGCGGGGGATCTGAGCTCAGGGCCGAAGAATCTTGCTTGGAAGTGGAGGGGGGTCATGTTTGGGGTCTGGGCGCTGATTGGCTGCGCCCGGGCCACGCCCCTACCCCTTTCCCCACTTCCCCCCCCCCTCGGAAGGGGGGCGTGGAGGGAACCGGGATCAACCAGGGGCCAGCATGAGCCGGAGGGAGGGAAGTCTGGGTAAGGGGCTGTGAGGGACCTGACGCTGGGTCCCTGAAGGGCGCAGGAGCCAGCAGGGTTGGAAGTTGGGGTCTGGGGCTCCACCACCGCAGGATCCGGGTCCGGAGGGAGGCGGCTGGGGCGGGGGAGAGCAGGGCTCCGGTGTCAGGTAACAAGCGGGTGAGTTTTGAGAAAGGGCAGGCGCAGGAGTTTAGAGGAGGCCTGGGGCGGAGGATTTAGGGACTTGGGCACCGGGAGTTAGATCACCAGTTCAGGTACATCCTGAGGGAGGACTGGAGGCGGGGCTGGGGCAGAACACCTGAGTCCTCCCCGAGTGTCAGGAGAAAAATCAAAGTTGGGGCGGGGGGCGGCAGCTGCAAGAAGAGGCAGAGGTAGGGAAGAAAGCCTCTGAGCCACGGGAACTGGTGAGCGACAGCGGGACCCAAAAGTTGAAGCTCCCGAGGATCCGGAGCGGCGGTGGGAAACTCAGGCGGGGGCGGGCGGGGGCGGGGGCGGGGCGAGGGCGGCCGCTCAGGGACTACGCTCCCCAGCATGCACCGGGCGCGCGCTGTGCATATCGGGAAATGTAGTCCTCCTGGGGCGCCACTCGCCCGCAAGCTTACGCTAGGACAGGCCAGATTCTGATTCATTGAAAATATCCAGCCCCAGTGCCTTGCATAAGAAGGGGCATCAGGGAAGAAACGGGACTAAAGTCTCCCCGCAAGTGGGCCTTAAAGGCAATTTCGATCTGAGTTCCACTAAGCGAGTTACAGAGCTATGTCCACTCCATCCTCAAAGGGTTCCCAGACTAAGGTAGATACACACAGATTAAAAAAAAAAAAAAAAAAAAGCCATTAAAAGAGCCAGCTACCTTAGAAGCATGAACACATGGCCTTAAGTGGAAGGAAGGCTTTAATGAGGTTTCAGCAGGGATCTGGGGACAGAGGACACAGAACAGCCGCTTGACAAAGGTCGGGTGCCTCCTTTCCGCTCAGCTGGAATGGGACGGACCCTGCAGAATCCAGAGCAGCGACTCTGGGTTTCGGGAAGGAAGAGGCAGCCTGGGCGCGGCGGTCACGGAGCAGGGAGGGTCGGGCTGCCCTCATGCCTCGCCCTTTCCCACCAGAAGATCCCCAGGCTGCCTCCTCAGTCCCGGGTCTTCCCCACTTGGAGGCCAAGATCCGGCAGACACACAGCCTAGCCCGCCTCCTCACCAAATACGCGGAGCAGCTGCTCCAGGAATATGTGAGTGGGAAAGGGGGGTGGGCCGCCTGGGGAGGGGGCAGCGCCGCCCACAGGGGGTCCCTCCGCCCGCCGGCCTCTCCCCCTCCGCCTCATTCCCCGGCGGAGGAAATCCGGGCTTCAAAGGCGGGCAGTCACTTGGCCCCTGGCTGCACCGGGAATTGGAGGAGCACCCTGTCTGGGCCCCAGAGGCCACTTCCTCAGCCTGGAAGTCAAGGGTAGCCCGAGATGGTGCCGAGAACCGTGGACTTGGGGGTGCGGCAATGCTAGAGCCAGGGTCTGTGTGATCCGGTCGCCTCGCCCCCGTGGGTCTCCATCTCCTCGGCGGAATAAGACGAATGAGGGGTCGATGTCGCGGCTCCCTAGGCTAATCCTCCGCCTAGCGGCGCCGGCACTCCGGGTTCTAGTCCCGGTCCGAGCACCGGATTCTGTCCCGGTTGCCCCTCTTCCAGGCCAGCTCTCTGCTGTGGCCAGGGAGTGCAGTGGAGGATGGCCCAAGTGCTTGGGCCCTGCACCCCATGGGAGACCAGGAGAAGCACCTGGCTCTCGCCTTTGGGAGGGTGAACCAACGGCAAAGGAAGACCTTTCTCTCTGTCTCTCTCTCTCACTGTCCACTCTGCCTGTCAAAAAAAAAAAAAGGACGAATGAGGAATTTCTCCGCCTGGGATACTAGGGAGGCCCGGAAAAGGCTGCAGCCTGGGGTAAAATTCTATCCCAAGAGCAGACTTTTTTTTTTAAGAGCTGTTTATTTATTTTAAAGGCATAGTAACAGACAGCGAGGGAGATCTCTTGCTTCATTCCCCAAATAGCTGCAGACCACCGGGGCTGGACCAGGACAAAGCCAGGAGCTTAGAACTCCATCTTGGTCTCCTACATGGGTGCAGGGGCCCGAGCACTCAGTCCATCTTCTGCTGCTTTCCCAAGCGCATTAGCAGGGAGCTGGATCAGAAGTGGAGCACTCAGGGGGCCAGAGCTGTGGCAGAGCAGGTAAAGCCCCCGCCTGCAGTGCCGGCATCCCATATGGGCGACGGTTCAAATCCCAGCTGTTCCACTTCTGTCCAGCTCTCTGCTGTGGCCTGGGAAAGCAGTAGAAGATGGCCCAAGTCCTTGGGCCCCTGCACCCATGTGGGAGACTCGGAAGAAGCCCTTGGCTCCTGGTTTCTGATTGGTGCAGCTCCAGCCGTTGTAGCCATCTGGAGAGTGAACCAGACCCCCCCCCTCCCCGTTTCTCTGCCTCTCCATTACTCTTTTGAATAAATAAATACATCTTAAAAAGTGGAGCACTAGATCTCGCTCGCTCGTTCTCGCTCTCTCTCTCTCTCCTTCTTTCTCTGTGACTCTGACTTTCAAATAAAGAAATAATCTTAAAGAAAAAGTGGAGCGGTCAGGACTTGACCCGGTGGTCACTGGGGATGCTGACACTGCAGGTGGCCGCTGGACCTGCTGCACCACAGCGCTGGTCCCCACGGGAGGAGACTTTGCCAGAGGATGGAGGGTGATTCTCCAAACCACTGGGGTCCCGCAGGGAGAGTGTAGGTTGCAGTCAGACAAGGTGTAGGCCTCACAACCTGCTGCCCCTGACCCCCGGAGGTAATGAGAACTTTAAGGGTAAGAATGTGACAACTCGGAGAGCAGAGTGGGGTCCTGGAGCTAGCCCTGCAGTCCTACCAGTTAGGGCTCCGGTTCTAGCTCTGCCATGCCAAAGACAGGTGACTGCAGCTCTCCCATCTCGGGTCTCCTAAACATAAAGTCACCCCCCTGATGGGGAGCATTCCAGATAGCGTGTTCAAGGGAGCAAACACAGTAGCTGAAGCACAGGCAGGATGTTTGCCAAGGAGAAGCAAGGCCTTTGTAGGATTTTGCCAGGTACCCGTGACCTATACCTTGCACTTGGTTGTTCATCTGACAGCTGTTCATTGGGGTCCTGCTCAGTGCAGGCACAGAAGTTGGAGGAGTGACATTGACTGGGGTCCCTGCATTATATTATATGATTCCCAAGAAACCCCTAGGAGGAGGACAGGAGAGGGCTCGTCCCCCACCCCCACCCCGTTTTACAGATGGGAAGACTGAGGCTCAATGGTTTCACTTGAAACTACACAGGTGGTAAGTGATGCAAGCAGGACTTGAACCCAGGCCAGTAAGGTTACATTAATTTAAAAAAAAAAAAAAAAAAGGCTAACATTTGTTGAGCCTTCCCCGCGGGGGCCAGGCCCTGTCTTCAGCACTTTACTTGCTGAGGGTACTGTATGGATTCTGTTATTAGCTCCATTTCAAAGATGCGGCGCCCAAGGCCCTGCTGGTTTTGTTTCGTTTTATCTCAAACACAGCAGCTCTGTTGCTAGGGCTTTGTTTGTGAAATGGGGAAACTGAGGCCGCAGGACTGGGGTGGAACTGGGGCCTCGGAACCCCCTCGGCGAGGCCCCCTCTGACCCGCGGCCCTGTCTCCGCAGGTGCAGCATCAGGGCGACCCCTTCGGGCTGCCGGGCTTCTCGCCACCGCGGCTGCCCGTGGCCGGCCTGAGCGCCCCGGCCCCGAGCCACGAGGCGCTGCCGGTGGCCGAGCGGCTGCAGCTGGACGCGGCGGCGCTCGCGGCGCTGCCCCCGCTGCTGGACGCCGTGCGCCGCCGCCAGGCCGAGCTGAACCCGCGCGCGCCGCGCCTGCTGCGGCGCCTGGAGGACGCGGCGCGCCAGGTCCGGGCCCTGGGCGCCGCCGTGGAGACCGTGCTGGCGGCGCTGGGTGCCGCCGACCCGGGGCCCCGGCCGGAGCCGCCCGCCACCGCCGCCGCCGCCGCCGCCGCGGGCACCTTCCAGGCCAAGGTGCTGGGGCTCCGCGTGTGCGGCCTCTGCCGCGAGTGGGTGAGCCGCACCGAGGGCGACCTGGGCCCGCTGCTGCCCGGCGGCCCGGCCTGAGCCTGCACCTGCGCGCTCGCTGGCTGCCTCTGCTCTGCCTGTCCCGAGCCGCAGCCCTGTCCCCGCCGACTCTGTACGCCCGGCGCTCTCGCTCTCGCTCGCTCTCTGTCTCTATCTCTATCTCCGCTCTCTATCTCTGCAGACCCTTCTCTCCCGCGGGGCGCCCCCCGCATCTGTCACATGCTGGCTTTGCCTCTCTTTGCCCCCACCCTTGGGGCTGCCTCCGCCTCTTCACACCGCCCCCTTTATCCGATCCCGGGGGTCCCCGGCTCTCGCTTTCCGCTTCTCTCCTCTCCTCTGGCCCCTGGGAGCCCTCGGCCTCCCTCTCGCCCTCGCTCGGCCCGCTCCCGGCCAGAGACCGCCTGCTGGGCCCGCGGGGGGCGGGGAAGGCGGCTGCGGGCCCTTTGGGCCCTTTTGAGCCACCGCCCCCCAAGGCCGGTCCACCTGCTGCGCCCCCGTGGGCCCCGCCCCCTGCCCGCGGAGGTCCTTCCCTGCTCCCCGCCCTTCCCTATACGCCCCCACCTCTAAACCACAAAAAATTGACAACTTAAAAAGAGTTTTATTTCTGAGAATAAATTAATGTGTTTTTTTTGTAAATAAAATGTTTAAAAAGAGAAAAGAAAAGGAACATGACCTGTACATGCAGCTGTTAAAAATGGGGAGACAAAAAAATGGGGAGACCGCGTGGAGGATCCCCAGGGTGCAGCCTGGGACCCCAGACAAAGCCACAAGGCACTGAAGAAGCAGATTCAGATTCGGGAGTCCCAAGGTGGGAATGCCATCTGTCTGTCCTGGACAGACAGGAAGTGCGTGTGGCCCGAGCAGAAAACAGGTGTGACGTAGTTATGGATCAGGAAGTGAAGCCCCTTCGGACAGAAGTGGAAAGGTGGCCGCAGTGAGGTAGCACGAAGAAGGCAGATGGGTTGGGAGAAGCCCTCGCTGCACCCAGGAGTGAGGTAGATGGAGACCGGAAGTCAGCCCCGCACAGCCCCCAAATTAAAGGAAGGGAACTCTGGGGAGGGGGGAAGGGAGCCCAGGAAGCAGGCTGGCCATCCCCCACCCTCACCCCAGAGCAGAAAGCAGACCTCTTGCCAGGGGCAGGTCCTCACCACCAGGATAGCCAGTGACTGGTGAGCCGCAAAATGGCCTCCTTGGAGACACTCAGATCTGGGAGAGGTGGAGGAGCAGGACACGGGGCACAAGGCATCCAGGCCCGGCTTCCGGAAGATACTCCCAAAGACATGGTGCACAGCCCTGCGTGCCACACCGGGCGCATCTCCTCTAGCCCTGCGGCAAGGCCGGGAGGGAAAGCGGAAGTGCTGAAACCTCCGACCGGAAGTCCTACCCCTCTAGGCTGGGTATTTGGCCTTGAGCAGAGCCAAGTCCCTCACAACCCGGTCTGTCCAGTGACCATATTCCCGGGTTACCACGTAGCCTCGACATTTCCTCTCGAAGGCGGAGGCCCCAAAGGGGACAAGTCCAAGAGTGTCCTCTTCCTTGGGTATAGGCAGCCCCAGGGCGGCCATGATGGCAGCCATGTTGCCCAGAAGGCCTTGGGCCCTGAGTCTTGCAGCGCTGAGCTGGGCCAGCAGGATGGGACTGTCAGGATTCAGGTCGCTCTGGTCGTCGCCCACGAGCTGCAGGTGTTGGGTCAGGGCCAGGAAGGCCTCCTGGGCCCGGCTCAGCCGCTCCCCGTCATCCAGGGCGTGCCAGACCTTGAAGGAGACCGCAGCAGGGGGCAGGCTGCTGAGCTGGAGCTCCGGGGCTGAGAAGCCGGGATCGCTGAAGGGGCTGCCCTGGTGCTGGAGCTGCGTGAGGAGCAGAGACAGACGGGGGTCAGGGCACGGCTGGGGTGCCTGGGGCTCCCACTCCACGTCTGGGACTGCCCTCTTCCCAGGAGAAGCTCACAGGGCAAGGGCCCAGGGAGGGCCTGATTTACTGTTTTCCTGTGCACTTGCTCTGTGACATTGAACCACGAATGTTAATAATCCCCTTGTCATCGTACTCCTGTGAAAAAGATACAAAATAGGGCCAGTGCCGTGGTGCAGTAGGTTAATCCCCTGCCTACAGTGCCATACGGGCCCCAGTTCTAGTCCTGGCTGCTCCTCTTCCAATCCAGCTCTCTGTTAGGGCCTGGGAAAGCAGTGGAAGATGGCCCAGGTCCTTGGGCCCCTGCACCTATGTGGGAGACCTGGAAGAAGCACCTGGCTCCTGGCTTTGGATCGGCACAGCTTCAGCTGTTGTGGCCATTAGGGGAGTGAAGCAGTGGAAGGAAGACCTTTCTCTCTTTCCCTCTCACTGTCTATAACTCTACCTCTCAAATAAATATACAAAATTAAAAAAAAAACCATACCAAATAACATCTACAAAGCATTGAACATGGCACCTTGACATACAATAAGCATGTGAAAAGCCACTGTTAACTAATAACCTATTAATATCAGTGAACTCTGGGATTATATTGTTCACTATAACATGTTCATTCAAGCTGTGTTATTGACAACATAGCTATGACCCAATAGCTTTCTTTTTTATTTATATAATTTAGTTGTCACGTTTATTAATTTTGTTCTCATCATAAATAAGTAATTATTGGCCGGCGCCGTGGCTCAATAGGCTAATCCTCCGCCTAGCAGCGCTGGCACACTGGGTTCTAGTCCCGGTTGGGGCGCCGGATTCTGTCCCGGTTGCCCCTCTTCCAGGCCAGCTCTCTGCTGTGGCCAGGGAGTGCAGTGGAGGATGGCCCAAGTCCTTGGGCCCTGCACCCCATGGGAGACCAGGAAAAGCACCTGGCTCCTGACTTCGGATCAGCGCGATGCGTGCCGGCCGCGGCGGCCATTGGAGGGTGAACCAACGGCAAAAGGAAGACCTTTCTCTCTGTCTCTCTCTCTCACTGTCCACTCTGCCTGTCAATAAAATAAAATAAAATAAAAAGTAATTATTAATTATGAAATTTAGTGGAGAGCCTTCACCATCAAAGTTCTAACCTCCGCAAACCACGATCCACCAGAATCTCAATGCACACGGACAGATCTCCTAATTGGTAGGTCATGTGGTCTCACATGCCCATTTTATAGGAGGATAAATTGAGGTACAGGTGCCCTAGGTTATCCGAGGAACCAGAACACAGATTGTGTAGCTTGGGTTGTAATTAATTCTACTCCTTCCAATGGTTTGAGGACTCCATGTCGTGATGTCCAGGGTTCAGCGCACGGCGGGTGGGAGGAGGGTGGGAAAAGCTTCCTAAGGGCCCAGCCTGAGAAGTCACAGCCCTGAGAGTGCAGCAGCACCGGCCCATTTAGCAGATGAGAGAGCTCAATGCTGAGAGAGGAATGCCTTGCCCAAGGTCACCTGGCCCTCGGGGACAGCACTTGAGCCTCCCAAGCCCGTGTGTGGGGCCTTCTGGGCTGGCTCTGCCCTACCTCGTCCCCTCCTCACGCCCAGCGTCACTCACGTAGGTCTGGAGTAGCGTCGATGTATTCTTCTGCATGTACAGCGCCAGGCTGTAGGCTTGGCTGATGGGCTCAGCTGGGGACAGGGGGGCCGCGGGCCGGAGCGGGGGCAGCAGCAGGGCCAGCAGGCACAGCGGGGCTGGTGGGGAAATGCAACATCAGTCCCCAGTCCCCCATCATTCCTTCCTTCCTTCATTCATTCATTCAACCACAAGCCCCAGTGGCCTGCAGCCATCTTAGGTGTCCAAGGCAGGGCAGAATCACCCGCTGGTGGATTACTTCTGCTCACAGCTCCTCTTGAACTTCCCTTGAACTTGTCCAACTTCCTCCTTGACATTTTCATGTGGAGGTTAGTGAACATCTCAAAGGCAAAATTTCCAGCACTCAGCTCAGGGTGTTGCTCCCCCCTCCCCAGCCCACGTCTCTCCCCATCTTCCCCATCCCAGATAAGAGAAACGCCCAGGGGTCGACGCTGTGGCGTAGCGGGTTAAGCTGTCCCCTGCAGACTCGGCATCCATATGTGGGCTGGTTCCAGTCCCAGCTGCTCCACTTCTGATCCAGCTCCCTGTGGCCGGATCTGGGCAGTGAACCAGTGGATGGAAGCTCTCTCTCCCTCTGTAACTAACTCTACCTTTTAAATAAATAAAATAAATATTTAAAAAAAAAAATAGCACATCCATGTTGAGGTTGCAAAACCATGGTGTGCCCTGGGAAGCCTCCTTTTTCTTGCCTTACACATCCCTTCCACAGAAAATCCTGGTGCCTCTATTCTTTTTGCTTGTGTTTTTTTTAAAGATTTGTTTATTTGAAATGCAGAGTTGGGGGGGAGAAAGAGAGAGAGAGAGAGAGAGAGAGAGAGAGAGAGAATCTTCCATCTGCTCGTTCACTCCCCCAAATGGCTGCAATGATTGGGGCTGGGCCAGGCTGAACCCAGGAGCCTTGAATTCCATCCAGGTCTCCCACATGATTGGCAGGGGCCCACACATTTGGGCATGAGCAGAGAGCTGGATTGGAAGTGGAGCAGCCATGACTCAAACCAGTGCCCATATGAGGTGCCAGCGCTACTGATGGTGGCTTAATCTGCTGCACCACAGCATCAGCCCCTATGTATTTATATTTTTTAGAAAGATGTATTTATAGGGCCAGTGTTGTGGCATAGGTTAAGCCTCTGCCTGTGGTGCTGGCATCCCATATGGGCACTGGTTCGAGTCCTAGCTGTTCCACTTCCAATATAGCTCTCCCCTATGGCCTGGGAAAGCAGTAGAAGATGGCCCAAGTACTTGGGCCCCTGCACCCACGTGGGAGACATGGAAGAAGCTCCTGGCTCCTGGCTTCGCATAGGCACAGCTGCAGCCATTGTGGCCATTTGGGGAGTGAACCAGCAGATGGAAGACCTCTCTCTCTGTGTCTCCCTCTCTCTGTCTGTAACTCTGCCTCTCAAATAAATAAATAAATAAATAAATCTCTTTTTTAAAAGAAAGATTTTTATTTGAAAACCAGAGCCACAGGCAGAGTGAGAGAAAGATCTTCCATCTGCTTGTTCACTCCCCAGATGACTGAGCGAAGCCAAAGCCAGGGGCTTCATCCAATTCTATCACATGAGTACAGGGGCCCTAAACACTTGGGCCATCTTCCTCTGCTTTCCCAGATACACAAGCAGGGAGCTGGGCCAGAAGTGGAGCAGCGGGGACTCGAACCAGCATTGATATGGGATGGCCAGTGTCGCAGGTGGCAGCTTTACCCACTCTGCCACACCACCCCGGCACCTCCCTTTTATTCTTTAAAATAAAGAAACTTCACGAATTGATATCATCCTTCTGCTGGGACCCTGCTCATCTCTGCACTGCCCCATGTTTACGATATGAGCTGCTGAAGTGAGCCCAGTGCAAGCTGGTTTTTTTTTTCCCCCCACCAAGTGTTTCTTGAAGGCCCATGAGTGCCCAGCACAAGGATGTGTTCATTTTGTGAAGGTTCCCTGAGCTCTGTAGACCTAGGGCTTGTGTGCTTTTCTGTAAAGTCCTTACTTTCGATAAAAGGTTGAAAAGGGTGTATCCAGCGTGGAGCCACCCGTCCCCCGCCTTCCACAGCTGCCACCTCAGCCTGAGCCCCCATCACCGCTCACCCCCCACGTCTGTCTGCTTCCACCCTCGCTTCCCCCTCCCCAGGGAACTTCATTTTGTTTCATTTCATGGGAAAGGCACAGAGACAGAGACAGACGCAGAGAGATCTTCCAACCACGGGTTCCCTGCCCAGATTGGAAGCAGAACAGCCAAGGACTCCCAGCGGCAGTCTGACACCAGGTGCGAGGGTCCCCAGCAGCCGTTTAACCTGCTGCACCACAACGCTGGCCCACGCTCATTATACATTTCAGCACATGCTACCAAACTGTCCCTTCAAAGGTCTGGTTTGGGGGCGAGTTTAGCCTAGCATTTAAGACATCCACATCCCACATCAGGGTACCTGGGTGTGATACCCACCTCCAGCTCCCCACTAATGCACAATTGGAAGGTAGCAGGTGATGGGTGGCTCAAGTGCTTGGGCCCCTACCACCTACATGAGAGACTTGCTTGGAGTTCCTGGGTTCTTGACTTTGGTCTGGCCCAGCCCTAGTCATTGCAGGCATTTGGGAAGTGAGCCAGGTGATGGAAGATGTCCCTCTGTCTCTATCTACTTCTCTGTATCTCCAATAAAAAAAAAAGGGGGGGGCAGAGTGGTAGCACAGCGGGTTAAGCTGCTGCCTGCAATGCTGGCATCTCACACATGCACAGGTTTCTGTCTTGGCTGCACGCAGGAAAGCAGCAGAGGGTGCCCTGAAGGCGTGGGTCCCTGCCACCCAGTGAGCAAGGTCTGAATAGAGTTCCAGGCTCCTGGTTTGAGCTGGTGCACTTGGCCATTGTGGCCACTTGGGGGAGTGAACCAGCAGACAGAAGATCTCTCTCTTTCTCTGTCTCTCTCTTTTTTTTTCTCTCTCTCACTTTGATTTTTTTTTTTTTTTAAGATTTATTTATTTGAAAGTCAGAGTTACACAGAGAGAGGAGAGGCAGAGAGAGAGAGAGAGGTCTTCCATCTACTGGTTCACTCCCCAGTTGGCCACAACAGCCAGAGCTGTGCTGATCCAAACCCAGGAGCCAGGAGCTTCTTCCCAGTCTTCCATGTGGGTGCAGGGGCCCAAGCACGTGGGCCATCTTCTACTACTGCTTTCCCAGGCCATAGCAGAGAGCTGTATCAGAAGTGGAGCAGCCGGGACTCGAACTGGTGCCCATATGGGATGCCAGCGCTGCAGGCGGCAGCTTTACCTGCTACGCCACAGCGCCGGCCCCTCACTTTGCTTTTTCAAATACATTTAAAACTCTTAAGATGTTTTTAAATTTAAACTAATCTATCCTGATTTTATGCTGCCATGAACAGAGAGGAGGAATTACCTGAGGCCACACCAACTAGGACGCCATGGCAGGGAGACGCAAACCCAGGATGGTCTCCTACCTCCCCCTTTCTACATCCCTGAGTTCCCAGAGGTTCCAGAGGCAAGGACAAGAAGGCCATTTGATTCATTCAATGCGGATCGGTGTCCTCAGCCTCCATCATACTGGCTCGCCAGTTTACTTATTGATCACCTATCCGGTGCGTCTGCAGGGCGAAACTTCCCTGAGGCGGTGCATTCGCGTCAGTTTGTCCCCTGTTGCATCCCCAGATGTCTAGCACAGTGCTGCTTGGCCTTCTATACCCCCGTGTGTTTTACATCTGAAGAATCAAATGACTAATGGGGGATGCGCAGCTTTCAGAAATGCCACATGGGCGCAGATTTTTCCTTGTCCTTATACAACACAGTGCAACTATAAGTGATACAGTGTAGCAACTGCTGCCACAGCCCTCGCCTTGTATCAGATATCGCAGGTCCTCTAGAGATGATTTGAAGTGTTCTGCAGGAGGCGGTGGTTGGCACAGCAGTTAAGATGCCGCTTGGGATGCCTACACCCGAGTCAGGGTGTAGCCCGGGACCAAGTCCTGGCCCTGCCGCTGAGTCCAGCTTCCTGCTGGTGCGTACCCTGGGAGGCAGCCGAGGTGCACCTGGGTCCCTGCCATCCATGCGGGAGATCCCGGATGGATTTCCTGCTTCCTGGCTTTGGCCTGTCCCAAGCTCGGTTACTGTGGGCATTTGGGAGGGTGAGCCAGCAGATGGAAGATCTCTCGGTATCTCTCTTTCAAATACAAATGGCAATAAATAAATAAAAATTAAACAAAGACCAATAAAGTCTGTGAGAGGACAGGGTAGGTCATAAACAAACACCACACCACTGGGGCACTGGAACGGAGACTTTGGTCTCCACGGGGGAGCCTGGAACCAATCCCCAGGGATACTCACATGAAGTAAGTGCTCAATAAATTCTTGTTGAATTTGGGATGGACGCAGTCTTCTGCGGGAAGGACTTGGAGGTTCCCAGCAGACGCAAAGGCCCCAGGCAGGTGAGTTAGAGGAGCCAGAGCGGCCTGGCATAGCCCCCTCCCCTCCTGGCCTCCAGGCCCCGGCACCCCAACCCTCTCACTCACCCAGCCGCCCGCTCATGCTCTCTCCTCGGTGCCTTCTCCTGCCGTCTCTGTATGTTTCGAGGGCACCTGTCCTCCTATCCCTCTGTTAGCTTTATACCTGGGGCTGAGCCCTGGGGCCGCCCAGGAAGGGGGGGAGTCCCACGCTGGGGAAGGGGGGCAGGGGACATGGTCACTGCAAAGACAGAGAGGCAGACCTGGCAGCAGGCACCCAGCAGGGGAGGAGGTTTGGGAGTGGCCCAGAAGGCTGCACTGATTCTAGATTGCGGGGCCTGGGACTTTGGGCACACATGTCCCAGAGGCAGAGACTAGGCAGGGAAGGGGACACTGAGGGGTCATCTGAGACCCCCCCATAACCCCCAAGCTGGACCTTAAACCTTGGGGGGCTGGGAGGGAAGGGCTAAGGCAGGGAGGGGATTATGGGGGACAAAGGGGCTGCCGGCTCCCTGCAGCTCTGCACGTCCTGGGATCCAGTTTCCCCTGAGGAGGCGGTCCCCTGCTCCGCCCACGGGGACCCGGGCATTGGGCCCTGGCTCCCGAGGAGGTGGGAACCTGACAGGAGTGGTGCATGAGCAACAGCACCCACAGCCAGGGGCACCCTCGGACACAGAGTACGCACATGTCCACACGCATGTGGGCACGTGGGCACCCGCCAGGCCTGGGCATGCACTTTTGCACGGCCGTGCACCCGGATGTGCAGGGACCCTTCTGGGCACCTGGCCCTGTCCTGGGGACAGGGCATGGAACAGGACAGACACAGTTCTCTCTGCCCTAGGGAGCCCACACTCTAGCGGCCTGGACATGTCACACCGCCGGGGTCCCAGGCCCTGAGTGCTGTAGACACAGAGGGTACACACGGGCCTGCAGACATGAATCACTGGGATCAGGGTGCAGGGGCTTCTGATGTACTTCGAGATTGCATTCCTCTGTCCAGACAGTGTGGGGACACACGGGGTTCACACGCCCCTGCACAGGAGCCTTGCGGCAAAGGCACGGAGTACGGCCCTTAGGCTACCCCATCCAAGGCTGGATCTGCTCCACGCTCCTGTGCCTGGTGGGCAGCTGAGGGGGAGAGAGAGGAACCGCACATTCACCCCATGATACAATGCAACACCTGCTGTGTGTGGCACCTGGGTGACTCACAAGGCCGGCTGGGTCCTGTCATTAAGCACGTGTGTGACCCCACGAGCACCAAGATCCCCAAAAGTGACAGGGTGCTGAGAAGGAGGCAGACCGATGTGATTAGAGGGACCGGATCGGGAGCCTGAGGCCCAGAAAGAGGCAGCCACTTACCCAGAGTCACACAGCAAAGCCAGGCCAGAGACTAAACTTCTTCCCCCTCTGTCAGCTTGGGGCTGGATTGGGGGGTGTCCCAGACTTAGATTGTGAGCTGAAGGAGGGCGGAGGTGGAGGAGGGAAAGGGGGTTCAGAAGTAGCGGGGTCCTAAGCAGGATTTCCTAGAGTAGGGGGGCTGCCTTGGTGGACATGCTGGGCCTGGGCAGAACAGGCAGGGATGTCAGGGGATTAGAGGAAGCCCATTTAGTGGGTGCGCTGAGGCGTGGGCCAGGTGAGGGGGGCAGGGCAGGGAGGGAGGGGAAAGAGAGAGGCAGACACTCGATCTGGTGCTATTCACAGGTGGAAGTGTACGTGGGCTGGGCCTCACCCGGAGCACAGGCTAACCCCAGCCCGACCCCACCAACCACCTGCTTTTCCTGCGGGGGGGGGGGGGCTTTGCTTTTTCTCTCAGTGGAGACCCCCAGGAACCCTCCCAGCTGGAGACAGTAGACCCAAACCCGTTTTTCTAAGGTGCCCTTGGCAGGGGTCATCAGCTCTGCCACCCTGTTCTACCTGCCCCACCCTTGCTGTTTTGGTCCTATCGGAAGTCAGTATCGGAAGGCACCATGGCGCAGTGGGTCAACCCACCACCTGCAGTGCTGGCATCCTATATGGGCACCGGTTCGAATCCCGGCTGTTTCACTTCCAATCCAGCTCCCTGCTATGGTCTGGGAAGGCAGTGGAAGATGGCCCAAGTGCTTGGGCCCCTACAACCCATGTGGGAGACCCAGACGGAGTTCCAGGCTCCTGGTTCAGCCTGGCCCAGCCCTGGCTGGTGCGGCCATTTGGGGAGTGAACCAGCAGATGGAAGATCTCTCTCTCTCTCTCTCTCTCTCTCTCTCTGATGGTTGTTATGCCCACTTTTACAGATGACCTTCCGAGAAGTCTGATGATTGCCAAGGTCACACAGAGAATTGGCGATGGAGAACTTGAACTCAGGACCGGCTCCTGGAGCTGAGCTGTGCCCTGCCACTTCAGCTGAAGCTCCTTTGCTGGCCCAACACCCGCATCACAGTCTGTGCCCACGCTAGGCACACGTGGTCAGACACCATGACAACTGAGAGGTTAGGTACACGGCCCAGTCCAGCCCCAACCCGACCCTTGGTCAATGTGAGGATGTAGCCAGCTTTGCCTCTGTTTTCTGGGCTACCCTCGACCTGGTGATGAGGTCCAGAGGAACAAGCCCTGTGCCAGGAGATTGGGTGCTGGTTTGGAAACTGGGAGACAGTGCGATTAGGTCTGCACTGTGTCTCCTCACAGCAGTGACATCCTGCACGGCCACTGTGGGACCTGAACTTCCCAAAGAACTGACATCTGAACAGAGGCCAACGGACTGAGCAGACTCAGCGAAGTACAAAAACTCCCTCTCCAACTACACCAAACATGAGGCTGTGAGGAAGACAGGACAGGACCAGCGGGTCACTGCGGCAGGACTGAATGACCAACAGACTCATAGATCTATAGAAATTTAGGAAGCAAGAGAGGGAGGATAAGAATATATTGGTTTTGGGCCAGTGCTGTGGCGTAGCAGGTAAAGCCAACTCCTACAGCACCAGCATCCTATATGGGCACTGGTTCGAGTCCCGGCTGCTCCACTTCCAATCCCGCTCCCTGCTAATGCACCTGGGAAAGCAGTCGAAGATGGACCAAGTGCTTGGGCCTCTGCACCCACATGGGAGACCCGGAAGAAGCTCCTGGCTCCTGGCTTCAGATCAGCCCAGCTCCAGCCATTGTGGCCATTTGGGGAGTGAACCAGCAGATGGAAGATCTCTCTCTCTCCTTCTGCCTCTCTGTAACTCTGCCTTTCAAGTAAATAAATCTAAAAAAATACATTGTATTCTTCCTTCTGCCCCTAATCCTCCTCCTCTTCATCTCTCCTCCTCCTTTTATTAGTATTTGAGGAAGAGAGAGAGAGAGAGAGAGAGAGAGGGAGCGCAAGAGGGCTCTCATCCATTGGTTCACAGCCCAGGAGGTGGGAACTCGATCCAGATCTCCCATGTGGGTGGCAGGGACCCAAGTCCGTGAAGCATCACTGCTGCCTCCTAGCGTGCAGGGAGCTGGGACTGAGACCCAGGCACTCTGATACGGGATGTGTACATCTTAACTGCTAGGCCAGACATCTACCCCTAAAGTGTTGTTAATGTTTTAAAATATTTATTTGAAAGAAGAAGAGATCTTCTATCCACTGGTTCACTCCCCCCAAATGAGCACAACAGACAGGCTGGGCCAGGCAGGAGCCAGGAGCCAGGAACTCCATCCGGATCTCCCACATGGGTGGCAGGGACCCAAGCACTTGGACCATCTTTCTGCTACCTCCCAAGATGAGCACTAGCAGCAAGCTAAGTCAGAATGGAGTAGCTGGTGCCGGTGCCGCGGCTCACTAGGCTAATCCTCCACCTTGCGGCGCCGGCACACCAGGTTCTAGTCCCGGTCGGGTCACCGGATTCTTTCCCGGTTGCCCCTCTTCCAGGCCAGCTCTCTGCTGTGGCCCGGGAGTGCAGTGGAGGATGGCCCAAGTTCTTGGGCCCTGCACCCCATGGGAGACCAGGAGGAAGTACCTGGCTGCTGCCTTCGGATCAGCGCGGTGTGCCGGCCGCGGCGGCCATTGGAGGGTGAACCAATGGCAAAGGAAGACCTTTCTCTGTCTCTCTCTCTGCCTGTCAAAAAAAAAAAAAAAAAAAAAAAAAAAAAAGAACGGAGTAGCTGGCGCCTGAACCGGGCACTCTGACATGGGACATGGGATGCAGCTGTCCCGAGCAATGACTTCAGCCACTGTGCAAAGTGCCTGCCCAACCCCTCCCGCCCTCTTTTTTTTTTTTTTTTTTTTTTTTTTAGAAGGAATTGAGAGAGCTGGAAGATTATATGGCATCCATCCTCTGCTGAAGGTAGCTGGTGTCCCACCAGATCGGTGCAGTGAAAGCTGCCGGCCTCTAGGGGGCGGATCACCCTGTGGAAGGCACGCGGACGCAGACACAGCAGCGTCACGCAGAAGATGAGGAACTTGAGGTCTCCAGCTCTTCCTCATCTTCCCAAACTGAAACTACACCCGATAAACGATAACTCCCTCCCTCCGCATCCTCCCTTCCCCCAGCCCCTGGCTTCCACTACTCCAGTTGTCCACGAAGTGACCCCATGTAAACAGAGTTTGTCCGTTGGGGCCTGACTTGTTTCATCACGTAGTAGATTTCTCCTTGGGGCTGGCGCGCTGTGGTGCACCAGTTCAAGTCCCCCCACCGCTGCTCCACTTCCGATCCAGCTCCCTGTTAATGCACCTGGGAAAGCAGTGGGAGATGGGCCAAAAGAGCTTGGGCCCCTGCACCTGTGTGGGAGACCCAGAAGAAGCTCCTGGCTCCTGGCTTCGGTCTGGCCCAGCCCCCGGCCATTGTAGCCATTTGGGGGATTGACCGAACAGATGGAAGACCTCTCTCTCTAACTCTGCCTTTTAATAAATAAATAAATCTTTACAAAAATGTATATTTTTATAAAATTATATCATTTATCAGAATTTTCCTTTTTAAACTCAAATAATATTCCATCGTATGCATATACCACATTTTGCATATCAATGCATTGACCAATGGACACTTGGGTTGCTTCTGCCTTTTGTCTAGTGTGGATACTGCTGTAAACATGGATGGACCATTATCTGTTTAAGTCCCCGCCTGGATCATGTGATATTCTCTGTTTGATTTATTTACTTAACTGAAAGGCCAAGAGGGGGAGGGGGAGGGGGAGGGGGAGGGGGAGGGAGGCCGGCGCTGTGGCATAGCAGGTAAAGCCTCAGCCTGCAGTGCCGGCATCCCATATAGGCACTGGTTTGAGTCCTGGCTGCTCCACTTCAGATCCAGCTCCCTGCTTTGGATTGGTGCAGTTCCGGCTGTTGCAGCCAATTGGAGAGTGAACCAGCAGATGGAAGACCTCTCTCTCTCTCTCTCTCTCTCTCTCTCTCTCTCTCTCCTTCTCTCCCTATGTAACTCTGACTTTTAAATAAGTAAATAAACCTTTAAAAGGGGGGTGGGGGTGGGAGAAGGAGAAAAACAGAGATTTCTATCTGCTGATTCTCTCCACAAATGGCCACAACAGTCCAGGGCTGGACCAGGCTAAAGCCAAGAGCCTGGGACTTCATCTGGATCTCCCTTGTGGATGGTAGGAGCCCAAGTTCTTGGGCGGTCTTCCGCTGGTTTCTCAGGTGCGTTAGCAGGGAGCTGGATTGGAAGCAGAGCAGCAGGGACTCAAACTGGCACCACAGTGTGGCGTGTGGGCATCCCAAGTGGTGGTGGCTTAACCCACTGCACCACATCTGCCCCTCTGCTTGGTGTTTTGAGTGCCTGCCATCCTGTCTCCCACCATGGCTGCCCTATTTCACGTTCCCATCAGCAGTGCACAAGGGTCCCAATTTCTCCATCTCCTCACCAACACTTCTTATTCTGTTCTTTTTGTTTTTCAAATAGTTATGCTAAGGGGTATTAAGTGGTTTTGATTTGTGCTTCCCTAATGATTAATGATGTTGAATCTCTTTTCATATTGCTTAATGACTGTTTGCATATCTTCTTTGAAGACAAGTCTGTTCAAGTCTACAACTGCATTGTTTATTTTCTTAAAAAAAAAAAAAAAGATCATATTTGTATTTACTTAGAAGCCAGGGTTACCAGAGAGGGACAGACACAGAGATTTTCTACCTGCTTGTTCACTCTTCGAATGGCTGCAACAGCTGTGGAATGAGCCAGGTTGAAGCCAGGAGCCAATAACTCCATTCTGGTCTCCGACACGGGTGGCAGGGGCCCAGGCACTTGGGCCATCTTCCATTGCTTTCCTGGGTTCATTGGCAAGGAGCAGGATTTGAAGTGGAGCAGCCAGGACTTGAACTGGCTCTCATATGGGAATGGCAGTTTGGCAGTTAACTGCTGTGCCACCATGCTGGCCCCTACAACTGCATTCTTAAAAAATATACACTTTAGGGGCCGACACTGTGGCATAGCCGGTAAAGCCGCCGCCTGCGGCACTGGCATCCCATATAAGTGCCAGTTCGAGTCCCAGCTACTCCACTTCCAATCCAGCTCTCTGCTATGGCCTGAGAAAGTAATAAAAGATGGCCCAATTTTTTGGGCCCCTGTACCCATGTGGGAGACCCTGAAGAAGCTACTGGCTCTTAGCTTCGGCTAGGCCCAGATCCAACCATTGTGGCCAATTAGGGAGTGAACCAGCAGATGGAAGACCTCTCTCTCTCTCTCTCTCTCTCTCGCTGCCTCTCCTCTCTCTGTGTAACCCTTTCAGATAAATAAATAAATCTTTAAAAATATATATACACTTTATTTAAAATTTTTTTCTATTTATTTATTTGACAGAGTTATAGACAATGAGAGAGAGAGAGAGAGAGAGAGAGAGAGAGAGGTCTTCCTTCCATTTGTTCACCCACAAATGGCCGCTACGGCTGGCGCTGTGCCGATCTGAAGCCAGGAGCCAGGTGCTTCTTCCTGGTCTCCCGTGTGAGTGCAGGGGCCCAAGCACTTGGGCCATCCTCCACTGCCCTCCCGGGGCCACAGCAGAGAGCTGGACTGGAAGAGGGGCAGCCGGGACTAGAACCCAGCACCCATATGGGATGCCGGTGCCGCGGCAGAGGATTAACCTAGTGAGCCACGGTGCCGGCCCCAATATATACACTTTAAAGATGGATAACTTTATCATTTTCTTTAAAGTACTGGTTAATTATGAAAATTCAAGCAACTAATAAAGGAACAAAGAACACATCAAACCACGCTTTTTCACTACCCAGAAAAAACCCCAGCAGGCATTCCTTGCAAGTTTTGTGGGTTTCGCTCCAGACCACTGCAATGAAGCAAATATGACAGTAAAGCAAGTCACCAGAATTTTTGGGTTCACAGTGCGAGTAAAGTTGTGTTTGCACTATACCGTCCACTAGTAACTATGCAACAGCACCCGGTCTAGAAAACTCCCAAAGTGTTTACCTTCACTTAAAAGTAGTTCTTGGGGGTGCAGGTGCAGTAGTTAGGTTGCCACTTGGGAAACATCCCACACCAGAATGCCTGGTTCAGGTCCCAGCCTCTCTACTTCCCATCCAGCATTTGGCTGGTGCGCACCCTGTGGCCAGCGTATGATGACTCAGATAACCTGAGCTCTGGCTACCCATGTGGGAAACCCAGAAAGTTCTGGGTTCCTGACTTTGGTCTGGCCTAGTCCTAGCTGTTGTGGGCATTTGGGGAATGAACTAGCTAATGAAAGGTCTCTATCTGTCTCATTGCCTTTCAAATAAAACAAAAATAAATAAATATTGGGACCAGTGCTGTGGTATAGCAGGTTAAGCTGCTGCCTGCGGTGCCTGAGTCCTACAGGGGCGCCAGTTTGAGTCCCGGCTGCTCCACTTCTGATCCAGCTCCCTGCTAAGGCACATAGGAAGGCAGTAGAAGATGGCCCAAGTGCTTGGGCCCCTGCACCCCATGGGAGACCCAGAAGGAGCTCCTGGTTTCTGGCTTCGGATCAGCTCAATTCCGGCTGTTTCAGCCATTTGGGGAGTGAACCAGTGGATGGAAGACCTCTCTGTCTCTCTCGCTCTCTGTCACTCTGCCTTTCAAATAAGTAGATAAATATTAAAAGATAAAAAGAAAACCTGCTGTTTGCCACATCAGTTGAGTCTCCTTTTCATGAAAGATTTTTGGTGTGTGATGAGGTGTGATCATTTTTTTTTTTTTTTAATTTGAAAGTCAGAGTTACACAGAGAGAGGAGGAGGGGCAGAGAGAAAGAGAGAGAATCTTCCATCCCCTGGTTCACACTGTCCCCCAATTGACCACAACAGCCGGAGCTGCGCTGATCCAAAGCCAGGAGCCAGGAGCTTCTTCCAGGTCTCCCACCTGGGTGCAGGCATCCAAGCACTTCGACTATCCTCTGCTGCTTTCCAGCATGCATTAGCAGGGAGCTGGATCGGAAGTGGAGCAGCCGGGACACGGACTGGCGCCCACGTGGGATGCCAGCACTGCGGGTGGCGGCTTTACCCGTGATGCCACAGCGCCGGCCCCTAACAATAGAAGGTGGCTGTGTTTCCATTGAAAACCTGTTTTGGGGCTGCTGCCGTGGCTCACTTGCTTAATCCTCTGCCTGCAGCGCCGGCATCCCATATGGGCGCCGGGTTCTAGTCCCAGCTGCTCCTCTTCCAGGCCAGCTCTCTGCTGTGGCCTGAGAGTGCAGTGGAGGATGGCCCAGTGCTTGGGCCCTGCACCCGCATGGGAAACCAGGAGGAAGCACCTGGCTCCTGACTTCGGATTGGCACAGCACCAGCTGGAGCGGCCATTTGGGGAGTGAACAAGCGGATGGAAGACCCTTCTCTCTCTGTCTCTCTCTCTCACTGTCTGTAGCTCTACCTGTCGAATAGAAAAAAAAAAAAAAAAAAAGAAAACCTGTTTTGGGGAAGCAGCCCCGTTTGTGGATGCTCTCAGCCTGGTCTCCTGGAGAACTTACTGGAGCCGCTGCATCGAGCACTTGTGGCTTCAGGTTATAGCACGGCTTCTTTCCTTAACCTCACAAACCAGCAACTTCCGCTGGCTTCAAAGCTTTCTTCTGTGGCTTCCTGGCCTCTCTCAGCCTTTGTAGAACCAGAGACTTCTTCCGGGGTCTTGCCCTGGATTAGGGTTTAGCGGAGGGGAAAGTTGTGACTGGTGTGATTCTCTCCTTATCAGCAGAGAGTTGTTTTGCCTTCTTATCATTCAGCATTCTCGGGTGGGGCAGGTCTTGTTTCCTTCAAGAACTTCGCCTTTGCCATTTGCAGCTTGACTGTTCAGTGGGAGAGGCCTAGCTTCTGGCCTAAGAGGATACTTTGCATAGTTTGTGCAGGTTGGAATGAAAACAAAGGTTTCTCTGGGTACAAACAAAATTTGAAAAACCATGCGTACGAGGGCATTTCACAAAGTTCATGGAAAAAGTGAATTATGAAAACACGATGTATGGATTTAAAAATGATTTATTTATTTGAAAGTTACAGAGAGAGAGAGAGAGAGAGAGAGAGAGAGAGAGATCTTCCATCTGCTGGCTCATTCCTTGGCTGTGCCAGGCCAAAGCCAGGAACTAGGACTTCTTCTAGGTCTCCCATGTGGGTGCAGGGACCCAAGGACTTGGGCCATCTTCTACTGCTTTCCCAGGCCATAGCAGAGAGCTGGACTGGAAGTGGAGCAGCCAGGACTCAAACCAGCACCCATATAGGATACCAGCACTGCAGGCAGTGGCTTTACTCACTATGCCACAGCACCAGCCCAAAAAATAAACTTTCTAGGACTTATTACTTGAAAAAGGATTACAGAGAGAAAGGGATAGACAGAGAGAGGAGAGATGTTCTAGCCACTTGTTCACCCCCCCAAATGGCTGCAACAGCCTGGGCTGGGCCAGGCTGAAACCATGAGCCAGGAGTCTCATCTGGGTCTCTTATGTGGGTGCAGGGGCCCAAGGACTCGGGCCATCCTCCACTGCTTTCCCAGGTACAGCTCCCAGGGAGCTGCATGAGAAGTGGAGCTGTCAGGATTCGAACTAGTGCTCCTATGGGATGCCGGTGCTGCAGGCAGCGACTTTACCCACTATGCCACAGCACCAGCCCCCAAACCTTTTCTTTTCTTTTCTTTTCTTTTTTTTTTTTCGACAGGCAGAGTTAGACAGTGAGAGAGAGAGACAGAGAGAAAGGTCTTCCTTCCATTGGTTCACCTCCCAAGTGGCCGCTATGGCCAGCGCGCTGCGCCAATCCGAAGCCAGGAGCCAGGTGCTTCTCCTGGTCTCCCGTGCGGGTGCAGGGCCCAAGGACTTGGGTCATCCTCCACTGCATTCCCCGGGGCACAGCAGAGAGCTGGACTGGAAGAGGAGCAACCGGGACAGAATCCCGCGCCCCGACCGGGACTAGAACCTGGGGTGCCGGCGCCACAGGCGGAGGATTAGCCTAGTGAGCCGCGGCGCCAGCCCAAAACTTTTAATTTCATTTTCCATGAACCTGTTGAAGTATGCTTCTACAAATAGTATCTGCTCATGATGAGAATTTCACTTATAAAATGAAGAGTTTTTCTATATATATATATATATTTTTTTTTTTTTTCCCTTATTTATTTGAGAGCAGAGAGACAGACAGCTGGCATTTCCCCAAGCCAGGAGCCAGGAACTCAACCCAATCACCTGGGTCATCACCGCTGGCCCCAGGGTCTGCATTTGCAGGAAGCTGGAGTCAGGAGTTGGAGCCCGGGGTTTTGAACCCAGGCTCTCAGTGTTCGATGAGGGCGTCCTGACGGCCACGTTCAGTGCCTACGCCCAGGACCGCAATTTTCCCATCCATAAAATGGGAGCCTGTTCCGCCAGCATCTTAGCTTCAAGGGCGATGCACGCCTCATGAAGCTTAGCAGCTAGTGGAAGAGGCCACGAATCTCATCCGGGAACCACAGAGAAGCTTCAGTGGATGGTGGACAGTGGCGTTTAAATTCAGACCCGAAAGGTGAGCAGCTAACTGGGCGGAACCACCCAGGGATGGGAGGAGGGGAGGTGCAATGCTCTGAAGTCATCCTCCTCGGCGCCAAAATGAAAGCCTCGAGGGCCGAGAGGCAGAGGCACTGGTCTTGGGAGCCCGAGGTTTTCCTGATTGATAAAAGTGCCGGCATAAGGGTTCAGCCTGAGGCCAGGGCCTGCAATGTCGGGAGTGACACCACATTCCCCCACCCCCAACAGAAAAACCACACCCACCAAGTCTCCCGCCGGGCCCCTAAGGCAGAGGGACTCGGCTTGGGGTCCGGAGCAGTGTGGCAGGTGGAGGAGGAGGCGGCGGCGAGTGAGAGGCCCGGAAGTGGGCTGCTGAGGTGCGCAGGTGAAGGCCTCCCAGGGTGCCCGGGAAGCGCCTACAACTTCAGGTGCAGGCATTTGGTGGGTTTGTAGACCCTCGGCCGAATGGAGAAAGGGCGCCCCCTGGGAGCAGTGCTCGGTAGTGCATGCCGGAGGGCCCAGCTGTGGAAGGGCGGAGGGGTGGGCGGCTCAGGATGGGGTGGCCCGCCCAGCCCGGTGTTCTGGTCACTGAAGCGAATTCCGTCCGGCGTGGTGGACTCCTGGATTCCCAGGAAGGCGGTACTGGACGGGACCTCCATAAAGGCACTGTCGTCACGGGCCCGGGGCCAGAGCTGGGCACTTTCGTGAACACTGTCTTGTTTAACACTCCTCTAACTCTGCTTCCAGGTGGGTATCACTATCCCATTTCTCAGATGAGAAAACCGAGGTTTGGTGACTTCCGGGGTGGTGGTGGTGGCAGCGGAGCGGGGCTGGGATTTTTGTACGACCTCAGCCTGGAGCCCTCACGACTTGTAAGATAGCGACCGAGTTCTGGAGGCTTGGGGGTGAGCGGCCTCGGGCGTGAGGCGCCTACGCTTTCGAAGGGACAGCGGCGTGACTTTCGGCGAGAACCACGCCTCCTTTGTCGCGGCAATGCTGACTACCGATGCTTTCCTTTAAGAGCCTTCTCTTGACATATGAAGTCCTTGCCACCCGAGGAGGCGGACATTCTAGATTCCTGGATCGCCCGGGCGTCTTTCTCTCTCATTCGCAGTGATTCCCCACTGGTGACATAAACTCTCCCCCCTTCCCCCAGCGAGTGAAAGCCCAGGACTACTTTTCCCGGCAGGCTCTGCTGAGCGGGGTGGCCGGAGTGCCGGGGAAGGGGCCCTTCCGGTTCCGTCGGCCTGCACATTCCCACAGCCAACGTCCTTTCTCCGTAGAGCTCAGGAAAGGACTACGTCCCCCAGCAGGCACTGGCGCAGAGGTCGAGTGTCCGGGACGCCATCTTTGCTGTAGTCCCGCCCTCCACTTCTGCAGGGACTAGCCCTAGCGCCTGGACTACAACTCCCATGCGCCATCTCCCCACCCTCACTTACTCTGGCCGCCATCTCTGCCGGCAGTCCCCGCCCCGTCCCGTTCCATTGTCTGGACTGAAGATAATAGAGAGGAGCTGGGAAGACTGCAACTCCCGCCAGGCTTTGCGCCACCGGGTGGGGGATTTCGCTATTGCAGGCGGGCGAGGTGCCCAAGGTGGTGGAATGAGGCGACGGAGAGGCTAGGTAGCCTGCCATCTTTATGGTAGTCTCCTTCTTCTCCTGGCTCCGCCATTCTTAAAGAACACCAGAAGACTAGGAAACTACTATTCCCATCGCACCTCATGAAATCGAGTGCTAGTCAGGTGTACGCCCCTCTTCCGCCATCTTGCTTGTAGTCCTCATTCCTTTTCACCTTTCCATTGTTCCTGACGAATAGAAATGGCAGCGGGAAGGCAGCAGATGGACTGCGACTCCCGTCAGGTACCACACACGCGGAGGGTTGTGGACAGGAGGGCGTGTGAGTGCCTGGGAAGGAGGTCGGGTCGGGGGAGAAGGCCATCTTGTTTGTAGTCATCGTTCCCGCTCCTTCTCTATGTTCTGCAACGGGGAGCCTCAGGCCAACCGGACTATAACTCCCGGCATCCTCGGCTCCCGGCTTGGCACGTCCTCCGCCATTTTGCTTGTAGTCCCTGCTGGCCCCAGCGTCTCGTTGTCTCTGCGGTAGCACCAACGTCCGCGGGACTACAACTCCCGTCGTGCCCTGCACGCGCTCGTCCTCGAAAGTGGAGGTGGGGGAGGAAGGAGGGGGCAGGGGGCGGGGTTCCTCTGTGAGAAGGAGGGAGTAAGAGGAGGAGGAGGAGGGAAGGAGGAGGGAGGGGAGGGGGAAGAGAGGAGGAAGGAGGAAGGAGCTGAGGAGGGATGAGAGAAGCGGCCAGGGCCCCGGGCCGAAGCAGCGCGGGGCTGGGGGACCAAGGGGGCTGAGACACCCCAACTGCCCCCTTCCCCCTTCCCTGCCCCCCCCTCCATCCTTTCCTTCCACCCTCTCGCTTGAGGAGGGGGATTTATTCAAATTTTATTTAAATCCCTATCTCCCGAGGGTCGCGCGCTGGGGGGGGAGGGGGAGAGGGCGGGGGCGCGCGCGGGCTGGGGGGGCGGGGCCGGAGCAGCTTCCTTTGCCCCCCTCCGCTCGCTCCGTAGGCGTAGGACAGGGGGCCGCAGTCCAGGGGCGGGCCCAGGGGAGGGGGGCAGGTTACAGCGACCCCCCCCTCCCCGGGAACCGGCGGTGGGCGGGGCTTGAACCCCGGAAACGGTGGGGGGGCCCAGGCCTGGCCCTGGACCCCTGGGCAGTGGGGGCCGGGAAGGGGCCAGTTAAAGGGCCGGGGGCGCTGAGGAGAGGCGGGGCGGGGTGGGGGGAGGGGAGCTGGGACTCGGACCCGGGACTGAGTGGGGCCCGGGCCAGAAGCTGAGCACCCTGCGCCCGAGGAGCCCCCGTTGGCCTGGGGGGGCTGAGGGACTGAGCCCCCCAGAGCAGGACCTCCCCCTGGAAGGGCCGCGCCGCAGCCCGTGGGAGGGCCTCGCCCCCGGCGCCCCCCAGCTCCATTCGCCGCCGTCCCGGCCTCCGCCGGAGGGAGGGGCCGAGCGCCCTCGGGGGGCCGTGGACCCCGGCGTTCTGAGCGTTCCACGCCCCGCGCCGCCCGGCCCCCCCGCCGCCGATGGCCGCCGACCCGCCGGGAGCTGCCAAGAAGGGAGAGATGGCTCCCGGGACACGTGTGAGGTGGGTTCACGCGGCTCCTGCTCGCCCCCAGACCTGGGCAGCTCCCACTCCCATTCATCCTCAGCCCGGCCTCTCTCCACCTTCCCCGCCCCCAGCCTCCCCCTCTCTCTGCTCCAAACTCCTCATCTCCAGCCTTTCTTCCTATTCCCTCTCAACCCTGGGGAACTGGCCTGCTTCCCCTTGCAGACCCCCGCCCCCACCCCCGCCTGCAATCGCCGCCCTCTAGGCCCCTTCCCCCCACCCCGTGGATGGGGCTGGAATTCCCTGGAAAGGGGGAAGCCGGGGTAAGACTCTGGGAAGGGCGCCTCCAGGCCTGTTGAGTCGGGATGGGGTCTTGGAGGATCTGCTTTCCATGGGCAGGGGAGCCCAAGAGGGTCCAGACAATTAGGGTGGGAAAGCAGCTTGGGAATAGAGGGCTGAACCCCCCCCCCCCCCCCCCCGCCCCGAGTTCCGTGGAGATGTCAGGCTGGATTCTAGACTCCCAGGGAATCTGGGGGATTGCCCAGGGGGAGCTGGGCGGGGGACAGATTCCAGGGCCAAGGGGGTGTCAGAGCCTGGGGAGCAGCGTGGCCCGTTAGGGCTGAGAATCCCACGGCTAGGTTTAGAGGGAACAGGGATCCGATGGCCTTTGCCTATGAGAGAGGGAGCGAGCAAAGTGCAGAGGAAATCTGTGGGTGTCTCGGAGGTAAATCTGGGGCATTTGGGGTTGGGGAGAACCTGAGGGAGCAAGCCTCTGGTGACAGGAGAAGGTTGGGTCCTCCCTGGGGGACCCTTGCAGACAAGGAGCCCGCGGCCTCTCCCAGGAGCTTTGGCATGGAGATAGCAGGAGGAGAGGGCTCCGTGGCTGGGGCAGGGGCCCTGAGGGAGCCTTAGGGGAGGCCTGAGGTCAGGCAGCCAGAAGAGCTGCCGCGCCCCGAGTTGCAGGGAGCAGCCCCCTCCCAGACTCGTGCAGGAGGGCAAGCTGTGGCTGCCCGCCCGGGGCGGGGTCAGCTGCCAGGCCAGAGCCCCCGGTGGCCCTACGTGACCTTGCTGCCATCTCCCCACAGCCCTCGGCGTTGCTGACGCCCCCAATGTCGTCGAGCAGCCGGGGGCCGGGGGCCGGAGCGCGCCGACGCCGAACCCGCTGCCGCCGCTGCCGGGCCTGTGTGCGAACCGAGTGCGGGGACTGCCACTTCTGCCGAGACATGAAGAAGTTCGGGGGGCCCGGGCGCATGAAGCAGTCGTGCCTGCTCCGGCAGTGCACTGCCGTGAGTCCTGCCCCTCCGCTCTGGGTCCCTGTGCAGCTCCCAGCCTCCCAGCCTGGTCCCCCGCTGGCCAAGACACCTTTCTGGGGGTGGCTGGTGGCTGCTTCCCGACTCATTCATTTCCTTCCTTCGTTCACTGGTTGGTTTGAATGTTTGAATGGCCTTTTTTTTTTCTTGGTCCTCAGCTCCGAGCTGGGGGCAATGCTAGGAGTGTGCACACAGCAGTCCCATCCAGTCTCTGCCTTCATGCTTCTGTAGCTGTCAGAGAGGCACAGGGCCCATAGAAAACCCAGCCCGCGCCCCCGCTGGCCCCTGGGGACAGATCTGCCTCTTCCCTGTCCATCAGGGCGGTCTCAGATTTGAGGTCAGGCTCACCCTTTGCGTGACCTTGAGTCAATCCCTTTGAACTATAGGTACCTTTTCTGTAAAATATTTTCCTTGCTGAGTTGTAAAGATCAAACAATAGCATGGACGTGGACCTGCTTAGCGCGAGGCCCACCACACAGTAGGTACCAGGGAAACAGGGGCTTCCTCCCGGTCTTCCTCCTCCTTTGAGCCTCCCTGGACGCCAGAGAGCGGCCAGCTGCTTCCTGCAACCCCCTCTGCACACGGCCGCCTCCCTCTCTGCCTCCAGCTACTCCTTCCTGGCTGGTCTCTTCATCCCGCGGCCTCTCTTCCTTTCTCCCCTAACTCCTGTCTCACTTGCCCGTCCCTTCCTCCTCTGCCTGCTCTTTTCTTGGATCTCTCTATGCTGGCCCGCAGCCTTCAGCGTCGCTGGTAGGAGTCGGGATTTCCACCCTGTGCTTCCCAGAGTAACACCGTCTGAGGGCTCCCAGGACGAGCCATTCTCCCAAGTATCCCCAGGGCGCCTGCCGAAAACCTTGCACACTGTAGGGTCCACCGGAAGCCCGGGCAGCCCACTGAGCGACCTTGGGGGCCCCTTCAGCTGCCATGCACCCTCGGCTGTGACGGCAGCCCTGCGTGTAACTTCTCTATTTGCACCCGCTGTTGCAAGCACAACACCGATAGCAACTATACAGCTAGTGCCCCCAGGCTCTCTGCTCTCATTCTTAACCCCGGTCCTGGAAAGGGATTCTTCACCCCATTTCACAGATGTGGAAACAGACTTCGGGAGGTTAAATCAGCTGTTTGGGATGGAGCCAATTCAGGATCTGACCCAGCTTGGCCCAGGGGTTATTTTGAGGGTCATCCAGCCGCTGGCCAGGGCCCCCAGAGAGAAGGGACTTGCCCGCCCACCCCCCCTGCTTTCAGGGCCCCTGACGCCCCCTCTCCCCCGACAGCCCGTGCTCCCACACACAGCTGTGTGCCTCTTGTGTGGGGAGGCTGGGAAGGAGGACACAGTGGAGGGAGAGGAAGAGAAATTTGGCTGGAGCCTCATGGAGTGTACAATCTGCAATGAGATCGTCCACCCTGGCTGCCTGAAGGTGATGGCCCTGGGGACCCTGGGGCCCGGGGTGGGGCCGCTGCTGGGGGGGGCGCCCTCCACGTGCCGCCTGCCTCTCACCTGCAGATGGGGAAGGCTGAGGGGGTCATCAATGCGGAGATCCCCAACTGCTGGGAGTGCCCTCGCTGCACCCAGGAAGGCCGCACCAGCAAGGTAGGGCGGGGGCTGGGGGCTGGGGGCTGGGCCGGCACTGGGTCAGCAAGCTGAGCCGGGCGGGGCCTCATCCCCTGCTTCCATCTGCCCCCAGGATTCAGGTGAGGGGCCGGGCCGCCGCAGGGCTGACAACGGCGAGGAGGGCGCCAGCCTGGGCAGTGGCTGGAAGCTGACAGAGGAGCCACCGCTTCCACCGCCACCGCCCAGGCGCAAGGGCCCTCTGCCTGCTGGGCCCCCACCTGAGGATGTGCCTGGGCCCCCCAAACGGAAGGAGAGGGAGGCAGGGAATGAGCCCCCCACCCCAAGGAAAAAGGTGAGCCACGGAGCACGCTCGCTAGGTGCAGCGGGGGTTCTGGGTATTGTAGTCCTGGCCGTTTTGAGGCAGGGTGGGCCTGGGAGGTAGTGGGATCCTCCCAGGGGGTTCTTGGGAGATGTAGTTCAGTTGTTGGACGGCGGGGAGGAGAGGTCCAGGTGAGGGGAAGCTGGCGCTGGCCTGGAGGCGGCGGGAGCCCAGGGTGGTTTGGAGAGGCAGCAGCGAGCATGCTCACACCGACTGCTACCCAGGAGGAGGAAGGAGGGACTGGAAAAGGCCTGAGGGGGAAGAAAGGAGATGAGAGCATGCTCAGTGCGCCCAGGCCCTGGGCGGAAGGTGAGCATGCTCAGAGTTCTCCCTGGGATGGGGGCTTCTGGGACTTGTAGTCTGAAGAGGAAGGCGTGGACTTCAGCTTTGTGGGCCCTGAGGACCTAATGGGGTCTCTCCCTTCCCCCGTTTCTCCCCCTCCCCCGGTAGGTGAAAGGAGGCCGAGAGAGGCACCTGAAGAAGGTGGGTGGAGACGCCTGCCTCCTCCGAGGATCGGACCCAGGCGGCCCTGGCCTTCTGCCCCCCAGGGTTCTGAATCCGAGCCAGGCTTTCTCGTCCTGCCACCCTGGGCTCCCTCCCGAGAACTGGGAGGTGTGCCGGGGACCTCCTCCCTCCCCCTCCCACCTGCCTTGCTCCACCCTCCACCTTGGAGACAGATCTGTCTTTTCCTGCTCACCCTGTCCTGCCCTAGCCCCACTTGGCCAAGAGATGGGTGTTTGGAAGAGTTGGGTGGGAGAGTGGGTCGGGCCCAGGCCACAGGAGGCCCTGGCTTCCCAAGAGCCCTTAGGGCATCACCTGGCCCATTTGCCTCCTCTTTCCAGGCCTTTAAGAAGGGGAGAAAAAAAAAAAAAAACACCTTGAGTTTGAATGCCTGCCTGCCAACTGCAGATTCTTTGTATGGGCTTGGCAGCTTGGCAGCTGTTCTGAACCTCAGTTTTCTCATCTGTAAAATGGACGCACCTTGCGTTCTGCCCCCATCCCGCCCCCACTCTCTCCCTGGGGAACTGTATGAACCTAATGAGGCCGCAAGAGTCAGTGAGATTTGTAGGCAATGAAATGTGCCTCGATTCTAGGGAGGGGAGAGTTGCCCCAGGGCGCGCAGCACAGTCAGAACCGAGTGTGAGTGCTTTGCACGGGCACTAAACCCGCCTGCTCCTGTTCCAGTGCTGCTTCTGCGTGGGCGTGCCGCGTGGTCTCTTGTGAGCTTCAATTCCTAGCCAGAAAGAGGGGCGCTACAGAGCACAGTGAGGAGACAGGGCAAGTCGGCAGGCACAGGGCGCCCCACGCCGGTCCTGATGGCCACTCACAGCTGTGTGTCCAGCCACTGTGGCGACATTGGGACTCCCCACGGTCAGACAGGGAGCTGACAGGCAAACCAGGCCTCTCTAACTGCTCTCCGTACCCTCCTGCTGTTTGAAATCCCGAAGCCGTGGAAACCCACAGGGCTTCTGATTGACCTGGTAGCACCTTCGAACAAACCCTGAGACGGGCAGCGGTTTGGCTGGGGTCTTGCGGTGTTCAGGAACAGAGCTAGGGCTGGAACTCAGCACTGTCCCTTGGGCTGGGAGTCCCCTCGGGGGGTAGTGGGTGGGACAGCATGTCCCGGGCCCTGGAACAGCCTCACCCTGTCTCTGCAGAAACCAAAGCCGGCCCTGGCCTCTGCGGAGGGCCCGGCGGTGCCGTCCCCGTCGCCCCAGAGGGAGAAGCTGGAGCGCTTCAAGCGGATGTGTCAGCTGCTGGAGCGCGTGCCCGACACCTCCTCTTCCTCCTCGGACTCCGACTCGGACTCCGACTCCTCGGGCACGTCGCTGAGTGAGGAGGAGGCCCCCGGCGAGGCTCGGAATGGGCGCCGGCCTGCCCGGGGCAGCTCCGGCGAGAAGGAGAACCGCGGGGGGCGGCGGGCTGTGCGCCCCGGCACTGGGGGGCCCCTGCTCAGCTGGCCCCTGGGCCCCGCCCCACCACCCCGGCCCCCACAGCTGGAGCGACATGTGGTACGGCCCCCACCTCGAAGCCCCGAGCCCGACACACTGCCTTTGGCTGCTGGATCCGACCATCCCCTGCCCCGGGCCGCCTGGCTGCGCGTCTTCCAGCACCTCGGGCCCCGAGAGCTGTGCATCTGCATGCGAGTCTGCCGGACTTGGAGCCGCTGGTGAGTGCCCGACAGGCCGTGGCTCCTGGCCAGCCTGCTTCTCACTTGCTGTGTGCCTCGCGGCAGGTCTCTGGGCATCACTGGGCCCTGCTGGTTTGGGATTTAGGATATCTCCATAGCATGCAGACATGACAGTGAGATACTTCTGTGTTTACTATGAGCTTTTTTTATTTTAAGATTTATTTTATTTTTTGAAAGAGTTACAGAGTGAGGTAGAGACAGAGAACGGTCTTCCATCTGCTGGTTCACTCCCCAAGTGGCTGCAACGACCTGGGCTAGGTCAGGCTGAAACCAGGAGCCAGGAGATTCTTCGGGGTCTCCCACGCAGGTGCAGGGGCCCAAGGACTTGGGCCATCTTCTACTGCTTTCCCAGGCGCATTAGCAGGGAGCTGGCTTGGAAGAGGAGCAGCCGGGACTTGAACTGGCGCCCATATAGGATGCCAGTGCTGCAGGCCAGGGCTTTAACCCACTGCACCACAGCGCCGGCCCCACGATGAGCTCCGTGAACCCTCACAGCAACCTTGTGTGATCGTTATTAGCCCCTTTTGCATTTGAAGCTGAAGCGCAAGGTCACGGGGAGAGGAAGCAGGAGAACCAGGAATTTGAACCCACACCCTTCTGGCTCCAGAACCTTCCCTCAATTACAGCTGGTGTTTACATGGCGTGCTCACATGTGCCAGCTAGTGTGCCAACTGCTGGAGTCTATTATCTCGCCTGCCTGATCTCTCCTTTTTTTAATTTAAAGATTTGATTTTCTTTATTTGAAAGGCAGAGTTGTAGAGAGAGAGGGAGAGACACAGAAAGAGAGATCTTCCATCCGCTGGTTCCCTCCTCAAACCTCTGGGGCTGGGGCTGGGCCTGGCCCATGCCAGGAGCCTGGAACTCTGTCTGGGTCTCGCACGTGGGTGGCAGGGTCCCAACCGTTTGGGCCAGCTTCTGCTTTTTTCTCCTGCCATCTAGCAGGGATGCTGAATTACAAGTGGAGCGGCAGGACTCAAGCCAGTGCTCAGATGGGATGCCCGTGCTGCAGGTGGCGGCTTAACCCACCACGGCACAGTGCCAGTCCCTATTTATTTGAAAGAGAGTTACAGAGATAGAGGCAGAGAGAGAGAGGTCCTCCATCTGCTGGTCCACTCCCCAGATGGCCACAACAGCCAGAACAGAACTGAGCTGATCCAAAGCCAAGAGCCAGGAGCCTCCTCTGGGTCTCCCAAGTGGGTGCAGGGGCCCAAGGACTTGGGCCATCCTCCATTGCCTTCCCAGGCGCATTAGCAGGGAGCTGGATTGGAAGAGGAGCAGCCGGGTCTTGAACTGGCGTCCATATGGGATGCTGCGCTGCAGGCCAGGATTTAACCCACTGTGCCACAGCACCAGCCCCAGCCCCTCCCTTTTCTAAGGGCAGTCTGACTCTTGGTCCCATTTCCATATGAAAAAGCTCTCTGCTCATACAGCTCATGCCCACCCAGAGGCCACCATGCTCGCCATCCTGCCCCTACACCCAGTGCTGCTTTCCTCTCCAGATCCACCGCTCACACCCTCTGCCCTCTTGTCTTCCTTTCTGACCCCACCCCCCAGCAAAATTCCTCCCCCTCCCTCCCATCAGACCCCTGCACCAGCTGTCGGTTGGTCCGTTTTCACGTTCCGGTCGGTTGCTGGGGTGGGGGCAGCTTGTGTGTCTGTTTTATCTGTGTGTCCCCAGCAGAAGACAAAGGGCCGTGGAGGAGCTGGAGAAATGTTACATGCAGCGATAGAATTCAGGGCCTTTCCCACGGGCGTCCTGTGGACCACACTCAGGAGCGTTAGCTGATTTGTTCCTCGTAATAGCACCCCAGTTGGGGACGTGAGGGACGCCTGTAGCCACAGTCCAAGAGCATGGCTGAAAACTCCAGTGCTCTTCCTAGGGTGCTAGCCCATGCCTGCTGGGGTCTGCAAAGGCCAGACCAGACCGTAGGCTGTGAGGGCAAGCTACCTGGCACCAGTCTTCTTCCTGTGATGAGCGGTTCTAGCACAGGGCCAGGGACTTCCTCCTCGTCTCAGCTTCTTCAGCCGGGAAGCCAGGGTGCTCGGAGCTGTGACTTCCCAGTCAGCTAATGCGCACAAAGGGCTGGCCCAGAGCCTGGGAAGCAGAAGCTGCTCAATGCTGTAATTGTGATCCAGATTCTGGGAGCTGGGGCTGCGGGCGGGCCAGTCCTGAGAACGCAGGTCTGTGCCCTTGAGGCCTGAACTCGCAACATAGATGCAGATGGTTACAAAGTGGGATTAGCTGGGGAATGTTTGCTGTGGCCCCCTTCAAGGCCAGTCCTGTGCTTGGCCCCTGAGATCCAGAACTGAGAAAGACGTGATTTCTGTTGTTGCGAGGCTTGGGGCGGGAAGAGGATGAAGCAGAGAGTGGCTGGGCTGTGCAGTGGGCAGCGCCCGGCTGTGTGGCCATGTGTGGACCAGGAATCTCAGGGCTGTGGTCTTCTCACCTGTAGTCTGGGGTCCCTGTTAACCACAGTCACACCGTGAGGATCTCGGGATTGGTTCCAGGTCACTCTGCAGATAGCAGAATGTGTTGTCCCAGCTCTCTAAGGCAAAACAACGTAGTGATTGATGCCACTTCTGCATATCTTCTCTCTCTTTTTTTTAAAGATTTATTTATTTGTTTGAAAGTCAGAGTTATACAGAGAGAGAAGGAGAGGCAGAGAGAGAGAAAGAGGTCTTCTATCTGCTGCTTCACTCCCCGATTGGCTGCAGTGGCCTGAGCTGTGCCGATCCAAAGCCAGGAGCCAGGAGCTTCTTCTGGGTCTCCCACGCGGGTGCAGGAGCCCAAGGACTTGGGCCATCTTCTACTGCTTTCCCAGGCCACAGCAGAGAGCTGGATCGGAAGTGGAGCAGCTGGGACTCGAACTGGTGCCTATATGGGATGCTGGCACTGCAGGCGGTGGCTTTAACCGCTACACCACAGCGCCGGCCCCTGCGTAGCTTCTTAAATCCTCTACATAGCACTCACTGTATTTAACGCGGTGTGAATGTTCTGTAAATAGTTGTTATACTGTATTGTTTAGAGAATAAGTTTTTATTTATTTATTTTTTTTTTTAAGATTTATTTACTGGGGCCAGCTCTGTGGCATAGTGGGTAAAGCTGCCACCTGTGGCACTGGCATCCCATATGGGCACCAGTCCCAGTTCCAGCTGCTCCACTTCCCATCTAGCTCCCTGCTAATGGGCCCAGGAAAGCAGCAGAGAATGGCTTTAGGGCCCCTGCAGCCACATGGGAGACCTAGAAGAAGGTGCTGGGTCCTCACTTTGGCCCAACACAGCCCTGGCCGTTGCAGCCATTTGGGGAGTGAATCAGTCGATGGAAAAGCTCTCGTTCTCTCTCTCTCTCTCTCTCTCTCTTTTTCCCTCTTCCTCTCCCTCTCCCTCTTTCTGTAACTCTGCCTTTCATCTGAAAAAATAAATCTTAAAAGAGCCAGGGCTGGGCCAGGCCAAAGCCTGGAACTCTATCTCTGTCTCCCATGTGGGTGGCAGGGACCCAAGCCCTCCATCCTCTGCTGCCTTCGCAGGCCCGTTAGGAAGCTGGAGCAGAAGCAGAGTTCCTAGCACTCAACCTGGCGCTCAAGATGGGTCTCAGCATCACATGCAGCAGCTTCACTTGGTGTGGGCGCTGAGAGTCAGAAACAAAGGTTCTTTTCATCTGCTCAAAAAGCAGAGTCACACACACACAGTCTTCTGTCCATTGGTTTATTCCCCAAATGCCTGCAACAGCTAGGGCTGGGCCAAGCCCAAGCCAGGAGCCCAGAACTCCATCCAGGTCACCCATATAGATGGCAGGAACCCAATTACTGGCCTATCACCTGCTGCCTCCCGTTAACAGAAAGCTGGACAGGAAGTGCGGCAGCTGAGACTCAACCATCACTCTGATGTGGGGTGTGGGCATCCACCTGCTGCACCCCGGTGCCTGAGGACTTGTTTAACAGGCAAGAGGGGCTTGGACTTGTGACTGAGTGGCCTTGGGTCAGCAGGGGAGCTCTCCCCCGAGTTTCTGACCCACCAGCGTGGATGGGCAACAGCTCCATTCCCCAAGTTTGGGCATCAGAGGAGGAGCGGGTTCCCGGGGAAAGAGAAGCGCCCCTCTACTGGACACGCATGATGTGAACGGCCTGTGGGCCAGTTGGGTGGAGCTAGCAGGCTGGCACCGCATCTGCCGTCTCGGGGCCAATAGGAAGCTAGGAGTTTGGGAGGGCAGCAGCTTAGGGAAAGAGGGCAGAAGACAGAGTGGCAGCATTCACGAGTTAGAGAAGGAGCAGCCATGGCAGGGGGTTTGCCGCAGCAGGTTAAGATGCCGCTTGGGATATAAGAGTGCCTGGGACCAACTCTCACTTCTGCTTCTGGTTCCAGCTCCCTGCTCATGCAGGGAGCCAGCTGATGCTGGCCCAAGTACTTGGGTCTCTGCCACCGTCGTGGCCCCTGGCTTCCACATGGCCCGAGCTACTGTGGACTTCAGGGGAGTGAATCAGCGGATAGAAGATCTCTCTCTCTCTCTCTCTGTTCCTGTCTCTTTCTGCTTTTCAAATAAAGAGATTCATCTTAAAGAACAAAACAAAATCCTTCTGAAGAGGAAAGACAGATGGAGGAGGGAATGACTGATGGGCAGTGGTGGGTGATGACAGGAGGTCACCCGAGGTCAAGGACCCAGAGGTGGCAGTTGGCGTTTGCTCCCAGGAGGCCTTGGTATCCACGGCTGTGCTCTGTACCGGTGGAGGAACCAAAGCCGGGCTACATGGAGGTGATGACTCCAAGGCCAGGGAGATGACCCGCTTGTCACTGCTGTGTCACTGGTGACAAGTGAGTGAAAGGACACCGGGATGGAGTATGGAGAGAGGTGGTAGGGGTTGGGGCTGGGGCAAGGTGTGTAAGAGAGAAGGCAGGCTTTTGTGTCTGGCAGCTTTCGGAGGTGTAGTGATCCACCAGGAGCAAGGGGCAGGGCTGCTTAGGGGGTGCTGAGTTGCAAGAACAGGGTTAGGGCAGCGAGGAGCCCGGGAGGGGACAAGGGGACAGGGTCAAGGCCTGGAGACAGCTTGGAGCTCTTAGCAGTCACAATTTGCAGGGAGCAGTGAAGGCTAGCCCAGTTCCCAGTCCCGGCTGAGGGCTGGGATTTGGGTCTTGTAAGTGGACGTAGAAGGGTGGCGCGTTGGGCAGGGGTGCCTCGAGGTCAGGAGAAGGTGACGGGGTCAGGCCTGGCTCTTGTCTCAGCAGCATGCCACAGTTGAGAAAGAACCTGTGTCCCTGGTGCCCCGTCCCCCTCACTGTGAACTCCCACAGTCCTAGTGGACATTCGGACACAAGCCAGGCCCTTGGCACCTGCACTCAGCATGTGTCCTTTCATCGCCACTGCAAACCTTTGACGTAAATGCCAGCCTTCTCCCCGTTTTATGGTTTGGGAGTTGGAGGCCCAGAGAGGGTAGATGACTTGCCTAAAGTCCCCCAAAGCATGGAGGTGGCAGAGCTGAGATTCAGGTCACACTCAGTTCATGCTCCTCACCTCTGGACTCCATGGCCACAGTGGCTGGGGGCCTGGCCTTGCAGCCCTTCTTGGCCTGGCTCGTGTACCCCGGCTGCCTCTAGCCTCACCTCCGCCTCCTGCACTCGTAGAATTCACACTTCCATCCAGACCAGTGTGGCGGAAGCCCCTGTTCGGTAGCTGGAGGGGGTCCTTAAACGAGTTTCCTAACCTCTCTGGGCCTTGTTTTCCTAAACCATCAAAAGGTGACAAGATAGTATTTGCCTCTTAGAGCCATTGTGAGGTCGAGTGCTTAGCACATAGAGCAGTGCCTGCACATAGGAAGCCCTGGAATGGCAGCAGCCATTGCTGTAAGCCTCACAGCATCATGGCGATGCAACAATGGGTCGCCCTTCGCCCCAACTGCTTGATTTTCCCAGAGTTCTCTGTTCTCGCCCCCGCCACGCCCCTTCCTCTGGCTGCCTGGCTGGCTGCCCTGGGCCCAGCACAGGTTCTTCCTGTCTTGACACGCCCCTCCTGTCCCATCTCCCTTCTAGAATCACTTCTGCTTTCCTCAAAGATTCAGTCGGGGCATTGTCTTCCCAGGAGGCTCCTTGGTCCTTCCTGGAGTTGACTCTCAAGTCCCTGAGGCCTCAGCCTCCCCGTTGTGTTGCTGCAGCCCTGTTGTCCCCACCTGCTGTGCGTCCGGTGGAAGCCGGACCCCTGATTGCAGTGGGGCCCTCCCTGACTACTGGCCGCCGCTCTGAGGCTAAACCTCTCCATCCTGGTTTTGCAAAAGGCAACAGGACCGATGAGCTCCAGCCCAGAAAGGGTCTGGGGAGACTTCCTGGAAGAGGAGGCGCCACAGCCAAGCCTTGAAGGATGTCGGGTCTGTTGGCGTTTCTGGCAGAGGCACCCGTGTGCTGAAATGTGTTGGCACCAGGGAGTGTGGCTGGGTGCCGGTGGGCAGCTGGCTTGGCCCGCTCCTGAGGTATCTGGTGCCTGTGGGGGCTCCCAAGGAAGGGGCTTCCCTCCCAGCTGTGGACAGTTTGGCGTGGCAGTGGCGGGGTTGGGGAGGGGGGCTTCAGGGAATTGGTGGCAGTTGAGCTGGGACTGAGGGTCGTGTCAGACCAGGCTTCGGACGGGGTACAAAGAGAAGGGCAGAAGCTGCATTGAGCGTGTGTTGGGTTTTGTTTTCCTTTTCACTCTTCAGAGTTGGAAAGATTTGCTAGTATCAACCCGTAGAATGGAAGAAATCAGGACAGAGAGAGAGACTAGAATGCCAAAAAAGCACAGGGTGGGGACAGTGATAGGAGAGGGACAAGAGCCGATCATTAGGAGGCCGGTCTGCAGGTTAGCGCCTCCGCCTGCCTCTACGTCCCCCGCTTCACCCTTCTGTGTGGAGAGGGACCGGCTCGCGGGGCTGTTGTGCCTGTAGTAGCTTCTCCCGCGCTGCTCATCTCCCTGGGCGGGCTCGGGAGATGGCCGACAGCCGCAGCAGCACCTGGTTTGAAGCTAATACCCCTGTTCTCTGCCTGTTACATTTATTTTGAAGGCTAACATACTGAAAGCGACAGAAAACTGATTTTAAGTGCAGAAAGGGGGTGGTGATTTACGGGAAATTCACGTTCTGCAGGGCAGTGGGTCGCAGATAACTGGTGTTGGAGAAGCCGGCCCAGCCAGGGCTGCTGGAAGGAGCCCCTGGGCATGGTTGAGGGGTGGTGGAGGCCCCGCCCACCTCTGTTGCTTCAGGCCCAGCCAGTCCAGTCCGGTTGGGGATTTCCTGATTTGCCTTCCAGAACTCCTGAGCTAGAAGACAGTTCTCCACTGAGCTCAGAGGAACTTCGGCTTCCCGGCCACACACGAGTAGATTCCCTTGGGTAGGGGGAGGTGGGGAAGGCTGTTTCCCTGGGGAAGTAAGCTTGCGAGGCGCCTCTGGGCCAGGCTGGGTTGTTCCCGGCAGGGGCCCAGAAGCCTCGTTTTTTGTCTTAGTGGCTTCAAGACCGGGGGCCTCGTGGACCGGATGAGAAACCGTGGCTGAGGCGTGCTGGGCAGCGCTCAGTGCGGACTTTGAGGAGTTCACCTTGGCCGCTGCGGCAGCCACCCTGGGGAGGCAGAGGTGCCAGCCGCTGCCCTCCTGGCACTTAGATTTGAATCAGGAGCACAGCTTTGTGGAACGAAGGGAGAAAACAGGACTCCCAGTCCAGCCGGGGGCCACTGAGGGGCGGACGCAGCACGTGTGGCTCCGCGCTGAGAGCAGGATGGATGGGTGCGCAGGAGCCACCACGGCAGCCAGAGGGATGTGGGAACCCAGAGGTGGGGGTGGGGGCTGCTGCCACAAATAATGTGGCTGTGTGTGTGTGTACACTGTGTGTGTGTGCATGCGCTGTGTGTGTGTGTTTGGCAACTGCTTTATAAGCTGCAGGGCTCGCAATCTGTAATTACCTCATTTGATCTTCCAGCAGCCCTGTGGGGCAAGCAGAGTCTGCAGTCATTATCTTCATTTTATAAAGGAGGCTTCCGAGGCTGGGGGAGAGGAATGGACTTGCCCAGGGTCTCACATCCAGTTAGTGGAGTTAAGGCCCAGACCCCCTGCTGTTTGCCTCAGGCCAGGAGCTTCTTGCAGCCCTACTGTCTTCCTTGTGGGCCAGGAGAGAGCTGGGGTGAACCGTTGGAGCCTGGGAATTGTGGGGCTCCAGGGCTCCCTTGAGAGCTGCGGACCGAGGTCTCTGTCTCCCCCTTGTGGCTGTCAGGTGCTACGACAAGCGTCTGTGGCCTCGAATGGACCTGAGCCGGCGGAAGTCGCTGACCCCGCCCATGCTCAGTGGGGTGGTTCGCCGCCAGCCCCGTGCCCTGGACCTCAGCTGGACAGGTGTCTCCAAGAAGCAGCTCATGTGGCTTCTGAACCGACTGCAAGGTAGGACGGGTGGGCTGGCAGGGTGGGGAAAGGGCCAGGCGTGGTGGGATCCCAGCCCCAGCTTCCTGACACGCCCCTCACCGCTCCCCCAGGCCTGCAGGAGCTGGTGCTCTCCGGCTGCTCCTGGCTCTCCGTCTCCGCCCTGGGCTCAGCCCCACTGCCGGCCCTGCGGCTCCTGGACCTCCGCTGGATCGAGGATGTTAAAGACTCCCAGCTCCGCGAGCTGCTGCTGCCTCCTCCAGACACCAAACCAGGTGCGGCCTCTGTGTGCTCATCTGGAAAATGGGTCAGGCAGGTGTGCCTGCTGGGAGGCGGGGGCGGTGGGAGGCCTCTGAGGTCCCTTGGATAGCTCCTATTGAATGTTAAAATATTTGAAGAAAGGCACAGCATCCAGATCTGAACGGGAAGGCCCTTGATGGCTGCTGCTCGCTCACGTGCTCACCTGCGTGCACCCTGGGCAGCGTCTTGAGCGGGATGGGGAGAGTTAGGCGTGGCTGGAGAGGGGGATGCTGGGAGCAGAGCCCTGGTCACTCGGGGGTCGTATGGAGGCGGGGATACTGAGGCCGGGAGGCCCCTCGTTCTGGCCCCCACCAGCCTCTCACACTGGAGCCAGAGGAACCATCCTTAAAGGTTTACCTGTCCCTGCCACCCTGGGGTCCTAAACGCTCCCAGCTCCCTGTGTGGCTCGGGTAAACACCATTATTTTGCCACAGTCAGTGCTGCCTGCATAGCCCGGCCGCCTCTGTGTTTCAGCTACTTCTGTCTCCAGCCCCAGGGCTTTGCCCACTCCTCTCCACCTTTTGTGCCCTGTTCATCTCATTCACACCTAATCGTCTTTGTGGCCTCAGCATAAACACCAGTTCCTCCTAGAAGCCCCTCCCCCATCCTCCATGGAGGGAGGAGTCCCTCAGTCTGTGTGTCACTGGACAGTGAGAAGTGATTTAAGATCTGAGGGCCAAAGCCAAGAGCCAGGAACTCAGTCGAGGTCTCCTTTAGGGGCCACAGGGAGCCAAGCACTGGAGCCACCACTGCTGCCCCGCATTGAGTACATTAGCAGGAAGCTGGAGTCAGGCACTAGAGCTGGGCACTGAACCCAGGCTGGCTAACGGGACAGGGACGTCCCTCACTGGGCCACCTGCATGTGCCCGCACCAGCTCGTTAAGTCTGCTCCGCGCAGAGGTAGAGGCAGAGAGAGGTCTTCCATCCACTGGTTCACTCCCCAAATGGCCGCAGTGGCTGGAGCTGAGCCAATCTGAAACCAGGAGCTTCCTCCAGGTCTCCTGCTTGGATGGCAGGGGCCCAAGCACTTGGGCCATCCTCCGCTGCTTTCCCAGGAGTGCTAGCAGGGAGCTGGATCAGAAGTGGAGCAGCTGGGACCAGAACCTGCACCCAAATGGGATGCCGGTGCTGCAGGCCCGGGCTTTAACCTGCTGCGCCACAGTGCCGGCCCCATCTTCCTCATCTGGATCGCAGCTTGCGCGGACCAGCATCGCAGGCCCTTGTGCCCCTGCCCGCCTGTCAGCATTCCACAGCCCCCTTCCTCTCTGGGCGTCCTGGCTTCGTGCAGCATCCCTGGAGCAAAACTTAGGGTTCTTCTCCCTCCCTGCTTTTGCTCTCTGCCTGGTGTGTTCGCCTGCCTTTACTACACATCAGAAGCCCTGGAGGCCCAGCCTAAGTGCCACCACCTCCGTGACATGCCTGCTGGCGCCTCTCCTGCCCAAGCCACAGGTGACTTCTCTCTCCCATTCTGGCTTCTACTGTGGCCCAAGGTTGGGGGCGCCTCCCCCTCAGGAGGTCTTGCAAAGACCAGTGCCCACCAGGTGGCCTGGCAGGGGACAGGGGACACAAGGGAGTGGCACCCAGGCAGCACAGGGATGCCAGCTGTGACAGCTCCCCAAGGTGGTTCTGACAGCGTGGTCTCCAAGCAGAGTAAACCCCGGGGCCCCAGCCTCCACCTGCTGAAACTCCAGAGGTGGGGCCTGCATGTGCAGGGGGCCTGCATTTCCGAGGCATAGAGCACGCACTCTCCCAGCTACTGGTTCACTCTCCAGATGCCTGCAGTGGCTGGGCTAGGCCGAGCCTGGAGCCAGGCACTGGGAACTCAACAAGGCCTCCTCCGTGGGTGGCAAGGACCCAGTGACTGAGTCTCTGCTGCCTCCTACGATACTAGCAGGAGGCCAGAGTCAGGAGCTGGAATGGGCAGGCACTCGGATACAGGATGTGGGTGTCTTTTTTACGTTTTTCTCTTTATTTGAAAGGAGAGAGACGGATTTTTTTAACCCAAATGTCTACAATAGCCAGGGCAGGGCTAGGCTGAAGCCAGCAGCCTGGAACTCCATATGGGTCTCGCATGTGCGTGGCAGGGGACCCAGCTACTTGAGCCATCGCCTGCTACCTCACAGAGTATGCGTTAGCAGGAGGCTGGAATCGGGACTCAAAGCCCATGCCCTGTGGTATGGAATGCAATCCTAAGCAGTGACACTGCTGCATCAAAGCCGGCCCCAACAAGCAGAAGTCTAACAGGCAGCTTACCCGTTAGGTCACGTGCTCACCCCCCACAATGCATTGCGACCAGCCTTCCAGAGGCCTCTGAGCTGCGCTAGTTTGAGGGCCAGTAGCGCGAGCATGTGTGTGCTTGGTGTGCAGAGAGGAGGGGCCTGAGCTCTTCAACGCTGGAGATGGATGGGTGGGGGCTCAGCTCAGGGACCTTGGCCAGGCACTGTAGGGCTGGGAGATCACAGCAGCCCCACCCCCACCCCTGTGACAGACGGAGAGACCTTCCATCCACTGGTTCACTCTCCAAATGGCTACAACAGCTAGGGCTGGGCCAGGCCAAAGCCAGGAGCCAGGAACTCCATCAGGGGGTCTCCCGTGCGGGTGGCAGGGGCCCAAGTGCCTGGGCCATCATCAGCTGCTTCCCCAGGCGCATCAGCAAGGAGCTGGATCGGAAACTGAGCAGCCACCAACACAAACCAGCACCCTGGTGTGGGATGCGGGCAGTCTCCCAGGCAGGCAGGCAGGCAGGCAGGGCTATCTGGGGAGTATGGCTCCTGTTTGGGAGAAAGGGAGAGGAGCTAGGCTGTGCGCCAGAGGAGAGAGTGAGTGCCCCGCGTCCTGGCTGCCAGGAAGAGGAGGATTCTGGGTGAATTCAGGGCTGGAGCAGGACTTGGGAGGAGTGGTGTCGGCCCAGTGTGGAGACCGGAGGAAAAGGGGGCTCCAGCAGGGGCTTCACCAGCCTCAGAGGAGAGGGCAGGGGCAGAGGCGCCTGCGTAGCCGTCGGGCTGTCGCGTGGTGGGCGAGTGGACGGGTGTACATCGAGCACCCTCCGTGCCTCCGTTGCTGGGGATAGAGCAGTGCACAACGCAGGCGGCAGCTCCTGCCCCTGTGGAATTGGCGTTCCCCGTAGTGTGTCTGATGGTGAGAAGAGCAAAATCATGCAAAGTTTCCATGGGCAGGTGTTGAATGTCACAGCTTGGAAGAGTAATCATGGAAGGCCGACCTGAGGAGGTGATGTGAGCAGTGGACGACTGAAGTCAGCTCACACTGGGTGTGGGGAGAACAAGCCAGTCAAGGCTCCCTTCCGGGGGCAGCAGGGGAGGGTGAGGAGTGTAGGGGGAGACCAGGAGGGTCCAGGTGCAGGTGCAGGGTGACCAAGAGTGCTGACCGCCCCTCTGCCCACCCAGGGCAAACAGAGAGCCGTGGGCGGCTGCAGGGGGTGGCAGAACTGCGGCTGGCGGGCCTGGAGCTGACGGATGCCTCGCTGCGGCTCCTGCTGCGCCACGCACCCCAGCTGAGCGCCCTGGACCTGAGCCACTGCGCCCACGTCGGGGACCCCAGTGTCCACCTCCTCACGGCCCCCACCTCCCCACTCCGCGAGACCCTGGTGCACCTCAATCTTGCTGGTAAGCCTGGGGTCCCTTCCCTCCTGCTGGCCTGTTGGTCCCTGCGGCCGGTTGCCACCCCTCTCTCACCTACCGGGTTTCGGCCACCACTGCCCCTACCCCAGGCTGCCACCGCCTCACGGACCACTGCCTCCCGCTGTTCCGCCGCTGCCCGCGCCTCCGCCGCCTGGACCTGCGCTCCTGCCGCCAGCTCTCGCCTGAAGCTTGTGCCCGGCTGGCAGCTGCCGGGCCCCCCGGCCCCTTCCGCTGCCCAGAGGAGAAGCTGCTTCTCAAGGACAGCTAGTGGGGCGCCCCCCACCCTCCCCCAGGACTCATCAGGAGCCTGCCGTCGGCCTTCATTTCACCCCTGCCGGAGGCCAGGTCTCCCACCTCACGGTGGGATTCCTGCCCAGGGACTCGAGCCAGCCCCCCCTCCCCCTGCACTGATCTCTCTGGGGGTCGCTCCTCCCCATCTCCTCCCCTTCCACCTGCTTCATTGTCCATCCCCTGGGGGGAGTGGGTCAGAGGTACTGGGGGGTGCTGAGCCAAAGGGATGGTGGGAGGGGGGTGAAGGTGCAAGTCTGAGGGGGGGAGAAGGGGGAACGGGCATCACACACCAGATACTGGGAGCCAGGGGGCTGGGGGAGGTGGCGGAGGGGCGGGGGGAGGGGCAGCAAGCAGGCCACCAAGGGTTCAGGGAACAGAGACCCGGTACTTGGAGTGGGGGGCGGGGTGGGGGGGTTCCAAAGAGGGAAGCAGAGGAGCAATTGGTAATCCCGGCGTCAGAGGTGGGGGGCTCGGGAGCCAGGGAGAGCCAGGGCTGAGTGGGAGGTGAGGCGCAGAGCAGGAGTGGGGGCCGCAGAACCCCTGCGTTTGTGTGTGTGTGTGTATCGGGGGGTCGCCCTCTCCTTCCCCCCGCCCAGATTTCAGTTCCTAACCCCCCCCCCCGCCCTGACTCCTTGAACGTCACTGAAAACGGCAGCTAGTGCGAGGAGTGGGGGCCGCGGGCCCACCCCGCTGTGCAGCCCGTGGCCCAGGGGAGTGGTGGGGGTGCCCCAGCCCCCTGCCTGCCTCTCCGCACAATACTTGAACATTCATCTGTACTGAAGTGTTACTTGAACTGGGGGAGCCGGAGTGTGATGGGACGGGACCAGCTTGGACTGAGACTGGACTGGTGGGCACCCAGTTCGGACTGCAGCACCCAGCTCTCCCTTTACTGTGTTGGGCAGCTCCACCTCTCCTGACCCGAGTGAGTTGGGGTAGTGGGGGTGCCCGCCCAATGATGGGGAAGATGGGACTCCTCCAGCTTGGCTCTCCCACTCTTTCATCGTCATGGAAACTTGTATCCCATTTGCCCAGGGAACTGCCACTCCTGGTTGCCATGGAAATAGCAGCCAATGGACACCTCCCGATGCCATTGCTAAGGCTGGAAATGGCCCCTCTTAGTTGCCATGGGAACTTAGTCACAGACTCTTGGCCCTCCTCCCCCGCCCTTCCTCCAGCACGGGGGTGGGGCTTCGGGGCCAGAGGGAGGAGTCGGGGTCTGGTCCCGCCCCTCAACCCGGGCCTCCGGGGGAGCCGGGTCGTACCATGTAGGGGAGGGGGGATCTATCCACATACCTCAGGTAACAGGGAGGTGCGCGGGTGGGGGGAGGGAGTGGGCGGACCGAAGGCCGGAGGGGAGGGGGTCCTGGGGATCGCGAGAGGCTTGAGGATGGGGCCGCTTGGGGGAGGGGGAGGAGGCAGCCCGGCGAGGGGTAAGTGGGGGACCCAGCCGGGCTGGGCCCCTGGGCCCCAGGTCTGTACAATACGGTTTGCTATAAAACTCGAAATCTTCCAGCCGGGGCCGGGGAGTTCGTGTGTGTGTGTGTCTGTGGCGTCGTGGGCGTGGAGACCGGGCCAGGGGTGTGGGGTGGGGGGTCCCAGCCGTCGGGGCTCTGGGAGGAGGCGGGGGCTCACCTCTCCAGGGTTCCCTGAGGGGCGGTTTGGGGATGTGGACCCTCGGGGCTTCCGGCTGTGCCTTGAGTGGTCTGGGATCTGAGCGTCTGGATAACGTTCTTAGTGGACAGGGGTCGCGGGGTCCCTCGGGCGCTTCCTGCGAGTCGACTTCGGGGGCTCGGTACCCCGGCTCCACCCCATCATGTGGCCGCGCCGGCTCCGCCTCCGCCCCAGTTCCTGTTTCGGCCTCGGCTGTCCCGCTTCGGCCCCTGGGGCTACCCGGAGACGCCTGCAGTTCCTGGGCGCCGGCTGCCCGCGTTCCCACTCTCGCCGGGCCGGGGGATGGGGCGTCCCGCCGGCTTCGGCCGCTCCCTCTGGGGCCCCGAAGGCACCCCGGCCCCGCCGTGACCGCCGCCTGCCTGGTGCCGCCCCCAGGATGAAGGGCGGCGAGGGGGACGCGGGCGAACAGGCCCCGCTGAACCCGCAGGTCGAGAGCCCCGCGGGCACCGCCACGTACCGAGAGTTCGTGCACCGCGGCTACCTGGACCTCATGGGGGCCAGTCAGCACTCGCTGCGGGCGCTCAGCTGGCGCCGCCTCTACCTCAGCCGGGCCAAGCTCAAAGCCTCCAGCCGCACGTCTGCCCTGCTGTCCGGCTTCGCCATGGTGAGGGGCGGCACGAGGGCGACCAGGGAGGGGGCTCGAGCGTGAGCGACAGGGAGAGATGGGCTTTTAAGGGGACCCAAGGGACCGAGGGGAGACCCTGTGTGTGGTAAGCCAGGAACGGAAACGGGAAAGGTAGCAGATGGTGATGGAGCAAAGTGGCGTCCAAAAGCCGATGGGCTGGCTGGGCCCATCGCCATCCCCATGCCGTGCGAGGTGGCTGTTGCCCGCTAGGCGGCAAGGGTGCTGGTGGCGCCCAGGAGAGGAGAGGAAGCCGATCTGGAAGAGGATACGTGATTCTCGAGCTGATAAACTGCAGGTGTGGGACGAGAGCGGCTAACGGTCCTGGGAGTGGCGAACAGGAAGTGGGAGTGAGGGAGGCCCCGGGGTGAAGCGCTGGGCGCACACACTAGGGCTCCGTGCATGTGGCTGGCCAGCTGTGCGACCCAGGGCTGTCCCCACCCCCTCCCCTGACCACGGGGAGTTGTGAGATTTAGGAAGGGTGCGCCCGCTGGAGCCTGCCCAGCGGGCGTGTCAGAACAAGACACGCACCAGAGGTGGCTCAGCCTCACTGGCTGATTGGACAGGTGTGGAAACGGACCCAGCGTGGGGCCGTGGCCCTGCCAAGGACACCCACACAGGAGGAGCTGGAACCCAGGGTCACTCTTTAATCTGGGGTCTCCCCGTGGCCATCATCACTAGGAGGAGGAGCAGGGTTTTCTTTGGCAGTGGGCGCCTGGGAGGGAGTGGGGTCACAGCACCACGTGATGGCTAGCCTCTGCCTCTCTGCGTTACCTACGGCCTCTGTTTGAAGACAGGGAAAGGCTCCAACCCTAGGGGCCTGCCCCGGCCAATGATTCTCCCTGTGGGGTTCTAAATGCCAGAGAGCAGCCCACCGTTCAGGGGGTGGGGATGTCATCTGGGGGCAGGGAGTTGGCGGCCCTTCTTTGGCATGGACTGAAGAGGGAAGGCAATAGCCACCCATGGGACTTGCAGGGGCGGCTCGGCGCTGTGGTCTAGCCGTTCCCAGGGGGACAATCCAGCCTGCTGTGGGTCTTGCGGTTGCCAGGGTGACAGCTTAAGGGCCCAGGCCTTCCCTGCAGGATCCAGAGGCAGTGTGTAGGTTCTGGGGACAGGACTGGCCCCAATCCTGGCAGGGGGAGAGCAAGGCTGGGCCTGGCTCAGGGAGAAACCAGGACTAAGCCTGGCCCAGATTGCTGCCGGTGGAAAACACCTGCCGTGGCCCAGTTTCCCAAAATACTCATCCTTGTCTTCCTCCCGCCATCCATCTAGCTCTGCACCTTCCTTGTTCCCGCCGAGCCCCAGAGCAATCTAAAAGATCGCGTGAGAATCTGCGATGGGGGAAGACCCAGGTTCTGAGCCCAGGTGGCCCGGGAATGAAATAACTTTTAGAATAACACATCAGGGCGTCTGGCGCTAAGTACCAGGCTCTGTGCTCAGGGATTTTTACATGCATCATCCTTGCCTCTCTTATGAAGCAGGTGCCAGTACTATGGCCATTTTACAGATGAGAAAACTGAGATGGAAGATGTTACAACACCTGCCTGAGGTCCCTCAGAAAGTGAAATGGCAGATTTATACTTGCCCTATCAACTGAAATGTGTGCAAAAGCCAGCCGGCTCCTATGGACGCCAAGTTGGCCGGGTGGGGACTGGAAACATGGAGAGACCCTGTGACCCCTGCAGAGGGAGCAGCTATGATTCAGCTCTGACAGCTGCCGGGCAGGAATGTGCGCCTCGTGTGACCCGATCTGCCCAGTTTTCAGGAAGATCTGAAAATAGGGATATTTAGATGAAATCTCTTAGAGTTTTCAAAGTTGGAATTTATTCATTTTTTGGAAAAACACACACTGTGTGGGCCAAGCAAAACACGTCTCGAGAGCTGGCTCTGGGTCCCCGCGCGCCAGTTTGCATACCAGGCCTCAGATTTGACCATGAACTGTTAACAGTTAACAGCCGACACCCAGTGAGCGTTCACTCGGGGGCCTGGCGCTTTCCTTAACACTTGTATGTTCTTTAATTCTCATCACAACGCTGATACAGGCAGGCAGGTGCTGTTACCAGAGAGGAGGCGAAAGCGCAGACAGAACTCGGCTTCAGCTTATGCAGCTTATGGAGCTGAAAATGAACCTCCCAGGGAGGCCAGACACCGTGTCCTTTCACCTCTGTGCTATAACCAGGTAGACCAGCCATCCAGCTCTTGTGAGCGCAGCGTAGGGAACACCAAGGGCCCAGGACAGGGGAGAATGAGCCTCACTATGTCTTCCAGATCTATTCACGCCACAACAATGACAAAAGACCCGATTGCCTTTTTCCTGCCAGGATTTGTTCTAGGGATTTAGCAGTGATGTCCTCTCCACCCCCCCACCCCCCCCAATGCTGCCTCTGTCCAGGAGGGTGCAGGCACTTATCCGCTCTTACGCCCACAGGTGGCCATGGTAGAAGTACAGTTGGAGAGCAACCATGAATACCCGCCAGGCCTGCTGGTGGCCTTCAGTGCCTGCACCACCGTACTAGTGGCCGTGCACCTGTTCGCACTCATGGTCTCCACGTGTTTGCTGCCGCACATCGAAGCTGTGAGCAACATCCACAACCTCAACTCCGTGCACCAGTCGCCACACCAGCGACTCCACCGCTATGTGGAGCTGGCCTGGGGCTTCTCCACGGCCTTGGGTACTTTTCTCTTCCTCGCCGAAGTGGTCCTGGTGGGCTGGGTCAAGTTTGTGCCCATCGGGGCCCCCTTGAACACACCCGCCCCTGTGGTACCCGCGACCCAGGTGCCTGGGAATCTGCCGCCAGCGGCCACCTCTCCGAGTCCACCTTCCAACCTCCCCGCATCCTCTGCGTCCGCAGCCCCGCCCCGGCAAGCGTGCGCTGATGGTGGTGGGAGCCACGGGCCAGGCTGGCAAGCAGCCATGGCCTCCACAGCCATCATGGTACCGGTGGGGCTGGTGTTCGTGGCCTTTGCCCTGCATTTCTACCGCTCCTTGGTGGCTCACAAGACGGACCGCCACAAGCAGGAGTTGGAGGAGCTGAGCCGCCTGCAGGGGGAGCTGCAGGCTGTGTGAAGCCGGCGTTCAGCGCTACTGCAAACACTGCCTCCCTCAGGGATCTGCCAGAGAGGGCTCACCCCCCACCCCCCACCCCCCGCCCAGGGCTCCAGACCTCACTCCCTGCCCCTGTGGCCACTCTCAGGTAGAGACCAGACTCCCCCGACATTCCCAAGGATGGCCCCTGTCACGTCTGTCCCAAGGGAGGAAGTGGGCGGGCCCAGGCAGGGGGACCTAGCGGGACCCTTGGTGCTGACACTGTGCCCCTTGCTCCTCTGCAGGATGTGGCAGTCGGCAGGTCACACGCTCACGCAGTCGCCCCTGAAAGCAGAGAGCCCCCGCTTTGTATGCGTTGTAAGTTGGCCGTTTAAGGGGAAGCTTCTCCCCCAACCCCCGGATTTCGGTGGGTTCCATACTCTGGGCTTTGCTGGCTGTGGAGGGACTTGGGTGTTTCTATCCCAGGTGGGTAGATCCAGCCTCCCTAGTTTTGGAGGTTCAAGCCCACCCCCACTCCCCCAACTGTAGGTGACCTGTGGCTACACACGGACCCGGCGGTACCTGTTCCACTGCCCTAGCCCCCCCCCCCTTAGGGATTCTGTATCTGGTTCTCACTCTGCTGGCCAGCGCTGGGGACCTCTGGAGCCAGAGGGCCTGCGTGCCTGCTCTGAACGCTTAGCAGGGGTCCTAAGAGAGACGGTTCTGTCCTTAGCCCTCAAAATCCAGAGCTCTTTGGACACGGAATTTTTGATGCACCTTGTTTTGTATAATAAACTGTTTCACAGATGTCCTTGTAGCTGTGAGTGGCCAAAGGGAGGAGGTTACTTGTTCCTGAGAGCTAGGGGTGTGTTTGTGTGTGTATGGGTGTGTGGGGGGTGACAGGGTTCCAGGTATGAACCCTTGTCAGATGCTGACAAGACCCAAAAGCTGCCAAACGTGGAGACAGTTACTCTTTTTCTTCTTTAACAGGCAGAGTGGACAGTGAGAGAGAGAGACAGAAAGGTCTTCCTTTTTCCGTTAGTTCACCCACCAACGGCCGCTGTGGCTAGCGCGCTGCAGCCAGCGCACCGCGTTGATCAGAAGCCAGGAGCCAGGTGCTTATCCTGGTCTCCCATGGGGTGCAGGGCCCAAGCACTTGGGCCATCCTCCACTGCACTCCCGGGCCACAGCAGAGGGCTGGACTGGAAGAGGAGCGACCGGGACAGAATCTGGCGCCCCGACCAGGACTAGAGCCCGGGGTACCAGCGCCGATGGTGGAGGATTAGCCTAGTGAGCCGCGGCACTGGCCGAGACAGTTATTCTAAGACCACAGGTATAACCTCTCTATCTCTTTGAGAATTTAGTATAAGTGTCTTTCTTGAGTAACTACAGGTTTAAGGCTTTGGGTAGGTTATTTCATTTAATCCTCACGATCACTTCAAGAGACAAGTCTTTTAATTTTTTAAATTTATTTTATTTGAAAGCAGAGAGAAAGAGAGATCTTCCACCTGCTGGTTCACTCCCCAGATGGTCGCAATAGGAACTTCTTCCTGGTCTTCCACGCAGGTGGCAGGGGCCCAGACCCATGAGCCATCTTCCACTGCTTTTCCCAGGCCATAGCAGGGAGCTGGATGGGAAGTGGAGCAGCCGGGACAGACTGGTGTCCACCTGGATGCCGGCATCGCGGGTGGTGGCAGGTGATGGTCTAGATCGTTCCGTTTCAAAGATAAGGAAGCTGAACTTGGATTGCCTTTCCCACCGCATGGGACCCTCTGGGACAGCGACCCCACTTACTTTCCCCTGGGACAAAAGAAAGGAATCTGATCTCATCACCTAATTGATTGCGCCTCCCTTCCTGTTATTCTTGGGGTGCAAGGCCTTGGACAAGCTCCCTCGCCCCCCTTTTGCTATTATTTAGTGATGAATTTGCATAACCCAGGCTCCAAAGGCCTTTCCCGCACCCTTCTGATGCCTGAAGTCGTGCAAGTCAAAACTAGCATCCACTGTTGGAATTCGGCGAAGGGAGAGAGGTCAATGACTTGCCCAAGGTCACATAGCCAAGGCTAATGCAGCTAGGTCAGGAGCTCGGGGCCTCGTGGGAGCGCCTTTCCCAGCCACAGCGGAGCCGCGGGCCGATCGCAGCCCCAGGGTCCCTGGTGAGGCCTGGCCGGTGGTGCCCGGAGAGGCGGCATCCGGTGAGCACGGGGAGCCGCGGGCTGAAGAACGCCGCCGGCACCAGAACCACGGTGCCTGCAGGACGGACGGCCCTGCCCGCGCTCCGGGTCCGGCGGGACCTGGCTTCTTCGCATCTCCCGGAACCATTCATTCAAGGGACTTCAGGCCGCAACTCGGCTCGTCCGAAAACCTTGCCAACGCCTGAGATCGCCAACAGCTGAGTCTGGCAAAGCGCAGCACCTTATCCAGGCCTCCGAATCCCTGTCTGTCAGACGGGCATCTTCACGGGGCCGACGGGAAGCACTGGGTGCACGGGCCCGGCAAACCGCCTGAGTCACCCCTCCGGGGCCGCCGGGTTGCGGTGGGTCCCCCAGGAAGCGCCCCCGCAGCCCGGCTCCCGCACGCCCTGGCCACGCCCCTCCGCGCGGCGCTCGGCCCCGCCCACAGCAGGCTCCGCAGATTCGCCAGCCGCCTTCTGAGAATTGCGCGGGCGCCTGTTTGCTCGGCGGAAAATTCTCATCGCTTTGGGCTGTGGCCATTCCTCCCTGGCTCAGAAGTGGGCTGTCCCCCCTGAGTTGTGCTAGCAAGAACGATCCAGGAAAAAGCGGCCGACGCAGCCAGCAGGGCTCGGCTAGCCGGGCGTTATTTTCGTGCCTCCTCCCCGCCCCCCCACCAAGGCGGATGAAGGGAAGCGACGGCTGAGACCGGGAACAGTGGCGAATCTGCAACTTCTTAGACCTTTGGCCGCGCAAGGAAGGGGCAGGGAAGAGGAGCCGAAGAGCGCTCATCCTGTCCTCCGATTCGCCCCGCCCGCCTGACGAATCTGCGTCTGCTCAACGCGCCACTCAAACTTCCTCAGCCCTGGCTGGCCTCCTCCCCTCCGCCCCGCCCCCTTTCCCTCAGAGACTAGGCGCAGTTTTCGTCGCCACCGATTCGCCAAGAGCCACGGGCCGGAGCAGCAGGACAGTGGTGGCGAAGCCTACTCTCCGGGGGATGCGGCCAATCTCCAGGTTCCCTGGGCCGCAACTCCCGAGCCTTATAGGGCGCCGGCTGAGGCAAGGCCCGTACCCCTGGCCCCGGGGGTCTCCCCGCAGCGCCCGTGGCGAAAGTGCGAATGCAGACGCTGTGCTCGCTGGGCCTCGCGCAGGTGGCGGTGGTGTTTGGTGCGCGCGCCGGGGAGGTGGTGGTGGGGGGGCGCCGCCGCCGCCGCCGCCACCGCTGCGGGGCCGGGTCTCGCGCTGCCGCCGCCGCCGCCTCGCGCCGCGGAGGTGCCGCGCGGGGTGGGGGGGAGGGGGAGCCGCTCGCCGGGAGCGGGTGAGTAGGGCCGCGGCGCGCGTGCGCGGAGACCGGGGCTTGGGGGGGGGCAGAGCGCGCCGGGGCGGGAGGAGAGGGCAGCGGCGCGCGTTTCCCCCACCCCCCTCGCCCGGATTCGGGGCTAGAGCCGGGTCTCGGGCTCGGTCTCGCGGTGTTTCCAACGCCCCGAAGCGGGTGCCACCCCTGGGCCGGGAGATCGGGGCGCGGGGACGGGGAGCGGCCGCGGAGGAGCGGGAGCCGGGCTCGGCCCGGGCCGCTGGCCGGTGAGGAGGCGGGAGGGGGCGGGGCCTGCCAGGGGGCGGGGGAGGGGTCTTGCGCCGAGGCCAAGTGGGGCGCGCGCTCGGGAGAGCGGGAAGGTAAGGGGGGCGCGAGATGGGTGGGGGGGCCTGAGGGGAGAGTTGGGAGATGGAGAGAGGACGGGGTGCTGGGGTGAAGCAGAGGGAGTCACGGGCAAGTGCGGAGACCCCCCGAGGGATGAGAGGGGGACCCGCGGGACAGCGAGGGAGGCGGCAGGGGCCTGAGTCGCACTCCCCTCGCGCGCCCTCCCCTCCCTTCCAGTGTACATGAGCAGAGATGGATCAGGACGGTGGGGGAGATGGGCAGAAAGCCCCGAGCTTTCAGTGGCGGAACTATAAGCTCATCGTGGATCCTGCCTTGGACCCTGCCTTGCGCAGGCCTTCGCAAAAGGTGTACCGCTACGACGGCGTCCACTTCAGCGTCAACGTGAGCACCCGGCAGCCCTGGGCGCGCGGGGAGGGGGGTTGCAGGTGGGCTTCCTGCCTGCGCTCGCCCTGAGCGCCCTCTCGGTCCGGCTTCCCTCGCCAGGACTCCAAGTACATACCCGTGGAAGACCTTCAAGACCCCCGATGTCACGTCAGGTCCAAAACCCGAGACTTCTCCCTCCCGGTGCCCAAGTTTAAGGTAGGTGTGGGATGGTTTCGCGTGGGGGCAGTGGAGGGGGGCAGGTGGAGGCTGCCGGCGCTCTGCAGGCCCCGGGAAAGACTGTCACCCAGATCGGGCAGCTCCCCCCCCCCCCCCAGGGCTGGAAAGAAGTGAAGGGACCCCCGCGTGGTGCTGGTGGCAGGGGTGCCGCCTCCTTGGTGGATGAAGTCAACATGGCGTGGCTGCCATCCCTGTCTCGTGTGTCCCTGGACAGCAGGTTGCTGTCCCTGTCGCTGTGTGTCCCTGGACAGCGGGCTGCCATCCCTGTCGCGTGTGTCCCTGGACAGCCGGCTGTGGTCCCTGTTGCCGTGTGTCCTCGGACAGTGGGGAGGGGAGGGTCACAGCCACCGCCTCCAGGGGGTCGTCTGCTCCGTACCTCGCCGCTGGCTGTGCCTTGCTCCCTGGTACTTACCCAGGAGGCGTCTGCTTCCCCCCATCCCAGCAGGAGGCTTGGCACCCCTTACAGGGGCCCTAGGAAACTGGCAATTCTGATTTTGCCTCCATTATTTCTTTTCTAATTAAATTGCATTGTTGGTGGGGTCTCGGTAGCCCCTTTTTTTATTTTTTGTTCCCCTACTCTGTGCACATTCCGTCTCTCTGCCACTCACACTTTTGACGCTCGCCTAAGTCACGCTGGTGACTTCCGCGGATCGGTCTCCAGCCGCACCTTCCCTGGAGCTCCGGCCTCGCGTGCCCGGTGGAGGGGCAGCTCCCTGCGGAGGCCCCGACAGAGTTGGGATGGGTTATCTCCCGCCCCTCAGCGTTGCCTTGCGCGCCATGTCCCGTGGTCCTCCGGCTCCCTTAGCTCCCGCGGCGTCCCCAGGCCCTGCGACGCTTCCTCTCTTAACTTTCCTGTTCCCACCACCGCCTGCTTCTGCTGCACATCCTGGGGTTCACTTCACCTGGTCCCCTGCCTCGTGCTCTCTCCTCTGCTTCAGGCTCGCTCCCCCCTGCTGTCGCTGGGCTCTGATTTTCCCCCTCTGGTGTCACCGGCATCGCCGGATCCATGGTGTGGGCATTGGCACGTCTGGTTGTCGATCCGGCCCAGCCTCATCTCTCGCCGCAACGCTGTGGTCATCCTCAGCGCTTGGCGGGCTGTAGAAAACGCGGGCTTGTTTTCCCGCTCCGTGTCCTGGAAGTGCTGGCCGTCTTGGCAGACCCCTGTGCTTTCAGAAAGCCCGGGAGGAACGCCGCTGTCTTTACAGACCCTGCCCTCGTGGTGCTGCGCGGGGCTTGCCTTCACGTGGCCCCCCAGCACCCGTGTCTGCCCCTGCCGACGCTGTAGCGTGCCGTCACGTGTGGGTCCGTCTGCTTTGGCTTTTCTGAATCAGAAGCCTTTTTTCCACTTTTGTGTTTCTCGTGCTGGTCCACGGTAGTCACTTAGTAAAAGCTGCGTTCGTGATTTGTTTTCCTGCAGTGTGGTTTGGTGCATATGATATGTATATATATTTGGTATGTGTAGTTTGTGTCTGTGTGTGTGTGTGCGCATGCATGCATTTTAAAGCTTGATTTTGAAAGTTAGCAGAGGTGGGGGGTGGGGAAGGAGGTCTTCCAGCTCGGCCAGCCTGAAGCCAGGAACTTCTCATCCGGGTCTCCTGCATGGGTGGCAGGGGCCCAGTCACTTGGGCCATCTCCCGCCGCTTTTCCCAGGCCATCAGCAGGGAGCTGGAGTGGAAGTGGCGCTGCCAGGACACGCAGCGTTGCAGGTGGCGGTTTTACCCGCTGCGCCACAGCACCAGCCCCGTGCATCCATGTTGCCGTCTTAGTTTGTGTGCCTCTGTTCCCACTCCTTGAGAGAACTGCGGGGGGAGGGGGAGAGGTCGCTGCCGACCCAGTCCTTGCTGGGCCCTCCCTCGCGCTCCACCTCATGGGTCCTGCCCCACTTTGCCGGAGGGCACAGGGACAGTGGTGGTCGTGTCTTCCACAGCTGGATGAGTTCTACATTGGGCAGATCCCCCTGAAGGAGGTGACTTTCGCCAGGCTGAACGACAACGTGCGGGAGACCTTCCTGAAGGACATGTGCCGCAAGTATGGCGAGGTGGAGGAGGTGGAGATCCTCCTGCACCCCCGCACCCGCAAGCACCTGGGCCTGGCCCGCGTGCTCTTCACCAGCACGCGCGGCGCCAAGGAGACGGTGAAGAACCTGCACCTCACCTCCGTCATGGGCAACATCATCCACGCCCAGCTCGACATCAAAGGTGAGGGCCCCCGTGGCTGTCTCCCGCAGAGGGTTGCACACAGCAGGTGCCTGTTGGGGTAGGCAAGGGGTGGCTTCAGGCTTCTTTGACTGAGACTCTCGGGGCCCAGATGTGTCTGTGAAATCAATTTCTGAAATCTTGGGTCGTTTGCTGCGTGTGTGGTTATTTGTGTGTTGTCTTCAGGGGGCCCAGGACAGCACCCACATAGTCCAGCAGGTGCCGTCCTGCACGCTCCCATGTCTGTAAGGCGTCATGGGGGAGGCGTTTGGCCCTGTGGGTCAGCTGCTGCTTGGTTCATCCGCAGTCCGCGTCGGAGTGCATGGGTTTGAGGCCCACGGCGACTCCTGGCCCCTGGGAGGCATCAGTCGTGGCTCGTGCAGTCGGGTTCCTGATACTCGCACGGGAGGCCTGGATTGGGTTGCTGGCTCCCCACTTCAGCCTGGCCTAGTCTTCGTGTTGTCTTGTCAGACATTCGGAGAGTGAACCAGCTGAGGGGAGCGTGTTTTCTTTTATAAGTGAATGAATGGCCGGCGCTGCATCTCACTAGGCTAATCCTCCACCTGCGGCGCCGGCACCCCGGGTTCTAGTCCTGGTCGGGGCGCCAGTTCTGTCCCGGTTGCTCCTCTTCCAGTCCAGCTCTGCTGTGGCCCGGGAAGGCAGTGGAGGATGGCCCAAGTGCTTGGGCCCTGCACCGCATGGGAGACCAGGAGGAAGCACCTGGCTCCTGGCTTTGGATTGGCACAGCACCGGCCGTAGCAGCCATTTGGGGGGTGGGCCAATGGAAAAGGAAGACCTTTCTCTCTGTCTCTCTCTCTCACTGTCTAACTCTGCCTGTCAAAAAAATAAATAAATAAATAAAAAAGTAAGTGAATGAATGAATGACTGAGGAGGATCTTAGGCAGAGTGAATAAAAGCTGTAGTAACTGAGGTCAGAGTTGAACATCGAGGTCTCAGAAACACCAGATTTTCAGTCATTTTTTAGGTTTTGGAATTTTAGAGAGTTAGGGGTCTCTATAAAGACAAACGAAGGGGTCTGGGCTGCTTTCTCGAGGCGAGGCTTGGGGGGGGCAGTCACAGTGCCGTCCAGAGGAGGCTCTGCTGAGTTGGCATCAGCCAGCTTGCAGGTGGGAATGAGGCCTGATTCCCAAGTTTGGTTTTGTTTCTGTTTAATTTGAAAGTCAGAGTTACACAGAGATAGGAGGAGAGAGAAAGAAAGGAGAGGTCTTTCATTTGCTGGCTCACTCCCTGATGGGCAGCAATAGTCGGAACTGTGCCAATCCAAAGCCAGGAGCTTCTTCTAGGTCTCCCATGTGGGTGCAGAGGCCCAGGGACTTGGGCCATCTTCTACTGCTTTCCCAGGTGCATTAGCAGGGAGCTGGATCAGAAGTGGAGCAGCCAGGACTCGAACCAGCACCCATATGGGATGCCAGCGCTGCAGGCCAAGGCTTTAACCCACTGCGACACGGCGCCGGCCCCACCACTGTCTTCTACAGAGTGCCTTAAGCAGGAAGCTGGAGCTGAGAGCCCGACATCAAACCCAAGCACTCCGATGTGGGATGCGGGCGTCCCAGCTGGCATTTAACCGCTAGGCCAAATGCCCGAACTCCCACATTTTTGTTTTTTACTTTTTAAAAAAGATATTGGTTAGTTATTTGAAAGGCAGAGTTAACGAAGAGAGATCGTTGATTCCAGCCACTGGTTTGCTTTCCATATATCCACAACGGCTTGGGCTGGGCCAGGCCGAAGCCAAGAGCCTGGAACTCCGAGTCTCTCACGAGGTGGCAGGAGTCCATGCATTTGGGCGGTCTTCTGTTGCCTTCCCAGGTGCATGAGCAGAGCGCTGGATCTGAAGCGGAGCAGCCAGGACTTGAACCAGCACTCATATGGGATGCTGGCATCACAGGCAGTGGCTTAACCCACTGTGCTGCAACAGCGGTCTCAAATTTGCTTTTAAAACGAAAGTCAGGAATGTAGGTTTTCGTGTGGAATAGCACAATTTTTCAATACTCCCCCCCCCCCCCCGAGTTGCACAGGGTGGGCGAGGTGTCGAACTCCACTGCAGCCTGTCTCACTCGGGGATGAAGATCACAGGAGGGTTTAGCGTCGGACAGGCCGCGTTTTGAGTTCCAGCTCTTCCACCAACCTGTTTTGTGATTTTTGTCAATTTCTTTCTTTTAAAAAATATTTATTTATTTGAGATGGCAGCAATGATCAGGACTGGTCCAGCTGAAGTGAGGAGCCAGGAACTTCATCCAGGTCTTCCACGTGGGTAGCAGGGTCCCAAGTATTTGGACCATCTTCCCAGGTTTTTCCTTCTTTTCTTTTTTCTTTTTTAACATTTATTTATGGGGCTGGTGCTGTGGCATAGCGGGTAAAGCCATCATCTGCCAGCGCTGGCATCCTATATGGGTGCCGGTTCGTGTCCCAGCTGCTCCACATCTGATCCAGCTCTCTGCTATGGCCTGGGAAGGCAGTGGAAGATGGCCCACAAACTTGGAGCCTTGCAACCACGTGGGAGACATGGAGGAAGCTCCTGGCTCCTGGCTTTGGATCTGCTCGGCTCCAGCTGCTGTAGCCATTTGGGGAGTGAACCAGTGGATGGAAGACCTCTCTCTCTGCCTCTGCCTCTCTGTAACTCTGCCTTCCAAATAAATAAATAAATCTTCTTTAAAAAAAATTTTAGCTGAACTGCAGAATCACAGAGAGAGAGGTGAAGTTTCATCCCGTTTCACTCCCCAAGTGGCCGCAATGGCCAGGGCTGGGTTAGGGCAAAACCAGGAGGCTGGCATTCCATCTGGGTCTTCCATGTGAGTGGCAGGGACTCAAGCCATTGGGCCATCTTCTGTTGCTTTCCCAGGTGCCATTAGCAGGGAGTGGGATTGGAAGGGGAGCAGCTGGGACTTGAACCAGCACCCACATGGGATGCAGTGTCACAGGCAGCAGCTCTGCCCCCTCGGCCGCAGCACTGGCCACAGGGCAAGTTCTTTAACCCTATAAGGCGGGATGCTTCTCCTGGACCTCACGCATGGAGGTATCTTTGTAAACTGTGAAGTGTAAGATACGTTGTCTAGCAGTTCAGAGGTGCAGGTGAGGTAGGAAAACTGAAATCTGGAAACGCAAGGCTCCAGAAAATTGCAGGAAACTTGAGGGCTGAGAGAGGTGCCAGGGCAGGAAAGGGTTATGTTCACCCTCTGACTGTCGGTTCCCTCCCCCACCTCCCTGCAGGACAGCAGCGAATGAAATACTATGAACTGATTGTCAATGGCTCCTATACCCCTCAGACTGTGCCCACCGGGGGCAAGGCCCTGAGTGAGAAGTTCCAGGGCCCTGGTGCAGCCGCCGAGACGGTGAGGGGCTCATGGCTGCCACAGACCTGGCTGTGTGGGCGTGGGGCCCGGGTGCCAGGAGCAGGAGTGGGGTCCTGGGAGTTCTGGGCTTCGCCCTCAAGAAAGGGCCAGGAGAAGATGCCGAAAGCTGGGGAACTGGGGATCCTGGGTAGGGGCCGGGCAGGTTTTTATGTGGTTTCTGACCCATGTGTTCCTCTCTCTTCGCTGCACTTTCTTCCTCTAGACCGAGTCCCGCCGCCGCTCCTCCTCGGACGCAGCCGCATACCCGGCGGGCACTGCGGTGGTGGGCACCCCTGGCAATGGCACCCCCTGCTCCCAGGACACAAGCTTCTCCAGCAGTCGACAGGACACCCCTTCTTCCTTCGGCCAGTTCACCCCCCAGTCCTCCCAAGGCACCCCGTACACCTCCCGGGGCAGCACCCCCTACTCTCAGGATTCTGCCTACTCCAGCAGGTAGAGCGCACCCCTGCCGGGCCCGCCCTGGTCTCCCCGCGAGAGTCGGAGTTGCTCGTCCCAGTTTCCCTGCGGAGTCAGCCGGCAGCTCCCTGTCCTCAGGGAGCCCAGTCCGTAGTCCTGCTGAGGGGACCGGGCCATGGGCTGGGCCGGGAGTGGCCGTGTACACGTGAGCCCGGCTAACCCCCCGTCTCCTCCTCAGCACCACTTCAGCCTCCTTCAAGTCCCGGCGGGCGGAGAACAGCTACCAGGATTCCTTCTCCCGCCGCCACTTCTCTGCCTCATCGGTCCCCACCACCGCCTCCCCGGCCATCTCGGCCACCACCGCGGCCACCGCCACTCCCTCCTCCTCCTCCTCGTCGTTGTCCTCGTCCTCGGCGTCGTCGTCCTCTTCGTCGTCCTCTCAGTTCCGCGGTTCCGACTCCAACTACCCAGCGTATTACGAAAGCTGGAATCGCTATCAGCGACACAGTTCCTACCCCCCACGCCGGGGGGCCCGGGAGGAGCCCCCGGGGCCCCCATTCGCTGAGAACACAGCAGAGCGCTTCCCCCCTTCCTACACCTCCTACTTGCCCCCCGAGCCCAGCCGGCCCGCCGACCAGGACTACCGGCCCCCGGCCTCCGAGGCCCCACCCCCAGAGCCTCCAGAACCTGGCGGAGGTGGGGGCGGCGGGGGACCCAGCCCCGAAGGTGAAGAAGCTCGGACTTCCCCTCGCCCGGCCTCCCCGGCCCGCTCCGGCTCCCCAGCCCCGGAGACCACGAACGAGAGCGTGCCCTTCGCGCAGCACAGCAGCCTGGACTCCCGCATCGAGATGCTGCTGAAGGAGCAGCGCTCCAAGTTCTCTTTCCTGGCCTCCGACACGGAGGAGGAGGAAGAGAACAGCGCGGGGCCTGAGCGAGACCCGGGCAGTGAGGTGCCTTCCGGGTCGGGCCACGGGCCCTGCACACCCCCTCCGGCCCCGGCTAACTTTGAGGACGTGGCACCTGCAGGGGCCGGGGACCCTGGGGCTCCCCGGGAGTCTCCCAAGGCCAACGGACAAAACCAGGTGAGACAGACGTCTGGGCTCTGCCGGAAGAGGCGCGTGGGGGCCGGGAGGCAGGGCTGGCCGTGGGGACAGGGACAGGCGGCAGCTCTCTGTGACACCCCCCCCTCCGCCCCCTCCGCAGGCTTCTCCGTGCTCTTCCGGAGAGGACATGGAGATCTCCGATGATGACAGGGGTGGCTCGCCCCCCCCAGCCCCGACACCGCCCCAGCAGCCTCCACCTCCGCCCCCGCCCCCGCCGCCGCCGCCCCCCTACCTGGCGTCCCTTCCCCTTGGTTATCCTCACCAGCCTGCCTACCTCCTCCCGCCCCGGCCTGATGGGCCACCCCCCGAGTACCCCCCGCCCCCGCCTCCCCCGCCCCACATCTATGACTTTGTCAACTCCCTGGAGCTCATGGATCGACTTGGGGCTCAGTGGGGAGGGATGCCCATGTCCTTCCAGATGCAGACCCAGATGCTGACTCGGCTCCACCAGCTGCGGCAGGGCAAGGGGCTGACTGCCGCCTCGGCTGGTCCCCCCGGAGGGGCCTTTGGGGAGGCCTTCCTCCCGTTCCCACCCCACCAAGAGGCAGCCTACGGCTTGCCCTACGCGCTCTATACACAAGGCCAGGAAGGCCGTGGGGCGTACTCACGGGATCCCTACCACCTGCCTTTGCCCATGACAGCCGAGCCCCTGCCCTCCTCGGTCTCGGGAGCAGAGGCCCGGCTGCCTCCCAGGGAGGAAGCCGAGCTGGCGGAGGGCAAGGCCCTGCAGTCGGCGGGCACTGTGGGGCGCGTGCTGGCCACCCTGGTCCAGGAGATGAAGAGCATCATGCAGCGAGATCTCAACCGCAAGATGGTGGAGAATGTGGCCTTCGGGGCCTTCGACCAGTGGTGGGAGAGCAAGGAGGAGAAGGCCAAGGTGAGGGCTGGTTCCTGGGCCCCGGGCCCCGGGCTCCGGGGAGGAGGTAGACTTGAGGCGCCTCCAGCCTATGCCGCACAGAACAAATGAGAGTAGATGAAGGCACGTGCAGAGCGAGGCCTCGGGTCGATTGGGCAGCAGGCGGCCGCAGGCCAGAGGTCGGGAGAGCTCTGTCCCGGCTGCGCTGCTTGCTTGTGGTGGACGAGCCCTTGGGTTTCTCTGGGCGTCAGTCTTGGCTTTTGCCATCTGTGAAGTGGGTGTGAGGTTGGTGAGTCAAGTGAGCAGGCTTCTGAGGACATGCTGTCGCGGTGTGTGACCCATCCCCGTCAGACCGTGGAGCAGGGAGGGCCGTTCCTGTACCCGTGGGGTCTCAGCAGTCCTCGGGCGGGGGGCATGCCTGGGCCCGGGGCTCAGTCCCTCTGCTGCCCACAGCCCTTCCAGAACGCGGCCAAACAGCAAGCCAAGGAGGAGGATAAAGAGAAGACGAAGCTCAAAGAGCCGGGCCTGCTGTCACTCGTGGACTGGGCCAAGAGTGGGGGAGCCACAGGCATTGAGGCCTTCGCCTTCGGCTCGGGGCTGCGCGGGGCCCTGCGGCTGCCTTCGTTCAAGGTACCGGTTCCGTGGTCTCGCTGAGTGGGGTGCAGGGCGAGGGGCCCCCCTCTGGGGAGGGGTGTGGGGGAGCTGTGTCTGTTCGGAGTTCCTGATGGGTCCATTCCTTTCCCCTCCCCAGGTGAAGCGGAAAGAACCATCCGAAATTTCCGAGGCCAGTGAGGAAAAGCGGCCTCGGCCCTCCACTCCGGCTGAGGAGGATGAAGATGGTGAGTGGGCGGGGCTGCTTGGATTCTGCCAGGGAGGCCCGAGGCAGGGGTCCAGCCGAGGGGAGGGCTGGCTCAGGCGTTGGAGCCGCCACGTTGGAGCAGCGTTGGAAGGGCTTCTTGATGGAGTGGAGTGTGCCGTGTCTGGGGTTTTCTGTTCTCAGTTTTTCCACCTGCAGAATAGAAATAGCAGTTTCAGTGCGTCAACTCCCAGAGCGTCAGGGTTAAACATGCCCCCCCCCCCCCAAGTTGCTGTCTGAGGCTCAGGTTCTGCACCTGCCTTCTGGTTGCTAAGCCCGTGCTGCTGGTTGACGGTCTGCGGGGCTGAGGCACTTCCTTGTTGAGTCAGATCTGCTTCCCGGTAGATCCGTTGGCCTTAGCACTTTCTCCTCGGACCAGCCATAGCAAGAGAGCTCCCTCTTCCACCGGGCCCAGACAAGGACAAGAGACAGAGTGGGTGGGACCTGTTGGGGAGTTTAAGATGTTAGGTGACTGAGGTGTTCGTGTTGCTCTATTGCACGTCAGCTTGTCCGCAGAGTGAGGTCAGGAAGCTCAGTGGTGGTGCGTGTGTACCTCTCCTTGCGTAGGGGAGGGAGGGGAAGGGCAGCCCCCGTGGAGGGCAGAGTGCCCTGCTCACCCCTCCCCTGGCCCAGATCCTGAGCGGGAGAAGGAAGCTGGAGAGCCAGGACGTGCGGGGACCAAGCCCCCAAAGCGAGAGGAAGAACGCGGCAAGACCCAGGGCAAGCATCGCAAGTCCTTTGCGCTGGACAGCGAAGGGGAGGAGGCGTCCCAGGAGTCCTCCTCGGAGAAGGTGAGGCCCAGGGCCTCCCAGGCCCTGCCAGAGGCCCATTTGCCGAGTCCTCGTCCTTGTAGCCAGCTTCTCTCTGGCCTGTGCCTCCTGGAGGACAGTTGTCCCCTTCCTGAGTCCCTGTTCTTTCTCGTAAGGATGAGGAGGACGAGGAGGAAGACGAAGAAGACGAAGAGCGAGAGGAAGCTATGGATACCGCTAAGAAGGAGACAGAGGTGTCAGATGGTGAGCGCCGTTGGCTAGGATCTGGCGTGGGGAGGACGGGATTCAGCCACCTGGCCACCCCTTTCCCGGCCCTCACTGCCTTCCTGTGTGGCTCCCGTTCGCCCTCTGAACCCTTGGGCCCTTGGGAACAGACACCCCCGTCCTTGCCGCGCTCCTCTGGTCACCTCTTCCTGAGACACGGCTCTCTGAGGACCGCCCAGCAGAGCCTGTGCCTTTCCCCAGGCCCGAGATAGGGGCCCGGCTCCTCCTGGTGCCCGGATGTGTCCGGCCTGTACCTTCCCGCTCTGCCACTTCCTCCTCCTTCTGGCCCAGCCCCCTCGGCTGCCATCACCAGGCACCTCGGTGGAGCACCTGTGTGTTGCCCCACGTCCCTTGAGGTCTTGGGGACTTGGTTTTAATTCTGCGCTGAGCCCCGCCTGTGTGCCGGTGGCGTTGGAGGTGACGTAGCAGTGACCAGGACAGTGTGCTTCCTGCTGTGGCAGAGCTGGTTGCACAGGAGTAGGCTTGACAAGCAAGTGGGCCCGCCGTGCCCCTTCAGACAGATTTGTGCTTTGAAGAGGATAAACTAGATCGATGCGGTAGAGAGCGCTCGAGTGGGGGCCTGGGAGAGGAGCTGCCTCAGCCGGGCGCGGTGGGTAGAGCGCCGATCCGAGGGCCTCCCTCACCGGTCATTTAGGGGCCCGGCTTTCCTAAGGATGCCGGCTGCAGACCCTACACGTCCACTTGACCACCAGGTCGCAGGCGTTTGAACTTCTGAGTGCTTCTTGATTCGGTTTGCGCTTTCGTCCTGCCCTGTTGCCTTGGACTCGGGCAGCCGTCTTGACTGCCCTGTCTCCGTTTCTACTCTTCCACCTCCTCCCCAGTCCCGTTTCCAAACCGCCTCCAGAGTTCTTGAATTCTCTTACCTGCAGTGTGTGCCTGACCCTGAGGTCTCTCTCTGGGCTCCATCGCTGGCCACGGGGTAGCTTGGCAGCCCGACACCGGGGCTGCGGTAATGCGGCCCCTGCTTCTCTGCTGGGCTGCGTCTCGGCATTCTCCAGTGCCCCCCATGCCCCGCCTCCAGCTTCCGTTCTGATGTGCCCACTTACCTTCCCGAGACTTCTCCAAGCCCTTGCCGTATGTGGCCCGTCTCCCAGAGGCCTCAGGCAGGTCCCGTTTTCCAGGCTCATTTCACCCCGGGTCCTCCTGCAGGGAGCCTGTTATCCACTGTCCCTGACACCCGCTGGGGGCCAGAGCAGACGCCTTGCGCGGCCCCCAGCCTCCGCCCTCTCCCTGCTCCCTGTCCCTGCCTTCGGCATCCTCTCGGATGTCATCCCTCACTTGCTCCTTGAGACACAGCCCGGGGCTTCCCTCCGCCATCGTCCCCATGGCTGTCGCGTTGTCAACTGACCGTTTACGTGCCCAGCATTGCCAGTGAGGGGTCCGGGAATGAACTCACGGCTTGACCCGGTCGAGGGTCTTCTCATCTCGCCTGATTGCCCCTTCTGGATTTCCAGGCGAGGACGAGGAAAGCGATTCGTCCTCCAAATGTTCTCTGTATGCCGACTCAGATGGTGAAAATGGTAGCACGTCGGACTCGGAGAGCAGCAGTTCCTCCAGCTCCTCCTCCACCTCGTCGTCGTCCTCGTCGTCCTCGTCGTCGTCTTCGTCATCTGAGTCCTCTGAGGAAGAGGAAGAGGAAGAGGAGCACCCCCCGACCATCCCCTCAGCCTCGTCGCCTCCCAGAGACGTCCCAGCGCCCCTGCCAGTGCCTGCGGTTGAGCCCGTGCCGGAGGGCGTTGCAGCCTCTGCTGTCACACCTGCCCCCGAGCAGGAGGGGTCCCCAGCGCGGCCTGCAGGTAGGTGCTCCGGGCCGTCGGCCGGGTCTGAACAGGTGCGTGCGAGCCGTGGAAGCCGGGTGTGTCGGCTGTGTGCGTGTCCCTGGGTGTTCGTGGACACGTGACAGAGAAAAAAGTCACTGTCTCTTGTGAGTCCCACTCGGCGACCTCCGTGGCCGCGTGCTCAGGCTGCCCTGCTGTGTGGTCTACAGCGCCAGGCCCCGGGCTTTGGCTACTGAGATAAACCAGAATGGCCCCTTCTCAAGCACATGAGGGAGAAACTTCCTGGTTTGGTAAATACTTCCTACTCGTTTTCATGAAGCCCGTTCCTTTTTTATTTTATTTTATTTTTTTTTTATTTGACAGAGTTAGTGAGGGAAAGAGGCAGAGAGAAAGGTCTCCCTTCCTTCTGTTGGTTCACTCCCCCAAATGGTTGCTATGGCCAGCGCGCTACGCCGATCTGAAGCCAGGAGCCAGGTGCTTCCTCCTGGTCTCCCATGCAGGTGCAGGGCCCAAGCACTTGGGCCATCCTCCACTGCCCTCCCGGGCCACAGCAGAGAGCTTGCCTGGAAGAGGGGCAACCGGGACAGAATCTGGCGCCCCGACCGGGACTAGAACCCAGCGCCCATATGGGATGCCAGCACTGCAGGCGGAGGATTAGCCAAGTGAGCCACGGTGCCGGCCAAGCCCGTTCTTTAACACGTAGTATGTGCAGGCAGTTAGAAGGGCAAATGGGTCTAAAACAAATATTGACCTGTTAACCCAGAACAGTTCTGGCGTTGCCTTCCTGTGTGGATTTGCATATTTAGTTGTTTTATAGCGTGTATGTACAATTATCCTACTGAGTAACCTACTTGTTCAGGCACTAGATTTTTCAAAATTTTTTTTTTAACTTTTTTATTTAAAAGAGACCAAAACGTCTCATCTGCTGGCTTACTCCCTAAATACCCACAGCAGCCAGGGCTGTTTCAGGCTGAAGCCAGGAGCTGTGCGCTCCAATCTGGGTCTCCCGTGTGTGTGCGAGGGACCCAGGTGCTTCCCAGGATGTGCACTGGCAGGAAGCTGGAATCAGAGCAGAGCCAGGACTGGAACCCAGGCATCCCAATGTGCGACGTCCGATGCCTGCCCGGGCACTGGCGAGTTACAAGTACTTGCTGTGGCCAGGCGGTGGCTACTGGGGATACGGCGTTGTGCCCAGCAGGCACTCTTCTTGCTCTCAGGAAGTTTGCAGTCTGTAGGGAGAGATGACCTGGTTGAATAATAAATATAAAAGCAAGGAAGAGCACAGGACACTTGGAATCTGAGTGCTCCTGCGGCCCGGGATGGTCTCCCCGCTGAGACGTAGCCAGGCTGCAGTCCCTGATCAGGCAGGGAAACAGCAGGGTGGAGACCTGGAAGGAAGTGAACCACCTGGAGACCGAGAGCTGCAGGAGCGGGCACAGCTGAAGCAGTGATTGGCAAGGGCGGGGCCCTGAGCCTGTTAGGAGGGTGGTCTTTATGTCGTGGGCAGTGGAAAGCCGATGGAGAAGTGACTTGGTCAGATTTGCGTTTTAAAAAGATGCAGTGCAGAGAAGGCTTGGAGCGGGCCAGAGTGGGCGCAGGGAGACTGTTGGGAGCCCGTCACGGCGGCAAGCGGGCAGTGGGCAGAGCGCACTGGGGCGTTCCCCCAGTGGGAGCCAGCAAGTCAGTTTTCTGGGTGTGCTTCAGAGACGCACGTGGCCTCCCTGGCATCTCTCACTTGAACGTGGCAAGTCTGTGGTCCAAGGTAGGCAGTGGCCACGAGAGGACCTGTGCAGGCCCGGATCTCAGGAGAGGCAGATGGAGCCTCGCATAACTCCACAGGTGGCTCTGCAGCCGCTCCTGCGTCCTTGGGGCACAGGCAGGGCCCAGGCCTCACTCACTCTTCTTAGGCTTTTTTTTTTTTTTTTTTTTTTTTAAGATTTATTTTACTTGAAAGTCACAGTTACACATAGAGATAGAAAGAGAGAGAGAGGTCTTCCATCCGCTGGTTCACTCCCCAGATGGCTGCAATGGCCAGAGCAGCACCAATTTGAAGCCAGGAGCTTCTTCCAGGTCTCCCAGGGGCCCAAGGCCTCGGGCATCTTCTGCTGCCTTCCCAGACCACAGCAGAGAGCTGCACCGGAAGTGGAGCAGCAGGGTCTTGAACCGGTGCCCATACAGGATGCCAGCACTGCAGGTGGCGGCTTTACCTGCTGTGCAACAGTGCCAGCCACTGGTCTTTCACAGTCAGTGGGACAGGAAGGGGGCGGGGCATGGCCAGATCTACATTTCAGAGACCATTCTGGAAGGAGGTAGAGTGACATTAGAAGGTTTAAAGGAATGCAGGTGCGGTCAGGGCATGAGCCAAAGCAAGGGATTGATAATGAGGCGCAGGGGAGTGGAGTGGGGGTGCAGACGGGAGAACTTGGGAGAGGGACAACTTGGTGAGAATACCTACTGGGGCAGGGGACTCGGGAGAGAGAACCAGGATGAGGAAGAAGACAGATGACATTAGTTGGGGTTGACTTTGAGGCACCTCTGGGGCCTCCAGGCGGAAACATGGGCGCTGGCCGGCCGGACCCGAGGCTCTGGGGAGGCTGGGAGTGAGTAGAGATACAGGGGTAGCGACGGTGCGGATGTGAACGCCCCTGCATGCCCAGGATGAGGGAACGAGGCCCGGGCTTGGAAGCCCTGTAAAGAGAGAGGTGAGCGACACATGGGGCACCAGGCAGAGGAGGCTGAAAGGGAGCCATCGGAAGGGCGAGAGGGGCCCGGGGCAGGTGAGCCCCCAACCCCAAGGGAAACTCAAGTCTCATAATCATTTGGTGCAGTGACTAAGACACCACTTGGGGTACCTGCAGCCCGTATCCGGGAGCCCACATTCACATGCCAGCTCCACTTGCAACCCCAGCATCCCACGCGTGACACCTTGGGAGGCAGCAGATGATGGTTCAGCTACTTGGGTTCCTGCCACCCAGGCGGGAGACCCGGATGGAGTTCTGGCGCCCACTTCCGCTTGGCCCAGCCCCGGCCGTTGCAGGCATTTAGGGTGTGAACCAGTACACAGGAGACATCGCTATCTTGCAGATAAAATGAAGAGGTTAGACCGGGGTTTACAATTAAGTAAGTGAAAAGGGTGTGGACCATATCATCAGGCCACAGGAGAGGCTGGTAGATAGGGAGGTCTGTCGGCCTTGACAGTTAGGTCATCCTGGGTGACCTGAGCAGTTGCAGTTGAGTGGCTCAGACTGAGCCAAATTGTAAAGTGTGCGGGTGTGCGGGGAGGGGAGGGGCCGCAGCCAGGCTTCTGGAAGGAGAGGCTGTCCGTGCAGAAGAGGAGGAGCCGGGGCGCATGGTGTCCGCTGGCATGACAGTCCTGCCACGTGCAGGCTCCAGGCGTAGCACGTTGCCACTCGTTTTCTCATCCAGTCCTGCTGACGTTCCTGCGAGTCCCACTTCGCAAACGAGGACTCTGAGGATTAGTGAGATGTGGGAACAAGCTCAGGGCCCCCCGGCCAGGTGTCAGACAGCAGGAGAGTGCGGGACTGGCGCCGAGGCAGGAGCAGGTTTCCGGGCTGAAGGGGAGTGGGCAGGTAGATGGGCCGAGGAGAGAGGGGTCTGCACCAGCGGGGCGCTCCTGGGGGCCCCGGGGAGCCACGAGCTCTCATGCCTCAGTCGCCTGCTTTTGCCCTGTGCAGCACGAACGTGGCGGGGTCAGGATGGAAGCTGGCGTGGGCCTGCTGGGAACAGCAGCCGTACTGAAGCTGGGTCTTGGGGTAGAAGAGAGAAGGCCACTGCTTGGTCCCTAGGGTGGAGGGCATGAGGGAGGGCTGGGAGAGAGAGAGTTCGCCTCAGGAGGGTGATGGGCTGGTGGGCTTGAATGGCCCCGGCTCCCAGGCCATACAGGGTCAGTGAGATCATTTGGTCTGGTTCTGCCGAGAGAGCCGCAGGTGGGACTTGAAATTCAGTAAATGTATAGCGGACTAATTTTTAAGTTGATTTTGTCTGGCCCGTGAACGAGGTTCTAAGTATGCAGATGGCCCTTGAGAGGAAAGCAGTCCCCCACCGCTCTGGGTGCAGTGGGCTGACCCGAAAGGCGGGTCTGGACGTGTGGCCAGAGGGTCAGGGTCAAGTGTGAGTCCAGGGCATGGCCACTCAGGTTGACAAGGTCAGGTGTGTCTGGGGAGGACACAGTGGCGCTGGGGGCGTCCAGGTAAGCAGCCGCAAAGCAAAGTGGGAGAGGGAAGAGTAAGGGAGGTGCTGGGCCTTTGGAGAAAGAGAGCGAGGGCCGGGAGGCGCAGTGGCAGGAGTCTGTGGACGGGCAGGTCACAGCCACCTCCCTAGGGTGAGGCTCCTGCAAACCCAGGGCTGGGGAAGGTCTGCTGAGCTTCTGTAACGGGAACTGGTTCCAGCCAGTTTCAGTAGGAAAAGGGATTTGTTGATAGTGCGTGGTCTGTGTGCGGAGCCCAAAGGCAGGGAGCCGACCTGTCGCCCGTCTTCCCTCCCCGATGCACGGGCTGCCCCTGCGGCTCCATTCCTGCACAGCTTCTACCCCCAGACTGGCCGCACACGTCCCGTCTGCCATCCTCGCTCTGGGAAGCTTTTGGGTGACCGTCTCAGTCGTGTCACTTCCGATGGCCTTGGGAGGCGTGGGTCGCACAGCACAGACCGGCTTCTGGGGCTGAGCGCGCCAGGGAGCAGTCTGTGGGGAAAGGGGGAGTCGTGTGCGTGGCCAGGCACCCGGCGCCGTCTGCTGCATGAAAGCATGGGTGGGTTTCCCATAGGACAGTGAGCAGAGGGGGCTCTGTGTTTCCCAGACAGCCAGGGGGAGGGCATAGCTGCTGGGTCTGGAGGCTGGAGGGGGGGCGGCCCCGAGGTTGGGGGGAGACAGCCCTGAGGTGGTGGGGGCTGAGAAACCGGAGGGAGGGCCTGGCAGAGCACCAGGGACCTCGCCAGCTTCTGAGTCGGGGGTACTCCTGGGTGAGACCCCGAGGGTATGCAGAGCCTGGGACACGCAGGCTGAGGGCCTTGCTCAGGGTGCCGAGGTGGGCAGTGGGTGTTGAGGCCAAGGACATGGGTTGGTGACTGCCTGGGCTGGCCCTGGCTCTGTGAGAGGCAGAGTCGGTGCGAGGCCACCAAATCCACTGAGCCCACGGGCGCCCAGGGCAGCAGGCAAACGCATGAACGGAGCCCAGGTACTTCCCCATGCAGGCCGTGTCCTGTCACCAAGCGTATGACGTTGTGCAGGCCGTTCGTCTCCACGCCTCAGTTTCCTCGTCCGTGAGGGTGGAGTTCATGTGCAGTGCCCCCCGTTAGTGTGGGCAGAAGGATTAAATGAGCTAATATGAGTAAAATCCGTGCATTAGTGCAAGGCACAAAATACCAGCTGCAGCCTTATGGTTCCAAATGGAAGACGTCACCAGGGTCCGAGCAAGTCAGGCGTGGCGTCACAGAGCAGGTGGCACCGAGCTGGGGGCTAACAGTGGTGTGCAAGCTTTCCCCTGGGTGAGGGGGCTTTTGAAACACCTGTGTACATTTCCCCAGGCCACCCATCCTCCTTCGGTTCTCACCTTCAAGCTCAGCTTCTTTTTTTACTATTATTTTTTTAAAGATGTATTTATTTATTTGAAAGGTAGAGTTACAGAGAGACAGAGACAGAGATCTCCCATCCACTGGTTCATTCCCCAAATGGCTGCAACAGCTGGAGCTGCACCGATCCGAAGCCAGGAGCCAGGAACTTCTTTCGGGTCTCCCACACAAGTGCAGGGGCCCAGGCACTTGGGCCAGCCTCTACTGCCCTCCCAGGCCATAGAAGAGAACTGGATCAGAAGTGGAGCAGCCAGGACTCAAACTGGCACCCATATGGGGTGCAGGCACTGCGGGCAGTAGCTTTACCTGCTTTGCCACATGCCAGCCCCTAGTTATTTTTTAGGTGTCTCTGACATTTGGATATTAAGAATCTCTACTCTTTTTTTTTTAAGGGTATGTTTATTTACTTGAAAGCTACAGAGAGACATTCATCCATCCTCTGGTTCACTCCCTAGATGGCCATAACAGCCAGGGCTGGGCCAGGCCGAAGGCGGGAGCCTCTTCCAGGTCTCCCACGTGGGTAGCAGGGATCCAAGCACTTGGGCCATCTTCCACGGATTTTCCCAGGCCATCAGGGAGCTGGATCGGAAGTGGAGCGGCCATGACTTGAACCAGCATTCATAAAGGATGCTGGCGCCGCAGGGCTGAGCCACAGCGCCGACCCCCAAACTTCTTCAGCGGACTCAGGCTGTGTCGCCTTCACCTCACTAACCTGAGACTGCCGGTCGTCGATGAAACAGTGCACAGTTCAGTGCAGATCCGGCTCATTGGACAGTGCCGCTGGTAGCACTGGCCTGTGTGTGTTTTAGATGTGCCTGTCACCCCAGCCTTGCTGGCGAGGCCAGAGCCCAAGCGCCGTGTGGAGCCCTCCCCGCCGGGGCTGGGCGCTGGTCGGGTGCAGTTGCCCTCGCTGGGGTGAGCCGTGGGAGGACGCCGGTCTTTCCTCCCCTGACGCTTGCTGAGTGAGCAGGTGCAGAGTTCCGTCCTGCGCCGGAGAGGCGGTGTGTGCGGGAGGGCAGAGTGAGCCCCGCCTACTGCCAGGTGCCTGTGGCCGGCGAATCCCCCATGAGTCTGTGCTGCAAGCCCACCCTCCTCCCTTTCCCTGTGCTTCTTTCCAGGTCCCACTGAGCAGCCATCTCCTATCGTGCCCCAGCCTCTCCCGGAGCCACCAGCCGGGCCCCCGGCCTCCACCCTCCGCCCCGACGAGCGCCCCTCTTCTCCTATCCCGCTCCTGCCCCCACCCAAGAAACGCCGGAAAACCGTCTCCTTCTCCGCCGTGGAGGAGGTGCCAGCCCCAGAGCCTCCCCCGGCTGCCCCGCCGCAGGCCAGGTCTCCGGGCCCAGTCGCTCGCAAAGTGCCCCGGGGCTTGGAGCGGACCATTCGCAACCTGCCTCTGGACCACGCGTCCCTGGTCAAGAGCTGGCCCGAGGAGGTGTCCCGAGGGGGTCGGAACCGGGCTGGAGGCCGCGGCCGCTCCACCGAGGAAGAGGAGGCTGAGCCGGGCACGGAGGTGGACCTGGCCGTGCTGGCTGACCTGGCCCTGACCCCAGCCCGGCGCGGGCTGGCTGCCCTGCCTCCCGGTGACGACTCGGAGGCCACAGAGACCTCGGACGAGGCAGACCGGCCCAGCCCCATGCTCAGCCACGTGCTCCTGGAACACAACTACGCGCTAGCCGTCAAGCCCGCGCCCTCCACGCCGGCCCCTCGGCCCCCGGAGCCCGTGCCCGCCCCTGCGGCCCTCTTCAGCTCCCCGGTGGACGAGGTCCTGGAGGCCCCCGAGGTGGTGGTGGCGGAGGCCGAGGAGCCCAAGCAGCAGCAGCAGCAAGTGCAGCAGCCACCGGAGGAGGCCGGGGAGGAGGAGGAGGAGGACGAGGAGGAGGAGGAGGAGTCCTCGGAGAGCAGCAGCAGCAGCAGCAGCGACGGCGAGGGCGCTGTCCGCCGGCGCAGCCTCCGCTCCCACACCCGCCGCCGGCGGCCGCCCCTCCTGCCCCCGCCCCCGCCCCCGCCCCCACCCTCCTTCGAGCCCCGCAGTGAGTTTGAGCAGATGACCATCCTGTATGACATTTGGAACTCGGGCCTGGACTTGGAGGACATGAGGTACCTGCGGCTCACATACGAGCAGCTGCTGCAGCAGACGAGCGGGGCCGACTGGCTCAACGACACCCACTGGGTCCAGCACACCAATATCCTGAGCCGCAGTGGCCTCCCGGGGCTGGGGGGCGCTTCCGGCACCTGCGCCTGTCTCCCTCCCCGTCTGTCCAGCGCGCTCTTCTGAGGCCACCACGCCTCTTCCCTCTGCCCCGCACCTCTTTTCTGCCTCCCAGAGTTTTCCAGGCAGAAGAGGCGGCCCCGAGGCTTCCTCTGGTGGCCTGGCTGCCCCCGGGCGTGCACGCGCCCGCTCTGGCCAGCTGCTCTGGCCGTGGGCGGGACTGGGGTGCATGCAGGCAGGTGCGGGAGGCAGGGCTCGGCCAGCGAGGACCTGTTCCCTTCCTTAACACCCGGCACTCACCAATCTGAACACTCCAAAACGCAAGCGGCGGCCCCAGGACGGGCCCCGGGAGCACCAGACGGGCTCGGCCCGCAGCGAAGGCTACTACCCCATCAGCAAGAAGGAGAAAGACAAGTACCTGGACGTGTGCCCCGTCTCGGCCCGGCAGCTGGAAGGAGTGGACACTCAGGTGGGCCCCGCCCCCGCCCCGCCCCCGCTGCCCCGCCCCTCCCTGTCCTCACCTCTCTGTCCCGCCCCTCGCAGGGCACTAACCGAGTGCTTTCTGAGCGCCGGTCCGAGCAGCGGCGGCTGCTCAGCGCCATCGGCACCTCAGCCATCGTGGACAGTGACCTGCTGAAGCTAAACCAGCTCAAGGTGAGGCGCGAGGCTGGGGCCAAGTCCCTGGCCCCGGGGTGCGGAGGGCGTGGGGCCAGGACCCACTTTGTCCAGGGAGGGCGGTGGGCAGCCGGGAGCCGGGCCACGGCGGCCTGCAGCAGCGCCGTGTGCCTTCTGCCCTACAGTTCCGGAAGAAGAAGCTGCGGTTCGGCCGGAGCCGGATCCACGAGTGGGGTCTGTTTGCCATGGAACCCATTGCCGCCGACGAGATGGTCATCGAATACGTGGGCCAGAACATCCGGCAGGTGAGGCTGCACACTCGGCCCGGCCCTGAGCTGACAGCAGCCACGGGGGCCCCTGGGGAGAGCCTCACACCCTCCCAGCTCCGGGACTTCGCCTGTGAGCCCCCCCCCCCCCCGGCAGTTAGTAGCAGGTGCTAGTAAACATGTCCGCAGCCGGCAGGAAGCAGGACTGACGCTGGGAAGGGGGCAGACGAGCCTCGAGTAAGTGACAGCAGGCCAGGGGTGCTGAGAGCAGTGGCACTGCGGCCAGGAGCTGAAAGCCGGCCAGGAAGGCTCTGGCCCGAGGGAGGGGGGTGTGCCTCAGGCCGTGGGGCAGCGTGTGCAAAGGCCCTGAGGTAGGGCAGTCTTAGGAGGGCCAGGAGTCCCTGTGACTGGTGGAAGAAACTCAGGCCAGTGGCAGTGACGTGGGGCTGCGGGGGGGGGGGGGGGGTGTGCTGGGAGGCGACGAGGGGTTCCCCAGTGCCTGGAAGCCATGTCAGGAAGTGTGGCCCAAGGGGAGGAGGTCATCGGCTCCCTCGGCTGCAGTGAGAAGAGAGGAGTAGTGGGGGCTGACACCACTGGGCGGGCCTTCCGGTGGCCGCAGAGGTATCAGGAGGAGCCGTGAGCTGGCTGTGGAGGCTGAGGGCCGGGGAGGAGGTGAGGCCGTCTCTCGGGGTGTTCCCAGTAGCCAGCAGGGGCGGGGAGGAGCTGGGGGAGCGCGCGGTGCCCGGGACATCTCGGGGGCACCACCCAGCAGCTCCACTGAGGTGGATTTTGGCTGGAGAGGGTGTTTGGGAGGTGTCCTCGCCACTTGGCTGGCGGGAGAAGCCTGGAAGGGAGTGAGATCACCCGAGGAGAGCGGGGAGGGCTCGCCAGCCCGGCCCCGGGAACTAGAGCACGCCTTCCCGCCAGCGGGTGGGCCCTCACACAGCCCACCTGCTTTTTGCATTGGCCGGTGGTGGCCAGCAGGTGCCCGCTGTGGAGAGAGGGTCCTAGGAGCTGAGAGGAGGGGTGGTCCGTGAAGTGGCTGCTGGCATTTCCGGAGCTGCCCCAGCCCCCTGCAGCCGGGGTGCCACTGTGACCAGGCAGGTGCTCGGAGGAGCCAGCGGCTCCCCTGCCCGGGGCACAGAGCAGGTTTCCCTAGCGGGATGGCAGCCAGAGGGCGAGGATGGAGGGCTCCCGGAAGCCAAGGCAAGTCGCCGCCTCGGGGCTGTGGGAGCGGGAGGCGGCGCTGCGGCCCCCGGCCCGGCCGGTGTGGAGCCCGGGGCGGTAGCTGGTGGACGACCCCTGGAGGGGCCGGCAGGAGGCTGAGGCGCAGGCGCCTGACCCCGTCCCGTCGCAGATGGTGGCCGACATGCGGGAGAAGCGCTACGTGCAGGAGGGCATCGGCAGCAGCTACCTGTTCCGCGTGGACCACGACACCATCATCGACGCCACCAAGTGCGGCAACCTGGCGCGCTTCATCAACCACTGCTGCACGGTGCGCGGGGAGCCGGGCCGCGGGGGGCGGGCGGGGCGCCGGGCCGCGGCTCACTCTGCCCGTCCCGCAGCCCAACTGCTACGCCAAGGTGATCACCATCGAGGCGCAGAAGAAGATCGTCATCTACTCGAAGCAGCCCATCGGCGTGGATGAGGAGATCACCTACGACTACAAGTTCCCGCTGGAGGACACCAAGATCCCGTGTCTGTGCGGCACCGACAGCTGCCGGGGCTCCCTCAACTGAGGTGGGCCAGGCCTGTGCCCACACCCCTATTTATAAGCCCTGGTGCCCTGAGCTCCCGCACCCCCAGCCTTAGCGGGCCCGGCAGGGCCCACGTGCCCCCTTCTCCCGAGTGCGGGGCTCGGGGGGCCCTGGGCCCAGCGAGGGAGCCTCAGTCCCCGAGGCAGCTCTGCCTCCCCCGTCCCCCCAAGCTCCCCTCCTCGTCCCCCCCCCCCCATTTTGTTTCTTTGCGGAGAAGAAGCTGTAAATGTTTCGTAGCTGCCAGCAGCTGTTTCCTGTGGAAACCTGGGGTGCCGGCCTGTACAGATCCTGTTCTTGGGGGGCTGCCCAGCCCTCCTGCTTTGTGTTCATGGGGACTTCCCCTCATGCCCTGCGCGCACCCCTCCCCGGTTTAGGGGTCTCTGGGGCAGTGGCCATGTTCTCCCCCTGGGGGCCCTGCGCCCCCAGTCCTGGGGACTCCGTGCCTGGAACCCTGCCTCATCTTCTGTTCCTGCCAGCCCCTGCGGGCCATGCCCCCCACACCCCGCCGTCCTGGAGGCTCCCGCCGAGCCTGGCCAGGACGGTGGGGGAGGTGGGTGGGCCCTTCGTGCTGGGCTGGACTGTATATATGTTAATAGCGCAAACCCAACGCCACATTTTTATAATTGTGATTAAACTTTATTGTAAAAAAGTGCTTGGTCAGTATCTTTGGGGAAGAGTAGGGTGGGCTGGGGTGGAGGACAGAGGGTGGGGCCGGATGAGAGGCCAAGCGGGGGTGGGGGAGCTCTTGGCTCAGGCAAGGGGGCAGACCTGCAGAGCCAGCTGCAGGACCACCTCACCAGCTGCCACCCTGTGCCAGGAATCCCCCGCCAGGGCCAGCCAGAGCGGGGCCAAGGTCAGGCCTCCCTTTCCTTCCCAGAAGCACAGCTGCTGCTAGGCCTCTGGCCTCCTGGGAAATCCAGCAGGCGGGGAAGGCTGAGGTCAGGCCCTGGGAATGAGGTCACCCTGCTGGCGCCATCCCGAGGTCCCCAAAGCCCTCAGCGCCCATCCAGCAGGTCCCGGCCCCTCCATCCCTTCTCCCCAAGTTCTCTGCAGGATCCAAACGCCAGCGGAGCGCCGAGCGGCCACCAGGGGGTGCCCTGTGGCAAGTGTGCAGGGTGGGAGGTGGAGGGGGTGGAGGCTGAGCTGCTCTCCGTTCCTGGAATGGGCCAGGAGGGAGGAGGAGGAGGAGGAGGAGGAGCAAGCGGAAGGAAGACGGTATGAGGTTGGCCGGCCAGCTCCTTTGGTGGCCAGTTTGGGCTCCCCGGGACAGTGGCCGCAGGTAGGTGGGGGGTGGGTGAAGGGGGGCAGCCCAAGGCCCCAGCAGCCCGGCCCCTCCCACCTTCCATACCCTTCCCTGCCCGTCTCCCCACTCTCCTGATCTTGTCCCCCAAACCTCTTTCCCCAACCCCCCTCAAACCCTGGCCCCCCACCCCTCTCAGCACCTCTGCAGCTGGCAGGCTCCGAGGACAGGTGACCCGGCTGCCGCGCCCACAGCCGAACGGCATCTGAGAGCAGGTCTGCCCCTCCGCCCGCCCACCCACTTGCCCTCCAGCCCGCAGGGCCAGCAGGCCCCGAGCAGGTCGCAGCAGGCAGCACAAGTGAGCCGGGGTCATGGAAGAGTCTGCCCAGGCCCAGAAGCTGGTGTACCTGGTCACAGGTGGCTGTGGCTTCCTGGGGGGACACGTGGTACGAATGCTGTTGGAGCGGGAGCCGCGGCTCCGTGAGCTGCGGGTCTTTGACCGACACCTGAGCCCCTGGCTGGAGGAGCTGAAGACAGGTGATTGGGGCGACGGGGGGGGGGGGGGGGGTGTGTGTGTGTGGAGGGATAGACTCCCCAGGGAGGCTCCTCCCTCCTTGGTGGAAAACATGAGCCCTGTTTATATTCTGTAGCCCACATGGATGGGACGAGTGAGTCACATAGGGAACGTGTGGCTTCCAAGGGTGTAGGCTGAAGCCAGCGGCAGCCAGTGGCCCCCGCCCTCATTGGCCCTCTGGCCTCCCCGGTTCCCACCAGGGCCTGTGCAGGTGACTGCCATCCAGGGGGATGTGACCCAGGCCCACGAGGTAGCAGCCGCTGTCGCCGGAGCCCATGTGGTCATCCACACAGCTGGGCTGGTGGACGTGTTTGGGAGAGCCAGTCCCCAGGCCATCCATGAGGTCAACGTGCAGGGTACGGCGGCCTGATCCTGTCTGTTTGTTCACCTCCCTCACTCTGACCTTGACCTGGGATTCTGCTGGGGCAACCTGTGACCAATGCTCCATGGGTGACTGCTCACTACTCCTGTCCCAGCTTCATGGGACCTGTTGTGGGTCGTGCCCCCCACCCCCGGTCCTGGGATGGGAAGGGAAAGCTGCTGAGAGGGAAGAAGCCCCAACTTGGATTACCCCCCCCTCCCCCAGGCACGCAGAATGTGATCGAAGCTTGTGTGCAGGCTGGGACTCAGTTCCTGGTCTATACGAGCAGCATGGAGGTCGTGGGTCCTAACGCCAAAGGCCACCCCTTCTACAGGTGAGCTGAGGTCCCCGAACCTCCCGGAAGTCCATCTCCCCCTCGGCATTGAGTCTTCCCTCTCCCCTCACAGGGGCAACGAGGACACCCCATATGAGGCCGTGCACAAGCACCCCTACCCGTGCAGCAAGGCCCTCGCCGAGCGACTGGTCTTGGAGGCCAATGGCAGGAAGGTGGGACTCGGGGAGTGAGATGCGGCGATGGGGCCTGGCCCATCGCCAGGGCAGGGCCTGGCCTGGGACCCACGTCCCTGCTATCACCAGCCCGAGGAGGCCCAGGGGCAGAGGGCAAGCCACTGGTTCCGTGTCCTTAGCAGAGTCTGCCTTGTGCCGCCAGGTCCGTGGAGGGCTGCCCCTGGTGACGTGTGCCCTGCGTCCCACGGGCATCTACGGTGAAGGCCACCAGATCATGAGAGACTTCTACCGCCAGGGCTCGCGCCTGGGGGGCCGGCTGTTCCGGGCCATCCCAGCGTCTGTGGAGCATGGCCGGGTCTACGTGGGTGAGGAGTGGGCTGGGCTGGGGAGGCCAAGATCAGGCGGTGGGGACGCTGGGCTTACCCCGGCTAGCAAGGATGGTGTGCACGCAAGCGTGTGTCCTAGCTTTAGCCTCTCGACCAGGCTGCAGGGGCCGGGTGGGGTCGGGCGGGGCATGGCGAGCCCCAATAGGGAGTGGCTCATGCATGGGCTGGCCCAGGAATGCACCTGCCTGGGTGCTGGGGCGCTCAGGGCCACGCGTTCCCCCCTCACCACCACCACAGGCAACGTGGCCTGGATGCACGTGCTGGTGGCCCGGGAGCTGCAGCAGCGGGCGGTGCTCCTGGGCGGCCAGGTGTACTTCTGCTATGACAAGTCACCCTACAAGAGCTACGAAGACTTCAACATGGAGTTCCTGGGCCCCTGCGGACTGCGGCTGGTGGGCTCCCGCCCGCTGCTGCCCTACTGGCTGCTGGTCTTCCTGGCTGCCCTCAACGCCCTGCTGCAGTGGCTGCTGCGGCCGTTGCTGCTCTACGCACCCCTGCTGAACCCCTACACGCTGGCCGTGGCCAACACCACCTTCACCGTCAGCACCGACAAGGCGCGGCGCCACTTTGGCTACGAGCCCCTGTTCTCCTGGGAGGACAGCCGGACCCGCACCATTCTTTGGGTGCAGGCCACGGGGGAGGGCTCTGCCCACTGACGTCGGGCCTGGGGGTCTGGAGGCCCTCCCGGTACAGCCACAGAGGCCTGGAAGGGATGGGACCATGGATGGCCAGGCGGCTCTGGCGCTAAGTCCGTGGCTTTGTTCTGAGACTCCCACGCTCTAAGGCAGGGTGTGGGGACAGGCGTGTCTTCATTCTCAACCTCTAGGCCAACTGGCGAGGGGCCGAGTCCCCGGTGTCCTCCACTTCCATCTCTGGCTTCCCAAGCAGGAGGCCACGGAACCGCCCCAGGCCTTGTGCTGGTGCAGGTGCTGGTATTCCCAGATGCGGGTGATCGCAACCTGCAGGCCCAGGGTCACAGAGTGAAGCGGCCTCTCTGTCTCTCCTCCCACCTGTCCCTCCTGGGGCAGTTGGAGTTGCAAGATTTTCAAACATGTGTCACCTGTATGCAGCCATCATTTAATTCCCGTCAGCACAGGCTGAAGACTTGAGTGTATTTTTCAACTTCTCTCTTTCCACCCAGACTCACAGGGCCTGCTGTAGCCCAGGAAAGCTGTCCCTGCCCGAGCCCTGAATTAAAACCCTTCTCCGAGCCTGCGTCATGGAGTCTGTCTAGCTCCCCAGCCCGCTCTGCGTCTGCCCCTCCGCACGGCGACTGTCCCCCCGCCCCCCACCAGCCCCCCTCCACCGCAGGGACAGAAGCAGTGAGCACACGGCACACCCGCTGTTGGATTGGTTGCTATTTCTCCCGTCCCACAGGGCCCGACCCGGCCCGGGGGGTTGGGGGTGGGGACGCTCTGCGGACAGGACATGCAGGGCCGGGGGTGGGGACAGAAGTTGTCTCTGTTTGATCCATTTGCAACTTGGTCACCAATAGAGAGAAATGGGACTCAGGGCTAACAGGAGAGGGTGGCCTGGCTCTGGGCCCCCCAGCCAGGCCCCAGGAGTCCTGTCCCCCTCTGGGGAGGGGAGGGAGAGCGCTCTAGAAACCAATGGAGAAACGGAGAAGGGGGGGCAAGGGCTCATGTCAGCAAACACGGCTACGTCACGTGACACGCCAGCGACACAGAAACACACGCCAACGCACACGGCTGCACAGCGGGCAGGGAGGAGGGGGCAGGGCCGGGAGGGGGGAGCCCATCTTGTCCTCTGCGGGGCGGGCGGGGGAGGGCAGGGTGAATGCATAGAACACGTCATGTTGTACACGCTCAAGGCGTGGCAAGAGCGTGTGTCGCCCCACGGGCACATGGGATGGACACGCACTGTGCTTCGTGAGAGGTGGGGACAGGGAGTCCGGGGGAAGGGGAGCACTAAGCCCTGGCCGGGCCTCGGACCACCCACGGGGCACCCATGGGCTTGGTGGCTGTAGGTGCGTGGGGAATGGGGAGCACACACTTGTCCGAGAACATGCAAAAGACACCAGCCCCCAGGAGACACCCCAGCAGCCAGGTAAACACAGCCCGTGACCTGTGGGCTTCGCAGCACACTGGGGCCACATCACCCCATCCCCAGGGCCCCCTAGTCCGTTTGAGACCCAGAGATATGGGCAGTGCGGGCCTAACGCCACCCTCGGACCCAGGAGCAGAGCTCTGGGACCGTGGCTCCACTTTTCTGGTGCCGGCCCCTGGGCTGCGGGACTTCCGGAAACACCTGCGCTGAAAGGGACGGGTGGGGAGGGAGAGGAGGTTCCTGGCTGGACGCTGGGGCCTGCTCTCACATCACCAAAGCAGCCTGGGATGGGGGCTGGAGGCTACGGTCAGGTTCTGCGCCCACTTCCTGTCCTGCAGAAGGGCATTCTGGGAATGGACAGGCAGGCCCAGTGTGGACAGGCGGCCACACTGACACGCACGCAGATCAGGGCAGGCAGCCAGGCAGGGAAGGGGTTGGCTGTCTAAGCAGGGACGGGATTTGCATGGTCACTCACCTGCACTCTCTCCAAACGCACACACACACACACCTGAATGCCGACCCCAAGGCAGGTCACACACAGCCATGTGTTCAACCACCATGTGCGGGGCTACGGGGGGCTTCCCTTCTGCCATGCACCTCTCACCTGCCACCAAACGCACAAACCTGGCCCACTGTCGCCTACACACCCCCGGAGCTGCTGGCCCCTGCTCTCCACCAGAACCCCAGGCCCGTTTCCCACCCTCGAACTCACGCTGGCGTGGGGAGCAGCCCTTTTGCAGATACTAGTGCAGGAGAGGTGTCCAACAGGCCAAGGCCCAGGTCCCAGGCCTCCCTGAATGGCAGCTGTCGCCCTGGCCACTCCAGCCTCAAACCCAAGTTCCCCAGAGCTCAGGGCATCCGACAGGCCACGAGGACAAACACTGGCCTATGCTGCGTCTAAGGTGAGTGCGTGGGAGGCAGGAAACAGGGCCCTGGTTTTCTGCCTGTCTGGGGCAGCCCTCGGCACCTGGCCGCATCAGTGACACCCCTACAAACAAGCCTTCCAGGAAGCACGCGCACCCAGTGCAGGGGCCATGCGCGTGCGCCAGGGTGCGGCCACCTTTCTAGGGCTCTGCTCGGCCTGGACATTCATGAGCACTGTGCAACGCTCCAGTTCTCAGGGGGCTCGAAACACCCTGGGGCGGAGAGACAGAGATAAGGATCTGGGCTTGTGCACACAGAAGCCTGGTGTGCCAGCTGCCCGGTGTTGATGTAGCAGTGTGTGTGTGTGTGTGTGTGTGGCCAAGTCCTTGATAGCAGCACATCTGACAACAAACCTGCTTGGGGCTCCTGGCCTTAATGATAAACACGCCTGTGACGATAACACACAGGGCGCAGACATACACTGTAGGAAGCCCCTAGACAGATGCACACACACACACACACACACACACAATCCTACATCGTGTGGGCCGTGGCCTATGTATCGGGGCCCGCCCAGGGGACAGTACACATGGCGGGGGTGGGGGGTGGGAGGAGGGGCCAGCAGGCACCACAGTCGCATTGGGTTCAAGCACTCCAACACAAAACGCCATGTACACGGGTTGTGTGTCCGTGCACGCGTGCGCACACACACACACAACCACAGACACACAGAAGACAGAGCTGGGTGTGGTGGGCTGTTGGGTTATGCTCAGCCACAGTCCCCACAACAACCCGGGAGAAGGTTGGGGGAGGTGGAGACCACACGCAGACTAGGTTGCGGGGGGGACGAGAGGGGCGGGGGTGCTTACACACATCTGCACATGTACACACACACACGCTGGGGCATCCACACGTCTCGAGCATGTGCCGGCGGCATGCATGTTAATGTGCATGTATAATCACGCCTGCTGCGATCTACGTGCGGGGCCAGGGAGGGGGCGGACCGTGGCAGGTGAGGCCCAGGGACTCCAGGGGCTGCCGTGGGGGTGAGGAGGGGGTGGGGCTGCCAGGGGTCTGTTTCAAGGGTGAGCCTGGAGCGGGGGCGGGGGGACGGAGTGGAAGGGGGTATTGCTCCCGATGTGGTGGGGGAGGGGCGTGGGAGAATCAGGGTGGGAGGGGCCTACAAGCCCAGCGTCCCCCCAATAGATGACGCCAAGACCACGCCCAGCACCACACAGCAAATGATGATCATGATTTTCTTCTGCAGCCAGAAAGCGCAGCGAGACAGAGTAACAGGGAGAGAGAGAGAGACAAACCGACAGACAGACAGACGGAGGTGAGGCGGCAGTGGGGGAGGAGGGTGCGAGAGAAAGAGAGGAGAGAAAACAGAAATAGGAAAAGGTCAGAGCTAGAGATAAGGCTTTCTCGCCCGATTTCAACACTGGCCGGGGGAGCCCAGCCCCACCCACCAGGCTCCGGGCCTCCTCCTCCCCCGGGGGCCACCTGCCCGGGGCTCACCCTCCGCGCCTTGCTCTGATATTTCACAGCTTTCTTGGTATCGGACACAGCCCGTTCCACGTAGTCCACGGAATGTTCCACGTTGTACTCGATGCGGTCGATCATCTCGCCCTGGGGACGGAGAGAGGTGCCGAGGGAGGAGCGGTGGGGGGCTGGGCAGGAGGCGGGCCTTGGGGCGCCCTGGGGGGTCCCCCAGCTGGTACCTGGCTCTCCACGAGCATGGCCATGTCCACAAACATATCGTGCAGCTCACGGATGCTGGTTTCCAGTTTGATGATCTCGTTGTGTCTTGTCTCGATCTCGTTCAGCGCCTGCTTCGTCATCTGCGAGTCCATTTTGATCTGGGAGGGGGGAAGGGGTGGAGGAGAGGGGGAGGGGAGGTGTGATCGCCCCTTTGCGGACACAAGACTCTGAAGCCAGAGGACCTGGGTTCAAATCCGGGTGTCAGCTCCTTGCTGTAACCTCGGGGAGATGGGTCTCCCCAGCTGGTGCCCACTGCCCGAGGTTGATGTGAAAATTGAGTGAGCCATCACAGCCATTGGTGACAACAGTGTTTAAAAGTACCAGAGGGGGAGGTGTTTGGCAGGCACCTAACATGCTCTGGGACATGCATGCCTGCATCTCCTATCAGAGCCCCTGGAGTCCAGCACGGTTCTGCTTCTGGTTTCAGTTTCCTATAAATGCACACCCTGGGAGGCTGACCCGGGATGGCTCAAGTTCTTAGGTCCCTGCCACCCACATGGGAGATCCCGATTGAGATCTGGGTTCCTGGCTTCGGCCGACAGGCATGTGGGGGAGTGAACAAGCAGATCCATCCCCCCGCCCCACACCCTCACAAATAAAATAAAACACAGGGGATAAAACTCATTGGGAACCCACCACCTGGCCCCAGGGCCAGGGAAACCCAGGGAAGAGAGAGACTCAAAGGCACACAGGGCATGGAAGAGGACACACCACCTAGAGGAGGTCCCCAGGCAGACAGTGCAGGGATGCACAGGGGAATAAAACAGAGACTTGAACCCACGATCAGACCCGTCCTCCCCACAGCCCCTTCCCCCCGCTCTGTTCAGGCCAGGGCTCCCCACTTTCTTTCACTCCAGTGGTCACAGCCTGCCCCTCCCCCCACTCAGCCCTTATCTCCTCCCTGCTCAGCCCATAGCTGCCCGCAGTGGCTCCTCTCTCCTTGTCTTTGCTCTGTCTGTTCCTTTCGCCTCAAATGCCTTTCCACCATCTCTCCATGTCCCCAAAACCCTTTGTCCCTCAAAGCGCAGCTCAGTGACACCTCCCCCAGGAAGTCTTCCCTGACTGGAGCATCAGTCACCCTCAGCTACCATGAGCAGGTGCACCACCCTCAGCCAAGGTCCCCACCACCTTGCATTGTAATGGTGAGTTTCCATGGCAACGATGGTGGGTGGACTGGCCAAGGCCAGCTCTTGTCCACTTGGAACCACCCATCATATGTCCCTCCATTCTCGCATAGATGACAAACACAGGTAGCCCAGGGTAGAGCTATCTGGGGGGCCTCCGGCCAAGAGGCCAGCAACCAGCTCGCTCCAGGCTAATTCCACAAAGATCTGTTTTTCCACCTAACACTGCTCGACCATCACCACACCAACTGGAAAACTGGGCCAAAAGCTTTAACCAGAGACATCTGGCCATTTGAAACCGAGAGACAGGGACCGGGCAGGCCAGGGTGAAAGTCCACGGAGGAAGAAGAACTAGAGTTAGGGAAAGGCCCCTCCCTCCCCATATAAAATGCCAAGAGCAGGTACAGGGTGCAAAACCTGAACAAAACTAAAACTGGGTTTTTCAAGGAAAATCTTCAAAATGAGTCACGCACAGCGAAGGGACGTGCGCCAGCAGGGGCGCGCATGCGTAGTATCACTACGCAAGAGCTCTGACCCGGGAACCGGACTCCGGCTGCAAATCCCGCCTCTGTCCCGGTCCCTCGGCTCAGTGCTCCTCATCTGTGAAATGGACCACGTTTGCAGCGCTGTGGTGAGCAGCACGTCCCAGGCCTGGCACGCCACCCGGGGCCATCTTTAGGGAGGTGCCTTCCTGCCCTGCCTGCATGGAATTCCCCACTTCCTCGGGCAGACTCTGGGCGCCTGAACTTCCACAGCAGACTTGGGCCCTTGGTCCAGCCTAGGCCAGGAGAGGGGAGGCCAGGGCTTTCCCAACCCGCCCGGCCCTGCCCAAGGCTCACGTCATCCGTGAAGATGGCCAGCTTCCCGCTCTCCAGCATGTCTTCCAGTTCTTCATTGGTTGTGGTCCTTCCGGCTGCGGGGAGAAGGGACTGCTCAGCACTGCGCCAGCCTGGGGGCCCGCAGCAGAGGGAGCCGGGCAGGGACCCCAGCGCCCACCCTCCCCGGAGGCCTTAGGCCAGGAGCTCCCTCCACAGGAGTGGGGAGGGCCCGGAAAGGGGCTGGGGCCGCCCTGGGGGGTGGGGGGAGTGGGGGAGGCACGCACTGATCTCCAGCTGCCGCTGGATCCGGTCCTTGCAGCGGTCCCGGTACTTGGACTGGGTTGCGTTATATTCGGTCATTACCTCCACGAACTTCCGGGAGAGTGTGGAGTGCTGGGGTAGCGGAGACACATCACAGAGACAGAGAGCAAGGCAGGTGCGTGGGGAGGCACTGAGCGGACGGGCTGGATGGATTTATCAATGACCCCCTCTCCACCGTGGGCCGCGACCCCAACCCCCCACAAGTTCACAACCACAGGCCACACCCCCCCTGTACCTCCATACTACAACCAAACCACCAGGGCGCACCCAGCAGTCAGGGTCCCACCCACTATAGCCCCGCCCAGGGCACGCCCCCGCGCCTTGCTGCGTTCCGGTTGGCTCCGCTCCCGCCAGGGCTCCGCCCAGGCCCGGTCCCAGCCCCGCCCCTGCCTGGCAGCCACTTCCTTACCTGGGTCTTGCGGATGCGCAGGTCCGCGGAGGAACGGTTCAGCCCCTCCTCCTGTTCAATGCTTTGCTCAATCGCTGTGGGACAGAGAGCGCGAGACTCAGGCATATGGGATGGGGGTCTGGGGAGTAAGCGGGGTCGACGCCCTCAGACCCCTATGTGGGGAACTCTCCATTTCCTACAGCCTCTAGACAGCAGGCGGGAATCCAGCCCTTGATTTTTTTTTTTTTTTCGGGTGAAAGGCAGGCACTTGCAGGTGGGGTCAGATCTAGGGACCACCTTTTCCTCAGAGAGTTCTAGGGTGAACAGATGGACGTCCCCATAGAAAAGAAAAGAAAAGAAAACAACCAGCCCTGCAAGGTGGTCGTGGGGGTGGGGCGCGGAGGTACCCCCTTCTAAAGGATGTTCTGAAAAAAGGCACAGGTGAACTGGGATTCCCGCTTCTGGATGGTCAGGCCCTGCGGTCAGGCCCATTCAGACTTCCCACAGCAGCGCTGGTGCTAAGATCAGCTTCCGGAACATCAGCAAATGCAACAGGGATGAATCACCAGGCCCTCTCCCACCTCACCGGGCCCCCAGGCCTTCCTGAGAATATCACGTCTCTGTTCTCGGGCAGCAGGAGAGGCACAGGGCTGGATGGCACTCCCAGGCTCCCCTGCCAGCAACAGCAGGCACTGAGTGACAGAGCCGGCTCTGGCCCAGCCGACCCGAGGAAACACACAGGAATGCTGGAATCTGCTGGTCCAGACTGGGCCCTATTGCAGCTGGAGCCAAGGTTGGCAGGATTCCATCGACCTTACAACAATCTGGGGTATCAACCCTGTGTGGCCTGGACCCTGCGGCTCGGAGGGGCGAGACCCCTCGCTCAAGGTCACACCCAAAAAGCTCACACCCCCAGCTGGAAGAGGGTGGAGAAAATGAGACTCTCTTTTCTGGAGCTCTGGGTCAGTTTGTCTAAACCACAGCCACTCTTCCCGGCTTCTTTCTCTTCTGTTCCTGAACCCCTGACCCACAGAGCCCTCAGCTGCTCTGAACGCCGTTCAAGGTCAGAGCTGCACGAGCCCCGAGAAACTGTGGAGCCCAGGGGTTCTTAAAGCTGCGTTCCAGCAGGAACCGTGCTTCTGAGAGGAACCGCGGGCTGGGATGGAGGCCAGGCCTCTGCACTGAGTCCAGCCAGAGCAACACAGCTCCGTGGGATTTTTATGTAAGAAAATTTTATTTGGAGAAAAAGATTTTCCTGCCCCCTCCCTCCAGCCCCCCAAATAAAGCCACTTTCGAAATTGCTTCCATCTTCCTCCTGCACTGGTGAGCCAGCTGAGAGGGAGAGGGCCGTGGGGCCGGGCTCCCGGGCTGGCTTTGCACTTCCTGTGCTCCCAGTGCAGGGCGCTTTCCAGTCCAGCACACTCTCCTGAGTGCAGAGGGCTTGTTTTTCCAGATCAGCACCAGAGGCTCCCATATGGCCCCCCCTTGAGTCCAGGAGAGCCTGGAGTTTCCGTCCTCAGCTCCCTGGACCAAGGTCAGCGTTCTTGGGGCCAAGCATCTGATAACGCTGCCTCCCCCACCAAGGCCCGCGGTGTGCCGTGGCCGTGGCCGTGGCCGTGGCCCGGGGCAGGTGCTTGGCGAGTGCTTCCTGACGCTGGATCACCACGAGCAGACAAAACAGCCTCGCATCAGCACACAAGGAGGTTCCCCACCCACAATGCACTGGGGGAAGGTGGTTATTACCAGCACCCAAGTCCTTAAATTAGAGTGAATATGGCAGCATTTGGCAAGTGCCTCCTGTGAGCGTGCCAGCCCCTGATGGCAGCCACACGGCCCAATCTGTCCTGAGTCCAGAACGTCAATTCGGAAGCATTTGCAGAGCCCACCTACTGGGTGCTCAGTGCTTACACTGGGGGAGCCTATTCAGGGGTGGGGTTGGGGGATGAGGACTGAAGGGAACTAGCTACTAGCAAGGCTGCATGTTTCTGGTGGGCCGTCCTGCTGGTGGACACAATTTGGATGCAGGCCCTCCTCTCCCTCAGATGCCTGTCATGTACTTTTCTCCAAAGAATCTGGATCGAGGAGAGGCCTGGCTTTTGTGTCTTCTCACACTGTTTTAGAGATCTGGAAGCACTCAGGTATTTCTGCTTAAAAAAAAAAAAAAAAAAGGCCTGTTGTGCCCGGGGCGAGCCCAGTCCTTTTGGCCCCTGGCTGTGGGACTGCTCTCCTCACTCCTCACCTTTCAACTTGGACCGGACCTTGTTGGCCGTCTTCTTGATGTCTGCTGTGAGGTCCTCCAGCTCCTGTTTGGTCTCTGCAGGGAGAGCGAGGGGGGAGCGAGCAGTGTGGGTGGGACCCCAGGCCCCTTTGCTGCTGCCCCCCCACAGCCACCCAAGCTCAGCACTCACTCTCATCTGGGTTCGGGGCGGCCAGGATGGCGCTATGTTGCTTCTTCACCTGCTCCACGTCCTCCGACAGTTTCTCGATGCAGCCTCGGATCTCCTCCACCTGGGACGGAAAGGCAGCTCTACCAGCCAAGCAGCTTGGCCAGACAAGGAGAAGCGCCAGAACCAGCCAGGGTGCAGGGAAATGGGCCAGACCAGCAGGCGGGTGAGAAGAGATGGGTGCAGAGAAGGGAGAACCGGTGGAGGAAGTGCTTGGCTGGGGGCTGGGGGCTGGATGCTGGGTTAGGGGCATGGGGGGGGGGGGTCATCACCTGTTCGAAGAACTCATCCATGAAGTGGTCCCGATCCACATGGACCACCTCTTCCTCATCGTCACTGTCTTTCGCCTGGGAGGCAAAGGAAAGCTAAATGCATGGGCAGCCCCTGCCTGTCCCCAAGGCTGACCTCTCCCCACCACACACGCAGGGACGCTGGCTGCACGGGGCCCAAAAGGGGGTCTTGGGAGGGGGGTATGCACAGGGATGACAAGAGCACCCAGAGTCCAGATGAACACTGGCTCCCAACAACCCAAAGGATCTTGGGAGGAACTAGCAAAAGGCCATCCTTTCGGGGTGCACGAGGCCCCGGAAAGGAACAAGTTAGGGAGGGTACTGTTCACCAACCAGTGGGGACGGAGTTCAATATTTAAACAAGCAGCTAAATGTCATCTTGCAATAACTGGCTCGGGGTTATAAGGAGGGTTCTGGAAAGGAGCCTGTCCCAGAAGCCAGAACCTCCCTGCCATCCCACAGCTGTGCCTGCCCGGGACTCACCCTACTCCCCTCCCCTTCCCTCTCCTGCCCCCACCCAACCAGCCACAATGACCCCCTCTGCAAGGTCACTGCACTGCCAGCGGCAGGTGCCAAGCTGAGCAGGCTGAGGCCAGAGCCGGCAGCGCCCTGACCCCCGGCTCCCCGTGCCGTCCCCCTCCCGCCCACTCCCCGCGTGTCAGTGTGTGTGTGTGTGTGTGTGCCCGCGCACTGTGCTGCCATCCAGCCCCTTGCAGCTTCACCCCCGCTGATTCCTGCCTGCTTGGATTCCCCAGCTGCTGCTCAACCCTCCCAGGCAGGGCTCCGAGGAGACACAAAGGGATTCACCCGCCCACAGCACCGCCGCCCCCGACAGACAGACCCAGCGACACAGACAGAAGCGCTGACATGCCGAGCACACAGAAATAGGCCCCCAGCACCCACGCCGAGAGGCCTTGATGAGCTGCTGTTCACCGCACCCAGGCCCACAGCAAGGGCACACGCTGGCATGTGCACCACACAGACGGCCACAGCACCCTGGGGGCTTTCGGGAGGGCCCCAAGGGCCTCCTCTCCCAGCCTCTCTGAGCCTGGGGTGTGCACACTGTAAACTGGGCATGGCGGGGGCGGGGCTGTATGCTCCTGATTGCCTGGGAAAGAGATCGGGGGAGGGGGGTTCAAAATCCATGTCCCTCAAGGATCAGTCCCAACGGAGATGGAAGAGGTATTCATTCTGACTCCCAGCTCTGGCAGAATCCGACCCGCAGGGCCTGAAGGAATCCAGCACGGGCTCCAAACACAAGTGGCTACCTGTGGGTGAAGCCAGCTGGAATCGGAAGCGCACAGCCCAACAGGGCCTGAGCGGAACGCAGACAGAACCTGACGGAAGGCAGACAGGCTCAGACGGAGCTAGACAGAGCCCAGACAGCTCGGATCGAACCGAGACACAACCAGCTGGGACCCAGATGCGAGCCAAGCAGCCAAGAGGATTTGGGATCAGCAGAAGCCGGACCGCGCTAGGAGGAGCCCGCACAGCCTGGAGTCGCTCCCAGGCCACCCCGGCTCCCTGCCCCTATCGGACTCCAGGGATTATTGCCACAGACATGGGGCCCACAGCGGGGCAGCGAATGAGTCCAGGCGTTTGCAGACAATCCCAAACTCCTGCCTGGAAAAGGGGGGGTGTTGTGTGTGTGTGGTGCCTCCGCCTTAGCCCCCAGCTGCTTCCCCTAGAAGGAAATCCTAATAGGACTTCCGGCTTCCCCAGCCACCACCTGAATCAGGAGCACTCCCTCCTCCCCCGAGAGACCTGTGAGAACGTCGGCCTCCCGTGATGTCCTCAGAATCCAGCTACCCCTCTGCCGCCCCCTACCAATACAGCCCAAAGCCACTCCCACCCAGCCCCAGACCAGGAGCCTGGGGGCTCTGTTCCCCACCCCCACCCCGGGTCCTGGGGTTCCCAGAGCCGATTCCTTGAGCTGCTTCCTCCGAGCGTCCTGGGCCACCTGGTTCCTTGCCCTTGAGAGAGGAAGGAGAGCAGAGAGCCCAGGTGCCTTCCATGACGTAACCACCACCGCGCGGTGGGCGGTAGCTGTGTTCTGTCGTTCACAAAGGCGTCTGCTGCCCTAATCCCCTTTCATCCTCACCGCTGCAGCCTTGCGAGCAAAGCTGAGCAAACACCCACTGTCCCCACTTCACAGATGAGGGCAAAGGACAGCAGCCAGGGGCACCCAGGACACTGGACCTGGGCTCTCGTCCCCTGGCCATTCCCTTGGCCACCAGGTCAGCTCCTGCAAAGCCCCACTCCGGGTAAGGATGTGCCCTGAGAAACCAGGAACCTTTTGCCTAAGTCTTAGATTCTTGCGAACTCATTGCATCTTTACTAAAACTTTGTAAGCAAGGGTAGGGGAGAGGGAGGTGTAGAGGAAGGTGGCCCAGCGCTGTGGTGCAGCGGGTAAAGCCACAGCCTACAACACCCAGCATCCCATATGGGTGCCTGTTTGAGTCCCGGCTGCTCCACTTCTGAACCAGCTCCCTGCTAATGCTCCTGGGAGAGCAGTGGAAGATGGTCCAAGTGCTTGGGCCACTGGACCCATGTGGGAGACCTGGAAAAAGCTCCTGGCTCCTGGCTTTGCCTGGCCCAGCCCTGGGAGCGAACCAGAAGGTGGAAGATTTCTTTCTGCCTCTCCCTCCCTCTCTCTCTCTGTAACTTTTTCAAATAAATGAATAAATCTTAAAAAAAAAAAAAAAAAAAAAAAAAAAAAGCTTTCTAAGAGGGCCGGCATTGCGGGGCAGGGGGGTAAGCTGCCAGAGTCCCATACAAGCAATGATTCAAGACTTGGCTGTTCACTTCTGATCCAGCTACCCACTAATGCATCTGGGAAAGCAACAGAAGATGGCCCAAGTGCTTGGTCCTCAGCCGCCCACGTGGAGACCCAGAAGAAGCTCCTGGTTCCTGGCTTTGACCTGGCCCAACCTGACCGTTGCGGCCATTTGGGAAGTGAGCAGCAGATGGAAAATCTCTCCCTCTCTGTCTCTGTGTAACGCTACCTTTCTTCTTCCTTTTTTTTTTTTTTTAAAGACTTTATTTATTTATTTATTTAGTTGAGAGGTAGAGTTATAGACAATGAGAGGCCACTCCCCAGATGGCCACAACAGCCAACACTGGGCCGATCTGAAGCCAGGAGCCAGGAGCTTCCTCTGGGTCTCCCACACAGGTGCAGGGGCCCAAGGACTTGGACCATCTTCTTCTGTTTTCCCAGCCTACAGCAGAAAGCTGGATCGGAAGTGGAGCAGCCGGGACTCAAACTGGTGCCCCTATGGGATCCTGGCACCACAGGCAGAGGATTAACCTATTGTGCCACAGTGCTGGCCCCTATGCTGCCTTTCAAATAAATAAATACATCTTAAAAAAAAAAAATTCGGGCCGGCGCCGCGGTTCACTAGGCTAATCCTCCGCCTTGCGGCGCCAGCACACCGGGTTCTAGTCCCGGTCAGGGCACCGGATTCTGTCCCGGTTGCCCCTCCTCCAGGCCAGCTCTCTGCTGTGGCCAGGGAGTGCAGTGGAGGATGGCCCAAGTGCTTGGGCCCTGCACCCCATGGGAGACCAGAAGTACCTGGCTCCTGCCATCGGATCAGCGCAGTGCGCTGGCCGCAGCGTGCCAGCCATGGCGGCCATTGGAGGGCGAACCAATGGCAAAGGAAAACCTTTCTCTCTGTCTCTCTCTCTCACTGTCCACTCTGTCTGTCAAAAAAAAAAAAAAAAAAAAATCCACAGACAGAAGAACTCTCGCTCGCTCTCACACTCTCCATATCTCTTTCAAATAAATAAAACAAATCTTTTAAAAAAGTTTTTTGTAAGAATCTTTGGCCAGAGATCAGTGCAGTGGTTTAATGGGCTAAGCCTCCACCTGCAGTGCCAGCACCCCATATGGGCACTGGTTCGAGTCCCAGCTGCTCCTCTTCTGATCCAGCTCTCTGTTATAGCCTGGGAAAGCAGCAGAAGATGGCCCAAGTCCCTGGGCCCCTGCACCCATGTGGGAGACCTGAAGAAGCTCTTGGCTTCTTGGCTATCTGGGGAGTGAACCAGCAGATGGAAAACCTCTCTCCCTCTATGTCTGTAACTCTGCCTCTCAAATAAATAAATACATGTTAAAAGAAAAAAAGAGGCTGGCGCTGCGGCTCACTAGGCTAATCCTCCACCTGCGGCACCGGTACTCCAGGTTCTAGTCCCTGTTGGGGCGCTGGTTCTGTCCCGGTTGCTCCTCTTCCAGTCCAGCTCTCTGCTGTGGCCCGGGAGTGCAGTGGAGGATGGTCCAAGTGCTTGGGCCCTGCACCGCATGGGAGACCAGGAGAAGTACCTGGCTCCTGGCTTCGAATTGGTGCAGCGCACCGGTCGCAGTGCGCTGGCCATAGTGGCCATTTGGGGGTGAACCAACGGAAGGAAGACCTTTCTCTCTGTCTCTCTCTAACCATCTAACTCTGCCTGTCAAAAAAAAAGAAAAAAGAAAAAAGAAAAGAAAAAAAGAAAAAAAAAGCTATGCATGGACTTAAGGTTGTTTGGTTTTGTACCCAAATAATCTTATCTTTTAATTCCATTTTTCCATTTGAGCTCCTCTCTGGGCCTCCATTCCCTCATCTGTGAAATGGGTATGCAGGTCACACTGTTCAGCCAGGGCCCTCCCTGCTCTGAAGTGCGCATGCTTGCTCCCGAGCACAGGCTGTGTGTCTGGAAGAAGTTCGGCCAGCTTGGGAGAAACCAGGCTGCAGGCACGAGGTTGCCTAGGGAAGACGAGCCCCTGGGCCCGACCCTGCAAGCTCCGGATGCCCCCTTCAAGCTTCAGTCTCCTCGCTTGCAAAATGAGGGAGACGCTAACTTACAAACAGCTGACACAGAGGAAGGGACTTCCAAAGGCTCATGAAAAATGAATTAAACGCCAAGTTTATTTGAGTGCAAGCAAGCTTCCATCATCTATGCATAACTTTTTCACAAATGCACTTCTGAGTACTTTTTTTTTTTTAAAGATTTACTTATTTATTTGAAAGACAGAGTTAGAGATTCAGAGGCAGACAGAGAGAGATCGAGGTTTTCCATCCGCTGGTTCATTTCCCAAATGGCCTCAACAGCCAGAGCTGGCCTGATCTGAAGCTGGGAGCCAGGAGCTTCTTCCAGGTCTCCCGCGTGGGTGCAGGGGCCCAGGCACTTAGGCCCATCTTCTGCTTTCCCAGATCACAGCAGAGAGCTGCATCGGAAGTAGAGCAGCTGGGACTCGAACCGGCGCCTCTGTGGGATGCGGCACTGCTATGCCCCAGCGCCGGCCCCTGAGCACTTTTTAAAGACCTCTCAGATGCATGATTTCAAAATGTTTTTGAGGGGCCGGTGCTGCGGCACAGCGGGTTAACACCCTGGCCTGAAGCGCCGGCATCCCATATGGGCGCCAGTTTGAATCCCGGCTGCTCTTCTTCCAATCCAGCTCTCTGCCATGGCCTGCAATAGCAGTAGAAGATGGCCCAAGTCCTTGGGCCCCTGCACACACGTGGGAGACCTGGAAGAAGCTCCTGGCTCCTGGCTTTGGATGGGCGCAGCTTCGGCTGTTGCGGCCATCTGGGGAGTGAACCAGCGGATGGAAGACCTCTCTCTCTCTCTGTCTCTACCTCTCTGTAACTGTCTTTTAAATAAATAAATCTTTAAAAAATGTTTTTGAACCAAAACAATATTATATTTTATTATATGAAAGACAGAGATAGAGAGAGAGGGAGGCAGGGAGGGAGAGAGAGAGAAATAACAGTAGCCAGGGTTGGGCCAGGCTGAAGTCAGGAGGCTGGAACTACATTTGGGCCTTCCACGTGGGTGGCTGAGATCAAGTTTGGGAGCTGCCTCCCGGGGTATACCTTAGCAGAAAGCTGGACTGGCCGGGACTCGAACCTACACACTCTACCACACCCCAAGCAGCAGCTTAGCCACCACCACCACCACGCCAAACGCCTGGCCCAAGCTTCTCTTTGGATTGCGTTTCCTAAGAACTTTCAGGAGCACTCTCGTATGTACAGATTACAGGGAGTTGGGCCGTGTTACAGGCCTGGCGCTGCTCACACCACTCTGCACGGCAGGTGAGGAGACTTGGGCACAGGGAGACTGAGGCACTTGCCAAGATCAGACAGCTGACGGGGTGAGCGGCTGAGACAGGTGTGACGGTGCTGAGGCCTGCATTTGAACCCCCTCCCTCTGCTCCTCACCGCTTGGGAGGATGAAAAGAGATGAGGGGACAGGAGCTCCTTGACCCCTTCCAGAATGGCTCCGGCCACCAGGGCAACAGATCCCAGCCCCAAGCTCCAGGCCGCCCTCCTGGGGACCCCCCCACCCCGCAATGGCAAAGCCCAGGTCTTCATGGCAGAGACCCCGAAGACCCTTGCATGTGTGTGGAGAACGTGGCGAGGGTCGGGGTGGGGGTGCAGGGACAGCCAGGACAGAGCCGTAAGTGGAAAAGGGGCCAGGGCAACGGGAGCCGGTGCACCAGTGACCAGAGAGCCAGTAACATCGGCCAGGTGGCAGGGAACAGACTGGCAGACAGAAACGTCTCGGAGCGCGTGCATGTGTGTGCACACGAATACACGCGTGCTCCCCCGTGCTCTGCAGGGGCCATCTCGAAGCGGCAGTGACTCCCCACCCCACCCCTCCTGTCCATCTGTCTCCCTGGCCTGGGCCTCTGCTCCCTCCCTCCCATGGTGCAGCCCAGCTCCCTCCCCCCCACCTCTCTCCTCCGTCTTCCCTGCCTTTCCCCACCTACTCCCTTCCTCATCCTGCCTCTGAGTCATTCATTCATCTAAGCTATGCTTTGTGCCAAGTCCTCTTCTGGGCGCTGCTGGGGACAAGCAAGACAGACCAGAAGGCCCTGCCCCCAAGGGGCTGACATTCCAGTGGAGGCAGACGCAGCGCACACCGAACTTGAGATCAGCTCCGTCTGTCTGCAGGGAGCAAGACCCGGGAGAACGGGACGCAGAGGATCCGGGACCGGCGGAGGCTTGGTCCGGGGTGGTCCCAGGGGGCCTCCGTGGGCAGGTGACACTGGAGCTGAGTCCTGCGGGAGCCCACTGTGCCACAATGTGGAGGAAACAGAATCGCAGGCCGAAGGAACAGTGTTCTGGGCGCAGGGAACAGCATTCAAGGCACAGGGAACAGCATTCTGGGCAGAGGGGACAAGGGGAAAGGCCGCCCCGCGGGGATTAAGTCTGATGCGTGGGAATGGCAGGAAGCGGCCCAGAGCAGCCAGGGTCACCGACCCCGCGCCGTGGTTCTCTGGGGCTCTGCTGGCTCGCTTGTGCGCACGTGCACTGGGCCACTTCCACCCTGTTAGCTCTGCTATTGGAAAGCACCTACTGCAGCTGCCCCGTACCCCAGGGGCCACACCCAGGACCTGGCCCTGCCAGCAGGGTGCCGGGCTTTTTAGCCCTCAGCAGCCTCTGTCCTGTCCAGCCTCAAATCTGTGCCTCCCCTCCCCCCACTCGGCCTTCTCCCGATGTCCCCGCTTCTGCCTTCCCACCCCCATAGACGCCTCACAAATCCCACCCCCAGCTTGTCCTCCCCACCCCCCACCGCGCCCTGCCCTGTCCTGCACCAAGCCCCAAGCCCCGCCTCCTCACTCCCGAGCCCCATGCAGCCAATCAACTCCCACCACAGGCTCCACACCCAGCCCCGGCGCCTCCCAGCTCCGCCATCAACAGCTGTGTTTTGGGGGCCACTTGTACTCCTCTGGCCCTCAACTGACCCCAAAATAAAGTAGGGGTCACATCCGGCCCCTCTGGGGGGGGGAGCTGTGGGATGTGCAAGCGATGAAGAGCTTGTCAACTGTGACCTGATCACCAGGCGACACTGTGTGCCCCAGCCCCTCCCACTTTGTACACACAAAGGGGCTGCAAGAGCTTCATTGAAAAATGAAATGAAGAGAGAAGTCCAGGCAGGGCGGGGGTAAGGCGCAGTGGTCAAGCACACACTTCGGATGCCCAGCGCACATGGCAGTGCCTAGGTGCCAGACCCAGCTCCACTCCCGACTCTGGCTTCCAGCGAACGTGCACCCGGGGAGGTGGCAGGTGCTACCTCAGGTGGTTGGGTCCCTGCCACCACATAGCAGATCTGGATGGAATTCCAGGTTCTGGGTTTGGGCCTCGCCCAGCCCTCGCTGTTGTGGGCATTTGGGGAGCGAACCAGTGAATGGGAGCTCGCTCGCTCTCTCTCTCCCTGCTCCCCAGTCTCTGTCTGTGCCTTTCAAATAAACAAAAAAAATTTAAATATAAGTTTATTTTGTTGCAAAAAGATTTTGAAAGCCACACACAGGTTCTTCATAATATGCGTTTCCCTAGGAGCTTCTAAAAGATTTTATTTTTTATTTATTTGAAAGGCAGAGTCATGGCGGCGGGCGGGGGGAGACGCAGAGAGAGAGATCTTCCCATTCACTGGTTTACTTCCTGAGTGGCTGCAACAGCCAGAGCTGTGCCAATCTGAAGTCAGGAGCCAGGAGCTTCTTCCAGGTCTCCCATGTGGGTGGCAGGGGCCCACGCACTTGGGCCCACCTTCTGCTGCTTTCCCAGGCGCATTAGCAGGGAGCTGGATCGGAAACAGAGCAGCCGGGACTTGATCCGGTGCTCACGAGGGATGCTGGTGCCGCAGACGATAGCTTAACCTGCTGCACCACAGCATCGGCCCCTGCCGTGAACTTTTTGAAGACCCCTCATATTAGCTCATCTGAACTCTCAGGACGAACTCGTGCAACAGCCATGATTACGACTCTCAGTCCACGCGTGAAGGAACAGCACCAGAGAGGTTAAGAAACCCGCCCAAGGTCACAAAGGAAGCAGCCATGTCCACAGCTGAACCCTGTCGGTGCCCTCAGCAGACTTGCGAACCCCTGGACACAATCAGGCCCCGTGGGCTGACACCTGCTCCTGCGACTCCTGCCTTCCCAGGTGCCCGCCAACCCTGCCCGGTCCCCCCCTGCCTCCCAGCCTCCTCCTCCTCCAGGCTGTCAGGCAGACCCTCGCACTCAGCATCTGGAAGCTTCTCTCATCCCCCCCACCCCGCCCCCTCCGCCCCCTCCCAAATCCCAGTTTCCCTGAGCTGTGAGTAACACCAAAGCTATCAGCTTTCACCCAGCACCCCCCCCCCCCGTCACCCCGCCATGACACCTCCCGCCTCCTCCACCTGGCCACCCCCAGGAGTCCCAGCCCACAGGGGGCCTCGCCTCTGGGCAGGGCGTCCTGACGCACTCAGGCAAGCACCCCTCACCCAATCCTCCGCCTCCCCCTCCAGCCCCGTCTCTGTGCTGTCTCTCCCCCTCTCCCTAATTATACAATTCCAATCCCCAGGTCCGTTTCTCTGGGGCTCGGAGTCACGGTGAGGTCTTGGCAGCAAGCGGATCTGAGTTCCAATCCAGCTTCCTGTGTGACCTTGGGCGAGTTATCTGCCCACCCTGGGCCTCAGTTTCCCCCGACTGCAGGCAGCCAGCGGGGCTGCGACACGCCTTTCAGCAGCTCTGTCCCTCGCTCAGGTTCCAGCCTCTCCGGGTTCCCGTGAGCGCTGCGCAGGGCTCTGTGCCTACTGACGTTTATGCAGGCCTGAGCATCTGTTCAGTAAAACTTTCACGGGGAAGCAAACCTTGAGAATTTCCCTCTGTCACTGGCCCGTCTCTCTTCGCCCAATTCTTGGTACCCTGAACCCCCAAAACCCAGGGGTCTCCCTCCCAATCCAGACCCTCTCTACCCCCAGCTTCTTTTCAGAGGCCGGGAAAGCAAGGGAAGCAAGGGCCCCCTGCGGATTCAGCAGACGTGGTCGGGGCCCAGTGCTGCCCACCTGCCCCTGCCACTTGTGTGTGACCTTGGCCAAGTCCCTTCCCATCTCTCAACTTCAGTCTCCTCATCTGATGGCCATGGCCACAGCCCCTGGGGAAGACTCAGTGCCTCACTGAGGTAGCATCACAGGGCCCCCAGGACACAGGGGCTCCAGGGAGGGCTCTGCCTCCATGGGGTCCCCCGCATCCCCCCTGCCCCCCCTGCACCCCCCATCCCAGAAACCATTCCCACTAAGCCTCACTCCCCAGCCCCTGCCCAGAGCAGCCCCCACTGCAGCCTCCAGGGCGGCCCTCACCTGTCTCCTGATCACCACTCACTGCCTGGTCAGCCGGCTGCAGCCAGGCCCCCTCTGGCCTGCAGGCCTGGGGCCCGCGTCAGCCACCCCAGACGGCTCAGGATGCCCCAGTTCCCCGCTGCGGCCGGTGTCACACAACCCGAATCCCAGAACCTCCCGCCCTCCCCTCTGCGTTCCCCATCTTCCCCCGCCTGGGGTCACCCCGTCTCAGGCCCTGGTCCCCTGGCTACCTCCTGAGACCACCGCTTCCGTCCCCACGGCAGCGACACTCGAGTGCACACACACACACACACACTCACACTCATTCACGGCCAGGTGTGGGCACCTCACTCCCAACCTGTGTCCATCCTTAGCGCATCCCCCAAGCCTGGGTCCCACTCGCAGCCTGGCCCATTCGGCAGAGGCTCTCCCGGGGGGACGCCAGCACCCTGCACCGGCCCCCTGACATTCACTCTCCCCCCATCGGCAGCTGAGACCCCAGGGCCCTCTTGGGGACGCCGGGTGTCCCAGGCCCCCAAAGGCAGGTTCACCGGAGACATCAGGTGCCTTGAGATATCGGGGCGCCCCAGCTTCAACCTCCGGTCTCAGCATTCGCCCCCACGTCCCGGCGCCTCCCCCACTCCATCCCCACGCGCTCCCCCAAACTGGGGTCCCGCCCCCCCACCCCCCACCCCCAAGCTCACGCTCCGCAGCTCCTGAGTCCGATCCTTCATCCTGCGACGGCTCCTCCTCCTCCTCGTCCTCCTGCCTCTGCCACTGCTCCCTGCCTCCCACCTTGGTGCTGGAGGCCGGGGTCTGGGGGCGCCGGGGGGCGCGCCGGAGCCGCCGAGGGGCGCCTGCGGACGGGGGCGGGGCCGGGGGCGCTGGGCCGAGGGCCGGGCAGGGGCAGGGGCCTGGCCGGGCTCGGCTGTGCCCGGGCTGCGGTGGCGATGCGGCTGCGGCACAGGCTGGATGGAGGGATGCGGGCGCCCGCGCGCGGGGGGAGGGGGGCGGAGGGAGGCGAGGAGCCCGCGCGGGCGGGGGAGCCGCGAGGGGGCGGGGAGCAGGGGGCATGCGCAGCGCCCGGGGCTGGGGGCGCCTGGGGCTTGTAGTCCTGGGAGGGGGGCGCGCGGGGAGGGCGCGGCTGGGGGAGGGTCGAGCCGGGAGGGAGGGAGAGCTGCGGCGGCAGAGCGCAGAGGCCCGCACAGAGATGCGGGGTGGCCGGGGGGTGGGGGGGCGGAAGGGCAGGAGGAGGGGGGCGGCGCGAACGGAGGGCCCGAGCCGGGGAGAGGTGATGTGGGTCCCTTTGCACCAGGAAACCGGGACCGATTTTCCGCTTTGAGCCCGGGTGAGCCTGCGCACCACCACCTCTGGGAGCCGTGTGCGTGCGTCCCTGCGGGAGGCGTCTTGGACCCTAGAAATAGCTGGCCGGACCCTGCGTGCGGCCTTGCGGATGCGAGCAGCGGCCAGGCGCTGGCTGAGAAGCACGGGGGGCTTGTTTTGCATAGCTGTCCCCACCCCCCCCCCCACCCCCCGCAGTGGTGAGTCTCAAGCGCTCCGCTTGGCTGCCTCCAGGGACTGGGTGCTCACTACCTCCACAGGCGCCCCGACCCATTCTTAGATGGCATCGACTCCTACAAATTAAATTCTCCCTTACTGGGAGGGGAAACCTGGTATCCCTGGGGGGCCCGCGTTGCCCTTTCTGCCCCCTCCTTTACGACCCCTCCCGTGTAACCATCTCCACTCTTGACATCAGATCACCTGCTGCCCCTGCGGCAGTGGGCTCTGGCTCTCTGCAAGACAGGCCTTGACCCCGCCTTGGTCAAGTACCCAGTGACCTCCTGGGAGCCAAGTCCACGGCCGCGGCTCCGTGACCTTTCAGCAGCAATGGACCCCGATGACCTCCCTCTTCTGTGAGCGCTCTCCATCTGGCCTCCAGGCGGCCTCCTGCCCCCTCCTGACCTCCTTCCAGGCCCCACCTTTCTCCCACACCTGGTCAGCATCAGGGGTCCCTGGGCCCATCCCAGGTTCTCCCCTTCATTTCCCTGCACCCGGATGTACCTACAGCACCCACAGGTCTCCCTGTAAACCATATCCGTCTCCTCAAAGGCTGTGTACCTACTGTGTGCCTGACCTGTGTGCCTAACCCTGCACTGGGCACCAGAAATAGCAGAGACAAAAGAGTGGGTCCACGCTGTCACGGGCAAGGCCAAGGTCGATGTGGGAACCTCAGTGATGGCAGGGGTCTGGCCTCCCCACCACCACCACCACCAACACCGAGGGCTTCTTCCTGGGTTCCTCATGAGAGATGGCTTTTCCGTCCCACCCAGAGACGTGAGTGGTACTTGGCTGTCTTCCCCCATCCTAACAATGCTACCTGTCTTCCGTGTGCCCCCAGGAGAGCTCCTGCAGGCCTCCCATCCTCCAGGGTCCAGCTCAGGAAACCGAGGCCCTGAGTGGTTCACTGCCACCTCCCTTGTTCCCAAGGTGAATAAAGGCTGGGGGGCTGGGGCTCTTGAGGGCGGCTTTGGATTGCAAAGCCTGTTTGTGCAACACCACGGTAACAGAGCAGCGTCGCCCTGCACTGTGGCATCCACAGCCCTCGTAGTCTCCCAGGTCTGCTGTGTCCCCGGAAGCTTAGCTCAGGTTCTAACCGCACCAAGGGATCGTGCACTCCACGCACCTCTGCGCCTCTCACCCTATGTTTCCCGAGATGCTGGTCAGCCCAATTTTAAAATTTTGAAAAGCAGAGTTTACAGAGAGGCAGAGAGAGAGAGAGAGAGATCTTCTACATGCTGGTTCACTCCCCAAGTGGCCGCAACAGCCAGAGCTGAGCTGATCTGAAGCCAGGAGCCAGGAGCCAGGAGCTTCTTTCAGGTCTCCCACACAGGTGCAGGGGCCCAAGCATTTGGGCCATCCTCCACTGCTTTCCCCGGGCCACAGCAGAGAGCTGGATCAGAAGAGGAGCAGCCAGGACCCGAACTGGTGCCCATATGGGATGCTGGCACTGCAGGTGGTGGCTTTATCTGCTATGCTACAGCGCCGGCCACCAGCCACTGATGATAGATAGACTTCCTGTCCTCCCAGGTCCTGTGCAAGTTGCTCCCAGCAGTCAGGCAGCTGGTCTCACCAGGTGTGGGTGGAGCCTCACCAGGTGTGGGTGGAGCCTCACCAGGTGTGGGCGGAGCCTGCTTCCCCCAGCGACCAACACAAGGGCAAGCATAAATTAGATGCTCATTACAAATCCAAACGCGTGGCATTGTTCCCTCCTGCCTTGGCTTAGGCATAAAGACAAAGGAAATAAGCTGCACTAGAAGGCAGTCATTTGGGTCTGTTCTGTTCATGGCTGGTTCTCCAGCAGCGCCTGATGCCTCCAGCACATAGTAAGTGCTCAGTGTGTGCTTATGAAATGAATCAGAGTGGGAGCTGCACAGCTCGGGTCTGCCTGCACAATGCCATGACCTTGGCAATGCCATTCTTTATATATATGGTAGTTTTTTAAAAAATATATATTTATTTATTTGAAAAACAGAGTTACAGAGACAGGGAGAGAGGGAGAGAGAGAGAAAAAAAGAGAGAGAGAGAGAGAGAGAATCTGCTGGTTCACTCCCCAGTTGGCCGCAACAGCCGGAGCTCCGCTAATCTGAAGCCAGGAGCCAGAAGCTTCCTCTGGGTCTCCCACACAGGTGCAGGGGCCCAAGGACTTGGGCCATCTTCTACTGCTTTCCCAGGCCATAGCAGAGAGCTGGATCAGAAGTAGAACAGCTGGGACTCAAACCAGCGCCCATATGGGATGCTGGCACTGCAGGTGGTGGCTTTACCCGGTAAGCCACAGTGCTAGCCCCTGTATATAGAGGTTCTCAGACCTCGCCCCTGTAAATTATGATTTGGTAGATCTGGCCTGGGGCCTGGGAATCTGGATTTTTAGCAACTCCCTCTGGTGATTCTCATTTTCAGTTAATTCTGGGGACCGCAATGTATTAGGTAGGTTAGCCAAGGCTGTGCTATGTAACAAGCATCCCCTTGGGTCTCAGTGTTGTAGTGTGACAAAGCTGCTTTTGTAGTGGGTTTAGGTGTCTGGGTTGCTTCCCAGAACACCTGTTCTTACGAAAGACACAGTGCTTTGAGTGGATGATTTGCTTTTGAATTCTTTTTTTTTTTTTTCATGCACTTGAAAGGCAAAGAAGGAAATGTACCAATCTGCTGGTTCACTCCCCAGATGCCCTCAACAACCAGGTTGCTGAACAGGCTTAAGCCAGGGGCTTGGAATCTGGGACTCCCACGTGGGTAGCAGAGACCCAAACATGTGGGCTTTCATCTGCAGCCTGCCAGGATGCATTAGCAGGAAGCTGGAGTCAGGGACAGACCTAGGACCAGACCCCAGGCACTCGCATAGGAGATGCAGGCGTCCCAAGTGGTGGAGAAATGTATACAGAGCTTATCTCTCGGCCCGGCCTGCGAGGCTTGCAGTGCCCCAAATGCAAGGATCCCATCTGCTTCAGCTCTGCTCCCCCATTGGCACCTGGCACAGGCCCCAGTCACACCTGCTGTGCTCATGAACAAAAGAACCGGATACGGGTTTGCCTTGCCATTGGAAATGCAGAGGGTGGGGGAGGGAGCAAACACCATCCCCTGTTCCGGGGCCACCGCTGACCTAACTTTTCTAAACCCTGCTTCCCAAGTCTGTAAAAACAATTCTGGCAACCAGCACCCCATGAGAATGTGAGTGTGGAAGGTATAGTGTGATCTTCAAATTCCAATGCAAGCAGAGGCGAAAGAAAGAACCCTCCCCGCTACCCCTCCAGCCTCATGCCCGGTTATATTCATGAGGCCCTGGGCTTTGGACACACATCCCTCTCTGCCACCCATCATAAACCTGGAAAGTGAACGCAATGCTGAACAAATTACCCACAGTGATGGTAATGACTGACTCTCCACGGCTCTGTCTTTTGTTTTGTGTGTGTGTGTGTGTGTGTGTTTGAACTCAATTAGTCTTCCTCCTAAGCTTCTAGGCTAAAGCTGTTATTATCTCCAGTTATAGATATGGACACTGCATCATAAAGAGTTTAAATACCTTGGCCCAGGCAGGGTCTGGGATCCAGTCCAGCTGAAAATCGCAGATCATCAACTGTTCTCCTGCTCAGCTGGTCTCTGGCTTCCAGGGTGCTCACTGTGCAGCAGAGACTGATCCTGGCATTGACCTTGTAGACTCATTCTGGAGAGAACTGATGCCCTCACAATATGGAGTTTTCCTATCCATTTACATGGTATATCGATCTATTCATTTAGGACGTCTTGAAAGTCCCTGCATGTTTTTTTCTTTTACTGTTAAAATTGTATTTATTTGAAAGAGTTACTAAGAGATAGAGAGAGAGAGAGAGAGAGAGAGAGAGAGAGGTCTTCCATCTGCTGGTTCACTCCCCAAGTGGCTGCAGTGGCTGGAGCTGAGCCATTCTGAAGCCAGGAGCCAGGAGCATCCTCTGGGTTTCACCACACAGGTGCAGAGACCCAAGGACTTGGGCCATCTTCTACTGCTTTTCTCAGGCCATTAGCAAGGAGCTTGATCGGAAGTGGAGAAACCAGGACTCGAACTGGTGCCCATATGGGATGCTGGCACTGCAGGTGGGTGCTTTACCCGCTACTCCATAGCACCAGCCCCGCCAGGAGCTTCTTCCAGGTCTCCCATGTGGGTGGCAGGGGCCCAAGCACTTGGGCCACCTTCTGCTGCTTTCTCAGGTGCATCAGCAGGGAGCTGGATCAGAAGTGGAGTCACCGGGACTTGAACCAGAATCCATATGGGACGCTGGTGTTGCAGGCGGTGCCAGTTTAACCCGCTATGCTGCAACACTAGCCCTGAGATGTGAGTAGTTAACTGCTAGGCTAAATACTCCCCCACCCCTGCACCTGCACCCTTTGTCATTTCCTAACAGTTTCTTGCTGTGGTTTATAAAAATCAACTTATTTAAAATCTTTCTAGAAAATGGATTGCACAGAAAGCCAAGCCAGAAACCTGGGGGCAATGGTGGGCCTTTGTAGTTCCTCATCATTCCTTCTAATCTGCAGCTGTCTGTAAGATTCCGTGTCTTTAATGGGTGTTCTGTCCTCTCCACCCTGTTTCTGGGTAGGGCTCATTATTATTGGCCTGGGGTGATTCCTAACCAATCGCCTAATGAACCTTCCAGGAGCCCAGGCTACTGCCGCCCCTTACTGCACTTTTGGGTGAATGAGAGAAAGGAGCCCCTGCCTCACAGAAGTCCTCCAGCTCGCTGATGGAGGAAGCACCCTACTACCCGATGACTGTGCTGTGAATGGGGCCCTGCTGGAGAAGTGATTCCTGGAGCAGGCGCCAGCCCAGTCGTCCGCGGTGGCCCCAGTACACGTGGCCACCAGCAGGATCCTTGGAAAATGAAAGTCCGATCTGGGTATTCTGTTATGGCCTGAATGTTTGCTTCCCTCTGAAACCCATACATTGAAGCCCTTACCCCACATTTTCATGGTATTTGAAGATAGGGGCTTTGGGAGGAAATTAGGTTTTTTTTTTTTTTTTTTTTTTTTTTTTTTTTTTTTTTTGAAAGTCAGTTACACAGAGAGAGAGGGAGGAGAGGGAGAGAGAGAGAGTCTTCCATCTGCTGGTTCACTTCCCAATTGGCCGCAATGGTCAGAACTGTGCCTATCTGAAGCCAGGAGCCAGGAGCTACTTCTAGGTTTCCCATGCAGGTTCAGGGGCCCAAGCACTTGGGCCATCTTCGACTGCTTTCCCAGGCCATAGCAGAGAGCTGGATTGGAGGTGGAGCAGCCGAGACTCGAACCGGCGCCATATGGGATGCTGGCACTGCAGGCAGTGGCTTTACCCGCTACGCCACAGCGCCGGCCCCTATACGAGGTTATGAGCGTGGAGCTCCAGTGATGTGATCAGTGCCTTTGCAAGAAGAGGTGCTGTGGTATAGCCAGTAAAGCCGCCACCTGTGACACTGGCGTCCCATAATGGGCGTTGGTTCAAGTCCCAGCCGCTCTTCTTGTTAACCAACTTCTTGCTAATGTACCTGGGAAGGAAGAAGATGATGGCTCAATTCCGTGGGCCCCTGCCACCCACATAGGAGACCCAGATGGACTTCCTGGCTCCTGGTTTCAGCCTGGCCCAGCCCTGGTCATTGCAGCCATTTGGGAAGTGAACCATTGTGTGGAAGAACTGTGTGTGTGTGTGTGTGTGTGTGTGTGTGTTTCTACAACTCAGCCTTTAAAATTAATAAATAAATCTTCTAAAAAAGAAGAAGAGGAAGAGAGAGGCAGGCCTTTGGCTCAGGTGCCATTTGGGAAGTCCCCATCCCAGATCGGAATGCCTGGGTTCAACTCTTGGCCTCATGCCTGACTCCAGCTTCCTGCTAATGAGTACCCTGGGAGGCAGTAGGTGATAGCTCAAGTCCTTGGGTTTCTGCCCTTCATGTGAGATTCCCAGATGAAGTTCTGGGCTCCTGGCTTCAGCCTGGCCCAGCCCTGACTGCTGCAGGCATCAGAGCGAATGAACCAGTACATGGAAGAGCTCTCTCCGTCTATCTCTCTGTTCTTCTGTCTGTCTCCCTGCCTTTCAGATAAACAAACCTGTTTTCTTAAAAAGCGGAAGCGACACCAGGGTTTCCCCCTCTCTACCCTGTGACGACACAATGGAAAGGTGCCACACCTGCAAACCGGGAAGCAAACCCTCACCATGAACCGAACCTGCTTTCGCCTTTCTGAATTCGGGCTTTCCAGGCCTTGGAACTCTGAGAAGTCTGCACCTGCTATTTAAGCTGCCCAGTCTATGACATTTTGTTACAGAAGCCACAGTCCCTTAGTTAAAATTCATCAAAGGTACCCCTTTCCCAATTCTTTCTTGGATACTGTTTAAAAAAATAGGTGGTACTTTCACAAGGCTCAAAAAAATCAAAATATCTAAAAAGTGTATAGTGGAACTCTAGTTTTTTTATTTTTTTAAAAAAGATTTAATTAGTTATTTATCTAAAAGGCAGAGTAACAGAGAGAGAGAGAGAGAGAGAGCGAGAGAGCGCTCTCCCATCTGCTCACGCACTCCTCAAATGTTGGTAGCAGCCAAGGCTAGGCCAGAGTGAAGCCAGGAGCCCAGAAGCCCATCCGGGTCCCCCATATCGGTGACAGGGGCCCAAGTCCTTATTCCATCACCTGTTGCCTCCCTGATGCATTAGCAAGAAGCCAGATTAGAAGCAGAGCAGCCAGAACTTGACCCAGGCACTCTGCTAGGGGATGCAGGTGTTCCCAGAAGCAAGTTAATTTACTGGGCCACAGCACCTGCCCCAGGTGAAATTTTTTTTTTAAGATTTATTTATGTATTTGAAAGGCAGAGTTACGGAGAGAAAGGCAGAGACAGAGAGCAGTCTTCCACTTGCTTGTTCACTCCCCAAGTGGCCACAATAGCTGGGGCTGGGCCACGTCAAAACCAGGAGCCTAGAACTCCATCCAGGTCTCCTATTTGGGTGGCAGAGGCCTAAGCACTCGGGCCATCCTCTGCTGCTTTCCCAGGTGCAGTAGCAGGGAGCTGCATTGGAAGTGGAGCAGCTGGGACTCAAGCCGGCGCTCCTAGGGGATACTGGCATTACGGGTGGTGGTTTAACCCACTGAGCCACAACACACCCTAAATGAAATTCTTATTGTAACAATTGTACTAATCACAAACCGCAAACCACACCTAGGGAACCACACACTTTTTTCTCATACTACAGCCAGCACTAAATACACTTAAAATAAACCCTGGAATGAAACAGATATTTTATATTTATACATAGTGGGGTTCCCAGTTCTGAAGTGGAGCAACTGGGACTTGAACCGGCACCCATATGGGATGCCGGCATCACAGGTGGCGGCTTTACCCGATACACCACAGCGCTGGTACCACTCAATTTTAAAACTATGGTAAAAATGCAAATTCTCAACAGAGCCTCAAGAGCATTCAACTTTCTCCCTGTTGGAACCCCGAGGCCTCTAGGCTGTGAAGCAACCCGGGATGAACTATGCATGCACAGTGTTGCTCAGCCATCACAGCTAACTCCCAGACGTGGGAGCTGCAAAGCCACCTGCCCTGGTTGAGAGGCCAGCTGACTGTAGCCCTTGAGGAATCCAAGGTCAGAGCCAGTAGAGAAACCGCGCAGCCGGCCTGGACATCTGGAGAAACAGTAATATTTTGTTTTCTCCCCAGTAAGTAATGCCAGGGGAGTTTCCTGATCCAAGAGTTGCCCACTGATGGAGCAGGGATCTCTTTCCAGTAGATTTTTAGAAGTGAGGTTTCTGAGTCAAGGGGCATATGTACTTATAATTTTGAAAAATATTATCTGGGTTGATTCATTTTGCATTCTCACCCACAATGGGTGAAAACATTTCTTTCCTACGATCTTGCCCAGTGTTTGTGGAGCGCAGGGACTTTTGTTAAAGCAATTTTTTTTTAAATGGTGTTTCCATACTATCTTATACTTTGTATCTCTTATGCACAACATCAAACATCTGGTTTCATATGTTTAAGGCCTTATGTAGTTTCTATTTTTCTATTTTTGTGAACTGTTACATTCCTTGGATTGGCCTCTCATCAATATGTAGGAGCTCTTTAACTAGTAGGGAAATTAGCCTTTTGTATAAGATAAGAATTACAAACATTTTTTTCCTGATTTGTTGTCTTTCTTTTGATTTTTGTTTGTGATTTTTTGAATGCAATCTGAACAATTTCTATAGACTTATAATATTAATATAGTGCAGATTTTTGGCCGGCGCCGCGGCTCACTAGGCTAATCCTCCGCCTAGCGGCGCCGGCACACCGGGTTCTAGTCCCAGTCGGGGCGCCGGATTCTGTTCCGGTTGCCCCTCTTCCAGGCCAGCCCTCTGCTGTGGCCAGGGAGTGCAGTGGAGGATGGCCCAGGTGCTTGGGCCCTGCACCCCATGGGAGACCAGGAAAAGCACCTGGCTCCTGGCTCCTGCCATCGGATCAGCGCGGTGCGCTGGCTGCAGCGCGCCGGCCGCGGCGGCCATTGGAGGGTGAACCAACGGCAAAGGAAGACCTTTCTCTCTGTCTCTCTCTCTCTCTCACTGTCCACTCTGCCTGTCAAAAAAAAAAAAAATATATATATATATATAGTGCAGATTTTTATAGATGTATCGTATGAATTTTTCTTTCATAGCTTCTTAATTCTGAGTTGGATTTGGAAAATCCTTCCTTAATCCAAGAGTTAGAAAGGATTTTTTACCCTGCATTTTCTTTCAGTACTTCTTTTTATTTTCATTTGTTTGAAAGAGAGAGAGGCAATAGTTAATCCTCTGCCTGTGGCGCTGGCATCCCATATGGGTGCCAGTTCTAGTCCTGGCTGCTCCACTTCCCATCCAGCTCTCTGCTATTGCCTGGGAAAGCAGTAAAAGATGGCCCAGGTGCTTGGGCCCCTGCACCCACATGGGAGACCAGATGAAGTTCTTGGCTCCTGGCTTCAGATCAGCACAGTTCCGGCCATTGTGGCCATTTGGGGAGTGAACCAATGGAAGGAAGACTTTTCTCTCTGTCTCTCTCTCTCACTGTCTGTAACTCTACCTCTCAAATAAATAAATAAAATCTTTAAAAAAAAAGGGGGGGGGAGAGAGACAGAGACAGAGACAGAGATCTTCCATCTGGTAGTTCACTCTCCAAATGCCTGCAACATCTGGGGTTGGGCCAGGCCACAGTCAGGAGTCTGGAACTCAGTCCAGGTCTCCCGCATGGGTGGCAGGGACCCATGGACTTGAGCCATCACCTGCTGCTTGCCAGGTGATGGAACAAAAAACAGACTCAAGATTCAAACTCAGGCACCTGAACTGCTGTGCTGAATGCCTGCCCCTTCCTGGAGTTCATGCTGACAACTGCCTGATACAGTAGGACAAAGTTCAAGGCCAAGATTACAACATGGGTGCCCCATGCGGGAAAAAAAAAAAAAAAAAAGAAACAGGAAGAAGCAAGCCCCGGTGAGAAGGTTCTCAGAGGGCAGGGATGCCTCTTATTTGAGGTGGGGTGACCTCAAGATGCTTGAAGACGCTCCAGGAGGGGGAATCCAGGAGGCCAGCAGATCAGGGGTCTAAAGAAAGAAAGAAAGAAAGAAAAAAGATAAAAAAAAAAGAAAAAGGAAAAAAATTAAGAAAATTTGGGACTGGAAATATGGATTTTGAAGCCAGTGAAAGCCACAATGGAAGGAGTGGAGTTTGAAGAAGAGAGGGTCTCGGGGAATTCCAGGGCGTGGTCAAGTTCAGGCCCAAACCTCTCCTGAGGAGAGAATGACCAGGGCTTTGTGTCCAAGGCTCATGGGGCTTGGCACAGAAACCACCATGGAGAGGACGAACAGAGGCCAGGAATGGGGGGCGTGTGTGGATATTGCTGGGTCCTCGGCGGGCACTAGGCACACAGGCAGAGAGGGAGGGCGACCAACCCAGCAGGTGTGGGAAATGACCTGAGCAGGAGGTTGGAGGGGCTCAGGCAGGCAGACTCTGCGCGCCCACCTTCCCCAGGAGGATCCAAAACAAGGAGGCAACAGGTGGCAGCAAATCCCCAAGGGTGGGTGTCACACGGGGAACCCCCACTCCCACCCCCACTCCGCCAGCTGGTACTTTCCTTGGATCCTAGGACTGGTTAAGAGCGCAGACTCTAGAGCGCCCCCTCTGGGCTCCAATCCACTCTGTCACTTCTAGCTTAGTAAACTATGTAACTTCTCTGCCTCCTGTTCTTCCTCTGTTAAAAATGAGGACAGTGAGTCTCTGTCTCATCAAATCATGATGAGGATGAAATGAGTTAATACTCACAAAGTATTGGGCCAGCGTTGTGGCGCAGTGGATTAAGTCGCTGCCACCTGCAACACCAGCATCCCATGTGAGTGCGGGTTCGAGTCCCGGCTGCTCCGATCCAACTCCCTGCTAATGCATCTGGGAGAGCAGCAGAAGATGGTCCAAGTGCTTGGGCTGCTGCCACTCAGGTGGGCGACCCGGATGGAGCTCCAGGCTCCTGGCTTTGGCCTAGCCCAGCTCTGGCCATTGAGGCTATTTGGGGAGTAAACCAGCAGATGGAAGATCTCTTCTCTCTCTCTCCCTCCCTCCCTCCTTCAAGTAAATAAATAAATAAATCTGAAAAAATATTTATGAAATATTATATTGGTGCCTGGCACCCAGAAGTGCATTTAAATATTTCATGAGCAGTCAGGATTCCAACCAATACCTCCATATGGGATGCCAGCCCACAGGGGCAGCTTTACCTACTACATCACAGCCCTGCCCTCCAACATTCATTTTTATTTTTTATTTGTTGAAAGGCAGAAAGATAGATACATGATTGATAGACAGAGATACAGAGAGACAGGTACCTTCCATCTGTTGGTTTGTTCCAAATGCCCACAACAGCCAGAGTTGGCTCCTGGCGGAAACCAGGAGCCTGGAATTCAATCCAGAACTCCTACATGGGTGGCAAGGACCCAAAGACTTGAACCATCACCTGCTGCCTCCTAGGGTACACATTAGCAGGAAGCCGGAATCAGAAGTGCAGCCAGGACTTGAACCCAGGCATTCTAATATGGGGTGCAGGTGTCCCAAGTTGTGTCTCACATCAAATGAGAACTTGGGCACGGGGAGGCTGAGCAGCTTGCCCCATAGCGACAGCAGGTGGATGTGCTGGAATTCCAGGCCAGATCAGCAGGACTGCACCTGCAGGGGCAGGACAGGCTGCAAGCTCCAGCAGCAGGCAGAGCTGAGTGAACACATAGCCGCTCACATACGTACACACCCAAGAGCCACCATCCTTACTACACACTTCAGGGTTGCAAGGAAGACCTGGGAGAAACAAGGGCTCAGCTCTGACTCAGAGCCAGTCCCTCCCAAGGGGCGTCCAGCCTTCTGTGACCTGAAGTCACCATCTCAAAGCCTTGTGATCCCGAGCAGAGACCACAAGTGAAATCATGGGCATCATCTTTCTGAGAAGTCTGATCAACAGAGACGTCAGTGACTCCAGATTAGGGCAGGCTTCTAGAGGCAGAGAGAGAGAGAGAGAGGGAGAGAGAGAGATGGGGAAGGGGACCTGGAGAGAGATAGACCCACATTTGAAAGAGCCCAAGAAGGGGCCGGGGATCCCTCGACCTTTCCACACCTTTCCTTTCTTTCTTTTTTTTTTAAGATTTATTTATTTTACTTGAAAGTCAGAGTTACACAGACAGAGCAGGAGAGGCAGAGAGAGAGAGGTCTTCCATCCGCTGGTTCACTCCCCAATTGGCTGCAACGGCTAGAGCTGCACCAATCCAAAGCCAGGAGCCAGGAGCTTCTTCTGGGTCTCCCACGCGGGTGCAGGGGCCCAAGGCCTTGGGCCATCTTCTATTGCTTTCCCAGGCCATAGCAGAGAGCTGGATAGAAAGTGGAGCAGCCAGGTCTTGAACTGGCACCCATATGGTACGGCAGCACTGCAGGCAGCTGCTTTACCCACACCCTTTCTAACCTCACCTGATAACGTGCAATGCTTATCTTACTCAAAGCAGAAATGAGCAGATCAAGTTATCAAATGGGGAAGCTGAGTCCCAGACGGGAGCAACGAACCATTCATTCAAGCCCATGTGCTGGTTTGGGAGCCAAAAGATGTCTGAAAGCTCTAGGACTGTACCACTCAGAGACAGGGTCTGGGGGGAGGCGGGGACAAGGGGGCATCAACTGCAGGATGCAAGAGCAGAGCGATGCTTCCCCCCACGGTCTCCAGTGGACCCCACTGGCAGGGTGTTCGCCCCCTCACCCCGGGAAAAGCCCCCCACCACTGCGTTTCTTCTGTGGGCTGCTCAGGGCAGCACCGCTCTCTCACACCCTCATTCCCAGCCCCAGGCCAGCAGGGGTCTCAAGGGGAGCGGAGCATCCACAGCCCCTCACACAGACTAAGACACCACTGAGCAGTTTTCCACCTCACTGTCGCTGAACTTGAGAGCACGGACTACCCATAGAGATCATCTCCCCATCCCCCTAGTGCCACCCAATGTACAGATGGAAGATCAAGGCCGGGAACCAAGAAGTGGCCTTGCAGTGGTGTGTCCGTAGCAACTCAGTTCCAGGAAGCAAGACTCCACTTGAACCTTCCGGGGGTCCGGTTACTCACTCCTGGCCGGGCTGAGACTCTCTGAACGACTTTGGGGAGTGCAAATGCCACTAGTACTAGTTAGACCTGCTCTATCTGCAGTCTGTAGGAATCCACCTGGCTCATGGAACGCACCCAGTAAACTATGTATAAATGAAGGAACGTTTGGCGGCTAGGGAAGTGGCAAGGGGAGCCAGCCTGCAGCTTAAGGACCAGGGGACAGGGGCTTTCTCTTCAGATCCACGAAAGCCTAAAACTCTACCATGTTCATGCAGGGCTCATTTTGCGGTAGGCACTGAACTAGGCGCTGGGGGGATCAATGAAAAACAAGGCGGTCTTGCCCTGCCTTAGGTGGGTAGGGGCTGGGGTATTTAAGGGCCGGAGAAGCAGGCGGCTGCACACACTACACTTTCCCCAGCCTGCGCCGCGCTGAGATGGTCTCAGTGCCCGGAAGGCGGTGAGCACAGCGGGGCTGCAGCGCCGGCCGCCCACCGGTCACAGGCTGCGTGCAGGAGAGATTTCTGCTCTGAGGTCACAACCCCACCCCCAGATTCCCTGCCGACAAAACCCTGCAATTCTCTGACGCTGAAGACTCGGCTCGGATTCTTTTTCTGATTTTTCAAGGTCCCACGATGCCGACAGCCCCGAATCCTAAGCCGTCAGTCTGCCCACGCCCCCTGGAGCCAAAAGCAAGAAAGGAGGAATCTGCAAGGGTCCCCGCCACCCCTCTGACTCAAAAGCTCTCTGGGGGTAGTCAGCGCCCCCGCTCCTCCTCGTGGGGTCTGTGGGGGCGTAACTCAGATGCCGGGGACGTCGTGAGGAGAAGGGTGTCCCAGAGTCGGCGTTGACAGAGCCGGGACACGTGACAGCCAAAGCCTCCCGTTCTGCGGTCTCCGCGGCCGGGCAGGTCACGTGACGTGGAGCAGGGCGGGGGGGAGCTCATGGGGTGATGTGAGATGCGGGTCTCTGCGATTACGTACTCGTGACGCATTGCCACCCGCTTTTGGCTGCCAGATTTCCGTTCAAAGAGGCGACGGTTCCGGACTAGGGGGCGGGTTCTCACGTCCAGGCACTTTCGCTTCCGTTCGGGGCAGAGCCGCTTCCGAGCCCCGCCTTTCCCTCGGGCGAGGAAGAGACGCCACCTCGTGCGCATGCCCGGAATTGTCTCAGAGGGGCGGGGCTGAGGCTCAGGGAGCAGGAGGGGGGCAAGAGAAGGGAATTCCAACCTGTGGAACTTTGGGGGTCCCGGAGGTCGGCTGCTTGCCCTTGACTGTGGCTTGTGCATGGGGCTGAGCCTCCGGCGGCTCGTGGGGGCGTTGGGGCCCGCGGGGCGAGGCAGGGGAGTGTCGCAGTGTAAGTGGGGTACGGGAATTCCAAACTTAGAACCTTGAGGCCCTCGGGGCTCCGGCGCCGGGAGGAGGGAGCTCGGGCCGCCATGCGAGACAGGACCCACGAGCTGAGGCAGGTGAGATGTCGGGACAGCAGGGTCGGGGATGGACGGGCGGGCTGGAATGCAGGACTCCCAGGGTAGGGAGGGGTGGTTGGGGGCCAGGAAGGAAAGTCCCGGAAGCCTGTGGATCGTTCGGGAGCGAGAGCCGCCGCGAGGAAGTGGTGCCAGTGACTGTGGCCCTGGCAGGGGGATGACAGCTCGGACGAGGAGGACAAGGAGCGGGTCGCGCTGGTGGTGCACCCGGGCACGGCCCGGCTGGGAAGCCCGGACGATGAGTTCTTCCAGAAGGTAAGGGGGCTGGGGTCTGCAGCCTGGACGTGCGAGGGGGCGGGCGGACTGAGGGCCAGCGCGGGCTGGAGTGCCCCAAATTTCAGCCCCTCTCGGTCGCCCTCCCCAGGTCCGGACAATTCGGCAGACTATCGTCAAGCTGGAGAATAAAGTCCGGGAGCTGGAGAAGCAGCAGGTCACCATCCTGGCCACGCCCCTTCCCGAGGAGAGTGAGTGAAACCCCGGGTCGCAGGACGCATGCGCTACCCGAGGGATTGTGGGGGTTGTAGTTCCACGCAGGTGGTGGCCCCGGGGTGGTTTGCTGAGGCAGGGGCTCCCCCAGGAAGTTGTGGTCTTTTCTTGTTCAGGCATGAAACAGGACCTGCAGAACCTGCGCGACGAGATCAAACAGTTGGGAAGGGAGATCCGCACGCAGCTCAAGGGTGAGCTCCTAGGAAGGCGGGCAGATTCTTCCTCTGATCCTACTGATCTGATCCTGGGATAAGTGGAGAGTGTGTGGCCCAGAGAGGCAAGTGATATATGTAGGTCACACAGCAGGCCTGTGTTTAAAAAAATATATATCTGTCTGTTGGCTTCCACGCCGTGTTCCACAGCCCGTGCCTTTATTTACGATGAAACTGTTGAGTCCTGTAGTTCTTGGTGCCTGTCCAGCGTGCGTTCTTTGCAAAGGCAGATGGGGTTCTGCATACCTGTGGGAGCTCACTGATAGAATTCAAAGAGAAATAAACTTTCTCCTGTCAGAGGCTTAGCATGGGTCATTTTACAATGAAGCTGCGTTTCCCTTACAAATCACGTGGAGACAGGTCCCTCCTCATTGTGTGGCTGGGGGAGGGACCCTGTTCTTGTGCCCTGGTCCCCGGTTTCCAGAAATCACGAGTCAACACGCCCCTACCTCCTCCCTTCCTGCCTTGTGTCTTCCCGCAGCCATCGAGCCCCAGAAGGAAGAAGCTGATGAGAATTATAACTCGGTCAACACAAGGATGAGAAAGACTCAGGTGGGTTTGCTTCTCCTAGAACCAGGGCATTTTCCTAAGTGTTTGATCAATCGCGAGACGACAGATGTCTGTTGAAGGCAAGGCCCTTGGAGACCACAGGCCCCAACCCTTCTTCAAAGGGGCAAACAGGCGTGGAAGAAGATTCTCACTCAAGGTCAAGAACGCAGGTGTCCTAATTCCCAGTCCCTTGCACCCCCTGCTTTCTTCTCCTCTCCATGAGGAGCTGCTGTCCCCCAGGGTGTGACCCAGCCTTGGCTGTTTCCTCGGGAACCAAGATGGGAGCTTGAGTTGAGTAGGGGACAAAAGACATTACTCATGCAGGCGTTGGTGGCTAATGGCTCTTCAGGGAAGGAGTTGGAGAAGTCACAAGTGCCTGGTCAGTTTCCTGCCTATGTGACTGGGCCATCCTCGGCCTGCAGGCAGAATTGGAGAAGTCAGGAATAGGAAGTGCCCTGGGCGGGGACATCTTAGTAAGGAGTTTTCAGGTCATCTGACTGCTGTCCCTGGCGCCCAGCGAGGAGTGGTTTGGGGGTTCTCGGAGGTCAGGGTTGTTGTAGGTTGGGCCCAGAGCTCAAAAAGACCCCAGATGGAAAATGAAGATGGTTGAGGGGCAGCTGTTGGCCAGGAGAGCAGGTGTGTCTCTCAGGGAGGGTCTTGGAGGAATGAGCAGAGTGGAGCCCTCAGGAGAAGGAATAAGGTGGGACAGAGGCTCCAGATGGGGCATTGAAGGGGTTGCCTGTGGTGGCCATGGGTGTGAGAGGCCCAGACAGACCTGTCGCATGTAGCGGCCTGGTGACGTCTGCGCATGCGTGCACAGCACGCTTGCCGTCGACGCAGCCGCGCTGGCTGGCATTTGGCTGGTCTGCCTTCAGTGATGACTGTGCGCCAGCCCTGAGCTGTTCAGATAGAGCAGTGAACCTGGGAATAAGCAAAGGGCGTGAGGACGGAGGAAGCGTTAAGGAGAAAAGAGCCAGGCGCGGGAGAGGGATGGAGAGGGTTGCGGGAGGCAAGGTAGCACCTTAAGGGTGGGAGCGGTGAGTGTTGTACAGGAGGGAGGGCTCAGCAGAAGAGGGGGAAGTCCGAAAGGGGACAGGGACAGGGACAGATCACCTAAGGCCACCTGGGCTCTCGTAGTGGTCTTGCCTTTTCCTCGGACAAATGGGGACGCCTTCAAGGTCATCCCAAGGTGGCCGATGCCGCAGGCAGCTTGGAGAAGCTCCTGTCGTGTGCGCAGTGGGATGCCCAGGCCCAGGTGGGGCGGGGGTCCTTCCCGGGGTGCCCAGCCTGTGCTCTCTCCACCCTCAGCATGGGGTGCTGTCGCAGCAATTCGTGGAACTCATCAACAAGTGCAACTCGATGCAGTCCGAATACCGGGAGAAGAACGTGGAGCGGATTCGGAGGCAACTCAAGATCAGTGAGTTGCAGACGCCCAGTCCACAGGGTCAGGTCACCCCCTGCCCCAGCTCTGAGCCTGGCCTCTCCCTTCACAGCCAATGCTGGGGCGGTGTCCGACGAGGAACTGGAGCAGATGCTGGACAGCGGGCAGAGCGAAGTGTTTGTGTCCAATGTGAGTGGCCATCACCCTCGTCCCTGATGAAGGGGCTGCCCCAGAGAAACCCCCTCTGGCCTGCCGCTGGTGTCCCACCCCGCGCTGCCGTGACCTGTCCGCTCATACCCACTCTCCCTCAGATCCTAAAGGACACCCAGGTGACCCGGCAGGCCCTCAATGAGATCTCCGCCCGGCACAGTGAGATCCAGCAGCTCGAACGCAGCATCCGTGAGCTCCATGACATCTTCACTTTCCTGGCTACCGAGGTGGAAATGCAGGTGAGCCCACGCAGCTTCCCCGGGATGGGAGACGCTGCTCAGGCGGAAGCCCTGGCCGGCCGTGACCGCCAGCCCCCCTCCGCCTCTCAGCCGCTGTCCCCAAGGCTTTGTACCCAGCCCTGGCTTTGCTGCGCTACTGCAGCTCCTAGGGGAGCCGGCGTCTGTGGTGCTGTAGCCAGTGCCACTTCTGCCGCTGGGAGGCAGGGGAGGGCATCTCATTCAGGAGGAGCAGCAGGACCTGCAGGCTGGTGGTGCCAGGAGGAGCTGGGGGAGGGGCGGCTGCACAGCAGCCGGGAGACAGGCCTGGAAGAATGGCTGAATTCAGGGGCCAGAGTTCACCATCTGAAGAAAAAGGTATGAACCCGTGGAGCACACGGCCACAAGCCGCCCCTGCACATACGGGGGGTGCTTGCAAGAAGGCATGGAAAATGGAATTGAGAAAGTTTCTCTGGGGTGCAAAAAAAAAATCTTGAAATCATGTATAGGAGGGATCTTCAAAAAGTGACTGGCCAATGCACGTTAGGAGAAATCTGTGCTTGGATTCCAAATTTGGGGCACCAAAATAAACTCTTATTTTCTTTAAAAAAAAAAAAGAGAGATTTATTTATTTATTTGCGAGGCAAAGACAGAGAGAGGGAGAGAGAGAGAGAGAGGTCTTCCATATGCTGGTTCACTCCCCAAATGGCCGCAACGGCTGGAGCAGAGCTGATCCGGAGCCAGGAGCCAGGAGCTTCTTCCAGGTCTCCCACGCAGGTGCAGGGGCCCAAGCACTTGAGCCTCTTCTGCTTTCCCAGGCCACAGCAGAGAGCTGGATTGGAAGCGGAGCAGCCGGGACTTGGAACCGGTGCCCATATGGCATGCCAGAGCTTCAGGCCAGGGCGTTGACCCGCTGCGCCACAGCACTGGATCCCCGAAAACAAGCTCTTAATTTGCCTTCTGCAGGCGTTTGGATGTCACCTTATGGGGGCAAGGGAAGCGGGGAGATAGGACCACGTGATAGAAGGGATCCCGGAACCATCCCAAGATTCTGAGCCTGGGTCACTTCTGGAGCTGCCTCTGTTGGGGGCAGTTTTTGTTTTGTTTCCGTGGGCCTGGGAGATGCGTCAGTCATTGCCGGGTGGCATGGGCAAAGGCGCAGCTGGCCTCCCCGTCCCCAGCCCCGCTGTGCCCAGGCATCGCTCCCTCTCTGAGCCACCTCATCCCGCGAGCAGGGGGAGATGATCAACCGGATCGAGAAGAACATCCTGAGCTCCGCGGACTACGTGGAACGCGGGCAGGAGCACGTCAAGATCGCCCTGGAGAACCAGAAGAAAGCGAGGAAGGTGAGCCCCCCGCCCCGCCCCGGGCGCAGGCGCCCCACTCGGTCGTCCCTGACCCTCTTGTCTCCCACAGAAGAAAGTCCTCATTGCCATCTGTGTGTCCGTCACGGTCCTCATCCTGGCCGTCATCATCGGCGTGACCATAGCGGTGGGCTAGAGTTGTACATTTTCGGTGAGACCTCCTGGCCCCTCCCCCGCCCCGCCCCCTCCCCAGCCTTCCCTCCTCCCCTCAGACCCTCCTCCCCCTCCTTCCCTTGCAGGCACCGGAAGCTCCAGGGACCCAGGTCCTGGCCTTGTCTCCCTGCAGCACAGAGCCCCCAGTGAGGACCCCCACTCCACCCGGCGCCCTCGGGCCCCTGTACAGCGGTGGCAGGCGGTTCTTCTTGGGTCAGCAGCTGCTCGTCCGTGGGGCCCCCCCTCCCCTTCGAGCTACAGTGCCTGGGCGAGGGAGGGTCTGCCTTGTCCTGTTTGACTGGGACACATGGTTTTGTAAAAAATTAAAAAGAGAGAAAAACGAGCGAGCGAGCTTGGATTGGAGACCCTTGTTGCTGGCGAGCTGGCCCAGCCTCTCCCCACCTGCTGGCCACCCCTGGGGCCAGGCCAGGCCCAGACAGGCCCAGGTCAGGCTGCCCTAGGTGCCGTGCCCACAGCGAGGTACTCCTGCTTTTTCCCTGGGGAAGGACCGCTGAGCACCTAGCCCTGAAGCCATGAGGAGGAGCCAGGTATTTCAAGAAGGAAGGGAAGGGGCTGGCAGGCAGAGGCCCCAGCCCCAGGTCTCGTGATCAGAAGAAATCACTGCTGTTTATGGAAGAGTTCAGCTAACAGAGCCGGTGAGCCCGGGTTAGCGCACCTGGAGGCGCAGGTAGAGGCAGAGGCACCTGAGCCCTGGTTTCCTTGTTGTTGTTGTGTTTTTTTTTTTTTTTTTTAAGATTTATTTATTTATTTGAAAGGCAGAGTTACACAGAGAGAGGAGAGGCAGAGAGAGTTTTCCATCCGCTGGTTCACTCTAATTGGCTGCAACGGCCAGAGCTGCGCAGATCCGAAGCCAGGAGCTTCTTCCGGGTCTCCCACGGGGGTGTAAGGGCCCAAGATCTTGGGTCATCTTTTTTTTTACTTTCCCAGGCCATAGCAGAGAGCTGGATCAGAAGTGGAGCAGCCGGGACTCGAACCAGTGCCCATGTGGGATGCCGGCACTGCAAACAGGGGCTTTAACCCTCTATGCCACAGCGCTGACCCCCGAGCTCCCGTCTCTTTAAGGCTGAGTTTCCAAGGGCTCCTGGTCCCGATGCCTAATTTCTGGATGGGATTGGCTCCACCTGGTTTCAGGGCTAAGCCCAGTCCTGGCCCCTGTCTGGCTGCAGTGGAGCCGCCCAGGCCCTTTCCTTTCACCACATTGCCCCCTGCTGCTCCTGCCACCTGGCAGCAGGGCTGGTGGTGTCCGCTGTGCACTCCTGGACCGCCCAGGACCTGGGCTGGGGAGGGGCGGGATCCACCCATGGGCGGCCCGGGACTGGCAGAGCCCTGCCCGCTCCGCCTCGGGTCCGCGACTGGGGTGCCGCCAGCAGCGTCCCCCGGCGGCCGGGTGTGGCGGTGCACGGCGCTGGCTGCAGACCCAAGATTGGGGCGGCTCCGCCGGCGGTGAGTGGGGCGTGGCTGAGGCGGGGCTTGGTTGGAGCTGGAATTGGTCGGCGGGCGTGAATGTCTTGGAGGAGCTCGGGATTGGCCTGTAGGGATTGGTTTTGGGAGAGGGACCGCCCTACCCGGAGTTAAGAGCTTGGGAGGTGGTGTGGGCGGAGCCTGGGGGACCTCTGGGCTTCTCTGTCCTGCGCATGCGTCTGCAGCGGGATCCTGTCCTGTGGTCCGCTTCTGTCCACCCTCTCAGCTCTCTGCCTTCAAAGTAAAACCGCGAGACGCGCGGCACCTGCTCCCGGGATCCCATAGAAAGCTTGGACAGCCACTACACCACGTGCGTGGCAGCCGAGTGTCCCTGTGCTACCTGTACCTTCCTGGCCATGCTGGACAGTGCCACCTCCCAGGTCACCCAGAACTTGCCGGATAAAGGTGGCTGCAAGGCCAGGTGCTCAGTAGTTTGAACTTTCACTGTGCGCTCTGGGGACCCGGGGGAGGGTTCTGAACAGGTGTCACAAGTTTGGGACAGAAATGGCAGGCAGGTTGACAAGCGGAATGCACACGGGAGATTTCAGAGGCTCCCCTGTGGCCGCCACCCCTTCCCGTGGAACACTGACCTCCGTGCGGGTAGGCTGAGCACTGAATCGTGGCTGGGCGGGCGGCCCACAGCCTAACTCAAGGAGCAGGCTGGGTTAGATGGGACTTTTCCAAGTCCACCTTGCACCACACCCTGCAGCTGTCAGTATTTCACGGCTCCGATTCCCCAGCAAAGGAATCGGTCTAGTCTGCTTGTCAGTTCAGGCTACAGTGTTCTGCCTGGGGATGAATTGGGTGCCCTTTTTGACTCAGACTTGGCTGAGGTGTGTGGGCGGACAGGGGACAGGACGGCGAGGCGAAGGGGGTGTGCACAGGGCAAAGGAGAAGAGCTGTGTGGCTGACAGCTCTGCTACGCCCTGTGGTGATGCTAGGATGGTTCCAGATACTTCTTGTCCTCTTACCCGTCCCCCACCCCCGCAAACGGGAGGATTACACTTCCACTTCACGCCCGGAGCGTGCAGGAAGCTTGGCTGGTGGACTTGGCTTTGGCCGATGGAATGTGGGGAGCCGAGCAAAGTTCTCACTTCCAAACGGAAGCTCGCACCCCCACGCAGAGGTCTGGCAGCTTCCCTTCCCCTATCCCTGTGTCGTGAGCCTCCTGGCAGTTTCCAGATCTCGGCTTCTCTCTCAGCCTGGAACCTGGGAGGAAAAACGGCAGGAAGCTGGGTTGCAGCCCACCTGGGAAGGGCCCTGGCGTGTCCTGACTTACTGATACGCGGAGGTTGTTACAGTCGTAATTACTTTTAGCAAACTGCTGCAGAATTAGTACGCAGATGTAGAGGGCTGCTACAACTTAAAAAGGGGGGAGGGGGCTGGTGCTGTGGCATAGCAGGTAAGGCCGCCTCGTGCAGTGCCAGCATCCCATAAGGGCGCCAGTTCGAGTCCCAGCTGCTCCGCTTCCAATCTAGCTCTCTGCTATGGCCTAGGAAAGCAGCAGAGGATGGCCCAAGTCCTTGGGCCCCTGCAGCCATGTAGGAGACCAGGAAGAAGCTCCTGGCTCCTGGCTTTGGATCGGCACAGCTTTGGCCGTTGTGGCCAATTGGGGAGTGAACCAGTGGATGGAAGACCGCGCGCTCTCTCTCTCTCTCTCACTCTCTCTGCCTCTCCTCTCTCTTTGTAACTCTGATTTTCAAGTAAAATAAATAAATATTAAAAAAAAAAAAAAGGAAAAGGAAAGCCTGCACTGTGCGGCAATGGCCTTGAGCTGGCCAGGAGGCTCTCCCTGGAGTTGGAGAGATGGTGACTCACTGTAGAGTGGTTAAACCGCAGCTGGAAACAGCTATGAAAATAATAATGAGCAGTCATGGGCGTGGGGACTTTTGGCAAATAATCAGGGAAAGAGAATATCAGTAGCTTTCTTTCACTGCTGTCGGGTACATTTGACAAGTTCCTATGAGAAAGAGAGAGATCTTGCATCTGCTGGTTCACTATCCAAATGCCCACAATGCCAGAGCTGAGCTGGCATATGGATTGCTAGCAGTGTAGGCCGGGATTTAACCTGCTGCACCAAAAGCATTAGCTCCTGCTCCTCTTCTGATCCAGCTCTCTGCTGTGGCCTGGGAAAGCAGTGGAGGATGGCCCAAGTCCTTGAGCCCCTACACCCACGTGGGAGACCTGGAGGAAGCTCCTGGCTCCTGGCTTAAGATTGGCCCAGCTGCAGCCATTGTGGCTACTTGGGGAGTGAACCAGAAGACAGGCCTTTCTCTCTCTCTCTCCCTCTTTCTCTCTCAGTAGCTCTGCTTCTCAAATGAATAAATTAAATATTAAAAAAATTTTTTTTAAACTTATCTTCATTTTATGTGAAAGGGAGGGAGGGAGGGAGGGAGGGAGGGAGGAAGGAAGGGAGAGAGAGAGCTCTCTTCCATCCTCTGAATTATTCCCCAAATGCCTACAACAGCAATGGCTGGGCCAGACCAAGGCCAGGAGCCCGGGGTGGGGGGCTCAAAAACTTGGGCCATCGTCTGCTGCCTCCTGGGGTGCACATGAACCAGAGCTGGATTGGAAGCAGAGGTAGAACTTGATGCCAGCACTCCGACATGGGCTGTGGGCATCTCAAGCACCTAAAGTCTGACCCTGGTCCCCAGCACCTGAGACATCCTGCCGGGAAGATGTTGGACAGGACCCCCAGCGCTCCCTGAGAACTGACCCACCCCCAGGGAAGAATCCCCTGGTTCATTTGTCCCCGTGGCCCTGCCCTGCCCTGAGACTGGACCATCCTTTTCCGTTTGGTCTCCTTGGCCACATTTGAGGGGCCATTGGAGGCTATGACTTTGTGAGGTGGAGTCGCTTTCTCTGTCTCCTTCATGCCTATAGCCATTTGAGGACCCAAGGTTTGAACACTCAAGAGCTGGTGGCTTTGGCTGGGCGTAGGGGAATGTGAGGGAGGAGCAGTACAATTTCTTTGATATTTGGTTTGTCTATTTGATTCCACTCAGTTCCAAGGGCCGATAGCTGCATCCATATATGTATATATATGTTATAAGTCAGAGTTACACACAGAGAAGGAGAAGCAGAGGGGGAGAGAGAGGTCTTCCATCCGCTGGTTCACTCCCCAAATGGTCGCAGTGGCTGGAGCTGAGCCAATCTGAAGCTGAGCCAATCTGAAGCCAGGAGCCAGGAGCTTCTTCCGGGTCTCCCACGTGTGTGCAGGGGCCCAAGCACTTGGAAATTCTTCCAGTGCTTTGCCAGGCCATAGCTGAGAGCTGGATCGGAAGTGGAGCAGCCAGGACTCGAACCGGCGCCCACATGGGATGCTGGCGCCACAGGCTGTGGCTTTACCCTGTTGTGCCACAGCGACCCCCCTCCAGTTCTTTCCAGTCCTGCCTCTCATGCCTCTCTTCAGACTCAATGGCAGCCCTCTCTCTTGGGAGAGCTCCACTCCTAATGTCCTCCCTCTGAATCATCTTGACTAATGCAAAGAAATGTACTGGGAACTCCGGTGATGGGTTGCGAGGTTTTTACAACACGCGTAACAACCACACACTTAATAAGGCCCTTGCCACAGGATGAGTTTTAATTTAACTTTGTTGCTCAAGGGCCTTCTCGGTAGGACCTTTTACTGGTGAAAAAATATGGCTCGCTTGCCTGGAGTTTCTATAGTCTCTTCCATTTCTGCTTAAAAACTCATGGCAGGGGGCAGCATTGTGATGTGGTGGGTTAAGCCGCCGCCTGTAACACCAGCATCCCATATGAATGCCGGTTCGAGTCCTGGCTACTCCACTTCCGAACCAGTTCCCTACTAATGGCCTTGGAAAAGCTGAACATGGCCAAGTGCATGTCTCCCTGTGGGAGACCCTGAAGAAGCTCCTGGCTCCTGGCTTCGAATGGGCCCAGCTCCAGCTATTGTGGCCATTTGGGGAGTGAGCCAGTGGGTGGAAGATCTCTGTCTCTCTCTAATTCTGCATTTCAAATAAATTGAATATATATATATATATATATATATAAGCTGGAATCAGAAGTGGAGCAGCCTGGACTTGAACTGGGGCCCATATGGGGTGCCGGTGCCATCTACCCACTTTGCCTCAATGCCGGCCTCAGCCTGGGTCTTCCAAAGATAGGAAAAAGAAGAGATGCCCTTTCTCCTAAATGACATGACTCAGTATACATCCTTTCTGCTTTAAGCCTGGTAGGAAGAATTTAGTCACATGGCCACAGCCAGCTGAAAGGGTTGCTGAGAATAGAATATTTTTTAAAAGTTTATTCATTTTTATTTATTTGGAAGGCGCAGCAACAGTGAGGGAGATAGATAGATAGATAGATAGATAGATAGATAGATAGATCGATCGATCTTCCATCCACTGGTTCACTCCCCAAATCCCAGCAATAGTCAAGGCTGGGCCAGGCTGAAGGCAGGAGCCAGGAACTCTGCCCGGGTCTCCCATATAGGTGGCAAGACTCAATACCTGTGCCATCATTCTGCTGCCCAGTAGGCACATGAGCAGGAAGCTGGACTGGAAGCAGGAGTAGAGGCAGGACTGGTCCCAGGCACTCAGGTATGGGCTGCAGTTGTTCCAAGTGACAGCTGCACCTGCTATGCCACCACACCTGCCTCCAGAAACATAGCTTAATCCTGAGGGTTTTACTGGTATTGTGGCTGCAGTGGGTTAAGGTACTGCCTGCCATGCCGGCATCCCATGTGAGTTCTGGTTCGAGTCCTGGCTCCACTTTTGATTTGGTTCCCTGCTGATGCACCTGGGAGGGCTTCAGAAGATGGCCCAAGGATTGCGGGCACCCAGATGGAGTTCTCAATTCCTGGCTTCAGCCTGGCCCAGCTGGGACCATGCCATGGAGGCTATCTGGGAAGTGAAGCAGTGGATGGAAGTGCTCTCTCTCTCTCTCTCTCTCTCTACTCTGCTTTCAAATAAGAAAAAAAAATCTTTAAAAGAAAAGTTCTTCTCTGGAAGAGGAGAGAACGGATACCACTGGGTGTGAATTCTTCACAGCTGTATTAGTTCCCTACAATGACGTGACAATGATCACACATCTAGTGGCTTAAAACAACACACATTTGTCCTCTTATAGTCTTAGAGGCCAGAAGTCCAAAATCAGTTTCACAGAGCTGAAGTTAGGGTGTCGGCAGGCTGGTCCCTACTGGGGGCTCTGATGGGGAATCTGTCTCCTTGCTTTTTCCAGCACCTGCTGGCTGCCTGTGTTGCTTGGCTGCTGGCCCCATCCTCCGTTGGAAATCGCATCCATCCAGTCTCTGAGGCCATCGTCAGCTGCCCTCTCTGACTCTTTCTTTTTTTAAAAAGATTATTTATTTGAGGCCGGCGCCACGGCTCAATAGGCTAATCCTCTGCCTGCGGCGCCGGCACCCCGGGTTCTAGTCCCGGTCGGGGCGCCGGATTCTGTCCCTGTTGCCCCTCTTCCAGTCCAGCTCTCTGCTGTGGCCTGGGAGTGCAGTGGAGGATGGCCTAAGTCCTTGGGCCCTGCACCCACATGGGAGACCAGGAGAAGCACCTGGCTCCTGCCTTTGGATAAGCACGATTCACCGTCCGCGGCGGCCATTGGAGGGTGAACCAACGGCAAAGGAAGACCTTTCTCTCTGTCTCTCTCTCTCCCTGTCCACTCTGCCTGTCAAAAAAAAAATATTCGTTTATTTGAAAGTTAGAGTTAGAGAGAGGAGGAGAGAGAAAGAGATAGAGAGAGAGAGATATATATATAGAGAGAGATCTTCCATCCACTGGTTCATTCCCCAATTGGCTGCAACGGCTGGAGCTGAGCCAATCCGAAGTCAGGATCTAGGAGCTTCTTCTGGGTCTCCCATGCGGATGCAGGAGCCCAAGGCTTTGGGCCATCTTCTACTGCTTTCCCAGGCCATAGCGGAGAGCTGGATTGGAAGTGGAGCCATCCCATATGGGATGCCGGCACTGCAGGTGGCGGCTTTACCTGCTACGCCACAGCGCCGGCCCCAACCCTCTCTGATTCTTATTTCTCCGGTCTCTCTCTTCCAAGGACCCCTGTGATCACACTGGGCCCATCTGGATAAGGCAGGGATCTCTTCCCCATCCTCAGCTCCTCCTTACCTTAATCACATTCTCAAAGTCCCTTTTGCCATTGTACAAGAGACTTCACAAAGTTTGTGGAAAATGGAATTGAAAGCCAACACGAGCCTAGTGTTTAAGATACCCGCATCCCGTATTGGAGTGCCTAGGTTGTTCACTGCCCAGCTCTGGCTCCTGACTCCTGGGAAGCAGTGATGATGGCTCAAGAACTTGGGTCTCTGCCACCCACAAGGGAGACCTGGACAGAGTTCTCAGCTTCCAGCTTCTGCCATGCCCAGCCCAGCCCAGCCCAATCCCAGACATTTAGGCATGTGAGGAGTGAACAAGTAGACTGGCTGGAGGTCTCTCTCTCTCTCTCCCCCTGCCAAAACCAATAAAAAGATGCATATTTGGGGACCAGCATTATGGCACAGCTAGTTAAGCCACCATCTGCAACACTGACAACGGCATCCCACATGGACACCTGTTCGAGTCCCGGCTGCTCCACTTCCTACCCAGCTCCCTGCTAATGTGCCTGAGAGAGCAGTAGAGGATGGCCTAAGACTTTGGTCCTCTGTACCCATGTGGGAGACCCGGATGGAGTTCCAGGCTCCTGGCTTCGGTCTGGTGCAACCCCAGCTGTTGTGGACATTTGGAAGATATTTTCTCTCTCTCCCTCCCTCCCTTCCTCTCTTGTAAGATTTTATTTATTTGAGAGGTAGTTACAGAAAGAGAGGGAGAGACAGAGAGAAAGGTCTTCCTTCCACTGGTTCACTCCCCAAATGGCCGCAACTGCTGGAGCTGGGCTGATCCGAAGTCAGGAGCCAGGAGCTTCTTCCAGGTCTCCTCCGTGGGTGCAGGGCCCCAAGCATTTGATCCATCTTCCACTGCCCTCCGAGGCCATAGGCAGAGAGCTGGATTGGAAGAGGAGCAGCTGCGGGGACATGAACTGGCACCCATATGGAATGCTGGCACCACAGGCAGAGGCCTAGACTACTACACCACAGCGCTGGCCCTGTCACTCTTCCTTTCAAATAAACAAACAAACAAACAAATAATCTTTCAAAAGCAAAACGAAACCAGAGGTTTCTCCAGCCAGCAACAGGCAACACAGGCAGAATGGGAAGGCAGAGAAAAGTGGAGTAGGGCAAGGGCTTGATGGCGCTGCCGGCTGTGACGTCAGGAACCCCAGCAAAGGAGTGGAGGTGGCCCATGGCAAGCAAAGAAAGCGACCTTGGCGCTGGTGTTATGGCGTAGCAGGTAAAGCCGCCTGCAGTGCCAGCATCCCATATGGGCGCTGGTTCAAGTCCCGGCTGCTCCACTTCTGATCCAGCTCTCTGCTGTGGCCTGGGAAAGCAGTGGAATATGGCCCAAGTGCTTAGGCCCCTGCACCTGTGTGGGAGACCTGGAAGAAGCTCCTGCTTCTGGCTTCGGATGGGTGCAGCTCCGGTCATTGCAGCCATTTGGGAAGTGAATCAATGGATGGAAGATTCTTTCTCTCTCTCTGCCTCTGCTTTTCTGTAACTCTGTCTTTCAAACAAATAAACAAATTGAAGGAAGGAAAGAGAAAGAGAAAGAGAAAGAGAGAGAGAGAGAGAGAGAGAGAGAGAGAGAGAGAGAGATAACCCTGGCCGCTCTGGCCAAACCCAGCTGAATTCTGCTGATAACCTGGGTGAGCCTGCATGTGAACTCCAGATACGAGCCCAGGCTAAAGAGCCTACTCAGCCAAGCCTGCGGGACTTGGGACCCACAGGGCTAGGAGAAATGGAGCCGGTTTTTAGCTCCTACAATTTGTGATCATCTAACCTAACATGGCGACATCTGACCTGAGGTTTGACAGGAGAGAAGGAGCAGCCTGGGCAAAACGAGGTCACTGGGTTCCACCCCAAGTCCAGAGCAAGGGCAAAGGCCCCAAGGCCGTGCAGGAACGAGAAGAAAGCGAACGCCATCCTGGCTGGAGGCTGCCGGGTGGAAGGAGTAGGTGGGAGGGGGCCCCGGCCGGGGAGGCACTGTAGGGCAGGCAGGCTCGGGGTTCGTGTGTGCGGTGCTGTGTGTCGGTCACCTTAGCTGAATTCAGAGTGAATGCCCGGCCGCAGCCTGTGCCTGCCTCTGCCTCAGCCCTGCACCCATTTCTTCAGTGCTCTGGCTGGGCCGGGGACCATGGCCGCAGTCCGCGGTACAGACTCAGGGTTGATGCCAGCTATTGCCCCAGAAGCAGTGACAATGGTTTGGCATTCCCCCAGTGCAGTCACTACCCAGCATCACCTGGGAGGTAAGGGAAGGTAGGACAGAAGAAAAGACAAGGCTAGGAGTCAGACCCCCTGGACATTCCCCATAGGACGAAAGCAGACAAAAGGAAAAGTGTTGTGGCGCAGTGGGTTAATTTACGGCTTGTGAGGCCGGCATCCTGTATGGGAGCACCAGTTCAATTCCCGGCTGCTCTGCTTCCAATCCAGCTCCCTGCTAATGGGTCTGGGAAAACCAGCAGAAGATGGCCCAAGTACCTGGGTTCCTGCCACCCATGGCATCCAGCTGGGAAAGGAAGAAGTAAACCATATTTACAGACAACATGATACCATATAGAAAAATCTTCAGGGATACAATCACTGCTACCCATTAAAAAAAAAATGAACTCAGCCAAGTTGTGGAATACAAGAATAATGTACAAAAGCCGGCGCCACAGCTCACTAGGCTAATCCTCTGCCTGCGGCACTGGCACACCGGGTTCTAATCCCGGTCGGGGCACCGGATTCTGTCCCGGTCGCTCCTCTTCCTGTCCAGCTCTCTGCTGTGGCCAGGGAGGGCAGTGGAGGATGGCTGTACCCACATGGGAGACCAGGAGAAGCACCTGGCTCCTGGCTCCTGATCAGCGCAGTGTGCCAGCCGCAGCGCACTGGCCGCAGTGGCCATTGGGGTGTGAACCAACGGAAAAGGAAGACCTTTCTCTCTGTCTCTCTCTCTCACTGTCCACTCTGCCTGTCAAAAAAAAAAAAAATGTACAAAAATACATTGTATTTCCCATCACTAGCAAGGAACAACTCCAAAAAAAAAATCAAATAACTCATTTATCCTAGCAACAAAATAAATAAAATATTGTGATATAAATTGAACAAAAGAAGTGTAAGATTTTTATACTGACAAATGAAACACTGAAAGAAATTAAAAATCTACACAAATGAAAACACATTCCTTGTTCCTGAGTTTAGGTTTAATATTGTTAAGATGGCGCTACCTCTCAAATTAATCAAAGGATTCAATGCCATTCCTATCAGAGTCTCAGCAAGCTTTTTGTGTGTGTGTATGGGGGTGGGGGGAGTCAAAATTGACAAGCTGCTCCTAAAATTTCTATGGAAATACAAAGGATCCCAAAAAATAATTTTGGGGGCTGGCACTGTGGCATAGTAGGTAAAGCCTCCACATGCAGCGCCAGCTTCCGATATGGACACCAGTTCGAGTCCTGACTGCCTGATCCAGCTCTCTATCGTCTGAGAAAGCAGTAGAAGATGGGCCAAGTGCTTGGAAGACCCAGAAGCAGCTCCTGGCTCCTGGCTTTGGATTGGTCCAGCCCCAGCTGTTTTGGCCATCTGGGGAGTGAGCCACAGATGGAAGATCTTTCTCTGTCTCTACCTCTCTGTGTCTGTAATTTTGCCTCTCAAATAAATAAATCTTTCAAAATTTTTAAAATTTAAGAAAAAATTGAAATAGAAGAACAAATTAGAGGACGCATAGGTCCTGATTTCAAATCTTTCTACAAAGCTATAGCAACCAAAACAGTGAGGTACTGGCATAAAGACAGGTGGAATAAAATTGAGACTCCAGGGGCAAATGTTTGGGGCAGAGGTTCAGACACTACTTGGGATGTCTGCCTGGGTTTGAGTCCTGACTCTGCTTCTGATTTCGGCTTCCTCATAATGTGTAACCTGGGAGGCAGCAGGTGATGGGTCAGGTACTTGGTCTCTGCTACCCACATGGGAGGCCCAGGTTCTTATTCCAGCCCTGGCTGCTGTAGGCATTTGGGGAGTGGCCCAGCGAATGGAAGATCTCTGTCTGCCTTTCAAATACATTTTAAATAATCTTTAATAAATTGAGAGTCCAGATAAAACTCCTCGTATTTACAGTCAGTTTATTTTCAACAAGGGTGTCAAGACAATTTAGTGTAGAAAGAATAGTCTTTTCAACAAATGTAACTGGGACAATTGGATATCCACATGCAAAAGAATCAAGTCAGACCCCCCTGCCTCAAATCATATACAAAAATTAACTCAAAATGGATCAAAGACCTAAATGTGAGAGTTTTTAGCTTTATGCCATTCATAGTTTATAAAAACTCTTAAGAGTTTATAACTGGCCGGCGCCGTGGCTCAATAGGCTAATCCTCTGCCTTGGCGCCGGCACACCGGGTTCTAGTCCCGGTCGGGGCACCGGATTCTGTCCCGGTTGCCCCTCTTCCAGGCCAGCTCTCTGCTGTGGCCTGGGAGTGCAGTGGAGGATGGCCCAAGTGCTTGGGCCCTGCACCCCATGGGAGACCAGGAGAAGCACCTGGCTCCTGCCTTCGGATCAGCGCGATGCGCCAGCCGCAGCGCACTGGCCACCCTCATTGGAGGGTGAACCAACGGCAAAAGGAAGACCTTTCTCTCTGTCTCTCTTACTGTCCACTCTGCCTGTCAAAAAAAAAAAAAAAGAGTTTATAACTAAGTTATAAACTTTCTAAGCGCTCATAAAACTTTCAGCTGTGAACTCTTAGATAAAAACATAAGCATAAATCTTCATGCCCTTAAATTAGGAAATGGTTTCTTAGATATGGCACCCCAAGCACAGGAAACCAAATAAGAAAAAAAAAATGTAAAAAGGAACTGGACATCATGTTTCAAACAGCACCATCAATAAAGTAAAAAGGCAATTCACAAGTGACGAGGATTTTGGCAAATCATAAGGCGCCTGAACTCTTAACCACTCAACAGCAAAAGGAGAACCAAATTTAAAAATGGGCAAAAAATGCACAGGCATTTTTCCAAAGATAATATGTAGATGGCCAGGAAGCACATGAAAAGACACTCAACATCATTTGCCATCAAGGAAAATGTAAGCCCTAGCTACAAAACTCACGCCTACCAGGATGGTCACCATACTGACCAACGAACCTTACAGATGACAGTAAGTATTGGTGAGGATGTGGAGAAGCTGGAACCCTCACGCCCTGTTGGGAGGAATGCGGAATGGTGCAGCTGGTTTGGAAAACATCCCCAAGTGGATTGACACATAGTTATCATATGAGCCTGCAATTCTGCTTAGTATAGTACACACCAGAGGACTGGAAACAGGTCCAGACAAAGGTTTCTATCTGAATGTTCCTAGTAGCATGACACAAAATAGCCAAATATGCAAACATTTCAGGGGTCCACCAGCTGATGAGTGGGCAAACAAAACAGTATTATTTGATAATAAAAGTAATAATACAAGCTACCCAATGGAGGAAACTTGAAACATAATGGTAAGTAAAACTGAGTCACAAAAACCCATATATTGTTTGATTCCATTTACTTGAAATGTCCAGAACAGAAAAGTCCAGAAAGTAGATCAGTGAGTGACCAGAGCTGAGTGGTTAGGACAGGGGGTGGGGGGTGGGGCGGATAGGGAGTGAGCTCACAGGCATGGAATTTCAAGGGGATGAACATGTTCCAGAACTAGATGGTGACGGTTGCATAACCCAACTGTACAGTACGTAAGATGTATCCTGTAAAGCTGTGTGGGAGCCTCAGGTGTGGCTGCCTGGAATGCCCAAGGAGACCATGGGATTTCAGTCGATACTCAAGGGTATCATTGGTTAGTGTATATGGTATCCCGGGCCCAACTTTTCCAAGGTGCCTCCTTACCCCTAAGCTAAACCAACCTGTTCAGAGCCCGCCTCCTTCCAGTCTGCTCCATTTCTTTCTGCCATCAGACTTTGGTTCCAACCTGGACAGGTAGGAGCCGGGGGTCAGTGTTCATCTTGCTCTGGGTATGAGGAGGAGCAGGGATACTCTTCCTCCAGCCATGATACTCCAGCCCTGCCATTGCCCATGGGCCTTGTTCTGCTGGGATCAGCCACATGGCCTCTTTCAAGGCTAGTTTCTGAGGGCCTGGGCACGACAATGCAGAGACCCCTGCCATCAAGGAGGGGCATCGGCTTCTGGTGCTGATCACCGACTGGGCTGTGGGTTCAGAGTCCCCAGGAGTAGCCGGTGGGGCTGGAGATGAGTTACATGCTGCTCATTTCCTGCCATGGCCCAGTCTTGATGGGAACAGAAATGAGGTTCTGGTCCACTCTGACCTTTGGCTTTGTTTTGGGTTGGGGGAAGGCCCTAGCGGTTGGAAATTATAACCTGGAATCAATTCTTGAATATTCTTCGAGAAATATTCTATAGGAACTTGAGCACTTAAGTGATTTGGTCCAAAGGGCGGCATACTAACCACACAGCTTGTGCCTCTCATTTGTATCATCTGATTTATTTTGTGGATAATTTCAACATAGACAGGCCTTACTAAAAAGGAAAGGAGGGAAGGAAGAAAGGGCTGAGAGTACATTTCACAGTGGCCGGTCTTTTTTAAATCAGTCCTCTCCCAGTGACATTGAGTGTTCCCAGTGCTTTCTTACCAGAGTTTGCCACACTGGACATTCTGCTGCCTTCAACTTTTCCAAAGAGGGGAAGGGAAATCTGTGGTGTAAATCCCAAGGCCTACTTGCTGGGTCAAAGGATTTGTACATTTAACTTTTTTTTTTTTTTGCTAAGCATCATCTAATAATTTTTCCAAATGGCTGTACCAGTTTACACTGAGCAGACAGCCTCCTGTTTTGCTTTTCCATTTTTGGTGGGTCTTTGAGAATTGACTGTGTAACAGCTGTGTAGCTCTCCAGAGAATGGATACACGGGGGGAACTATGTAAGCGTCTTCTTTTCCCATGGATGCAGACAATCATATGCATCATAAATTCACAGGAATATTCAGAGTTGTTCTGGATGCCTCTAACATTCTATTGACTTATTCTTTAGCCAATAATATCCTATCTTCACGCCAAGGCTTTTAGCATTTGACTACCTAGGATGATAAATGCATCACCTTGAAACATCGCATCTGTCTTTAAAAATATATATTGCATACGAACTCGGAATCTTTGAGTTTGGTTCAGAGAATCAACATCTTTTCATACCGAGTCTTCTTGTTCAGATCTTACCCTTCAGGTAAGGTCTCTCTGTCATTTCATTTTCTTTCATTAACAATTTGCACATTTCTCGTGAGGTGTATCTCCTGTGTAGTTTCTTGGTTGTGAGTGGGAACCTTTTTCCCTTTGAGTATGCTTCCTGATTTTTTTGCTGCAGTGTGCATGACAGGGAAAAGGGTCAGAAGTAGAATTACTCAGTAGAAAGATTTCCATGGTCAAGTAAGCCTGGGCTAAACACAGCTCAGCAGATCTGTTTGTTGCAGAATCCCCAAGAAGGGCATAGAGAATTTCCTGCACGTAGAGGCCATGGAACCCTTTGTCATCCTGGGACACACTCTGGGAAAGGATGCATCTGTCGGGGGCGGAGGGGGGTCTCGCAACTTCCACCTGCTCCTTCCCAACCAAACGCAGCAGACCACCCAGTGTCCAGTGCAAGCTTTAATGCGCAATACTCGGCGAGGGCCCTGTCTCGGCGGCTGCTGGCCGGCACTGTGGCTCTGTTGGGAGACAGCTGGGCCAGATGCCTGGGGGCGTGGAGTCTAACGAGCCGGGGAACAAGGAGATTGAGCAGGCACCCTGTGGGGGCCGGGCTCCTGGGGGTGCGGTGGAGGGGGCTGTGGGCTTCAGGCTGGCCCCTCCTCAGGCATTCCTAGCAAAGCCACCAGGGGCTCCAGGGGCGTGGGGGTCCCCAGGGGCACAGGGTGGGTGCGTTCGTGCTTGCGTAGGTCGCTGGCGCTCAGGAAGGCCTTGGGGCAGTGGGGGCAGGTGTAAGGGCGCACGGAGCTGTGGGTGCGGCTGTGTTTGCGCAGCCCAGCGCGGTCTGAGAAGCTCTTGCCGCACTGGCTGCAGGGAAAGGGCCGCAGCTCCGGGTGGGAGCGCTCGTGCCGCCGCAGCAAGGTCATTGTGGCGAAGCTCTCCTTGCACTCGCGGCACGCAAACTGCGGCGGCTTCTCATCGGCCTCCTCACCCCCCACCTCGCCTGCCCCTCCCAAGGGACCGGGAGCCTCCCCGACCGCAGCATCCTGGCACTCCACGTGCTCCACTGTCATACCTACCACTTGCCACTGGGTGGCCATCACACCGCCGGACTCCGGCGGCAGCCCCAGCAACCCTGCCGGAGGGTCTCCTAACCCTGTACCTGCTGCAGGGGCAGCCGAGCCCTCGCCCGCCACGCCGACGGGCAGCGCCAGCCCCACGACCAGCTCCTGCTGCGGGGGAGCCCCCGACGCCTCGCTGCTTCGATGGGTCCGCTCGTGCTTCCGCAGGCTCGATGACACCACGAATGACTTGCCGCAGGCGTTGCAGTGGAACGGGCGCTCCCCGGAGTGCACGCGGCTGTGCTTGGTGAGGCTGGCGCGCTCGGCGAAGGCTCGCCCGCACTCCTCGCAGCGGAAGGGCCGCTGGCCCGAGTGCACCAGCGCGTGCCGCTTGAGGTCCCAGGACGCCACGAACGTCTTGTCGCACTGCAGGCACTTGAAGGGCCGGTCGCCCGTGTGCACGCGCCGGTGCATGGCCAGGTCAGCGGGCTGCCGGAAGTCCTTGCCGCACTTTTCGCAGCGGTACGGCTTCACGCCCTCGTGCGCACGCTGGTGGCGCCGGAAGCTCGAGGGGTCGGAGAACATGCGGCCGCAGCGCGGGCACAGGAAGGGCTTCTCCCCGGAGTGAGTGCGCTCGTGGCTCTGGTAGGAGCTGAGCTGCGTGAAGCCCTTGCCGCAGGCCGGGCAGCGATAGGGCTTCTGCGCCGCGTGGATGCGCTGGTGGCAGGTGAGTGAGGACGAGCGGGAGAAGCTCTTCCCGCACTCAGAGCAGAGGAAGGGGCGCTCGCCGGTGTGGGACCTGTGGGGGCGTGGAGGAGCGGGGATGTAACAGATCCACAACCTGACTGCCTCAGCCCAATGCCGTAAGAGCCATAAGGTAGCACCCCAACCTTCAGTTGCCGCCCCCCCCCCCCCCATTCCAGGGAAGGCGCCTCTCGTACATCGAAGGCCTGGACAGACCAGGCGCCACGCCCAGCCATACTGGGGCTCCTCCAGTCGCTCTTGCCCTGTCCCCACCCCCACGACTGTCCCATGGGGGCAGCAACTTCTCTCACTTGCCCAGCCCACCCACCTTCCCACTGGCTCGCAGTCGCTCTTTGTGACTCATCCCCAAGCCCCATTGGCTCAGCGGCACTGTTGCCCCGCCCCCGCGCCGGGAGCTCACCGCTCATGGTTGCGCAGGTCCTTGAGCTCGGCGTAGGCTTTGCCGCAGCGCTCGCAGCCATAGGGCCTCAGGCCGGCGTGTGTGCGCCGGTGCTTGCGGAACACTGAGGGGTCAGCGAAGCTCTTGCCGCAGTCAGCGCAGGCGTAGGGTCGCTCGCCTGTGTGGCCGCGCTGGTGGATCTTGAGCTTGGAGAGCGCACCATAGGCCTTGGGGCAGTGCGCGCAGCGGAAGGGCAGCTCCCCCGCGTGCGAGGCCAGGTGCACACGCAGGCACACGGGCTGCATGAAGCGACGGCCACACTCGGGGCATGGGAAGGGCTTCTCGCCGGTGTGGCTGCGCCCGTGGCTGCGCAGCTCGGGGGCTGTCTTATAAGCCTTGGGGCACAGTGGGCACGCATAGGGCCGAGGCTTAGCCGCTGACCCTGACACCTTGTCCCCACTGGCTTCCTCCGCCTTGGGTTCTGTCTCTGGCTTTGGCTTCCCTTCGGTAGCCTCCTCCGTGCAGTCCGAAGGCCCATGTGTGGCAGCATGGCGCGCTGCCCTGGGAGCGTTTGGAAACGTCTTGGTGCAGGACAGGCACTTGTAGCGCCGGCCTGAGCGCTTGTAGCCAGGAGTGGGAGACCGGGGCTCTGCAGCCTCCACCTCCATGACCTTGGTGGGCGGGGCTTCTCTGCAAGAGAAGCAAAGTTAGTCTGAAACCACATCCCTTCGCTCCTTCTTCAAGGCCATGGCCTCTTACCAAAGCCCTTTCAAGATCTCAGCGAGAAACCCATCATATCTGCATTTCCCACCCAGGCTGCAGCCTGAAGCACCACGGGGACCCCACATCCTTTCTAGGAAGCATTCCTGAATCTGTCACCCTGTGCTCAAATTCCATCTCTGATCTGTTGCTGTTCAATGGTCAAAAGAGTTGGGCCAGATGACTTGAGAGAAGTTAAACGGTCCCCAAGCTCCACAATTTTCTTTTTTTTTTTTCTTTTCTTTCTTTCTTTCTTTTTTTTTTTTTTTTTTTACAGGCAGAGTGGACAGTGAGAGAGAGAGACAGAGAGAAAGGTCTTCCTTTGCCGTTGGTTCATTCTCTAATGGCCGCCGCGGCCGGCATGCTGCGCTGATCCAAAGGCAGGAGCCAGGTGCTTCTCCTGGTCTCCCATGGGGTGCAGGGCCCAAGCACTTGGGCCATTCTCCACTGCACTCCCTGGCCACAGCAGAGAGCTGGCCTGGAAGAGGGGCAACCGGGACAGAATCCGGCGCCCCGACCGGGACTAGAATCCGGTGTGCTGGCGCCACAATGCAGAGGATTAGCCTAGTGAGCCGCGGCGCCAGCAAAGCTCCACATTTTTCCAAACTCTGTGGCGTTCCCTGAGGGCCAGGTTCCATCCATCGCATCATCTTGCTGCTTCAGCTCAGTGTCCAAGGACTGTGCCAGGACGCACGGTCCTGTGCCAGGCTGCAGGGGCACAGGGCACCCAGGTATGGGCCAAGCCTGAAGGTCTCCAAGCGCCCAGGGCATTCCCACCGGGTCCAGAAGAGGGCGGAGCCAATAGGCTAAATGTGGTTGGCACTGCCTGGAAGTAAGGGGTCCCTAGCATCTGTGTCCTATCTTTCCCCTCTGGTGGCTTTGCTCCCGGAGACAGCAACTGCTCGGGCAGAATTCTGGCCTTGCACAGCTGTAAGTAACTCCACCCCAGACAGGAATCCCAGTCCACCCTCTGCTCTGGAATCTCTCTCTTGGCCTGTTCCTGTAAGACTGGTAATGGGGCGTTTGTTCTATCAAGGCAGCCTGAGCCTCTGCTGGCGGTTAGAAGCCTCTTCCTGGTGCATGGTCGCTGTAGGTGCTCCAGTGTAGCCTCCCGGGCCCCCAGCTCTGGCTGAGGTGCCTACTTCCTGGTCCAGAGCCCAGACACCCTCCACCCAGCTGCTCCTGGGATCATGGCTGGAGGAAATAGGATTAACGGCTGCATTAGTCTTAACACCAGCTCATCCTCCCTCGGGGATGAAGGGAAGAGGATTACGGCAGATCCACTTAAGGAGTGCTCAGCAGCTGCAGCTGTGGGGGGGGGGGGGCTGGGGGAGAGCCAGATGTGCTCAGAGCCTAGGAAGCCTGTGTTGCACCTCCAGCCCAGGGACCCGCTTCCCAAGAGACCTCGGTGAAATCAGTGCCTGCCTATGGTTCTGTCTCCTCACCTGCACACCTTGGGGGGCTGCTGGCTTCTAAGCTGGGACGGTGGGGTTGAGGGGGAGGACGGAGCTGAGCAGAGCTAGGAGGGTGAGGGAGAAACAGAGAGAGAGGCTCGGGGCCCCTTACTCCAGGAAAGGACGCAGCGTACCTGGTGGGCCACGGGAGGACCTGAGGGTGAGGGGCAGGAGTCGGCACCCTTCTTCTGGAGGCCCTGCCTCAGCCCTACTTGCTGCCCTGCCCCTCACCGGAATCTCCTACCAGACGATGCTCCCTGTCCCTTGCTCAAGAACTTTCCATTGCTTCCATCTGGCCATGCAAGCTCCCAGCCCCTTCCTGGTGGTTCTGAATCCTACCAGTCCTCCACCTGAGCCCCACCAGCCTCGGGAAGCTCTTCCTGCGCTCCCCTTTGGGCCTGGGCCCCAAGCTCACCCAACTCTGCCCCACCCTCAGCTAGGTATTTTCCCTTTCCCCACTACATTCTGGGACTTGAAGGTGAGTGAAAGGGCTTGAGTTCCAACCTCTCCGATGCCTCCTTCTCCTGTTTCCAAGGGAAACCTCCCTATTTCTGGACCAGCTCTGGGGAGTCTGCCCAATAAAGTTCCTCCTTGAGGGTGGGCATTTGGCCTAGTGGTCAAGACCCTGCTTGAGATCCCCAAGCCCCACCAGAGTGCCTGGAATCAAGTCCCAGCCTCGTTCCCAATTCCAGCTTCCCGCTAATGTGCGCCCTGGGACCCACTGCTGGTGGTTCAAGTAGTTGAGTCCCTGTCACTGGTCTGGGAGACCTGGATGGAGCTGCCAGCACCTGGCTTCCGCCTGGTCCAGCCCCAGCTGTTGGGGGGCGGGGCTGAACCAGTAAATGGCAGCTTTCTGTCTCTTAAATAAATAAGTAATGTTAGTTTCCCCTTGGTAAATACCATAGCTTGCCACACACCAGCTCTTTCTATCCTGAGCCTTCTGCTGTGCTAACTCCCCCTTCATGTCAACACCACGAGGCAGGTTCTGGGACGAGAGCTGTGGTCCACCGAAGCAGTGAAGCAACGTGGTCAGGGGCAGAGCCTCCAAAGCCAAACTGCCCAGCTTCAACTCTTGCCTCTGCCATTTCCCAAATGACATGACCTAGTGCGATTTCAGTGCCTGTCTCAGAATCTCCGTGTCCCATCTGAAAAATGGAGGTAATAATAACACTTAGCTCACAGGGGGTGGCTGAGGAGTGAATGAAACAAGGGTAATTACTGCCCTCAATTACCAAGAGTCCTCTTGGAGCCACTCTGCTGAGTAGGCTCCCTTACTTCAGTCCCTCGTCACTTCCGGAGCGTGGGATTATTGTGCCCATCTTCCAGATGAATCAACTGAGGTCCCAGGAGTAAAGTGACTCACCCAAGGTCTCACAGCTATTAACTCCGGTGGCTGGGACTTGAATTCGGATATTTAAGTTGCCTGAAACTGATGGGTCCTGACTCGGTGGTCCAGCCCACACAGACCAGAACTCTGAGCTCCAGCACAGTGTGCGTTGTCTCACGCCCTAGAACATCCTAGAGACCAGAGCTGGCACCTTTATGTCTCTGTTGTACTCCTTGGGCCCACGGCTTGTGAGCTTGGCCCCTAGTGCCAGCCCTGAGCCTAAATGAACCACAGATCAGGAGGCGGGAGGGGTAAATGCCTCCTAAGACATGTCCCAGGGTAAAGGAAAGGGAGTCCCAGATTGGCCCTAGCAGGCACCCTGCGCCCTAAGGAGCTGAGGGTTCAGTAGGCTGGGCCTCTGTTAAAACCCATCATTAAATCCTCTTTAGGGGCCGGCATTGTGGCATAGTGGGTAACACTGTTCTCTGCTAATGGTCTGGGAAAGTAGCGGAAGATGGCCCAAGTCCTTGGGCTCATGCCACCTACAGGGATGAAGCTGCTGGCTCCTGGCTTCAGCCTGGCCCAGAGCTGGCTGTTGTGGCCATCTGGGGAGTAAACCAGTGGACAGAATTTCTCTCTCTTGGTAACTCTTTCAAATAAATAAATAAATCTTTAAAAAAAAAATCCCCTCTTAACTGTCTACTGAGGAATCTTTCACCCCCACACTTAAGTATTTTTAAAAAATTTTTATTTATTTGAGAAGTAGAGTTACAGAGAGAGGGAGAGACAGAGAGAAAGGTGTTCCATCCATTGGTTCACTCCCCAAATGGCCGCAACAGCCAGCTCTGGGCCAGGCTGAAGCCAGGAGCCAGGAGCTTTTTCCAGGCCTCCCAAGCACCTAGGCCATCTTCCATTGCTTTCCCAGGCCATAGCAGAGAGCTGGATTGGAAGTGGAGCAGCCGGGGCTAGAACCGGTGCCCATATGGGATGCTGGCCCTGCAGGCAGAGGCTTAGCCTGCTGTGCCACTGCACCAGCCTGAGGGTGAAGCTTCTGCACACAGGTCTGCGTCTGGGTAATCGCCCGGGGAGCCTGAGGCAGCACGCAGGAATCTGTTCCTTAGGCACACACTGCGTCATCCGCTTCAGGACACAGCACACACGCTCAGGTCGCCAAGAGCTCCAGGGAGACCCGCATGTTTATCTCCTCCCTTGTCCACAAATGGGGATTAAGACCCCACCAGGGGAGACCCGCGCACAAGGACACACGGGCAGCCAAGCAGCCCAGACTCAAACTCGACCTGCCTGCCCCAAGTTCCTCCTCTATCATTGTTCACTCATTCAAGGTCTTTACCTTTTTATTTTTTAAAAAGATTTATATTTTACTTGGAAGCCTGAGTTACAGAAAGAGAGGGAGAGAGAGAAACAGAGAGAGATCTTCCATCTGCTGATTCACTCTCCAGATGGCCATGACAGCCAGGGCCAGGCCAGGCCGAAACCAGGAGCTGGGAGCTTCATAGAGGTCTCTCACCTGGGTGGAGGGGCCCAAGGGCTTGGGCCATCCTCCGTTGCTTTCCCAGGCGCATTAGCAGGAAGATGGATCAGAAATGGAGCAGCCAGGATTCGAACATCCGTATGGGATGCTGGCATTACAGGCAGCGGTTTTTCCCACTAGGCCACAATGCCGGCTCCTCATTCGAGTTTAAAAAAAAAAAATTTGGCCAGCGCCACGGCTCACTAGGCTAAATCCTCCGCCTGTGGTGACGGTTCTGTCCTGGTTGCTCCTCTTCCAGGCCAGCTCTCTGCTGTGGCCCGGGAGTGCAGTGGAAGATGGCTCGGGTGCTTGGGCCCTGCACCTGCATGGGAGACCAGGAGGCACCTGGCTCCTGGCTTCGGATTGGCGCAGTGCGCCGGCTGTAGTGGCCACTTGGGGGGTGAACCAATGGAGGGAAAACCTTTCTCTCTGTCTCTCTCTCTCACTGTCTACTCTGCCTGTAAAAAAAAAAAAAAAAAAAAAAAAAAACCACCTTATTTATTTATTTAACTAAAGGGCAGAGAGAGTGAGAGTGAGAGTGTGTGTTCTTTCATCCACTGGCTCACTCCCCAAATGCCCCCAACAGCCAGGGCTGGGCCAGGCTGAAGCCAGGAGCCAGGAGCCAGGACCTCCATCTGGGTCTCCCACTGGGTGGCAGAAACCCAAGCATTTGGGCCATCACCTGTTGTCTCTAAGGAGCATTAGCAGGGAGCTGGATTGGAAGCATGGAGTAGCTGGGACTTGAACCAGGCACTCTGGCATGGGTTGTGGGCATCTCAAGTGGTGGCTTTGCCAGCTGTGCCACAGCATCTATTTCTCACTCGAGACTTAAGACCTAAATCATAACACTGCTCCTAGAACGAGGACAGTATCTCCACTGCTAGCAAGGCCTGAACCCTTTAACTCCCGCCTTTCCCACCTCCCACACCTCCCGCCTTGGTTCACGAGCTCACTCACACGGGCCTCCTTTCTTCTCAAACAACAAAATTCCCTCCGACCTCAGGACCTTCGCACTAACATTTCCCTCATTTAGAACCACTGTTGTACAGGGGGTGCTGTGGCGTAGCGGGTTAAGCTGCGGCCTGCAGTGTCGGCACCCCATCTGGGTACCAGTTCTAGTCCTGGCTGCTCTGCTTCTTTCCGATCCAGCTCTCTGCTGTGGCCTGGGAGAGCGGTGGAGGGTGGCCCAAGTTTTTGGGTCCCTGCACCCCTGTGGGAGACCTGGAAGAAGCTCCTGGCTCCTAACTTTGGATTGGCGCAGCTCCAGCTGTTGCAGCCATTTGGGGGGTGAACCAGCGGATGGAAAATCTCTCTCTGCCTCTGTAACTCTGCCTTTCAAATAAATACATAAATCTTTTTTTAAAAAAAGAACCACTATTTCTCTGAGATTTTTATATAATTGTCTTTAAATTTCATTTCGGTCTCAGTTCTCTATCACCTTCTCAAAGGGGAGAAGGGGGGGTTTCCTCTTTTTTTGTTATTCTTTCCCTTTCCTTTTTTTTTTTTTTTTTATGTATTTATTTATTTGAAAGTCAGAGAGAAGGGGGAGAGACAGAGAGAGAGAGGTCTTCCATCTGCTATTTCACTCCCCAGATGGTTGCAATGGCCAGGAGCCAGGAGCTTCATCCACGTCTCCATGTGGGTGCAGGGGCCCAAGCCCCTGGCATCTTCCGCTGCCTTTCCCAGGCCATTAGCAGGGAGCTGAATGGGAAGCGGAGCAGCCAGGACTCGAATCAGTGCCCACATGGATGTCAGCATTCCAGGCAGCAGCTGTACCATAACACTGTGCCACCTTTCTTCTTTTTTTAAAAGATTTGTTTGTTTATTTTATTTTAAATGCAGAGTTGAGAGAGAGAGAGGGAGAGCAAAGAGAGAGGAACCTGCCATCCACTGGTTCACTACCCTAATGGCCACAATAGCTGGGGCGGGGCCAGGCCAAAGACAAAAGCCTGGAACTCCATCCAGGTCTCCCATGTGGGTGGCAGGGGCCCAAGCATCTGGACCATTTTTCATTGCCTTCCTAGGCCATTAGCAGGGAGCTGGATTGGAATTGGAGCAGCCAGGACACGAACTGGCACCCGTATTGGATGCCAGCATTGTAGGTGGCAGCTTAACCTGCTATACCACAACGCAGGCCCAAAGAGGGGTTTCTTTACCGCTTTTAAAATAATCTTTATTTATTTTCATATACTTTATTTATATTTAATATACTTGAAAGGCAGAGAGAGAGAGAGAGGGAGGGAGAGAAAGAGAGAATCTTCCATCAGCTGGTTCACTCCCAAAATGCCTACAACATCTAGGGCTAGGCAAGGCCAATGCCAGGAGCCTGCTGCCCCCCAGGATGCATTAGCAGGAAGCTGGACTGGAAGTGGAGCAGCTGAGATTGAAACTGGCTCTCCAATATGGCATGCCGGCAACCCAAGCCGCGGCTTATTTGAAAGGCTCAGAGTCAGAGAGATTTTGCCCATCTGCTGGTTCACTCCCCAGATGCCTTCACCAGCTGGGGCTTGGCCAGGCCACAGCCATAAGATTCAACCTGGGTCTCCTGCATGGATGGCCGGGACACACACAAGCGCTTGAGCCGTCATCTGCTGCCTCTCAGGGTGTGCACTGGCAGGAAGCTGAAACTGGAAGCAGGTGCTCTGAGAATGGGATGCAGGTGTCCCAAGTGGCGCCTCAGGTCCTTGCCAAATGCTCACCTCTATATCACCTTTGTTAATGCTAACCGTACAACTGCCAATTACTCTCTATCCCCTCCTTTTTTAAAAAAAAAAAAATATTTATTTATTTGAAAGGCAGAGTTACAGAGAGGTAGAGGCAGAGAGAGAGAGAGAGAGAGAGAGAGAGAGAGATCTTCCATTCTACTGGTTCACTCCCCAGATAGCCACAACAGCCAGAGCTGAGCTAATCCGAAGCAGGAGCCAGGAGCTTCCTCTGGGTCTCCCATGTAGGTTCAGGGGCCCAAGCACTTGGGCCATCTTCTACTGCTTTTCCAGGCCATAGCAGAGAGCTGGATCGGAAGTGGAGCAGCCGGAACTTGAACCGGCACCCATACGGGATGCTGGTACTGCAGGCAGCGGCTTTACCTGCTATACCACAGCGCCGGCCCCTCCCCTCCTTTTTAATTTCCTTTCTGGTATCATCCAGGTAACACTCCTGCGAGCTAACCTTGGGGGGCCAGGTGCCATTCTAAGCATTTCCTCCACACTATTCAAGTTAATCCCACAACTGCCTGAAAGTATAATATGGACTGAATGTTTGTGTCCCCCTAAATTCATATATCAAAGCCCTAAGCCCTACAGTGACTGCCTCTGGAGACAGGGCCTTAACAGAAACAGTTAAGGTTCAATGTGTTCTTAAGGAAGTGAGCCCACAGAATGGCAAAGTCACTGGTCACAGTCATGGCCAGTATCCTAAGTAAGGTGGTCAGGCTCCTGCCCGCTGCCCCTGGACTGCTGCTTTGCTAGCCTTTACACATTTTGTGGTTTGTGCATTCTCTGGCTCCAGCCCTGGTGTCCAGGCTGCCAAAGAGCTTGGGGAACTTGATTGTCTGCATCTTCTACACCCCAGAACCTTGTCGGGTAACTTACAACATTCAACCAACCTCTGGGAGAACTCAGTTCGCGCTCAGGACTATAGCCTGAGCTCCCCCCCACCATAGCGGGAGTCTGTGAAACTGTCAGGCAACAACTATGAGGGTACTTGAAAACATTTCTGGCAAAATGGGATTAAGAGATGTTTCTTTTAATCCAAAAGTTTGAAATCCTTGCAAAGTTTTTTCATGATATACATTTTTCATGAATTTTCTTTTTTAAAGATTTATTTATTTATATGAAAAGCCAAGTTACAGAGAGAAAGAGAGAGGTCTTCCATCCCCTCGTTCACTCCCCAAATGGCTACAACAGCCAGGGCTGGGCCAAGCTGAAGCCAGGAGCCAGGAGCCTCTTCCAGGTCTCCCATTGTGGGTGTAGGGGCCCAAGGACTTGGGCCATCTTCTACTGCTATCCCAGGCTACAGCAGGGAGCTGGATTGGAAGTGGAATGGTCGGGACCCGACGTTGTGCCTATATGGGATGCCGGCACTTCAGGAAGAGGCTTAACCCACCAGGCCTCAGCGCAGACCCCTTTGTGAATTTTTTAAAGACCCCTCATATGCATTGATTTCAAATTTTTTTTTGCACCAAAATAAGCTTATTTTTGACTCTTTCTTAAAAAACTTATTTTATTTGAAAGGCAAAAGAGGAGAGAGAGAAAGAGAAAAAGAGAGAGAGAAGGCCCATTTCCTGGTTTAGTCTCCAAACGTCTGGAGAGTCAGGGCTGGGCCAAGCTGAAGCCAGAAGCTGAGAACCCAATCAGAGTCTCCCACGTGAATGACAAGGACCTCGCACTTGAGCCTGGTCCTCCCAGGGTGTGCTTTAGCAAAGGCTGAGTGGAACCCAGGCACTCCCCCACAGGGTGTGGCAACCCAAGCAGGGACTTCACTGCCTCCAGTCTCTTTTTCCATGAACGTTTTGAAGCACCTTCATGCTGATCAACTGAACCGTTCCTTCCTTCGCAAGGGCCCAATGTCACCCCGCTCTCCCACGGCAGGCTCGCTGTTGGGGCGATGGAGCCTTGCCTTGCCCCGGTGTTAGCAGAGGAGGCGAACAAGAGTTCTGTTCCACCCGGGCTGCACGCATTCCTTTCCCAGGCAGCCTGGGCTAGGCCCCCGGGATGAAATGAGCATGGAGACACCCGTTTCCCGATCGCCAAACGAGCAGTCACCGCATAGGCCATTCCGCCTCCTCGGGAGCCCCTGTCTGCCTTCCCCCGTGGGAAGACTCCTCTGCACCCTTCCAACAGTCTCTCCTCCAGTGAACCCGGGAACACTTAACGGGCCTCACGGCGCTCTCGCCCTCAGTGTGTCCATCAGTTAAATGGGGCTCCCAAAGCCTGCGGGAGCTTGAAGGGCGGTCGGGGCCTACGAAACGCGCTAAGGACGGGGTCAAGGGCTGCAGAAAGCCTGCGTCCAGCCCCCGCGTCGCCGGCCCGCGCCCCCGCTGGCTAGCCCCGTAATAAGCCTGCGGAAAACGTGGCCTCAGAGGCCATGGCGAGAAGGAGTGGACGAAGAAGGAGGCCAAGACCAAATGAATGGAGCGAGGGCCCAGTGCGGGACAAAGGCCTGCAAGATGGCGTTCTTTAGGACCGCGGGAGGGGCGGTCAGGGCCTCGGCCCGGGAGGGGGCCACGGGCGCCGGGGACCCGGCGTGGTGGGGCCCGCGGCCGAGACAAAAGCCCCGCAACGTGGCGGGCTCTAGGACCCCCGGGCCCGCACCGCGCGAGGCCGGTGGCCGCGCCGGCGAGCCCAGGCGTCCGCAGCCGCCGGCCCGCGAGGGGACAGCCGGCGGGTTCTAGGACCCGCTGGGCCCGGAGCCCGCCCGGGGCCGCTCCCCGCCCGCCCCGCCCGCGCCGCTCGCGCCGGGCCAACCCAGTCCGTCCTCAGCGCTGCCAGGGAAACTGAGGCCGGCTCGGAACGCGTCGGCGCGAGGGCTGCCCGGAGGCCCCGCGGCCGCCTGCCGGCGCCTCCTACCTGGTCGGGCTCGGGCTGGCTCCGCGGCGTCGGCGGCGGCTCCTCTCGCCGACGGAGCCCGGGACACTGCCGGAGAGGGGCCGGCGCTAGGACCCAGCGGGGGCGGGGGCGGGGCGGAGGGGCGGGGCCCGGAGCGGAAGTGGCGGGAACTTCCTGGGAGGGAGGGCGGGACGGTTTGCGGCCGCACCTGCAGCCCTACCGTGGCGGACAGACGTCTTGTGAGGGTGCTTGTGTGGGGTACACGGGGCTACTGCTGTCCTGGGGCCGGATCACTGGAAGTGGCTCCGAGAAGTCGGAGGTGGGAGGTCGGAGAGGCCACGCTCAAGCCTCGTAATACCCAAATCCGCTTATGTTCCATATTTCTTTTAATAGCGAGGAGCGAATTTAATGGCGCTCGCCCCCATCTGCCCCGGGACTCAGAAATCTCAGGGAGCCCCACGAACGGTGTCACCAAATACCAAGGGCAGGGTGGCAGAATCTGTTTCTGCCTCTTCGGCGCTAATTCTACGTGCACCGGAACGGTTTTCTGCACCGGACGGAAGTGTGGCTAAGTTAGTTTGCAACGAGAGCGGCGCTGTGACCTCCGTGGGCGGAGCCAGGATTGCGCTGAACGGGTCCCTAGCGCCGGAAGTGTGTCTTTGTAGACCGTCGTTTGGAGGCGGAACGGGAAGTGTCCTGTGGCGGAAGTTTCTCGGGGAAGCTTTTGCACCTGGGACACTTCCTGTTTCTCAGTAACAATAGGAAGTGTCCGCGGACCTGGGGGTAGACTACTGGCTTGTACGAGCTGTGCCCTCTTCCCTCCACCTTTTCCTTCCTTTCCCTTCTTTCCCTCTCCTTTCACCTTCTGGGAACCCCGGTTGAGTGTTCGTGTGTGGGAGCGCGATAGCCCCGGACAACCACCCCTTGGGGCGCGCGCCTGCAGTTAGGGTAAGGGTCCCAGTGCGCAGGCGCGCCCCCGTTCGCGGTCCCCAACGGACGCGCCCGCGGCGGGAACGAGAAGGGGCCGCCGGTGCGAGGTAGGGGTCCTAAGGGGAAACCGGCAGAGGAGATGAGTGACGCGAGAGGACCTAGTTGGTGGTTGCCTAGGGGAGGAGACTTGAACGAAGGGGCTTTGTGAGGTGAGAATTTGGGGAGGGGGATTCAGACGGAGTTTAGCGTCGGAGATGGGAGAGGCAGCTGTATTGAGGTCCCGTGGGAGTGGAGGGTCCGCGCTGGAAGAGGTCGAGGAGATGTAGGAGGGAGGCGTGGAGGGCCGCCAATGAGAAAGTCAGGGCTTTGGAACGAGGACTCAGTGAGTTCGCTCGTGTGTGAGCTGGGAGAGCAGGTATTGATCGCAGCGGGCGGTAACGGTGAAGTGACACAATGAATAAACTTGACCTAGCACAGTGCCTGGCAGGTGGTAACGCCCGGCCTAAGTTAAGAGAGGAGGTAGAAGAAGACCCAAGATGGGATGGTGAGTGTCAGATAAGGAAGCGTGGCAAATTAAAAGATAAGGGGTGAAATAACCTTCCACCCAGAAATGGGGCAAGATGTCAAAGATGGAAGATAGCTTGAGTTAATCGGGAGGACAAGTACAGGGAGAGTAGCCGAGAGAACCTTCTGGAAAGGTGACCTTTTGACCCTGAACAGATTAGGAGAGGTGGTGGATCAGGCCTTGAAGCGGGCTCTAACCTCTCCTCTCAGGGCCTTGGCTCGGGCTTTCCTAGTAAAGGTTCTGATTCTCTTTTAGGAGGCCACAGGAGACGTTGTGTTTGTTTCAGCATTACCCAGGCAGATCTTTCTGAGTCTGGGAGGCACCTGGGTTGCGATCGGAAGGAGGCAGCAACCCTCTAGATTCTGTGTCTCCTCTGATTCTCTAGAGATGACTTCAGCCTGGAGGAGCTCCTGCGTGTGGGGCACCTGGACACAGGGAGGCTTTCAGTGTTGTGCCTCCAGAGCGGATCTAGTAGAAAGCAGGTCCCAGGGCGCCAGTGCTGAGGGAGCCTTCCCGTGACCCCCCGGTGACCTGTGGCTCGCAGAGCCGAGAGGGGAAGTTGATTGAGGCCTTCCTTGTTGACCACTGCCCCCTCTTCCTAGGCCTTGACTCCTCAAGCAGAGGAAAATGCTGCTGCCACCTGTCTGCTCCTCCTGAACCTTCTGGTTTTCACTCCGTTACCCCATGGAGGACACGCCCCTCTCATTCAGTTGCTCTGACTGTCAGCGCCATTTCCCTAGCCTCCCGGAACTGTCACGGCACCGAGAACTGCTTCATCCAGCTCCCGGCCAGGACAGTGAGGAGGCTGACAACATCCCCCGGCCCTACCGCTGTCAGCAGTGTGGGAGGGGCTACCGCCATCCCGGGAGCCTGGTCAACCACCGCCGGACCCATGAAACTGGCCTGTTCCCCTGTCCCACCTGTGGCAAGGACTTCACCAACCCCATGGCCCTCAAGAGCCACATGAGGACTCACGCTCCTGAGGGCCGCCGCAGGCGCAGGCCCCCCCGCCCCAGGGAAGCCGCTCCCCACCTCCAGCGTGAGGCAGTGTCTGCTGATTCCTGGGGCCAGGGGCTTGGCCCCGGGGAAGGCTGGGGAGACCAGGCCAAACACACTGAAGAGGCAGCTGACTCTGAGTCTGGACCCGACCCCAGGGCGCCTGCAGGCACTTGGGAAGATGCACCCGCCAGACAAAAAGAAAGCTGGGACAGCCAGCGGGATCCTGAGGAGGGCACAGAGGGCTGGAGGCCGACCACCAACTCCGCCCAAGCCCCACCTCTCCCCACCCCAGCCAGCAGCCTCCTTAGCAACTTGGAACAGTATCTGGCTGAGTCAGTAGTGAACTTCGCAGAGGGCCAGCTGCCTCCCCAGTCCCCTCCTGCGGAGGAGGAGCGGCGCTACAAGTGTGGTCAGTGTGGCAAGACCTACAAGCATGCCGGGAGCCTCACCAACCACCGCCAGAGCCATACCCTGGGCGTCTACCCTTGTAGCATCTGCTTCAAGGAGTTCTCTAACCTCATGGCTATGAAGAACCACTCCCGACTCCATGCCCAGTATCGGCCTTACCACTGTCCTCGCTGTCCTCGTGCCTTCCGGCTCCCCCAGGAGCTGCTGGAGCATCAGCAGTCCCATGAGGGCGAAAGGCAGGAGCAGCCATGGGAGGAGAAAGGGCCGCCCACCACAAACGGGCACACGGATGAGACCAGCCAGGCCCGGCTCCCTGGTACTCAGATGCTGAATGGCTCCGGGGAGCTGGACGAGAGTGGCCTGGAGGAGTACCGGCCTTTCCGCTGTGGGGACTGTGGCCGGACTTACCGCCACGCCGGGAGCCTCATCAACCATCGCAAGAGCCACCAAACAGGGGTCTACCCTTGCTCAGTCTGTTCTAAACAGCTGTTCAATGCCGCTGCCCTCAAAAACCATGTGCGTGCCCATCACAGGCCCCGACAAGGAATGGGGGAAGATGGGCAGCCATCAGTGCCGCCAGCTCCCCTGCTAGGAGCTGAGAGCACCCACAGAGAGGAAGAGGTCCCGCCCCCCACCCTGGATCATCGGCCCTATAAGTGCAATGAGTGCGGCCGGGCTTACCGGCACCGGGGGAGCCTGGTGAATCACCGGCACAGCCATCGGACAGGGGAGTACCAGTGTTCACTCTGTCCCCGCAAATACCCCAACCTCATGGCCCTGCGCAACCACGTGCGCGTGCATTGCAAAGCTGCTCGCCGAAGTGCAGACCCAAGGACTGAGAGTCCTCCCAGCCACCTTAAGGTAGAACCCCCTCATCCTGTGGTAGCAGATCAGGGGCGGGTGTGCACACCTGAGGAGGCGGCCTCTGGCCCCCTCCTAGCAGCAGATAGGACGGCAGCCCAGATGTGCAACATCTGCGGGATGCTCTTTGAAGACCCTAAGAGCCTGGAACATCACAGCCTGACCCATGGCCTCGGGGGAGGAGAGAACAGCAGGGCAGAGACCACAGCATCACCACCTCGGACGTTCGCCTGCCGAGACTGTGGAAAGAGCTACCGCCACTCAGGCAGCCTTATCAACCACCGGCAGACCCACCAGACGGGGGACTTCAGTTGTGAGGCCTGTGCCAAGCACTTCCACACCATGGCTGCCATGAAGAACCATTTGCGACGCCACAGTCGGCGGCGGAGCAGGCGGCATCGGAAGCAGGCAGGCAGTGCTGGTAGAGGAGATGCCAAACTCCCGTCAGGGGAGACCTGGGCCCAGGAGTTGGCAGATGACGAGGGCCTGCACGCTGCCCAAGAGCCTTCGGGAGAAAGCCTTGCTGGGGCTGGAGGCAACTTGGAAAGTGAAGGGGACCGTCTGCAGGCAGAACCTGCAGGGAAATGTGGGCTGGAAAGGGGTGAGCCCTGTTCACAGGGTGACAAAGAGAGCCAAGGCCCCGAGGGAGGACTGGAAGGGAGGGAGGCCTGTCACCTCAACAACTTGGCCATCCCAGGCGGTGGGGAATGCAACGAGACTCGCTTCTGTGATGGCCTTAGCACGGCGGATGGAGAGAGAGTGACCACTGGCCAGCCGGTGCCCTCTTCACACTGTGCCGAGGCTGCCGCTGGCTGGCAGGCCGAGGTCCCTCACACGTGTTCTGACTGTGGGCATTCTTTTCCCCATGCCACTGGCCTGCTGGACCACAGGCCCTGTCACCCACCAGGCATCTATCAGTGCTCCCTCTGCCCAAAGGAGTTTGACTCTCTGCCAGCCCTGCGCGGCCACTTCCAGAGCCACGGGCCAGGGGAGGTGGCCTCAGCACAGCCTTTCCTCTGCTGCCTCTGTGGCATGATCTTCCCTGGGCGGGCCGGCTATAGGCTTCACCAGCGCCAGGCCCACAACTCCTCCGGCACGACTGAGGGCTCAGAGGAGGAGGAGGGGGAGGAGGAAGGAGCCGCAGAAGCAACCTCTACCCATAGTCCTCCGCTGCAGGTCTCGGAGGCAGAGCTGCTGAATCAGCTGCAGCGCGAGGTGGAGGCGCTGGATGGAGCAGGCTACGGGCACATCTGTGGCTGCTGCGGTCAGACCTACGATGACCTGGGGAGCCTGGAACGCCACCACCAGAGTCAGAACTCTCAGAATACCGTGGAGAAGGTGCCCAGCCCCTTGAGAGCAGCCGGTGATGCTGTGGAGATGGTTACAGACCTTGTCTTTGAGGGCACGGAGACCTCTGTCTCTGGAGAGGGTCGAGATGCGAAGTCTGAGGAGGGAGTAGTTGGCACAGTTGCAGATGGCTCTGCTGGCGTGCAGGGCGGAGAAAGTCTGCCTGAGGCCCAGCCTCGCCCCTTCCGCTGCAACCAGTGCGGCAAAACCTATCGCCACGGGGGCAGCCTGGTGAACCACCGCAAGATCCACCAGACTGGAGACTTCAGCTGCCCCGTCTGCTCCCGCTGCTACCCCAACCTGGCCGCCTACCGGAATCACCTGCGGAACCACCCCCGCTGCAAAGGCTCTGAGCCCCAGGTGCGGCCCCTCCCGGAGGCAGGGGGCAGCACGGAGCCCCAGGTCGTGGCAGAGGAGGGGGCGGAGCAGGCGGAAGCCGGGAAGCTCCAGGAGGAGCTTAAGGCGGAGCCCCTGGCAGAGGCGACGCAGGTGAAGGAAGAGGCGTGGGAGGAGACGACGGTGAAGGAGGAGGTGGAGCCGAGGCTGGAGACAGCCGAGAAAGGCTGTCAGACTGAGGCCAGCTCTGAGCGGCCCTTCAGCTGTGAGGTGTGCGGCCGCTCCTACAAGCACGCCGGCAGCCTCATCAATCACCGGCAGAGCCACCAGACGGGCCACTTCGGCTGTCAGGCCTGCTCCAAGGGCTTCTCCAACCTCATGTCCCTCAAGAACCACAGGCGCATCCACGCCGACCCCCGGCGCTTCCGCTGCAGTGAGTGTGGGAAGGCCTTCCGCCTGCGGAAACAGCTGGCCAGCCACCAGCGGGTGCACGCCGAGCGGCGAGGCGGCGGGGGCGCCCGGAAGCTGGCTCGGGAAGATCGGCCCTTCCGGTGTGGGCAGTGCGGCCGGACCTACCGCCATGCCGGCAGCCTCCTGAACCATCGGCGCAGCCACGAGACAGGCCAGTACAGCTGCCCTGCCTGCCCCAAGACCTACTCCAACCGCATGGCTCTGAAGGACCATCAGAGGCTGCACTCTGAGAGTCGCCGGCGGCGGGCCGGTCGGGCCCGGCGGGCAGCTGTGCGCTGTGCCCTCTGTGGTCGCGGCTTCCCTGGCCGGGGATCTCTGGAGCGGCACCTGCGGGAGCATGAGCAACAGACCGAAGGAGAGCTGCCCACTGGCCCAGGAGGTCCAGATGGCTCCGCTGGCAGCAAGGGGAACCTGGCTGACAACCAGGGTCTGCAGGACAGATCGGGTGGGACTGAGTCAGGGCCGCGGCTGGAGGAGGTTGGAGCTGCAAGGCCTGGGGAGCTCAGTCAGAGCGCCATTCAGGCAGCGGGTCCAGAAGCCACAGAGCCACTGTCATGGGGCTCGGGGAAGGCAGATGGAGCCGGGGGCCTGGTGAATCACAAGGGAGGTTGGGTTCCTCCGGGTCAGGTGCCAACCAAGGCAGAAGACAAGTCAGAGGACGATGATCCCAGGAGTCCTTGCCACGTCGGTAATGGCCAGACCAATGGACCCAGTCTGAATCACACGGATGGCTGGGAGGATGGGGACGGCAGCTCCCAGCGCCAGCCAGAGTCTCCTCCTTCCTGCAGCCGGTGCGGCAAAGCCTACAGCCAGCCCGACGGCCTTTTGAACCACAGCCTCAATTGCCTGCATTGCTACAGGGAGTCCTTGAGTCCTGTGGCCACTAACCATCTAGCTGCCCAGACCTTTGCCTGCCCTGACTGTGACAAGGCCTTTCAGTACCATCATGACCTGGCCAACCACCTACAGACCCATGCCCAGGACCAGAGTCAGGTGCCAACCCAGATGGAGGAGGCGGCTGGGACGGGACAAGGAGAGCCGGGGCTCCCTGAGCAAGGGGAGGCTCAGGAGGCCCCAGCAGAACCCTCCAAGGAGAATGCCGAGCGGGCTGGTGGGAGGCAGAGAATGCAGCCCACGCCGGCTGAAGACAGGGAGCGGCCCTTCCGCTGCGCACAGTGTGGGCGTTCCTACCGCCATGCGGGCAGCCTGCTGAACCACCAGAAGGCCCACACCACTGGGCTCTACCCCTGTTCCCTCTGCCCCAAGCTTCTGCCCAACCTGCTGTCTCTCAAGAACCATGGCAGGACCCACACGGACCCCAAGCGCCATCGCTGCAGCATCTGTGGCAAGGCCTTCCGGACAGCTGCCCGGCTGGAGGGCCACGGGCGCGTCCACGCGCCTCGAGAGGGGCCTTTCACCTGCCCGCATTGTCCCCGACACTTCCGCCGCCGAGTCAGCTTCCTGCAGCACCAGCAGCAGCACCAGGAGGAGTGGACAGTGGCCAGCTCTGGTACGGGGGCCTGCAGGGGCTCGGGTAGAGGAGTGAAGGGGTCCCAGAGGGAGACAGGCACAGTGGAGGGGGAAATCGGGCTCCCGGGTGGGTGGGGGAGCAGTGAGAGGAGGGCCAGGTCACATGGACTCCCAAGAGGTGGTAGGGGCTTGCATATGGAGTGGGAGAGTGGTTTGAGGCTGTTGCCTTTTGAGCAGTAGAGCTTGGACACCCCCTACCCCCAGCGCCTGAGTCAGGGAAACAGCACGGCACCGGGAGAGGGGTTGGGAGGAAGTGGTGGGTGTTCAGGGCAGAAGCAGCTGTCTGGGGCCCTGGGCTCAGCTGTAGGCCAAGAGGAATGGTCTTTTTATTTTGAGGGGGAGGCAACAGGCTACCACATCTGGAATGATTTCCAGAGGAGGGGGAAAAATGTGTTGACTTGGTTTAGGTTCTTTCTTTCCTAGAGTGGGCAGGGAGCCAGAGAATGAGGAATGGGGGGCATGGGTGGGGGCACCCCCAGACTGCACTGTTCTGTGGCTTCACCGCTGGCTGGGTCGCTGGTCGGCACCCAGGTCTCAGTCCCTCTGTCCCTGCACCTCGTCTCTGCTCCTCTGCACCCGTGTCCCAGGAGTGTCTCCTTTCTAGGATTCACCCAAACCGCCCTTTCCATCTGCGCGCGCGCGTGCACACACACACACACACACACACCCCTTTAACTGGAGGCCTGAGTCACAGATAATGGTTTCTTTGAAGCCAGGCCCCGTGGAGCGACAGTAGTCATTAGTCCTTATCGCAGCTTCCTATCTCGGGGATCTCCAGGAGACGTAGACTAGTCCACACCCAGCCCCGGCAGGGATGCAGGCTGTGGGGGAGGGGAGGAGATGGCCTCTTCCTGCCCCTAGCCCAGGGCTTGCTCTCTGATCCTCCTTCCATCTGGTGGCACCCAAGGGTGGGTGTCCTGGAGATGGTGAGCCCTGGACCAGAGTGTGGCCGGGAAAGGGGGTGGTGCATCAAGAGTCCTCTTGAGAGCTGTTGGGATTTGTTATGACCTCAAGGGGAAGGCGAGGAGGGCCAGTGAACTCGGGCTGAGGAATACTTGGGAGTCCTAGGGTTCCTGGGTTCTCCTACAGGCCTCTGGGGCCAAGGGCGGGAAGGGGGGGATGGCCTGTAGGGCTTAGGGGTGCCAGCTGTATGCGCTCTGGCCCCTCGGTCTGTGATCTCCTCTCTCTCTCCTCAGGAGCCCCAGTGGCATCAGCGGCAGGCAGAGGGGACTTGTCATTGCCCCCCGTAGCCACCCCCACGACCCCGCTCCTGGACCCTTCACCCCGGTGGCCTGCAGACCTCAGCTTCCCCCTCTGAACGGCAAAGTCTCCAAAGATGAGACACTGGAGAGCGGCTGTGGGCAGGGAGGGCTTCATCTCCACGTTTTCGCTCAGGAGTAGTGTGGGCGTCCCCAGGTCTCTTCTCCTCTCCCCCGGGAAGAGGATCGCCGTCTGGCTTCGGTTCCAAGAGGGCGGCAGGTGGGTATTCCTCCTGTCCCTGCCCCTGAGGGAGCCCTCCTGCTGGGCCAGCCTTGCCAGCCAGACTCCAGCACCACCAGGGAGAGGCGGAATCCGGCAGCGGCCAGGGGTGGGAGTGTCGCCTGTGGATGAAGGGGAGCCTTTTGCTACAGTTTGTAACTTATTTTCTAAAATCTATTTTGTAACAATTTATTTAAGTTTAAAAAAAGGACAATTGCTCCCCACCCCCACCAAGGAAAAAAAAAACACAGATTTTCAAAACATGCAGCCGATGTGGTTGTGTCTGAGGGGTGAAGGGTGGGGGACACTGGGGGACACCCGTGGCACGGAGCAGAGCTGGGTGTGGGAGCATCAGCAGGCAGCATCCCTGTCCACAGGGGTGCGGGGGGGCCGAGGCACCTGCTGGAGGGCCTGCCCCAGGGCCCGGAGCTGCACGAGGCCAGGGTGGCGAGGGGCATGGGCGTTGCCTCACTGTCGACGCCTCCGGCGAGCAGTCCAGTCCCCTGTCAGCAGCTGGCTGGCTGGCCTGTCCGAGAGAGGAAGGAGGGGCGGGGTTGCTCCTTGCTCAGGAATAGGATCCACATTGGCTCCGCAACAGATGAGAGCACTGAGGCTCAGAGAGGTCGAGAGGCCTGCTCAAGTCACACAGGCACCTGGAACCAGCCTGAGTCCCTGCGAGTCCAGCGTCCCACCTGACCCAAGGCAGCTGGAGGTGGAGCAGAACAGTGCTTGCCTGGCTGGGTCTCGAGTCAAGGGCTCCAGAGAGGGAGGGCTGGGGGGTGGGGGGCCCGGAACACATACTTGAGTTGGCCAGGCAGCTGCCAGGTGCTCCCTCGGGCTCGGGCTCAGGCTCCTCGGCGAAGTACACCTGCCACTCCAAACTGTTGACCCAGTCCTCGTAGGTGGGGAGCGCCGTGAAGACGGCGGGCCGTGCAGGGCCGTGGCAGGCGTCTCCAAAGCTGTGCAGTCCAGCCAGGAACCATGCACCCCTCACCTCATGCACCAGCGGTGCCCCGGACAGGACCTGCCAAGGGTCAGGTGACACTCGCTGGGTAACTTCCTCTTTCCGCTGGGCAGCTGTGAGAGCAGCGGGCTCGGAGCAAAAGGGCTGGTTGGCAGAAAGCCTCAGTTCCAGGTGAGAGGCAGGGCCGGGCACCACGCCTGACAGAGGGCTGTTTGTTGAGGGGCTGTGAAGGGTCTGGTGGGTCAGGTTGGGGGCCTGGGACTCACCTCACAGTGGGGCGGTTCACCCGCCACACTCGCACACACCATCCCTGGCCGAACGGGGACGCCATTGTTCTCAGGGGCTGCTTGCAGTTGGCTGCAGGCCCTAGGCCCCAGGAGGGTCACGGGCACTGTCTGGGCAGGGCTGGTGCCTACAGGGCAAGAGGAAAGCTTCAGCTGCCACTGGGGCTTTGAGGCTGGGTGGGCAGAGCCGGTGGCCCTGGTCCTGTCTCACCTGCTCCTTGACGGGGCAGCCCCAGGACCCAGCCACGTTTCCCGTCAGGCAGCTGGTGGTCAGCGTAGTGCAGGCAGAGGGGCCGCAGGTGGGGGCCCAGCGTCACTGGCTGGGCTAGCAACAGGAAGGCCACGTCGTAGCCCCCCTCCGGGTGGGTATAGGCCCCATGCAGGATGATCTGCTTCAGGCCCCGCTCCTCCGGGCTGGCCCCCAGCCCTATACTCCATTCCTCTGGGGTCTGGCGCCTGTGTGGAGGCGGCATTGACAGCGCTGGGTAAGGATTGCCAGCAGGGCTGGGGGCAGAGGAGTGGGACGGACAGCGGAGCTCACCCGATGAAGCAGTGGGCAGCCGTCAGCACCACCTCCTCTGACACCAGGGCTCCGCCACAAGCCAGCTTGCCCTGGTGCTTCAGCCTGGCATCCCAGGGCCATGGGGAGGGGGCTCCCACCTGGGGCCCGTCGCCCCTCAAGGATCCACAGGCTGAAACAGATGGATTAGATCATGTGACTTCTTCAGCAGGGGTGCCGGGCCCTCTGCTAAGCATCTCCACGGGCTGACCAAGCCGCACAATCTCCCTTTCAGGTGAATTTTGTTACCTTCGTTAACAGAAGGTAGCCAGAGTTCCAGAGAAGTTACTGGCACTGTGGGCAGGCAGCAGACTCTAACCCTGACAGTCTGACGGGACTCAGGCCCTGCCTCCCCTGCTCCGCACACTCCCGCCCATCTGCACCCCTCCAGGCGTGGACTGGCTCCAGAAGTCCCGCCTCACTGGCGCTGCTCTTAGCATCAAGACACAACTTCCTTCCCAGGAATTCTTTGCATGCAATTTGAATGTCAGCCACTTAATGCCAGAATTATGAGTGGGAGCCCTGCCCTGTCCAATCTTGTTGGGTCCCTACCTGGAAGCTGGTTGCCTCCCCCCACTCCCCGAAACCTGCAGCCAGCCCTCAGCGCTCCCTCTTCCTGCCTAAGCGCCAAACCCAGAAAGTTGCAGGGTTGGCTCTGCCTCCCCCCAGGGAGCTGTTCCCATGGAGAGCCCCTAGGTGCCTTGGGCAGGGCTGGACACTATCAGTTCTCTGTTCTAAGCAGCCTTGGATTCATGGTGGCTTCCACTGGCTGCCTGGAAGTGCTCACACAGGCCTAAGTGTCCCCACGTGACCCGCTCCCTGCACCCCTGCTCATACCTACACAGCTGTCCTCATCACTGGCTTCCAGGGTTCCTGGGCTCTGGGCCAGGAAGACCGCCCCCTGGGCTTGAGCCCGTAGCCAGGGGCTGTGAGCCGCCAAGTCGGTGAGCAGCACGGGAGTGTCCTCCTGGGCACATCTTGATGCAAAGCTGATGATCCCAGCCTGAACCCAGTGTCCATCAGGCTCACGGCATAGCACGGGCCCCCCAGAGTCTCCCTGGAGCCAGGCAACAGGTTTAAGAACAGACGCCATCGGACGGCAACCCCGTCCACCCTTCCCTGTGGGTCAGTCTCCCAGCCTAAGGGTAGCCCCTTTGCTCACTCCCCGCTCAGACCTGACAGGGCCCCTGCACCCCGGGCTGGGCACCCGCACACAGCATCCCAGGCCGGGCCGGGCTGGCCAGCAGCCGCTGGTGCAGCCGGTTGTACAGACAGTTACAGGTAGGGCGGCTGATGAGGCGCAGGCGCAGATTCCGAAGGATCCTGGGAGCTGGCAAGAGAGACAGGGCTGGGGCTGGGGTCTGGGGTTGAGAAGGAAGGGGGATTAGGAGGTAGGGCTGTTGGGAGCTGAGGCCGTAGGACCTGGGATGAGCAGAGTGCCCCTGGGGGCTAGCACTTACTGTCACGGGTGTCCTGGTCCCAGCCAGTAGCCCAGCAAGAGCCTCCAAAGGGGAAATGATGGATGGGCTGGGGCAGGCAGAGGGGTGTGTGGGCCACGGGGTGGGCAAGCTGGAGCAAGGCCAAGTCGGAGCCCTGGCTGTAGTGGTTATAGTCTCCGGGCAACCGCAGGGCAGCCACCCCCACCTCCTCAGCCCCTGGGCTCAGCCCCTCACGATGCAGAGAACCCAGGACCACTGACCAGGAGTCCAGTTCTGTCGCTGCTGCCCTGGAAAAAAAAAATAATAAAAAGGTGCAAGGCCCTTTTTGTTGAGGGCAAGAGGAGCTGGTGACCCCACCCCCCAGGAGACAGCAAGGGTGGGCGGGAGATGGGCAAATACGAGTTTGTGTGGCTTTAGCAAGATCCTTCCCTTCTCTCAGCCTTTTTAAAACGGGACACGGCGAGAGGCCGTTAAGATGAACCTGATAACATGTCCTTGGCACCTGGCACATGCCCAACAAATGGTGCTTTGTTAATATTCCAAGGGGTAGGGACCAGTCTTGCGGGGCCTCGAGATGAATCATCCACCCTCAAAGCCAGAGCCCCCGGCCGACCCGAGCCATGACTCACTTTTCAAAGCAGTGGGCAGCGGTGAGGACCCAGGTGTCCGCCACCAGGGAGCCGCTGCAGACGTGGGCTCCCTGCCGCCTCACGCTGGCCTGCCAGGGCCACTCGCCGGCTTCTGTGTCACCCTCCCGAGGCTCAGGGGGCCCGGGGCCACGCTGGCCACAGGCTGCGGAGAGAGGTGGGTCACAAGTGACTGGAGCTTCCTGACCTGCCCTGCCTCACCCCGGCCAGATCCAGGCCCCGTGTCCCCAGAGCTCACCCCGCCGTGCTGCCTGAAGACCTGCAAGAGAGATGGACATGGGTGAGACTCGGGGGTCCAGGCTTGGTGGGGCGAGTGGGTCGGCGTGCAGGCCCTGAGTCTTTGCCGATGACTCTACGGCTACCTCACCAGCCTCTCCCAGAATGAAAATATTTATATGAGGGTGAGAAGCAGCTTTTATTGGAACCCATTCAGCGCGTACGCTCCGTAATTACTTCCTCAGCTGTGCTCAGCACTCCTGGGCCCGAGAGGAGCACGCCCCGGGGCTCGGCTTGGGACCAGGCCAAGCCTCCTCCAGGCTTCAGAACCCCCAACTCCTGCCCCCGCCACTGAGGGAGGGGCCCAGGGATGTGGACCGAGTATTAGCGTAATTGTCCCCTGGCCTCAGAGGACTAAGAGGAAGGATTAGAGGCCCGCGTCATGTCTAAGCAGGGGAGGGCGCTCACCCCAGCTCTGATCTGAGGACTCAGAGCCCCCCCACCTTCCCAGGAGCCCCCAGAGATGATACTGGGGATCCTGGCCCTGCTTCTCCTCCTCACACACACATAGATAAAGCACACTGGACATCTAGGCCAGGAGAGCAGAGAGATGGAATGGACAGAGAGACACTGAGGCCAGAGACATCCAGAATGTGCCTGAGACCATTCTGGAAGTCAGAGAGGCAGCCAGGGGCGCAGGGAAGGGGGGTGGCTGCACACACAGTCACAGCAACAGTCCCTGCAGACACGGCCTTAACCTGGGCATCGCATCCATGCTGCCACAGTGTCACCCCCACAGGAAAGACACGGTGACATTGCAAGCAGCAAACTGTCACCCCACTGCCCAGCTCCCACACACACCAAGAACCCCCTCCTCCGCCGAGCACAGGTGGCTTACCCTGGATGAGGACCACTGCTCCCAGGATGAGCAGCCCTGGTCCCCAACTCTGCTTCATGCTGCTCGGCCGCTCTGCCGCCTGGGCTGTGGTTCCCAGGCTACCTGGGAACCCTGGCTCCACCCCTGCTCCGCCCCCAGTTGGCTGGGTGTCAGATGTCATTGCTTCCCCCCCTCCAGGGGCTGGAAGGGAGCCAGCAGCTCCTAGCTCTGGGGCTGGGGCTGCGCGGCCCTGCGGCTGCTGTTGGCCCTTCTCTGGGCCTCAGCCAGGGGGCCAGACCGCCTAGGGTTTCAAATCCCAGCTCCCTGACTTAGAACATGAGTGACCTTCAACAGTTAAACCTGTCTGTGCCTTGTCTGAAAAACTCCAGCCTTTCTGAATACAGAAACGCTTGGGCGAGGGCCTCGTCTGTAGGACGTGAAGCCTCAACCTGGACCCCGATGGGCATTGTGGGCAGGCCTGCCCAGTTCCCACTATGTGATGTAGCTTTTCTGCTTTACCCCAGGCCAGGGCCAAGCATGCTACACACGCTTCCTCCCAGAGACTGTGTGCAGGGCTAGGTTTTGGAGGGACTGGGCCTCTCTGCTGGCTGGCTGGCCATGAACCTTTGACAAAAGCCAACCCCCCTAGGGGCCTGCTGCCTTCCTAGCAAACAGGGCTACCGCAGTGCCCATCTTTCTGACAGATGCTGGAAGGCTCTCAAGTCAGGAGGCAGTATCATTCAAGGTGCATCCATTTTCTGATCCTGACTCCTACCTTGGGCCATCCCAAGTTGTTCGGGAAATGTAACCCCAGCACAGAGGCTGCTGTGGGTAGGGTTTTGAGCTTAAGACTTTGGAGTTGGGGGGGGGGGGGGTTGTGGTGCAGTGGATTAAACTGCCACTTAGGAAACCTGCATATTTGTTAAAAAAGTATTTATTTGAAAGGCAGAGTTACAGAGAGAGGAGAGGCAGAGAGAGGGGAAGAGGTCTTCCATCCGCTGGTTCACTCCCCAGATGGCTGCAACGGCTGGAGCTGTGCTGATCTGAAGCCAGGAGCCAGGAGCTTCTTCCTGGTCTCCCACGTGGGTGCAGGGGCCCAAGGGCTTGGGCCATCCTCCACTGCTTTCCCAGGCCACAGCAGAGAGCTGGATTGGAAGTGGAGCAGCCAGGACTCGAACAGGTGCCCATATGGGATGCCGGCACTGGAGGCAGAGACTTTACCTGCTATGCCACACCGCCGGCCCCAGGACGCCTGCATCCCATATCAGAACCCTGGTTTGAATCTGGCTGCTTGGCTTCTAGTCCAGCTCCCTGCTAATGCACCTGGCAAAGCTGCAGCGGATGGCCCAAGTGCTGGGGCCCCAGCCACCCATGTGGGAGACCTGAATGGAATTCCTGGTTCTTGGCTTCCACCTGGCTGATGGGGCCATTTCAAGAGTGAACCAGGAGATGGGAAATTCATTCTCTCTCTCTCTCTCTCTCTCTCTCTCTCTCTCTCTCACTACTCCTTTCTGGCTGTGCATGTGTGATTTTAGGCAAGTCAGCGTCTCTGGACTTCAGTTTCTTTATCAAGATAGGGATAACAGCACCTACCTCATACAGTTGCTAAAAGGATTAAATGAGTCAATATAGCTTCACCCAAGTCCTTAGACAGTGCTTGGAGTTGCTGAGATTATTAGGAAACACAAAATAAAACTACTCTCCATCTGATCCTGACCCTCCAGGCTGCCAAGACTGCCTTGGGATAGTAGATAAAGCAGCCTGAGGGGCTGAGGTTAGATTACGGGAAGAACTTCCCATCAAGCAGGCAAGGAACCAGAAGGGCAGCTTGCCCTCACAGATACGTGCTTGGCCCTCCCAGGAGAGAGGGCCTGGCACCCACGGGCAACAGGGACAAGTCACCAGCCTGTTTCCCGGAGGTGGGGGCTGTTGGCGCGCCAGGCCTTGCTGACTACGCTCTGGAGAAGAGGCTAACCATAGCCGCCCTCCGCAGGCAGGCTCCCACTCTCCATGACTCACATCCCTCCTGGGTCCAGCGAAGGCACCCCTGGCGGAGCCCCAACATCAGGGTCCCTGGCAGACACACGGTTCAGACTTGGCCAATGTAGTTAAGAAATTTTATTGCTGAAAACGTTCCCTCCCTGGGCCATGGCAGGAAACCAGCCCTTGAAGACACAGTTGGGGGCACATTTGGTCCATTATCCTGTGTGTGTGGTGGTGGTGGGGTCTGTGGGGGTGGGCGAGGGAGGCAGTGCCTCCCAGGGACCTAGACAAGGCCCCCCGGGGCAGGCTCACGTGCCAAGCAAAGCAGACGAGGCCAGCCTGGTTTGGGTGAGGGCTCAGTGCCCCTTGGCCTTGACCTTGGGTTCCGGGACCTCCCGGAAGCTAAGCCACATCAGGCCCACGTTGATGGCGTACGTGGTGATGCAAACGATGCAGAAATCATAGAGCACGAAAAACAGGATCCAGGCCAGGTAAACAGAACCAGCGATCGATACCAGGGAACTCAGCATCAGCAGGATGGAGGCCCAGCGTGCCCGCAGGCAGCCTGCAAGGTAGAAAAGGGTCAGGGATGGGCTGTGGGGACTGGCCATCTCCAGGACGCCGCCTCATCTTCATGTCCCCCTCCACCCTGACAGCAGGGGCTGCTGGGAGAAGGGTCTGTACATCAAGAGGCTTTAACAGGCCCCCTCCTCGGCCTCTGTTCCCCTGTCTGTCCAGCGATCCCAGACCCAACCAGTGAACCTCCTGCTAACTCCAGCATCCTTCAATTCCCCCAAAAGGAATTTCCAAAGCCTTTTCCACAACACCGGGATCCTGGGAAGTCTTTAAGGGCCCCTCAACTTCCGACAGTTCTTAAACTGAAAAATAACTCCTGCTCCCCACTTGGCCAGAGAATGCTCAGCCAGGAGCAGCTGGCTGGCTGCCATCTGGAGCCTGCATGGGCTGGTTGCTGGCCAGAAAAGGCAGGGTCTTGAGGGGGCGGAGCCTACAGGGAAGGGGCGGGGCCACTCACCTAACACCAGTTGCAGTATGTAGAAAATGCAGCCGAATATGCTGTTGGATTGATTGAGGATGCTGTCCTGTCCCAACACATGCTCCACCAGCCCGAAGCCCCGACCCCATCTGATGGGGGTGGAGACTCGGGTTAGCCGCGTCCACAGAGTGCGCTGCCCCGGAATGGGGAGTTTCTAAGAAGCCACCTGGGGCTGTCCTCCTCCCCCATTCCCAAGGATCGATGACCTCTAGACCTCCCGCACCTTTGGCCACGTCCGGTCTGCATGCCGCTGCCCCTTTCCTCCCCCACCCCCCAGCCGGGCCTGGCCGTGGCTCTTCCCTAGGCCCCTCTTTCCAGCCAAGATGGCAAAGCTGGTGTAAGAGTAACTGGGCAGATTGTCTTCGCCCTGCAACCCCTAAATCTCCAGGTCCCTAAGAGACCCCCTCCCCTCCCACTGACTGCTACACGGCCAGGCATTGTCATCGCCAGAGAGCGCCCCAGCGCCACGCTCAAGGCCATTACTAGCCCCTGTGCGTACATCCTCCTCTTTCCAGATCGCCCTTATGCCTCGGCATCCTGACCCCTCGTGACTGCCCCGCCGCGCCCGCACCCCCTGCACCCCAATTCTCCACGCGACGTTGCCACCAAGCTGTCCAGTCCCCAGGCATCCGCTTCCCAGGCACTGCGGTCCCAGACTCCTCAGGTAACCTGGCTGCCAGGCACACACCGGCGCCCGGGACCCCGAGCTTCTTCACTCCCGCGCGCACCTGGAGGAGAAGACGCGCGAACAGCTGATGGCGGTGCCCACGTCGCAGAGCGCGCGGTAGTCCCGGTCCCGGGCGCGCGCCGCCTTCACGTGCAGCGCGTAGACGGACAGCGCCAAGCCGGCCAGGCAGAGAGCGAGCCGCACCCACCCGGGGTTTCCCCAGGTGGCGCCCATATCTTCGAGTCCCGCGGGAGGCGCCCGGGGGCCAGGACCAGCCACGGGGCAGGTTATGGCCACGCCCCCTCCCGCCCCTCCGCCCCGGTGATTGGCCTGCCTCTCTGGTACCCTCTGATCCAATTGGTTGTTCCTAGACCTCAGTGAGCGAACCTCTGAGTTAGGAAAATAGCGAGGAATGCTGGGATCGGTGGACCTGGGTTAAGGCATGTTGACAAAGTGGAGAAAGCGGCTGCCCGGCATGATGGAAGTTGTAGTCGGGCAGCCGCAAGGCATCAAGGGAAATGTAGTCTCCAGAGGGTTTAACGCTTAACTGCAAACCCTGTTCTAAGCACGGGAACTTCCAGAAGACTAGCTGGAGAGACCAGCAGACCAGGGGATCAGCGAACCCTACGATCTTATTGGGGAACCAAGCTGAAATCATTTCAGACCGTTCAGGCTGAGTCCTGTCCGCGCAGGCTGTTCGGCTGCTCCCTCCTGCCTCACCAGCGCTCTCTGCCGGTCGGTCTCTCTCCCGCCCCTTAAATTCCCAGAGCCACACTCCTCAACCTTTAACAGTATCCTAACGTGAGCCTGGATCAACCTAACGGCCCCTACTCTCTTCTTCCCAGACGCCCTGTCTCTGCTGTACCGTCAAGCCTGCCACCCTTCGACTTCCCATCTGCGTGGAAACTCCTTTCTCGTCCCCATCACCACACCAGCTCCCTCATTCTCCCCATCACAGTCACGTTTCGGGGAAGAATTTCCACACCTGCTCTCTACTTCCTTGTTGCGCACACCACAAACTAGCTCCCGCCCCCAGTACTCCTCTGATAACTAGTGGCTGGTGTCCCTGGGCCACTAAATTCAGTGGTTATTTTTCAGGTCTTATCTTGCTTGGCCTCTGACAGTATTTGTCACTGTCGAGCACCCCGTCCTGGGAACTCTGTGCCTTTTTTTCCCCAGAGCACGTGAAAGGCAGAGGAATGGTCTCCAAACATGCCCGTGTCCTAATGCCTGGACCATGGGGATGTTAGGTTATACGGCAAAAGGGAATTAAGGTTGCAGGTGAAATTAAGGTTGCTAATGTGATGTTAAAATAGGGAGTCTGGGGCAGGTGCTGTGGTGCAGCTGTTTAAGCCGCTGGTTTGGGAGGCTTCTCATACCCAAGTTCTTGGGATTGAGTCCTGTTCCAGTTTCCTGAGCACTGGGAGGCAGCAAATGATGGCTTAAGTACTGGGTCCCCACCACCCATATGGGAGACCTGGGTGGGGTTCCTGGCTCCTAGCTCTGGCTCTGCCCAGCCCTGGTTATCACGGGCATTTGGGAAGTAAGCCAGCAGGTAGAAGATACTTCTGTCTTTCTTATTGTTCTGCCTTTCAAATAAATCAACACAAATGATAGGGAATGGCTTCCAACAACAAATAGCAATCCTTTTATTTTCTCACACAGTTTTATGGGTTAGGAATTTGGGAAGGGGGCCTGGCACGGTGGTGCAGTGGGTTAAGTCACAGCCTGTAATGCCAGCATCCCATATGGGTGCCGGTTTGTGCCTCGGCAGCTTCTCTCTGATCCAGCTCCCTGCAGATGTGCCTGGGAAAGCAATGGGAGATGGCCCAGGTGCTTTGGCCCACGCACCCACGTGGGACACCTCAAAGCAGCTCCTGGATCCTGGCTTCAACCTGGCCCAGCTCTGTTGTGGCCATTTAGGGAGTGAACCAGCAGATGGAAGATTCCTCTCTCTCTCTCTCTCTGTAAACTCTTACAAATAATTTAAAAATAAAAATAAAAGAGTTTGGGGAGGGGACTTGAGTTGGGCAGTTCTGGCTCAGATGGTGGCTAAAGCTAGAACCGTGAGACACTGAGGCAGTCGTGGGCTAACCTGGCATTGCCGTGTCTCATCAGGGGCTATCCATGTCTCTTCTCTGCATGGGCTAGCTTGGGGTTCCTCACAGCACAGCAGACTTGGAGCTTGGTTAACCAGCTCGCAGAACGATCCTCAGTGGCTTCCACCTCCTGGTGTCCATAGGCTTGTGCAGTCGCTTCCCATTCTGACCACTAGGGGTCTCCCGCTAAGTCAGGCATATGACACGGTCAGCTTGCAGCCTTCAGACAACCGTAGAATCGGCCAACATCCTGACTGCACATCTTGAGAGACACGGAGCGAGACTCACGGAGCCGAGGTGCTCCCAGATCCCGACCTAAGGAAACCATGAGAAAGAACACATGGGGGCCAGCGCTGTGGCTTAGCGGGGAAAGCTGCCACCGGTTCGAGTCCCGGATGCTCCATTTCTGATCCTGCTCTCTACTGTGGCCTGAGAAAGCAGAAGAGAATGGCCCAGGCCCTTGGTGCCCTGCACCCATGTAGGAGACCCGGAGGAAGCTCCTGGCTCCTGGCTTCGGATCGGCACAGCTCCGGCCGTTGCAGCCAACTGGAGAGTGAACCAGCAGATGGAAGACCTCTCTCTCTCTGTCTGTCTCTCTCTAACTCTGCCTTTAAAATAAATTAAAAAGAAAGAAAAAGAACACACGAGTCAGCTTCTTGTTACTATAATGAAATACGGGAGGCAGCTGACTCGGCAAAGAGGAAAGGTTTGCTCGGCTCACAGTGTTGTAGATGCAAGTCCAATCCTCGGTGGCCCCATCGGCTCGGCCTCTGATGAGAGCAGTGTGTGGCAACGGCGGGGCTAGGGCAGAGGAAGAACCACACGGTGAGCCAGGAAGCAGACAAAGAGGCTAATCCCTAGCTCAGGCTGTGGGGCAGCCCGCCCGTGGGAACCATCATCCAGTACACGTGCCAGGGACCTAGGCTAGGCCCTGCCTCCTGCCTGTTCCAACACCCCTAGCAGCACCAGCCCGGGGACTGTGCCTCTAACACACTGGCTGACTGGAGGGGCAGTCAGCATCGGTCTATCATCCACACCACGCGGACGATCAGTCTGTGCAGTTTTAAGATGCGCCATTCTGGGGGTAGTTTGTTGTGTCATGAAAGATAATTAGGGGCTGGCACTGTGTCACAGCAGGTAAAGCCGCTGCCTGCAGTGCCAGCATCCCATATGGGCACTGATCTGAGTCCTGGCTGCTCCACTTCCGATCCAGCTTTCTGCTGTGGCCTGGGAAAGCAGTAGAAGATGGCCCAACTCCTTGGGCCCCTGCACCTGCATGGGAGACCCAGAAGAAGCTCCCGGCTCCTGGCTTCAGATCGGCGCAGCTATGGCTGTTGCAGCCAATTGGGAGGTGAACCAGCAGGCGGAAAACTTTCTCTCTCTCTCTCTCTCTCCTTCTTCTCTCTCTGTGTAACTCTTTCAAATAAATAAATCTTTAAAAAAATAAAAAAGAAAGGTAATATAGGGCAGTCACGGATATGTGTTGTGGCACAGCGGATGAAGCCACCACTTGGGTCACCCGTATTTATCAGAGCACTGTTTTGAAGTCCCAGCTACCACATACTTCTGATCCAGCTTCCTGCTGACGTGCCTGAGAGGCAGCAGTTGATAGTCCAAGTGCTTGGGTTCCTGCCACCCATGCGGGAGACCAGGAAGGCATTCTTGGCTTTGGCCAGGTCTAGCCCTGGTTGTTGAGGGCATTTGGGAAGTAAGCCAGCAGATGGAAGATCATGGCAACCTCTCCCTCCACCCCTCACTTAGGTCCTGGATGAAACAAGTCCATCCGGGGGAAGGGAACATTTTGATTGACAAGTAAGGAGGAGGGACTGTCATACCGGGAGCTTTTGACTTCCAGCTCAGCAGACGGAAACCACCTGCCTATTTATCCCACACCACTGGGGGGCAGCAGTTGATGGTTCAAGCGCTTGGGTTCCTGCCACCCATGCGGGAGACTGGGATGGAGTTCTGGTTTCCTGGCTTTAGCCTGGCACTGCCCCAGCTACTGGGGAGTGAACCAGTGGATGGGAGATCTCTCTCTCTGCCTTTCCAGTGTTTTTTTTTTTTTTTTTTTTAAGTTTCCAAAGGGAAGCCCTAAATTTCCTTCATGTATATATCAAATGTTTACTCAGTGCCTGTGATGTGATGGGGATTTGTGTTCAGGGCTTGGGATAAATCAGTAAAGCAAATATTCATGCTTTTGTCTTACATGGTAGGAAAGGAGGGGGCAAATGAGAAATTAATACAACAAATACAAGTGGCCTGTTACTGGAGTTCAATGCTATGATAAAATTAAACTACAGCAAAGGGGAATGGAAGTAATTGTAATTTGTAAAAAAATATTTATTTAGGCCGGCGCCGCAGCTCACTAGGCTAATCCTCTGCCTTGCGGCGCCGGCACACTGGGTTCTAGTCCCGGTCGGGGCGCCGGATTCTGTCCCGGTTGCCCCTCTTCCAGGCCAGCTCTCTGCTATGGCCAGGGAGTGCAGTGGAGGATGGCCCAAGTGCTTGGGCCCTGCACCCCATGGGAGACCAGGATAAGTACCTGGCTCCTGCCATAGGATCAGCATGGTGCGCCGGCTGCAGCGCGCCGGCCGCGGTGGCCATTGCAGGGTGAACCAATGGTAAAGGAAGACCTTTCTCTCTGTCTCTCTCTCACTGTCCACTCTGCCTGTCAAAAAAATTAAAAAATAAATAAGGTCAATTAAACTCAAAGTTAATTTTTAAAAAAATATTTATTTATTTGAAAGTCGGAGAGAGAGTAGAAGAAGCAGAGAGAGAGAGAGGTCTTCCATCCACTGGTTCACTCACACAATGGCTGGAGCTTCACCAATCCAAAGCCAGGAGCCAGAAGCTTCTTCCGGGCCATCTTCCACTGCTTTCCCAGGCCATAGCAGAGAGCTGGATTGGAAGTGGAACAGCTGGGTCTCGAACCGGTGCCCATATGAGATGCTGGCACTGCAGGCGGTGGCTTTACCAGCTACGGCAGAACGCCGGCCCCTACAGAGTGCTCTTACCTACTGATTTGAGTCCCCAGATGCCAGCAAGAACAGAGGTGGAACTCAATTCTCCCAGTGGGTGGTAGAAGCCCAATAACCTGAGCCACCCCGGTTGCCTCCCAGGGTCTGCATGAGCAGGAGACCTGACTCCAGGCAGTGGGGCATTTTTTTTTTTTTAAGAATCTGTATACATTTTTCCTAGGCATTATATTTCTTTTTTTGAAAGATTTATTTGGAAGTCAGAGTTACACACAGAGAAAAGGAGAGGCAGAGAGAGAGAGAGAGAGAGAGAGAGAGAGATGTCTTCCATCCGCTGGTTCACTCCCCAATTGGCTGCAATGGGTGAAGCTGCGCCTATCCGAAGCCAGGAACCAGGAGCTTCTCCCGGGTCTCCTATGCAGGTGCAGGGCACCAACGGCCTGGGCCATTCTCTTCTGCTTTCCTAGGCCACAGCAGAGAGCTGGATTGGAAGTTGAGCAGCCGGGACTTGAACTGGCGCCCGCTAAGTTAAACGCCCACTCCCCAGGATTTTATGTAAGATGGACAGGGTGGGCTTCATCCAGCCGGCATTTGAACAAAGGCGGAGGGAAGTGGGAGCAAGCCGTAGGGGAAGGGTACTGCAGGTGGAGGTCCAGCCAGAGAGAGACCTGGAGGAGTAAGCCTAATAATGCTCAGGGAAGACAGCTGTGGCTGGGGCAGTGAGCCTGCAGGGTGCAGACGGACAGATAAGCCTTTCTATTTTCTGGGGCCTCGGCTCTTGCAGTTGTAAAATGCGAATAACAGTTGCGCCTCTTTCACTGGGTTATTACAAAGATTCAATTCACACCAATAAAGCCCTGGATCAAAGCGTCCGACCGCCCATCAGTCTCCGCGTTCCGCCACGGGATGCACGTCCCGCCTCCGCCGCCGGGGGGCAGCAGCGAGCTCCACCGGATCCCGGCCAGGTCACGGCCACGCGAGCTCCCTGCAAGCTGTGTGGCCTTCGGGCATTCCTCGTTTTGCCGGAAGAGGGGTGGACATATACCGGTGGAGAGGGCGGCGGCAGCCCGGACCCCTCCGCCGGCCGCTTTCCCAGGGTCTGCGCAGACCCCTCCTCCCCCGGTTCTGAAGGAGTCTGCCCCTGGGGAGGGGTCCTGCCTCCAGGTTGAAAGGTAGCTTTCCAGAGAGTGTCGCTGTCTTCACGTAGCTCGCTCTCTCTCGCTCTCTCTCTCTCTCTCTCTTTCTTTCTCTCTTTCTTTCTCTTTCTTTCTTCCTTCCTTCCTTTCTTTCTCTTCCTTCCTTTCTTTCTTTCTTTCTCTCTCTCTCTTTTTTGACAGGCAGAGTTAGACTGTGAGACAAGATTATTACTTTTTCAATACTTAGAAATTATATAAAATTTAAAACATTTAGAAAGTTGAGGGCAGTGCTGTAGCGCAGCAGGTTAAAACTGCTGCCTGCATCGCACGCATCCCATATGGGCACTGGTTCAAGTCCCAGCTGCTTCACTTCCCATCCAACTTCCTGCTAATGCGCCTGGGAAAATAGCAGAAGATGGCCCAAGTGTTTGGACCTGGGCACGCACGTGTGAGACCAGGATGCAGCTCCTGGCTCCTGGCTTCAACCTGGCCCAGCTCTGTCATTGTGACCATATGGGGGAACCAGCAGATGGAAGATCTCTCTCTCTCTTCTTCTTCTTCTCTAACTCTGCCTGTCAAATAAATAAATAAATTTTAAAAAATTTTTAGAAAGTGTATCAGCACAGTAACAACAACAACAACAATAATCTAACCAGTACAAATACATACACCCATACACCCTCACATCCCACCTGGATGAAGAAACTATGTTCTCACTGCTTCTGGTCCTCACCCAGCGTTCCAAACACTACAGCTGGACGGTTCTATCAGTGGGGGCTGGCGTTTGTGGTGCCCTGTGGGTTAAGCCACAGACTGAGATGTCCCACGTTAAGTAGCAGTCCCGGCTGCTCCACTTCAGATCCAGCTCCCTTCTAATGTACCTGGGAAAGCACTGGAAGACAGCCGAAGTGCTTGGGCTCCTGTCACCCATGTGGGAGACCTGGACGGAGTTCCAGGCGCTTGATTTTGGCGTGGCCTAGCCCTGGCTGTCTGGGTCCCCATCACAGATGATTGAATCAAACCACGATCCCTTCAGGGATTATGAGGGTATTACAGAGTTCGAGGAAAACAATTACAAAATGTTTATTTGGGTTCAAAAAATTTTGAAATCCATGCACCATTATTTCACAATGTGCATTTTCCCATGAATGTTTTGAAGACCTCTTGTATGCATGGTGGGCGTGAATAGTAATAGCAACAATAATGCCTAACACTGAAAGAGTGCTAATTCCACACCTAGCACTGTTGTAGGAACTTTACATACACATAATCATGTAACCCACACAACAACCCTAAGATCGATACATCCTCATTTTACCAAAAAGAAAATTAAAGCTATGAAAAGTTAAGCCACGGGGCCGACAGCATAGTGTAGCGGGTAAAGCCAAAGCCTACAGTGCCAGCACCCCATATGGGCACCCGGTTTGAGTCCCAGCTGCTCCTCTTCCAGTCCAGCTCTCTGTTAATGGCCTGGGAGGGCAGTGGAGGATGGCCCAAGTCCTTGGGTCCTTGCACCTGCGAGGGAGACCTGGAAGAAGCTCCTGGCTCCAGATAGGTGCAGCTCCAGCCATTGTGGCCATCTGGGGCGTGAACCAGCGGATGGAAGACCTCTTTCTCTCTCTCTCTGCCTTTGCCTCTCTGTAACTCTGCCTTTCAAACAAATAAATCTTTAAAAAGTCAAGCCACTTGTCCCACATATTAAGGGACGGACCTGGGATTTGAAACAATCTGGTCCCCCCCCCCCCCAAAAAAAAAAGAACCAGACAGAGTTTGACCCGTGCGGTTTACATCTAGGGCTTTCTTGCCCAAGGGTCACTTTAGGTTAAGGTCGGGGCCCCTGCAGAAAGAGCATTGAGGTTTCTCCGGGTGGGCGGGGGCCGGGGCTGCGGCGTCCTCGGAGCGAAACTACAACTCCCAGGAGGCACCGCGCTCCCGCAGCCCGCGCGACGTCACGGCGACGGAGGGCGCAAGAGGCTCGGCGAGCTCAGCCGGTCGACTGTTCGGGCGGTTCCGCTCGGACCCTGGCCCTGACCCTGGCCCCGCGGTAAGTGGAGCACCCTACGCAGGTCCCGCCCGCGGAGGCTCCGCCGCGCACGTCCGCAGCCTCCACCCTTGCGCGGGAGCTCGCGCGCAGAGGGCGGGGGAGGGGTGCCTGGCATCTACCATATGGGGGTGGGATTAGGGCCGAACCAAGTGACCCCCGCGGAGGAGGAGCTCAGAAGGGAACGCTCGCCTCGATTGAGCCGACCCTTGGGTGCACGGCGCTGCGTGTCGCATGTACGCAGGCCAGGATCCCGGGGCCCGGGTCTGACGGCTCTGGGTAGGGGTCGGCCCCGCCCCCTGCAGAAGAGAGTCGGGGTCCGAGGTTTTTCTGCTTAGTGGGTATGAGACTCTCTTTCCCCGACCTCGAGACCACCAGATTAAGAGCCTCAGGTGGCAGAACAGAAGCTCCAGAAAACAAGGATGCCCAGGCCCGGCCTTTTTGGGGAGGTGGCTCAAGGGGTGGGCAGAGATGGCTCAGGTCTGAGGATACCCGTGCCCAGGCCGTGGGGATTCAGACCTTACAACTACCTCTTCCTCCACCCGGCTAGATGGGAGCTGCTCTCCGGGGCCCGTGCCCCTGAAGCCAAAGAGCCGTCTGCCCACCCACACTCCTCCTGCCCTGTTTGGGGGTCGCCATCGTCTGTCGGGTCCTGAGCCCTAGCTGGCTCCCGCCAAGGAGCAGGACGATGTTCCTGGCATCGGTGGTGCTGGGAAGCGGCCCCCGTGGAGGGTCTCCGCTCCGGCCCCTCCTGGGGCCCGCACTCTTCCTCCGGGCCCGCTCCACGTCAGCCACAGACACGCACCATGTGGAGATGGCGCGGGAACGCTCCAAGACGGTCACTTCCTTTTACAACCAGTCCGCCATCGACGTGGCAGCAGAGAAGGTGCAGTGGGGGAGGGCTGGTGGCCAGTGGGGGCAGAGCTGGGAGCTGGAGTGGGTGCCCAGGGGCAAGGGCTTGACAGGGTGCTGGAGTTCTGGGCTCACTCCCTCCTGCCTCTCCAGCCCTCAGTCCGCCTCACTCCCACCATGATGCTCTATTCCGGTCGCTCTCAGGACGGTAGCCACCTTCTGGTAAGATTCCTGCTTCTTGTTGGCTCCTGGAGCTCTTGCCCAGGCGCTCAGACCCGGGTGGGGGTGGGGGTGGGGGTGGGGGTGGGGGTGGGGGAGCCGCCTCTCCGTCTTTGGTCTTTGTTTCTTCTAGAAAAGCGGCCGGTACCTGCAGCAGGAGCTGCCGGTGAGGATCGCGCACCGCATCAAGGGTTTCCGCAGCCTGCCCTTCATCATTGGCTGCAACCCCACCATACTGCATGTGGTAAGGTAGAGAGGATCCCGGTCAGTGTGCGCCGTAGAGGCCAGGCCCTTCCGAGGTCCAGGAGGAGCGAGGGGTCACGGCGAGGGGGGGGGTTAGGCCGCGTGAACTGGGCTGGGTGGTGACCCGTGCGGTGGCTCAGTGCCCGTGACAGCCTGTGCGTCCCGACTGTCTTCCCTGCAGCACGAGCTGTACATCCGTGCCTTCCAGAAGCTGACGGACTTCCCCCCGGTAAGGGCTGGGCCAGAGCAGAGGAAGGGACCCAGAGGTCAGGGGTGAACCACCCGTGCTCACGACTCTTGACCTGCAGATCAAAGACCAGGCGGAGGACGCCCAGTACTGCCAGCTCGTGCGACAGCTCCTGGATGACCACAAGGACGTGGTGACCCTCTTGGCTGAGGGCCTGCGGGAGAGCCGGAAGCACATAGAGGTCAGGGGTCAGGAAATGGGGCTGGGGGGGTGGGGCTGGGAAGGCACACAGAGTGGCTGAGGCCCCACTCTTCACAGGATGAGAAGCTGGTCCGCTACTTCCTGGATAAGACACTGACTTCCAGGCTTGGGATCCGCATGCTGGCCACTCACCACCTGGCGCTGCACGAGGACAAGGTGGGGCTCTGGGGCAGGGATTTACCTCCCCACACAGCCCCGCCCACCCTGGGAATGTAGTTAAGTGGGCCGGAGACTGAGCCTGGGGTCTCCTGGGGCTAGGGCTGGGAGAGGCTTCGGGGTGCTTCCCCACACTGGGAGTTGCAGGCTTTTGGCTGCTGCAGTTGGGGGAGGGCATTGCTGGTCCCAACCTCCCTTCTCCTGCCAGCCCGACTTCGTTGGCATCATCTGCACTCGCCTCTCACCAAAGAAGATCATTGAAAAGTGGGTGGACTTTGCCAGGTGAGGCTCGAACGGCGAAGGGGGTGGGCCTTGTGAGGGCAGGAAGGCCCAGGGCACGGTCTAGGCAGGGTTTCTCAGCGTGGGCACTCTGCGCGTTTTGAACCAGATCATTCTTTGAATGGGTGTGGGGCCAGGGAGTGTTTGTCAAGACCTCCTGGCTTCTGCTCACTCAGTGTGAGCAGTACCCCTTAGCAAAAAATCTCCGAACACTGCCAGACGGCTCTCGGGCTACAGCATTGCCTCCCGTGAAGAGACCCTGGTCTGGGGGCACCCGACTGAAGCCTTGCTCCTACCCACAGACGCCTGTGTGAGCACAAGTACGGCAACGCCCCCCGCGTCCGCATCAATGGCCACGTGGCCGCCCGTTTCCCCTTCATCCCGATGCCGCTGGACTACATCCTGCCTGAGCTGCTCAAGAATGCCATGAGGTGGGGCGGCTGCAGGTGCTGGGCGGGGGGGCCGCCAGGAGCTGGGGTGCCACCACCTACTGGTCTCTGTCCCCGCACAGAGCCACGATGGAGAGCCACCTAGACACTCCCTACAACGTCCCCGATGTGGTCATCACCATCGCCAACAACGACGTGGACCTCGTCATCAGGTGTGTGCAGGAGCTGGGCTGGGGAGGCCGGAGTCCCAGGTCCTCTTACTGAGTTGCTGTCTGACCTCGAGCTGGTACCTGCCCTCATCCTGGGACTTGGACCCAGGTCAGGCAAGATACTCTGTCGCTCTGAGACTGCCATGTGCCGGGTATTCTTGGACGCGGGGCCGGGTGCGTGGCCCCTGGAGTCCGGAGAGCTGGGCCGAGGATAAACATGAAATCTGATGAGGCGGCAGACATAGGCAGCAGCCGGGGCTGCGGTGAGGATGCACTAGGTGGACCACATCCGCTCTGGGGTGGAAGGGACAGGAAGGCAGGCCTAGCACTGACTGCCTGGGAGGTAGTGAGCCCCTCCCCCGCCCAAGCTGAGCCAAGCACTGGTTGTGGACATCCTACCAGGATCTCAGATCGGGGCGGAGGAATCGCTCACAAAGACCTGGACCGGGTCATGGACTACCACTTCACCACGGCCGAGGCCAGCACCCAGGACCCCCGGATCAGCCCCCTCTTCGGCCACCTAGACATGCACAGTGGAGGCCAGTCAGGGCCCATGCACGGGTGAGGCCCCATCTGGCCGGGCCGAGTTGGGGGAGGGGGGACAGGCGCCAGGAGACTCCAGCCTCTGAAGCCCCGTCCTGTCCCCCTGCCTGCCCCCAGCTTTGGCTTCGGGCTGCCCACCTCGCGGGCCTACGCGGAGTACCTCGGCGGCTCCCTGCAGTTGCAGTCCCTGCAGGGCATCGGCACGGATGTCTACCTGCGGCTACGCCACATTGACGGCCGGGAGGAAAGCTTCCGGATCTGACCCCACAGGCTTGGCCTTGCTCGCCGGGGTGGGCAGGGCGGCACTCCGTTCTACACGCTGCTGCATCGTGGGTCCTAGGGCCCCAGACAGACGGACTCACACGGGGCTGGGCGGCCACTCCTCCTCCATAGGGTCCACTGCTTCCTTGCCTCCGGACCTTGGAGGGGAGGAAGTGGGGACCCCTGAGGTCTCCAGCACCAGCTCCAACATTCTCGTTCCCGGGGAACCCCCATTCTGACCTGTCGTTTGTTATTAAAGTTCACATTTTGAATGCCCTCTCGGGCAGGCGAGCCATCGGGTGTTAACTGACGCGTGCCCAGTCTCTGGCAGACAGGAGTAGAACAGGCCCAAGTCCCCTGTGTGTTTGATTTGGCAGGAGTTGGGGGGTGACCTTCCATTCACCTCATTTCACAAATACTCCTGGGTTCCAGATGATATCGAAGAACAAAGGAGATGCCTAGCCCCGACTTCCTCCCTGGCAGTCACAGGTTTTAGGGGTGAAGGGCACCAGACTGGGCGACCTGAGCCACCCGATTCCTGCGCCCAAGGAAAGTTAAAAATACCATGCCCTCCCCTCCTCCTCCAGCTGCCTCTGCAGCAGCCAAGGAAGCCAAGGCAAGGTCAGGGGTGCCCCAGAGGAAGGTGGCCTCCCACAGGGAGGGCAGGAAATGGAGCAGGCAGGCTCCGAGTCAGGCCTGAAGCGGAACTTCCTGGGAGAAGCACCAGGCTGACATCTCGGGTGGGAAAACCTCACTCTCCCTGCCAGAGCCAAAGACAGACCTGAGGACCGCCTGCCTGGTGGGACCCCCGCGCCCCTCGGAGCTCTGCCAGCCAACTTCCTGAGCCTATCTCCAGGCCGCACAACATCACCCACCCTTTGGGGTGATGGAGGGTAGGGCTTGCAGGGAGACAGGAAAAGAAAGGCCTGGATGTCAAATGGCAGGTGATGGAGTCGCCCCTGACCTGTGAGGTTGAAAATCCGGCTGGCTGGCCACTGTGCAGAAACTGGGGCTGGGGCGCTGTGCAGCGGTCAGGGGGCGCGGGGCCTTGGAGCAAAAAGTCCAGAGCCAGGAAAGAATGCCTCAGAGTCGGAGGCAAGAGACCTAAACTCCAGGAACGTTCATTCATTCATTCCTCCACTTCACAGGCGTTTGTGAAAGTGTGGGGAGTGGGAGCGTGTGTGTAGGGGGGGAGAGATGCGCACTCAAACTCCCGGGTTCAAAACTTCCCAAACAGCCCTATTAGCCTAGGGGCAGCTCCTCCAAGAAGAGCCTGCGGTGCTGGCCAGTGCACCCCACCAAGGTGACCTAGGGACAGAAAATAACCAAGAGCCGCGGGGGTGTCTGAGTGTAGCACCTGCAGCTCTGGGCCCAGCGATCAGATCTGCACGTTGGAAGAATCATGGGTTGCCAGACGACTGGAGGGAGAACGGTGGAGGCCGAAGCAGTGACCCTGATCAGGGATTAATAAAGTTCTGGCTAACCCTTCGCTGGAAGGGACAGCCTGGGTAACTGAAGCTGTCAGTCCCCTGGGTAGGTGGAGTAAGAATCTTCAAGGCAGGGAGTCTGGAGAGGGTGCAGGGAGTAGAATTTTCATCTTTTCTCTGTGATGTTTATCATGTCAGATACACAGCAATCACTAGCCCCCTAAATTTCTTCATTTCCCAAGAGCCAAGTTACCAGTGCCTCCCCACTGCCATCGGCCCGGGATCCCTCTAGCAGGTATTTCTTGAGCTCCACTCTCCTGGGCATTCCACGCCTCTCAGAATTGCTTCCAGGGGCTGGCGCTGTGGTGATAAGGGGTAAAGCCGCCACCTGCAGTGCCAGTATCTCATATGGGCGCCAGTTGGCGTCCTGGCTGCTCCACTTCCGACCCAGCTCTCTGCTATGGGCTGGGAAAGCAGTAGATGACCCAAGTCCTTGAACCCCTGCACCTGCATGGGAGACCCGGAAGAAGTCCCTGGCTGCTGGCTTCAGATGGGCGCAGCTTCAGCCGTTGCAGCCAACTGGGGAGGGAACCAGCAGACAGAAGACCCCCCCCCCGCCTCTCCTTCTCTCTATATATGACTCTTTCAAGTAAATGAACAAATATTTTTAAAAAATTGATTCTAAATCCAATAACTAAATCAAAGAATATTCAGAAAATGGGCAAAGGGGATATTTATTGGATGCCTACTCTGCCGGCTCTGAGATAGCATACACGCGTAACCGTCAGTTTTAGTGCTAAAAGTCTTACCACCCGTATGGACCTGTATTAACTTGTGCCGGCTCTCAGGTCATCTGCACGCGTGTGCACCTTATCCAGGGCAGGGTTAGACCTCACTCTGCCCCCGGGCGAGTTTCTGCTCCGGTGGTTTCGGCACCAGCTCCTTTCTTTAATAGACTGTTCTGGGAGGGCATCCCTGGACACACCTGTCCGGCTGTCGCGACCTCAGCGGTTACTTTTTCCCAACCTGAACAAAGGAAGCAGTGTCCTCAACCTTAGAAACTACAGGTGGCCGATACCAGGCTGGCCCAGGTGGGCGGCTCACGGGCGGGCTGCTAAGCCCGGGCTCACAATCCCGGCGTCCGGGAGCTAAGGAGGCCATGCTGGCTCCGCTCCGCTAAAGTAGGGGCAGCGACCCCTTGAAAATCGGCACATCTTGGCCATCAGAAAGACCGACCTCAGTACATCAGGAAAGTCTATCTCCCAACCCCGACAACGCAAAGCGCAGTGCGCACGCCCAGCGCGCAGAGGACGGCCGCACGAGCCAATAATCTCCCGCCACATCACAGACCCCGCCCCACCCGGCCTGACGCTCCGCCCCCGCGCACTGTTGACCCGGAGCGAAAACAGCCGCGCGCGGCGCCTGACTCTGGCGTCACTTCCTCTACCGCGATGGCGGCCCAGGGAGCAGCTGCGGCGGTTGCGGCGGCGACTTCGGGGGTCGCAGGGGAGAGCGAGCCCGGGCCAGGGGAGAATGCGGCGGTCGAGGGGACCGCCCCATCCCCGGGCCGCGTCTCCCCGCCCACGCCGGCGCGCGGCGAGCCAGAAGTCACGGTGGAGATCGGAGAGACCTACCTGTGCCGGCGGCCGGATAGCACCTGGCGTGAGGGCGGGGTCCGGGGCCAGGGGGCGGGGACTGCGGCGGGGCAGGGCCGGAGGACGGGTCCTCGCAGGGGCCGAGAGCTGGGCGCTGGGAGTCGAGGGGAGGTGGGGCTTGAGGAAGTAGGCGTTGTAGCCGGCGCTGCGGAAGCCGCAGCGTAGAGGCAGGCTGTTACCCTTCGAGGTGTGCTGGGCGCCGCCCAGATCCCACCAGCCAGGCGATCTTCAAATTCTGATTGTCTACAGAGCTCCCCTTCCACTTCCTTTCCGGGTTTTAGGCTTCATTCCCTTTTCTTTCTTTACTAACTCTCCTTCCTTATCGATCTCTGCTTTTTCCATCTGTCCCCCACGGCCGCCAACAGAGAACCACCCCCTCCCCAAACAAGCTTCCTCTTCGCTTTACATTCCTTTGCCTTCCGTCATCTTCCAAACAAACCCCAAGTTCCTTAGAATGGCATCCATTTTTGTGACCTCTGGGGCTCCCAGTCTTGGCCGGACAAGAACGCGCTTTGCCCTCTGAATACCCTAGGATGCCTTATACCACGTGTGCCTTCTGCTTGGAATACCTTGTCTTCCTTGCCTCCCTGCGCCGCCTGACTCGCTCCTCCTTATCCTTTTAACTCATCTTCTCTGATGCAACGCTTGATTCCCCCTGCAGGCAGAGTGAGCTGTTCCCTGTGCACAGGCCTGCAACATTGTTTGCATACCTCAGCCGCTGCGGTGCTCGTAACATTTACTGTTGTCATTTTCCGGGCTGTGTCTTCTCCCCTATCAGACTGGGAACTTCTGGAGGGCAGGAGCTCTTGTGAGTCATTGCCCTGCCCTCTGTACCCGGGTGTAGGGCCAGACGCGCAGTGGTTGCCTTACTCACTTACTAAGTGAGCTGTGAGTGGTCAGGCACCGGCTGAAAGATTTCAGAGGCATGAGCTCACTCTCTGAGGTGGGCGCTGTTGGTCTTATTTTTCATATGGAGAAACGAAAGCTCAGAAAGTTGAAATAGCTTGGCAGATGTGTTTGGGTGGGGTTAGCTTACCTGCGGCCCCACAGACCTGGAGGCTGCTCCTCCGTGTCCAGGGTCTCTCGTCCTGGTCCTTGCGTCCTGGTGATCCTGCCCTTTGTCCTTCAGATTCGGCCGAGGTGATCCAGTCTCGAGTGAATGACCAGGAGGGCCGAGAGGAGTTCTATGTGCACTATGTGGGCTGTGAGTGACCTGGGGCAGTCTGGCCTGGGTGGGTGGGAGAAGGGCCAGCCGGGCAGCAGCCCTCACAGCCCATCCGCACCATCCTCACAGTCAACCGGCGATTGGACGAATGGGTGGACAAGAACCGGCTGGCGCTGACCAAGACAGTGAAGGACGCCGTGCAGAAGAACTCGGAGAAGTACCTGAGTGAGCTGGCCGAGCAGCCTGAGCGCAAGATCACGCGCAACCAAAAGCGGAAGCACGATGAGATCAACCACGTGCAGAAGGTCCGGGGCCCCCCTTCCCCAGGGCCCGGGAGGCCCCGCTGCCTCTACCAGCTCCCCCGGGCTTCACAGGCCCTGGTGCCAACACATCTCCCGTTTCTTTTTTGGTCTAAATTTTCATTTTATTTTATTTATTTGAGAGTTACATAGAGAGAGAGAGATTGTCCCATTTCTGATGCTTCCTATAGTGTGCCAGAGACTTCCCTGACCTTTTGTGTACTCTTCTTCATAGGGAGGAAAATTCAGGCTTGAGAGGGCAAGGGTTTGGCTGCAGTTGCCCAGCGAGCAAATACCTAGCTGGGATGGGAACCCTGCCTCCCAGCGCTTCTTTCTCTGTCTTCTGTTGGCTCCTAGACATTAGACAAAAATGCTTGAAGTACAAAGGAAAGGAAATGAATGAATGACGTTGGGCACCATCCTGAGTCCTATACGTGTGTGAGCTCATCCCGTCCTCCCTAACAGTTCAGTGCCATAAGGATAGTTATTTCTATGGTAGAAGAGGAAGCAGGCTCAGAGAGATCCAGTAACATGCCCAAGGTCACACAGCTAGCAGAAGGCGGGCTGAAGCGAGAATCATAATGCCAGACAGTGGTCTGTGAGCCCAAGTGTTAGGCCCAGTGTTTACTGCAGGGAATTGTGAGGTGAGCAGCCTTGTCATCCCCTACAGGAGAGGCCCACGACGGCTTGAAGAACCCGGTTAGGGGCTGGCTCTGCCAGCTTCAGTGCCGGTAACTGTGAAAAGTCAGAAACCATTTGGTGACAAAGTGTGGGTTCTTTTTTATTTTTTTTTTAAAGATTTATTTATTTGAAAGTCAGTTACACAGAGAGGAAGAAAGGCACAGAGAGAAAGGGGAGGAGGTCTATCTGCTGGTTCACTCTCTAATTGGCCGCAACGGCCAGAGCTACACTGATCAGGAGCCAGGACTTCTTCCGGGTCTCCCACATGGGTGCAGGGGCCCAAGCACTTGGGCCATCTTCTACTGCTTTCCCAGGCCACAGCAGAGAGCTGGATCTGAAGTGGAGCAGCTGGGACTTGAACAGGTACCCATATGAGATCCTGGCACTGCAGGCAGTGGTTTTACCCCCTATACCACAGTGCCGGCCCCTGCAGTGCTGTTTTTTAAGCTGTGGGATGGGGCCTTCTAGTAGATGGCAAAATTGATTCAGTGGGTGGGGGCAGCATTTAAATTTTGAAAATGGAAGAAAGAAATAGGAAAAGAGAAAATCCCAGAGCGCATAGCACTTATTGGAGGTAAGTACTGCTTGGAGAAGCTTTTACTTCACCTAGAAGCACAACGTTTGCAGGAACGCGAGCGTGGCACCAGTCCTTACTGTGGATGGGACCGGAAGGGCCTCCCAGGGTCTAAGGCAGCAGTGTCCCACTGAACTTCCTGTCAGGAAAAAAACGTTCCGTGGCCATTCTGTCTCCTGGGCAGTGACCGCTGGCCACTGGCCACGTGTGGCTCTTGAACACTATTGAGAGTGGGAGTGAACTTTTTACACTGTAACGAATTTAAACAGCCGCAGGCGCTGGTGGCTCCTGGGTTGGACAGAGCTAATCAGGTGGAAGACGGTGAGTCCCTCACTAGCTGGCACTGAACACACACTGGACACCAAGCCAGATGAGAATGGGCCACTAGTGATAAAACCCCAGAATGGGTCGTAATGGGCAAGTTAACGATCAGCCAGGTTCTTCGGAGCCTAATTAATGTTTGACTCTTAAATAAATTACGGCATTTAAGAGGAGTGTTTCTGTAGTTCTTTATTGCCTTGGCCAAAGCCGCGTGTTTGCTGGCATCCGGGAAGTGTGTCTTAACGAGGGGTAAGGAGGAGGACTTTGTGTCGTGTTGGCAGTGGTCAGGCTGTGAATCGGACAGACCAGGGACGTGTGCCCACCTGTGCTGTGTACCAGGTCTGTGACCTTGGGCAAGTGCCCTGTCACGCTGTGCCACCGTTTCCTCTCCTGTACGGGGGGAGAGCCAACGGCGCTATCTCCAGGCTCATTGTGAAGACTCCAGCAGGATCTGTGGAGTGAAATAAATGGCAACTGGCTGGTGGCCAAGGGCGGGTGACCACACTGCTCCCTGTGTGTTCACCACTCTGTAAAATCAAAATAAGAATGCTTTAGCTCAGATCGCTGAGGGGATTAGCTGAGGGGCCCGTGTTGTGGTCTAACAGGTTAAGCTACTGCCTGTAATACCAGCATCCCATATGGGCACTGGCTTGAGTCCTGGCTGCTCCACTTCGCATCCAGCTCCCTGCTAACATGCCTGGGAAAGCAGTGGCGGATGCCTCAAGTCCTTGGGCCCCTGCACACATGTGGGCTCCTGGCTTGGGCCTGGTCCAGCTCTTGCTGTTGCAGCCATTTGGGGAGTGAACCAGCAGATGAAGATCTCTCTCTCTGTCTCTGTAGCTCTATCTTTCAAATAAATAAAATAAATCTTTTATTTAAAAAATGTTTTTTTAAAGGGTTAGTTGGGCCTGTTTAGGCAGAGCGCCTTGTGAAGGGGACTTCTGGGTCAACAGTGGTCCTTTCTCAACTAAATAGGCCCCAAGCCCCTCTGGTGCAGGTTGTGGGCCTTCAAGGGTGCCCCCCCCCATTGTCCAGCTGTCGGCGGCACCTTCTTCAAATTCTGGCCCAAGAACACCATGTGCTGTGTGACTGGACGTTTACTCCCCCGCACACTCAAGACTCGGACAATAAGGGAAGCAAGCTGCTGACCACCTTGCCCCTGGCTTGGGAAGGCCGCTGTTCTCCAGAGCGGGAGACGCCGGCCAGGCTTCCTGGAGCGGGTGGGGACGACGCTGGGCCTTGGAGGCCTGGAGCCAGCACAGTGGAAACAATTACAGCCTCCAGCTCACAAAGTCCAGCTCCGTCCTGGGACCCGCCTGCCTCGTGCTGTGTGCCAGTTGGAGGAAGCGTTGTCTGCTGGCCTAAGGAAAGGGCATTCGCAAGGGGAAGGCCCTGCACGTGCAGAAGCACAAAGGCCAGAGAGTGGGTGTTAATCACTGCGGGGCTTTGCGGGGCCTGAGCCTGGGGGTTGGGGCGCTAAGGAGGCCTGGTCAGTTGTCCAGACCGGACATGGTAGGAAAGACTAGAGGATTCCAGAGCGTGACTTCAGAGATGTCAGGGAGGTGAGTTGCCATCCGCTGGTTGAGATCTTGGCCATGCTAATGGAATGCCAGGCTGAGAGGGAGGAGTCGAGAGCAGGCTCAGTGGCTGGACTCGGGCAGCTGGGCCCAGGGCGAATGCCCAGGAGGAAGGTTTGCAGAGAGCAAAGGGGCTTTCTGCGCATCTTGAGTTATGACGCTGCTGTGGAAGGGGCCTCTGGGGATAGGCCCACCGGCAGGCAGCGGCAGGTGCCCAGCAGAGGTGCCCAGGCCCACGGGGCAGTCAGCCGTGGTCGCCCTTGCCTTGGGAGACGAGATCCATCCTATCATGTGGCAGTTTGGGCAGAGCTGGGTTGCCTCACTGTGCAGCGGAAGCTCTTAGCTCCCGATCCGCGCCTTGGTCAGCTGGCAGGATGTCCCAGCACGGGCATCAGGGGTGTCTGGGCAGACAGGCGAGGCGCTCAGACCAGCCAGCCACAGACCCAGGTCAGACGACTTCGCTCCGGGTCTGGTGTATGGATGTTCTGGAAGCCAGGAGGGAGGCACCGTGGACCCTGAGATTAAGGGGCAGCCTGACCACCTTCTGTTCAGCCCTGCGCACTTCTCTTCCCTGCAGACTTACGCAGAGATGGACCCCACAACGGCAGCCTTGGAGAAGGAGCATGAGGCGGTACGCAGGGTCAGGGGCCTGCCTGGGCATTCCCTCACCACTTCCTCCCTCACCCGTGCTAAGCCTTGTGCTGTCCTTCCCCACTCCCCACCGTCCCCCTCTGCCTGCAGATCACCAAGGTGAAGTATGTGGACAAGATCCACATCGGCAACTACGAAATTGACGCCTGGTACTTCTCACCGTTCCCGGAGGACTATGGGAAACAGCCCAAGCTCTGGCTCTGCGAGTACTGCCTCAAGTACATGAAGTATGAGAAGAGCTACCGCTTCCATCTGGTGAGCTGGGCCAGGCCGGGCCCTGGGGCTGGGGGCGGCTGGGAGCAGAGAGGGGTCTGCAGGAGTCAGGCGCCAGGAGCAGCTGAATTCCAGGCCTGGCTTTGCCTTTCTGTGGGGCTGACCTTGGCCAACTTACTGCCTCCCTCCGGACCTCAGTTCCCACGTCTGTAGAGGGGTGCAGTTAACTCTTGGGCCCTCGGCCCTTTGGCCCTTGACCGCTGTGTTTAGCAGCGCCAGGCTCCTGGGTGTGAAAGAGGAAGTGAACGTCCACCCCTAGCAGTGGGACGAAAGATGTGGACGGGGATCAGAAGGTGTGGAGGGCGGTGCATGGGAACTGCACTCTCACCACCAGCATGGTGAGGGGGGAGGGGAGGGTTGCCCAGAGCAGTGAATTTCCCTGGTTCAGGAAAGCCAGGGTCATGGATAAGTGCCCTCTGGAGACCCCTAGCCCGAGTATGCGCTCTGTGCGCCCAGGAGGTTCCGTCCTCTGCAGCTGTTAGGGAGGACTCCTCAGGCTGGGTGAAACACTGACCCTGGGGGCTATGGATGAGAAAAGGGGGAGACTTGCTCGGGGCCGCACGGTGGGGTGGTGAGGGTCGTCAGGCAGGGAGCCTCTGAGTCTCAAGCCTGTGTCCCCCACCCCACCCACCTCTCACTGCCAGGGCCAGTGTCAGTGGCGGCAGCCCCCAGGGAAGGAGATCTATCGCAAGAGCAACATCTCTGTGTACGAAGTGGACGGCAAAGACCACAAGGTGAGCTGGCGGCCAGGGGGCTGGGGCGACGGGGCACGCCTGGGGCACCTCCTGGATGATCCTCACGTCTCTACAGGAGAGCCAGCCCTTGGGCAAGCCTGGGTAGGGAGAAGGCCTGCGAGGTCTCACGAAGCCTAGCTGTTGGCCAGTGGTTGGTACACAGTAAACACAGGGCCCTTCCTCCCCCTCCCTGCCAGCCTCGGGCTAGGGTTCCCTCTGGCCCCAGGGACTTGTCCAGGCCTGGGTAGCTGTGGGCTAGGAGTGGAGAGCTTCTTGCCTGAGGCTGCTCCTGGAAGAGCTTTCTCTTTTCAGAGTGCAAGAGAGAGGTTGTTTGCTTTTGCCTGGGAGGGAACTGCTTTGTGTGAGACTTCCTGCCTGACAGTTCTGTGATGAGGATGGCTGAGCTCCTGGTTCCTGGCAGAAGGACTCCCCTGGGCCACGGAGGGAGGGGGGTGCCCTGGGGCCTGCCTTGCCGTTGAGAACTTGGCCTTTGCACTGGTCAGTCCGACAGGGTCTCAGCCAAGTGGCCCAGTTCCCTTGGAAAGGCAATATATGGGTAAGAGGAAGAGAGGGCAAGGCCGTGTTGTGGCGTAGTGTGTAAAGCCACCACTTGCAACACTGGCATCCCACATGGGGCGCCAGTTCATGTTCTGGCTGCGCCACTTGCGAGCCAGCTCCCTGCTGATGCGCCTGGGAAAGGCAGTGGAAGATGGCCCAAAGTGCTTGGGTACTGCCACCCAAGAGACTGAGATGAAACCCCCGGCCTCTTGGCTTCAGCCTGGCTCAGTCCTGGCCATTGCAGCCACTTGGGGAGTGAGCTGGTGGATGGAAGATCTTTCTCTGTATCTCTGCCTCTGTCTGCAAGTCTGACTTTCAAATAAATAAATCTTTAAAGAAAAAAAAAAAAAAAGGAGGAGGAGGAGGAGAAGGGGGACAGGCTTGGGAGTGACACCTGACTTCAGATTGCTCTGTTACTTCCTCCCTGACCCTGGAGGAGTTTCTTACCCTTGTTTGTTCCTGTTTCCTCATGCGTGAAATAGGAGTCACAATGTTTACTGATCAAGTTGTTAGTGCAATAAATGAGACAGCAAATGTCAGATGCCTAATGCTGTGCGAGGCATCCAGTAGGCGCTGCAAACACGTGGCCTTTGCTGCTACTGGCGCCCTTTGGCACTGAAGGGGAACACCCACTGTGAGCCTGGTGCCCTGGTACCAGAATTGCTGGGCTCACAGAGTGGATGTGGAAGGTGTCAAACCAGAGAGCCGTGTAACCTGGGCTGTGAGCCAGTCTCGAGGTCCTGTTATCCCTCCCGGTGCTGGCCTGGGCGGGTCTCTTGAGTCTGCGGCAAGGAGTGGGCGGGGCCAAGGGGGCACCCCAGGCTTTGAGGCCCAGCCTCGTGCTTAGCTCTGTAGTAAGTGCCGGGGAAACAGCAGTGAACAGGACAGGTGGCAGAGTTGAATCAGCCACGGGACATTGGGCACGCCACTTGCCTCTTTCTTCTGGGCCTCAGTTTCCTGATCTGAAACAGGAGCCGATGTCCACGGAGATTTGACCAGATTTAGGCCTGCACAGCCCTCCGTCCGAGCCCCGCCCGGCCAGCTCCGCTCCGCTCACTGATTGTGTTTCTCTGCCCATCTGAGACTCCTTCCAGTTCTCAACACTGCTGTTCTGGGGAGGGCCCCTCTGCCGCCGGCCTGGCACTCACAGAGGCTGGGCAGGGGAGCTGTTCTCGCCCCCTGAGCCCGTGGCTATCTCCCGCACCCCTCAGATTTACTGTCAGAACCTGTGTCTGCTGGCCAAGCTGTTCCTGGACCATAAGACGTTGTACTTCGACGTGGAGCCCTTCGTCTTCTACATCTTGACCGAGGTGGACAGGCAAGGGGCCCACATCGTCGGCTACTTCTCTAAGGTGCTGGCTTGGGAGGCTCAGACTTGGGGAGGCGGGGGCGGGTACCGCCTGGAGGAGGGGCTGAGCCCTCCCGTGCCAAGGCCCTGAGCACCCCAGCCCCCCGCAGGAGAAGGAGTCTCCAGATGGCAACAATGTGGCCTGCATCCTGACCCTGCCGCCCTACCAGCGCCGCGGCTACGGGAAGTTCCTCATCGCTTTCAGTGAGTGGCTCCCGGGGGCTGTCCGGGAAGGGGCGGCCATGCCAGGGCGGGCCGGATCCTCACATGCTCTCTCCACCCCTGCCAGGCTACGAGCTCTCCAAGCTGGAAAGCACGGTAGGCTCCCCGGAGAAGCCTCTGTCTGACCTGGGCAAACTCAGCTACCGCAGCTACTGGTCATGGGTCCTGCTGGAGATCCTGCGCGACTTCCGGGGCACGCTGTCCATCAAGGACCTCAGGTGGGGCTCTGACCTCAGCCACAGCCTCGGCCTCCGGAGTCCTCAAGGGAAGAGCTGTCTATCGGCTGTGACCCTGTCTCTCTGGCCCCTTAGCAGCTGGCCCAGCCGGACCCTCCCTTCCCTCCCCTCCCTGTCCCGGAGACCTGTCTCCAACGTCCGCTCTTATCCCTTTCTGTAGCCAGATGACCAGCATCACCCAGACTGACATCATCAGCACCCTGCAGTCCCTCAACATGGTCAAGTACTGGAAGGGTCAGCACGTGATCTGTGTCACGCCCAAGCTTGTGGAGGAGCACCTCAAAAGTGCCCAGTATAAGAAACCTCCCATCACAGGTGGGTGGGGGCTGCTCTGTGTGTGTGTGTGTGCTTGCACGCGTGTGGGTGTATCCACACACTCACTGTGGGGGTGTAGGTGTAAGGACTGCTTTGTGCTTTGTCACATGATCCCAAACCAGTCAGACTAGCTCTAGCTCCCAGGACACAGCCTGGGGCAGGCGACTCCATTCCTGGGCTTCCCTGCCCCCTTCCGTAGTCCGCCCTTGCCCTTTTGTTCTGGCCTGGAGGAGGTGAAACCTGGCCTGGGCCCAGAGTGTGTGTGGGGGGAGCAGGCAGGTGTGCACAGGCCTGGCCCAGAGGCCCAGCCCACCTCTCACAGCCCCCTTCTCCCCACAGTGGACTCGGTCTGCCTCAAGTGGGCCCCTCCCAAGCACAAGCAAGTCAAACTCTCCAAGAAGTGAGCTGCCGGACCCGCACCCCAGGCCCTGTAAATATGTACAGACCCTTCCCATCACTTTTTCAATAAAGCAAATTCTGTTGGTGCCTCTGGACGTTGAGGGGAGGGGCAGGGAGAGGAAGGGCCTCCATTCTCCGTCCCACGTCACACCCAGCCAGCCGTGTTCCACGCAGTTTTTTTAATTCTTCTCGTCCCCACCCTGACCCAAGCCCCGGCCCAGTTCCGGTGGGGGCTCAGTCCTCCGGAGTCCAGGAGTCAGGGTTAAGGGGGCCTGGTGGTCAATAGGGCAAGATTGGGGCCTTTGCCATCCTGAAGGCAGCCGAGCCCAGGAGACAGGGAAAGGCGAGTGAGGGGCCCGGGGCGGGGCCGGCGGGGCCCTGGGGCTGGCCTTTTAGCAGCAGGCGGTGGGGCAGCTGCCCAGTCTTGGAGAAATGGGTAGGAGCCCGGGCTCTTTTCGTAACTGAGTGTTCTTGGGGGCGGCTCCACAGAAGCCAAGCCTGTGGACTTGAAGACAGCAGGTGGAGGTGGCCAGGCTGTTCTAGCCAGGACCCCAGGCACCAAAGCTTGCTTGTGGGTTCCCGGCCCAAACAGCAAAGCCAGAAGCATGGGCTCAAAGATCAGGATGGCGCCTGCCCTCACACCGCACGATCCTAAAGGCCAACCGGGAGTGGCCAGGTTCCTTCCTGGGAACGGGCGTCTGTCCTTGGGTATGACGTGTCAAAGCAGGAGCAGCTTCCAGGGTGAGTAGCTCAGGGCTTGTGCCACAGGCAGAAGAGGCCCAGGGTGAGGCCCAGTGGCAGCAGGAGGCTGAGCCCCAGTCCCCCTTTTCCTGGGGCAGAGCCGAAGGCCAGGTTGTGGTTACAGAGCTCACTGTCAGGCTGGGACTCCTGGGTTTCGGGCACCACGCGAGGCTGGAGTTCTGCCACATGGTAGTGGATCCAGGAGGCATAGCTGGAGGTCAGAGTGTACACCCCAGGCCTGTTGGGGGCCCCGCAGGCATCGCCCCAGCTCACGATGCCCGCCAGGTACCAGAGGCCCTCCACAGGGCAGGAGAGCGGGCCCCCAGAGTCACCCTGAGGAGAAGAATTGGAGGATGTGTCAGGACCAGCCCCTTCCAGCCCTTGTCTTCCCCGGGGGCGCCCCCAGGCCCCTGGCACTTACCTGACAGGCATCCTTGCCCCCCGTCACGTAGCCCGCACACAGCATGTCCTCTTCGATGAAGTGGGGCTCCTCGGGCTTGGCGTCGATGTTGTACAGGCAGTTGCACGTCTCGCGGCTGATCAGTGGCACCTCCAGCTGCTGCAGTGGCCTGGGGCTCTGGAGGCTCACTGCGGACACAGCAGGTGCTCGCCCAGCGCCTCCAGCCCGAGTTGGCCCCTCCCCCTCGTGCCTGTGGGCATCCAGCGCCCCGCCTCACCTGAGGGGGCCACGTGGCCCCAGCCAGTGACGGTGCAGTGGAGGCCGTTGGGGAAGGAGGCATTGGCTGCCGGGAGGCAGACGGGCTGGATGTTGCGGGAGTAGTTGACGGGTATGCTGAGGCGGACCAGCGCGATGTCACCCTGGGAGCCCTCCTCGCGGTAGCTGGGGTGGGAGATGACCTGTTCCACAGCACGGACCTCGGTGGCGGCGCTGTAGGAGTCCAGCTGGTAGACCCCTAGCTTGACCTCGTAGTCTTGCGCAAGGTGCTCGCTGCAGGCAGAACACAGAGTGAACCTGCTGCCGGGGGCCTCCAACCCCGGATGCTGATCCCAGATAACTGGGACCCTAGTTTTATTCTGTGACCTCTGACCCCTTCACTCCCTTGGCTGATACCATCCTTGGGTCAAACCCAAGAACTTCAGTCTCTGACCTGGACTGACCCATAAATGTTGACCTCCAGCCCACTTTTTATAAGGTGTCATTTATTTGAACAGCAGAGACAAAGAGATCTCTCGGGCACTGGTTCACTCCCCAATAGCCAGGGGTAGGCCAGGCCAAAGCCAGAAGCCAGGAACTCCATCTGGGTCTCCAGCGTGGGTAGCAGCAACCCAAGTACCTGGGCCATCATGACCTGCCCTCCGGAGGGCTGCATTAGAAAGGAGCCGGGATAGGGAGCAAAGCCAGGACTTGAACCCCGGACATCTATGGGATGTGGGCAACCCAGCTGTCATGGCTAATGCCCTATTTTTCATTTTTTTAAAAAAATGTATTTACCTATGAAAGTTTAGCCCTTTTTTTTTTTTTTTTTTTTTGACAGGCAGAGTGGACAGTGAGAGAGAGAGACAGAGAGAAAGGTCTTCCTTTGCCGTTGGTTCACCCTCCAATGGCCGCCGCGGCCGGCGCGCTGCGCTGATCCGATGGCAGGAGCCAGGAGCCAGGTGCTTTTCCTGGTCTCCCATGGGGTGCAGGGCCCAAGCACCTGGGCCATCCTCCACTGCACTCCCTGACCACAGCAGAGGGCTGGCCTGCAAGAGGGGCAACCGGGACAGAATCCGGTGCCCCGACCGGGACTAGAACCCGGTGTGCCGGCGCCGCTAGGCGGAGGATTAGCCTATTGAGCCGCGGCGCCGGCCTAGTTTAGCCCTCTTTTGACTCCCACTCCCTTCCCATCACCCTGTTGGTACCTGGGGAAGCAGTGAGCAGCTGACAGCACCCACTGCTCAGACACGAGAGAACCGCCGCACACATGGACGCCACTGTAGATGATGCTGACCTGCCAGGGCCACTGGCCAGAGTTGGCGTTGCTCCCGCCTGTGATGCGTGCTTGGAAGGCCAAACCGCAGGGGGCTGCGAGGGCGAGGAAAAGGGGGGGAGAGGTCCATGCTGATCCATCCCGTGAGATCTGGGCTGGAGCTTGGAGGCAGCTTCCCAGCCACCGCTGTGTCCCCAGCCCAGCCCACACCAAGTGTGCATTCTGCCCCTTGCTGGGTACACCTGCTGAGCCCAACACCCCCACCCCCAGGGCTCCACACTGACCTGACGCTGCATTCCAGAGCTTCCATGGCACTGCCCACTACCCCAGCCTCCCTCCAGACACTGCCTGCCCTCAGGAGGGATTTCCAAAAACAAACAAACACCCTTGTGGGAGATATGCATTATGAAACAAGGATGCATAGATCTCAGTATTCCACCAAAATAGATTCCTCTTTCAGTGCCGTTTTCCACGAACTTTCTGAAGTCACGTGCCACATTGGGCTACCTCTAGACCTTCGCTTGTCCAGGTCACTCTGCCTCTGGTCCCTTTGCCCGTGCTTACTCTACTTGGCATGCATCTCTGCCTGTGAGGACAGCCTGCCTGGACCCTGCTGGCTGGGCGTGGCCCCTGAGCATCCAGGACCCCTCTCTTCTGACGCCGCCCAATCCCACAGCTGCTCTGGGGCCGACCCCCACTATCCCCCATCCCCTACTCCTCCACCGTGTTTCAACACATCAACCCGGGCATCCCTGGAGGGCAGCTTCCCACGTCCCTAGCGCCTGCCCGACTCACGGATGTGTAAACAAAAGAACCGAACTGGGTTCCCACGATGGGCATGGCTGGCTTCAGGGACAGCCCCAGCCCTGCCCTCCCTGAGGCCACAGTTTGGAGCGGAGCCCAGCTGCCCATCACAGCGTCACCTCCTTAGGAGCAGAGAGACCTGCTGGCCACACTCCTGGGCTCCCTCATCATCATGACAATAGCCTCTATTTAGTGCCAGGCCCCGAAGGGGCTTTCACTTCCTTTATCTCCTTGCTATAGCCCCAGGAGAGAGTCACCATCCACTGCTTTGTGGGGACTCACAAGGTGACACACAGCCCATCGGTGGTGAAGCCAGGATTGAAAATGTCTGACTCAGAGTCACTCCTAAGAAGAGACCTTTGGTTTATTTCCTTCCAAATGCCCTTGAGTGCCCCACCTGGGGAGTCCAGGGTGCATTGAAATCAGCCATTCTGCTTCCTGGCTGTGTACTTTGCCGCAAAACAAGGCAATAATCCCCACTCACAGAGCTCATAGAAGAATGGCTTGGCCACCTTGGGGTCGGGCACTTGGTTAAACCCATTGGAAAAATCTGAGACCCCCTCCCTTCCCCCAATTACCCTGCAAGCCTCACCTTCAGCCCCAGCAGCTCCTAGGGAGGAAAGAGAAAGAGGCACGGTTAAGCAGGGGAGACCCCATGTCCCCGGATGCCAGAGCACCTGCCACTTCTCTGGAGGCCTGGCCCCTTCCTTTCCTAGGGGGGTCAAGTTCAAAGAAAGTGGGGGCACTGAGAAGCAAGGAGGCTGGGGGATTTGAGAGGCCAGGATTTGCAAGGTGCCCCCAGAAAAGCATTGCACCCGCTCCCCCTTGGGCCATCTGACCCCTCCCGAAACCCCTCGCCTTGCAAAATGCACTCACGCATTCCAGACTGGAATAATCCAAGAAAGAGCAGAATGACCAGGGCTTCCAGCTTCCCAGGCCCAGGGCCCGCCCTCCGGGCCATGGCCCAGGACAAGGGCCCCTGGTCGGGGTGGGGGTCGAGGGACACCAGGCACACAAGGGAAGGAACCCGGGGCTGGTTTCGAAAGCAGGATCCAGATGTTGGCTTCAGAGAGAAGAGGTTCCAGAATCCGAGCTGAGAAGGAGGAGCAGGTGTCCAAGGCTGGCTTCTGAGGCAGGGAGCGGCCACGAGAGGACACTGGCCAGCAGTGGGGACGCGACTCAGGCTCGGCCCAGCCACGCAGGCGGAGACCTCCCCGCCCCCGACTCCTAGGGGAAGGCACTTACCTGCTGGCTCCTCCCCTGGCCCCGCCTGCTCCACTCCGCTGAGCGCTGCGGGCTCTTTGGGCTTCCAAAGTCCCGAGCTGTCTCAGACCACCCCCACCCCCCAGGCGGTGTATTGAGCAGTTGGGATAGGGGCTGAGAAATCACAGAGCCAGCCCGAGGCCGGGCTAGAGACAGGGCTAGCCCGCCTGTTGTCTCTGTCAAAGGCCCAGGTCTTCCTGGTCTCTCAGACCTGTTATGCCCCCCAGCACCCGGCCCAGCCTTTGTTATTTTTGGGACCACAGCAGCTCCTCCCCACTCCTAAGAACAGGCGCTTAAGCCCAGGCCACCCACCTGAGCCTCACCTGCAGCCAGTGAGCACATCCAACAACTGCCAATCATCCCACAAATATTAATCCCACATGGTCTACAATTGTCCTGGGCTCAGAGGACAAAGCAGATGCCACTTCTGGCCTCCCTGAGCTCACCAGGGGTGGCAGACTGGAATCAAATAATCACCAGCAATGATAAAAATAATTTCAAAGTGGGACTGGTGATACTGCATAGCAACTTGAGGGGTCCTAGACAAAGGGGGAGGGGGCGATGAAAGGTGTTAATAAGGTGTGTGTGTAGGGGGCTGGGGAACAGTGGCAAGGTGTGTGTGTAGGGGGCTGGGGAACAGTGGCAAGGTGTGTGTGTAGGGGGCCGGGGAACAGTGGCCCAGTGTGTGTGTGTAGGGGGCCGCGGAACAGTGGCCTGGTGTGTGTGTGTGTGTGTAGGGGGCTAGGGAACAGTGGCCCAGTGTGTGTGTGTGTGTGTGTGTAGGGGGGGGTGTTCTAGAGTGGAGGGTACAGGTGCAGTGGTTCAGGCATCAGAGGCCTCTATGGCTGGGCTGGCCCGTCAAGTGCACCTTCCGTGACTCCGTGGCAGTTTGGAACAAAACACTGGGCTCAAGCTCCAAGAAAAACACTCACTTCCCAGAGTAGGTGGCGGGACCCAGCCAGTTCAGGGTCCAAGCGGGGGGGGGGGGGGGGGGGGGGCAGGGAATTCCTGGAGTGGGTCGGGGGAGGATCTGTCTGGAGAAGGCTTCAGGCTGGGTGGTTTTAGGGAAAAAGGACAGGGTGTGTTAAGTGGTGGTGGTAGGGTGCACGTGGCTGACCGACTAGCTACGGGCACACGGCGGGGGTGGGCAAGGACTGGCAGTGGGCATGCACCTCCCTGTGGAGATTCTGGGAAATTGTCTCTTTGGCGTCTAGCAGCCAAGGAGAAGCCTGGCCCTTTAAGATCTCTGCCTTTCGCCTCCACCTCCCAGGGAAAAGGTCCAGCTTCCCTCTGGGTCCTCTTTCCCCTCTTTCTGCCTCCAGCCCCAGACGTGACCCCTTGGCCACCCTCATCAGATGGTTTCCATCCCAGCTGCCCCAGCCCCCAGGCCCCTACGCCCCTTCCTATGCTCAAACTTTGCTTCCTGGCCCTTTGTGGGCTCCCCTGCCAAAGGTGTCCCTGTGTGCTCCCCATGAGACTGGGAGCGCTTTGTGGGGCTCCTCAGACCCCAGTTGTGCTGTGACTATCACTTGGATGAAGGCAGAGGTGCCGAGCCAAATGGCAGGCTAGCGGGATTTACATACAAGGGACCCAGATCTTGGGGACATTGGGCAGCCTGTAAAAACAGGAGTGTATGCATAGGGCATATATTGGGGGGACAGCTTTGACTCTTGTCCCCAGTCCTTCTTGCTCTGGGGGGAGGGGCCAGCAGCAGGACCGGGGCACCAACTAAGGCTCAGGTGCCCAGCAGGTGCTGGGGACACTAATTCCATGGAGGAGGTGACACACAAGCAGGTGGCCACCCAGCTTCCCCCGCCCGGGGGCAGGAATGAGGGAACAGGTGCCACGTTATCAGGGACACATTTCCTAGGAGCCCAAAGTTTGACTCACAGGGGCCCCGGGAGGGAGGGGCGGATCCCTTGGGCTTCCCCGGAGCCCAGTGTTCTCAGCCCGCCCTCAAGGATGCCACAAGGCCACACGTGTCTGTGTTTAGATCTTTATTGTCCCCTCCTCCTGCCACCCCTGAGGATTCCTGGGCCCAAAATAGCTGGCACAGAGGCCCACTTATCCGGAGCCGCTGCAAACTCTGGGGGGGTGGGGCCTTTTCCAGGTTCCCCCACGGGAGTGAACCGGTTGGGTCACATTCCAGCCCCACTGGGCGGGAAGTGGAGGGCTGGGAGGCAAAGGGGAAGTACCTCCCCCGTCCCCATCCCGGGAGCCAGACCCTCTCAGCCCTGGATTAGAGGAGTCAGTAGCAGGAGGAACAGAGCAGCCCGAGGCGAGCCTGAAGCCCCTGCCAAGTCTGGGGGGCAGAGGTCGCTGCCTTCAGGCGGCCAGTAGGGGGAGCCACTGGGCGGCAGGAAGTGGGCCTCTCCCACAGTTTGGGAGATCCAGGCTTCTTCAGGGCCAACAGCAGCAAACAGCTCCCGGCTCCCTCGGACCGCCATGCCCACGAGGACCCAGGAGCCTCCTCCGGTCCGGCACAGGAGGGGAGGTGCTGAGGTCACCTGCAGAGCCGTAGCCAGGGCCCAGTGGGTCTGCTACCTTTCTTCCTGAGGCCTTGAACCTCCTCTGGGGTCCCCACCCTGGAAGTACTGCCTCTCCCCACTCCCGACCACCCCCCCACCAGGATGCCAGAACCCCTACCTCACACTTGCCCTCCTGCCCCTCTGTGTACAGGACACAGAGTGTCCCAGGGGGCAGAATGCTCTCATAGAGGCAGTGACAGAGTCGTGGTGTCAAGATGGAGACCGGAGCCGCTACAGGGACTGTGGGAAAGAAAGAAGTTGTGCCTGGGTGCTGGCCTCTGGCCACTTGTCTTTGCCATCACCCAGGGCTCTCACCTCGGTCCTGAGGGTCCGTCCAGCCCAGCACCCAGCAGCTGGCCCCCAGGGGGATACCCCCTGGATGAAGGCAGATGGGCAGGGCTGATGGGGAGGGCTCCACCCGGGAGCTCAGCTCCAGGAGAGCCAGGGGAGGCCTAAGGCCCAGGTGCCGGGGCAGGCGGATGCTGATGACCAATCGTGATACCTGGTGGCCCTGTGGGAGGGGGCTGGCCCCTGCCCGGCCCAGATACACGTCAATGTGAGGCACTGTTGTAGAGCCTGGCCTGTTGGAACAAGACCCAGGGTCACTCCACTGCTCATTGCTAGCAACGCCCTTCCCAGCCTGCCAAAGCGGTGGGGATGAGTCTAGGCTGGAGAGGTTCCATCTCCTCCTGTCACATCTCCCTTCTGCCTCAAGACCCCCTCACAGTGCTCCGAGAGCCCCCAAGGGGTAGCTCCCAGGGCCATCTGAGCCCACCTGCCTCTAGCCTAGGGCGGGAGGGAGACCCACCTGAGGACACAGTGGGTGGCTGCCAGCACCCAGCCGGGGGCCACCAGGATCCCAGCGCAGACTCGATCACCAGCCACATGCACCTCTGCCAGCCAGGGCCACAGCACCTCCACGGGAGCTGCCTCTGGCCGCAGGCCACAAGCTAGGGAGAGGTGGGGGGCCCACAGCTGATCCCTGAAGCCTCTGGGCTAAGCACCCCTCTCCTCCCCGCCCAGCTAAACCAAGGCCTCCTGCTCACCGCCATGCTCTGTGTGCATGGGACAGGTGTGGGTCTCAGTCTCCTCGCCCTCAGGACCCCAGTCCCAGGCTAGCTGGTCCTCCAGGTAGGCCCCCCGGGCCACATGGCTGATCCATGGGCCATGGGTGTGCAGCGGGGAGAAGGCTCGGGGCCGCAGACAGCCACTGGAAAGGTGTGCGACGCCAGCCAGGAACCAGGTACCCTCCTCCCGGCACAGCAGGCTCCACCTCGTGTCATTCTGCGGCGAGAGAGCATCAGGGTCTCTGCGGCGTCCCTGGACTCCACATTCTCCACAACACGTCCCGCCTCCTCCAGGCCAGGCCCCACTACTAATCTCCGTTAAGAATTCAGCCCTCGCTTTGAGGATGCGCCTTAAACCTGGGGATAGCGAGAAACCCCGACTCCTGCTCAGAGCCCGCCCCAGCCCCTTCGCAACAGCCTCGGGGGCCAGGCTCCGCCCCCGCCCCTTTTGGCCCCGCCTCCATTCGGTGTCCCCGTCCCGCGCGCTCCGCCTCGTTCCTGCGGTTCAGGCCCCGCCCCCAGCTCCCTCAGCCTATCCCCGACTCCGCGCCCTCCTCGGGCCCCGCCCTTGCCGCTCACCCAGCAGCGGCCCGCCTCCTCCTCCTCCTGGTAGGCGGGGCAGAGCGCGAGCGGCGGGTCTCCGGGCAGCGGCACTTCCGCCCCCTGGTGGCCGTACAGGCAGTGACACCACCAGCCGCTCAACAGCTCGGCTTCCAGCAGCGCCCCGGGGCCAGGTGCGCGTTCTGGGTGTGTTGGGGGGAAAGGCAGGGGACCCCGCGCTGCGGCCGAGTTGGCCTAGGCTCCGCGCCGCTCCACCCAGCCTCGGGTCTCCGCTTACCCCCGCGGCCCCAGCGAGCCAGGCGGCAGCGGCTCCCTGGCAGGAAGTAATGCTCCGGGTGCGGGAGGCACACGGGCCGCGGGGCCGCGCTCAGGTTGACGGGCGCGCGCAGCTGCAGTAGGGCCAGGTCCGAGGCGTCGTCCCACGAGGCGTTCTCGTGCGGCACGAGGCGCGCCACCCGCTCCGCGCGCGGGCGCGAGGGCAGCAGCACACGCCAGGCGCCGAGGTCGCCGGGCGGCGCGTCGTCTGGGTCGGTGGGGCTGCGGGTTGGGAAGTCCCGGGACGTGGGGCCTGATTGATCCCACGTTCTGCGGGGCTGGACACCTCGCAGCCCCGGCCGCCTCCCTGGCTTAGACTCCAGTGTGGGCTCGTGCATCACGGACTGGCTCTGCATTCCAACCCCCAGACTGGCGGGGATGCCTCTTTTGGTGCTGAACCCTCCACCTCCAAGTGGGACCCAGCACTCCACACTGGGTGTCCCCCAAGCCCCCCAGGGGAAGGACTGGGGCCGATCGTTGGTGTCTCGAGCTGATGGGGAGAGGAGGCATTCACACTCACTCCAGAAAGCAGCTGGCAGGCGCCAAGACCCAGCTTTCCGACACCAGCGCCCCGTGGCAGGGTCTCGATCCTGGCACCAACACCTGCACCTCCCAAGGCCACGTGCCTGGCCGCGGGGCCTTCCCGCACTCTGAGAGGTGAGGGGCCTGGGTCAGGGGGCCTCTCACCTCTGAAGCCCCCTCAGCCCCAGCAGTCTCCATCCCAACTCAGTTGTTCCCCCACGGCCGGCTCACACCCAGGGCTCCTGCCTCTCACCTGGCAGGGCGATGGTGCAGTTCTCCTCCCTGGGCTCCCGGGGGCCTGACTGGGGCTCCTGGGGCTGGGTGGGAAAGGCAGGCCCAGGCTCTGAACCCATCACCTGTTCCCGGATCCAGGCCTCATAGGGAGCCACGGCAGTGAAGACTCCAGGGCGGTTCCGCCGTCCACAGCCAAAGCCAAAGCTGGTAATTCCCGCCTGGAACCAGCGGCCACCTTCCTCGCAGACCAGGGGCCCCCCAGAGTCACCCTGTTGAAAGGTGACCTGAATCGGGGACTCAGTGCAGGGACCCACTAGCAGACACCAGCCTCCTGGCAAAATTGGGCTTTTTTTTTTTTTTTTTTTTCTGTCCAACATACAGCCACTTGCTAGAAACCTGCCTTGGCTTTGTTTCCCTAAAACCTAGAACAGAGAGGCCTGGTACAGTGGAAGGGCTGATGAATAGCCAAAGTCAAGAACACAGCGAAGGGGCCGGCACTGTAGCACAGCAGGTTAAAGCCCTGGCCTGCAGTGCTGGCATCCCATATGGGTGCCGGTTCAAGTCCCGGCTGCTCCACTTCCAATCCAGCTCCCTGCTAATGCACCTGGGAAAACAAAGGAAGATGGTCCCTGCACCTGCATGGGAAACCTGGAAGAAGCTCCTGGCTTCTGGCTTCAGATCGGCATAGCTCCGGCCGTTGCGGCCATCTAGAGAGTGAACCAGCAGATGGAAGGACCCCCCCCCCCCCAGTAACTCTCTGCCTCTCAAAGAAATAAAATATTTAAGAATAAAAATGATTTATCACTTTTATTACTTTGAAAGGCAGAGTGACAGGAAGAGAGAGAGAGAGAGAGAGGTCTTCCATCTGCTGGTTCACTCCCCAAATGGCCACACAATGGCTGGGACTGGAGCAGGCCAGAGAAAGGAGCTTGAAACTCCATCAGGGTCTCCCATGTGGGTGGCAGGGGCCTAAGCACTTTGGGCCATCTTCTGCTGCTATGTCAAATGTTCAGTAAGCACATGTGGCCAGCAGCTACCACGCTGGGCAGCAGAGATAAGAACATCTCCAGTGTCCCAGGACATTCTGCAGGGCAGCGCTGGTCTCGAAGGAATTTGAATTGCTTGCAATACTGTTCAGGCAGGTTATCTGCATGGGTCCTGTAACTTCAGATTTGGGGTGGGGGTTATGCCTGGGCGACCAGTCAGCTTGAATCCCCTCCGCCAGTGCTCCAGCTTGGGAGCCCTCGGAGATGTGTCTCCTGGGCAGAATGTTTCAAATCTACTGTGTTTTTCAGGGTGCGTATTGTGACACAGTGAGTTGAGCACAGAGCAGGGGCTGCCCCTCACCTGGCACGTGTCCCTGCGGCCCTCTGCGTAGCCAGCACACAGCATCCCTGGCAATAGCTGGAAAGTGAGGTTAAAGGGGCCCGGCCGGCTGTAGAGACACTGGCAGGCAGCTTCTCCCAGCAGCCTTAGTTTCACTTCCTGGAGCACCCAGGGGAAGGGCAGAGGATCTGGGGGCAGAGCCAGAGAGGAGACCTTGTGAGGCAGGTATGGAGCCCCCAGGACCCCAGGGCTCAGCTTTGTCCCCTCCAGCCGCATCCTGCAAATCTCCACTGAGCTATCCCCTTGGCAGCTCGGTCTATCACATTCCCCACATCTCTTGCTCTATTTCATTTCTCCTCATGTCAGGAATATAGTGTCATGTCACAGCACGTCGTGAGGGTTGCCGTGCAAGGTTGTGTGGGTTGTACACTGCACAAGGGTCCCCATCTGGCAAAAGATGCACGTTGGGGCTAAGGTCATGAAGCACTAGCCCTGACGCGGAGGCACAATGGCACAGAGCAGGCATCACTTTCACAGACACTGTATAGACTGCACGTGGCCCTGCAGCCAGTTGCCAAGCATGGAATGAATCTCAGGGTCTCCCTGACCTCTGTCTCGACTCCCCGGCCCTTTACGACATCTCAGCACGCTCACTGCGAGGGGCGGGGTCGGGCAGTTTCACCTTGGGCCTGGATGATCGCCCCAACATCCTGACTCGTCTTTCCGCATCCACTCTTTTTTTTTTTTTTTTTTTTTTGACAGGCAGAGTGGACAGTGAGAGAGAGAGACAGAGAGAAAGGTCTTCCTTTTGCCGTTGGTTCACCCTCCAATGGCCGCCGCGGCCGGAGCACCGCGCTGATCCGGTGGCAGGAGCCAGGTGCTTCTCCTGGTCTCCCATGGGGTGCAGGGCCCAGGGACTTGGGCCATCCTCCACTGCACTCCCTGGCCACAGCAGAGAGCTGGCCTGGAAGAGGGGCAACCGGGACAGAATCCGGCGCCCCAACTGGGACTAGAACCTGGTGTGCCGGCGCCGCAAGGCGGAGGATTAGCCTAGTGAGCCGCGACGCCGGCCTCCGCATCCACTCCTCACCTGCTGCTGCTACAGCAGTTTCCGAAGCTCTTACGAAGGACAAGCAGATCCCACCGTCTAAGCGTGCCCCACCCCTCCCCCATGTCCTGAAGGGCACCTGGTTTTGGTGGAAGCAAAGTGTCTGAGGTGGGGGGAGGCCTGCCAGGGGCTCCTTCTGCAGCCGCTCGGAATCCTGAGTGGTCGCTTGGATGATGCTGAGGCTGCTTTAGGGCTCTGGGAGGGGGGATGTTTGGGGATGGGGGGGTCTGTGGAGCTGGTAGGGTACCCTGGCTCCCAGTCCAATCATAAGGTCTTGGTGGTCCAGTCTCAGCAGATTTTGCAGCTTCTATGACCAGTGCCCCCTTCCCTGCAGCCTGCACGCCTGGCCTTCTGCCTTCCCTGGGTCTCAGGGGTGCTCCGTCTCCCTGGTCTAGCCTTCATGACAGCCTCTGTCCACAAAACCTCCCCAGAAATCTCCTGCTCGGGGTACCCCTAGCCAGGATGGCCTGGCCCCATCCAGACACATTTCCTAAATGCTCTCAAATATTCCTTCTTCTTGTCCTGCTGTGAGAGGACCCCTCCCACCCCACCTGCAAGTAGAGGCCATGGCATCTCCTTCTGCACTCCCCCGGACACTGGAACAGGTGGGACCCGAGCAGATGTGGGATATCTGGGGTTTGTGGGGGGGGGCGGAGCTTGCTAGCCTGGAAGGGTAGCATTGCATGCTGGGATGATGGAGAAGGCGTCCGTTCCTCCCCACACCTTCTAATATACAGCGTTTGCTTATTTACTGAACTTGTCATTTCTCTACCTGCTAGAATGGGAGCTCTGAGAAGGCAGGTGTTTTGCTTTAACATCCACTGGCTGGTGCATCCACTGCCCGGCATATAGCGGTGCTCAAGGAGCACTGAGCAGGAGAGTGACTGAACAATAAGGGTGGGGAGTAGAGAGATGAGCGGGGGTGGGGAGATGGGAAAAAGAGGGAGAGAAGGGAAGGCGGGCACAGACATTTGCTGAGCAACCCGCCGTGTACCAGGCGCTGTACATAGTCTTTCTCATGATTCACCTAACATAAGCATAGCTCAAACGCATGGGTCCCCGCTGTGCTAGGCTCCTCGCTAATATAGTCTTTTATTATTTATTATTATTATTTTTGACAGGCAGAGTGTACAGTGAGAGAGAGAGACAGAGAGAAAGGTCTTCCTTTGCTGTTGGTTCACCCTCCAATGGCCGCTGCGCTGATCCCAAGCCAGAAGCCAGGTGCTTCTCCTGGTCTCCCATGGGGTGCAGGACCCAAGCACTTGGGCCATCCTCCACTGCACTCCCAGGCCACAGCAGAGAGCTGGCCTGGAAGAGGGGCAACCGGGACAGAATCCGGCGCCCCGACCGGGACTAGAACCCGGTGTGCCAGCGCCGCAAGGCGGAGGATGAGCCTGTTGAGCCACGGTGCCAGCCACACCTCGCTAATATAAACTTGGCATGGATCTCCCCATGAGGCTGGCTTTACCATTTTCCTCATTTTTCAGAGGAGGAAATGAACTGGCTGAAAGTGCTTTGTCTAAAACAGCAGAACTGGAATGGGATCTCTAGTCAGATCCTAAGTCCAGGAAAGGAAAAACAGGAAGCAAGAATGTGGAGGGAATGGGGGTGTAATGGGGGTGATTCAGTAGTTTTCCTTCGACAGGCCTTGGGGAAGAGGACAGATAGAAGGGAGACAGGTGCGAGATGTACCCGGGCCTGGCAGGAATGCTCCCTCCAAGCCCCGCCCACACACGGAGGCCCCGCCCAGGGACCCACCTCCCGAGGCCTCGCCCACAGGCAGCACCGTCAGAGGCCCTACCTCCTGCAGCCCCGTCCAATGCACACGAGGCCCCGCCCATAAGCCGCACCCAGAGTCCCCGCCCACGCGCCCCGCCTTCCGAGACCCCGCCCCCTGAGCCACCAATCCGGTGCTCAGCTTTGAGGCACGCCCCCGAGGCCCCGCCCCCGAGGGGCGCGCGGTCCGCCGGGTCTCTCAGCTCTGGGGCCTCCCGGGACCCCGCGCAGCTCACCCGCCTCCTGGACGTCCCCCCAGCCGGTGGCCCAGCAGGCGGTGCCGTGGGCGAAGCGGTGCGAGGCGCGGGGCAGGCAGATGGGCCGCACGGCGGGGCCCAGCCTGGCGGGCGAGGCCAGGCGCAGCAGGGCCAGGTCGGCGCCCAGTTCCACGGCGCTGTAGTTGTTCGGCACCAGGATGGCGGCCACCGCGCGGGCGTGCGCGCCGTCCAGGGGCCCGTCCTGGGAGTGCACGCCCAGCAGAACCGACCACTCGGCCGCGGGCTCCACCGTCCCGTTCCTGTGCCGGGGCCGAGGCGGAAGGGGGTTAGGTTGACCCCTCGGAGCGGGGCAGCCCCTCGAGGGGCCGGGCGCTCGGCGCCAGAGGATGCGGAGTCGTATCCAGATTTGGGAACTGGAGGGGCGGGCATTTGGGAGGGGCTCGGGGTGGGGTCGAAGGGGGAGGCTCGCCTTTGAAAGGGGCGGGTCTGGACCAGGGCGGATACTCACGTCACGAAGCAGTGAGCGGCCGAGAGGACCCAGGAGGGGGCGATGAGGGAGCCCCCGCAGATGTGGCCGCCCCCATGCTGCAGGCTCACCTGCCACGGCCACGTGCCGGGCTGTGCGTCTGAGCCCCCCACGATGCGGGCAGAGGGCTCAGGGCGCCCGCAGTCTGCAATGGGGGAACCTTAGGAGGGTCCAAGCCTGCTTAAGGACCCCTACTCCAAGAGGCCTAGGGAACTCAGGATGAAGCCTCGCCCTCTGCCTCCCTCCCGACCTTGCCGGTCTTAACCTCCTGAAAGGTCCCAGGTCACCCAGGCCTCTTCCTTACCCAGATCTTTAGGTTGTTCTTGGGTGGGACCGAATGCTGCCGGCCAGTGAGTAAAGAGAGAAAACCAGTGGCGACTCCCAGCCCCTGTCTTCCTGCTCCCCATTGCCCACTTCCATCTTCCCCAGCCCCTGTTCTTTCAGATTGCCTTCAGCACCCTTGCAGCCCCTTCTAATTCCCTTGCCTCTGCACATGACTCTCCCCAGGCCCAGCCACCTTACCTGAGTCCTCGAAGTCTCCTGGGATGGGGCGGATGGCTGGGAAGACAGAGGCAGCTGGAGACTGCACCTGCTGTGTGCCGTCCTGGGCTCTCCCCATGGCCCCGACGGCAGGCCTTGTGGCTGCTCCATCACCCTGGGCACCCCAGCCTCCCGATGCCTCAATCCCCCCCACCCCCGTTCCCAATCCACTCCCCAGAGATCCTGCTTTCCAGCTGCCCAGCTGGTGGGATAGAGGCCCCTTGCAACACCCTCCCCCCGCCCCGTCCCCTGTAGTTACCAAAGACCACAAGCGGGAGGAGCAAGAGCTGGGACATGGCACTTTTGAGCTGGCTACAGGTGCAGAGATGGGCAAAAGTCTGTTCCCTGCCACAGCTCTGCCAGTGCCTCAGCAGCCCGTGACTTCTGATGGTCCCAGGAGCAGCCACACCCTCCCTGGCCGGAGCCCATCTCTGGGAATCTGAGAGGATCTAGGGCTGGAAGGAGGAAGTAGGGAACCCAAAGGCCCCACCTGGAGCCCTGAGCCCATCTCACATCTCTGGAGGCCCGGGGTGGAGGTGGGGAGAGGTGTCCTAGTTCCAGGACACATTCTGGGTGGCAGAGGGTGGAGTAGAGAGCTGGTGGGCAAAGGCCAGAGTTGAGAGTGAAAGGCTAGAGTTCTGGGGCCTCAGTGAGACTGGGCTGGGGTGAACAGTGCCCTTTGGGACCCCATGGGGAGGGGGCGGCCACTGAAGACCTCACCTTTGTTTGGGGTGCGGCTGTCCCAGGGGGTTGGCTTTTTCTTCTCACACAGCTCTGGTTACCGGAGTTGCTGGCCAGGGCTGGGACAGGAGCCCTTAGGGAATTCAATCCCATCCCAACAAAGGGATCACAGATTGCAGCAGGCAGGGCAGGGCCTGGGGATCTGGGAGGGGGCTGAGCAGGCTGGCAAGGGAGGAGAGGTTCCACCCCGCCCTGTGTTAGGGTGACTCCTCCAGTCCTCTGCCCCTGATTTTTTTGGTGTGACCTTGGGAAAGTCATTCAGCCTATCCGTGTTCCATACATCAATAAGAGGCCCATCTAAGAAACACACAGAGGACCAGTGCTGTGGCGCAGCAGGTTAATCCACTGATTGCAATGCTGGCATCCCATATTAGAGCGCTGGTTCATGTCTCAACTGACTACTCTGCTTCCGATCCAGCTGCCTGCTAATACACCTGCGAAGGCAGTGGAAGGTGGCCTAAGTGCTTGGGTCCCTGCTACACACAATGGTAGACCCGGATGGAGTTCCAGGCTCCTGGTTTCAACTTGGCCAGCCTCAGCTGTTGTGGCCATTTGAGGAGTGAATGAGCAGATGGAAGATTTGTCTCTCCCTTGATCTCAGTCACCTTTTAAGTAAATAAATAATTAAGAAAAAAAACATATTGATCCTCAAAGAGAAAATTGAGAAGAGTCTAATGAAAGAATTTCTTTTTTTAAAAAAAGATTTATTTATTTTCCATTTATAAAAAAGATTTATTAGCCAGTGCCGTGGCTCACTAGGCTAATCCTCCACCTTGTGGCGCCGGCACACCAGTTCTAGTCCCGGTCTGGGCGCCGGATTCTGTCCCGGTTGCCCCTCTTCCAGGCCAGCTCTCTGCTGTGCCAGGGAGTGCAGTGGAGGATGGCCCAAGTGCTAGGGCCCTGCACCCCATGGGAGACCAGGAGAAGTGCCTGGTCATATGGGGGCTGGTTCGAGTCCTGGCTGCTCCTCTTCCAATTCAGCTCCCTGCCACGGCGTGGGAAAGCAGTAAAGGATGGTTCAAGGCCTTGGACCATGCGCCTGAGTGGGAGACTTGGAAGAAGCTCTTGGCTCTCGGCTTCAGATTGGTGCAGCTCTGACCATTGAGGCCATTTGTGGAGTAAACTAGTGGATAGAAGATCTCTATGTCTCTCTCTCTAACTCTGCTTTTGAATAAATAAATAAATAGTTAAAAAAAGTTCTCGATCTTGACCTTGATGGTGGTTACACTGGTGTATACAAATGCAGAATTTCACTGAGCTGCACTTTTAAGATTCCTACACTTTGGGGAGTGCGTATTTGACCTAGTGGTGAGGCTACCCTCACCCCGTGTTGAAGTACCCAGGTTTGAGTCCAGGCTCTGCCTCCTGACTCATCTTCCTGTTAATGCAGACTCTGAGCGGCGGCAGGTGATGGCTCAGATGATTGAGTTCCAAATGGGAGATCTGGATGGAGTTCGAGGCTTGCAGCCTCCTTGTGGGCATTTGGGGAGTGAACCTGCAGACAGGAACTCGCTCTCTCTGTCCCTCTGGCTCTCAAAAGAAAAAAAAAAAGAAGAAAAGAAAAGAAAAAATGATTAGTTCACTTACATATTTTGTTTTATAGCTGTCCCAAGGTCAGTTAAGGAAAAACCAAATGAACCAGCTCCAAAAATGTCAGAAGTGCAGAATTACATCAGATACACCGCAGGAGACAGGCTATGCAGTTTCTGAGAGCTAAGCCCAAATAATGAAACACTTCAACACTTGGAAAAACAAAGGGTGCTTAAGCAGAGTGATCGATATTACATTTCCTGATAAAATAGATCATTTCTTTTGAAAAATGTTGGTAACAGGTTACTTTTTTCTGAATCAGCATTCTCACTAAATAGGTTATCACTGACCTTGGGGGAAAAGTCATTCTTCAGATAACCCTTTAAAAATCTGACTTTTCCCAGCCAAGCATTTCAAAGGTGCTGAACAGAGGGAGCATGTGACTGATTCACGGTCAAGGGCAAAGTCACATATGCGCCAGTTCAGCCCAGCTGGACAGTGCCGCCTGTCTTTGTGAAAAGAGAATGCGCTGAAGTTGAGAATCACCCCGCTTCTGCAGGAGGCTGGCCTGTGAAAGACACTGTGGGCAGGGCTGCATGTCCCTGCAGAAAAGAACCTGGGGTGTCGGCTCTCAGACACCCCAGAATGGATGTGCTACAGAGTCAAGCTGGAAACATTTTAGTTCATGAAAGGATTAAAGCAGGGGCTGGCACTGTGGCACATTGGTTAAGTCTCTGCCTGTGGCTTCTCACTTCCCATCCAGCTCCCTGCTGATGGCTTAGGAGAGTAGTGGAATGTGGCTCAAGTGCTTGGGCCCCTGCACCCCATATGGGAGACCCAGAGGAAGCGCTTGGCTTTGGAATGGCCCAGCTCCGGTCATTGCGGCCATTTGGGGGTGAACCAGTGGACGGAAGACCTCTCTGTCTCTCCTCTTTCTGTCTGTAACTACCTCTCAAAATAAATAATAAATAAATCCTAAAAAAAGAAAAGTTTAAAGCCAGTGCAAAAATAAATTAAAAGAGACAGATCAAATAGAGGATGCTCAGTAAACCTGCATTTAAGAAAATCAATGGAAATACTTTTTTTTAAAAAAGATTTATTTATTTAATTGAAAGACTTACAGAGAGAGACGGAAATGGAGATCTTCCTATTGCTGGTTTACTCCCTCCACCTGCAATTTTTTTTTTTTGGACAGGCAGAGTGGACAGTGAGAGAGAGAGAGAGAGATAGAGAGAAAGGTCTTCCTTTGCCGTTGGTTCACCCTCCAATGGCCACCACGGCCGGTGCACCGCGCTGATCCGGTGGCAGGAGCCAGGTGCTTCTCCTGGTCTCCCATGGGGTGCAGCACCCAAGCACTTGGGCCATCCTCCACTGCACTCCCTGGCCACAGCAGAGAGCTGACCTGGAAGAGGGGCAACCGGGACAGCATCTGGCACCCTGACTGGGACTAGAACCTGGTGTGCCGGCGCCGCAAGGCGGAGGATTAGCCTAGTGAGCCACGGCGCCAGCTTCCACCTGCAATTTTTAAAGTAGACATCTTTTTTTTTTTTTTAAAAAAAAGAGGTTTATTTATTTATTTAGTCAAGAGGCAGAATTACAGACAGAAGGAGAGACAGAGAGAGAGAGAGAGAGAGGTCTTCCATGTACTGGTTCACTCCCCAAATGGCCAAAATGGCAAGAGCTGGGCTGATCCAAAGCCAGGAGCCAGGAGCTTCTTCCAGGTCTCCCACAAGGGTGCAGGGGCCTAAGCACTTGGGCCATCTTCCACTGCTTTCCAGGCCATAGCAGAGAGCTGGATTGAAAGAGGAGCAGCCAGGACTCGAACCGGTGCCTATACAGGATGTCAGGGCTACATGGGCAAGGTTTCACCTACTACATCACAGCACCAGCCCCTAGTAAACATCTTTTAATTCCATTTCTCCACAAATCTATAAAAACTTTTACTTATTCATTTAGTTTATTTGAAAGGCGGAGAGAAGGAAAGAGATACAGAGATCTTCCAAACACTGGCTCACTCCCCAAATGCCTGCAACATCCAGGCTGAAGCCAGGAGACCAGAACTCCATTCAAGTCTCCGACATGGGTGGCAGAGACCCAGCTGTCTGACCATCACTTGCTGCCTCCCAGTGTGCACATTAGCAGGAAGTTGGAGTCAGAAGCGGAATTGAGACTCGAACCCAGGAACTCTGACATGAGCTATGGGCATTCCAGCTGGCCTTGTAATCGCTGCACCACGTATCATCTGTGAAATTCAGATTTAATTGGGCATGATATATTTTTATTTACCAAATCTGGTGATTTTCTTCCCTTGGTTCTAATGTGATTTTCCAAGTTATTGGCAAATGTTTCTCTGCTGGAAAGAATGACTTTCTGGGGTGCATTCCAGAAAAAAAATTTAGGGGGCAGGCGTTTGCGCAGTGTTTATGTCGCTGTATGAGATGCCGGCATTTCATATCACAGAGTGCCTGAGTTTGAGTCCTGACTCCAGTTCTGATCCCAGCTTCCTGGTAATGAGCACCTGGGAAGTAGCAGGTGATGGTTCAGGTTCTTGAGTCCCTGCCAGCCATGTAGGAGACCGAGATGGAGTTCCAGGCTTCTCACTAAGCCTGGCTTAGCTGTGGCATTTGCAGAATGAACCAGTGGATGGTACATCTCCGTCTCTGTGTCTGTCTCTTTCTACTTTTTCAATAACTTAAAATTAGTAAATAAAAATTTGACAAGCAAAATCACACAAACCGTATTATTTACTCACCGCATAACTCTGTTAGCGGGAATGTTTGAAAGACTCCTTAAAATTTGGGAACCTACCGACTACGTTGTTGATTTGATTAACACATCGCTTTTGATCGCTTTGGCGCTCCCCCTTGTGGCAAGTGGAGTAATTGCCGCTCCTCGTAGTTCGCCGTTCTTGCACCTCCATCTCCTTACCCACCTCGCTTGGTCTCCAAAGACCCCGCAGGCACCAAGTCACCACGTCTGTCTCCCATCCTGTTCCCCAGTGCAGCCCCAGAACTGCTGCGATCTGTCAGAGCAGACATTGCTGCAGGACTCAGCACCGTGGTCTTATTTATTTATTTATTTTTTGACAGATAGAGTTAGACAGTGAGAGAGAGAAAGAGAGTAAGATCTTCCTTCCGCTGGTTCACCCATAGGATGGCCGCCACGGCCGGAGCTACGCCAATCCAAAGCCAGGAGCCAGGAGCTCCTTCCTGGTCTCCCATACGGGTGCGGGGGCCCAAGCACCCGGGCCACCCTCCACTGCCCTCCCGGGCCACAGCAGAGAGCTGGACTGGAGGAGGAGCAACCGGGACTAGAACCCGGCGTCCATATGGGATGCCGGCGCCGCAGGTGGAGGATTAACCAAGTGAGCCACGGCACCGGCCCCAGCACTGTGGTCTTACATGGTCTTACATTTGAAGATACCTCACTCTACATGAGATGCACTGTATACTGTTTGGTGGGTGGCTCCAGAGACACAGAGGGGGTGATCTGGGTTCAAGAGTGGAGTAGCGTTGGCTCGCTGGTGAGACGGAGACCCTCTGCCTCTGAGGAGAGCAGGTGTGAGGGTGCTCCTGCCCACCTGGACAGGTCTAGGGCACGAGAGAGGAGAGCAGCCTGGGGGTGAGAGCAAAGATTCTGAGGCATGGCTGCAGCCAACAAGAAACTCTTGGCCTTGACTCGAGGGCCTGACTGCTTGAGGCTGTCTGGGCCCTTTTGGTAGGCATGGAGAATGGGACATTGTGGGACCTTGGGTGCTCACACCACAGCGGGTATCTCTCCTGCAGGGAGTTCATGTTCTCTGAATTCTAAGTCCCAAGCAGTGACTATGAGGAGGGAAGCTGCCATAGGCAACAGAAGTGCATCCAAATTGGCTGACCACCAAGCAGGGGAACTTTATTATTATAAGGATATTGAGAGTTTCTCAGTGACTCCCAAGCCCTCTCCAGGAACTGGAGCTGGACTTCCAGATCCATATTGTCTGTTATAGCGGTCACTAACCACATGTGACTATTGAAATTCAAATGAATTTAAGTGAGAATCAAATTTTGATTTGATCCCACTAACCACATTGAAATGCTGTGCACCCATGGGTGACTGGTGGCCAGTGATATCACCGAAAGTCCTGCAGGAGCAGCCAATGCTCTGTCTGGCTCACTCGACCCACACAAGTGCAGTGCAGACTTAGCTGCTACTGAATCAAATTAGAAAATCATTTGCCCCTGTTTTAAAAGTCTTTTGTGGGTGCTCAAGACTCTTAAAGTTCCATTTGTTTATTTGCAAGGCAGAGCGAAAGAGAGAAGGGGGGGAGGAAGGGAGGGGGAGAGAGAGAGAGAGAGAGAGAGAGAGAGAGATCATCTTCCATCTACTGGTTCATTCCCCAAATGCCTGCAACAGCTCTGGTTTGGGCCAGGCTGAGGTGTCAGAAACTCTGCCCTGGTCTCCCTTGTGGGTGGCAGGGACTCAAGTACTTGAGCCATCACCTGCTGCCTCCCAGGGTGCGCATTCGCAGGAAGCTGGATGGGAAGTAGAACAAGGAAGTGGAACTCAGGTACTCTGATATGGGGATGCAGGCATCCAAATGGCAGTTTTTTAAGTGTTTATTTATTTTCACCTTTGAAAAGCAGAGGTGGGGTAGAGAGAGAGAGAGAGAGAGAGAGAGAGATCAATCTTCCATATGTAGCTTCACTCCCCAAATGCCTTCAACAGTTGAACTGGGTCAGGCTGCAGCTAGGAACTCAGAAGTCCATCCAGGCCTCCCAAGTACTTGAGCTGTCTTCTGCTGTCTCTCCGGATGCTTTAACAGGAAGTTGGATTGGAAGTGGAGTAGCTGAGACTCAAACCAGCACTCTGGTAAAGGAAGTAGGCATCTCAAGTGGTGGGTTAACTCACTGCTCCACAGTGCCTGCTCCTCTATTGGTGTCTTAACTGCTGTATCACAGTATATCACAATGTCCATCACTCAACAATCCTGTGGGTATTTTTTTTAAGATTTATTTATTTATTTGAAAGGTAGAGTTACAGAGAGGGAAGGGAACACACACATACACACACACACACCCAGGGAGGGGAGAGAGAGAGAGAGAGAGAGAGAGATCGTCCATCTGCTGGTTCTCTCCTCAAATAACCACAATAACTGGGGCCTGGCCAGGTGAAACCGGGAGCCAGGAGCTTCACTGGGGTTTCCCACATGGTAGCAGAGGCCCAAGCATTTGGACCATCCTCTGCTTCTTTCCCAGGTGCATTATCAGGAATGCTGGATCGGAAGTGGAGCAGCTGGGACTTGAACCGCTGCTCACACGGGATGCCGGGGTCACAGGCAGCGGCTTGACCTGCTGTGCCACAGTGTTGGCCCCAAGAGTCTTTTTTATATTTTTTTCTTTCTTTTTTTATTTTTTGACAGGCAGAGTGGACAGTGAGAGAGAGAGGCAGAGAGAAAGGTCTTCCTTTGCCGTTGGTTCACCCTCCAGTGGCCACCGCGGCCGGTGCGCTGCGGCCGGTGCACCGCGCTGATCCGATGGCAGGAGCCAGGTGCTTCTCCTGGTCTCCATGGGGTGCAGGGCCCAGGGACTTGGGCCATCCTCCACTGCACTCCCTGGCCACAGCAGAGAGCTGGCCTGGAAGAGGAGCAACCGGGACAGAATCCGGCGCCCCGACCGGGACTAGAACCCGGTGTGCCGGCGCCGCAAGGCGGAGGATTAGCCTGGTGAGCTGTGGTGCCGGCTCCCAAGAGTCTTTTAATAAAACCCAGTCTGTCCCGTGTGGCCTGCAATGCCCTCTGGAAACACAGCTTTTTCCTGATTGCTTTTTCCAGTCTGATTCTGTGGGCCATTTTGAAAGGCATAAAGTCATCTGTGTGTCTGGTCTCAGACAATTGCAGCAAGCTGATCCAGGAGGGTGTTAATAAGGCCAGCGATGCTGACCGGTCCTCCTCTCTGATGGATTGCTATTTCTCATGGTGCTCTACAGGGCGCCGCTCTGATGTTTTGGATTCAGTTGACTCCCTTGGGAGTTGACCTTCCTTATAGGTGATCTTGGGTTTCTGATCGCAAAGGACTGCTGCACTGGGTGGGTGAGTAGATGAACTGTCATGGCCATGACAGCCCCACTGGTGCTTAGAGACCTGCTCAGGTCATGGAAGAAACCGTGTGGCTTGCTGTTCCCTTGTCCCTCCCTGGGGACCGTTTGGTGGACGGCAGCAGCTTAGGAGATTTGGGTGCAGCTAGGGAACCTCCAACAGCCTCAGATGGATTTCCACAATACACCAAAGCTTAGTATCTCTAATTCTTAGTTAAGGTGCTGGCTTTGTGTTGTTTTCTGGTCTTCAGGTCAAGTGTAGTCAATAACTTTTATGTGTAGATAGTGATTTTGTTTTGTTTTGTTTTGTTTTCCCTACTTTTTAACTTTTTTTTTTTTTTTTGGTCTCCCATGTGGGTGCAGGGCCCAAGCACTTGGGCCATCCTCCACTGCACTCCTGGGCCACAGCAGAGAGCTGGCCTGGAAGAGGAGCAACCGGGACAGAATCCGGCGCCCCGACCGGGACTAGAATCCGGTGTGCCAGTGCCACAGGTGGAGGATTAGCCAAGTGAGCCCGGCGCCTGCCTTTTTTCCCTATTTTGTTAAACAAAGATTTATTTATTTATTTGAGAGGTAGAGTTAGAGAGAAAGAGAGAGAGAGAGAGGTCTTCCAACCGCTGGTTCACTCCTCAAATGGCCACAATGGCCAGAGCTGGGCTGATCCAAAACCAGGAGCCAGGAGCTTCTTCTGGGTCTTTCACGCGGGTGCAGGGGCCCAAGGGCTTGGGCCATCTTCTACTGCTCTCCCAGGCCACAGCAGAAAGCTGGATGGGAAGTGGAGCAGCTGGGACTCCAACAGGTGCCCATATGGGATGCTGGCATGGCAGGCAGAGGCTAAACCTACTACACCACAGCATCAGCCCCTGTTGTGTTGTTTTTTTAACATCAGACTTTGTTTGTTTATTTATTTATGTATAATGCCTGTTGTGAACATTTGGGGACTGAATTGGCAAATGGAAGATCTCTTTTTCTTCCTCTCCGCTTTTCAAATAAACAAATCTTAAAAAAAAAAAAAAAAAAGACGAAACACTGCAACAGTGTTGGATGAACTTCCACATAAATGTCCATGTTTGACATCGTGAGTTTTCCTTCGTGCAACTGAAGCCATCCGGGGGTGCTGGTATCCCCTTTGCTGGGTCATGTGAAGCCCGTTGGGTAGGAAGCACACATCCAAGGATGTAAATAAGGTTTTATCAGAACACTGGACCTCCCATTCATTTCTGTATTGCCCAAGGCTGCTTTTGCACTCTAGAGTGGAGTAGTTTCCATGGAGACCTTTATACAGCCTAAAGTATTTACTATTTTCTCTTTATGATAAATGTCTTCTGGTCCTTGCTCTTTGTTTGTTTGAATCTTTAAGACACATCTTCCATCACTGGTTCACTCCCTAAATGGGCCCAACAGCCAGGGCTGAGCCAGGCTGAAGCCAGGAGCCAGGAGCTTCATCCGGGTCTCCCACATGGGTGCAGGGGCTTAAATACTTGGGCCATCTTCTGCTGCTGCTTTCCCAGGTGCATCAGCAGGAATGCGGGATTGGAAGTGGAGCAGCTGGGACTCAAACCGGCGCCCGTGTGGGATGACGGCGTTGCAGGCATCAGCTTAACCTACTACACCACAGCACGGCCCCCGCCCTTGTTCTACATAGTTAGCTTATGGACCAAGTACTCTTTCACTTAAAAAAAAAAAAAAACACTTTAAAAATGTAAATGATAGATTCCTAAAGACAGTCAGTGAGTAAAACAATAATCGCCAAAACTTAAAAAAGAAAAAGGCTGAATTTGGCTGGCAGCCAGGAAAATCACCACGGACGCAGAACTTCAGTGGAAAATGAGGAGAGAGTCCTGGGTTTCCTTAGGAAGGAGCTGATGGACAAGTAGTGACCACCGCTTGCATAGAACGGAATGAATCCACCGGCCGGGTTCCATTGGCAACAGCAACTCTCAATGCTTATTGGTCAGAAAGTCATCTTCAGCCATCCAATCAAAGTCTGGCATCCAGGGGTCACTCAAAGGCCACACTTGTTTTTTAGCTTCAGCTGGTTGGCACCGGTGGTGAAATACAATATTCAGCTTTGATATTTCTTAGGCAAGCGTCGCTGTAAATGGAAATCTCTTCTTTTCTGAGAAATGTCTTAAGTATACTTCCTACCTGTTTCAGTACCCTGTGGGGGCTTCCAAAAGTTCAAAGAAAACAATGCATATTGTGAAAAACCTTCGCAGGGACTTCAAATTGTACTGCACCTAAATAAGCTTATTTTTTATTTGCTCATTTTAATTTTTTTTTTTTTAATTTTTTTGACAGGCAGAGTGGACAGTGAGAGAGAGAGAGACAGAGAGAAAGGTCTTCCTTTGCCGTTGGTTCACCCTCCAATGGCCGCCGCGGCTGGCGCGCTGCGGCCGGCGCACCGCGCTGATCCGATGGCAGGAGCCAGGAGCCAGGTGCTTTTCCTGGTCTCCCATGGGGTGCAGGGCCCAAGCACCTGGGCCATCCTCCACTGCACTCCCTGGCCACAGCAGAGGGCTGGCCTGGAAGAGGGGCAACCGGGACAGAATCCGGCGCCCCGACCGGGACTAGAACCCGGTGTGCCGGCGCCGCTAGGCGGAGGATTAGCCTAGTGAGCCGCGGCGCCGGCCTTCATTTTAATTTTTTTAAAAAAAAGGATTATTTATTTGTTTGACATGCAGAGTGAAGAGAGAGAGAGAGAGAGAGAGAGAGAAGAGGAGAGCTTCCAACCACTGGTTCATTCCCCAATTGGCTGCAACAGCCTGGGGCCAGGCTGGGCTGAAGCCAGGAGCCTGGAACTCCATCCAGGTCTTCCATGTGAGTGGGAGGGGCCCAGGACTTGGACCATCTTCCACTGCTTCCCAGGCACAACAGCAGGGAGCTGGATCAGGTGTGGAACAGCTAGAACTTGAACTAACACCCATACATGGATGCTGGCACTGTAGGTGAAGTCTTTAACCCACTGAGCCACAGTGCCGGCCCTCAGCGATGTATGTCCTGTCCGTAGGGGAGCATCTTTGGCCCTCCCACCTGGGGCTTGGGGAGCATTGTGTAATTTGCAGAGTAGATTGCTTGTGTGCCTACTGGGGCAGTTCTGTGTCACTGTTCCCTCCACTCACTTAGCTGCCCACAAATCTGGCAGGTGTCAGTGGCAACCCCGGCCCCCACATCAGATCTTTATGGTTATTAAATACGATCTATAGGATGTCAGTTGTTTGGGTTTAGCTCTTGCACCAGGCCCAACTGGCCAAGCCAAGATGGTGTCATGCATGCTAATGTTCCAGTCACCAAGTGGGCAGCTGTTTGATTTTCAAAGAAACCAAGAGGGACCAGCACTATGGCGTAGCGGGTAAAGCCGCCGCCTGCAGTGCCGGCATCCCATATGGACCCGGTTTGAGTCCTGGCTGCTCCACCTCTGATCCAGCTCTCTGCTATGACCTGGGAAAGCAGCAGAAGATGGCCCAAATATTTGGGCCCCTGCACCCATGTGGGAGACCTGGAAGAAGCTCCTGGCTCCTGGCTTTGGATTGGTGCAGCTTCAGCTGTTGCAGCCAATTAGGGAGTGAACCAGCAGATGGAACAACCCTCTTTCTCTCTCTCTCTCTCTCCCTCCCTCCCTCCCTCTCTGTATCTTTGTCTTTCAAATAAAAATAATTAAATATTTAAAAAGAGAGAGAGAGAGAAACCAAAATGCCAAGATAAGCCAGTTCTAGTTGGCACGAAAAAGTAACTTTGAAACAAATCCTGGCCGGCGCCGCGGCTCACTAGGCTAATCCTCCGCCTTGCGGTGCTGGCACACCGGGTTCTAGTCCCGGTCGGGGTGCCGGATTCTGTCCCGGTTGCCCCTCTTCCAGGCCAGCTCTCTGCTGTGGCCCAGGAGTGCAGTGGAGGATGGCCCAAGTCCTTGGGCCCTGCACCCCATGGGAGACCAGGAAAAGCACCTGGATCCTGGCTCCTGCCATCGGATCAGCGCGATGCGCTGGCTGCAGGGCGCTGGCCGCGGCAGCCATTGGAGGGTGAACCAACAGCAAAAGGAAGACCTTTCTCTCTGTCTCTCTCCCTCTCACACTGTCCACTCTGCCTGTCAAAAAAAAAAATCCATCTACTTTTTGTTTCTGCTTTCCTGTGTCTTTTCTGTCTATATAGCCTACATCTTCCACACTGCTCATTGGAACCCTTGCTTTTTCTGTTTTTTAAAAATGTTTTAAAGAATTATTTATTTATTTGAAAGTCAGAGTTACACAGAGAGAGGAGAGGCAGAGAGAGAGAGAGAGAGAGAGAGAGAGAGAGAGGTCTTCCATCTGATGGTTCACTCCCAATTGGCCTCAATGACCGGAGCTAAGCCAATATGACATCATGAGCCAGGAGCTTCTTCCAGGTCTCCCACATGGGTGCAGGGGCCTAAGGACTAGGGCCATCCTCTGCTGCTTTCCCAGGCCATAGTAGAGAGCTGGATGGGAATTGGAGCAGCCGGGACTAGAACCAGTGCCCTTATGGGATGCTGGCGCTTCAGACCAGGGCATTAACCTGCTGTGCTACAGTGTCGGCCCCTTGCTCTCTCTCTATTTTTTTTTTTTTTAGATTTTTTTTAATTTATTTGACAGGTATAGTTACAGACAGTGAGAGAGAGAGACATAGAGTAAGGTCTTCCTTCCGTTGGTTCACTCCCCAAATGGCTGCTACAGCTGGTGCTGTGCCAATCTGAAGCCAGGAGCCAGGTGCTTCTTCCTGGTTTCCCATGTGGGTGCAGGGGCCCAAGCACTTGGGCCATCCTCCACTGCCCTCCCAGGCCGCAGCAGAGAGCTGGACTGGAAGACAAGCAACTGGGACTAGAACTGGTGCCCATATGGGATGCCGGCGCCTCAGGTGAAGGATCAACCTAGCGCGCCACGGCACTGGCCCCTGCTCTATATTTTTTTTTTAGAAAGATTTACTTTATTTAATTGAAAACAGAGTGAAAGAGAGAGAGACGGAGAGAAAGAGAGAAATTTCATCCAAATGGCTGCACTAACTGGGGCTGAGCCAAGGCCAAAGCCAGGAGCCAGGAACTCCGTCTTGGTCTCCCACGTGGGTGACAGGGACCAGTCCTGGTTCTAACTCCCAACTCCAATTTCCTGCTGGTGCACACCCTAGGTGGCAGCAGGTGAGGTTCAAGTACTGAGTCCTTGCCACTCGTGTGGGGCGGCGTGGATGGAGTTCTGGGCTGCTGGCTTTAGCCTGGCCAAGCTTGAGCTGTTCCCATTGGCAGATGGGAGAGCTCGGTCTCTGCTGTTCACTCTTTCTTGGTCTTTCTGGTTTTCAAATGAACCAATCAAAATAAAGACAAATCATCCCCCCCCCCCAAAAAAAAGAGAGAAATCAGTTCAAGATTACATGGGGGAGCCGTTGCTGTGGCGTGGTGAGTAAAGCTGCCACCTGCAATGCTGGCATCCCATTTGGGTGCTGGTTCAAGACCCACTTCTGATGCAGCTCTCTGCTATGGCCTGGGAAAGCAGTAGAAGATGACCCAAGTCCTTGGGCCCCTGCACCCAAATGGGAGACCTGGAAGAAGCTCCTGGCTCCTGGTTTTGCATCAGCCCAGCTCTGGCTGTTGTGGTCATTTGGGGAGTGAACCAGCAGATGGAAGATCTCTCTCTCTCTCTGTGTCTGTCTCTGTCTCTGAAATTCTGCCTTTCAAATAAATAAATAAATCTTTAGGCCGGCGCCGTGGCTCAATAGGCTAATCCTCCACCTTGCGGCGCCGGCACACCGGGTTCTAGTCCCGGTTGGGGCGCCGGATTCTGTCCCGGTTGCCCCTCTTCCAGGCCAGCTCTCTGCTATGGCCAGGGAGTGCAGTGGAGGATGGCCCAGGTGCTTGGGCCCTGCACCCCATGGGAGACCAGGAAAAGCACCTGGCTCCTGGCTCCTGCCAGGATCAGCGCGGTGCGCCGGCTGCAGCGGCGGCCATTGGAGGGTGAACCAACGGCAAAGGAAGACCTTTCTCTCTGTCTCTCTCTCTCACTGTCCACTCTGCCTGTCAAAAAAAAAAAAAAAAAAATCTTTAAAAAAAGAAGATTACACAGGACAACTGGCACCTACAGAGGTTATCTGAACCATTTTAATGTCAACTCTACTTGTTGTCTTGGGCCAGAGAAAGGAAGTTTTGAATGATACAGCGCTTGTGAATTGTAACTTTAAATTGCAGTGTAATTTTGCTACATTTGGATGTATTTTGATATGATTGTCAGCACATTTCCACACAATTTTGGCACTGGCCTGAGGGTGTTGCTGCTGCTGCTGCTTCTAATTCTTCTTCTTTTTAAAGGCCGGCGCCGCGGCTCACTAGGCTAATCCTCCGCCTTGCGGCGCCGGCACACCAGGTTCTAGTCCCGGTCGGGGCGCCGGATTCTGTCCCGGTTGCCCCTCTTCCAGGCCAGCTCTCTGCTGTGGCCAGGGAGTGCAGTGGAGGATGGCCCAAGTAGTTGGGCCCTGCACCCCATGGGAGACCAGGAGAAGCACCTGGCTCCTGGCTCCTGCCATCGGATCAGCGCGGTGCGCCGGCCGCGGCGGCCATTGGAGGGTGAACCAATGGCAAAAGGAAGACCTTTCTCTCTGTCTCTCTCTCACTGTCCACTCTGCCTGTCAAAAAAAAAAATTAAAAAAAAAAAAAGATTTATCTGAGAGGCAGAGTTACAGACAGTGAGAGAGAGACAGAGAGAGAGGGGGAGAGAGGTCTTCCATCTTCTGGTTCACTCTCCAATTGGCCGCAGTGGCCAGAGCTGCCCTGATCCAAAGCCAGGAGCCAGGAGCTTCTTCTAGGTCTCCCATGTGGGTGCAAGGGCTCAAGGACTTGAGCCATCTTCTATTGCCTTCCCAGGCCATAGTGGAGAGTTGGATTGGAAGAGGAGCAGCCGGGACACAAACCAGCTGCCTCTCTTTGATTCTGACTTTCAAGTAAAATAAATAGGTTTTTACAAAAAAAAAAAAAAAGTACAGCAAAAACTACTTAGTTGGAAACCCAAAAAAGTCATCTTGAACGTTGCAAGAGATGCTCTTCTAGGGGTTATGTGTGTGTCTTTTTGTCTGTGCATACTGAACGGGCTCATCTTTTTTTATTTTTATTTTTTAAGATTTATTTATTTATTTGAGAAGCCGAGTTACAGAGAGGGGTCTTCCATCCACTGGTCCACTCCCCAAATGGCAACAACAGCCAAGGCTGGGACAGGCTGAAGCCAGGAGCCAGGAGCTTCTTCCAGGTCTCCCATGGGTGCAGGGGCCCAAGGACTTGGGCCATCTTCCACTGCTTTCCTGGACCATAACAGAGAGCTGGATAGGAACAGGAACAGCTGGGACTTGAACCGGCACCCATACGGGATGCCAGTGCTGCAGGTGGCAGCTTTACCCGCTATGCCACAGCAATGACTGGGCCCATCTTGGTGACCCACCAGCCTTCAAAGATTTAGTATGGAACAACAACAACAGCAAAAAAGGAATGTAAAATATCTCATTGACTCATTTTACTTTTTAAAATGTATCTCTTAGAAAAGCTAAAATTACATAAGTGGGTCACACTGTTCTGAGAGTTCCCTGGAGATACTCATTTCATAGATTTAAAACAAATGTGTCATTTTCATTCCAGCTGCCCCCTCCAGAGGAAATCAGAACTTTTCTCAGTAATGTTTTTAGATTTATTTGAAAGGCAGAGTTACAGAGAAAGAGGAGGAGAGACAGAGAGATCTTCCATCTGCTGGTTCACTCCACAAATGGCCTCTTTGGCCAGGGCTGGGTCAGGCTGAAGCCAGGAGCCAGGAGCCAGGAGCTTCTTCCAGGTCTCCCATGTGGGTGCAGGGGCCCAACCACTTGGACCATCCTCTGCTGCTTTTCCAGGCATATTAACAGGAAGCTGGATTGGAAGTGGAGCAGCCGGGACCCAAGAGGCCTCAACGTGGGATGCTGGCATTTCTAGCGACAGCTTTGTCCCCTACACCACAACACCAGCCCCCACATCTCAGTAATTTCAATATCTTTTCCTGTTAAAGTTTGTGTATTTTTATTTATATACTTGGTGGGTTTCAGGTCCAAATCTCCTTGCAGGGGGAAGTAGAGATAACTTTCTTCAGATTCTTTTGCATATTTGCCAGGAAATTCCTGCCTTTTTTTAAGTATTATTTATTTTATTTGAAATGCAGAGTTAAATAGAGAGAAAAGGAGAGGCAGAGAGCGAGAGCGAGAGCGAGAGCGAGAGAGAGAGAGAGAGAGAGAGGTCTTTCATCTGCTGGTTCACTCCCCAATCGGCCTCAACGGCCGGAGCTGTGCCGAGAGCTTCTTCCAGGTCTCCCATGCAGGTGCAGGGGCCCAAGCACTTGGGCCATCTTCTACTGCTTTCCCAGGTCATAGCAGAGAGCTGGATCAGAAGTGGAGCAGCTGGGACATGAACCAGCGCTGATACGGGATGTCTGCACTGCAGGCGGTGGCTTTATCTGCTAAGCCACAGCGCCAGCCCCGGAAATTCCTGTCTTGTTACTCTTCTCAGCTCTTCTCTCTTCTGGTTTTTCTTCCAAACTGCAGACCCTGGAGCTCTGAGCCCTTGAAAAAGGCAATGACTGGGGCTGACGTCATGGCATAGAAGGTTAAGCCTCTGCCTGCAGTCCCATATGGGCACCAGTGTGAGTCCAGCTGCTCCACTTCCAATCCAGCTCCCTGCTGATGTGTCTGGGAAAGCACAGAAGTTGGCCCAAGTGCTTGGGCCCCTGCACCCATATGGGAGACCTGGAGGAAGCTCCTGACTCCTGGCTCCTGGCTCCTGGCTTCAGCCTGGCCCAGCCCTGGGTGTTGTTGCCATTTGGGGAGTGAACCAGTGGATGGAAGGTCACTCTGTCTCTCTTTCTCTCTCTCTGTAACTCTTTCAAATAAATATTTAAATCTTAATAAAAAAAGAAAAAGGCAATGATGAGGAGACAACTCGCAGTCTTTAAAAGTAAAATTAATTTATTTTATTGATTTATTTGAGAGACAAAGACAGAGACAGAGAGATCTTCTATGCTCTGGTTCATTCTCCAGATGCTTGCTACAGCCTGGGCAGGGCCAGGTTGAAGCCGGGAGCCCAGAGCTCAGTCTGAGTCTTCTGCCTGGGTGACAGGGACCCAGCGGTCTGAGCCATTACCTGCTGCCTCCCAGGGTGCGCATTAGCAGAATTTGGATCAGAGGTGGGGGTGGGACTTGAACCCAGGGAGCGTGCTAGGCGTCGCGGACATCCCAAGTTGTCATGTCCAACGTCTACCTCTTGCTTTATGTTTTTGTGGCTCAGTCACCAGTGTTTTGGGGATGCCCAATGTTTTCCCCTGGAACCTCCAAGTTGTTTGGCAGTGAACCTGGTCCCACAATGTGCCAGTTTCACACTGCGTCACTGTGGCCACCACTCTTCTCGCCAGCTTCTGTCTCCCGGCCCTGCCTCTGGGGAGGCCGAGGTTCTCACTCAGACCCAGTGAACTGTATTCTCCTGTCTAGTTGGTCCTGTCTAGCTGGTTCTTTTTTTTTATTTATGTATTTTTTAAACATTTATTTATTTGAAAGGCAGAGTTAAAGAGAGGCAGAGGCAGAGAGAGAGAAAAGTCTTCCATCCGCTGGTTCACTCCCCAGATGGCCGCAACGGCCAGAGCTGCGCCAATCTGAAGCCAGGAGCCAGGAGCTTCTGCTGTGTCTCCCAGGTGCGTGCAGGGGTCCAAGTGCTTGGGCCATCTTCCACTGCTTTCCCAGGCCATAGCAGAGAGCTGGATCGGAAGTAGAGCAGCCGGGACTTGAACTGGCGCCCACATGGGATGCCGGCATTGCAGGCGTTACCCACTGCGCCACAGCGACGGCCCCCACAGGTCTTTTCTTAGCCCTGAATGATTTTCTGCCTGGCATTTACTTCCCAGTTCTGTTTACTGTGACAATGTGTCCTAGACCCATGCAGTGGGCCCCATTCAGTCAGGGGCACTTCCTGTTGGGTGCTGCTCAAGGGAGTAAGAAAGAGATTAATTCCCTCCCCCCTTTCTCTTCCTCCTTTTCTTAGTTTTAAAAGATTTATTAATTTGCATTGCAAAGTTACAGAGAGGCAGGGAGGGAAGACACAGAGAGATCTTCCATCCTGCTGGTTCCTTCCCCCACACAGCTCCAAGGGCCAGATCTGGGTGAGGCCAAAATCAGGACCTAGGAACTCCATCCGGGTTCCCATGTGGGTGGCAGGCGCCAAGCACTTGGGCCATCACCCTGTGTGATGGCAGGTGCAGCAGCACGGAGCTGGATTGGAAGTGGAGCAGCCAGGACTTGAAATGGGATGCTGGAGTTGCCAAGGGGAGGCCTAACTAGGTGGTCACTAGGCCACCCCACTGGTCCCATCTTCTTTGTTCATGAAGAATATAAGGCTGATGTAGCTCACAGTTTTGGAGATTCAAGGACATGACAGTTGCACCTGCCCAATTCTGGTGAGGGCCCTGTAGCTGATGGCAGGTGGCAGCAGCGAGTATGGGGGCAGCCACATCCGGAGCTAACAAGCAGAGAGGGCTGGATGGCTTTTTCTGCTTTGCACAAAACCAGGCTGAAGGCCAGAGGTGGCCTGGGTCTGGCCCACAGCCCACCCTGTCCCAGCCTTTCATGGTTTCCTCAGGCCAGGGAAGTCTCCTGAGCAGCCCGACCTCCCCTATTTTTCTTCCCAAGCCTTCTACAAAGAAAGGGCTCATGGGCCTGGCCACGGCCAGCTCAGCTTGCTTGCCTCTGAGCAATGCCTCACCCACCTGGTGAACTTCCAGATCAAATAGAATCTCCTCCGGGAGAGCCGGCTCATCCCACTTAACTCACCACAAGGCTAAAAGACCCTTTGTGTTGCATCTGGAATATCCTCCTGGCGGCCACCTGACTTTCTCTTAAAAAAAAAAAAAAGGTTTATTATTTATTTGGAAGGCAGAGATACAGAGAGAGGAGAGAGATCTTCCATCTGCTGGCTCACTCCCTAAATGGCTGCAATGGCTCTGGCTGGGCCAGGCTGAAGCCGGGAGCTAGGAACTTCTTTTGGTTCTTTCATGTGGGTACAGGGGCCCAAAGAGTTGGACCATCTTTCAACTACTTTCCCAGGCACATTAGCAGGGAGCTGGATCAGAAGTGGAGCAGCCAGGACTCGAATTGGCACCCATATGTGATGCTGGTGCTCCGAGCGCTGGTCCTCTTTCCTTCTTCCCTCCTTCCCTCTCTCCCTCCCTCCCTTCCTCCCTCCCTTCCTCCCTCCCTTCCTCCCTCCCTTCCTTCTTTCCTCCCTCCCTCTATCTTTTTTTTCTTCCTGACCTTCTCATTCCAGGTCTTTGGTGCAGTGGGTAAGCAGCCACTTGAGACTACTGCATCCAGTATTGGGCTGCCGGTTCAAATCCTGGCCGCTCTGCTTCTGATCCAGCTTCCTGCTAATGCACCTGAGAAGCAGCAGGTGATGGCCCAAGTGCTTGAGTCCCTGCCACCTATGTGGGATTCTTGGATGGAGCTCCTAGATGTTGGCTTCTGCCTGCCACAGCCCTAGCTCTTGGGGAGTGAATCAGTGGATGGAAGATTCTCTCTCTCTGTGTTGCTCAGCCTTTCAAATAAATAAATATATTTAAAAAACCCCTAATCGGCCGGCGCCGTGGCTCAATAGGCTAATCCTCCACCTTGCGGCGCCGGCACACTGGGTTCTAGTCCCGGTTGGGGCGCCGGATTCTGTCCCGGTTGCCCCTCTTCCAGGCCAGCTCTCTGCTGTGGCCAGGGAGTGCAGTGGAGGATGGCCCAGGTGCTTGGGCCCTGCACCCCATGGGAGACCAGGAAAAGCACCTGGATCCTGGCTCCTGCCATCGGATCAGCGCGGTGCGCCGGCTGCAGCGGCGGCCATTGGAGGGTGAACCAACGGCAAAGGAAGACCTTTCTCTCTCTGTCTCTCTCTCTCACTGTCCACTCTGCCTGTCAAAAACAAAAACAAAAACAAAAACAAAACAAAACAAAACAAAACCCTAATAGTAGCAGATTATATACTTTGTTCAGCATTTTGCTCTCTCCCTCCCCATTAATGATAGGGCTTGAATGCTCTGTTAAAAAACATTTCATGGTGGGGCTGGTACTGTGGTGCAGTAGGTTAATCCTCCATCTGTGGTGCCAGCATCCCATATGGGCACCGGTTCTAGTCCTGACTGCTCCTCTTCCAATCCAGCTTCCTGTTGGTACATTTAGGAAAGCAGCAGCAGATGGCCCAATTCTCTGGGCCCCTGCACCCATATGAGAGACTCAGTGGAAGCTCCTGGCTCCTGGCTTTGGACCGGCCCAACTCCAGCCATTGTGGCCATTTGACAAAGAAAGAGAGATTTTCCATCCATTGGTCTCTTTCCAAGAGGCCATAATGGCTGAGGCTAGGTTAGACCAAAACCAGTAGCCAGGACCTGTATCTGGTTCTTCTATGTGGGTGGCAGGGTGGCACTTGGGCCATCTTCTGCAGCTTTCTCTCCCAGGCACAATAGCAGGGAGCTGGATTGGAAGTGGAACAGCTGGGACTCAAACAAGCGCTCCAGTGTGGGAGACTGGCCCCATTAACCACTAGTTTAGAGGCCAGGGATGCTGCTAAAATGCAGTACAGCCCCTAAACAAAAAGTTATCTGATTCAAAACGCCAGTAGTTAGGTGGTTAGCCTAGCAGGTAAAATGCCAGTGTTCTACATTAGAGTACCTGAGTTCAACTCCTGGCTCTGGCTCCTGTCTCCACCTCCCTGCTAATGCAGACTCTGGGTGGCAGGGAGCTTGGTTTCCTGCCACCCACATGGGAGACCTGGATGGAGTTCCCAGCTCCTAGTCTCAGATTGGCCTGACCCAGTCCTGGCTTTTCTGGGCATTTGGAGAGGGAATCAGTGGAAGGAGCTCTCTCTCTCTCTCACTCAGATAAGATTAACAACAACAACAGCAGCAAAAACCAAACTCAAAATCATAATGTAAATAGTTCTGAAGCTGAGAATCCTTGCTGTATCAGAAAAAGTCATCTAGATCTGCTGTTGATGGCCTCTTGTGTTGCTAGTATTTTTTCTTGACATCTTTTATTTATTTATTTATTTATTTATTTGAGAGGTAGAGTTACAGTCAGTGAGAGGGAGAGACAGAGAGAGAGTCTTCCTTCCGTTGGTTCACTCCCCAGATGGCTGCAACGGCCAGAGCTGTGCCAATCCAAAGCCAGGCGCCAAGAGCTTCTTCTGGGTCTCCCATTCAGGTGCAGGGATTCAAGCACTTGGGCCATCTTCTACTGCTTTCCCAGGCCACAGCAGAGAGCTGGATTGGAAGAGGAGCAGCCAGGACTAGAATTAGCACCCACACGGGATGCTGGCACCGCAGGCGGAGGATTAACCTACTTCGCAGTGCCAGTCCTGTGCTGCTAATATTTTGATATGTAAACAATGGTGCAATGATAGGTGTGTTATAACATTCCTGAGAGGATCAAGGAATCAAGCTTAACAGGAATATGTATAATGTGAAGAATTTCTCTAAGAGAAATTCCAGTGCCATTGTCATGCCATTGACATGAAAGATACTGGGTATGTTGTGATCTCCACCCCAGCTACCCCTGAAGAAGCAAAGGTTCAGGCTGCTATGCTGGCCAGAACATCCACGCTTTTCACTCAAAACCATGTTGGGGGCCAGCACTGTGGCACAGCAGGTAAAGCCACTGCCTACAATTCCGGCATATCATATGGGCGCCAGTTTGAGTCTCAGTTGCTCCACTTCCGATCCAGCTCTCTGCTATGGCCTGGGAAAGCAGTAGAAGATGGCCCAAGGTTTTGAGCCCCTGCACCCTTGTGGGAAACCCAGAAGAAGCTCCTGGGTCCTAGCTTTGGATCGGTGCAGCTCCAGCCGTTGCAGCCAACTGGGGAGTGAACCAGTGGATGGAAGACCTTTCTCTCTCTCTCTCTCTTCCTCTGCCCCTCTGTAACCCTGCCTTTCAAATAAGTAAATAAATTAAAAAAAATAAAAAAGTTGGGCCGGTGCCGTGGCTCACTTGGCTAATCCTCCCTCTGTGGCGCCGGCACCCCGGGTTCTAGTCCTGGTTGGGATGCTGGGTACTAGTCCTGGTTGCTCCTCTTCCAGTCCAGCTCTCTGCTGTGGCCCGGGAGGGCAGTGGAGGATGGCCCAGGTGCTTGGGCCCTGCACCCGCATGAGAGACCGGGGAGGAAGTACCTGGCTCCTGGCTTCAGATCAGCGTAGCGCCGGCTGTAGTGGCCATTTGGGGAGTAAACAAACGGAAGGAAGACCTTTCTCTCTGTCTCTCTCTCACTGACTATAACTCTCTCTCTGTCTCTCTCTCTCACTGTCTAATTCTGCCTGGTTAAAACAACAACAACAACAACAACAAAAACAAAAAAGAAAAAAGTTGGAGATGACCAAGAGAAAGGCTTGGAATTCACAGGCCGGGGAGGACATACATTTGGGAGCTAAAGGCATGATGTGGATGAGATCACCCAGAATCCTTTGCCTGGAGTCCCAGCAGATAGTGAGGGTAGCATTCGGGAGTTTCGGTCACAAACTCGGACAGGAAATGATTTCGCTTGTGCTTTCTAACCTTCACTTGTCATTTTGTGGTTTTCTCAAAGTGATGACTATAGGCAACAAGTCACAAGAGGATTGGCAGTTTCTCTATTGGCCACTGAAAGAAATTTCTGTCGCATCCCAGTTGTAGGTATCTTAAAATATCTGTGTATTCATTTTGCTCAACTTCAAAATTATAGATCCTAGACTTGCTAGCAGATCTGTGTAGTTGATGGGTTTCTACAGTACAAAGGGTTTTAAAAAATGTTTTTGATCACTATTCCCGTTTGAGTTGGTTTCCTCTGCATTATTACAGTTTGTTTTTAGAAATATTAAAATAAAAAGCAGTCTACAGAGTTCACTAAGCTCTGGTACAAAAAGAGTTTCAGAACCTTTGCTCTGGGTGCCAGTCACAAACCCCGATGCCTTCAATAGCCACCTGGAGACCTGGAAATCAGTGTGTTCTTTGATTTTCCAGTGTTTGAAGAGAAGAAAGGGTGTCCTTCCTTTTAACTTTATGCTAAGAAAAATTGCATTAAATACCTGATATAAATATCAACTGAGAGGCCAGCACTGTGGTGTAGCAGGTAAACCAGCTGCCTTCAGCGCTGGCATCCCATATGGGCACCGGTTGGAGTCCCGGCTGCTGCACTTCCAATCCAGCTCTCTGCTATGGCCTGAGAAAGCAGTGGAAGATGGCCCAAGTCCTTGGACCCCTGCATCCGCGTGGGAGACCCAGAAGAAGCTCCTGGCTCCTGGCTTCGGATCGGCACAGCTCTGGCTGTTGTGGCCATCTAGGGAATGAACCAGCAGATGGAAGACCTCTCTCTCTCTCTCTCTCTCTCTCTCTCTCTCTCTCTCTAACTCTACCTTTCAAATAAATAAATAAATAAGTCTTCAAAAAATATCAACTGATGCTGGCTTCCATGTCAGAAATATTAAGGGGTGAAGGATTAGGGCAAACTACAAGCATAGACCCAAATTAAGGTGGTAGCTTCTCGTTCCAGCTGACCCCTTGCCCTATGGGAAAGTGGGCCTAGGATGGCTAGGACCTTCAATTTTCAAGAAAGCTCAGGAGTTTGGAGTGTTGCACACTTACCAAAATCCGTGGTGGGCATCTGGTGAGGTGGTCAAAATAACATTTGGGATGACCACATGCCATATGGGAGCATCTGGGTTTGAGTCTCAGCTCCACTTTCAATTCCAGCTACCTGCTAATAAGCACCCTGGAAGGCAGCAGATGGTAGTGGTTCAAGTAGCTGGGTAGCCACCACCCATGAGGGAGATCTGGCTTGAGTTCTGGGCTTCTGGCTTCAGCCTGGCCCATTCCAGCTGTTGCAGACATTTCAGAAGAGAAACAGCAGATGGAAACTCTCTCTGTCTTTGTCTCCCCCTCTTGGTTTGCTTGCCTTTTAAATAAAATGAAAATTTAAAAGTGGGGGGGCATGACAGGTTTTCTAACTTATGTTTATTTTCTTTTGTTTCTTTTTTTAAAGATTTACTTATTTATTTGAATGTCAGAGTTATACAGAGAGAGAAGGAGAGTCAGAGAGAGGGAGAGAGAGAAAGAGAGAGAGAGGTCTTCCATCTGCTAGTTCACTACCCAATTGGCCACAACGGCCTGAGCTGCGCCGATCTGAAGGCAGGAGCCAGGAGCTTCTTCCGGGTCTCCCACGAAGGTGCAGGGGCCCAAGGGGCCATCTTCCACTGCTTTCTCAGGCCATGGCAGAGAGCTGGATCGGAAGTAGAGCAGGAGGGTCTCGAACTGGCGCCCATATGGGATGCTGGCACTGCAGGCCAGGGCGTTAACTCGCTTTGCCACAGTGCTGCCCCCTCCCCCCCCCCCTTTTTTTTTTGACAGGCAGAGTGGACAGTGAGAGAGAGACAGAGAGAAAAGTCTTCCTTTGCCGTTGGTTCACCCTCCAATGGCCGCCGTGGGTGGCGCGCTGTGGCCGGCGCACCCCGCTGATCCGATGGCAGGAGCCAGGAGCCAGGTGCTTTTTCCTGGTCTCCCATGGGGTGCATGGGCCATCCTCCACTGCACTCCCTGGCCACAGCAGAGAGCTGGCCTGGAAGAGGGGCAACCGGGACAGAATCCGGCGCCCCGACTGGGACTAGAACCCGGTGTGCCGGCGCCGCAAGGCGGAGGATTAGCCTATTGAGCCGCGGCGCCGGCCCCCTCCCCCTTTTAAATTAAATTAAAATAAACAGGCAGGGCACACAACGACCTGTTTCCAGGCTGCCCATCACACTAAGCTGAGGGGCCTGGGCCTTAAGGGAAAAGCAAAGAAAGCCGAATAGGGAACGTGGGAGAGCCACTGCTGTCTGGCAAGCAGAGGGAGAGAAGGCACTGATGGAGACAGACAAGAGACAGTGGCAAGTGGTGGTGGTGGGGAGGAGCAGGCATGCCGCATAGGGGCTTTTGGGGAGGAGGGAGAAGGGGCCCCTGTGTGGGCGGCTCAGCAGAGGGCGGCAGAGAGAGAAGCCTGAAGACCACCGGATGTGCTTTTCAGAGGTCACCTTTTTTTTTTTTTTTTTTTTTTTTGACAGGCAGAGTGGACAGTGAGAGAGAGACAGAGAGAAAGGTCTTCCTTTTGCCGTTGGTTCACCCTCCAATGGCTGCCGCGGCCGGCACACTGCGGCCGGCGGACCGCGCTGATCCGATGGCAGGAGCCAGGAGCCAGGTGCTTTTCCTGGTCTCCCATGGGGTGCAGGGCCCAAGCACCTGGGCCATCCTCCACTGCACTCCCTGGCCACAGCAGAGGGCTGGCCTGGAAGAGGGGCAACCGGGACAGAATCCGGCGCCCCGACCGGGACTAGAACCCGGTGTGCCGGCGCCGCAGGCGGAGGATTAGCCTAGTGAGCCGCGGCGCTGGCCCCAGAGGTCACCATTTGAACCTGCCTCTCTGCCCCCTTGCCTTTGTCTTTGCCATGACACCCTTTCCTGCCTCACTGCTTAGTGACCTCCTGCCAGTCCTGGGAGGCCTGGCTTCAGTGTGACCACCCCTCTCTGTCCTGTGTTCTGTGGTTACCCATCCCACAGGTGACTCGCTCTCCTGCCAGGCTCCCAAAGTCCTTGGTTCTGCCTTACAGCACTTACCCATCTAACTCTAGTACACTTTGTGGTCTGTGTGTTTTACCCACACCTCACCACATTTTGTGGTTCAGACGTTGGATTTTTTTTTTTTTTCAACATCTTCCCCCCAAGTCTGTCCCATGCTTGGCACAGATATGTGGTGCTTGAGACGTCTGCTGAACCACAGCAAGAACTCAACACCAAGCTGCCTCTGGGGCCAGCATGGTACTATGTAGTCCGTGAATCCACTGCTTGCAACACTGGCATCCCTTGTGGGTGCAGGTTTGTGTCCTGGCTGCTCCACTTCTGATCCACCACCCTGCTAATGCACCTGGGAAAAGTAGCAGAAGACAGCCCGAGGATTTGGGCTCCTGCACCTAGATGGGAGATCCGGATGAAGCTTCTGGCTTCAACCCCAGCTGTTGCAGCCATTTGGGGAATGAACTAGCAGTTGAAAGATCTCTCTCCCTCTCTGTAACTCTGCCTTTCAAATAAGTAGATACATATTAAAAAGAAAAAAACCAAGCTGCCTTACTGGGGAACCTGGCTGTGCCACCTTGTGTGGCCCTGAGCAGAATTTTTGACTAATTCCTCATCTGCAAATGTAATCCTCACACCAAACTTTCACTGTGAAGCATAAGATTAAATAAGCTATACTCAAAACACTTAGGAGAGTGCCTGGCACTTACTAAGCCTTATCAAAGTGTTAGTTATCAGGTATGCAAATAGATGAATATCATGATTAAATGCAGATTTATTAAAAGTTGATTAGCATCATCTGTTTTGTACACCAATGTAGTTCTCATAGCCCTGGACGGCGCCTGGAACATAGCAGACATTTAAAAACTGTTGACTTCCTGATGGGCTTCTCTTGTGTTCACTCCGGAGTCACACTGTTTTTCAGTGAGGGCTTGGTGGCAGGGTATTCAAGAGTCATCCAACAGTACGAAGTCTGTGGGCTTGCCTAGAGCAGAACCCCTGTATCTTATCTGTCTAGATGCTCAATCTACAAAGAAATGTCTGGAACCCAGAGCAAAGTTTGGTTGGGAAGGAAAATCTACAGTCGCACATGTACCAGGAATAATCTTTGTCTGATTTGTTGGAAAAGATTCAAATCCCCCTCCCTAGGCAAAGCTGATCAGAGTGCAAGGTGCAAGTTAATTTGAATTTTGCCCCCCCCCCCCCCCCGCCTTCATTCTCACAGGAAACGGAACAGGCTTTCAAAATTCTATAAATAGTTCAGGTAACCAACAAAGACCTAGTGGTGTAGTGACCTGGACCTGGATTCGAATCACTGCCCCTCGCTCAGCTGCCTGTACAAACACGGATTGCGCAGGCTCTCCCAGGAGCTTCGCTTTTCTCGTCTCTACAATGGAGATGCCTTTTTTACTTTCTTCACCGGTTTTTGATGAGAAGGATGTAAAACTGCGCATGAAACTACTGAAGTCGTATGCCAATGCATTATCCCCAGTATCTCCACGCGGGTTCCGCGGAAGGGCTCAGAATGAAGAGTGTAGGTCGTCGTCGGGAAAGGGGCGGGGAGGGGGGACCCGTAATCTGATAACGGCAAGGCTAGCTGGGGTCGGAGGGGGGCCCGGGCTTTCCCGCCCCACGGTCCTCCAGGGGCAGAGCCACGAGGGTTCTGCCGATCGCTCCGCGCTGCATGAGGGCCCAGAGATCCAGGCTCAACTCCATGCTTGCTTTCCGGTCAGATGTCACAATCTATAAACCCCACTGAGGACTAACGCAGAGGCACCCTCAAGACGCTGAAGCGAAAGCCGAGACGCAGGGAAGGAGAGGGTCGCTGCGATGGCTGAGGGAGCAACGCTACAGCTCGCAGACAGGAGGGTGGCGCCCTATGCGGCAGAAAGGCAGCGGAGGAGGGGCTCGCCATCCCGAGTCAAAGTGAGGCCCGGGCGAGAGGGGCCAACCAGAGGAATCTCGGTTCCCACACCTCGACTCCCGGCCTTGACTACGGTTCCTTCCGCAGACGCCCGGGGCCTCGGCCCCGCCTCTAACGTAATCAGACCGTACCATGTCTCTCTTATAGGGGTAGAGAAGAATCGTAGGCTAGGCCTGCAGAGCGAAGGTGAGCTATTGATCAGAGAAAACATGATGATATATATTCTCTTATATGTATTAGTTAGTTTTTTTCCTTCTTTCTGCTGGGACCCTCGACCCTCCCCGGAAGGTGGTAGGAGTCCGGCCCTGCTTCCCCCCTTCGTTTTCGGCGGTTGGTACGTCCCCCCGCGGTACGTGGGCGGGGAGGCGTACATAAGCCTCGACGCAGGAGGCGGGGCTGCTCAGTCCTCTAGGCGTCGGTGTTCCGAGGTGTCGGAATCTTGTTGCTTGGCGGCCTGTGCGCGCGTGCGCGGAGATGGCCTCAAACGGTATGTAAGGGCGCGAGGCAGCGGTGGCGCGCCGCTCCGGAGGGCCTGGCTTGCTCTCTCCTAGCTGGGCTTTTGATTTTTTTCAGTGGGGCCAGGGCGGCGATCGCGTGTAGGATATTTTCGAACCCCTGTGGCGGGAAGCCCGCGGAGAGGGGCGGAAGGGGGGGCGGGAGGCTGTTGTCGCCATTTTGTTTTGCTCCTCTGGCGCGTTTCGTGCGGGGCGGGAAGTCTTCCCTCCGTTCCCTTGGATGAGGTGGGGGGAGGACGCTTTTCAGCGAGTTCGAGTCTGTGGTAGCGGGCGGAAATGCCCAGGTTCCCGGGCCCCCCCACCCCCTCCACGCCGCGCTCGGGCCCGCTTTGTCGCAGTGCTGCATCCGGGCACTCGGTGCGCGCACGCGCCTTGCGGGCCCCTCCCCCGTGCTCGCGGCGCCGATCCTCCCTTCCCAGCCTCGTGTCAGGCCGGCTTTTTGTCGCGAGACCCTCGGTAGCGGACTCGGCGGCCCGCCTCCGGCGTGGGCCTCGCCCCTCAGGGTCCCACGGGAAGGGGCGGGACCGCCGCGTTCCCGCCTCGGTTGCCACGCGGCCGGGGGCGGATGCTCGGGATCGGGGCCGCGCGCCCGGCCTAACGGTTGAGGGGGGCGTCGGGGAGATCCGCCAACGGTCTCGGGGGCCGAGTCCGAGGGTTTTCCCGCCTAAATTTTCTTTTTCCCCGAATTGGGAACGGGCGTCCGAGGCCACACCCTTCCCCGATCCCTTTGCCGTTTCCTGCGGCGGGAAGCGCCTGGGTTCCTGGACTGAGGGCAGGAGTTGATCTCGCTGCTGCGTCTCGAATGTGACGTCCTAAAAGCGCTTTTCGGTACCTTTTGGGTTGCGGCGGCTCCTCCTGTCTGAGAAGTCGGCAGGAGTCGATGAGAGCCTGTTGGAGCCCCAGGCCTGGGGACTTGAGCACTGATCGAATTGATGAGGGGCCTTGTCGTTTGGCGTCACAGGACCTCTGCTTTTTGGTTGCTTGGCTTTGCTTTAAGACTCCCCTCTGCTTTTTCTCCCAAGATTGGCCAAGGGGCGGAGAATGGCTATTGTTTTTTGGTGCCCACTTAGGAACTCCGTGGCCTTTGTCATGGAGTGGGTGTGACCGGGACAGGGATGGGACAGGTTTTCTAGCAGTTCCTCAAGCGAGTGGAGTTTGCATTGAGAAAGAGTCTGGTGGGGCGTTGGTGGCCAGCAGGGCAGCAGTAGGCTGGTGGGTTTCCTGGCTCCGATGCCCCAGTTCTTGGGTTAAGGAATAGACCTGGCAACCCCTTTCTTGACCCTAACGTTGATTGTCTTTTCTCTTCATCAGACTATACCCAGCAAGCAACCCAAAGGTGAGTGCCGTGTCTGGGCTTCTAGAATTCCTAGCGGGCAAGGGTGGTTGAGGTCATTTTCTTGACTGCACCCTTTTTCTTCTTTTTTCTTTTTCCCCTGCAGCTACGGGGCCTACCCCACCCAGCCTGGGCAGGGCTACTCCCAGCAGAGCAATCAGCCCTACGGACAGCAGAGTTACAGCAGCTACGGGCAGTCAGCAGACACTTCAGGCTATGGCCAGAGCAGCTACGGTTCTTCTTACGGACAGACCCAGAACAGTGAGTCTGTCTTGGGCGGGGGGGTCACTCTGCCTTGAAACCCTAAGCAGTGCTGAAGTGGTGAATCTCTCATGTTTTTTCCCCTTTAACCCTAAAACTTCTTGGAGTCTGCAGTCTTTTCCAGTGAAAATGCTTCCTTCCTTGCTTTTAATCGTTTCCTTTTTTCCTTTGACTTTTTGTTTATGCTGTACCTTTTCTCTGTTTCCCTGCTAAGCATGAGGGCATACTCCCTAAAGAGAGTGCCAGTCTTAGGCTGATTCTTAGTGGAGAAAATGGTCTTCTTGTCTGAAGTCCCATTACTGGGCATCACGGGATACGCCAGGAGAAGGAATTTGCCCCCGAGTTCTGAAGTGAAAATAATTCATGTGGGTTTTCTTGTGTATGGTGTACTCATACCAGCATATTAAAACGTGGTTGACACAGAGGGATATTTTGAATAAGATTCCAGTCTTGGAGACTGGCTTTAGGATAGGTGGAATAAAATTGGAACTGTCTTTAAAAAGTCAGTAGGAGTTAGAACATTAACCTTAGAGTTCAGAAGAATGTCCTTTCCCTGGCTGGGAGTTGCAGGATTTACTAGCAGTTGCTAAGAGGTATGGATGAACATAGGTAGAGTATGTTTTTTTTTTTTTTTTTTCAACCCTTCCCATGCCTTTGTTTCTTCATAGCTCTCGTGACTCCCTTGCTTTGTTTTTCTTCGTAGCAGGCTATGGCGCTCAGTCAGCTCCCCAGGGGTATGGCTCAACTGGCGGCTATGGCAGCAGCCAGAGTTCTCAATCATCCTATGGGCAGCAGTCTTCGTACCCTGGCTATGGACAGCAGCCAGCTCCCAGCAACACCTCCGGCAGGTAAGGTGTTTGTGTGCCCGCAAGATGAGGGGTGAATTGCTAAGGAAAGAAGGCAGAGCACTAGGAGCCATTAGGAGGCGCAGTGTGTGGTGGGGGAAGGGAGGCCTGTGTTGGTAGGGAGGAGGGGATGTGCTGAAAGTGAAAGGAAGTTGTGGGCATGCCGGGGTTCTGATTTGCCTGTGTGTTTCCCGTAGTTACGGCGGCAGTTCTCAGAGCAGCAGCTATGGGCAGCCCCAGAGTGGGGGCTATGGCCAGCAGTCTGGCTATGGCGGACAACAGCAAAGCTATGGACAGCAGCAAAGCTCCTATAATCCCCCTCAGGGCTACGGACAGCAGAACCAGTACAACAGTAGCAGCGGAGGTGGTGGAGGGGGTGGCGGAGGTGAGAATGGGCCTTCAGCTGGGACCTAGTACCTGTTTTTTTCTAAGGGTTTTTATTCTCCTCTTTGGCCTTTATCTTGAAAGCATTGCTTTCTTGGTTCCTAGCTGTCTTTATTTCTGTCGTCTCTTAACTCTCTGGTACCGTTGAGTTTTTTTCCTGCTACTTCATAGTCTTTTTTTATTTTCTTTTTTTGAAAGCGCCTTTGTCTTTTCTGACAGGGAGCTACGGCCAAGATCAGTCATCCTTGAGCGGTGGTGGCGGTGGTTATGGCAGTCAGGACCAGAGTGGCGGCGGCGGTGGCTACGGGGGAGGCCAGCAAGACCGTGGGGGCCGCGGCAGGGGCGGCGGTGGTGGTTACAACCGCAGCAGTGGTGGCTATGAGCCCAGAGGACGTGGAGGTGGCCGTGGAGGCAGAGGCGGCATGGGGTAGGTGTCTCATGAGCCAGGGAGTATCTCAGGCGGGGAGTGCGGAGGGTTGCATGAGTCTCCTGGAAGCCAGTCTCTAGTGCATGGTTAGTGTTCTTGTGTGCTCTAGGGATCTCTGAGGACTTTGATTTGGGAGCGATTACTGTCTCTTTGTACACATCCCCATTTCATTTTTGCGAGAACTTAGGAGCCTAAACTCCCGTCCACACCTCTGAATAGAGATTTGAGTATTGACACTTTTATTTCCAAAGTCAAGGAAAAACCATGTAGATGTGTACGGATTGGAGTCATTGATATCCTAGGCAAGAATCGTGGAAGTAAAGACTTCTTTCTCTGCAAGGGAAACCGATGATCCCACTCCTGGGAAGTAGTAGGGAAACGTGGTCTATGTTTTCCCGTGTGTCCTCTCAGGGAGTGGGTAATGCTTCACTCGACTTCAGCTTCCAGGAATTGGCTACTCTGTCCGCATTCTGGAGTCATTTGAATCCATGAGCTTGATTTGCACTAATTTGACTGACAGTAGTGGTTTTGTGTGCGATTTGGTTTGATGGGGTCATCTGACTGAAGCGTGCAGACCTTTGGGACAGAGTCCTCCGCCAGTGGTGTCCCACCTATTTGTTCTTCGGTCCAGCGCCCCCCGGGTCACTTAAGAGATGTCAGCTTGTCCCGCTGCACCTTCCCTTTCCCTTGAAGTTGAAGTAAAACCTTAGATTTGATGTTAAAACAGTCGTCAAATCTGTTGCTAAATAAGGCTACGAAGGGACCCTACTTGTGTCTCCCTTGAAAAGGGGAGGAATGCCAGTGGTAACTTCTTTTTGAGGAAAAAGTGGGCTTTTTAAAATGAGTTTGTATGTATGGTAAGTATTCAGAGGTGGGTGGGGGCAGTCTCAAAAAAACGTACAAAGGATAAGGCAAACTCTGTTGTGTGCGTGTGTTTAATGCAAAACTTTAAAAAGCAACAACTGTTATGTGACTGTTAACTTGCTCTGCATTTTATGTGCCACAGGTATGAAAGGTGACATTGCAAAATACTCCGCTCTTCTCGCAGTGTAGAAGGGGTGACCCCGGGGGTGGGGGAGATCATACGCATCTCAGTAGTCAGGATAGGGCTTAGCTAAGTTGGTCTTGCTTTAAGGGGACATTGCCTTTGGTTTTGACTTTTTATGGAATGGGGTTGGGTCTGCTTGCTGCTTTCAAAGCAAAAACCACAAACATATGTGTTCAGGGCTACCCCAGCCTGGTGTGAAGTGTCTGCTGGGTAAATCCGGGGTAGGGTTTTTAAACCAACTGCTGGGTTGTCAACTACTCACGACAAGAGGAAAAAAACACCTGCTACATCGGAAGAACAACCAAGGAAAATGGGTCATTTTTTTTTCCAGAGGAAATAGACATAACCTTTTAAAGCAAAATCTTTAAAAACTGTGTCTGAGAAATTGCACACGTGTGTGTGACATGCTCAAAGGTCAGACAAGGGGTGGTCAGGAAGGGCTGTATTTTAGTAGCCACTCGTATCTTTTTCCCAAAACACCTACCCATGTTTGGGGAATGTTAAAATCAAAAAAACAAAAACAAAAACACCTTTTGTAGCCGTTGGAAGCTTCATGTCCTTTCTTCTAACTTGTCTTCTCCAGCGGAAGTGACCGTGGTGGCTTCAATAAATTTGGTGGTAAGTGAACAGAGTTTCCAAAATTCCCAACTCCCAGCAATGCTTTGTCTGATTGTTCATTTGCAGATGTCTTAGTGTGTGAATTTAAGTGTCAAAGGTTTTGAAGTGTCCAGAACCACCTCCAGAAAAGGGGTGGGGTAGAATGCCACCTGCTGCCAGATGTGTGCTAACCTGGAGGCAGGCAGGGGTAAGACTCAACAGTCAACCGGTACCAAATTGGTTTTGACTCAGGTTACTAAGAGGTGTCTTAGTAGGCCTCTGACAGGGGTGTCGCCACACCTGGCACCTAGTGATCACCATCGTGAGAAACTGGAGAGTGCGTGCTGGAACATGTGCTGCCAACTTGGCTTTAGGATCCTTTTGATCATTGTGTCCAAGACTGTGTGTGTGTGCGTGCGTGTGTGTATACGTATGTGTGTAACAATCTCCAAATGTTTTAACTCTGGGAGAGGGTTGTGAATACTGCCCTACCCTGAGGATGGTGAAGTTGGTATATATATATTCTAAAGTACTGAATGGTGTCAATGTAATTCTCTGTAAGTGTCTGAAACATAGACGGGCCAATAGAAACTAGCTCTGGGAAGGAAGGTGTGGACTACTTCAAGAAAGGTTGGGAGCATGTGTGGCTCATGGGAAATAACCAGGTCTTAATCAGCACAAACTGAATTCATGGGAAAAAAAGTGACAAATTTGAGAAGTCTCCCAGTAAGCTGGAACTTTTCTGGTTTGGTTAATAAAAGGTTTCTTGATTCATTTTCAACATTTAAAGCCAAAGGCTTGGGTTCATGACTTAGGTGTCATTGTGTATGGGTATAAATATATATGGCGAATTCAGATAAACATTGGTCAAAGATGGTCTCTGGAAAAAAAAAAAAGAGGCTACATTATGGAAATAAGATTTCTGGTCTGTTCCCTGGGGCATGCTTTAAAAGTATAATAGCTATTATGTATGTTTTTTTTTTTTTTTTTTTAAATTTTCATGTGGCTTTGGGGGAAACAACATGGTTTTAAGAATGGTTTCTAAAGATGAAATTAAAAATCGTTCCACAAGGGATAAGTGTCTTGGTGTTAAAGTTTGGAGAAACTGGATGGATGCACATCATGTTGCTGGTGGTGAGCCCCTGTCTCTCGGGTGAGAGTACAGGGCCAAGCTATGAGTTGGTTTAACCTAATGGGTTGTACCTCGCTCCCCTCCACATCTGTGCTGAGGACATTTCCCAGCCTGAGCCGGGGGGAGGCAGCATTTTCTCAAGTGTGGACTTGTCCCTGTGGGGACTGAAATTACAGATCTTAAGAAAAGGGCCTGTGTCTTCTCCTGCCTAGGTTTTCTCCTCTGGGCAGGGTTTGGAGTGAGGCTGTGAGCACTTACCTGACACTTGACAAGAGTTTGCATTTGGTGTTAGTTTTTTCCTTGGTGTGTCCTTTCTTGTTGACTAATGGCTCCTTTTTTCCTTGTTTTTGTTTTTTTTTTTTTTGTTCTTTTTTTCATGTCACTTAAGGCCCTCGGGACCAAGGATCACGTCATGACTCCGGTGAGTTCACAGGTGGTTTTGGAAGAATGACCAGAGTGGTAGAAGACCTACGTGTTTGAAATTGGGGTGGGGTGGTGGGGACAGAGGCAGGAAGGGAGTTTAGAACTCTAGTACACAGTGGTTCATAAGGCAGTCTGTCAGGAATACCTGATGAATGGGTTCCTCCCTGCGGTGACTTTAGGAAGTCGCAGGTGATGCTGACCCATCTTTGGACCACAATGTAGAACTGCTGGTTTAAAGCAGTGGCTTTTTAAAACGTGGATCGTGGCCAAGTTTCAGAACCAAATGTGAATGAAAGCCTGATTGTATCACACACAAAGGAAGGGAAGCATTTAGAGTCTTGTGACTGGTCACGTTTGGATACTAGATGAAATGTAAGGTTTCTTACTATAGGTCTTCAGTGGAACGTTGATAAACACAGGTGCACTTTGTTGTGGTCTTAGGTAGTTAACTTTTTTTTTTTTTTAAGTTTTATTTATGTGAAAGGCAGAGTTAGGGAGGGAGACAGGTCTTCCATTCCGCTGGTTCATCCCTAAACAGCTGCAACGGCTGGGTCTGGTTGGTTTTGAAGCCAGGAGCTAGGAGACCCTGCCTTCCATGCACATTAGCAGGGAGCTGGATCAGCAGTGCTGGCAGCTGGGACTTGAACCGGCGCCCAGATGGGATGCCGGCGTCTTAACCTGCTGTGCTATAACACTGGCCCCAGGTAGTTAACTTTTTGGGCTGATTTCCATACTGTTTATTAACATGCTTAAAGTTGTTATAAGCCTAAAACTTACTCATGGCTGGCGCAATAAGGGCATTCAAATGTTAAGATGGAAGGTTGTGGATTTCTTTTTAGTTGTCTGACCTAAATCCAAAATGATACTGGCTGCTTGGGAGCTTTTCAGAATTTTTTTTTCAGGATCACATGTTATGGTTAGATTGTTAAGGGGGCCAGAAGCTGTGGTGCAGTAGGTTAATCCTCTGCCTGTGGCGCTTGCATCCTATATGGGCACTGGTTCTAGTCTCGGCTGCTCCACTTCCAGTCCAGCTCTGCTGTGGCCTGGGAAAGCAGCAGAAGATGGCCCAAGTCCTTGGGCCCCTGCACCCACGTGGGGGACCAAGAGGAAGTGCCTGGTTCCTGGCTTTGGATTGGCTCAGCTCCGGCCATTGCAGCCATTTGGGGAGTGAACCAGTGGGTGGAAGACTCTTCTGTCTCTCCCTCTCACTGTCTGTAACTCTGACTCTCAAAATCTATAAAATCTTAAAAAAATATTAAGAATCAATTTCACATTTGTTGTCTCTTTTTTTAACCCCTGTTATAACTTTGTTCTTCAAATTTGCATTTCCTTCTGTTCCTCAAGCAGAACAGGATAATTCAGACAACAACACCATCTTTGTGCAAGGCCTGGGCGAGAATGTCACCATCGAGTCTGTGGCTGACTACTTCAAGCAGATTGGCATTATTAAGGTACTTAAACAGAGTTGGATATTTTCTTACCAGGCTTTTTGATTTCACACGTTCGTTGAAAACAAGTCTTAAGGGTTTTGTCCAGCCTAATTTGCTTAGATCAGGACAGTAGCGCTTGCCATTTTTGGAAAGAAATCACTTAATGGAAAACATAAAATTGACAAGGGCCTGCCCTGCGCTCTTAACAGCTGCAGTCTGAAGTCTCGAACAACACGCTTGTGAACAGATGATGATTTTGGAGATGCGTGGCAAACTTTTCTGTAAATACACTGTGTAGTCTAGAAATACTGAACATTATGAGTACATAAAACATACATAGATAGCCATGTGTTTTATTATATTGCCCTAAAATACAAACAACACGCGAAGAGCACACAAACAGACCACATGTGGCACAGTTTGCAGTTGAAATGTAAACATAATAGCTTTAGTATTAAGTCATGCTTGCATAAAGTGTTGTCTTTATTTTAAAGATGTGCTTGTTATTTTGAAAGAATTAGAGTGATTCCCCATCATTGGCTCAGCAGCCAGTACTGACTGGGTCAGGCCAAAGCCAGGGTCTTCATCTGGGTCTCTGATGTTGGTGGCAGGGGCCCAAGCCATTAGCAGGGAGCTGGATGGGAAGTGGAGCAGCTGGGACTCTTAACCCATCCATATGGGATGCTGGCATTGCAGGCAGCAGTTTTACCAGCTAATGCCTGAATGCTGGTCCCATGACTGTAGATAACAGAAGCTACCTGGTTTTGCTTTTGTGGTGAGCTCCGGTGGTTTGTTTTAAATGCTGTTTGATGGCAGTTACCTCTTTTGGGAGCAGTTCATCCCTCCAGTAAGTTGTGGGTTGAGGTAAAAAGCAATCTTGACTTCTTGTGTATTTTCCTTTGTTAAAGACTTAAAGGCAGAGAGAGAGGAAGGGACACAGAGCTTCAACCTGCTGGTTCACTCCCCAAATGGCCTCAGTGACTGGGGTTGGGCCAAGCTGAAACCAGGGGCTTGGAAATCCCATGTGTCTCCCACGTGGTTTCCAGGGACCCCAGTATTTGGGCCATCATCCAGTGACTTCCCAGGTGCATTAACAGGGAGCTGGATCAGAAATTCAGCAGCTGCAGCATGAACCTGCCTTCTAATATGGGGATGTCGGAGTTGCAGAGGGACAGCTTAATCTGCAGCACTACACCACTGGCCCCTGTCATGTACTTTTCTTGAAGATTTATTTTTATTTGAAAGGCAGAGTTAGAGGTTGCCTTCTCATATGTTCTCCTTTTTTAAAGACTTAAAGGCAGAGAGGGGGAGAGACAGAGCTTCAGCCTGTTGGTTCACTCCCCAAATGGCCACGAAAGCCAGGATTGGACCAGACTGAAGGCAGGAGTTTCATCTGGGTCTCTAACATGGGTGCAGGGGCCCAAGCACTTGGGTCAACCCCCACTGCTTTCCCAGGTGCATTAGCAGGGAGCTGGATACAAAGTGGAGTAGCTGGGACTCAAACCTGCTCCTGTATGGGATGCTGGCATTGCAGGTGGCAGCTTAACCTGCTGTGCTATAGCGCTGGCCTCCATGTGTGTTTTCATAGTCTACTTTAATAATATCTGTAACATACAGAACCCAGTAATCTGTTGGTTTCATTGTAAGTTTTCTGGCCAGCAGCAGGTTAGTTTTGAGGGAGTTAGATGCTAGGGGAGGCTGTTGGATGGCCCTTAACCCCTTCATGTTCAGGGGTCCGCTGTATAGTATTTAACTTTATCTTTGTTGAAGTAAGGAAGTTGTAGACCATGGCTTTAATAGAAGTTAAACAGGAAATGACTGGGAAGAAGGAGCTGAAGTTTGGGAGTGATGAGGTTCTGGTTCTGGAGGAGGAAAATCAAAGGTGATGCAGTTGGTCCTCTGGATCCACAGGTTCTGTGTCACATGCAGATTTACCCAACCACAGATAAAAGATGTTTGGAAAAAAAATTGTCATTGCTTATACTGTAGTGCGTAATAGCTGTTGGCATAGTGTGTACGTTGTATTAGGTGTTGAGTAACCTGAAAGGATTTAAATAAATGGGAAGATGTGATTGCATGCAGATGCCATTTTTGAAAAATTGATTATAGAAGGCAAAGATAAGAGGTCTTCATCTGCTGGTTCACTCCCCAGATGGCTGCAAAGGCCGTAGCTGGGCCAATCCAAAGCCAGAAGCCAGGGTCTCCCATGTGGGTGCAGGGGCCCAAGCACTTGGGCCATCTTCCGCTGCTCTCCCAGGCCATAGCAGAGAGCTGGATTGGAAGTGGAGCAGCCGGGACTTGAACCGGTGCCCATGTGGGATGCCGGCACTGCAGGTGGTGGCTTTACCCACTATGCCACAGTGCCGGCCCTGCAAGTACAATTTTAAGAGGGATTTGAATATACAAAGATGGTGGGGGTCCTGGAACCAACCATGACTTGGAGATAATGAAGGATACCTACTATAGTCTCGGAAATCATTGTTTTCTCATTTTGCTCTTTCAGACAAACAAGAAAACAGGACAGCCCATGATTAATTTGTACACAGACAGGGAAACTGGCAAGCTGAAGGGAGAGGCAACAGTCTCATTTGATGACCCACCTTCTGCTAAAGCGGCCATTGACTGGTTTGACGGTACGTGTGAGGCGCAGTGACGGAACTGGAGGTGCAGTTAACACAGTACAGATATTTTTAGGAGAGCACTCTTAGATTGTACCAAGAGTGTTTTTGGATCCACAGGTCTTGAATCAGAAGTCTTTTCTCTCACCTTTATTTCTTTAGGTAAAGAATTCTCTGGGAATCCTATCAAGGTCTCGTTTGCTACTCGCCGAGCGGACTTCAATCGGGGTGGTGGCAATGGTCGTGGAGGCCGAGGGCGAGGAGGTGAGGCGCTGCCTGGTGTTTTTGATAGCTCCATTGGAAAGGGTATATGGGGGTGTGGGTTTGGGATGAGCCAGGCTTGGAAGGGGCCTGGACCCATACTTCCTGTATCTGCACCAGGTCCCATGGGCCGTGGAGGCTACGGTGGCGGCGGCAGTGGAGGCGGTGGCCGAGGAGGATTCCCCAGTGGAGGTGGTGGTGGCGGGGGACAGCAGCGAGCCGGGGACTGGAAGTGTCCTAATCCGTGAGTGCATCTGCTTTTTTTCCTGCCTTTGTGGTGTGTGCCCTTGGCTCTGATAAGCTAATCTGATAACCAAATGGCTACCAAGTGAATGGTCAGCAGGTAGTGTGTGCTGTGTGCATACATTGGACAAAGGAGATGATTTCTCAGCTTGCCAGGGCGGCCAGGAGGAGCATAACGCTTAATCATGCTCCTTGAATGACATTAGCTTGAAAACTGGTGAATTGTTCATTTCAGGCGTTTCTATTTAATATCTGTAGACTGTGGTTGACCAGCGCCGACGGTAGTAGGGAAGGTGTGGACTGGGTTCCACGGTCACAGCGTGCGTTCCTTCACCTTTCGGGCGCCTCAGTGTTCTCACGCCAATTTCTAAGGGCACTGGAGTCTGTTGTTCTGGATCTTGCCTACTTCCTGTCCCTCTGAACTAATTGTCTTCCTTTTGCTCAGTACCTGTGAGAACATGAACTTCTCTTGGAGGAATGAATGCAACCAGTGTAAGGCCCCTAAACCAGATGGCCCAGGAGGGGGACCAGGAGGTTCTCACATGGGTAAGGAGGGCAGACCTGCTCATGAGCAGATGGGCCTTCGTTGTTGAGCAGGGAGGCTGTGGTGGGGGAGTGCTTGGATGGGTATGTGAGATCCATTTCTTTTTTTTCCTAGGGGGTAGCTATGGAGATGACCGTCGTGGTGGCCGAGGAGGCTACGATCGGGGCGGCTACCGGGGCCGTGGCGGGGACCGTGGGGGCTTCCGAGGGGGCCGGGGTGGTGGGGACAGAGGCGGCTTTGGCCCTGGCAAGATGGACTCCAGGTAAGACTCTGAGTAAAAGTAGAGTAATTGAACAGAGTAATGGGCTAGCAAGGTTTTGTTCAGTGATTTCATTTTGCAGCTAGATTGGAAAGAGATGGGACAGTAACCTAGTGGGCAGGGGAGGAAAATTGTCTCTGGGGAACTCATCTGTAGATGCCTCCTCCTTAGATGAGAGATGAGATAGCTGCTCACCGCCGGTGGGAGGGGGTGGATGGAGATGCTGGCTCTCAAACCTAATGGACCTCTTTTTTTTTTTTTTTTGGCAGGGGTGAGCACAGACAGGATCGCAGGGAGCGGCCGTATTAGTCCGGCTCCTGACTGAGGTTCTGGAGCGGCTTTTCTTCTGTACCCAGTGTTACCCTCGTTATTTTGTAACCTTCCGACTCCTGATCGCCCATGGATTTTTGTGTTGGACTACGTAATTGTAACCATACCTCTGGTTCCCATTAAAAAACCATCGTTTTAGTTAAATTTTGTTCCTCTTCCCCCTCTTCGCTCTCCTGGGGGATTGACATCTGGGTCAGGAATGTGGGGAGTTTCATCTTTCAGATCATCCTGCGTAGCAGGAATTGGAACAATTGGTTCCTGCACAGCGGGAACTGGAATCAAGTGTTTGCTACTTGATCCAGGAGAGAAAAAACTGCAGTGGTATCCTTGAGAGGAGAGATTCAGACCTCTGTCTGGCAGCACTGGATGCATACGTGAGATAGACAGACACGATGCCGTGGGTGTTGTCCTGCATTTGCCCAGCTGTGGGAGTTTCCCCACAGTTTGCATGCTGGTCTTTATTTCTGTTTATAGCAGTTTCACCCTTTAAAGAACTTTCTCTTTTGAGGCTGAACAAATTAGGCAGTATTAATATCTGACCATGGTGGTCAGATTTTTGTTGCTGTTTTCTTTTGTTTTTTGAAGATTTACTTATTTTGAAAGTTCAGAGAGGGAGGGTGAGATCTTCCCTTTTCTGGTTCACTCCCCAGTTGGCCACAGTAGCCAGCACTGGGCCAGATCAAAGCCAGAAGCTTCATTTGGATCTTCCATGTTGGATGGAAGGTGCTGTGAACATTCGGACCATCTTCTGCATTTCCCAGGCCATTACCAGGGAGCTGGATCGGAAGTGGAGCAGCCAGGACATGAACTGGCACCCACATAGGATGCTGGTGTTGCAGGCAGCAGCCTACCCTGCCAAGCTGCAGAGGGAGAGCACAGCCTCATCCTTGGCCCTCAGAGGGCTTCTCACCCACCGAGTTCAGTACACATGGTAGACAGCACCCTAGTCCAGCAGGGAGTGTGACACAAAGCCCATTTCTCTGCCTCAGATCCCATCTGAGGATGAAGTAACTCCTCTCTGGAGAGCAAACAGGTGGCCCAGGTGTTTTTTTTTTTAATTTATTAAGGACTTATTTGATAGAGTTAAAGAGGGAGAGACGGAGAGATCTTCCCTTCCAGATGGTTGCCATGAATGGGGCTGGCTCCAGGCCAAAACCAGGAGCTTGATCTGGGTCTCCCACATGGTTGCAGGGGCCCAAGCGCTTGGGCTGTCTTTTGCTATCCCAGAATCCGTAGCAGGGAGCTTTATCAGCAGTGGAGGAGCCGAGACTTGAACCACTGCCTAATGGGGTGCTTGTGTCACAGGCTGTGACTTAACCTGTTGTGCCGCAGTGCCAGCCCGCCACCCCCTCAGCCAGGTGGATCAGCAGGAAGGAGAGTAACAGTGCCATTCATTTCTTGCTGCCACAGGGGTTCTTCTGCATGATCATGGTCTCATCTAAAATCATGGGAGAGAGGAGGCTTTCACTTTCCAGGCTGAAAGGGAAGTGCATTAGTTAGGCGACTTAAGTGGCTCTTAACTCCATCTCCATTTCTTAGCATTTTCATTCTGAAGCCATTGTGCAGGAAGTCCTTGAAAGCTGCATGTTGAATGGTAAAGAAGGGTGGGGTTCAGTTAATGAGTGTCTCAAGCTTTCAATCACACGCCTCTCCTGGCAGCTAAGAAGCTGCTGTTTTTCTCACGTGTGATACTGGTGAACTTGCCCTTGCCTGCCAGCCAGTTGTTGAGTGGATTTTAATCACATAGAACTGAAAATTGCAGCCAAGAGTGAAAGGTTTTAATCATGGCTGTTGACATAGAACACACCTTGCAAAACAAGGGCCAGTTTGGGGATACTCCTGGAACCCTCAGTTGGGAAATGCTCTCTGTTGGCATTTTAAGTACTGTTTGCTCTCCAGAGAGGAGTTACTTCATCCTCAGATGGGATCTGAGGCAGGGAAATGGGCTTTGTGTCACACTCCCTGCTGGACTAGGGTGCTGTCTACCACGTGTACTGAACTCGGTGGGTGAGAAGCCCTCTGAGGGCCAAGGATGAGGCTGTGCTCTCCCTCTGTTGTTGGCTGTGTTTCCGTCAACAATGTTGGATGTCGGTGGTCTGATCCAGTGGCTTAGAGAAATTGCAGGTGGTGGAGGGTTCTAATACAGGGTTTGGTTGTGGGTCCCAGATTCTGCTAAGAGAGAAGGGCGTTTTGGAGCTTCTTGTTGACCTGATGGCTGGGATTGTTAGTGTGTCAAGTTCTTAATGTCCTTAAGAAAGTTTTAGTCATTGGTTCCAGGTGTCTGGTAGTGGGCGGGTCCCATTTGGGGTGGCTTTTTCAGAGATGAGAACGGTGGTGTCTGAGAATGCTGGTTCTGGTACCAGGTCATTGATGAGAAAGCAAGCCTGAGATCGTGGGGCTTGAACTGTGGGCCCTCTGCTCTTTGCTGTGTCTTCTCTAGTATTAAATAGCCAGGCTTGTAACAGCCAGTCATATTCCTCTAACTGGTAAAGTTTTTAGATCAGCCCTTCATACTTCAAAGAAAAGATTATTACTGAATTGAAAGCCTGCTTTTGTGAGTCAAATTTGAAATTGGGACAGGCAGGTTAACAAAAAGTGAGGAGTGCGGTTGTAGATGGGGAGAGGTATGTTGTGGTCTCTGCCACCTTTGATTTAGTTCTTGGTTAGCCTTTTTTTTTTTTTTTTTAATAGTGAGATAAGCATTTAAACATTTATTTGAAAGAGTTGCAGAGAGGGACAGAGATCTTCCATCTGCTGGTTCACTTTCCAGATGGCCACATGGGTAGCAGGGGCCCAAGCCACATAGGTGCTGCCTTCCTGGGCACGTGAGCAGGGAGCTGGATTGGAAGTGGAGCAGCTGGGACTTAAGTCAGCCTTAATGTGGCATGCTGGCGTCCCTGGGAGTGGCTTAGCCTGATGCAACATGATGCTGATAAGGCTGCGCTTAATAAAGATAGAGGGTCCAGGGGCCACTTCTGTGGTATAGCAGGTAAAGCCACCACCTGCAGTGCCGGCATCCTATATGGGCACCAGTTCGAGTCCCGGCTGCTCCACTTCCAATCCAGCTCTCTGCTGTGGCCTGGAAAAGGAGTGGAAGATGGCCCAAGCCCTTGGGCCCCTGCACCCACGTGGGAGACCCAGAAGCTTCTGGCTCCTGGCTTCAGATTGGCGTAGCTCTAGCTGTTGAGGCCAATTGGCAAGTGAACCAGCAGATGGAAGAACCCTCCCTCTGTCTCTTTCTCTGCCTCTCCTCTATGTAACTCCGACTTTCAAATAAGTAAATAAATCTTCAAAAAAAAAAAAAAAAAAAAAATAGAGGGTCTAGTGCTGATGCCAAGTTAATTGCTTTAGGTATGTTCTGACTTCTAGTGTTAACTTTGAAATTTTCTTCTTGTATTTTTTTTAAATTTTTTATTTTTTGTTATTTTTTTATTTTTTGACAGAGTGGACAGTGAGAGAGAGACAGAGAGAAAGGTCTTCCCTTGCCGTTGGTTCACCCTCCAATGGCTGCCGTGGCCGGCGCGCTGCGGCTGGCGTACCGCGCTGATCCGATGGCAGGAGCCGGGAGCCAGGTGCTTTTCCTGGTCTCCCATGGGGTGCAGGGACCAAGCACCTGGGCCATCCTCCACTGCACTCCCTGGCCACAGCAGAGAGCTGGCCTGGAAGAGAGGCAGCCAGGACAGAATCTGGCGCCCCGACCGGGACTAGAACCCGGTGTGCCGGCGCCGCTAGGCGGAGGATTAGTCTAGTGAGCCGCGGCGCTGGCTTATTCTTGTATTTTTTTGTGTGCTCATATCATATGACAGAACAGGCTAAGCAGCCTATCTTATGAACTTTTTAAAAAAATTTTATTTATTTGAAAGGCACAGTTACAGAGAGAGAGTTCCATCTACTGGTTCATTCCCCAGATGGCCACAACCAGGAGCCAGGAGCTTCTTCCAGGTCTCCCATGTGGGTACAGGAGCCTAAGGACTTGGGCCATCTTCTGCTGCTTCCCCAGGCCATAGCAGAGAGCTGGATCGAAGTGGAGCAGCTGGGACTCAAATCAGAGCCCACATGGGGTGCTGGTGCTGCACGCGGCAGCTTTACCTGCTACTGCACAGTGCTGGGCCCAATGAATTTACTAATTTGTTGTGAGAACATTTATAATCCACTCTTAGGTTTTGAAATAACACAATCCATTAACTATAGTCACCATGGTGTCCAAGTGACTGAAGCTTTTCTTTTAAAGGTTTGTTTATTTGAAAGAGGCAGAGACAGAGAGATGTCTTACATCCACTGGTTCACTGCCCACTTGGCCACAATGGCCAGAGCTGTGCCAGTCTGAGGCCAGGAGCTTCTTCTGGGTCTCTCATATGAGTTCAGGGGCCCAAGGACCTGGCCCATCTTCTGCTTTTCATGGCACATGAGCAGAGAGCTGGATTGGAGGCTGAGCAACCAAAACTTGAACTGGTGCCCATATGGGATGCCAGCACTGTAGGCGTTGGCTTTACCCTCTATGCCACAGAGCTAGCTCCTGGAACTTCTTACAAGCTTTGTACTCTTTTTTTTTTTTTTTTGACAGGCAGAGTGGACAGTGAGAGAGACAGAGAGAAGGGTCTTCCTTTGCCGTTTGTTCACCCTCCAATGGCCAGCGCGGCCGGCGCACTGCGGCTGGCACACCGTGCTGATCCAATGGCAGGAGCCAGGTACTTCTGGTCTCCCATGGGGTGCAGGGCTCAAGGACTTGGGCCATCCTCCACTGCACTCCCTGGCCACAGCAGAGAGCTGGCCTGGAAGAGGGGCAACCGGGACAGAATCTGGCGCCCCGACCGGGACTAGAACCCGGTGTGCCGGCGCCACAAGGTGGAGGATTAGACTAGTGAGCCACGTCGCCGGCAAGCTATGTACTCTTGACCAATATTTCTCTTTTTCTTGGCTCCCTCCTGAGCCTCTGTTGCCTTCATTCCATACTCTTGATGAGTTCACCTGTTTAGATTTGCAAATGTAAGCAAGATGATGCAGTATTTTTCTTTCTTTTGTGGCTTAATTCACTTAGCATAATGTTACCTAGATTTATATGGGTCATCAGTTTTCTTTTTAGTTAGTTTTTTTTTTTTCTTTAAGATTTATTTATTTGAAAGGTTTATTTACAGAGAGGCAGAGGCAGAGAGATCTTCCATCCGCTGGTTCACTCCCCAGTTGACCACAACGGCCGAAGCTGCGTCAATCTGAAGCCAGGAGCTTCTTCCTGGTCTCCACATGGGTATAGGGTCCCAAGGACTTGGGCCAATTTCTACTGGGTCTCGAACTGGTGCCCATATGGGATCCCAGCGCTGCAGGCGGTGGCTTTACTTGTTAATGCCAAGTGCCAGCCCCATTTTTAGCCTTTTTTTTTTTTTTTTTGACAGGCAGAGTGGACAGAGAGAGAGAGACACAGAGAGAGAAAGGTCTTCCTTTTGCCGTTGGTTCACCCTCCAATGGCCGCCGCTGCGGCCGGCGCACCACGCTGATCGGAAGGCAGGAGCCAGGTACTTCTCCTGGTCTCCCATGGGGTGCAGGGCCCAAGCACTTGGGCCATCCTCCACTGCACTCCCTGGCCACAGCAGAGAGCTGGCCTGGAAGAGGGGCAACCGGGACAGAATCCGGCGCCCCAACCGGGACTAGAACCCGGTGTGCCGGCGCCGCAAGGTGGAGGATTAGCCTATTGAGCCACGGCGCCGGCGTGCTAGCCCCATTTTTAATTTTTAAAATATATTTTCATATATTTGAAAGGCAAAGAGACAGATGAAATCTTTTGTCTATAGTTCACTCCCCAAATGCCCGTGACAGCCAGGGATAGAAAAGTCAATACCATGTGGGTGGCAGGATCCAAGTACCTGAACTATCACTTATTACCTCCCATTGGCAGGAAGCTGTCAGAAGCAGAGGCAGGACTTGAACCCAGGTACTCTGATAGGGGGATTTGGGTGTCCCAAGTATTATTTTTTAAAGATTTATTTATTTGAAAGAGTTAACACAGAAGAAGCAGAGAGAGGTCTTCTATCTGATGGCTTATACCCAGATGTCCGCAATGGCCAGAGCTGTGCTGACCTGGAACCAGGAGCTTCCGCCAGGTCTCCATGTGGGTTCCGGGGCCCAAGGACTTGGACCATCTTCTATCTGCTTTCCCAGGCCACAGGAGAGGGCTGGATTGGAAGAGGAGCAACTGAGACTTGAACCAGTGCCCATATGGGATGCTAGCACTTCAGGCCAGGGTGTTAACCTGCTAAACCACAGCACTGGCCCCCCCCAAGTAGTCTTTTTTTTTTTTTTTTTTGACAGGCAGAGTGGACAGTGAGAGAGACAAAGAGAAAGGTCTTCCTTTGCCGTTGGTTTACCCTCCAATGGCCGCCACGGCTGGCGTGCTGTGGCCAGCACACTGCGCTGATCCGATGGCAGGAGCCAGGTACTTCTGGTCTCCCATGGGGTGCAGGGCCCAAGCACTTGGGCCATCCTCCACTGCACTCCCTGGCCACAGCAGAGAGCTGGCCTGGAAGAGGGGCAACTGGGACAGAATCTGGCGCCCCAACCGGGACTAGAACCCGGTGCGCCGGCCCCCAAGTAGTCTTAACTGTTGAGCAAAATGCCTGCCTGTGACCATTCACTTTCTTCAAGGTTGAAGAATATTCCATGTGGATGCTATGTTTAGAGAATCCCTTTGCTTGTTGGTGGGAGGTTTTGTTCCCTCGTTTTGGCTATTGAGAATGAGGCTGCAGTGGATATAGTGTGTGGACGTGTCTGACATACTGGTTTCCGTTCTTGGCCACATATGGAGAAGCGGTATTGCTGGGCTACATGGTACTTAAGCTTTTTGAGAGTCCTCCGTGCTGTTTTCCGTAATAGCTGTACTGATTGATGTTCTAACCAGCAGTGAACCAAGCATTGGTTTCTCCCACATCGCTGGTGACACTTTCCATCTTACTGATGGTGGCTTTTCTCGCAAGTGAGGGGATGGCTGGTTCCTCAACCTCACTCATCTGCTGTGGCATCTGTAACCAGATTCCATTTTCTGTTGGAGCCTGTGAGAGGCTAAACAGGCGTAGGGTCCCATCTGCTGGTATCCCTTCTGTAGTTGACTCTCTCTCTTTGCTACCTTTGGGGCCTTAGTACTTAAGAAAGCCTTTTTCCCTTCATACGCAGACACATGTGTGTGTTTATATATGTGTATACGTATGTGTGTGTAATTATGAAAGATTATATTTAAAAAAGCAACGGGGAGAGAGAACTTTGGTCATTGGTTCATTCCCTAACTGCTGGCAATAGTCTGGTCTTCAGCCTGGGTGAAGCAAGGAGCTAAGAATTTTGTCCGGGTCTCAGGGTGCTAGGGCTGCCTTCCCAGGCTCAGCAGGAAGCTGGGCAGAAGTGGAACAGCCCTGCTCACCCACCTGGGAAAGCGGTGGGAAGATGGCACAAGTGCTTGGGGCCCTGCCAACCATGTGGGACGGAGTTCTCGGCTCCTTGCTTGCCCTGCCTCACTCCTGACCTCGTGGGAATTGGGGAGTGAACCTGTGGATGAAAGATACTTCTCTCTGCCTTTCAGATACGAAGTGGGGCAGCTGGGGTGCAAACCAGCACTCCGATTAAGGGATTGCTGCATTGGAAGCAGCAGTTTAACTTCCTGAGCCACAAAACAGCCTCTTACCAGTAATTGATTTGAGAGAGTTCCCATCTAATGTTTATTTACTTGAAAGAGTTATACAGAGGAGAGGCAGAGAGAGAGGTCTTCCATCCATTGGTTCACTCCCCAGATGGCCGCAGTGGCTGAAGCTGTGCTGATCTGAAGCCAGGAGCTTCTTCAGGGTCTTCCACGTGGGTGCAGAGTCCCAAGCGCTTGGGCCATCTTCCACGGCTACCCCAGGCCATAGCAGAGAGCTGGATCGGAAGTGGAGCAGCTGGGTCTCAAACTGGCGCTCATATGGGATGCCGGCACTGCAGGTGGAAGCTTTACCCGCTACACCACAGTGCCCACCCCTCTAATGTTCACTTTCCAAATGGCCTGCAAGTGAGTGAGGAACTGGGAACTCAATCCAAGTCTACAGGTGTGTGGCAGGGATCCAGTTTCTTTTAAAATTTTTTTATTTAATATCTTAAATAAAATAAAAGTTACAGAGAGGTAGAAAGCGAGATAACTTCATCCACTGGTTCACTCCACAGATGGCTGCAATAGCCGGAGCTGCGCTGATCCAAAATCAGGAGCCAGGAGTGTCTTTAGGGTCTTCCATGTGGGTGCAGGGCCCCAAGGACTTGGGCCATCTTCCACTGCTTTCCCAGGGCGCAGCAGAGAGCTGGATTGGAAGTGGAGCAGCCGGGACTTGAACTGGCGCCCTTGTGGGAGCCGGCCCTGCAGGTGGCAGCTTTATTCGCTACACCACCGTGCTGGCCCCAGGAACCCAGTTTTCTTGGCATTGCTGCTACCTCTGGGTTCAGGAGCCAGAGCTGGGACTCCAGCCTGGGTAGCTGGTGTGGGTGCCAGTGTCAGCTGCTGGCTGAGTAGCTGCCCAGTTTTAAAGGATTGGTTTGAGAGGCAGATTTGCAGGGAGCGAGCGAATAGGTCTTTCATCTGTTGGTTCACTCCCCAAATGGCCGCAATGGCCAGGCTGAAGCCAGGAGCCTGGAACTCCAACCGGGTCACCCACACGGGAGGCAGGGGCCCAAGTAGTTGGGCCATCTTTTGTTGCTTTTTGGGCTGTATTAGCAGGGAGCTGGATCATAAGTGGAGTAGCTAGGACTTGACCTGGAGCCAGGTATCACAGGTGGCAGTTTTAACCTGCTGCACCACAAAGCAGGCCTTGCCCCCACATTTTAAAACTTAGAAGAGCCAGCGCTGTGGTGCAGTGGGCTAAGCCTCCGCCTACGATGCTGGTGTCCCATGTGGACACCAGTTCTATCCTGGCTGCTCTTCTGATTGAGCTCTCTGCTGTGGCCTGGGGAAGCAGTGGAGGATGGCCCAAGTGCTTGGGCCCCTGCATCCATTTGGGAGATCTGGAAGAAGCTCCTGGCTCCTGGCTTCTGATAGGCCCAGCTCCAGCCGTTGCCATTTGGGGAGTGAACCAGCAGATGGAAGATTTTTGTCTCCCTCTCTACCTACCTCTCAAAATCTTAAATTATTAGTGTAGCGGCCAGCACTGTGACTCCAGCATCCCATATGGGTATGGGTTCTAGTCTCAGCTGCTCCACTTCTGGTCCAGCTCTCTGCTATGGCCTGGGATAGCAGTAGAATATGGCCCAAGTCCCTGGGCCCCCTGCACCCATGTGGAAGACCCAGAAGCAGCTCCTGGCTCTGGGCTTTGGATCAGCTCAGCTCTGGCCATTGCAGGCATTTGGGGAGTGAACCTGTGGATGGAAGACCTCTCTCTCCCTCTAACTCCACTTCAGATAAATCTTTTTTTTTTTTTTTTTTTTTTTTTTTTTTGACAGGCAGAGTGGACAGTGAGAGAGAGAGACAGAGAGAAAGGTCTTCCTTTGCCGTTGGTTCACCCTCCAATGGCCGCTGCGGCCGGCGCACCGCGCTGATCCGATGGCAGGAGCCAGGAGCCAGGTGCTTTTCCTGGTCTCCCATGGGGTGCAGGGACCAAGCACCTGGGCCATCCTCCACTGCACTCCCTGGCCACAGCAGAGAGCTGGCCTGGAAGAGGGGCAACCGGGACAGAATCCGGCACCCCAACCGGGACTAGAACCCGGTGTGCCGGCGCCGCTAGGCGGAGGATTAGCCTAGTGAGCCGCGGCGCCGGCCCAGATAAATCTTAAAACACACACACACAGACAAAACCCACAAACCCTTACAATTGTAGGAGAAAAGTTTCAGAGGCTTTAACTTTGTGGTGCTAGCTTTTGAAAGTATTATCAAGGGGACCTTGCTAACAGATTTGACCTGAGGACTTTTTAGGTGGTTAGCATTAGGAAGAGCTTTTGGAGACTTAAAGTTCAAATCTAGTATTCCGGAGGCAGGAACACAGTTGAAGAAAGGACTTTGTTTGGGTCTGGAAAAAATGATAGTACTCTCAGGTTTCTTGGACTATGGTTTTATAGCTCTAAGTCTTGGGTATGGTGCTAGAGAGGGGCGGTTTTTCTTTTAAGATTTATTTTAATTGAAAGATTGATAGGGAGATTTTCCATCTCTTGGTTCACTCTCCAAATGGATGCAGTGGCTGGGGTTGGGTCAGGCTGAAGCCAGGTCTCCCACATGGGTGGCGGGGCTCCATACTTGGGCCATCTGCTTTTCCCAAGGCGTGTAACAGGGAGCTGGATTGGAAACGGAGCAGCCGGGACTTCAGTCAACAGTACAGTTTGGGATGGCGGCAGGTGGCTGCTTAGCTGCTATGCCACAGTCAACAGTACAGTTTGGGATGGCGGCAGGTGGCTGCTTAGCTGCTATGCCACAGCGCTGGCCCGGTGAGAGGGACTTCTTTAACTGGAAAGCAGTTGAGGGCCACCAGTGTTGGAATTGCAGGGATGGGACGCAGTAGCCTAACCAGTTGAAGACTGAGGAAATGTGGAGCCAGCTTGAGTTGCCAGAACGAGGGTTGGGTATGGGACGAGGGTTGGGTATGGGACGATTGAGGCCAGGCTGGGTGGGTGGTGGGGCCTGGATTTTCCAGGCGGCGGCTTGCCTGTGCGTGTCTGACCAGGAGGTGGCAGTGCTGCATAGCTCAGGCGCCTCAGGGCTTCACTGCCCCCTAGTGGCTGTGGGGCCCTGGCTGTTAGATTCTAGGCTGACTTTTTTTTTTTTGCTTTGATTTCCCAGCGTTTGGGGGAAAGCTGGTTCATTTCACTTTCTGTGTCCCTGATGTAAAAAAGCAGATCTCTACCTACACAGAAGGCCCGTTCAAACCTACGTCAGTCTGAGGTGGTTTTTTTTTTTTTTTTTGGACAGAGGTCTTCCAACCACTGGTTCACTCCCCAGATGGCCACAACGGCCGGGACTGGGCCAGATAGAAGCCAGGAGCCCCGAACTACTTCTGGGTCTCCCACGTATCTGCCGGGGCCACAGCCCTTGGGCCATCTTCCTGTGCTTTCCCAGGTGCATTTGCAGGGAGCTGGATCAGAAGCAGAGCACCTGGGTCTTGAGCAGGTGTCCTTGTTGGATGCCAGTGTTGCAAGGCAGCAGCTTTACCCATGATGCCACAGTGCTGGCCTGGATTTTGGAGCTTTTCGGATTAGGGATGTCTAACTTGTATGTCTAATTTTGAATACATACATGGGTAATAGAAGATGAACTTGTTTTAGGGCCAATCAGTTGATATCCTTGCATACTTTCCATCATCGTGCATTTTCTTTTTTTTTTTTGACAGGCAGAGTGGACAGTGAGAGAGAGAGAGAGACAGAGAGAAAGGTCTTCCCTTGCTGTTGGTTCACCCTCCAATGGCCGCCGCGGCTGGTGCGCTGCGGCCGGCGCACCGCGCTGATCCGATGGCAGGAGTCAGGTGCTTCTCCTGGTCTCCCATGGGGTGCAGGGCCCAAGCACTTGGGCCATCCTCCACTGCACTCCCGGGCCACAGCAGAGAGCTGGCCTGGAAGAGGGGCAACCGGGACAGAATCTGGCGCCCCGACCAGGACTAGAACCCGGTGTGCCGGCGCCGCAGGTGGAGGGTTAGCCTAGTGAGCCATGGCGCCGGCAGTCATCATCGTGCATTGTCCATAAACTTTCGGAAGACCTGATTATTCGTCAATCACCTAGCAGTCAAGCTAGTCAAGTTGGGATTCTAGTTCAGGAGGACCAGGCGAGGCGTGAGATGTGTGTCTTGGACAGGTGCTGTGCTGGTGTTGATGCAGTTGGTTCCACACGTTTGGAATGACTTGTAATCTTGTTTCTTGCTCACTCCCATCCCTCTGCCTTGGTATAAATCTTGTTACTTGGACAGTGCTGTCTAGGGCCAGGTCCTGTGTGTGGGCTGTTTTGGTAATTAGCAGCAAGTCCAGCCAGCACTGCTTTGTGTTTGCAGCTGGGACACAAACTGGTGCCCATATGGAATGCTAGCGTTGCAGGTGGCAGCTTAACCAGCTATGCCACAGTGCCAGCCCCCAGCACTGGCTGCTTTTTGTCTTGTTCCAAGTCTTTTTTTTTTTTTTTTTTTGGAAAGAACATGTTTCCATTCACTGGTTCCCAAAATGGCCACAATGGCCAGGACTGAGCTGAAGCCAGGAGCTTCTTCCAATTCTCCCACGTGGGTGCAGGGGCCCAAACACTTGGATCATCTGCTTTTCCCAGGTCATAGCAGGGAGCTGGATTGGAAGTGGAGCAGCCGGGACTTGAACCAGACCCATCTGGGATGCTGGTGTTTCCTCACTACACCACAATGTCAGTCCCTTGTTCAAGAAGTTTTAGGGAATTTGAATGGAAGATTTAGCAAACCATACTTACTATATTTTCCAAATGCTACGCTCCTTCCCTCCATTATGGAAGGAGTCCTTGGCACAGGGCCTGGGGTGCTTGCAGACTCCTTCAGTTTGATGTGCTCTGAGGTGCTGGGAGTGGGGTCATCTGGAATGGGGCTGGGCCTTGAAAAACCTGAGCACGACTGCCAAGACTCGGGGTGGGGGGACCTTGTGGGGCTGGAGGGGCACTCTGGAACAGTACTGGGGAGATGGGAGTGCTCAGGTGTCACTGCTAGGTCATGGAGAACAATGAACAAAAACATCCTTGCTGTGTGCCAGGTACTGTATCCTGTTCTTTCTACCTTACAGAGGGGCTGCTCATATTCAGAGGTGGGGCTGGGACTTGAACTTAAAACTTTTCGGCTGTGGAACTTAATGCCTGTTAACTGTAAAGACCATGCCTAAAATCTGGGGAGCTATAGAACTCTGTTCTCCTTGTATCCCTTACTCCCCAAAGGAGAAAGGAGGCCCCGAAGAAAGTTTTCAAAAGATATTTGAGGGGCCAGTGTTGTGGTCTAGTGGGTAAAGCTGCTGCGTGCAGTGTCGGCATCCCATATGGGCAACGGTTCGAGACCCGACTGCTCCACTTCTGATCCACCTCTGCTATGGCCTGGGAGAGCAGTAGAAAATGGCCCAAGTCCTTGGGCCCCTGCACCCACGTGACATGGGAGACCTGGAAGAAGCTTCTAACTTTGGATCAGCACAGCTCTGGCCAATTGGGGAGTGAACCAGTGCATGAAAGACCTTTCTCTCTCTCCTCTCTCTAACTCTTTCAAATAATTTTTTTTTTTTTTTTTTTAAAGATATTCGAGGGGCTGGAACTGGTGCAGCAGGTTAACTCAAACTCTGCAGCGCTGGTGTCTCATGGGCACTGGTTCAAGTCCTGGCTGCTTTGCTTGCAGTGCAGCTCCTTGCTAATGGCCTGGGAAAGCAGCAGAAGGTGGTCTGAGTGCTCGGACCCCTGCACCGAAGAAGCTCCCTGCTGTGGCCTGGCCCAGCCACAGCCATTGTGGCCATGTGGGGAGTGAATCAGCAGAGGGAAGTCCTGTCTCTCCTCTCTATGTAACTGACCTTCAAATAAAATGAAATAATTGTTCTGAAAGGCAGAGTGACAGGGAGAGCAGATCTTCCCTGTCCTGGTTCACACCCCAGATGGCTGCAGTGGGCAGGGTTGGGCCAGGTCTCAGCAGCCTGAAGTCCCTTCTGCGTCTCCCACGCACTTGTACATTCTGGTGCTGCTTTCCTTGGCACATGAGCAGGAAGTGGAGTAGCTGGGACTTGAACCAGCTGATGGAAGGGATGCAAGCATTGCAGGCAGGGACTTTTTTTTTTTTTTTTAACGTTCTTTTTATTCAGAAGGGTGCATAGGAGAGTGAGGTCCCTATCCAAGAGAGAAATACGGATTCATACCGAGCACCAGGAGCTGGCCATGTGGAGGGGCATGTAGGCCAGGAAGCATGAGGCAGGTGGCCCGGAGGCCACACGCCCTGGAGGCACAGGGCAGCACGGGCCCACGATGGCAAAAGGCCAAAAAAGGGAGTGTGCCCACCGTGTCCCAGGCTTTTAATCCGCTGCCAAAGGGGAGTGGTTAACTAACCTGATTGGCCAGTGGGCACACAGGTATGGCCAAGTAGGGGTGTGGTGAAGGCATGGTCTTCTAGCTCACAAACCTGATCAGTTTTATCCTGTATGCCTGCCTACATCATTCCCCCGAGACTCCATTCCCTTAATCCTAAGGAATGTTGAGGGGTGTAGAATCATCCATCTTCTGTAGCTCCAGCCAGCTATTTTTGAAGGTACCTTGTATGAGAGTTACCTGTGTGTGTGTGTGTGTGTGTGGAGCAGCAGCGCTGTGATGTAGGTGGTAAAGCTGCTGTCTGCAGTGCTGGCATCCCATATGGGCACTGGTTCGAGACCCGGCTGTTCCACTTCCGATCCAGCTCTCTGCTATGGCCTGGGAAAGCAGTAGAAGATGGCCCAAGTCCTTGGGCCCCTGCACCCACATGGGAAACCCAGAAGAAGCTCTTGGCTTCTCCCTGGCCTAGCCCTGTCTATTGGCAGCAATCTAGGGAATGAACCAGTGGATGGAAGATCTCCGTCTTTCAAATAAATTATCAAAAAGAAAAAAGTGCCTATGGCCTCCCCTCATGAGAACTGTTAGATTTCTGTGAAGTTTAAAAAATTGTTAGATGCCAGGAATAACTATTGGTTACTTTAAAAAAATTGTTAGATGCCAGGAATAACTATTGGTTACTTTAAAAAAATTGTTTTTTAATTTTTTTACTTATCTGAAAGAGTTACACACACACACAGAGAGAGAGAGAGAGAGAGAGAGAGAGAGAGAGGCCTTCCATCTGCTGGTTCACTCCCCAATTGGCTGCAACGGCCGGAGCTGTGCCAATCTGAAGCCAGGAGCCAGGGGCGTCTTCGGGGTTTCCAATGTGGGTGCAGGGGCCCAAGGACTTGGACCATCTTCTACTGCTATCGTAGACCACAGCAGAGAGCTGGATCGGAAGAGGAGCAGCTGGCTCTTGAACTGGCGCCCATATGGGATGCTGGCGCTTCAGGCCAGGGCGTTAAACTGCTGTGCCACAGCGCTGACCCCTTTTAAAAAATTTTTTTAAAAAGATTTATTTGAGGGCCGGCGCCGTGGCTCACTAGGCTAATCCTCCGCCTTGCGGCACCGGTACACCGGGTTCTAGTCCTGGTCGGGGCGCCGGATTCTGTCCTGGTTGCCCCTCTTCCAGGCCAGCTCTCTGCTATGGCCAGGGAGTGCAGTGGAGGATGGCCCAAGTGCTTGGGCCCTGCACCCCATGGGAGACCAGGAGAAGCACCTGGCTCCTGCCATCGGATCAGCGTGGTGTGCCAGCCGCAGCATGCTGGCTGCGGCAGCCATTGGAGGGTGAACCAACGGCAAAGGAAGACCTTTTCTCTGTAGCTCTCTCTCACTGTCCACTCTTCCTGTCAAAAAAAAAAAATTTTTTTTTTTATTTGAAAGAGTTACAGAGAGGTAGAGACAGAGAGAGAGGTCTCCCATCTGCTGGTTCACTCCCCAGATGGCTGCAATGGCTGGAGCTGCGTCGATCCGAAGCCATGAGCCAGGAGCTTCTTCTGGGTCTCCCATTCAGGTGCAGGGGCCCAAGGACTTGGGCCATCTTCCACCATTTTCCCAGGCCATAGCAGAGAGCTGGATCGGAAGAGGAGCAGCTGGGACTCGAACTGGCGCCCATATGGGATGCTGGCGCTGCAGGCCAGGACTTTAACCCACTGTGCCACAGCGGCGGCCTCCACTTTTTTTTTTTTTTTTAGAAGATTATTTGAAAGAGTTAGAGACAGAGCCAGAAAAGGAAGTCTTCCATCTGCTGGTTTACTTCTCAGATGGCTGCAACAGCTGGAGCTACGCGGATCTGAACCCAGTAGCCAGTAGCTTACCCTGAGTCTCCCACACGGGTGCAGGGGCCTAAGGACTTGGGCCATCCTCTATTGCTTTCCCAGGCCACAGCAGAGAGCTGGATCAGAAGTGGAGCAGCTGGACTCGAACTGGCACCCCTATGAGATGCTGGCACTGCAGGCAATGGCTTTACTCGCTATGCCATAGCACCAGCCCCGTGTTGATTGCTTTCTACGTGCAAGACGCTGTACAGAGGTTGAGAGAAAACTTTTTTTTTTTTTTTCAAATGAAGTTCTTTCTGATGGAGGCATCTGATATGAAGATGGCTGGTGACCATGGCTTTGCCATGGAGACAGTGCCCCTGGAACTGTGGCTGTGGGTGCGCGTGGAGGGGTGGGGAACGTCAGGATGTCTGAGGTAAGGGACCAGTGTGTGCCCTTGTAAGTGGTGCCGGGTGTGAGCACAGCTTGTGAGCAAATGGTGATGCTGGGGAGGTGGGGCAGGTGGCGAGGAGGGTAGTGGAGGGGAGGTGGGATGGGGCTAAGAACAGGTGAAAGTGTTCCTTTTTTTTTTTTTTTTAAGATTTATTTATTTATTTGAAAGGGAGAGTTACACAGAAAGAGAGAGAGAGGCAGAGGGAGAGAGAGAGAGGTCTTCCATCTGTTGGTTCACTCCCCAATTGGCTGCAACTGCCAGAACTGAGCCAATCTGAAGCCAGGAGCCAAGAGCTTCTTCCGAGTCTCCCATGCAGGACTTGGGCCATTTTCCCCTGCTGGAGCTGGATTGGAAGTGCAGTAGCTGGGACTAGAACCAGCGCCCATATGGGATGCCGGCGCTACAGGCCAGGGCGTTAGCCTGCTGCTCCACAGCGCTGGCCCCAAGCACTTTTTTAAGTTTATTTGAGAGAGAGCTCGCGTGCGAGAGCACTACTTCCATCCACTTATTTACTTCCCAGGTGGCTGCAATGGCCAGGGCTGGGCCAGGCCAATGTCAGGAACTTTATCCCAGTCTCCACTGTGGGTACAGGGGCCCAAGCACTTGGACCATCTTCCAGTGCTTTTCCCGGGACATAAGCAGGGAGCTGGATTGGAAGTGGAGCAGTCAGGACAGGAACCGCGCCCATATGGGATGCTGGCATTGGCAGGTGGTGGCTTTACCTGCTGTGCCACCTGTGACCCAGCTTCCTGCTGAAAGGGGCCCTGGGAAACAGCAGGCGATAGCTCACAGCGGTTGGCTTCCTGCCTCCCATTGGGAGACGACTTAGGTTGAGTTCCAGACTCTTGGTTTGGGCCTGGCCTGACTCCACCTGTTGCTGGCTCTTGGGGAGTGAACTAGCAGAGATTTTTCTCTGCATTTCAAATAAAACTAATAATAAAATGTTTGACAAAAAGTGAGGGTAGTCCATTCCAACTATTGAGTTTTGGTTACTTAGACTCTTGGAGGTGGACTGGAGGCAAGGAGGACCAGTTAGGAGGCCTGTTGCAGCTTAAGATGGATGCAAGCCGGGGCTGGCACTATGGCATAATGGGTAAAGCTGCTGCCTTCAGTGCCGGCATCCCATATAGGTGCCAGTTCAAGTCCTGGCTGCTCCACTTCTGATCCAGCTCTCTGCTGTGGCCTGGGAAAGCAGTAGAAGATGGTCCAAGTCCTTGGGCCCCTGCACCCACGTGGGAGACCCAGAAGAAGCTCCTAGCTCCTGGCTTCAGTTTGGCACAGCTCCAGCCGTTGAAGCCAACTGGGGAGTGAATCAGCAGATGGACGACCTCTTTCCCTCTCTTTCTGTGTAACTCTGCCCTTCAAATAAATAAATAAATCTTTAAAAAAAAGAAAAATAGATCCAAGCCTGTTGGGCACAGTGAGGGGGCAAGCGGTGGGCTAATGATCCTAATCCTAGGGGTAGGACACTGGACCTCCGTGGGACCTGCCCCTTCAAGGTTAGCAAAAGATAGGTGTAAAGTGTACCCAGGATGTAGCCCTAAGATCTGGCTCCCTGGATGACTCCTGGGAAGACCCCTTCATGCTGTCATCAAAGTAGGCCTCGGGAGAAGAAATGGTACATTTTCTGAGAATTTGCTTTTGTGGTTGGCATGTTTTCTGGGCCAAGTGTAGCTCCTTCCAGGGCCCAGGGTTGGAGCAGAAGGGAGCGTTCCTGTCCGCTCGTGCTCGTGCCGGGAGGAACCCAGGATCTTCCGTGCCCGTGCCGTAGTGCTGCTCTCCCTGAAACTGCTGACCTGGCATTTCCAGCCCCCTGTTAGGATAAAAGCCAAAGGTGGAGAAGCTACGTAGCCCGGTCTGTTTGTGCATTCTGACAGGGGTGATTGGTTGTGCAAAGAGAGGCTGCCTGGGAGTGCTAAGTTCAAGTCTGGACTGCTCCACTTCCAATCCAGCTTCCTGCTCACACACACACTAGGAGGAGCAGATAATGGCTCCAGTATTGGAGCGCCCACCATGCATGTGGGAGATCCGAATGGATTGATTTGAGAGGCAGAGTTAGGAGGAGAGACAGAGAGCTTCCCTCTGCTAGTTCTCTCCCCAAATGGCCACAGTGGCCAGGGCAGGGCCAGGCTGAAGCCAGGAGCTTCACCCAGGTCTCCCACATGGGTACAGGGGGCCAAGCACTTGGGCCATCTTCCACTGCTTTTCCAGGTGCATTAGCAGGGAGTTGGGTCAGAAGTGAAGTGGCTGGGACTTGAACCGGCACCCATATTGGGAGCTAGGGTTGCAGGCAGCGGGTTAACCTGCTGTGCTACAATGCTGCTCCCCCACCCCCATGGGCTCCTGGATTTGGCCTGGCCTAGTCTATCCCTGGCCTTTGTGGGCATTTGGAGAGTGAACTGATGGATGGAAGTTCTGTCCGTCTGCCTGTGAAATAAAAGTTCTTCGGAAGAGTCGCTGGTCCCCTGCCCCCCAGTTCCAGGTGCCTTGGTATATGCCCTCGGCTTAGGCCAGGGGACTGTTAACATGCCATATCATCCAAATTGGTGACCCGGGAAGCGGTGGGGAAGCTTGGGGCCCAGGGACCATGAAGCTGCCGCTTTGCTGTGCACACGTGGTTCCCTGTGCAGGCTGGAAATGAGACACACAAGGCACACACTGGTTTCTCATCTATTATGTAGAAAAGAGTTGGGCTGTGCAAAGGGCCGGGGGTTGAATGTGAGGGACCTTTGCTGGGGAAGACGCCTCATCTCGGCTCCAGGTCGGCCACCAGGTAGGGCTGGGTGTCCCTCAGGGCCTGGAGGAGCAGGTCCTTGCACGTCAGGTCCCAGGCTGGAGCGAAGCTGAAGAGCTTCCTCATCTTGTTTGGGTTGGTGGTCTCGGCCCGCACCGCCTGGTACTGCTCCTCCGTCAAGACCCTCCCGTGCAGCACGTCCAGCACCCCGTCCACATCTGTGACTCTGGAGATGAGGGCTGCCCGGTGCTGGTCCACGAAGTGCAGCGCTGAGGGTGGGAGGGAGAGTGGGGTGAGCCACGGCCCAGGGTGGGTGCAGGGCTGGCCCTGCTGGCCCCCAGCTCTCTTCTGGTAATGCCTCTACACCCCGCCCACAAAGGGTGTGAATGTAGGTGGGTGAACGGCACAGGCACGGCCAGCCTACCTACTAGCAGCGGTGCGGAGCCAGAGAGGGGCCCAGGCAGGTGAGGTTGGGTGTGGAGGCCTCACCTGGCTTGGCAATCTTCTCAGAATGGGCCTTGATCCCGGCGGCGGGGGCAGCTCCAGAGCCTGCAAGGACATGTCATGTGGTTGCCCCTCCCTTGCTACCCTATCTGCAATCCTGGGGATTGCAGGAGCCCTTGGTCGGGGATGCTAAGTTCAAGGCCAAGGGAAGGAAGTCTCCCCTCCCCACAGAGGAACCGTTTTTGAAGGGTAGGAGGAACAGAAAGCAAAAGAGAGGCAATCGCTCAAGGTCGGCCGCCTTGGGGAAGGGGGTGGGTAGGCGGCTGGGGGAAGTGGAGGCGGACGGTGGCACTCGGGGCACTGCTCACCTTGGCTCAGGAGCTCCTGCAGCTGCTCCGCCGACTCCTGCATGCCCATGTCACGCAGCACGGCCGCTGTGAGCTCAGCGCCGTAGGTCTCCAGATAGAAGCTGACCAGCTTGTCGGTGAGGTCCACGGCGTCCATGGACAGCAGCGTGCCCCGCGGGATGCGTCCGTAGCCTTCTCGCAGCGGCACGGACAGCAGCTTGTGCTTGAACTTCTTGAACTCGTCGGCGGTCAGGTTCTCCAGAGCCTCCAGGATGGCGTCCCGCGCGCGCCCCATGGCTCCGGGGTCCCGGGTCGCCGTCTGTCACCCGGGCTGCCGCAGTCGACCAGGAAGTCTGCGGCGGGGCGGGACCGGGACTCCCTCCACCCCGCTAATCCCGCCACTCCCGTTCCTGCCCCTGGCGGGTGCCTTGGGCAGAAGGCACTCTACCCCTTTGTATCCCGCCCACTGAGGCCTCTGGGAGGGGCTACTTGGGACTGCAGGCAGCTGGCGTTCTCCCGCCCCTCTTAGTGGGGCCGTGGATGGCACTGGCAGCTGCGGGCTTGCACCAGCTGGCCAAATCGGCAGCCCAGGATTGCTTTCCCTGAGTTTATTTAGGAGTGCCAGGCTTTTAGAATCTTAGAATTATAGAACCCTGGGATCTCTAAGTTTCCTAGATCCTTGGAACCCCCTCCCATGTTATCAAATCGGGCAGAACCGGGATGTTCTCGCATTCCACATCCTGGGGAGAAATGGCATGCTTGATCTCTCCTAGTCTCAGTTTCATCAACTGTGAAATGGGTTCATAACATGTGGCCAACTTAACATGTGGTAAACATTCCAACACAAGATGGCTTTTCCAGGGCTCCTGAAACCTTGCCAAATGCTTCCCAGGGGAGCCAGGATTTGGTCCCAGGAGCTGAATTTCTTGGGAAAGCCATTGATGGAAATAATACTCACCTACAGGGGAAGTGTGTGTGTGTGCAGAGTCAGTCCCTCCCTCCCGGGCCGAGGGGACTTGACCCAGGATGACAGGTGGTGTGGAATGGCCTTGGTGCCCAGCATCCTTTACTTGCTGTCAACACGGCTGGGAAGGTCCTGGCTGTCGGGCCGTGTGGACCTCTCCCGCCTGGTCCTACCTCGCAGGCTGCTTTCCCTTGTCCCTGCCGAGCTCCAGCCACGGAGGCCTCTCCGTTCCTCAGATGGGCCAGGCTCCTGTGCTCCCCCCGCCCCCCAGCCTTGGCACGTGCTGTTTCCTCAGCCTTGAAGTCTCTTCCGGCTTTGCCTTGACCGTGTCTCTCCGACTCTTGTTTGAATGGAAGGGCCTTTGCTTTAAGTAAAACCAACACGAGGAGTTTCAGCTGAATCTTTGAGGGTAGCAAGAAGATAACACCTGGAGAGTGTGTGTGTGTGTGCGTACAGCGATTCCTCCACTTGGTGGTGAGGGAGGTGAGTGTGAGTCATGGGAGGGTGGTGCTGTACCCCACCCTTGTTTCGGGAGTCACTACCAAGGGGCTTTCCTTTTGGGCCCAGCTTGCCTCTGGCATCCATCCCAGTCCCATCCATCTCACATACACATTCAGACTGAGTTCTGGAAGCTAGGGCTGTGATTGTCACTGTGGTGAGATGTCACGGGGAGACAAGGGACAGGTGCCAGGGGGATGCAAGCAGTCCTCTCCCAGAACTGAAAGCCTCATCCGGCTGCAGTTTTGGGCTGGAGCTCAGTGAGAACACGTGACGCCTCTGACAGGTGCATGTGCTAAGTGAGCATACTGCAAGGAACTACGGGGCGGCCGGCGCCGCGGCTCAATAGGCTAATCCTCCACCTTGCGGCGTCGGCACCCGGGTTCTAGTCCCGGTCGGGGCGCCGGATTCTGTCCCGGTTGCCCCTCTTCCAGGCCAGCTCTCTGCTGTGGCCAGGGAGTGCAGTGGAGGATGGCCCAAGTGCTTGGGTCCTGCACCCCATGGGAGACCAGGAGAAGCACCTGGCTCCTGCCATCCGATCAGCGTGGTGTGCCGGCCGCAGCGCGCCAGCCGTGGCAGCCATTGGAGGGTGAACCAACGGCAAAAAGGAAGACCTTTCTCTCTGTCTCTCTCTCTCACTATCCACTCTGCCTGTCCAAAAAAAAAAGGAACTACGGGGCAGGCACTGGTGCAGTGGTTAAGCCAGTGCTTGGGATGCCCGTGTTCCCGTATTAGAGGGCCTGGGTTTGAGTCCCCACTCCGCCCCCTATTCCAGCTTCTTGCTAATGTGCACCCCGGGAAGCAGCAGGTGATGGCTCAAGGGGTCGGGTCGGGGAGACACAGGCACATTGGGTTCACAGGCCCTGGTTCAGCAGCTCAGCTGTTATAAACATCTGGGGCATGAACCAGAGGGTGGGAGCTCTCTGGCTTTCCAAAAGATATTAGGAGGAGCCGGTGCTGTGGTGTAGAGGGTTTAAGCTGACCACCTGTGACACTGGCATCTGCGCCACTTCTGATCCAGCTCCTTGCTAGTGGCCTGGAAAAAGCAGCGGAAGATGGCCATTTAATTCTCCCAGCAACCCCATGGAGTGTGTGTGGTCATCCCAGCCTGACAGTGGAGAAAGGAGGTTCAGAGATTACCCTAGAAGCTGACACAGACTGAACCCACTTCCATCTGTCTCCTAGGCTCAAATTCCAACCAACACCCCTCAAATCCACACTGTCTGTGCTCATAAGCAGACAGATTATTAGGAGAGATTCTGTATACCCAAAATACAACACCAGCAGATGGAGAAGTAGCAGCAATAATGATATTAGTGTCCTCCTAATGGCAGAATGTTCTAGAACTTGCAAAGCATAGTCAGAGGAGGCGGGAGAGTGGGAAAAGCAGGATTGGCAGGTGTCAGTCCCCCTCAGACTTGGCTCCCAGGCCCTCTGTACCCTAGCTGTGTGATTTGGGGGAGTCATGGACCCTCTTTGGTCTGGTCACGGATGCACTCACCTCAGCCAGCCCAGAGGGAAGTGAGGGTTGGCCCAGGAGCCTTGGGGGAGGTGGAGGCAGAGCCTGCCGGTTCCTGGAGATGGCCAGGGTGGTTTCCATTGGGGACGGGGCAATTTAGGCCTGGGATCCTGGGAAGCCACCTCCTCCCCCTGTCCCCCTCTTGCTGGGTGAGGTGCTCAAAGCTCTGAGCTTTGACCCCTGGCAAGGAAAGACTCCAGGCCTCAGCTCGGGCTCACCCTTGCCCCCCTGGACAAGAGCCAGAGTGGTTGGAGGAGGGAAGATGCCTCCTGGGTGTGACACCCCCCCACCGAACAAAGTAACTCTTTGATTGCTGGAGCCAGATTGCTCCTGGAGCCAGAACCACCCAGTGCTGGGACACTGGGCGAGTCACTGAACCTCTCTGAGTTAGGATGGAGACAGTGATGTTGCGGTTATGGGGCCCCTAAATGAGTTAAGCATTGTGAAAGACTTAAAGCAGACATGACATGGAGTAAGTGGTTGTGGTTCAAGTCTCTGAGCCTGGGGCAGGTGTTGTGGTGCTGCAGGTTAAGTCACAGTTGCAACATCGGCATTCCATATGGACACTGCTCCACTTCTGATCCAGCTCCCTGCGAATGCACCTGGGAAAGCCGTGGAAGATGGCCCGAGTGCTTGGGTCTCTACCATCCATGTGGGAGACCTTGGTGGAGTTCCTGGCTCCTGGTTTCAGCCTGGCCCAGCCCTGGCCATTGCAGCCATTTGGGGAGTGAACCAACAAATGGAAGACCTCTTTTTGTCTCTCCTTCTCTCTTTGTTGTTCTGCCTTTCAAATAAATAAATATACATCTTAAAAAGTCCCTGGGGACTGGTGCTGAGCTAAGTGGGTAAAGCCACCGCCGGCAGTGCCAGCATCTCATACGGGACTGGTTCAAGTCCCAGCTACTCCACTTCTGATCCAGCTCTCTGCTGTGGCCTGGGATAGCAGTAGAAGATGGCCCAAGTCGTTGGGCCCCTGCACCCATGTGGGAGATCCGGAAGAGGCTCCTGGCTCCTGGCTTTGGATGGGTGCAGCTCCGGCCTTTGAGGCCAATTTGGGAGTGAACCGGCTGATGGAAGACCTCTCTCTCTGCCTCTCCTTCTTTCTCTGTGTAACTCTTCCCTTCAAATAAATAAGTAAATATTTAAAAATAAAGTCTCTGAGCTTCAATTTCTCAATCTGTGTAGTGGGGAGGCTATTAAGGACCTTATAGGGTTGTGGGGAGGATGTATTGGGAATATTAATAGCAATAACTATAATACCAACAGCCAACATGTATTGAATATTTGCTGTGGACTTTTTTTTTTTTTTTTTTGACAGGCAGAGTGGATAGTGAGAGAGAGAGACAGAGAGAGAAAGGTCTTCCTTTGCCGTTGGTTCACCCTCTAATGGCCGCCGCTGCAGCCGGCGCACCGCACTGATCCGATGGCAGGAGCCAGGATCCAGGTGCTTTTCCTGGTCTCCCATGGGGTGCAGGGCCCAAGCACCTGGGCCATCCTCCACTGCACTCCCTGGCCATAGCAGAGAGCTGGCCTGGAAGAGGGGCAACCGGGACAGAATCCGGCGCCCCGACCGGGACTAGAACCCGGTGTCCCGGCGCCGCAAGGTGGAGGATTAGCCTATTGAGCCATGGCGCCGGCCCATGTGGACCTGTTCTAACAGCTTTACAAGAGTTGTGGAATCTTCACAACAACCCAATAGTCTTGATAATAATCTTTACATGATTTCCATTTTGTGAATGTGAAAAAACAGGTTAAGTGACTTGGGCACAGTCGCTCAACAAGGAGCACGATTCGACCCTGGCTGCGGCAGTCGGGGGCCTTGGAAGCCCTCGGGTGTCTGCACACTGTCCCTGCTTAGGTGGGCTGTCATTAGTCTGGCCCCCAGGACTGCCCTGCAGGGATGGTGCTCTGTGGGTCCTTCTTATCCTGGAGTTGTGGCTGAAGATGCCGGAGCCAGAGACACACAGGATTTCCTCCAGGCACACCCAGCATTCGGCACCGTGTCCTTCGCAGCCCTGCGTGGGAGGTTTCTGGTTTTCCCCTGCCTGTATCTAACAAGGAGCTTAGTGTCCCAGCTGCTGGGACAAGCTCTCCCTTGGGACGAGCCAGAGTCTGTCCCTTTAGCTCTGTCTGTGGGCCCCAGGGACTTTGAGAAGTTGCTGTTAGGGTGAGCAATCCTATACCCTCCCTGGGACACGGCTTCCGGCCCCTTCTCCTCCTGAAACCTGCTTACGCTGAGCATCGTCCCTTCCGTGGGTCAAGGCCAGAGCTAGTCCATCTGCGGTGGTCGAGGTGACTTGTCACCTCCCTGTCCTGGGCACTGACTCCTATGAATGCCAGGGTAAAGCAGCCAGAACCTGCAGCTCCAACTTGGCATCCAGTGAAGCCCCAGATAAAATTGAAAATGAGCTTTTGAGCTCCTGGCTGTGGCTTCAGAGACCAACTTTAGGGATTCCCTGGTCTACCTCCTTCCTGTTGTTGAGCCATCAGAAATGGTAAGAAAGGGGCGGCATTGTGGCACAGCAGGTTAAGTTGCCGCCTGCAATGCTGGCATTTCATAGGAGAGCCGGTGTAAGTCCTGGCTGCTCTGCTTCTGAGCCAGCTCCCTGCTGATGCACCTGTGAGAGCAGAGAAAGATGGCCCAAGTATTCAGGCCCCTGCACCCATGTGGGTGACTTGGATGGTGTTCTGGGCTTGTGGCTTCTGCCTGGCCCAGTCCCTGCTATTGTGGCCTTTTGGGGACTAAACTGACCCAACAGGTGGAAGATTTCTCTAACTCTGCCTTTCAAATAACTAATTCTTTTAAAAAAAGTGGCAGAGAAGAAACCAGAGACATAGAGACAAAGAGAAGGGGTGAATAAAACTTGCCCAGTGGGGCCATTGCCGTGGTGCAGTGGGTTAATCCTCCGCCTGCGGTGCCGGCATCCCATATGGGTACTGGTTCTAGTCCGGGCTGCTCATTTTCTGGTCCAGCTCTCTGCTATGGCCTGGGAAAGCAGTGGAGGATGGCCCAAGTGCTTGGGCCCCTGCACCCACGTGGGAGACTGGGAAGAATTGCCTGGCTCCTGGCTTCAGGTTGACGTAGCTCCGGCCGTTGCAGCCATTTGGGGAGTGAACCAACGGAGGGAAGACCTTTCTCTCTGTCTCTCCCTCTCACTGTCTGTAACTCTACCTCTCAAATAAATAAATGAAAAAAATTTTTTTGACAGGAAGAGTTAGACAGTGAGAGAGAGAGACAGAGAGAAAGGTCTTCCTTCTGTTGGTTCACTCCCCAAATGGCCACTATGGCCGGTGCTGCGCCGATCCAAAGCCAGGAGCCAGGTACTTCCTCCTGATTTCCTATGTGGGTCTGGTCTCTTCTTGAGCAAGGGCTCTACGTTAAGAGCTCGATGTGTCAGAATGCCTGGAGTAGCGTCTTCCCCAGATGGCATGCAAGTTTCCAGAAGGCACAGCGAGCCCCCGGCACTGGGGGACAAGACCTAGGATTTGTCCCAAAGGCTGCAAGGGGCTATCTGGCTCCAGGGGAGAATTTTTTACCCACCGGAATGTTGGAGTCAGGTGGAGATTTTCATAGAGGAGAGGTGGGCAGCTTCCTCTTTCCCCTTTAGAAACAGAGAAAATCGAGCCGGCGCCGCGGCTCACTAGGCTAATTCTCCGCCTTGCGGCGCCGGCACACCAGGTTCTAGTCTCGGTTGGGGCACCGGATTCTGTCCCGGTTGCCCCTCTTCCAGGCCAGCTCTCTGCTGTGGCCAGGGAGTGCAGTGGAGGATGGCCCAAGTGCTTGGGCCCTGCACCCCATGGGAGACCAGGAGAAGTACCTGGCTCCTGCTTTCGGATCAGTGCGGTGTGCCGGCCGCGGCAGCCACTGGAGGGTGAACCAACAGCAAAGGAAGACCTTTCTCTCTGTCTCTCTCTCTCTCTCTCACTGTCCACTCTGCCTGTCAAAAAAAAAAAAAAAAAAAAAAAAGGAAAAGAAAATCGTTCTTGGGGCTGGTGCTGTGGCGCAGTAAACTAAGTCTTTGCCCATGCCACCAGCATCCCATATGGGCACTGGTTCAAATCTCAGCTCCACTTCTGACCCAGCTCTCTGCTATGGCCTGGGAAAGCAGTAGAAGATGGTCTAAGACTTTGGGCCCCTGCACCCATGTGGGAGACCTGGAAGATGCTCCTGGCTCCTGGCTTCGGATCGGTGTAGCTCTAGCCGTTGTGGCCAACTGGGGAGTGAACCAGTGGATGGAAGACCTCTCTCTTTCTCTTCCTCTCCTTCTCTGTCTAATCCTGAAGAAGCTCCTGGCTTCTGGTTCCTGGCTTCGGATTGGCGCAGCCCCAGCTGTTTTGGCCTTAAGGGGAGTGAACCAGTAGATGGGCTGAAGCCTCTCCTGTTATACAGAGAGAAGAGAGAGAGAGAGGTCTACCATCCGCTGGTTCACTCTCAAATTGGCCAAAATGGCCGGAACTGTGCCAATCCGAAGCCAGGAGCTAAGAGCTTCCTCTGGGTCTCTCATGCGGGTACAGGGGCCCTAGGACTTGGGCCATCTTCTACTGCTTTCCCAGGCCATAGTAGCAAGCTGGATCAGAAGTGGAGCAACCGAGACTCGAACTGGTGCCCATATGGGATGCTGGCACTGCAGGCAGCTGCTTTACCTGCTATACCACAGTGCCGGCTCCATTTTTTTTTTCTTAAGATATATTTATTTGAAAGGCAAAATTATGGAGAGACAGCAAGAGATCTTCCATCTGCTGATTCACTCCCCAAATGGCTGCAATGGCCAGGGCTGGGCCAGGCTAATGCCAGGAGCTTCTTCCGGGTCTGCCACAAAGTGCAGAGCCCCAAGAAATTTGGCCATCTTCCAATTTGAATGGGACTTGAATCAGCAGCCATAAGGGATGCCGGCACTGCAGGCGAGGGTTTTACCTGCTACACCACAGCGCTGGCCCCAGTCTTGTGTTATTTAATAAGGAATCTGACTCGTATCGGGAACATCCCAAGTGCACATTTGGGATAAAATTGGCCGGCGCCGCTGCTCACTAGGCTAATCGTCCGCCTTGCGGTGCCGGCACACCGGGTTCTAGTCCCGGTTGGGGCGCCAGATTCTGTCCCGGTTGCCCCTCTTCCAGGCCAGCTCTCTGCTGTGGCCAGGGAGTGCAGTGGAGGATGGCCCAAGTGCTTGGGCCCTGCACCCCATGGGAGACCAGGAGAAGCACCTGGATCCTGCCATCGGATTGGCGCGGTGCGCCGGCCGCAGCGTGCCAGCCGCGGTGGCCATTGGAGGGTGAACCAACGGCAAAGGAAGACCTTTCTCTCTGTCTCTCTCACTGTCCACTCTGCCTGTCAAAAAAAAAAAAAAGGATAAAATTAATAACAACGAATACTGAAAGCCCAAGAGGGAGGCAAAGACAAAGTCCAAAGGGAGAGTAAGAGACTGAAACAGAAACAGAGACTTGGAGAGGAGTGGTGGGAGAGGAAGCAGCAAAGCCAGGTAAAGGCTGACCTTGACTGCGAGGCTGCACAAGAGGAGCTGGGCATCATTCATTGCTGCTGCTTTTTTCTTCTTAAAAAGACTTACTTGAAAGTCAGAGCCACAGAGAGAGTGAGAGAATGAGAGAGATCTTGCAACTGCAGGTTCAGTCCCCAGAAGGCTCAACAGCTGGGGCTGGGCCATGCTGGAGCCAGGAGCCAGGAGCCAGGAGCTTCTTCCAGGTCTCCCACGTGGGTGCAGGGGCCCAGACACTTGGGCCATCTTCCACTGCTTTCCCAGGTGCAATAGCAGGGAGATGGATCAGTAGTGGAGCAGCCGGGACTCGAACCAGCACCCATATGGGATGCTGGCATTGCAGGCGGAGGTTTAGGCCACTATGCCACAGTGCTGGCCCCCATTCATTTCTTTTTGAGCACTTACTGTGTGCCACACACCTTATTCTAAGCTGGAGGCATGCAATGAACAACATGTATCCTCTGATAGGAGAACAGAGACAATAAGCCACCAAACAAGTGAATTGTCTTGCATGTCAGATGGGGATAAATATGCAGAAAAATAACACAGGGAAGAAAGGCGAGACTGGCTGGCGAGACAGGAGCTTTGAAGTCAGGAGGGTAGGAAAGGCCACACTGGAAAGGCGACACTGAGTGTAGGAACTTGGGGCAGGAACGAGGGAGCTGCGGACTCCCTGGCTTTGAAAGGGTGTCCCAGGCAAAGGGGTACGGCAGGTGCAGAGTCCCTGAGGTTGGAGTGAGTAGAGGGGAGGGGGTGAGAATCAGGTCAGAGCAATGACTCTGGAGTCAGATCAGGCAGGGGGCCTTGGAGGCTGAAGAGAGGGCTTGGTTTTTCATTCAGAGTGAAATTTAAACACAGTTGAAGGATAAGCATACAGGAAAGTCCGAGGGTCCCGGGGCAGCACTGAGTTCTGTCTGGGCTGCAGGTTCTGGAAGCAGTGCATTCATTTATTCAACTGCCTTTCATTTGTTCTCCACATATTTGCTCCTAGGGTTTGTGCCGGGCACTGGGAAGACCCACACGGAATAGACCTTCCCTTCCACTCGGGGAGTTTTCCAGGGTGGAGCGAGGGCCAGCTGCCCTCCTGCAGGTATGGGTCTTTTTTTGAAAAAAAAAAAAAAAGATTTATTTGTTTATTTGAAAGTCAGAGTTACACACAGAGACACAGAGAGAAGGAGAGGCGGGTGGGGGGGGGGTTGTCTTCCATCAGCTGGTTCACTTTCCAAATGGCCACAACGGCCGAAGCTTTGCCAATCCGAAGCCAGGAGCCAGGAGCTTCTTCTGGGTCTCCCACGCAGGTGCAGGGGCCCAAGGACTTGGGCCACCTTCTACTGCTTTTCCAGGCCTTAGCAAAGCGTTGGATCAGAAGTGGAGCAGCCAGGACTAGAACTGGTGCCCATACGGGACGCTGGCACCGCAGGTGGAGGCTTTACCCGCTATGCCACAGCAATGGCCCCAAGGTGTGAGGTCTTCCTGTCAGTATTCTGAGCCATGAGTTTGGGACCTGAGTGGGGTGACAAGCTGGGAAGGGGCTGTGGGCAGGGAAGAAAGAAGGGGAGACTGCAAGGTGGGGGGAGAGAAAGGGGAGCCCACCCCTGCAATTTCTTGCCTTCTCCATGTTATGGGGAGGCCCTGCCTCCTGGCTGGCGTTCTGCCTTCAGACTGGGTGCCAGGAGGACAGTAGATGGTTCAGGACAGGTGGCCTTGACATATGACGTCTGCTGGCCAACTACTCAATCCTCACTTTTAGAACAGTTTCCGGAAGTGATGGGAGGGGATGGGCAGAGAGGCTAAATATAGTCCCTGGGGCCCTGGCTTGGCCAGGAGGATCGGCCCGCTGTTTGCCAGGCGCCATCACCCGCTGGTGTCCACTGCCAGCTGCCCCGTGAGGCTCCTGTGCTCGCTCTGAGCGTTTCCGTCGCTTGTCTTGGGACACGGCTTTGACCCTTTCAGTTAGGCCTGCCCCTGACTGTTCTTCCTGGGAGTCCCTTTCTGCCTAGGATCTCCAACCACAGCTGTGAGTCTTGGGAGATGTGGGGGGAGGGAAAGGCTGGGGGCGCTGAAGCCGCGGGAGGCGAGGACTTGGAGAGTTTGGGGACTGGAGCTGAGGCCCAGGCCTGGGTCAGAGGCCTCCCCCTGGGACAGGGCAAGGACAGTGGATCCCGGTCTTGTGTTTAAGGTCTGGGGTCCACAAGGGCCCAATGGGACATATATCAGGGGCTGGGGGCATGGAATTGCAGCTGAAGCTGCCTCTGCTAAAACCAGAGCCCCTGCAGTAAGGGAGGGGGTCTCCCCAGGCTGGGGCCGAGCCTCCCTGAGGGAGCGTCCCTCCACCCTCCCAGGCCCGCCATGTCGGCCGCGCCCGGCCTCCTGCACCAGGAGCTGTCTTGCCCGCTGTGCCTGCAGCTGTTCGACGCGCCCGTGACAGCCGAGTGCGGCCACAGTTTCTGCCGCGCCTGCCTGAGCCGCGTGGCGGGGGAGCCGGCGGCCGATGGCACCGTGAACTGCCCGTGCTGCCAGGCGCCCACGCGGCCGCAGGCGCTCAGCACCAACCTGCAGCTGGCGCGCCTGGTGGAGGGGCTGGCGCAGGTGCCGCAGGGCCACTGCGAGGAGCACCTGGACCCGCTGAGCATCTACTGCGAGCAGGACCGCGTTCTCGTGTGCGGCGTGTGCGCCTCGCTCGGCTCGCACCGCGGCCACCGCCTGCTGCCCGCCGCCGAGGCCCACTCGCGTCTCAAGGTGCGGACCGGACGGGAGTCGGGGTCGGAGGCACCGTTGGTGAACGGGGCGGGGGTCTGGCCTACGCGGGAGGTCTTCCTTTCACCAGGGCGGGAGCGGCCAGGGCAGGAGGGTGGGGTCTGAGGGGCCGAAGGCGGAGCCTGGGACTGAGCGGCGCGGGGCGGGCGCTGCACACAGCCGGAGCCTAGACCGAGTCAGCGCCTGCGGCCCACGAGCGCTCTGGCGGACTCGCCTGCGTAGCGTGGGCCCTGGACGATGAGGGACGTGGGGTTCGAGGAGGGGCCGGGCTGCGCGGCGGAGGCGCACGCACTCCCTCTGCAGAATCTGCGCGGGTCTGGCGGTCGCCAGAGTGGGGGGCACGCAGGCCAAGGGTGACCCTGAGACTGCCCCTCCGCGAGTCCAGGACGTTTTTCTGGTTGAGGCCGGAAGTCCTGAACGCCTCGAGAGCCCTTACACAGGCGTGCGCGCGCCCCGGGGCTGACGATCCCCACGGGTACCCAGCAGACGCCCGCCCAGACGTCGGCCAGGGCGCGCAGGTTTCACGTGTAGCAAATCACACGCGTGCGGCTACTGGTGAGTGTGTGTCCACACAGGCCCCGACGGTCCATCCGAAGGATTTATTGGGCTGTGGACGAATAAGCGACTGTGCATGGCCGGGAGGAGGCGAGGTCTGGAGGCCAGGAGAGGTCCTGGGTCCCAGTGCTGGAGACACTGCCGCTGGTGTCAGCCCTGCGCTGCTCCTCTCCTCGGCCCTGGTCACTTAGAGGGGGCAGAACACCGTCCTCAGGCCCCTGTCCAAGGCTCCAGACTTCCCCAGGGCGCCCTCCCGTTCTGCCTTGCTCTGTCCAGCCAAGGAGCCCTCGCAGCCCAGGCTCCCCTGTGCTGATGACCCCGAAACTCCCATCCTGGCTCATCTGTATCTGCGAAGGAAGAACAGAACCTGTGAAATGGAGCAGGGCGTCCGGTGGCCCAGAAGACCCTCAGGGGCCAGGCTGGGCGCAATCCATCCTTCCTTGCAAAAACCAGAGGTCCAGAGCCGCAGGGAGGCGGCGGGGGGGGGCAACAGGGGCTCTGGGGACACTTTGGGGCCTCAGCGGAGAGAAGGAGAGAGGAGGAAGAGGAGAAGGAGGAGGAGGAGGGAGGAGGGAGGAAGAGGATTTGGGTCTGTAGTGCAGGTCCCCTGACTCCGAGGGGCTGAAGGGATCCACTGGGCACTGGGGACTCACGCGGCACCCCTGGAGGTGCGCCAGGTCGCCCTACACGGCGGCCGGGAGCTCCCTCCCCTTAGTCGGTGACCAGCCTGTCTGCTAGGCGCCAGCGTCCCGCAGCCCGAGCGCCCCCTCGCGGGATGTTGCAGAAGCCCCCAGCTAGAGCCTGAACTGGAGCTCATCCGCGGTCAGGCGCTCCAACCCCTCCAGGAGTGTCCCACTTCTTCCCTCTGGCTCAGTTCTTGCCACTTCCGAACCTCCGAAGGCCCCAGAGCTCACCAGGTCCGCCCTTTCCCGTGGCAGGATGTCCTGGGGAGGAGACTCACGGGGAAGCCAGCCTGGGGAGCCCCTGGTCCAACGTTGTGGCGGCTGCCCAGCCAGAACTCCTTGACAAACACTGCCTGGAGGTCCCCCCACCGCAGGTTCCCCTAGGGGAGTGGAGGCTGAGCATTTGTTGAGGTGGGAATTCCTGTACCCATTCTGCAGAGGACGAAAGTGAGGTTGGAAAGTCCATGGAGCAGGAATGGGACCGATTCCCAGGCCAGGCACTTCCCTGAAGAACCGTTAAGAGCTCCCCTATATTTGCATTTCAGGAATCACCAAGCCACAGGCTAGGATCCAGTCCACAGCATGGTTTGACTGGTTGGTGCAGGGCACACTGTCACTAAGTTGCCTGTCTCCAAGAACCCAGGGATGTGCTGGGTGCCTCCCTGGGATCCGACTGAGGCTGGTGCTCTGTTTTTTACATAAAGGGTGAAGCCCAGGCCAGGGGTGGGGGTTGCATTTCTTCTTCCCAGCATCCTTCACTCTGTGCTCCAATGTCTGGAGCTGGAAACCAGACCACACAGTGTGGGTCTTCCTAAGACCTGGGCTGAGGTTGAGCCGATGGAATGGGAAAAGGCAAGGCCAGGGAAGAGTTAAACTAGACCTTGGGAAGGGAAGTCAAGCAGGCCTCGGAACCAGATTGGGGGGGGGGGCGAGGCGTGGTTCTGGGGTGGGGCCTCCTCATCACTTCTTCATGCCCCGCCCCCAGACGCAGCTGCCCCAGCAGAAGCTGCAGCTGCAGGAGGCGAGCATGCGCAAGGAGAAGAGCGTGGCCGTGCTGGAGCACCAGCTCACGGAGGTGGAGGTGAGGGGCTCCGCCCGGCCGAGCCTGGGGACAGAGCGGTCCAGGCTGGGAGGCCCCTCTCCCCACCAAGTGCTTTTCCTGTCTGCCCTTCTCTCCTGTCCAGGAGACAGTGCGTCAGTTCCGGGGGGCAGTGGGGGAGCAGCTGGGCAAGATGCGGGTGTTCCTGGCCGCCCTGGAGGGCTCCCTGGACCGCGAGGCGGAACGTGTGCGGAGCGAGGCGGGGGTGGCCTTGCGGCGGGAGCTGGGGGGCCTCCACTCGTACCTGGAGCAGCTGCGGCAGATGGAGAAGGTGTTGGAGGAGGTGGCTGACAAGCCACAGACCGAGTTCCTTATGGTGAGCGCTGGGTGACTTCCCCTCCCTGCCCTGAGCCTCGGCGCAGGCTGCGGGGGGAGACCTCAGCCCATTGTCCCATGGGGACCCTGCCACCTGGAGAGGGTGGCATGGCCAAGAGGGGCGGGACTCAGGGCTGCTGTGCTATTTTTGGTTGGTTACTGCACAAGCCACTCTGTCTGGCACTGTTCCCATCAAAGTCATTGAAGGCTCTTGAATTTGTCAGGACAACTTCTAACAGGGAAGCCAAGGTAAAGGGCTAGGGTTAACCTTGACTTTGGGGGTTTCCTTGGCTTTACTGAGTCTTCCTCAGCGTCCCTCGTTGTCTACGTCATCCTCAAAAGTCCCCGGTGTCCCCCTCGTCTGCTACACCTTCATGTTTTCTCTCTCTCTCTCTCCAGAAATATTGCCTGGTGACCAGCAGGTGAGAGCCACTGGCCCTGGCCCTTTGCCCAACTTGCCCCAGTCTTCTAGTGATGCAGCTGGTTTGCTCTCTCTGATAGCATCCTGGAGAGTCCCCATGTGGCCCCCTGTCACTTCCCTGCATGTGGTATTCTCCGTGGGAATGAATCAGTCCTGGTCCTCGCCCTCGTGGGCCTCCCAGACAGACTGGTGCTGTGAGGCAGATGTGGGCAGGGGTGAAGGCATCACTGTGTGCCTGGTGCTGCCGCCAGGGATGGAGGGGGTGGCCAGGGAAGGCTTCCTGGAGGAGTGGACATTTGAACTGCACCATGGAGGAATGGACAGGAATTAGCTAGGTAAAGAGTTAGGGAAGAGGGGCTGGCGCTGTGGCATAGCGGGTAAAGCCACCGCCTGCAGTGCCAGCATCCCATATGGGTGCCATTTTGAGTCCTGGCTGCTCCACTTCTGATCCAGCTTGCTGCTATGGCCTGGGAAAGCAGTAGAAGATGTCCCAAGTCCTAGGGCCCCTGCACCTGCATGGGTGACCTGGAGGATGGGGGCAGCTCCGGCCGTTGTGGTCAGTTGGGGAGTGAACCAGTGGATGGAAGACCTCTCTCTCTCTCTCTCTCTCTCTCTCTCTCTCTCTCTCTCCTTCTATCTCTGTTACTATGCCTCTCAAATAAATAAATATTTAAAAAAATAAGGAAGAGCAAGTGTAGGTGGAGGGAATAGCATGTGCAGACAGGGAAGTGGGCGAGATGATGAAGCCACTGTGGCAAACTGGGGAGGACTGAGGGGCTTGGACCTCATCCTGGCAGGTGGGGTTTTAAAATCTCTTCTTCTTTAGTTGGGCATTATTTTAAGTACTTATTTGACAGTCAGAGAGGGTGAGACACACACATACACACACACACACACACAGAGCGAGAGCGAGCAAGCAGACTTCCCATCCACCGACTCCCCCTTCCCCTAGCTGGGAGCCAAGAATGCAAACCAGGTCCCCCATGTCGGTGGCAGGAACTGAATTACTGGAGCCATCGCTGCTACCTCCCAGGGTCTTCCTGCAGTGGCAGGAAGCTGGAGCCAGGAACTGAGCCCAGGCTCTCTGATACAGGATGTGGGCGTCTTACCTACTGTGCCCAGCAGTCGCCCCCAGGATGTTTTGTTTGGTTTTTAAATGGTGGTAGAATCTGCAGAACACATACTGACCACTGCATTTTTAAAAAATATTTATTTATTTATTTATTTATTTTGACAGGCAGAGTGGACAGTGAGAGAGAGAGAGAGACAGAGAGAAAGGTCTTCCTTTGCCGTTGGTTCACCCTCCAATGGCCGCCACGGCCGGCGCGCTGCGGCTGGCGCACTGCGCTGATCCGATGGCAGGAGCCAGGTGCTTCTCCTGGTCTCCTATGGGGTGCAGGGTCCAAGTACTTGGGCCATCCTCCACTGCACTCCCGGGCCACAGCAGAGAGCTGGCCTGGAAGAGGGGCAACCGGGACAGAATCCGGCGCCCGACTGGGACTAGAACCCGGTGTGCCGGCGCCGCAAGGCGGAGGATTAGCCTAGTGAGCCACAGCGCTGGCCTAAAATATTTATTTTTTTGAAAGGCAGAGTTACAGAGAGAGAAAGAGATCTTCCACCCACTGGTTCACTCCCCAAATGATCACAATGGCCAGAGCTGGGCTGATCTGAAGCCAGAGTTCCTTTGGGGTCTCCCACATAGGTGCAGGGGGCCAAGCACTTGGGCCATTCTGATGCTTTCCTGGGTGCATTAGCAGGGAGCTGGATTGCAAGAGGAGCAGCTGAGACTGGAACCAGAGCCCATATGGGATGCAGGCGCTGCAGGTGGAGGCTTAGCCTACTGCATCACAGCGCTGGCCCCAACCATTGCATTTTTAAGTGTCCATTTCATGCTCAGTGGCATGAAGAACACGCATATTGTGTGCTCATCCCTTCCCAGAACTTTTTCATCTTCCCAAACTAAAACGCTGGCGGAAGACTTTCAGGCAGGGGTGTGGTGGGGCGGGGTAGGGGGAGGTCCTGGACTGAGCCCCCCCATCTTCTGGTCCTGGGGCTATTTCCTTTTGCCCTCCTCCCTCACAGACTCCTCCCTTGCCCTCCCCACCCCCAAGGCTGCAGAAGATCCTGGCGGAGTCGCCACCACCTGCTCGTCTGGACATCCAGCTGCCCATCATCTCAGATGACTTCAAATTCCAGGTGTGGAGGAAGATGTTCCGGGCTCTGATGCCAGGTACTGGGAGGGGTGGACTTCAGGTTTGTGGGTGTGGTGGATGGGAGCCCCTGGCCACCATGGTGGGAGTCTCCGAATCCCAGCTGGGAAGGCAGAAGACCCATTGCTCCCACACCCTAGCTGGTGCTTGGACAAGGACCTCTGGGTGGCGTGCAGTGGGTGACTGGACGTGGACAGGATGCTGCTGTCCCCAGCAGTGCTGTGGTGGCTGGTGGCAGATGGGAGGCAAGGGCCTGGGTTTGAGCCACTGACCCCTCCCCCACCCCCCTGTGTGATCCCTGGGCAGTCCCTGCCCTCCCCTGGACAGTGGAGGGATGTTTTCTGGAGATTGAGGGCTGGCACCTGCAGAGTGTCTGGGACACCTGGCACCCCCCTTCTCTGTGACCTGGAGCCCTGGGCCTCCCTCAGGGTGTGACTACAGGTCTCAGGTGGAATCCGTGCGCCCACAGGGTGACAACTGTGGCTCCGAGAGGGGTGGTGCGATCACCGAGCCCGACAGATCCTGTTGGGAGAGGGCTTGGAAGCGGGGCGCAGCAGCCACCAAGGCGGTGGGGATGGAGGCGGAGGTGCGGGTGTGCGGGGTGCAGCCAGAGCTTTCCGTCTTTCTGGCAGCGCTGGAGGAGCTGACCTTTGACCCGAGCTCCGCGCACCCGAGCCTCGTGGTGTCACCCACGGGCCGCCGCGTGGAGTGCTCGGAGCAGAAGGCGCCGCCCGCCGGGGACGACGCGCGCCAGTTCGACAAGGCTGTGGCCGTGGTGGCGCAGCAGCTGCTGTCCGACGGCGAGCACTACTGGGAGGTGGAGGTGGGCGACAAGCCGCGCTGGGCGCTGGGCGTGATGGCCTCCGAGGCGAGCCGCCGTGGCCGGCTGCACGCCGTGCCCTCACAGGGTTTGTGGCTGCTGGGGCTGCGCGACGGCAAGACCCTGGAGGCGCACGTGGAGGCCAAGGAGCCGCGCGCGCTGCGCACCCCGGAGCGGCGGCCCACGCGCCTCGGCCTCTACCTCAGCTTCGGCGATGGCGTGCTCGCCTTCTACGACGCCAGCGACGCTGACGCGCTCGAGCTGCTGTTTGCTTTCCACGAGCGCCTGCCCGGGCCCGTGTACCCCTTCTTCGACGTGTGCTGGCATGACAAGGGCAAGAACGCGCAGCCGCTGCTGCTCGTGGGGCCGGATGGCCAGGAGGCCTGAGGCGGCTGGCGGGGCCAGGGCGCTGAGGGCGGCGGGGCTTGGATCTCAGGCTCGGGCCCCGGGAAGGAGACGGGTGGGGGTGGGCTGAGGGGGCTGGGGACTCGGTGGGGGTGAGTCCCCAGCAGTTCCGAGAAGGGTGGGAGGAAGTTGGGGCGACGCGGTGGGGGATGGGAGATGCGAGGTCAAGGTCAGCCAGGGAGGAGGCGCAAGGGTTCCAGAAAGAGGCTCAGGGAGGGCGGGGAAAGGGGCCAGGTTTGGGGTTGGTTGGGTGGAAGGGCTCGAGAACTCTGTGGAATGAGGGGCCCTTCAGCCTCACCTTCCCCACCATCCTTGACGGCTTCTAGTGCGAGCGGGGGTGGTGGTGGTGGTGGTGGTGGTGGTGGGTGGGCAGGCTGCCCCCGCCCCCTCCCCAGAGGCTTTTCACTGAATGATTGTCCAACTTGAGCATGCGTCAACACCTCCCTTTTAGAGCGCTTCATGGCGACTTGTTAAAGCCTAAGTCACTGAGTTGCTGATGCCCTCTGGGGGCAGGTCCACAGTGTTTGCTTCTAGAATGTTCCCTGGTGAAGGATGCTGAGGTCACTGTCACCAGCGGGGCCACACTAGGGAGATTTCACTGACTTCTGCCAGCCCCTCTCCCCCACCCCACTCCACCCCCATCTGCTTTGGCAGATATCCATAAAGATGGAGGCATCCAGCCAAGGTCTTCCTCCACTTACTGCCCTTTGCATCTGGAATATGTTTGCTGAGGGCCTTGGACATTGGGGCTGTCCCCAGGTTTGCCAGCCAAGAGCAAGAGTCTGACGCTGACCCTGCCTACCCTGCCCACCCCCATACACCCTCCCTGTGGAGAGCAGTGAGTGCAAGGTTCCAGCAGGTGCACCCAGTGCAGCTTCTCTGGTTGCAGCCTGAGGCCACTTTCATGGTCCTTCTTCCCTGAGGGTGAGGCCTTTGGGGGCTCAGGTGGGCGGGAGGGGGGCTACTTTCCTTCTAACTCACGGCAATGTGATGCCCAAGGTCATGCCCTCCCCCAGGCTGGGGGATGCTGCACCTGTGGACGGCCCTGGGGACTCTGGCAGCTGGCACCCATGTGGGGATTGTCTTGGTGGGACTCAGCAGGTGAAAGGGAAGATGGGAAACAGAAGAGCCTAAAGACCCAGCCCAGGAGAGGGGGCCTCAGAGGGGCCCCGAGACAAAAGAGGCTTCACTGTAGCATCTCTTTTGTGCTAGAAAATCAAGCAATAAAGTTATAGCATTGATTGTAATAAATAATCATTAATAAAAAAATTGTCTGTGGATTCCTTCCTGGCAAACTCTGGAGAGACATACGCCCTGTTGCGAGGCAGTAACCTTCTTTGCCTGCAGTGCCAGCATCCTATATGGATGCCGGTTCGAGTCCAGGCTGCTCCACTTCTGATCCAGCTCCCTGCTAATGCGCTTGGGAAAACAGCAGAAGATGGCCCAAGTCCTTGGGCCCCTACACCCACATGGGTGGACTGAGCCGATCCAAAGCCAGGAGCCAGGAGCTTCTTCCAGGTCTCCCATGTGGATGCAGGGACCCAAGGACCATCCTCTATTGCTTTCCCAGGCCATAGCAGAGAGCATAGCAGGCCCTAGCAGAGAGCTGGATCAGAAGCGGAGCAGCTGGGATATGAACCGGCGTCCATGTTGGTTGCTGGCACTGCAGGCGGCAGATTTACCCTTACGCCACAGCGCCAGCCCCACTAAAAGCTTTCAACAGCTCCCTGTTGCCTACGGGCGAGGCCCCAGGACTTGCACACGGTGATCCAGCCCCCCTGCTGCTGTCCAGCCTCATCTGGACTTGCTGCTCTGTGTGTGTCCCCATGCTGAACTCTTGGGGCCTCTGCACCCCACAGGTCACACAGCTCTCTGGGGGCAATGCCTTCTGCTGCACTTGGCTGCTAACTAGCCTCCCAGCCATGTCGCCATCTGCTGGAGTTACGTCGGAATGACAGAGAGATCTTCCACCTGCAGGTTCACTCTTCAAATGCTGGCAATAGCCAGGGCTGGGCCAGGCTGAAGCCAAGAGCTTGGAGCTCCATCCAGCTCTCCCGCACATAGGTGGGGTGGGGCAGGGACCCAAGTACTTGGGCTCTCATTTGCTGCCTCCCAGGCTGCATTAACAGGAAGCTGGATTGGCAGCCTGGATTCACTCCAGGCTGCTGCATGCGCACCTTCCAGTGCCCAATTATTCTCATGTACTTTTTGAAGTCCCCTTGCCCAAGGAAGTGGGATTGTGGATCTGGGAAGCTGGGAGAAGGAATGGGAGGAAGACTTTTCCCTGTTTTCCTTATTGTACCTACCTTTTGGATTCTGAGCCACAGAAATTTATTATTTATAAAATATTATTTTGATTTTTAAAAGATTTATTTATTTGAAAAGCAGAGCTACAGAGAGCAGAGCAGAGAGGCAGAGGCAGAGGCAGGTAGAGAGAGAGAGAGAGGTCTTCCATCCACTGGTTCACTCCCCAAATGGCCACAATGGCAGGAGCTGGGCCTATCCAAAGTCAGGAGCCAGGAGCTTCTTTCGGGTCTCCCATGTGGGTGCAGGGGCCCAAAGACTTAGACCATCTTCTACTGCTTTCCAGGGCCAAAGCAGAGAGCTGGATTGGAAGTGGAGCAGCTGGGACTTGAACCGACACCCACTGGGGGTGGCAGCTTTACCTGCTACACCACAACTCTGGCCCTTTATTTTATTTTCAAAGCAGAAATTCATATGGGAAAAAGGTAAATTTAACTGAAAGAAAGGATTTATTACAATGTAGTGGAGGGGCCGGCGCAGTGGTGCAGTGGGTTAATGTTCTGGCCTGCAGTGCTGGCATCCCATATGGGCACCGGTTTGAGACCCAGCTGCCCATTTCCAATCTAGCTCTCTGCTATGGCCTGGGAAAGCAGTAGAGGATGGCCCAAGTCCTTGGGACCCTGCACCCGTGTGGGAGACCTGGAAGAAGCTCCTGGCTCCTGGCTTTGGATCAGCGCAGCTGTGACTGTTGCGGCCAATTGGGCTGTGAACCAGTGCATGGAAGACCTCTCTCTCTCTCTCTCTCTCTCTCTGCCTCTCCTTCTCTCTCTCTGTAACTCTGACTTTCAAATAAATAAATAAATCTTTAAAAAAAATGTAGTGGAGGCCCACCCTGGAGCAGGTTAGCACCAGGGGACACTGGATCCGTGTCCCTCTGGGAGATGGACAGAGACCCCTTGCTGTGTCCCACCCGAGGGTGAGGGGTCTGGGTGTTGACACACTGACTCCTGCGGGCGCTGGCGGAATGCTGCTCCAAGAGTGGTTGTTTCTCTGATGGTCTCCGCGACTCTTGTCAAGGTCACCTTCTGAGGAGCTAGAGAAAGGCCCTGGGAGGGGAGGAGCAGCAGCTGTGGGGGTAGGGCGCCCCTGGCAGTGTAACACCCAAGGGGCCACGACAATGTCAGTGACACCCTCCAGTGCTGACGGCTGAGCCTCTGAGCCTCCTAGGGCTCCCTGAGATGAAAGTGTAGGCTGCAGGAGGCTTCCAGAGGGCTCTCTGCCCCAGGAATGGCCAAGACAGAAGGGGAGACACAGGGGGACACATGGAACCAGCCTTGGCGGTGGGGGGGGGACCCAGCAGACAGCAGGCGCCTTCACGGACCCTCACTGGAGTTACCCCCCTGTGGGGACAAAGTACCCCTCTCTCTGGGCTGGAGCTGCAGGGACCTGGCTCTGCCTGTACCTGGGCATTTGGGGGCTACATTCCAGGCCTGGAATGCAACTGGGAAGGCAGTGCATGATGGCCCAAGTCCTTGGGTCCTTGACACCCACATGGGAGATGGGGATGGAGTTCTTGGCTCCTGGTTTCAGTTTGGCCCAGCCTTGGCCATTGAAGGCATTTGGGGAGTGAACAAGCAGATGGAAGATCTCTCTCTCTCTCTGTTCTTGCTCTTTCAAGTAGATGAAAACAAATAAACTTTTTTTTAAACAAATAAAAGATGGGCTAGCATTGTGGTACAGTGGGTTAAGCCACCGCTTGAGGCACTGGGATCCCTTATCTGAGTACCTGTTCGAATCCTGGCTGCTGTACTTCCAATCCAGCTCCCTGCTAATGTGCCTGGGAAAGCAGCGGAAGATGGCTTGGATCCCTGCCTCTCATATGGGAGACGGGGATGGAGTTCCAGGCTCCTGGCTTCTTTCTGGCCCAGCCCCAGCTGTTGTAGCCATTTGGGGAATGAATGAGCAGATGGGAGATATCTCTGTCTGTCTATCACTGTTACCCTGTCTTTTAACTAACTAAATAAGAACACTAAAAACACATGACCATTAGGAGAAGGATAAATGAAACACACACAATCTAGGATAATGGTGCCCTCTGAGGAGCTGGCATCAGCAGAAGCATCTCCTATATTCCTACTGGTTGTGCTGGGGGCTGGATTCGCATGGTGCCCATGCTTTTAATAAACAACAGAGAAGCTGCTAGGACAATTGACGGTGGCACAGGAATGAAAGAGGATGCAACAGCCCTGTGCACCTGAGGCAAAAAAAAAAAAAAAAAAAAAAAAAAATGATGGTCTCTGTCCCATTTCCAGAGGTGGCAGAGATGCCCCCAAAATATTTGTGGATCAGGTGTGTCAAGAAAGGACTGAGCTGCCACTCACCTGCCACGCGGGTTTGGAAACTAATTCTTGTGGCTGGTTCAGCTTCCTCCTCTGTACCTGAGTGATTTGGGCCCAGCTGTTCAGGAAGCGTGGCTGACCACTGGGCAGAGCCTGGGAGCCCCACAGGCATCTCCCGGCCCAGGCTTGCAGCCCCTCCCACCCACAGGGCCGGGGCAGGGGAGCTTTATGCGCACCCTTCTGTGCCCCACCCCCATCACACTCTCTTCCGGATCCCACCCGCCCCCGCTTCGAAGACTCTGATCTGACCCCCATTCTTCCCTGGTTCCTTGCCCTCTCCCCACCTCCCCAGACCTAAGCCTCGCCCCATGGGTGCCCTGTCCCCTCTCCCTGGGTACTCCCCATTTGTGCACCTGACTTCCCGGCCCACCTCCTACTCATCCGTTCTACTTTCAGCCCCTAAAGACCCAGCAGGAGACCAGATGGCTCATGAGCTGGAGGGGAAGGGGAGCAGCCTTGACTGGGGTGTGGCTGTCACAAGTGGCGCCCCAGACCCACCCTAATGTTTGTGCTTGAACTGTATAAAACAGCATGGACATATCTGTCATCTGGAACAGGCTGAGTATGTTTATTTAAAACAATTTTATTATAAAATTATTTATTATAATTTTATTTATTATAAAACAGATCAGAAAGAAGAATATCTTGGATACTCGCAATATTTTGCCACATTTGTGTCATCTATCATGTTTTTTTCTTTTTCTGGACTATTTTAAAGCAAACCTTAGACATTTTATTTCTCTTGGACATACCTTGGTACTCATCTTTAAACAATACTGATGTTTTCTTACACTGCCATAATACCATAATCACATCTAAGCATATCAACCATAATTCCTAAGACCTCCCAATCCTGGGATCTTCCCTTGGTATTATTAGGATTCGTCCCTGGTGTCCCCTGTGGCTATGTCATTGCCCATTTTTAAAAAATATTTATTTTGTTTATTTGAAAGACAGAGTTATAGGGAGAGGTAGAGACAGAGAGAGGTCTTCCATCTGCTGGTTCACTCCCCAGATGGCCATAATGGTCGGAGCTGAGCCGATCCGGTCGGGAGCCAGGAGCTTCTTCCGGGTCTCCCACGCAGGAGCAGGGGCCCAAGGACTTGGGCCATCTTCTACTGCTTTCCCAGGCCCTAGCAGAGAGCTGGATCAGAAGTGGAGCATCAGGGACTAGAACCAGTGCGCATATTGGATGCTGGCACTTCAGTCCAAGGCTTTAACCCACTGCGCCACAGTGCTAGTGCCTGTAACTGCCTGTTTACCTACTGCTTCTATCCATTCTCATTAATGAGCCTTGGGCTGTGTCTAGCTTTTAGCTGTTAAGGGCAATGCGGTTATGAACATCCTTGTGTGTCCCCTGGTGCGTATGTACTGCGATGCATTTGATGTGTATCTGAAAGTGGGATTGCTGGGTAGCTTAGGCAGTGTCCAAGCCTGTGTTTCAAAAGTGGTTCTTTTGGGGTGGGCATTTGGTTCAGTTGTTAAGATGCCACTTGGGATGCCCACATTGTTAGTAAAATGGTGCAGTCTTATCTGTGGCACGATCTACACCCAGACATCATCCTAGGCTCTAGCCTCCCTACCCCCCATCCCCGCCTTCATTCCTGGAAGCCAGGTGACCAGATGGCCCAACCACAGGTGTCAGTTCCACCCCCACCCTAATGGGATTCTCTGCTCCTACTTCCCTGCCTGCCCCCCCCGCCCCCTGCAAAGGTATTACAGGAGTTGTTCCTGAACACGTGCTCTCTCTCTTACACTCTCTTACTCTCCTCCCCACCCCCAACCCTTCAAGCTTCCCAACAATAAACCTTTCTTTCCCCTAACTCTGGTATTCAGTGTGTTTTGTGGCTGCCTTACACATATCCCATATCCAAGTACCTGATTCAGGTCCCAGCTCCTCTGTTTCCTGTCCAGCTCTGCTGCTGCACACCCTGGGGAGGCTGCAGGGGTCCCTGCTGTGAGAGGCCAGAGACATGCCATGACAGGCTTCTCACAAGACAAGGAAACTGACTAGGCCCAGGATGCTCCCAGTATGAGAAGGCGAAACCCGGCCCCGGGCAGGCTAGGCTCAGGATGCGCCTGGTACGAGACATGAAACCTGACACCGGGCAGTCCTTGGTCCAGCAGGACCAGGTGGGGGCAACAAATAAGGTGGGCTGTCCTTGCTTGTGCAGGGCCAGGAGAAGGAAGGAATGTGGACGTATTACTTGTTTGCCCGGGAACTATAAAAACCCCAGGAACAAAGAAAGGGGGTCTTGGTCTCCCAGCACTGGGTTGCACAAGAGGCCAGGGCCCCAGCACGTTGGACCTACACATAGAGTCCCTTTGTTCTTTGCATTTTGGTGAGTCTCGCTGCTTCTTTCTATCTGGGCAAGCTGGAACACAACATTTGGGGGCTTGCCTGGGATCTGCCTGGTTGGAGAGGCCCGCGAGAAGTGGCCCCTCACTGTAGTGGGACTTTATTTGTAGGGTAACACACCAAGGCCTAGTCTTTTTGTAAGAGGGCCACAAATTCCAGGAGGAGTCTGGAAGGTGTAAGAGGTAACACACTGAGACCTAGTCTTTTTGTAAGAGGGCTATAGACTCTAGGAGGAGTCTGGAAGGCGTAAGGGGTAAAGGAGAAAGAGGGGGAGACCGGTGTGTGGCCAGAAGCGGACGAGCTGTGGGCCTCGGTATGGCAGCAGGGAGGCGTCCCTGCTGGCCAAGAACCCCAAGGTAAGGGTGTGCGCACTGTTAGGATTAAGTTGTTTGGACTAAGTAAAGTGGGTTGTTCCCACAGAGCAATATATATATATATAGCATAGTTTACGGCCATCAGTGAGAATTTGTCTTCTTTTCTACAGTCCAGAACGTATTATTGTCTTGTCTTTGTGCGTCTCTGTGTTGTTGTTTCTCTTCATGGCTTTAACTTTCAGAGTGGCAAGGAATCATGGGCCAGCAGGTAATGGCCTTTCCCCCTGTCTGGTAGAGGAGGGGCCTCTGGCCTCCGAGGAAGGCCACTACGCCATTAGCAAGTGCTGAAAAAACCCTGTATGTTCAAACAAAACTGGCCCTTTGAGCCTTGACCTGCAGGACTGCGCCGGGGGTGGGGGGCCCAGAACGTCTGCTGGAGGATTGGAAGGCACACCTCCCAACTCATTCCTTGGAATCCTAACTCCCCGAGCTGTACCCATCCCCCACCTCAGACTGACTCCCCACGGTCAACCAAATGGGGCAAGTGGACAGATCTTCTAAACTTCAGGACCCAGTAAGTCACCCCGGGGTGCTGTGTACTCAGGCCCGCCTTTGTGCGGAAGGGGAGGCTTCTGTTGCCCCCCACCCCATGAGGTACCTGTCTGGTGTCTGTAATGGAAGAGAGAGTGCACGTGGTGTGAATGTGTTTGTGGCTCCACGGCCCTGTGGCTATGAAGCCTGAATAAGCCCTAACCTGCGGTTCCGTGTTATCCGCAAGGAGAGCGGCCAGGCGGTCAAAGTGATTTATCGCAGTCCGGATCAGTGCCTGTTCCAGAGGTCATTGTCTCTTGTTTTGCACATCCAAGGGGGACACATTATGGCAAAATTCCATTTAAAACCAACTGTTCTAAACTGTATGATAAAAGCTTCAAAAGGGTTGCAAACATAAAACTGTGTTCTAAGTAAAAGAGGGACATTTTAGACTTTTAACTCTCTTTGGTTTGTGGTATGTTAATGCCACCCCTTTGCTGGGAGTCGGGGGGATGAAAGGTCAGCTGCCTGTCGGCATTGGGCAGTGATAAATTAAAAGTCTCCTAAATCAAGTTAGTAATCTCCAGTGAATTATTTATTTATTTATTTATTTATTTTTTTGACAGGCAGAGTGGACAGTGAGAGAGAGAGAGACAGAGAGAAAGGTCTTCCTTTTGCCATTGGTTCACCCTCCAATGGCCGCCTCGGCCGGCGTGCTGCGGCCGGCGCACCGCGCCGATCAGATGGCAGGAGCCAGGTACTTATCCTGGTCTCCCATGGGGTGCAGGGCCCAAGGACTTGGGCCATCCTCCACTGCACTCCCTGGCCACAGCAGAGAGCTGGCCTGGAAGAGGGGCAACCGGGACAGAATCCGGCGCCCCGACTGGGACTAGAACCTGGGGTGCCAGCACCGCAAGGCGGAGGATTAGCCTACTGAGCCACGGCGCCGGCCTCTCCAGTGAACTTTTAACCCATGACACCCCAGGCCCCTGGCCCACAGTCAGTCCTGGGACCCGTCTTGCAGCTGCCTGAACAATTTTAGAGACAGTACCAAGTATTTGACTGCTACCACTACCGTCACCTCCCCATCTCCTGCCTCGGAGGCCAGAGGCCCCTCCCCTACCAGACAGGGGGAAAGGCCACTAAAACTGAACTGAGGACCTAAGGCTCCTGGAAGCAGCCTGGGAGCCCGCAGCGGGTGCTGTTATCCACTGCTGGGATGGACGATGGCTTATTCCTGATGGATGCTTTTTGTCCCAGGTTACCTGGCCTACGCCCTGCTTCGTCAGCTTCATGGAAACACTCACACGGAAAAAACAGCTTAGAAGCCCTGGCCAACTGGTATTTTATGACTGAACTCCCCATGCTTGACAGAAATGTAACTTGGAGATGCTAAACTTGTGGCTGCAGCAATGCCAAACAGGGGCCTTCACAGCCACCAGGAATAAGAAGAACAGGACAAAGCCTGTTTGGAGCCCTAAAGATAGACTTTGCTAAACTACTACCCAGCACAGGTTAAGGGTACCTGCTGTTACCGTTTGTACTACTCAGGCTGGGTGAAGTCCTTCCACACCAGAACAGAGAAAGCCGGGAAAGACACCAGGGTTTGCTGACTGGGATTTCACCCGGGCATGGGATGCCTACACTATTGGAAGACTAAGGCTGAAATATCGATCAAAAGTCAACAGATGGTAGAAGGTCACAAGTATAAAAGTGTATTCTTGATAAGGAAAGTTAAAGGGAAAAAAAGTTTTAAATAAAGGAAGGATATGGTTTATAAAAAAATTGTTTATCTTAGTGGCTAGTTTACTCTAGACTGGAATGGGAAAAAGAAAGGTTTGAGTAAATTACAAAAGATATAAAAAAGTCACAAAATGTTATGGGAAGAAGAAATTTTTGGTTACAAAACTATGGCTATTTTCTTTGACATAAAATAAAAAATCAAAATTTCAAACATTTAGACTTTGACAATTTACAGATTGGCCCCTGAACATTGTAAAGACACATGTCTCTCATCTTGTAGAGATACCAACTAATCAGGCTATTTAGATTATGTTAGAAGTACTGTCAAGATGTAAAGTGGTGCTAAATTTTAAGTTTTAATAATATACTACTGCTATGAATGTCTAAAAGTTAAAAAGTCTAAGGATCTTGTATTAGTACAACTAATGGTTATCTTAAAAAAGGGGCCCTAAAGGCATAAAAGGGTTAAATGCTTTGTAAAATTCTACAAGTGCTTTCAAAAATGCTGTGTGAAGTAAACAAGTGCCTCTTGTTAAGTTTATAATAAATTTGAATGTAACTATTTAAAGTCTTTTGTCATCCCCAGTTTGGACTTTTTGGACATCCCCAGATGGACTTTTTCCAGTCACTTCTATTGTATTCAGTAATTTGGGATAGCTTTGTAAACAGATAAAGCCAATAATGTATTACAGGTACCAACTAAAAAAGTATGGTTAACTGAGGTTACTAAGAGCAGAAAGTAATTTAAATGAATTGGTAATTTACAAAAGGAGTTAAAGATTTTTTTTTTATTTTTATTTTTTTATTTTTTTATTTTTTTGACAGGCAGAGTGGATAGTGAGAGAGAGAGAGAGAGACAGAGAGAAAGGTCTTCCTTTGCCGTTGGTTCACCCTCCAATGGCCGCCGCGGCCGGCGCGCTGCGGCCGGCGCACCGCGCTGATCCGATGGCAGGAGCCAGGAGCCAGGTGCTTTTCCTGGTCTCCCCATGGGGTGCAGGGCCCAAGCACCTGGGCCATCCTCCACTGCACTCCCTGGCCACAGCAGAGGGCTGGCCTGGAAGAGGGGCAACCGGGACAGAATCCGGCGCCCCGACCGGGACTAGAACCCGGTGTGCCGGCGCCGCTAGGCGGAGGATTAGCCTAGTGAGCCACGGTGCCGGCCAGGAGTTAAAGATTTTAAAGGCCAATACTAAAACTGCTTTATTGTTCCATCTTGTATGTTGTTATATGTGTATATATATTGTATGTCTACATAGGAAAATTTATTAAGAGCTTTATTTAATTGGCTTATGGATAAAAGATTGTTCATAAAATTTAAACTGCCAAAATTAACCAAAGTTACATTTTGATTCATGTAACCTGAATCTCTGTATCAGATGTTTAAACTTGTTGGTTAAAAGAAACTAAAATCATTTTTACATGCTTGTGCTTGAGTTTGCTAGTTAAACTAGCTACACTATGTTAAATATTTAAAAGATGTTTTCAAATACATGTATACTTTTTTTTTTTTTTTTTTTGTGACAGGCAGAGTGGACAGTGAGAGAGAGAGAGAGAGAGAGAAAGGTCTTCCTTTGCCGTTGGTTCACCCTCCAATGGCTGCCGCGGCTGGCGGCTGTCTCCCATGGGGTGCAGGGCCCAAGCACTTGGGCCATCCTCCACTGCACTCCCTGGCCACAGCAGAGAGCTGGCCTGGAAGAGGGGCAACCGGGACAGAATCCGGCACCCCAACCGGGACTAGAACCTGGTGTGCCGGCGCCGCTAGGTGGAAGATTAGCCTAGTGAGCCGTGGCGCCGGCCTAAATACATGTATTCTTAAAATTTATAGAAGGCATTGGACCTTCTGGTAAATGTTTTCCTAAGTTGTTATCTGATGGTTAAAATTACTTGCTAAGTTTCCATTTGATGTTGCTATTGTCAGCAAACAATCTGGGACTTGCTCCCTCATTTTTCTATTCTCTTTAAGATGGGAGACTGACTATTCTGAAGAACTCTGTAAATGTACAGTTTGATTTTAGATCTTATAAAAAGGGCTAACATTGCCAGCGCCACAGCTCACTAGGCTAATCCTCCGCCTGAGGCATTGGCACTCCAGGTTCTAGTCCCGGTTGGGGCGCCGATTCTGTCCCAGTTGCCCCTCTTCCAGGCCAGCTCTCTGCTGTGGCCCGGGAAGGCAGTGGAGGATGGCCCAGGTGCTTGGGCCCTGCACCCCATGGGAGACCAGGAGGAAGCACCTGGCTCCTGGCTTCGGATCGGCGCAGCACGCCAGCCGTAGCAGCCATTTTGGGGGTGAACCAATGGAAGGAAGACCTTTCTCTCTGTCTCTGTCTCTCTCACTGTCTAACTCTGCCTGTAAAAAAAAAAAAAAAAAAAAGGCTAACATTTTCTGTCATAATAGTATAGCCAAAAGGAAAGTTTAAATTATAATTTCACAGCTAGGCTTACTTCGCCATGGGCACAGTAAACAGGCAAAACCTCCCTTTCAGAACAAACAAGGAAAAAAAGGTTTAAAGGGAGGGCATAACTTTCCTCATGGGCATTGTCTGCCTCAGAGTAAAAACTACCAGAACATGCCTGTGACTGTAGACTTCTGGTTTAGGCCACAAAGATTAGAGATGGGACTTGAGCATCCCCTTGACTTAAATCCTCTGGTCTGCTTTAACAAAAACCAGGAGAAAAAGAAAGCTAGGCACCAGAAACAATGTAAAGACAGGTGGCAGGCCTATTGATGGCTGCTCTATACAGTGATCTGCCATCAAGGAGACCCAACAGGCCAGTCCACTGCATTGGTTTTCGACGTGGAAATTCAGGGCTTCTGCAGAAGTCAGCTTATGAAGAGCCCTGGCAGCTCTGCCAGCCAAGAGTTGGATCTCTGGAAGTGGAACTGCCCTGGAGTCGAAGGACGCCCAGGTCAGAGCCACAGACCTTGTCAGCTCTAAGCTGAAAAGCTTCACTCGGCCTGGCTTCCAAAGTGACCACCGCTGCAGAGGGGACGGCCAAGTAGGGTCAGCCACACTGAAGGTAGACCTGTACATCTTCTGTTAGAGATGCCACCTGCCTTTACCTGGCCAGCTCTCCTCCCAGGCCAGCTGGGTAATGAAAGTCAACAGGGTGCCTTCCCAAGGAGGTTCACACCTCTCTTAAAATGTATCCCATGTAAAAAATAAATAAATAGGTCTGGGCCTCATAACTAATAAGGCCTTAAGGCCCACATATACTTTGAGGATGGAGGAATGTTGCTTTTATGCTGATTATACAGGGGTAGTCCAAAAAAACATGGCGAAGGTGTGGAAAGGTTTAACAGAACAAAAAAGAAAACAGATGTCACAAGAGCAACGGTTTGACAGAATCTACAAAGAGATCAAGAAACTCCACAACATCAAAACCAACAACCCACTTAAGAGATGGGCCAGGGACCTCAACAGACATTTTTCAAAAGAGGAAATCAAAATGGCCAACAGGCACATGAAAAAATGTTCAAGATCACTAGCCATCAGGGAAATGCAAATCAAAACCACAATGAGGTTTCACCTCACCCCGGTTAGAATGGCTCACATACAGAAATCTACCAACAACAGATGCTGGCGAGGATGTGGGGAAAAAGGGACACTAACCCACTGTTGGTGGGAATGCAAACTGGTCAAGCCACTATGGAAGTCAGTCTGGAGATTCCTCAGAATCCTGAATATAAACCTACCATTCGACCCAGCCATCCCACTCCTTGGAATTTACCCAAAGGAAATGAAATTGGCAAACAAAAAAGCGGTCTGCACATTAATGTTTATCGCAGCTCAATTCACAATAGCTAAGACCTGGAATCAACCCAAATGCCCATCAACAGTAGACTGGATAAAGAAATTATGGGATATGTACTCTATAGAATACTATACAGCAGTAATAAACAATGAAATCCGGTCATTTGCAACAAAATGGAGGAATCTGGAACACATCATGCTGAGTGAAATAAGCCAGTCCCAAAGGGACAAATATTATATGTTCTCCCTGATCGGTGACAACTGACTGAGCACCAAAAAGGAAACCTGTTGAAGTGAAATGGACATTATGAGAAACGGTGACTTGATCAGCCCTTGCCCTGACTGTTGATGAACAACTTAATACGTCATTCCTCTTAGTATTGTTTTTTGTCTGTTCTACTTAATACTATTGGTTTAATTCTGTAATTAATACATAGTTATTCTTAAGTGTTGAAACTTAACTGAAAAGTGATCCCTGTTAAATATAAGAGTGGGAATGAGAGAGGGAAGAGATGTACAATTTGGGACATGCTCAAGCTGACTTGCCCCAAACGGTAGAGTTAGAAACATACCAGGGGATTCCAATTCAATCCCATCAGGGTGGCATGTATCAATGCCATCTCACTAGTCCAAGTGATCAATTTCCGCTCACAATTGATCATAATGATAGGACTAAGAGTCAAAGGGATCACATAAATAAGACTAGTGCCTGCTAATATTAACTGATAGAATCAAAAAGGGAGAGAACGATCCAATATGGGAAGCGAGATACACAGCAGACTCATAGAATGGCGGATGTCCTAAACAGCACCCTGGCCTCAGAATCAGCCCTAAAGGCATTTGGATCCAGCTGAAAAGCCCATGAGAGTATTTCAGGCATGGAAAGCCAAGACACTCTGGCAAAAACAAAAAAAACAAAAACAAAAACAAAAAACAAAAAAAAACCTAAATGAAAGATCTCTGTGAGTGAGATCCCAGTGGAAAGAACAGGTCTTCAAAGAAGGAGGTACCTTTCTCTGAAGGGAGAAGAGAACTTCCACTTTGACTATGACCTTGTCTAAATATGATCAGAGTCGGTGAACTCAAAAGGCTTCCATAGCCTTGGCAACTCATGACTGGAGCACAGGGAGTTTACTGATGGCATAAGCAAGAGTGTCAATTTGTAAAGTCAACAACAGGAGTCACTGTGCACTTACTCCTCATGTAGGATCTCTGTCCTAAATGTGCTGTACATTGTGATTTAATGCTATAACGAGTACTCAAACAGTATTTTTCACTTGGTGTTTCTATGTGGGTGCAAACTGTTGAAATCTTTACTTAATGTATACTAAACTGATCTTCTGTATATAAAGAGAATTGAAAATGAATCTTGATGTGAATGGAAGGGGAGAGGGAGGGGGAAGGGGGAGGGTTGCGGATGGGAGGGAAGTTATGGGGGGGAAGCCATTGTAATCCATAAGCTGTACTTTGGAAATTTATATTCATTAAATAAAAGTTAAAAAAAAAGAGCAACGGTTTGAGGCCTGGTTTAATCGATCACCTTGGCTGATTACCCTTACATCCGCCCTTCTCGGGCCCATTGGGAGGCTTTTGTTAGCTTTGACCATAGGCCCGTGTATTCTTAATAAGCTTGCAAAGTTCATAAAGGAAAGAGTGAACACCTTCCACCTCCTTTTTTTTTTTTTTTTGGACAGGCAGAGTTAGACAGTGAGAGAGAGAGAGAGAAAGGTCTTCCTTCCATTGGTTCACTCCCCAAATGGCCACTGTGGCTGGCGCGCTGCACCAATCTGAAGCCAGGAGCCAGGTGCTTCCTCCTGGTCTCCCATGCGGGTGCAGGGCCCAAGCACTTGGGCCATCCTCTACTGCACTCTCGGGCCACAGCAGAGAGCTGGACTGGAGGAGGAGCAACCGGGACAGAATCCGGTGCCCCGACCGGGACTAGAACCCTGGATGCCGGCGCCGCAGGGGGAGGATCAGCCTAGTGAGCCACGGCACCGGCCAACTCTGCCTTTCAGATACATAAATCTTTTCTTCTTAAAAAGATGTTTATTTTGGTGCCAAAAATTTGAAATAGATGCAATGTTTTCACAATATGCATTTTTCCCGTGAATTCTCTCTCTCTCTCTCTTTTTTATTTGACAGGTAGAGTTAGACAGTAAAAGAGAGAGACAAAGGTCTTCCTTCTGTTGGTTCACTCCCCAGATGGCTGCTATGGCTGGTGTGCTGCACTGATCTGAAGCCAGGAGCCAGGTGCCTCCTCCTGGTCTCCCATGCAGGTGCAGGGGCCCAAGCATTTGGGCCATCCTCCACTACACTCCTGGGCCACAGCAGAGAGCTGGATTGGAAGAGGGGCAACCGGGACTAGAACCCGGCACCCACCATGAATTCTCTTTTAAAAATATATTTATTTTCGGCCGGCGCTGTGGCTCAATGGGCTAATCCTCCGCCTTGCGGCATCGGCACACTGGGTTCTCGTCCTGGTCGGGGTGCCGGATTCTGTCCCGGTTGCCCCTCTTCCAGGCCAGCTCTCTGCTGTGGCCAGGGAGTGCAGTGGAGGATGGCCCAAGTGCTTGGGCCCTGCACCCCATGGGAGACCAAGAGAAGCACCTGGCTCCTGCCATTGGATCAGCGCGGTGCGCCGGCCTCAGTGCGCCGGCTGGGGCGGCCATTGGAGGGTGAACCAACGGCAAAAGGAAGACCTTTCTCTCTATCTCTCTCTCTCACTGTCCACTCTGCCTGTCAAAAAAAAAAATAAATAAAAAAATAAAAAAAAAGTGACTGCCTGAGAGGGGCTTTTGGGCGGTGGGGCGGTGGGAATGGCTCTGCACTGTTGGCTGCTTGTCTGTGGGTTGGGCAACTGTCTAGAAGTTGGCCAGTAGGGTCTGAGGAGTTGGGAGCAGGTACCTGGTGTGCTTTGCTTATTTCTAGTCTTCCAGTGCCTGGCACACAGTAATTGCTTAAATTACTTTAAAAAAATAATGAATGAGTGAGGACTTCATTAATTCAATAGCAAGGGTCTGACTAGGGACCAATCAACTGTAGCGGCAGGTCCCAGGGGAGCTGAACCTCTTGGTAAGGGAGCTTCACTCTCACGTGGTCAGGGGAAGGGAGGAGAAACCTGTGGCAGTAAGGAGGAACTTGACATTGATTCATGCAGCCTCACCGTGAACTTCACAACAGAGGCAGAATTACTGGGTCTGTAATCCCGGCCCTGGGCTTCTGCCTTAGCCAGCCCTGGAGTCCTCTTCTGTATGTGATGGGTTACACCGATCATTGTTTAGGTTGGAATCTCCATGATCTGTAGCCCAATTTACAGAGTAAATTCTTAATCAATGTTCGTTATTAGTGTTCTGTTAATTTTATTTAACAATACAGTAGTTTGTGATACCATGTATTAAAACTTGTTGCAGGGGCCAGTGCTGTGGCACAGCGTGTTAAAGCCCAGCCCGTAGTGCCAGCATCCCATATGGGCGCCAGTTCGAGTCCCACTTCCGATCCAGCGCAGCTGTTCCACTTCTGATCCAGCTGTCTGCTGTGGCCTGTGAAAGCAGTAGAAGATGGCCCAAGTCCTTGGGCCCCTGCACCCATGTGGGAGACCCGGAAGCAGTTCCTGGCTCCTGGTTTCAGATCAGGTCAGCTCTAGCCATTGAGGCCATTTGGGAAGTGAATCAGCAGTTGGAAGACCTCTCTCACTCTCTCTTTACCTTTCTCTTTTTTATTTTTATTTTTTTTTTTTTAATTTTTGACAGGCAGAGTGGACAGTGAGAGAGAGAGACAGAGAGAAAGGTCTTCCTTTGCCATTGGTTCACCCTCCAACGGCTGCTGCCGCCGGCGCGCTGCCGCCGGCGCACTGCGGCTGGCGCACCGCGCTGATCCAAAGGCAGAAGCCAGGTGCCTCTCCTGGTCTCCCATGGGGTGCAGGGCCCAAGCACTTGGGCCATCCTCCACTGCAGTCCCGGGCCACAGCCGAGAGCTGGCCTGGAAGAGGGGCAACGGGACAGAATCCGGTGCCCCGACTGGGACTAGAACCTCGGGTGCCGGCGCTGCTAGGCGGAGGATTAGCCTAGTGAGCCTATTGAGGCGCCAGCCTCTTTCTACCTCTCTCTTTAACGCTTTCAAATAAATAAAATAAATCTTAAAAAAAAAAAAAACTTGTTTCATATTCTTGACATATTCTTTCTTTTAAAAAAAATATTTTCTTTATTTGAAAGGCAAAGCTACTGAGAGAGAGAAAGAGTGACGGGAGAGAGAGGGGAAGAGGGGAATTGAGAGAGAGAGAGAGAGAGATCTTCCATCTGCTGATTCACTCCCCAAATGCCTGCAACAGCCAGGGTTGGGCCAGGCTGAAGCCAGGAGCCAGGAGCTTTGTGTGGGTCTCCTTGTGAGGGTGGAGGAGCCCAAGCACTTGGGCCGTTAGCAGGGAGCTGGATTGGAAGTGCAGCCGCCAGGACCTGTTGCCATAGGGGATGCCAGTGCTGCAGGCGGCGGTTTATCTGCTATGCTCCAGCACCACCCCGACCTTTTCAGTTTTGAAGAATTTGCTATTTTTAGCCATCTTGTCAGTCTCTTCTCAGCTCCGTGGCCACAGTCGGAGAACACGGCACGTGTCCTTTCTGCCCTTTTGTGCCATATACTTGGAGTTGCTTCTGCAAAATGTGCTTTTGTGCTTAAAGAGCCCTGTTCCATTTCTGAAAGTTAGTCTTCAACACTTCCCCGTTCCCGCCTTACTAATTGTGCTGCTTAGGCCGACCGGCTGACTCCGTATCTAGAACCGAACTTGTCTTTTCTTTCCTTTCCTGCTTTCTCGATCCTTTTTTTTTTTTTTTTTTTTGCTTTCTAGATCTTTCCAAGATCCACTCCCTCCATGCTCCCAGGTGCTAATTGGGTAATGCTTCTTCCTCTTCTTGAATTCCGGTTTGTTTCTGGATTCAGTGTCTTACCTCTGAGATCTTCCTGTCCTCCCCGCCCCCCAATCACCTTTCATTATCAAGTTTATGGAAAATGGTCCCCAACTGTGGCTCCACCAGTCCCTCATTGAGCCACACTTCCTCTTGCTGTGCACAGGAAATGTCTGAAACCAAATGTTCCTCCTTTCAGGCCCAAGATGCACCCTCCTTGCCTCCCGGCCATGGCCTTGACACTGAGCTTTGGGCGACATTACTACATTACTACGTCTGTTTTTTTTTTTTTTTTTTTGACAGGCAGAGTTAGACAGTGAGAGAGAGAGACAGAGAGAAAGGTCTTCCTTTTTCCATTGGTTCACCCCCCAAGTGGCTGCTATGGCCGGCGCATCGCGGTTGGTGCACTGCTCCGATCCGAAGCCAGGAGCCAGGTGCTTCCTCCTGGTCTCCCATGCGGGTGCAGGGCCCAAGCACCTGGGCCATCCTCCACTGCACTTCCAGGATACAGCAGAGAGCTGGACTGGAAGAGGAGCAAACGGGACAGAACCGGCGCCCCAACTGGGACTAGAACCCTGGGGTGCCAGCGCCACAGGCAGAGGATTAGCCTAGTGAGCCGCAGTGCCGGGCAGGTCTGTTTTCTGTTGCAATGGTTCTCTCTCTTTTTCTTCCATTTTATCTGAAAGGCAGTGAGAGAGAGAGAGAGAGAGATATCGAGAGATAATTATATTATAATTATATGTAATTATATAACATGTAATAATTATATATAATTATTTCAGAGAGATATAATTATATATAATTATTATGAGAGAGAAAGAGAGAGTGAGCGAGCAAGCGCCTGGACACAGGGGCTCAATCCAGGTCTCTCATTGGGGTAGCAGGTACCCAAGTACTTAAGCCATCATCTGCTGCCTCCCAGGGTGTGGATTAGCAGGAAGCTGGAATTGGAGTCGAGCTGGGACTTGAACCCAGGTCCTCCACTATGGAATGCAGGCATTGTAAGCAGCATCTTAACCACTGCACCAAACACCCTTTTCCTAAGGGTTCTTATATGAGGGGGTCTCAAAAAAGTTCATGGAAAATATGTGTTATGAAAACATTATGCATGTATTTCTTTTTTTTTAGATTTATTTATTTGAAAGGCAGAGTTACACAGAGAGAGGAGAGGCAGAAAGAGAGAGAGAGAGAGAGAGAGAGAGAGAGGTCTTCCATCATAGTTCACTCCCCAATTAGCCGCAATGGCTGGAGCTGTGCCGATATGAAGCCAGGAACCAGGAGCTTCTTCCAGGTCTCCCATGTGAGTGCAGGGGCCCAAGGACTTGGGCCATCTTCTACTGCTTTCCCAGGGCATAGCAGAGAGCTGGATCGGAAGTGGAGCAGCCAGGACTTGATCCAGTGCCCATATGGGATGCCGGCACTGCAGGCCAGGGTGTTAACCCGCTGTGCCATGTATTTCAAATATTTTTTTTCACCAAAATAAATTTATTTTTGAATTCAACTTTTCCATGAAGTTTTTGAAGTCTCCTTGTATTAGTCTATTGGAGGGCTAATTTTTTGAGAACAAAAAATACTACGGGACCTCGCACTACAGCTTACCTGGTCACGGAATTTTCTTTTTGTACAAAAGATTTACTTATTTAAAAGACAGAGTTTCAGAGGGAGAGGGACAGAGAGAGAGAGAGAGAAGTCTTCCAGCTGCTGGTTCACTCCCCAAATGGCTATCCAGGTCTCCTATGTAGATGGCAGGGGCCCAAGTCCTTGGAGTATCTACCACTGTTTTCCCAGGTGTGTTAGCAGGAAATTGGATTGGAAGTGGAGCAGCCGGGACTCGAACTGGCGCTCATATGGGATGTGAGAGTCTCAGACTGTGGCTTAATCCACGGTGCCACAAATGCTGGCCCCAGGGAAAAGGGGTTTTAAGTGTGCACTAAGGAGATAGAACCTACACCAGCCCTGGAGTATTACCTTGGGCACTTCTCTTCCCTCCCTCCCTCCCTCTCCCTTCTCTCTATTTGCTTCTCTTTTTCCTTTCTTTGCTTCCCAGACCAGGGGAAAATATTCATTTTGTTCAGAGCTGAAGTTTAGGTGTCTTATTTCTTCCGTCAACATTCGCCAAACTCTGTTTAATGTAGCCTGTACTATACCCAGTCTCTAGAATACACACGTGGAGAATTCAAAAGTGTTGACTTCAGGCATCTGTAGTGGGAGTCATAGTTTCGCGCACCACATCACAGTGTGAGAACAGCTAACAGAAACATAGGCAAGAGAGTTTGAGTCTGGATGGGAAATCAGGGCAGGCTTCTTGGAAGAGGCAACAACTTCCTTTAGCCCCTGGAAAGCAGGGAGGAGATCCTAGGGCTAACCAAAAGGCGCAGAAGGGTGGCATTCCAGACAGTAGTGTTCTAGAGATGTCCAACAAATGTCCCAAGCTTAGCGGCTTTAAAACAACAGCAATCATTTTGTGTGTGCCGTGACCACAGTGGGTCAGAATTTGGGGGTGGCCTGGCTGAGCAGGTGTCCTATCTTGTGGGTTTATGGTTGGCTGAAGGCCTGAGCGCCGTGAGGGACCACCTCCAGGGTGGCTCGCTCATGTGGCGGCTGAGTGGACAGTGGCTGTTGTGGGGGGATGGGGGAGGCCTCAGTTTCCCTCCAGGAGGGACAATTTTTCTACAGCGTTGTTTGACTGACTCAGTGTGCTCACAGCATGGCTGCCGACGTTCTCCGGAGAGGATGAGCCCGGGAGCAAGGCAGCTGCTGAGATACCTTCCGTGGCCGAGCCTCGGAGGCAGCGCACCTGCTCTGCGGCCCTGTCCTGCCGGACCCCATTCAGCGTGGAGAGGGACGACGCAACCTGAGGAGCCGGAAGTGCCCGCGCGGCCGTCTTGGCTGGGGCGACCCCGCGGGACGGTCCCTGCGCTCGGCTCGGAATGGTCAGAGACGATGCCGAATGGGCAGCGGCCGGCTGACTCGGCGAGGGCCAGGAGGCCGGCAGGGACGCAGTGAAAGGCGGCGAAGAAGGCGTCTCCAGGCTCTTCTTACCCAAATCTGCCAGCAAGGGCTGTCCAATGTGTTCAAAAAGCACCGTCCCTTCGCCCTGCCTCCGACCCAGGAAGTATTCTTTTTTTTCCCTCTCTGGGCTGTTTGGAAGGTCACGTTGAGTGACGCACGGCCCCGTCCCTCCTTTTCTACTGGGTTGCTTTCTGGCAGCTATTGGCGTGTCACAGGTCACCTTGGATGTCCTTCCACGACTGTTTATTAATCGGGATACTTTCCGTTGCAAATACAAAGAGGTCAACCAGTGAGAAGAGTTTCTCCACTCCTACAAATAACTGGAAAGGCCAGTGGTAGAGCGGCCTTCAGGTGTGGTTGGTCCAGTTTCTCCTTTGCAGGGGAGGCTCTGGCTCTGTGAGGTGTGCGTTCAGCCCTAGGTGGGTTTTGGTCCCAGCAGCAGGCACGGCTGTAGGAACGCCAGTTTTCCCATTACACTAGGAAGGGAAAAGCGTCTTTACCCTGGCGTCTGCTTTGGCCGCATGCCCATACTTGGGCAGCTGAGGTCGGTCAGGGTGGTGTCTTCATCTAGCCCACCCGCTGCGCCCTTGGAGCTGTGAGTCAACTCACTTTCCCCAGAGCACAGCGTCCTCCAAATGGAAAGCGGAGACTTGCTTGGAAGGCGGGAATTGGATGTGTCCCACCCAGACCTACTCGGCTCCTACATTTCGGCACCAAGTGCCAAGCCCGAGCCAGATACAGAGCCCGGGTCCCGGGCTGAAGTCAGGATGAGGACACAGTTCCTGGTCCCGAGGCAGGTGTGTGTCACTCCCTCTCCCCCAGAGCGAGTGCTCCCGAGGGAGGTGTTTCCTTTTCGCCTTCACATCCCTGACCTCAGAGCCTGGAGCAACCTGGTATTTAGTTTCTGTTGAGCAAACATCTACGGCAGAGACGGATGCATGTTCCATCCACCAGGCCATATAGGGGTTTCCTTCTGGCTCTAGGGAGTTTGGGTGGGGACAGGGGGTGTGGCCTGCCCTGTCACTCCTCTTTCTCCTCTTCCCTCTTCCAATTATGGCTCCCGGGTGAGAGACTAGGAAGGAAGAATGACATCATCGTGGAGAGTCCCTCGCATGCCCAGTGATGGGCAGAGGTGCTCTGACTTGCTCCAGGTTCCAAGGCTGGGACTACCTCTTGCTTGTTGTCCCCAGCAGCTGAAGTGCCCCTTGGGGGGCCTCTCACAGGGTGCCTCCCTTTACTATGCCTCTCCTCTGCTGAGGATGCCCTGGGAGCGTCGGGTGCCTGTCCCTGTTGCTTCTCCAGGGTCTCCTCCACCCCAGTCCTGTCTTCAACCTCTTTTCCCTCACCACCCACAGGACATTTTTCTTTAAGTATTTATTTATTTGTTTGAGAGGTCGAGTTACAGACACAGAGAGGAAGAGTTGGAGAAAAAGGCCTTCCATCCGCTGGTTCACTTCCTAGATGGCTGTAGCGGCCAGAGATGCGCTGATCTGAGCCAGGAGCCAGGAGACTCTTCCAGATCTCCCATGTGGGTCACTTGGGCCATCTTCTACTGCTATCCCAGGCCACAGCAGAGAGCTGGATTGGAAGAGGAGCAGCCGGGACTCGAACCAGCACCCATATAGGATGGAACACTGCAGGTGGAGGCTTAACCCACTATGCCACAGTGCTGGCCCCACCCATAAAACTTAAAAAAATTTTTTTATTTTGGCCGGCGCCGCGGCTCACTAGGCTAATCCTCCACCTTGCGGCGCCGGCACACCGGGTTCTAGTCCCGGTCGGGGCGCTGGATTCTGTCCCGGTTGCCCCTCTTCCAGGCCAGCTCTCTGCTGTGGCCAGGGAGTGCAGTGGAGGATGGCCCAGGTGCTTGGGCCCTGCACCCCATGGGAGACCAGGAAAAGCACCTGGCTCCTGGCTCCTGCCATCGGATCAGCGCGGTGCACCGGCCGCAGCACACCGGCCGCGGCGGCCATTGGAGGGTGAACCAACGGCAAAGGAAGACCTTTCTCTCTGTCTCTCTCTCACTGTCCACTCTGCCTGTCAAAAAAAAAATAAAATAAAAAAAATTTTTTTTATTTATCTGAAAGACAGAGAGAGACACAGAGAAAGGAAGAGTAAGAAAGTGAGAACATGAGTGAGAGAGAGAGAGAGAGAAAGAAGAAAAGAGGAAGAATAAGAATAAGAAGAATAAGAAGAAGAAGAAGAAGAAGAAGAAGAGAGAGAGAGTGAGAGCGAGCTTTTATTTTCCACTTTACTGATTCACTTTGCTGGGGTTGAACTGGGGCTGGATCCAGAAGCTGGAAATTCAATCCAGGTCTCCCATGTAGGTGGCAGGGACCCAGTTACTTGCACCATCACCGCTGCCTCCCAAGCTCTGCACTGGCAGGAAGCTGGAGCCAGGACGCAGTGCTGGGACTCGAACACAGGCTCTCTAGAGCAGGATGAGAGCGTCTTAACCGCTAAGCTGAAATGCCTGCGCCTGTTTTGCTGTAAGCTTTTCTGGGAGAAAGCTCTTATACCTGCAGCCTTTCCAGAAATCCCTAGGCCAACGAAACCCCCATTACAGAGATCCTGGAGCTATGACAGTAGCGATGTAGGACCTAAGGGTTAAGGAGACCTAAGGGTCATGGTTAGTTTGTCAAACTGTGCAGAATCTTTCATCCAGAGTGTGTTTGGGGTAATGATAATGATAATTTGGCAGAATCTGCTTTTCTCTCCTTCCTTCAGTAACACAGTCCCCGATTTTAGCTGGGCACGGGGCTACTTAAAGACTATATTTCCCAGCATTCCTTGCACCACATATAGCAATGTGCCTAAATGAGATGTAAGAGGAAGTGATGTGTGCAACTTTGGGGTCACACCCTTAAAGGAAGGAGGCGCTCCCACCACTTCCTCTTTTGATTCTCCCTGCCAGCCAGAGGGTGCCCTTGATAGGTCGCCATCTTTGACATGGTAGTTGAGGGCAAGGCCCTTATGATGGAGAGCAGTTTCCTAGAAGGTGCCCACACTGACCTCTGTGGCCTTCCTGGACTGCGAATGGTGGAATCTGGTTTTAGCATCTGTGATTCTGGGTCTCTCTCTCTCTTTTTAAAGATTTATTTATTTACTTGAGAGGCAGAATTACAGCCAGAAGGAAGGAGAGAAGGAGGGATAGAGAGAGGAAGAGAGGAAGAGAAGAAGAGAAGTCTTCTATCCACTGGTTCACTCCCCAATTGGCTGCAGTGGCTGGAGCTGAGCCTATCCGAAGTCAGGAGCCAGGAGCTTCCTCCAGGTCTCCCATGTGAGTGCAGGGGTCCAAGGACTTGGGCCATCTTCTACTGCTTTCCCAGGTCTTAGCAGAGAGCTGGATCAGAAGTGGAGCAGCCAGGACTAGAACTGGTGCCCATATGGAATGCCGGCACTGCAGGTGGTAGCTTTGCTTGCCACACCACAGTACTGGCCTCAGAAAAATATACTTTAAAAAGATGGACTGCTGAAGGGGTCAGATTCTCTAGGTAACGGCTGAAGAGGGACCTGCCATTGGGGTGGGGAAGGGCCAGGGTGCGGGCAGGGCATGGCTCAGGTGTGCCAGCTGCTCCCTGTGTTTCCCATGCCTGCTGCAGCCCCTTGGCGGCTGCTCCTAGGGAGGTGAGTGTAGGTGCATGGGTTGTAGAGACAGTCCCCACTGCCCTGGCTCTGGAAGGAAACCAAACGTTTTGCTCACTAATGTCTCTGTATTCTCCTTACCCTTCCCTGTCCCCTCCTGCCCACTCCAGTCCTGTCTGGTCATCCACCCTCCCTGCCCTTCTTTGGATTTAATTTGTTTCTTGAACTAATTTCCAAGGTGTGCAAGTTGAACAATATACATATCATGAATAGAACTGTTTTTGGAAATAGAAGAAATTTGTGAAATGATTTGAAACGGTAATGTACTCTACGAGGGTTGGTTTAAAAACAAAATGCCTGTTGTACATTTTCTTTAAAGATGTATTTATTTATTTGGAAAGTCAGAATTACAGAGAGAGATCTTCCATCTACGAGTTCACTCCCCAGATGGCGAGCACTGGGCCAGGAAGAAGCCAGGAGCTTCATCTGAGTTTCCCATGTAAGTAGCAGGGGCCCAAGCACTTGGGCCATCTTCTGCTGCTTTTCCCAGGCACATTAGCACGGAGCTGTATCGGAAGTGGAGCAGCCAGGACTCAAACCAGCACCCATATGGGATGCCAGTGTTTCAGGTGGCAGCTTTACCTGCTATGCCACAGTGCCAATCCCAACCTGTTGTACACTTGAAAAGGTATTTGGAAGTGCCTATGAAGGTTTTCACAGTGTGCATCTAATTTTCCTCAGTTATTTTTTAAAAAGAATTTATTTACTTATTTGAAAGGCAGAGTTAGAGAGAGGCAGAGGCAGAGGCTGAGGCAGAGGCAGAAAGAGAGGCAGAGGCAGAGAGAAAGAGAGAGAGGTATGGAGAGGTCTTCCATCCGCTGGTTCACTCCTCAAATGGCTGCAACAGTTGGAGCTAGATTGATTGGAAGCCAGGAGCCAGGACTTTCTTCTGGGTCTTCCACATGGGTGCAGTGGCCCAAGGACTTGGGCCATCTTTCCCAGGCCATAGCAGAGAGCTGCGGTGCCAGCATTCCGTATGGGCACTGGTTTGAGTCCTGGCTGCTTCACTTCTGATCCAGCTCTCTGCTATGGCCTGGGAAAGCAGTGGGAGATGGCCCAAGTGCTTGAGCCCCTGACATCCATTTGGGAGACCCAGAAGAAGCTCCTGGCTCCTGATTGACCCAGCTTCACCTTTGTGGCCATCTGGGGAGTGAACGTCTCTGCCTCTCTCTATCTGTTACTCTGCCTTTCAAATAAATAGATAAATAAATAAGGAAACATTCAAGGTCCTACAATGTGGTGCAGTGGGTTAGCTGCCCCTTGTGACACTGGCATTCCATGTTGAGGTACTGGGTTGAGTCCTGGCTGCTCATCTCCTGATTCAGCTTTCTGATGTACCTGAGAAGGCAGCAGAGGATGGCCCAGTGCTTAGGCCCTGCCATCCATATAGGAGTCCCCGATGGAGGTTTTTTTTGAAGATTTATTTATTTATGTGAAAGGCAGAGTTACAGAGAGGGAGACACACACACACACATATCTTTCATTGGTTGATTCACCCCTCCAAATGACAATGCTTGCTAGACCCTGTTAGGCTGAAGCCAAGAGCCAGGAACTCCATCCAGGCCTCCCACTGGATGTCAGGAGCCCAAGCACTTGGACTGTATTCTGCTGCTTTCCCAGGTGCATTAACAGGGAGCTGGACTGTAAGTGGAGCAGCTGGGACTGAAACCAGTGCTCACATGGGATACCCATTATCCCACACGGCACCCAAGGTCATGGCTTCTCTCTGTCCCACAGAATCCCCAAACTACTGGCCTTTGCCTACACAGACCAATGAGCTCTATCCACCAGGGATTGGGGCCCCATTTTCCTGCCAGGGGCCTTTTGGATATTTATAGCATCATTCCCTAGCCACACAAAATGATCAACTTAAAAGTTAGCCTGCTCTTGATTTGTTGAATTTCAAGTTCCACCTACAATTGCATGGGCAAGGCCAGATCAAGTGATGTTTTGGGTCTTACACACTCCTGGCCCTCTTCCAGTTTGTTTGACTCACCATATTCAAAGGAACTTGAATTCAAAGGCTCCACCCTTCTGTGAAGGTTCTGGGAAGTATAAATAGCAAAACGTGGGCTTTCCATTGCACTAGCTCGCTGAGAAAGACCCCACCAGAATGCTCTCCTTAGCTATCCGGGGTCAGAAGTGGGCGGTGGGGTAGTTAAAATCCTGCCTCCTTAGGATGTGACCTTGAGCAAGAGGGGAGTAGTGACAGCACTCCTACACTCTCTTGGGCTTGTTATAACAACTCCAATGTCAAACACTGCATGATACAGGCTCAGTCAACATCAGCTAGGATTCTTCTCCCAGTTGCATCTTGTGGTGATCATGAAATGGTTAGCACAGCCCCGTGGCACAGAAAGATCAGAGTGGTTCGGGCCTGTGGCTCCATTGGAAGCTTTGGAGACTGGCCCACCTCGGGCTTCCTCGGGTGTCTACGCAGAAGTCTACACGGCAGGCAGCTCCAGGGTTTCACTGAGGTCACCTCTGGAGCAGGGCAGGGGTAACCCTTTCACCACCCCTACAATGATTCGTTCTGCTTCCCACCCCTTGAAAGCAGATGATAGCTCAGCACTTGGCGTGAGCAGTAGGGGAAGAAGATGACTTCTTCCTGGAATAGGGCAGCAGGAGTTTTGTCTTGGGTGACGGAGTGGGACCCAAAGCCCTTCTGGGTGTTGTTTTGCTTCTAGCGGGGACAAAGGTGGAAACGAATGGCCAGGGTTGATGGCCAGTGCCACAGGCCCGGTCTGGAGAGAGGGTAAAGCCAGGGCCTTGGTAGCCATGCTCATGTGTTTTGGTTTTTTTTCCCCTCCAGTTATATTGCCTGTACAAATAGGGCAGCAATAATAACAACATGAGAAAAAATCCATGGTCCCACCAGTGTCACATGTGGGCCACTCAGCTTGGACTCGTGGGCCACTCAGCTCGGACTCGTGGGCCACATTCTTGGTCAGATACTGCTTCCCACCCTCTCTCCATGGGCGCCATGGGATTCTGTACCAAGGTTTTTCCAGATGACATTTTTAGCACAAAGAGATTTCATATCCTTGCAAGACTTAGAATTCTTTTAAAAATTTTATTTGAATAGCAGAGTTACAGAAAGGGAGAGAGAGAGAGGGAGAGAGAGGGAGAGAGAGGGAGAGAGAGAGGGAGGGAGAGAGAGAGAGAGGGAGAGAGAGAGGGAGGGAGAGAGAGAGAGAGAAAGTGAGAAAGTCTTCCATCCACTTTTTCACTCCCTAAATGGCCACAAGGGCTGGGGCTGGGCCAGGCTGAAGCCAGGAGGCAGAAGCTTCTCCCTGGTCTCCCATGTGAGAGTGCTGGAGCCCAAGCGCTTGGGCCCGTCTTCTGCTATTTCCCAGGTTAGCATTAGTGGAGAGCTGGATGGGAAGTGGAGCAGCCAGGACTCGAACCGGTGCCCATATGAGATGCTTGCACTGCAGGCAGCAGCTTAACCTGCTACGCCACAGCACCGGCCCCCTTTGCAAGGTTTGGAGCAGAGCAGTAGCGCTGTCCATATTGTGTGTGTGTGTGTGTGTGTTTTGTTTTTTGTTTTTTGACAGGCAGAGTGGATAGTGAGAGAGAGAGAGAGACAGAGAGAAAGGTCTTCCTTTTGCCATTGGTTCACCCTCCAATGGCTGCCCCGGCCGGCGCGCTGCAGCCGGCGCACTGTGCTGATCCGAAGGCAGGAGCCAGGTGCTCCTCCTGGTCTCCCATGGGGTGCAGGGCCCAAGCACTTGGGCTATCCTCCACTGCCTTCCCTGGCCACAGCAGAGAGCTGGCCTGGAAGAGGGGCAACCGGGAAAGAATCCGGCGCCCCAACCGGGACTAGAACCCGGTGTGCCGGCGCCGCAAGGCAGAGGATTAGCCTAGTGAGCCGCGGCGCCCGCCTTGTATTGTGTTTTGAAAGGCGTCTCTGGCTGCTGGGTTGGAAATTGACCTGGGAGGGAGGGCAAACGTGGAAGCCGTAGGATGTGGAGGAGGCTACTGCAATAGTCCAGGCAGGATGCTGATGGCTTCCATGATGTTGGTAGTAGCAGAGCTGGTGAGATGCGGTCACAGCTGGGCAGTGTTTAAAGCCAGTGCCGTGAGTTCTGATGGCTTTGGGTTGGGGCAATTGGAAGGACAAATCGGAGATGAGACAGACGGAACTGCACCGTGGTACTGTGGTGTCCTGGTAGGTAGATATCCTGCATGGGGAAAGGCGGGAGCCACAAGTAATCTGGGCAAAACACCCTGTAGCCCTTTTAGAACAGAGAACAGGGGGTCAGTGGGGGCAGTGCTCTGGGGCCGGCTCCCACTCACCTCCCTACACCCTCCAGACAGTCTCTGTTCGGCTCCCAGGTTCTGGCAAGGTCTGAGGTTTTCCTGCCTTGTCCCTTCTCTCCCTCACCCCCAGAAGAGAACTGATAGAGCCAGATAGATGACAACTCCTTAACATGTGGTCCAAGACAGGAGGTCACTTAAAAAGCTCACGCAAGGGGCTGATGCTGTGGTGTAGCAGGTTCGAGTTTTGGCTGCTCCACTTCCGATCCAGCTCCCTGCTAATGTGCCTAGAAAGCAATGGCTTTCCAGCCAATGGAAGACTTTTCTCTTTTTCTACTTTTGCCTCTTCCTTTCTGTAACTCCACCTTCCAAATAAATAAATACATGTTAAAAAAAGAAAAAAAAGAATCACTTTCTTTTTAATTTTTTTTTTATTTAAAGATTTATTTATTTCTCTGAGAGGCAGAGTTACAGAGACAGAGTGAGGTTTTCCATCCACTGGCTCATTGGCCACAACGGCTCCTGGCTGCCAATCTGAAGCCAGGAGCCAGAAACTTCTTCCAGGTTTCCCATGTGGGTGCAGGAGCCCAGGCACTTGGGCCATCTTTTACTGCTTTTCCAGACCATAAGCAGGGAGCTGGATAGGAAGTGGAGTTACCAGGACTAGAACTGGTGCCCATATGGGATGCCGGCACTGCAGGCAGTGGCTTAACCCACTATGCTACTGTGCCAGCCCCCTTTGCAGGGTCTCCAGCAGAGCAATGGCACCATCCTGGTTTAAGGGGTTTGTTAGACAACTAGTGGGCATTAGCAAAGACTGAGCTCTGAGTTATTCCTTCAAAGGCCAGGGAGGAGGAGAGGAAAATTGAGAAATGGAGAAGGGGGGCCCGGAAGGGAGAGGAGGATGAGTTGGGGGGTGTGCGTGGGTCCTGAGGGCCGTGTGCACTTCCCAGTTCCAGGACAGACCAGGCAAAGGGCCAAAGCTGCTGCTGCTGCTGAATCACTCAAGATCGGGGAAGTGACACTGGGCTGACTTGGAGGGGACCGGCGTTGGGGCAGTGGGGTAGGGTGGGGCTCGCGCTCAGCTGGTGTGTGCAGGGAGAATGAGAGAACAGGACACAGCGAAGTTGTGAAGTGGGCCAAAGGGAAGCTGGAAATGCAAGGGAAGCAGTGACTGATGCGAGAAGTGGAGTCAAGGAAATGTTTGCTTTCTCATTAAGAGCAATCTCTTCCTTCTCACAAGAATACCAGATTTCTGGGGATTGGTGCCAGGAACCCCCATGGGTACGAGACTCTACAGATTCTCAACTCCCCTTTAATGTAAGAGTGAGTACTTAGAACCCATGCATACCTCCTGTTTGCTTCAAATCATCTCTAGATAACAAATAATGCTTAATACAGGGGATATTCTATGTATGTAGCTGTTAGGCTGTATTGTGTAGGGACTCAGGGCAAGAAAAAGTCTGTACATGTTTAGTGACTTTGCATATTTTAAAAATATGTGCATATTTATTTGAAAGGCAGAGTTGAGAGAGAGATCTTCCATCTGCTGGTTCACTCCCCAAATGGCTGCAACAGATGGAGGTGGACCATGCTGAAGCCAGGAGCCCAGAACTCCTTCAGGATCTGTAGAGCCAGGGGCCCATTGCTTTCCCAGGTGCAGTAGCAGGAAGGTGAAATTGGGAACAGAGCTAGGACTCAAGCTCAGGCCCTCTGATATGGGATGTGGGCATCAGAAGCTGTGCCTTACAACTGGAGGCCTCTGTCCTCCTTTTTAAGGTTAATATTCCATTCTGTGCACTCATGCATACCACATTTTGCTTATTCATTCATTCATCAACAGATACTTGGCTTGCCGCTATATTTGGCTATTTCCAGTTATACTGCTATCAACACGGGTGTGCAAATACCTCCTGGAGCCCATGCTGTCCAGTCTTGATGTGGGATTGCTGGATCATATGATAACTTACTTTTAGTAGATTTGATCTGGGGCCAGCACTGTGGCATAGCAGGTAAAGCCACTGCCTACAGTGCCGGCATCCCATATGGGCGCCGGTTTGTGCCTTGACTGCTCCACTTCCCATCCAGCTCTCTCTTCTCTATGGCCTGAGAAAGCAGTAGAAGATGGCCCAAGTGCTTGAGCCCTTGCACCCCCATGGGAGACCTGGAGGAAGCTCCTGGCTCCTGGCTTCAGATCAGATCAGCCCAGCTCCGGCCATTTGGGGAGTGAACCAGCGGATGGAAATCTCTCTCTCTCTCTCTCTCTCTCTGCCTAACTTTGCCTTTTTTTTTTTTTTGACAGGCAGAGTTAGACAGAGAGAGAGAGAGAGAGAGAGGTCTTCCTTCTGTTGGTTCACCCCCAAAATGGCTGCTAAGGCCAGCGCACTGCGCCGATCTGAAGCCAGGAGCCAGGTGCTTCCTTCTGGTCTCCCATGCGGGTGCAGGGCCCAAGCACCTGGGCCATCCTCCACTGCCTTCCTGGGCCACAGCAGAGAGCTGGACTGGAAGAGGAGCAACCGGGACAGAACTGGCGCTCCAACCGGGACTAGAACCCAGTGTGCCGGTGCCGCGGGCAGAGGATTAGCCTAGTGAGCCACGGCGCTGGCCCTAACTTTGCCTTTTAAATAAATAAATAAAATAAATCTTAAAAAAGCAGATTTGATCCATTTTGTAGAAGCTGTACCATTCTCCATTCCCACCAATAGTACACAGGGCTCCAATTTCCCCACATTAACACTTGTTTTCTGTGTGTTTTTCTGAAAGTTGAGTACCGTGGAATCTCACACTCTTGTGGGTGTGAGATACTGTGGTTTGATTTTCATTTCCCTAATATTTGGTGACATTTAACACCTTTCAACATTCAACATGTGCTCTCTGGCCCTTTGCTCATGTTTCAATTTAGGCTGCTTGTTTTTTGTTTTAGGAGTTTGGTATATATTGCTGACATCAACTCCATATCAGATATATGATCTACAAATGCTCTCTCCCATTCTATGGGTTGCCTTTTAACCCTACTGATGGTGTCTTTTGATGAACAAAAGCTATTTAGTCTTTTTTTAAAGATTCATTTAATTTTTTTATTTTTACTTTTTTTTGACAGGCAGAGTGGACAGTGAGAGAGACAGAGAGAAAGGTCTTCCTTTTTCCGTTGGTTTACCCCCCAGTGGCTGCCGCAGCCGGCGCGCTGCGGCCGGCGCACTGCACTGATCTGAAGCCAGGAGCCAGGTGTTTCTCCTGATCTTCCATTTGTGTGCAGGGCCCAAGCACTTGGGCCATCCTCCACTGCACTCCCTGGCCACAGCAGAGAGCTGGACTGGAAGAGGAGCGATCGGGACAGAATCTGGCACCCTGACTGGGACTAGAACCCAGTGTGCCGGCACCGCAGGCGGAGGATTAGCCTATTGAGTCATGGCGCCACCCAGATTTTATTTATTTGAAAGAGTTACAGAGAGAGCTAAAGAGAGAGAGAGAGAGAGAGAGGTCTTCCATCCACTGGTTCACTCCCTGGATGGTTGCAATGGCTGCAGCTGTGCTGATAAAAAGCCAGGAGCCAAGTGCTTCTTCCTGGTCTCCCATGTGAGTGCAGGGGCCCAAGACTTGGGCCATCCTCCACTGCACTCCCAGGCCACAGCATAGAGCTGGACTGGAAGAGGAGCAACCGGGACTAGAACCTGGCACCCATATGGGATGCCAGTGCGGCAGGCAGAAGATTAACCAAGTGAGCCATGGCGCCGGCCCTTGCTGCATTTTTGATCCAGCTCTCTGCTGTGACCTGGGAAAGTAGTGGAAGATGCCTCAAGTTCTTGGGCCCCTGCACCTGAGTGGGAGACCTGGAAGAAGCTCCTGGCTTTGGGCTTTGGATCGGCACAGCTCCAGCCTTTATGGCCATCTGGGGAGTGAATCAGTGGATGGAAGACCTCTCTCTCTCTCTGCTTCTGCCTCTCAGTAACTCTGCCTTTCAAATAAATAAATAAATAAATAAATCTTTTTTTTTTTAAAGAGATGGTGGGTTATTGTTTAAAGTCCTGTGTTGCTTATTTATCTTCTGTCTGGTTGTTTTCTCCATTATTGGGAATGGGGTGTTGAAGTCTCCAGCCATTATTGTAAAACTGTCTATTTATATCTTCATTTATGTTTTTTTATGTAAAATTTATCTATTTATTTGAAAGGCAGAGTTACAGAGAGGCAGATGCAGTGATTGGGTTCAATTCTTGCCTCTGCTGTCAAGTCCTGGTTTCTAATGCACACCCCTGGGGGAGGGCAGCAAAGGATGGCTCAATTATCTGAGTTCCTGTTGCTCATGTGGGAGACCCAGATGGAGTTCTGGGATGCTGGCTTTGGCCTGGCTCAGCCTTGGTGATTGAGGGCATTTGAGGAGTGAACCAGTGAATGGAAGATTTCTCTTTGCCTTTTCAATAAAAAAACTACCTGCTTCCTGTCTGTAGCAGGTGCTGTGGTTGCACATCCCATTGCCATTTTTTAAAAAAGATTTATTTTATTTGTTTGAAAGATAGGGAGAAGTAGAGAGAGAGAGAGAGAGAGAGAGAGAGAGAGAGGTCTTCCATCTGCTGGTTCACTCCCCACATAGCTGCAATGACCAGAGCTGAGCCGATCCGAAGCCAGGAGCCAGGAGCTTCTTTTGGGTCTCCCTTGCAGGTGCGGGGGCCCAAGGACTTGGGCCATCCTCTGCTGCCTTCCCAGGCCACAGCAGAGAGCTGGATCAGAAGTGGAGCAGCCAGGGACTCGAACCAGTGCCTATATGGGATGCTGGCGCTGCGGGGCCGGGGCTTTAACCCACTGTGACAAAGTGCCGGCCCCCCATCGGCATTTAACATTCTCATGCAAACTGCTCAGATTTCCAGCTGGCAATCCCTGCAGTTAATTTCCTGAAGGCTCTCACTGGCTCCAGGAACCTCCTCTGCCTGGGTGCGGGCAGGCTGAGAGGACCAGGGAGTTGAGGCTTCCCTGGGGAGCAGCCCTCAAGCAAAGCTGCTGTCAATCGTGGAAGGGACCTGAGCGCTGTGCCTCTCAGGTGGATTAGCCTGAGCTGTGCTCCCTATCGGCTTCCAGACTTCCTCAGTGTACAGAGTTGTCCATGTGACAACTGTCTCATCAAACTCCTTTTCTCCCCATTTCCTTGCCAGTATTTCCTGGGTCACCTTCCAAATCAGTGGCTAGCACTTGAATCCTTGTTTTGGGGGGAACCCAAGCTAAGGTTCTGTGGAGTGGGGTGGGAGGGGACCAGTGGGAAGGTGTGACTGGCCAATCAAGAGACATGGGCATACCCACCTGTGGTCACTTGGCCAGGTGCATGCCCCCGAGGGAGCCTCCGCCAGCCGAACGCCATTCTGAGACTTTGCCTGTGTCTACAGGGCATGGCCAGTTGGGGCAAGAGGAGGCCTTGGTGTCTGAGTTAGGGCGGCCTCCTGTTGCTCAGAGTGGGAGAACTTTGACCAAAGCCAATGCAGCTTTCCTGCTAACTTACAGCCTCACAGCCTGGTTGGTCTCCTCCTCCTCCTCCTCTCCCTCTCTTCTTCATTCTTCTTCCTTCCTTGATTTATTTATTTATTTGAAAGTCAGAATTAAAGAGAGGGAGAGGGAAAGGGAGAGGTGGAGAGAGAGACAGAGACAGAGACAGAGACAGAGACACAGAGAGGTCTTCCATCCGCTGCTTCACTCCCCAAATGGCTACAACAACTGGGCTGGACCATGCTAAAACCAGGAGCCAGGAGCTTCTTCCAGATCTCCCATGCAGGTGCAAGGGCCCAAGCACTTGGGCCATTTTCCGCTGCTTTCCCAGGCCATAAGCAGGGAGCTGGATAGGAAGTGGAGCAGTTGGAACTAGAACCAGTGCCCATATGAGATGCTGGCACTGCAGGTGGTGGCTTTACCTGCTATGCCACAGCGCTGGGTCCCTGGTTTCTTCTTACCTTAGGCCTTATTTCCCTTCTCCTCTGACATTTACCTGCTAACGGGCAGGTGGACGTTGTCTGTTGGCATTTCTTCTCTCTGATGACAAAGTCACTTTTCGTATGGAGGTATTAGATGCAAAAAGAATCTGTAGAAGAACATTAAAAGCATCCTGTGGCAAATTAAAGAGAGACACAAGTTTTTTTGGACACAGTTCTCATTGAGAGATGAGATCTGCATGTCTCTCCTTGGTTGTGGATAACCTCTGGGACGGCTTGAGCAGTAGAATGTGGCAGAAGCGGTACTGTCCGTTTCCAGATTAAAATCCAAAGAGACTGGAAACTTTCCCATCCTGCCTTATGGAAGGAACGCTCGCTCTGAAAATGCAGCCAGCGTGCTGGGAGAAGCCAGAGCCATCGGAGAGGGCACAGGCAAGGGGCTCCAGGGGACAGCTCCTGCAGCAGGCAGCAAGGCACCAGCCGTGAGCGTGACTGGGAGATGGGAAGCCCGAGTGAGAAGAGTCTGGCCCTGGTTCCTGATCTGACTGCAGTCATGTGAAAGACTCCAGAGAGAACTTCTGAGGTCAGGCAGTTCACAGCACCGTGAGTGAGAAACTGCTGTTTTCAGCTGCTAAGTTTGGAATGGTTGCTGTGCAGCTATAGATAACTGGAACTTACTCACAGTCCTCCCAATTTGGAAATAGCTGATTTTGTTTTGCCTGCATACACACACACACATATATATGTATATGTACATATGGAGATTTATGTATTTGAAAGAGTGACACACACACACACACACACAGAGACAGAGAGACGGAGAGATTTTCTAGTTTACCCTCTAAATGCCTTCAACATCCAGGGTTGGACCAAGCTGAAGTCAGGAGCCTGGAACTCCATCTGGGTCTCCCATATGGGTGGCAGGAACCCAGCCACCTTCTGCTGCTTTCCCAGGTTCATCAGCAGGAAGCTGGATCAGAAGTGGGGTAGCTGGGACTCAAATAGGCACCATGATATGGGATGTGGGCTTAACACACTTAACATGCTGAGCCACGATACCTGTCTTCAACACACATATATCTTTTTTTAAAAGAATTATTTTATTTATTTGAAAGAGTTACAGAGAGAGGTAGAGTGAGAGCGAGAGTGAGAGAAAATCTTTCATTGCACTGGTTCACTCCCCAAATGACTGCAATGGCCAGACCTGGGCCATCCAGAGCCAGGAGCCAGAAGCTTCCTCTGGGTCTCCCACACGGGTGCAGGGGCCCAAGCACTTGGGCCATCTTCCACTGCTTTCCCAGGCCATAGCAGAGAGCTGGGTTGGAAGTGGAGCAACCGGGACTCAAACCGGCGCCCATATGGGATGCTGGTGCTGTAGGCTGCAGCTTTACCCACTACACCACACTGCCAGCCCCTGCAAAGCATCTTGTTGAGCGACATAGAGACTGGCCTTCCATACTGATTTGATCCACATGCATACTTCAGATACACACTCCAGGAGCCCCACCCCGATCCATTCAGCTTTGTTTTTTTTCTTTACTTTAAAAGCATTGAAACAATTTTGGGAGGGGGAGATTGACAGTCGCGGTGTGTATTCATAGGGTACAGTGTGCAATGTGAACTGATATCATCAGACGAATCAGCATCTCCCCCACTGCAATTGACCTACCCTAGAAGCAAACAGGTGACAGATGGCACCTTTTGGATAGTGATCTTGGTGGTTTGGGCCAGGAAGCGGGGTCAGGAGGGAGAGGGGGCTGTATGCAGTCCCAGGAGTGAGGTCAGGCATGGCCTGGTGCTCACAGGGCCTCCGCCCTCTTCCTTTGGGTCTTTGCAGACTTCTGCTTCCTACTTCTCTATTTTTGGTCTGCCTGGCTTTGGTGGCTTCCTTGAAGTGGCTCAGTGGAGCCTACGACCTCAAGACTCTCACTCCTTCCAGGCCCCTGGCTCTTCCAGCCATGACTTACAGGATCCTTCTGCTAACAGGTGCACCTGGGGCTTGGGGTGGGGGAGGGAGTGGGGTTGAGGGGCTCAGGGTGGAGGAGGGGAATTTTTTGTTTTTGTGGGTGCTGAGAGATGAGTATGTCGGGGTTGGATGTTGCAGGCAAAGGGGATTTGGGGGAGGGTGATGGATGGAGGACCATCAGAGCGTAGAGTGAGAGCAAGGTGGGATGGCCAGGAGGGGCAGAGACGGTGCAAGGCCATTTGGTTGGTCCCTTCACCTCTCATATCAGGAAACAGAGGCCCAGAGAGGTGAGGTGAGCTACCCATGGGTGCACAGCTGCTGGATTCTTCTGCTGTGGTGTTTCTTTTTGGATGCCACCAGACCCCGCCACCTCCCACTGGTCCCATTTCCCAAGGACCCGAGTATGGATGCTTGTTGAATGACAGATGATTCAAAATGATTCCTGTTTCTCTTTATGCCCATGTTTTGTTGGGGAGGGGCAGTGGGGAATGGGTCACAAAGGGAAGGAAATGATTGGAGCCACGTAGGAAGGAAATTGTCAAACAGAGTAAAGCTGTAGGAACTTGACCGTTGGGCAAGTCACTGGGGTGCTGGTACCAGTGGAAGAGCTCCTTGGTGTGCTCTCAGAGGCTGGCTGAGTCCACCCCACGCTGGTCTCCGGAGGCTATGAGCCAGGGTTGGAGATGGAACATGGGCAAATCCACTCCATGATGGAGGAACCCTCGTTCTGTGAAACGCTGTCTTCCACCACCCTCCGGAACCCCATTTATCTCACTAACAAACCTGTATTCAAAAAGAATTGTACTCAGCAATCCATTTCTGAATTCCCTTAACAAAGTTACAGGATACTTCACCAAGTCCTTGGAAAAGTGGAACTGAAAGAGAAGTTTTGGGGGTGCAAAAAATTTTGAAATCTGTGCATAGTTTTTTTTTTCTTTTTTCCATGAGCTTCCTGGAGCCTCTTGGCCTACAAAGGCTGAAACATTTGCTATCTGGGCTTCTATAGAGAGGAGGGCAGGAGGTGTAGACTTCCCAGGCCGGGGCTGGAGAAGCTGGACTGGAAGGTGCCCGGAGCAGGCAGGTGCACCCTTCCTGTACTGATCCTCGCCCCTTGTTCTCCCTCCAGCCGTGGCCTTGTGTCATGGGTTCAACCTGGAGACTGAGAACACCATGACCTTCAGCAGAAACGAGAAGGGCTTCGGGCAGAGCGTGGTCCAGTTTGAAGGCTCCCGGTAAGCATCTTGCACAGAGTCCCCTCCCTCACGCACTTAATCTCTGAGACTTAAATTCATGTGGAAAACAAATCAATTAAAAAAATTACTGGGGTTGGCACTGTGGCGTAGTAGGCTAAGCCTTCACTTGCAGTGCCGGCATCCCATATGGACACTGGTTTGAGACCTGGCTTCTCCTCTTCCAATCCAGCTCCTTGCTATGGCCTGGGAAAGCAGTAGAAGATGGCCCAGGTGTTCGGGCCCTTGCACTCACATGGGAGACCCAGAGGAAGCTTCTGGCTTCTGGCTTTGGATTGGCCCAGCTCTGGCTGTTGCAGCCATTTGGGGAATAAACCAGCAGAAGGAAGACCTTTCTCTCCATCTCTCCCTCTCTCCGTCTGTAACTCTGCCTCTCAAAAAAATAAGTAAAATCTTAGAAAAAAATTACTGATTTTGAAAGGCAGAGTGACAGAGAGTAGAGAAAAAATCTTCTATTCACTGGTTTCACAATCCCAAATGATCACAAAAGCCAGGGCTGGACCAGGCTGAAGCCAAGAGCCAGGAGCTCTGTCCAGGTCTCCCATGTAGGTGGTGAGAATTTGAGTACTTGGGCTCATCTTCTGCTTCCCAGGTGCAGTGGTAGGAAGCAGAGTAGCTGGGATTCGAACTGGTGCTCTGATGTGGGACACAGGCGTTCCAAGTGGCAGCCCTAGGCTGTCTTGTGTTGATTTTTTAGACTGGGTAATAGTCTATAAAAGGATGTTATGAGTCAAATCCTCTTTCTCACCCTCCTCCCACAGTTCCCTTCCCAGGAGGGAGGCTGGCTGATTGTTTCTGGTGTGTTCCCCTAGAGAGATTCCACACCTGCAGAGGTCACCTCCCTTACCCGACCCTGCACGCACTTGGTCGCTTATGTTCCCTGTGCGTGGCAGCCTGCCTGTTGCAGGCACCTCTGTTTGTACATGACTTTTCCTGGGCACGGCCCCGCCCACTTGTCACTTGCTTGTGCTGCTACCGTGGCCAAATCAAGTAGCTGTGACAGCGATTTCACAGCAGGCAAGGGCCTAAAATGCTGACCTTCATAGAAATAACATTTACGGCAGGGATAATTACCTTCATTTTTAAAAAAGATTTATTTTATTTATTTGAAAGACAGAATTACAGAGAGATGTAGAGCCAGAGAGAGAGAGAGAGAGAGAGGTCTCCCATCTGCAGGTTCACTCCCTAAATGGCCGCAACAGACAGAGCTGAGCTGATCCGAAGCCAAGAGCCAGGATCTTCTTCCAGGTTTCCCATGCAGGTGCAGGAGTCCAAGAACTTGGGCCATCTTCCACTGCTTTCCTAGGCTATAGCAGAGAGCTGGATCAGAAATGGAGCAGGGGCCGACGCTGTGGCGTAGTGGGTAAAGCTGCCACCTGCAGTGCTGGCATCGCATGTCCTTGCTGCCCCACTTCCAATCAAGCTCTGCTATGGCCTGGGAAAGCAGTGGAAAATGTCCTGGGTCCGTGAGCCCCTGCACCCACGTGGGAGACCCAGAAGCTCCTGGCTTCAGATTGGCACAGTACTGGCTGTTGCGGCTAATTGGGGATTGAACCAGTGGATGGAAGACCTTTCTCTCTCTGCCTTTTCTTCCCTCTCTGTGTAACTCTGCCTTTCAAATAAATAAATAAATAAATAAATCTTAAAAAAAAAATAAAGGAAGTGGAGCAGCCAGGACTCGAACTGGTAGTACCTCACAGCAAACTGGGGCAAGTCTCAGTTCCCATCCTGCACCCCTCCCCCCACCTTAATCTGACTCCATCAGATGTAGGTGTAAAGAGATAAAGATAAAGGCAGAAAGTGCTTGCACCCTAGTCTGTCAGGAGGCGGGACTGCGGTTCACTATTGCTTTGCAGTCAATCTCTCTGAGGATTCTTATTTTATTTATTTGAAAGACACACACACACCCACACACACACACACAGATATCTCCCATCTTCTGGTTCACTGCCCAAAAAACTCCAACAGCTAGGGCTGGGACAAGTTGAAGCCAAGAGCCAGGAGCTCAGGGCAGGCTTCACACAGAGTGGCAGGGACCTGAGTATTTGCCTCCCAGGGAGCGCATTAGCAGGATGTTGGAATGGGGAACAGAGCCAGAACTCAAAGCCAGGCCCTTGGATCTGGGATGTCAGCATCCCAAAAGGCATGTTAATCGCTCTGCTGAACACCTGCCCCTAGATCTCTTCTTAGTGGATGCAGGGATTATTTCCACACTTTAGTGGCATGGACAATGCTGTCATCTTGCACATGAACAAGCATGTTTGGAAGTCAGTCCCTGGAATTGGGATTGCTGGGTCGAAGGGCTATGCATGTCTATGCAATGTTCATAGATCCTTCACCCCCAAGATATCTGGTGTAGGAATTTAGGAGGGCGCCTGCTTCCCCAGCCCTTTGCCATGCATCCTGCGCTTTGCCATCGAGTAGAGGAGAGAGGTGGTATTGCAACGCACAGGTTTCCTCTGGCTGTGAGAGCGGTGTTTCCTTTCCCTTGAACACCTGTTTCTGATCCGTTGCTCGTTTTTTGACTGTTTTGCCCTTCCTGGTTTGTAGGAGCGCTGAGTACTCTATCGGGTCTGCACTGGATTTAACCAACAGCATGATAGGTTTTTGTCGCTTTTGAATGACCTCTGGGTTCTGTGTCATTCTTAGCAAGATCTTCTTCATTCTCAGACTTAACATTTTCCCATTTTCTTCCCCCTTCAAGGCTGGTTCTCCTTCCTGTTGTGGAAATTGAGGAATTGGTATGCAGGTCGGGGCAGAACTTCTCATGTTTTTTTCCTTCTCTCACGTCTGTTCCTGCCTCTTCCCCAGGGTGGTGGTTGGAGCTCCCCAGGAGATAACGGCTCCCAACCAAACAGGTGGCCTCTACCAGTGTGACTACAGCTCGAACTCGTGCGATCCCATCCAGCTGCAGGGTGAGCCCTGCACCTGTCCCAGCCCAGGGCTGGGACCCACCTGTGTGCACATACCTGGACTTACCTGGCATTCCTGAGTTCTGGGGGTGCAGGGGTCTGCTCCCCAGCCTCTGTTCTGTCTGCAGAGTCCCCCAGATACCCTCAGGAAGCCCCCCTTCCCATGACCCTGGGTGTCCCAGGGGACCCCTGCCCAGCCTTTCATCCCCCTGAGGGTGATTGTGCGCATATCTGTCCCCCAGTACCCCCCGAGGCTGTGAACATGTCCCTGGGCCTGTCCCTGGCGGCCTCCACCAGCCCCTTTCAGCTGCTGGTGAGTTGTCTTGGAGGGCACTCAGGGGGAGGTGTGGGGACCCGGGCTGTGGGCCTGGGGGCCTTGTGGAGGTGCCAGGGTGAAGGAAAGGACAGAAGCAGGGGCGGCTCCTTCCATGGGCACCCTTCCCCCTCCCCCCAGGCCTGCGGCCCTACTATGCACCAGTTTTGCAAAGAGAACACGTATGTGAATGGCCTCTGCTTCCTGTTTGGATCCAACCTGCTGCAGTCACCCCAGAGGGTCCCAGAGACCCTCAGAGGTAGGTCGCTGGAGTGCAGGGGCAGGGGTGGGGTGGGGTAGGAGCTAGCTGAGGCCTGGCTGAGGTCTGGAGGTGAAGGTGAGGGTGGGGGAGCCAAGTTCCATCAGACAGGGGTCCAGGGGAGGTGCTAGGGTCCTACACTTTCAGGAAAGTCCTCATGCAGCCACTCACCTCGGCGTGAGGAGCAGACAAGTTCTCACAGATGTCCTGATCATTGTCATCTGAGTAAGGCCTGAGCCTCCCAACCTTGGTCTTTGATGGTCTCCATGGTGCAGCCCCCACCTACCTCCAAGATCCCCCCAGCTCTTGCACTGCTCCAGCTGCTCCAAGAAACCACTCCAGCTGTGCCTGCCCCAGGGCCTTTGCACTGGCTCTTCCCTTCTCCCAGCATGCTCTCCCCCAGTTCTCAGTGGACAACCCGTCATTGCCATCTGAGCTCAGATGTCACCTTTCTGAGGAGGCCTTTCCTGTGTGGCTTTCTAATCGTTTCCACCATCACTTCCTGCCACACTGCTCTATTCTACCATCTTTCTAGCTATGTATTCGCGCATGTCCTTCCTTCTGTAACAGAGGGGATATTGTCTAAGCTTGTTCACTGCTATATGCCCTGTAGCAGAACCAATCACCCCTGACCTCAGTGGTGTAAAACCACCAATACTCATGATCTCAAGATTTCGCTAAGTCAGGAAGCTGGGGATGGCTTAGCCCCTGCCTCCGCCTCAGCTTCAAAGTCTCTTGTGAGCCTGAGGTCTGGTTGTCCAGACAAGGTTTTGGTCTCAGCTGAAGGCTTGACTTGGCGAAGATCTCCAGTCTACCCTGTGGTGTTGCATAGGGGGGTCCTGGTTCCTCCCTGGCCACGTGGACCTCTCCATAGCTCACAAAGTAGACCTGGGTCCCGACAGAGTGAACCAGAGAGAGTGAGAGCCGGAGAGAGTCGACCCCTGAGACAGGAGCCACAGTCTTTTCATAACCTAATAGCGGGAATGACGTCTTTTGGCTTCTGCCATGATCTGTCCTTTCAAAATCAGTCAACAAGTTGCAGCTCACACTTGTGCATGGAGGTGGGAATCTTGGGGGACCACCCTCGGGGGTGCCTACCACACCCCTGCTCCCCAAACATTTGTTGATTGAAAAAGCAGGTGAGTGAGTGCATCTCCCCAAGGGCCTTCTTCAAGTGGCTTTTGTTCAACTGTGAGGCCATCTTTATCCTTGTCTCCAACTTGACTCTGGAACCCAAGTAGATGTCCCAAAGTAGATGGGTCCCCTTTCCCAAGCTCTGCTCCTCCATCCACAGAGAATACAGGGTTCTGTGCTGGCACCGACTTTGGCAGCGTCTTGCTGGTTGTCTGTCGGCTTTGCGTGACCCATCCTCCCATCCGGGCTCCTGAGGATCTCTCTAGCCACCTACGGAGCCGCAGCTCCTGTCATTACATTTTCTCCAGGAGTTTGGGGTCTCCCCTTTTGCTAAATTGAACATGTGTGTGCTACCTGGACCCTAGTGTTGTGGGCTAGGCTGAGCCTAAATTAATTTTCCAGCCTCTTGTCTTTTACTTGGAGAAGAATTCTAAGTCCGGGCACAAACACGACCTGCAGTGTGACTGGCTTTATTTACGAAGTGAGAAAAATACACAGGCATTGGGAGCAGCAAGCCACAGAATCGGGTAGCAGTCACGAGGCCCCTCCCTCTCCCCTTCACCCCGGCCACCTTCTCTCCCTCTGCCCCCGACGCCTTGAGCGGCTCCTCCAGTCTTTTCTGCGTCTCCCCCCACCCCACCCTGTTCCACAATTCTTCATCCCTGGAGGTCTGGCTTCTGTCCACCTCGCACACACCTTGCTCTTAAACTGTGGCATCTCTGACCCTGTAAATGCCAAATGTTTTCCATCCCCATGTTCATTGACTTTTTCTTTCTTTTTTAAAAAATATTTCTTTTTTCATTTCAGATGAGTTACAGAATCATGGAGAGAGAAAGAGAGGGAGGAAGGGAAGGAGAGAGAGAAAGAGAGAGAGATCTCCCAATTGCTGGTTCATTCCCCAAATGACTGCAATGGCCAGGGCTGGGCCAGGTTGAAGCCAGGAGCCAGAAGCTTCATCTGGGTCTCCCATGTGAGTGGCAGGGGCCCAAGCACTTGGGCCATCTGCTTCTGCCTTCCCAGGTGCATTAGCAGGGAACTGGATTGGAAGTGGAGCAGCTGGGACTCCAACCAGTGTCCGATGTCACTGGCTGTGGCTCAATCCACTGTACCAGATTTGTGAATTTTTAAAACACATTTTCCATAACCACCATTGTAGTCAGGATACTCAAAAGTTCTGTTCTTCCACCCAAAGTCCTTCGTACTATCCCTAGATGGTCAGATTTCCTCTCCCTTCACTCCCAACCCCAGGCACCCGCTGATGGATTCTCTCTCACTGTGATTTTGTCTTTTCAAAAATGTTACACAAATAGAATCACAGCCTTTGAGATGAATCCGTCTTGCTACACGGGTATCAGCTGTATCCATGCAGTGTGTACAAGTCATCCATTCCTTTTTCCTTGCTGAGGAGTGTTCTACTGTATGGATTTGCCACAGTCCCAATCACCAGATGCTTACATTGTTTCTAATGTTTGACACTCAGACCTGTAGGGACTCACTGCCCTGGCAATCTTCCTAAATTGCAAGACAGCTCCTGTTGCCTTCTTTTCCTAAGAACCTTCCAGCTCCCCGTCACTTGAGGGAGCTCCTCTGTACGAGCCAGTGTCTTAGCTGGGACAGCTATCACCATCCAGTTAGGACAATGTGAAGAGGGTTGACTTAAAAAAGGTCTGATTGTAAAGGTGTCGTAGGCCTAAGGGAACCGCAGTGATAGTCCAAGAGCCCAGGGCAAGCACTGGCAGAGCTGTTACCTCCAGCTGATGCGACAGGCAGAGCGAGGAGTCACCTGAACCCGAAACGGGAGAGAGTGGGGAGCAGGGGTCTTTGGTTGAGGACAGAGATGGCCCAAGGCGGCCTCACAGGGAAGGGGCCAAGGGGAGAGTATTCTGACCTCACCCTCCTGTAAGCCTCCAATTGGCCAAATCCAGCCAGCAGCGGGGGAGAAGGGAACCCAGCTGATGTGGGCCTTGGGCCCCCCGCAGAGTGAAGGTAGGACGTAGCACTGGGGGTGGGAGAAGAGGGAGGAGCACACCCATCCCCCGGCACCTGTGCCATTTGTGTTCCCACAACCCCTTTCTCCCTCTGAACTCTTGACCAGCGATTTCATGTCCTTTATGGTTCAGCCCAATAGCACCACTTCCCTTGAGTGCGTTGGGAAGAATGAACCAACAATTTCTGTGCCAGTTGGTCTGGGTTTTAAATATATTTTATTTGTTATCAATGTCCAGTCCCAACACCTTTGCAAACAGGTTCTCTTTTTCTCCACATCCTCACCAACATTTGATAATTCTTGGTCTTGGTGGTAAATAGCGATTCTAATAGGTGTGAGGCTATGTCTCATTGTGGTTTTAACTTGGATTTCCTTGATGATTAAGTGACAGTGAACATTTTTCCATGTACCCATTGGCCATTTGTATGTCTTTTTTTTGTGAAATATCTCTTCAGTTCTTTGCCCATTTTAAAACCTTATTTGTTTTCAGTAATTTATTTTTCCAAAAAATTTTTAAAAATGTTTATTTAAGTTATACAAGTTTCATGTATTTCATGTATACAGATCTAGGAACATAGCGATACTTCCAACCTTACCCTCCCTCCTGCCCATGCTCCAACCCCTCCTCCTCCTCCCTCTTCCATTCCCACTCTTAATTTTTACAAAGATCTATTTTCAAATTCCTTTATATTCATAAGGTTAACCCCACACTAAGTAAAAGAGTTCAACAAATAGTAGGAAGAAAAAAACACTGCTCTCCAATGGGAGAGACAAGGGCTATAAACAATCATTGGATCTCAAAATGTCCATTTCACTCCAATACATTACATTTTAGTTACTCTATTAGTTAACTCAAATCAGGGAAAACATATGGTATCTGTCTTTTTGGGACTGGCTTATTTCAGTAATTATAATTTTTCCAGTTGCATCCATCTTGTTGCAAAACAGTATTTCATTTTTTTTTACAGCTGAGTAGTACTCCATACTGTATATAGACCATAATTTCATCATCCAGTCAACAGTTGCTGGCCATCTGGGTTGATTCCACATCTGAGCTGTTGTGAATTGTGCTGCAATGAATGTGGGGGTAGAGATAACTCTTTCATATGCTGATATCTGTTGGTTAAAATCTTATTTTTATTATTTATTTATGTTTTGCTATTGAGCTGTTTGAACTCTTGATATTCTGGATATTAGCTTCTTGCCAGATATATAGACTGAAAACATTTTTTCCCCATCCTGTAGATTGTCTCTTTACTTCGTTGGGCAGAAGCTTTTCAGTTCAACACAATCCTGTTTCTCTAGTGTTGACTTTGTTGCCTGTGCTTTTGGGATCTTATCCAAAAAAACTGCTTATCCAGACCCAGGCCAGGAGGAATTCCCCAATGTGTTCGTTTGGTGGCTTCCCAGTTTCTGGTCTCGTATTTAAGTCTTTAATCCACTTTGAGTTGGGTTTGTTATGGTGAGAGAGTGCTTTACTTTCATTCTTCTGCATGTGCATAGTCCATTTTTCAAAAACAATTTATTGAAGGTACTGTCCTTTCCCCCATGTGTCTTCTTGGCATGTTGGTTGAAACTCAGTTGTCTTTAGACCTGTGCATTTATTTCTGAGCTCTCTGTTCTGTTCTGTTCCATGTCTGTTTTTATGCGAGTAACAGTTTTTAAGCTTTATTTATTTATTTATTTATTTGAAAAGCAGAGTTGAAAGAGAGAGAGAGAGGGTGAAAGAGAGAGAGAGGACTTCCATCTGCTGGTTCACTCCCCAGCTGGCGGCAACAGCCAGAGATGCACTGATCTAAAGCCAGGAGCCAGGAGCTTCTTCCTGGTCCCCTGCGTAGGTGCAGGGACCCAAGGGCTTGGGCCATCTCTACTGCTTTCCCAGGCCACAGCAGAGAGCTGGATCTGAAGTGGAGCAGCCAGGACTTGAACTGGTGCCCATATGGGGTGCCGACGCTGCAGGCAGAGGCCTTACCTGCTACACCACAGCGAGGCCCGTAACATGGTGGTTTGGCTGCTATTGTTTTGTTGTGTATTTTGAAGACAGGTACTGTGATGTCTCCAGCTTTGTTCTTTTAGGGGTTGCTTTGGCCATTTGGGGTCTTTTGTGGTTTCATTTTAAGGTTGTTTTGATTTATATGAAGAATGTTATTGTTGTTTTTTTTTTTAAAAGATTTATTTATTTATTTAAAGTCAGAGTTACACAGAGAGAGAAGGAGAGGCAGAGAGAGAGAGAGAGAGAGAGAGAGAGAGAGAGGTCTTCCATCCGATGATTCACTCCCCAATTGGCTGCAACAGCTGGAACTGCTCTGATCTGAAGCCGGGAGCCAGGAGCTTCCTCTGGGTCTCCCATGTTGGTGCAGGGGCCCAAGGACTTGGGACATCCTCCACTGCTTTCTCAGGCAATAGCAGAGAGCTGGATCAGAAGTGGAGCAGACGGGTCTCGAACCGGTGCTTCAGGCCAGGGCTTTAACCCGCTGCGCCACAGCGCTGGCCCCTGTTATTGGTGTTTTGATAGGGATTGCATGAACTCTGTAGGGAGCTTTGGATATGATGGGCCTTTTGACGGTCTTTTTTTTTTTTTTTAAAGATGTATTTATTTTATTTGAAAATCAGAGTTATGAGAGAGAGAGAGAGAGAGAGAGAGAGAGGGAGAGAGAGGGAGGGAGAGAGAGATCTTCTATCTTCTGGTTTACTCCCCAAATGGCCACAATGATTGGGGCTGGGCCAAATCCAGGAACCAGGAACTGCATCTGGGTCTCCCTTGTGGTTGATAGGGGCCAAGCGCTAAGACCATCTTCTGCTGCTTTCCCAGGAGCATTAGCAGGGAGCTAGATTGGAAGTGGAGCAGCTGGGACTCGAACTGGCACCCATATGGACAATACTAATTAAATTTTTTTGTTTATTTGAAAAGCAGAGTAACAGAGAGAGAAGGAAAGAGAAAGAGGGGGGAGAGAGAGAAGAGAGAGAGATCGAGAGAGAGAGAGATCTTCCATCTATTCCCCAAATAGCCTCAATGGTCAGAAGCCAGGAGCCAGGAGCCTAGAACTCTGTCAGAGTCTCCCACATGGGTGACAGGGGCCCAAGCACTTGGGCCATCTTCTGCTGCTTTCCCAGGTCCATTAGCAGGGAGCTGGATCAGAAGTGGAGCAGCTCCAGTGCACAGATGAATTGCCAGCATCACAGGCAGTGGTTTTACCTGCTGTGCCACTGCACTGGGCCCAACAATATTGATTTTCCCAATCTACAAATACAGGATGACTTCATTTTTGTGTCCTTGGCAATTTCTTTGGTCCGTGTTTTATAATTTTCAGTGTAGAAATCTTTCAAAACTCCTTGGTTCAATTTATTCCTAGCTGCCCACCCCTGCCCCCTTTTTGGTAGCTATTGCAAATGGAATATGTTCTTTTTTTTTTTTGACAGGCAGAGTGGATAGTGAGAGAGACAGAGAGAAAGGTCTTCCTTTTGCCGTTGGTTCACCCTCCAATGGCTGCCACGGCCAGTGCACTGCAGCCGGCGCACCGTGCTGATCCAAAGGCAGGAGCCAGGTGCTTCTCCTGGTCTCCCATGGGGTGCAGGGCCCAAGCACCTGGGCCATCCTCCACTGCACTCCCTGGCCACAGCAGAGAGCTGGCCTGGAAGAGGGACAACCAGGACAGAATCCGGCACCCCGACTGGGACTAGAACCCGGTGTGCCGGCGCCGCTAGGTGGAGGATTAGCCTATTGAGCCGCGGCGCCGGCCTGGAATATGTTCTTGATTGTTTTTCAGAGAGCATATAAAAACTCTATGGAATTTTGCATACTGATTTTGCATCCTGCAACTTGAATGAAATCATTTTTGTGGTAGTTTTCTGGTGGAGTTTCTAGGGTTTTCTATATATAAGATCATGTTGTCTGCAAACCATGATGGTTTACTTCCTCTTTCCCAATTTGAATGCTTTGATTTTCTTCTGGCCACTTGCTCTGGCTTGGACTTCCAGTACTATGCTGAATAAAAGTGGTCCAAGTGGACATCCTTGTCTTGTTCCACATCATAGAGGAAAAGTTGAAAACTTTTTCTTATTTGGCATGATGTTAGCTGTGGGTTTGTTGGATATGACCATGTTGAGGTACGTACATTCTGTGCCAAAGTTTTTGAAAGTTTTTATCATGAGGGATGTTAAATTTTTTTTTTTTTGGCAGAGTTAGACACAGGGAAAGAGACAGAGAGAAAGGTCTTCCTTTTTCTGTTGGTTCACCTCCCAAATGGCCGCTACAATCCGAAGCCAGGAGCCAGGTGCTTCCTCCTGGTCTCCCACGCAGGTGCAGGGCCCAAGCACTTGGGCCATCCTCCATTGCCTTCCCAGGCCACAGCAGAGAGCTGGACTGGAAGAGGAGCAACCAGGATAGAACCGGTGTCCCAACCGGGACTAGAACCTTGGGTGCCAGTGCCACAGGCAGAGGATTAGCTTAGTGAGTCGTGGCGCAAGCTAAGGGATGTTAAATTTTGTCAAGTGCTTTTTAAACATTAATTCAAATGATCCCCTATGGGATACTGGCATCACAGGCAGCCCCTTAACCCACTGTGCCACACAGTACCAGCCCCAATAATGATCTTTGCCTCTTGTGACAATATTTATTTTTTTTTAAAGATTTATTTACTTATTTGAAGGTCAGAGTTACACAGAGAGAGAAGGAGAGGAAGAGAGAGAGAGAGGTCTTCCATCTACTGGTTCACTCCTCAATTGGCCACAACGGCTGGAGCTGTGCTGATCTGAATTCAGGAGCCAGGAGCTTCTTCTGGGTCTCCCATGTGAGTGCAGGGACCCAAGGATTTGGGCCATCTTCTACTGCTTTCCCAGGCCATAGCAGAGAGCTGGATCAGATGTGGAGCATCCGGGACTTGAACCGGCACCCATATGGGATTCTGGCACTGCAACAGTGGCTTTATGTACTATGCGATAGTGCCAGCCCCAACAATATTTATCTTGAAGTCAGGTTAATCTGATAAAGTCATAGCTGTTCTCTTTTGGTTACCATTTGCATGGACTATCTTCTTCCATTCCTTTACTTTCTTTTTTTTTTTTTTAAGATTTATTTATTTATTTGAAAGTCAGAGTTACACATGGAGAGAAGGTGAGGCAGAGAGAGAGAGAGAGAGAGAGAGAGAGAGAGAGAGGTCTTCCATCAGCTGGTTCACTCCCAATTAGCTGCAATGGCTGGAGCTGCACTGATCGGAAGCCAGGAGCCAGGTGCTTTTTCCAGGTCTCCCACCCGCAGGCAGGGGCCCAACAACTTGGACCAACTTCTACTGCTTTCCCAGGCCATGGCAGAGAGCTGGATCGAAAGTGGAGCAGCCGGGACTCCAACCGGTGCCCGTATGGGATGCTGGCACTGCAGGTGGCGGCTTTACCTGTTATGGCACAGTACCAGCTCCCCCATTCCTTTACTTTCAGTCTCTGTGTGTTTTTAGGCTAAAGCAGGTCACTTGTAGGCAATAGATGAATTTTCTTTTTTTTTAAATTATTTATTTATTGAGAGGTGCACACACACGCACTTCCCAAATGCCCACAACAGCCTTCTAGGGGCTGAAGCCTCGAGCCAGAAACTTAATCTGGGTGTCCCATGTAGGTGGCGGCAGGGACCTAACTATATGAGTCATCACCTGTAGCCTCTCAGGGTGCCCATTAGCAGGTTGTTGGATCAGAAGAGTAGCTAAAACTTGAAACTACACACTCCTCATTTTTGTGTATACACACACACACACATACTTTTTATTTATTTGAGGAGGGGAGAGAGAGAGGCCGGCGCCGCGGCTCACTAGGCTAATCCTCCGCCTAGCGGCGCTGGCACACCGGGTTCTAGTCCCGGTTGGGGCGCCGGATTCTGTCCCGGTTGCCCCTCTTCCAGGCCAGCTCTCTGCTGTGGCCAGGGAGTGCAGTGGAGGATGGCCCAAGTGCTTGGGCCCTGCACCCCATGGGAGACCAGGAAAAGCACCTGGCTCCTGGCTCCTGCCATTGGATCAGCGTGGTGCGCCAGCTGCAGCGCGCCGGCCATGGCAGCCATTGGAGGGTGAACCAACGGCAACGGAAGACCTTTCTCTCTGTCTCTCTCTCTCACTGTCCACTCTGCCTGTCAAAAAAAAAAAAAAAAAAAGGTGGGGGGGAGAGAAAGAAAGAAAAGAGAGAAGAAGAGGGAGGGAGAGAGAGAGAGGGAGAGGGAGAGAGGCAGAGAGGGAAACTGCTGGTTCACTCCCCAAATGCCAGCAACAGCCAGAGCCGGCTGGGCTGGAGCTGTGAACTGGCAACTCAGTCCAGAGCCGGCTGGGCTGGAGCTGTGAACTGGCAACTCAGTCCAGGTCTCCCTTGTGGGTGGCAGCAGACCGATTACTTGAGCCTCCGAGTCTGCATTAGCAGGTGCCAGGATCTGGAGGCAGGATTTGAGCCCAGGTACCCTGATGGGAGGTCTGGGTGTTCCATCAGCTTTGTAACTGTCAGACCAAATGCCTGCCCGATTTTAATTTTGATGTCGCAATTGATGTCTTTTTATAAGATGTAGCTCTCAAATGATCATAGCTGTCCTTATTTTGGACTATCTTGAGTTTTAACCTTTATATTTGCAGAAATCTTCCCCACAGGGAGAAGTCCCTTCTGTTTCCAAGCTGATGTTGGCTGTGGGATGGGCTACTGAGCCGGATGTTTGCTTCCATTCTCTGTGTGGTCATCTTGGTTTCTGTACTCCGTGGCATACTGCTACTCCTTTGATAGACACTGATGCTTTCCTGTAGTTAATTGTCTTTTAAAAGTTTTTCCTCTCCTCCCTCCCTCCTTCCCTCCCTCCCTCTCCTTTCCTCCCTCCCTCCCTTCCTTCCTTCCTTCCTTCCTTCCTTCCTTCCTTCCTTCCTTCCAGGGTGCATATTACCATTCAGAAGCTTGAACTGAGAGCAGAGCTAGGACTTGAACCCAGACACTCTGATATGGGGTATAGGCATCCCAAGTGGCGTATTAACTGCTGTGCCAAATGCCTACTCTAATCACTTCTTGGCCACTTGGCTAAGATCAAGTATAGTTATTCTTATCAAAATGTAGTAGTCTGGGGCCAGTGCTGTGTGGCCTAACAGGTTAAGCTGCTACCTGTAGTGCCAGCATCTCATAGGGATGCTGGTTTGATTCCCAGCTGCTGCACTTCTGATCCAGCTCTCTGCTAGAGCGCCTGGAAAAGCAGCAGAGGATGGCCCAAGTGCTTGGGCCCCTGCCACCCACTTGCAAGACCCAGATGAAGCTCCTGGCTTCAGCCTGGCTCAGTTCCGGGCATTCCAGCCCATTTGGGAAGTGAATCAGCAGGTGGAAGATCTCTCCCTCTCTCTCTTTCTGTGACTCCACCTTTCAAATAAAATAGATCTTTATAAAAATTAGCATTGTCTTTAAAAAAAGTAGCAGTTTGTGATTTTGTCTGTCTGTGGGATGGACAGGTGTTAAAAGTTTCCAAAGGGCACTGGCACTGTGGTGTATCAGGTAAAGCCGCCGCCTGCAGTGCCGGCATCCCATATGGACGCCGGTTCGAGTCCCGGCTGCTCCACTTCTGATCCAGCTCTCTGCTGTGGCCTGGGAAAGCAGTAGAAGATGGCCAAGACCTTGGGCGCCTGTACCCACATGGGAAGACTGGGAGGAAGCTTCTGGCTCTTGGCTTTGGATCGGCTCAGCTCTGGCCATTGCAGCCAATTAGGGAGTGAACCAGTGGATGGAAGATCTCTCTCTCTCTGCCTATCCTTCTCTCTCTGTGTAACTCTGACTTTCAAATAAATAAATAAATAAATAAATCTTTAAAGAAAAAAAAAGAGTTTCCAGCTGGGGCCAGTGCTGCGGTGCTGGCATCCCATATGGGCACCAGTTTGAGTCCCAGCTGCTCCACTTCTTCTTTTTTTTTAAAGGCAGAGTTAGACAGTGAGAGAGAGAGAGAGAGAGAGACAGAGAGAAAGGTCTTCTTTCCATTGGTTCACCCCACAAATGCCTGCCACAGCTGGTGCGCTGCACCGATCCGAAGCCAGGAGCTGGGTGCTTCCTGCTGGTCTCCCATGCGGGTGCAGAGCCCAAGCACTTGGGCCATCCTCCACTGCCTTCCCGGGCCACAGCAGAGCCAGCGGCTCCACTTCTGATCCAGCTGTCTGCTAGGGCCTGGGAAAGCAGTAGAAGATGGCCCAAGTCCTTGGGCCCCTGCACCCGTGTGGGAGATCCGGAAGAGGCACCTGCTCCTGGCTTCAGATCAGCGCAGCTCCAGCCGTTGCAGCCAATTGAGGAATGAACCAGTGGATGGAAGACTTCTCTCTGTCCTGCCCTCTCACTCTCAAATAAATAAAATCTTAAAAAAAAAAAAAAGAGTTTCCAGCTGGCCCTCCTGCTGAGGTCCAAGACGTCGTCTATATTTTTATTTAGCTGGGTTTCGTTCACCTCTTAGCCTCATTACCCAGCAGAGAGCTGCTGGGCAAACCCACGGGAGCCTCTAACTGCTCCATCAGCTTCCTCTCTTTCCCTGCCCCCCAGGATGTCCTCAGCAGGAGAGTGACATTGCCTTCCTGATTGATGGCTCCGGTAGCATTGACTCAACGGACTTCCAGAGGATGAAGGAGTTTGTCTCCACCGTGATGGAGCAATTCACGAAGTCCAATTCCCTGGTGAGGGCCGGTGGGGGGCGGGTCAGGGCAGGCAGGCGGGTCCGTGGCGACCTCCGCAGGGTGGTAACTGGCCTTCTCTGCCATGATTCTCGCTCGTGCTGTGTCTGCACGCAGCCTCAGCATTCTGTCTGCCCTGTGCCCGCGTGGGGGTTGGCATAGGAGAGGAACCCTGCGAGCCATCTCGGGCTGAGTTCTAGGTGGAGAAGTGGGAGCTGCGGAGCATGGATCTGGAAGGCAGGGCTTGTGGGCGGTGGGGGTCGAGGGCGCCTCCCCCGGGTGACGCCAGGGGTACCCGCTCCCGCTCTCCACTCCCCGTCTGCCAGTTCGCCTTGATGCAGTACTCCGAAGAGTTCCGGACTCACTTTACCTTCAGTGACTTCAAAAGAAACCCCAACCCTAGAGCGCTGGTGAAGCCGATCCGACAGCTGCTTGGGAGGACGCACACGGCCACGGGGATCCTCAAAGTCGTGTAAGCGCGGGTGGAGGCGGGGACATCGGGGTGGGGGACAGGTGTTTCCGTGGGGGGAGCAGCATGAGGAACACTGTGAAGCGGAGCTGTGCTCCGAGTGTGTGTGTGTGAGTGTAGGTGAAGGTGGGGTTGGGACAGACATCTGGAAGATGATCCAGTGTGCAGTGTTACAGAAGTCTGATGAAGGCCTGGTGAAGTTTATTTCTTTATTTTTTAACATTTGAAAGTACTGGTGTGCAGTTTAAATAGCAAACGATGCCAAGGTATGTGAAAGCAGCGGGGGGTCCTTTCTGCCCTCCCCTTGCTCCCCGCTGCTGCCTGTGCAGGTCTCAGGGCCCTCACATGCAGGGTGAGGTCTCAGGGGAGAGAGGACCCCTCCGGGCTCTGTGACGCTGCTGGCGTCTCTTCCCAAACCTTCACGGCATCTCTGCCTGCTCGGCTTGGCCATGTGTCTCCTCTTCCCCGCACAGGACAGAGCTGTTTCATAGCAGTAGCGGGGCCAGGGCGAACGCCCGGAAGGTCCTCGTGGTGATCACGGATGGAGAGAAGTTCGGCGACACCTTGGAGTATGAGGATGTCATCCCGAGGGCAGAAAGGGAGGGCGTCATTCGCTACGTCGTTGGGGTAGGAGATGTGGCCGCGTGCCTGGTGCTCTGTGTGGATCGGGACTTTGATAAGTCCTCCCTTCAGTTTGCAAACAGCAGTGGGATCAAGGTGCAGTTTGGGTAACTTGTAAGCCATGCGTGCTCACAGAAGTTACTTGTCGTCACCGTTTGCTAGGGAACACTCTATCCCAAAGAGCAGTGCCTTAAAACAGTGAGTAAGTCTGCAGTCAGCTGGGCATTCTTTCTGGCTGCAGCTGGGCTCTGAGCTCTGCGGATCTCTCTCCATTTCTGAGGGTCTCCAGCTGGATAGTGGCCCTTGGCTGGACCAGCTGTGCCAGCTGGCCCTTCTACTCCCGCGATTTCTCCTTTTCCGATGGGCTAGCCTGGGCTTAGGCAAGGCACAGGCAGAGGAACAAGAGAACAAGTGGAAATGGGCTGTCTGCATTGTGCTTGTTAACATCCCTGGGCTACAACAAGACCTGTGGCTGAGCTGAGTCGATGAAGGGCACGGCAAGGCTCTGGGGAAGGGTCTTGGATATAGGAAGAGGTAGAGTTAAGGTCATCAGTGTGATCAAACTACCAAAGCACTTTTGTGACATAAAACACTGTCATCATGGGTGCGTGGCTTGGCAAGGAGGAAATCTAGAATTTAAAGAAAAAGACTTCTCTTCTCTAGGATGGGTTGGTCCTACCCTAGGAGGCTTGGCACAGAGAATGGGTCGCAGGCTGGGTTTTAGCTCCCATGTGACCCTGTGCAGTAACCTGCCCAGCCACTCCTGACAGCTCTTTCCCCAGTGGTGCATCCCCTCCCTTGAGTAACATCCCAGAGTCTTTCCCCAGGAAGTTCTCTTTGCTAGGTGACACTGCTGCTCCCCATGCCGTGTCTGATGTGGCGTCTGTTCCTGAGCACAGGTGGGAGACGCCTTCAACAGTGAGCAAAGCCGCCAAGAGCTCAATACCATTGCGTCCAAGCCGTCTCGTGAGCACGTGTTCCGGGTGAACAACTTCGAAGCCCTGAACACCATTCGGAATCAGCTTCAGGAAAAGATCTTTGCAATCGAGGGTGAGCTGCCTCCCCCCCCCCCCCCTTCTAGAACCGTTCCAGAGATGGTACCCTCCCCTCCCCCAATCAGAGCATTTTTATTCCAGAAACAAGACCCTATTTATTCTTGTTACCCTGACTCTCGACATCAACTCTCCCAGGCGTCCTGGACTCAATGGATCAATTTCTTTGAAATTAAAAAATGTAGACTTTTTATCTGTGACTTTGCCAGTCTTGGCTTCAGGCTGATAAGTTGGAGTGCAGGGGAGTCAGGTGTCTCCCAACAGTTTGAGTATGTTGCCAGCATTTGTCTGTTTGGTTCACTGTGGTATCTCCCCTTTGCACTGAATTGTGTCCATACCCTTTAAGAGGGACAAGTGCCACCATCCCTTTAAGAGGGGCGTGCGTGCTTTCCTGTTCAACACAGAGCCTGCCTAAGCCCTCTTTTGCCTGGACGCCCCAGTCCTTGCGTCTCCAGCTCTTGTTCAGGGCCTCCCTGCTCGCTTTGATGTGTGTGTCCCACCCTCCAGGTACTCAGTCAGGAAGTACCAGCTCTTTTGAGCACGAGATGTCTCAGGAAGGGTTCAGCGCTGCCATCACTTCTGTAAGCTCCTGCCGTGAAATCCGGGCCAGGGGTGAGTGGGGTGTGGGGCAGGAAGAAGGCAGCGAAGAGGTGCAAGGGTTTGGGGCTCTTCTCTGTGATGGGCTGTTGTTGGCAAGTGCCTCTCCGATGGGCAGTCCTGGTCCCCTCTTCCTTTCTTCTCAGTCCTGTTGTACCCCTTTCCCTAGAGTGGCCCCCTACTGGGCTCTGTGGGGAGCTTTGATTGGGCTGGTGGAGCTTTTTTGCACACATCCAAGAGTGCCGTCACCTTCATCAACACCACGAGGGTGGATTCAGACATGAACGATGCTTACTTGGGTAAGTGGGGGTGGGGGCTGGGGGAGGGGAGGCATGGGTTACTTTTGGGGTCAGGATGTGGCCCAACTCAACTATTGCTGATGGTGTTGGATCTTTCATAGGCCTTTGGGATAGATTTCAAAGATTTCATTTTCATTATCTTCTCCAAGAGGAATATGGTGTAGGGCTCAGTTCCTGAGACCCACCAAACATGGGAATGTCTCATTGCTTCTGCTCAAAGGGTTGGGCCTGCATGGTGGAGAGGGGGCTGGGGTCTGCAGGGCAGAGCACTTTGCCTATGAGACCGCCATCTTCAGGTTACGCCTCTGCAGTCATCTTGCGGAACCGGGTGAAGAGCATAGTTCTCGGGGCTCCTCGCTATCAGCACATCGGCCTGGTGGTGATGTTCAGACAGAGCGCTCGCGTCTGGGAGGTCAACGGTGAAATCAAAGGCAGCCAGGTATGTGCAGAGGGTGTGGAGCAGGACTCCATGGACAGAGGCGCCCTGGAGGCTGAGAGATTCCAGGATGGGCATTGCCAGAGTTTTGGAGAGGAGCCTTCTGTGGGTTGAAGTTGAAAGATCATGGGATCAGCTTTGCATTCGAGATGGTTGTGTCCTTGGCTTGTCTAACAACAATAGACAGCAATGCTTGGCTGTCCAGAGCTCCCTGTGAGTCTGTGTACCCAGAGCTGGTAGTCAACCAGTACACAACCACTCAACCATGCTGATTGTGGACATATTGGAATAGTTCCCTATCTGTTGACCTGTGGCTGCTTCCCTGAGATGCCCATCTGCACTCATGCACTCTGACTGCTCCCCGTGGTGTTCTTTGGGCTTCCTCATGATCTAGAATCCCCAGGACCTGCCCCAGCCCCCCGTCTGCTCAGAACCTGTATAGCCCTGGTAGGTCAACATCTTGAACATCATTCCTGCAAAAGCATTGTGGTTGCACTTTAAGTGGGAGCTGGGAGGGAAGGCAAAAATACCTAGTGAAATCATTCTAGCAAATTCTCAAAATGGGCCTGCCTTTTTGGTGTTGTGCCTATAGTTCCGTGAGTATCCATTTAATTTTTATCCATGATTCTCTTTGACCTGCAATGAATGTGTTGTGTGTGGTTGAAGCCTCATACCCAAACAGCTTGTCTCCACTCCTTGCCAATAGTCAAATTCTTCATGTGGTCTTTCCTTGTGCTTCACTAACACCTGTGGGTCATTGATGGCATCTGTGCCTGGCACATATATAGGGCACGGGGCGAGAGGAATGTGTTGGGAATTCTGAAAGTCAAGTGCGGATACGATGCTACTTTTCTGCTTTGTGTGCATTGTTCAGGATTGCAGGAGCCAGGCTGGCTTATCACCCTCACTACACATGCATTCAGGTACATGCAAGTTACCATCAAGGGTGACAAATACTACAGCTGGGAGTTAGAACGAATGAGAGGGCACCCACACAGGGCCTTAGGGAAGCTTCCTGGAGGAAGTGACAGATAAGCCAAGGCCTGAAGTGCGAGGACCAGAGAAGTGAAGAGCAGATGTAGGAGGAGGAAAAGGGCCAGAGAGAAGGGAGATAATGGGACAGGGTTCAGAGTGTGGGTGCTTGGGGTGGGGGGACAGCAGTGGGAAGGAGAGCGCGTTGGCTTTGTCCAAGGTTCAGAGTGTGGGTGCTTGGGGTGAGGGGACAGCAGTGGGAAGGAGAGCGCATTGGCTTTGTCCAAGGTTCAGAGTGTGGGTGCTTGGGGTGGGGGGACAGCAGTGGGAAGGAGAGCGCGTTGGCTTTGTCCAAGGTTCAGAGTGTGGGTGCTTGGGGTGGGGGGACAGCAGTGGGAAGGAGAGTGCGTTGGCTTTGTCCAGGTATGCAGGGAAGCACATGCTGAGGTTCCTATGGAAATGCCGGGCGCAGGGTAGTCAGAATGACTGGAGAAAAGGAGAACAGAGGTGGAGGACTCGCCTTTTCCAGGGGCAACCTCCAGATCCACAGAGCAAGAAAACAGACTTGGGTGGCCCAGGGTGGGGTGGGGTGGGAGTTGCCAGCGACTGCTCACAGAGACTTTACTTTCTCTCTCTCTTTTTAATGAGGAACTCAACTGAACAGTGGACTTTTTTTAGTCTTATTTATTTATTTGAAAGTCAGAGTTACACAGAGAGAGGAGAGAGGAGAGAGGAGAGAGGAGAGAGGAAAGAGGAGAGAGAGAGAGGAGATAAAGAGAGAGAGAGAGAGAGAGAGAGAGGTTTTCCATCTGCTGGTTCACTCCCAAATTGGCTGCAGTGGCCACAGCTGCGCTGATCTGAAGCCAGGAGCCAGGAGCTTCCTTTGGGTCTTCCCACGCGGGTGCACGGGCCCAAGGACTTGGGCCATCTTCTACTGTTTTCCCAGGCCATTGCAGAGAGCTGGATCAGAAGTGGAGCAGCCAGGACTTGAACCGGCGCCCCTATGGGATGCCGGCATTGCAGGCAGCAGCTTTACCTGCTACACCACAGTGTGCACCCCTCACAGAGAGTTTCTAGGGGAGATGGTCGTGTTTCTGAGATTGGTGCTGATGATTGCACAATCTTGTGAATATAAAAACCAAATACCCACAACAGCCAGGGCTGGGCCAGGAGCCCAGAACTCCATCTGGGTCTCCCAAGTGGGTGACAGGGACTCCAGTCCTGCCTTCCAGGACTATCACAAATAGAAAAGTGATTTTGATATACAGCAATGGAACTAATCATAACAGCAGATTAGAGAAGCAAAACACATACTCATCTTAATTAATACAGAAAAAAAGTTGACAAAATATCACACCTTTTCATGATGAAAAGCTCTCTGTGAGCTGGAATCCATGGAGAACTTCCTCAACCTGAAGAAGACTCGTGGCATAAAATTTATGGCTGACATCATGTTGAAAAGGGAGACAATGCTTCCCTCCTGAAGTTAGAACCAGGCAGAATATCCATTCTTTTTTTTAAGGTTTATTTATTTGAAAGAGTTAGAGAGGTAGAGACAGAGAGAGAGGTCCTCTATCTGCTGGTTCACTCCCCAGATGGCCACAACGGCTGGAGCTGAGTCAGGAGCTTCTTCCAGGTCTCCCAGGCAGGAGCGGGGGCCCTGGTTCATCCTCCGCTGCTTTCCCAAGCACACTAGCAGGGAGATGGATCAGAATTGGAACGTCCAGGACTCGAACCGGTGCCCATATGGGATGCTGGTGCTGCTGGTCAGGGCTTTAACCTTCTACACCACAGCACCGGCCCCAAGAATATCCACTCTTAATACTGCAACTCAATATTGTATCGGAAGATCTAGCCAGTGCAATAAGTCAAGAAAAAGTAAAAAAAAAAAAAAGCATATGGCATGGAAAGGAAGAAATAAAACTATCTCTATTTGCCAATGACATGATTGCATGGAAAATTCCAAAGAATCCATAGAAATGGCTACTATGTTACATTATTTCAATAAGTTCTCAGCATATAAGATCAACATATAAAAATCAGTTGTCTGTGTAGTGTCGTTGAACAAGTGGAAATTTAAATTTTAAAAAGGTACCATTTATGATAGAACCAAAGACCATGAAAATCTAACAAAATGTGTACCATATCTGTATGCTGAAAACTACAAAACACTAATGAGAGAAACCTAAGACATAAATAAATGGAGAGACAGACTGTGGTCATGGATTGAAAATTCCAAGTTGGCCTGTGGTCAATGCAACAAAAATCCTGAGGGTATCTTTTGTAGAACTGACAAGATGATTTTACAGTTTATATCTAAGTTCAAAGAAAGTAATTATGTAAAAGTTTTGAAAATAATTCAGATAAACACCATTAAGTATTTTTATTATTTTTAACTTTTATTTAATGAATATAAATTTCTGAAGTACAGCTTATGGATTACAATGGATTTTCTCCCCCCCATAACTTCCCTCCCACCCGCAACCCTCCCCTCTCCCGCTCCCTCTCCCATTCCATTCACATAAAGATTTATTTTCAATTCTCTTTATATACAGAAGATCAATTTAGTATATATTAAGTAAAGATTTCAACAGTTTGCACCCACATAGAAGCACAAATTGAAAAATTCTGTTTGAGTACTAGTTATAGCATTAAATCACAATGTACAGCACATTTAGGACAGAGATCCTACATGAGGAGTAAGTGCACAGTGACTCCTGTTGTTGACTTTACAAATTGACACTCTTGTTTATGGCATCAGTAATCACTCTAGGTTCTTGTCATGAGTTGCCAAGGCTATGGAGTCCTTTTGAGTTCGCTGACTCTGATCTTATTTAGACAAGGTCGTAGTCAGAGTGGAAGTTCTCTCCTCCCTTCAGAGAAAGGTACCTCCTTCTTTGATGACCTATTCTTTCCACTGGGATCTCACTCGCAGAGATACCATTAAGTATTTTTAAAGGACATGTTTTCCACATTGATTTTTTTGAAATATTTATTTTTATTTATTTGAAAGGCATAGTTACAGAGAGAGAAAGAGAGAGACAGAGACAGACAAAAAGAGAATTTCCACCTCACAGTTCACTCCCCAAATGGCCCCAAAGGTTAGGAATGGGGCAGACTGAAGCTAGGAGCCAGGAGCTACCTCCAGTCTCCCACGTGGGCACAAGGGCCCAAGCACTTGAACCATCTTCCACTGATTTCCTAGGCTACAGCAGAGAGCTGGATTGGAAGAGGAGCAGCTGGGACATGAACTGGCTCCCATATGGGGTGCTGGCGCTACAGGCGGTGGCTTAGTCACAGTGCTGGCCCCCCTGGTTTTATTTTTAACAAATTTTCTTCCCTCCCTCCCCATCAGGTAGTCTATACAAATAGCAAGAGTGTATATTTATAGTATAAAATGTACAATGTGCAAAGTTTGGCATATGAGTATGTATACATTGTGAGAAGATCAAATCAAGTATTAATATATCTATCACCTTGCATACTCATCATTTTTATAGTGAGAACTTTTCAAATGTACCCTGTAGTTCTCCAACACGTGTTAACTAAGACCACTGTATTTTATGATAAATTTATACAGAACCTACTCATCCTATCTGCTCATCTTCTGCCTCCCAGAATGTGCTTAGCAGGAAGCTGGAATCAGAAACTGGAGCCAGGTGTCAAATAGAGACCCTGATGTGGGCCACAGGCAACCTAACTCGTGTTTTATTCAACTGCTAAGTCACATGACTGCCCCTAACAGCCATTTCAAAGTGGGTTGCTTGTTTCCTTGCATTCCTTATACATTTGGATATTAACCCTTTACCAGATGAAGGGCTTGCAAGCTCTTGTCCCATTGCACAGGTTTGCTCCCGTCTTTATCCTGTCAACTATTTCCTTTGCTGTGTGGATTGTAGACTTGGATAGGGTCATATTTGGCTGTTTTACATTTGTCACCTGTGCTTTCGGGTCAGATCCAAAACAATGACTGTCCGGATCAATGTCAAGAAACTTTCCCATTGTGTTTTCCTCCTGCATTTTCACAGCTTCAGTCCTTAGCCCATTTTTGAGCTTTTTAAAAAAAGATTTATTTTTATTTTTACTCTAAAGTCAGAGTTACACGGAGAGAGAAAGAGAAAGAGAGAGAGAGAGAGAGAGAGAGAGAGAGAGAGAGAGGTCTTCCATCCGCCAGTTCACTCCCTAATTGGCTGCAACGGCCAGAGCTGCACGGATCTGGAGCCAGGAGCCAGGAGCTTCTTCTGGGTCTCTCACGTGGGTACAGGGCTCACGTGGGTACAGGTCATCTTCTACTGCTTTCCCAGGTCATAGCAGAGAGCTGGACCAGAAGTAGAGAGCCGGGACTTGAACCGGCGCCCATATGGGATGCTGGCACTGCATGCAGCGGGTTTACCTGCTATGCCACAGCACCAGCCCCTTGAGCTGACTTTTTTTTTAAAGATTTATTTATTTGAAAGTCAGAGTTACACAGAGAGAGGAGAGGCAGAGAGAGAGAGAGAGAGAGAGAGAGAGAGAGAGAGAGAGGGCTTCATCTGATGGTTCACTCCCCAGTTGGCTGCAATAGCCAGAGCTGCGCCGATCCGAAGCCAGGAGCCAGGAGCTTCCTGTGGGTCTCCCACATGGGTGCGGAGGCCCAAGGAGTTGGACCATCCTCTACTGCTTTCCCAGGCCGTAGCAAAGAGCTGGATCGGAGGAGGAGCAGCTGGGACTAGAACCGGTGCCCGTGTGGAATGCCAGTGCTTCAGGCCAGGGCGCCACAGCACCACAGTGCCGGCCCCGAGCTGACTTTTAATACACGGTGTGAGAAAAGGGTCGTTGTCATTCTCCTGCATGTGGATATTCAGTTTTCTCAACATTATTTGTTGGAGAGACTGTCTTCTCCATTGTGCGTTCTTGGCTCTTCTGGCACAGTTCCCATGACCCTAAATGCATGGGTTAATTTCTGGGCGTTCTATTCTGTCCCATGGACTGATGCATCTGTTTCTTATGCCAGTACTATGGTAGCTTTTGAAAAAATTCTTATGAGAACTGGTGTTATTTTTTTACTTGTAAGTTTTGAAAAAATTGATGTGTGATAATTGTGTACATTATGCATATATACAATGTGTAATGATCAGATTAGGGTAATTAGAATGTCCTTATCATTTCTTTGTGTTAGGAACATACAAAATCCTCTCTTCCAGCTGTTTTTTTAATAAAAGATTTAATTATTTATTTGAAAGTCAGGGTTACACACAGAGAGAAGGAGAGGCACAGAGAGCGAGGTCCTCCATCCACTGGTTCACTCCCCAGATGGCCGCAACGGCCAGAGCTGCGCCGATCCAAAGCCAGGAGCCAGGAGCTTCTTCTAGGTCCCCCACGCAGGTGCAGGGGCCCAAGGACTTGGGCCATCTTCTACTGCTTTCCCAGGCCATAGCAGAGAGCTGGATCAGAAGTGAACAACTGGGACTTGAATTGGCGCCCATATGGGATGCCTGCACTGCAGGTGGTGGCTTCACCCACTACGCCACAGTGCCGGCCCCCTAAGCGTATGTTTTAAAGGTATTTTATTTATCTCAGCTTAGTGTTGGAAGTGAGCTGTGGGTATTTATTTCTGCAGGAACTTGCTCTGCCCTCTCAGTCACTTCCCCATTTCTTTCTTCTCTTTTCTTTTGTTTGCTTCAAATTTAAAATTTTCTGCTGCTTTTTTAAAATTTTGATTCATATAAAGAGAACAGATTTCATAAATTTCCTAGATACAATTCTAAGATAACCATACTTCCCTTCCATCCTCTCTCCCTCCCTCAATCCCCTTCCTTCCTTCTGTCCTTTTTTTTCCTTTATTTTTTTTGAAAAAACATAATTTCAATCCACTCTTTAATCTCATATGCACCACTAACCACGAGATTAAAGAAGTAAAAAGTAGGAAGACCACAGTTCTATAGGCATATAAACAAGGACTGAAAGCAACAATCAAATCAGTGACTCTTGGTGTGATTTCTTCTGTACTTCTCCTTCCTAGAACTTGCCCGGTTTGAAACTGCTATCTGCATCTTCCTGTTTATCTGTTTACTACTCTTCCTCCCCCACCCCGCTGCACCAACAACCCTGGCAAGGCGTGGGGTCTCTACCAACAGCCTGGTGCTCAGCAAAGAGCAAAGCCCTTGTTTCTTGAATGCATGAATGCTTGAATGAATGGGTGATTAAATGGCTGAATACTATGACATTGAGTGTATTTAAAAAATCTTTTTCCTGGTAGGTAGCTATTATTTCCTTTTTTAAAAAATATTTATTTATTTGAAAGGCAGAGAGATAGAAAGATGAGAGAGATAGCCTTCTCATTTACTGGTTCACTCCCCAAATGCCCACAACATTCAGAGCTGCACCAGGCTGAAGCAAGGAGCCAGGAACTCAATCCAAGCTTCCCACGTGGGTGGCAGAGTCCCAGCTACTTGAGGGTGTACATTAGCAGGAAGCTGAAATTGGAACCGGGGCTGCCCAAGCAGTGTCCTAACCACTAGGTCAAATGTCCATCTCATGTCTTTCTTTTTTAAAAATTATTTATTTCTTTGAGAGGTCAAGTTACAGACAAACAGAGAGAGAGAAAGGTCTTCCATCTGCTGGTTCACTCACCAAATGGCCACAATGGCTGGAAACCAGGAGCCAGGAGCTCCTTCCAGGTCTCCCAGGGAGGAGGACTTCTCCCCAAGCACTTGAGCTGTCCTCTGCTGCTTTCCCAGGTGCATCAGCAGGGAGCTGGATTGGAAGTGGAGCAGCCCGGAGGTGAACTAGCAGCCATGTGGGATGCCAGCATGGCAGACAGAAGCTTTATCCTCTGTGCCACAGCACCAGCCCCAGCAACAGTTATTATTATTTTAAAGATTTATTTATTTGAAAAAGTTACACACAGAGAGAAGGAGAGGCAAAGGGAGAGAGAGAGAGAGAGAGAGAGAGAGAGAGAGAGAGAGAGAGGTCTTCCATCCGCTGGTTCACTCCCCAGATGACCGCAATGGCCGGAGCTGTGCCGATCCAAAGCCAGGAGCCAGGAGCTTCTTCTGGGTCTCCCACATGGGTGCAGAGGCCCAAGGACCTGGGTTGGGTCACCTTCCACTACTTTCCCAGGCCATAGCAGAGAGCTGGATTGGAAGTGGAGCAGCCAGGACTCAAACTGGTGCCCATATGGGATGCTGGCACTGCAGGTGGCGGCTTCACCCGCTATGCCACAGTGCTGGCCCCAGCAAGTTATTTTTAACCCAAACCACTTGGTTCCTTGTTGCTCAGATGCCAGCCTTGCCTTCTTACCCTCCCTCAAGGTGTCTGACGTATGCAAAGGATATCCTGTTCGCTTTTCTAGGCGTTTCTGTGGTTTCCTCTCTGCCCCAGTAATGCCCTTTTGGAAGACCCTTTGGGGTGAATCCTCACTCACTGCCATGCTCCCTGCTCCTCTGGCTGGCAGCACAGTGAACGAGTGTTTATCATGAACCATGTGGAAAATCAGACCCGCTCCAGCAGGCTTTCCCAGGTGTGCTGCGCTGCCTTCTCAGGAAGCTCCCGGCTGTTTTAGAGCTGAAAAGTGTGGGACCTTGATCTCTCTCTCTTGCAGATCGGCTCCTACTTCGGGAGCTCCCTCTGCTCCGTGGACGTGGACAGAGACGGCAGCACCGACCTGGTCCTCATCGGGGCCCCCCATTACTATGAGCAGACGCGAGGGGGCCAGGTGTCCGTGTGCCCCTTGCCCCGGGGGGTGAGTGGCTGACGGACCCAGGGCTGGGTGGGGCTGGGTGTGGGGCGGAGGGGTTGCCTGGGTGCAGTCTTGACGCTGATTTTCTTCAGCAGCGGGCTCGGTGGCAGTGTGAGCGTGTTCTCTCTGGGGAGCAGGGCCACCCCTGGGGCCGCTTCGGGGCGGCTCTGACCGTGCTGGGGGACGTGAATGGGGACAAGCTGGCAGATGTGGCCATCGGGGCCCCAGGGGAGCAGGAGAACCGGGGCGCTGTCTACCTGTTTCATGGAGTCCCGGGATTCAGCATCAGCTCTTCCCACAGCCAGGTAAGACCTGGTCACTGCCTGTGTCGTGACGATGGGCTCCTTGCTGCTCTGTTCTCTTCCAACTCCGCATTCCCACGGACTGCTTCTCCACTACTTCTTCAGAACCTCCAAAACCAATAACACCTGCTTCAGAGAAGCCTCCAAGAATCCTACTTCTAAGTCAATCTTTTCTACAGTGATAGGAGGTGCATGCTGTGGGGGTGGGGCACTATCAGCCCACTTTACAGATGTGTAGATTGAGGCCCAGAGATGGTAAATGGCAAGCTGGAGGTGTTGCGATGTGGGCATTCATTTCTTCTGAATCTGCCCTGGGGAGGGTGACCGAGAGTCCTACCTCACCAGATCTCATCCAGTTTAGCACTGAAAGTCCCACATCCCAGGGAGCCAAAGACTGTTCGTAGTTACAGCCCTGCAAGCTTTCTGGGCCTCTCGCAGAAGGGGCCTGGGCTGGCTGCAGTGCTCTGCTGTGGCCACGTGGAAATTCTACTCTATTGCTGAACAAAGGAGCGGGATGCTCATTTGCACTTAGGTCTTGCAAATGAGGCAGCCCCTCCTGGTGGTGGGTCACCCCGCTGGGTCCTGGTCTGCTCTCATGAGATGGCTATTTTGTGCTGGGGTTGAGGAGTCCACTGTCTGGAGGGACCTCTGTTTGGACACACCTCTGCTGTGCCACGTCCTCCCCCACTGTGGCCAGCTCTCTGCTCTTCCTTCTTTAGTCTCACATTTTTCTTTTATTTTTTTAATTTATTTTTTATTAAAAATATTATTTGTTTGAAAGGCAGTCTTTGAAAGGCAGAGTTATTGGCCGGCGCCGCGGCTCACTAGGCTAATCCTCCGCCTAGCGGCGCCGGCACACCGGGTTCTAGTCCCGGTCGGGGCGCCGGATTCTGTCCCGGTTGCCCCTCTTCCAGGCCAGCCCTCTGCTGTGGCCCGGGAGTGCAGTGGAGGATGGCCCAGGTGCTTGGGCCCTGCACCCACATGGGAGACCAGGAGAAGCACCTGGCTCCTGGCTTTGGATTGGTGCAGCTCTGGCTGTTGTGGCCATTTGGGGGGTGAACCAATGGAAGGAAGACCCTTTCTCTCTCTCTCTCTCACTGTCTAACTCTGCCTGTCCAAAAAAAAAAAAAAAAAAAAAAAAGAGAGAATGACTACAGCACAGCAGTTATAAAAAAAAAAGTCCATCATCTGGGAGAGGGGTGGTGTGACGCAGTGGTTGTACCACTATCCCATGTTGGAGCACCAGTTCCAGTCTTGCTGCTCTGCTTCTGATTCAGTTCCCTGCTGATGTATCTGGGAAAGCAGCTAATGATGGCCCAAGCGCTTAGGCCCCTGCCACCCACCTGGGAGACGTGGATGAAGCTCCTGGCTCCCAGCCATTTGAGGAGTGAACCAGCGAATGGAAGATCTTTTTTTTTTTTTTTTGGACAGGCAGAGTGGACAGTGAGAGAGAGAGACAGAGAGAAAGGTCTTCCTTTGCTGTTGGTTCACCCTCCAATGGCCGCCGCGGCTGGCGCGCTGCAGCCGGCGCGCCGCGCTGATCTGATGGCAGGAGCCAGGAGCCAGGTGCTTTTCCTGGTCTCCCATGGGGTGCAGGGCCCAAGCACCTGGGCCATCCTCCACTGCACTCCCTGGCCACAGCAGAGAGCTGGCCTGGAAGAGGGGCAACCGGGACAGAATCCGGCGCCCCAACCGGGACTAGAACCCGGTGTGCCGGCGCCGCAAGGCAGAGGATTAGCCTAGTGAGTCGCGGCGCCGGCCTTTATTATTATGTTTTTAAAGATTTATTTATTTATTTGAAAGTCAGAGTTACACAGGGAGAGAAGGAGAGGCAGAGCGAGCGAGAGAGAGGTCTTTCATCCATTGGTTCACTCCTCAATTGGCTGCAACAGCCGGAGTTGAGCCAATCTGAAGCCAGGATCCAGGAGCTTCTTCCATGTCTCCCATGTAGGTGCAGGGGCCCAAGGACTTGGGCCATCTTCCACTGCTTTCCCAGGCCACAGCAGAGAGCTGGATCGGATGTGGAGCAGCCAAGTCTCGAGCCGGCGCCCATATTCACCATTTTATGACAGAATACTATTCTAGTGTGTGTGTGTGTACATTTTCTTTCTCCATTCATCCATTGATGGACACTTTGATTGATTGATTTTATATCTGTGCTGTGATAAATATGATGTCTCTTTGTGATACTGATTTTATTTCCTCTGGATATATATGTCCAGAAGTGGGATTGCTCAATCATAGGGTAATTCTGTTTTGACTTTTCTGAGGGAACTCCATAGTATTTTCGATGAAAAGTGCACTAATTTGCGTTCCCACCAACAGGTGTAAGGTCTTCCTTTTCCCTTACATCTTCACCAATGTTTGTTATCTCTTTTCCTTTCTCCTGAGATCCACCCTAACATCTCATTGAGATTTGATTTGTGTTTCTCTGATGCTGACTGATATCGATTATTTTCCCATACCCTTGTGGGTCATTTGTATGTCTTGTTTTGAGAGATGTTTCTTCAGGTCTGTGGTGGTGTGGGTAGGGTTTGAAGGTGTCCTCTGAAGGTTCATGTGCTTGGGTCTCTCCAGAGCTTTGTCCTCCACGTGGCTGTGTGGAGGTGGTGGCACATTTAAGAGGCAGAACTTGTCAAAGGCAGCACCCTCAGAGGATTAATGCTGGTTTTGCAGAGTGAGTTAGTTCCCATAAAAATGAGTTGCTGTAGAGTGAGCCTGGCTGCTTTGGCTTGTTCTCTCATCTCCCGTCTTGCTGTGACAGGCATTGCTACCCTGATAGCATCCACCATGCTGTGACACAGCCAGAAGACCCTCACCAGAGCTGAACAGATGCTTGCACCTCCAAAACTATGAGCTAAATGAACCCGTTTTCCATATAAGTTATCCAGCCTCAGACATTTTGTTATAGCAACACAAAACAAACTAGGACAAGGAATGTTTCTTGAGTGGGGCTATTTCTTTTCTTGCTATTGAGTTGCTTAAACCCCTTATACATTTTGGATATTATCCCTTATCAGGTGTATAGTTTATAAACATTGCCTCCCACTCCGTAGGTTTTTTCTTTTTCTTTTTTTCTTTTTTTTGGACAGGCAGAGTGGACAGTCAGAGAGACAGAGAGAAAGGTCTTCCTTTTGCCGTTGGTTCACCCTCCAATGGCCGCCGCGGCCGGTGCGCTGCGGCCGGCGCACTGCGCTGATCCGATGGCAGGAGCCAGGTACTTATCCTGGTCTCCCATGGGGTGCAGGGCCCAAGGACTTGGGCCATCCTCCACTGCACTCCGGGCAACAGCAGAGAGCTGGCCTGGAAGAGGGGCAACCGGGAAAGAATCCGGCACCCCAACCGGGACTAGAACCCGGTGTGCTGGTGCCACAAGGCGGAGGATTAGCCTAGTGAGTCGCGGCGCTGGCTGGTTTTTTCTTTATTCTATTGATTGCTTACTTTGCAGTGCAGAAGCTTTTGAATTTGATGTAATCTGTGGTAGAGTCTTTAGGGCTTTATAAGATAATATTGTCAGCTGGTAGAGGCAACTTTACTTTTTCCTTTTCTACTTTTTCCCTTCTCTTTCTTTCTCTTGCCTAATTCTCTGGTTAGTATTTGTAGCACTAGGTTGAAAAGAAGTGGTTGAATGGGCATCCTTGTGTTGTCTCTGACCTTAAGGGAAGAGCTTCCACTTTCCATCATGGAGAACGATGTTAGCTGCAGATTTGTCATACATGGTCTTTGTTGTGTTGCCACATGGTGACTCTATACCTAAGATGTTGAGAGTTTTTCTCATGAAAGCATGTTTAATTTTGTCCTAATTTGCACCTATGGAGATCATCATATGATTTTTACCCTTCATTTTGCTAGTGTGATATATATCCCATTTGTTGATTTGTTTATGTCTAATCACGTGTGCATCCCAGGGATAAATCCAACTTGATCACGGTGAATGATAATTTTTGTGTTTCCTTGCATTCAACTTGCTGATATTTTATTAAGGAATTTTGCATCTATATGCATTAGGGCTATTGGCTTATAATTTTCTTTCCTTGTAGTGTCTTCATCTGACTTTGGTATTGGGGTGATGCTAATGTCTTCAATTTTGGGGGAAGAGTTATAGAAGAATTGATGTTACTGTTTTAAGCATTTGGTGGAGGTCGGCTATGAAGTCATCTAGTTCTGTGCATTTGAGAAGATAGTCGCCCCCTCCAGCTTTGCCTGTGTTCTTTGGTGGCTATGGACCTCCACTATTGGGTCTAGTCTAAGGTTCTGGTGGGCTGGCTGGTGACAACCTCCAACAGGCAGACTTTAGTGTCAGATTTTCTGCTTTCTTCCGGTACCCTGAGGTCGAATGGTACTGCTACCTGGACTCCTGGCTGGACTCTGCCTTCAGGTGGGGCTGTTGGTTGGGCTCTGCAATTGCCTCTGCATGACCAGCATTGAAGAGTGTATTCTTTGGCTGGGTGGTCCTGCTGTTTGGAATCTGTATTTGGCAGGGCCGTGTGATGGGCTCCAAGGTCAGGTGAGGTCTCTGGAGTTGCTGCCTGGGCACCTAGGATGCACAGAACTTCAGGTCATGCTGTGTAGATACCTGTGGATGTGCCTTGCCCTTGGCCTAAGGCACGCTTCAGCCGATTGCTGGGATTTGGTGGAGGAGCTGCCCAGCAGCTGGAGTTGAGCAGGGGCAGCTGCTCCCTCTGGGATGATCACTGAACTGCAGTGATCTAGGGAGGGTGCCCTGCTGGGAGTGTGCAAGCTGCTGTGGATTTGAGCCTGGAAGGCTTGTGGACTGGGCTTCCTGCAGTGTGGTGCTGTTGGCTCACTTCTCGCCTGTGGCTGGACTGCAGAGATCCACGTGCTGGGTGCTGTTAGCCCCACTCTTGTTCTTCGTTTCCAGCTGCTACTGGTGATCTGGCGCTGCCCGAGCACCCAGTGTTTCCTGAAGGATGAGCCAGGAGCGAGAATCCTGTGAAGTCTCAGACTCACCTTTCCCATTCTGGGAACCATGGACTGAGGGACTTCTCTGTGCAGTGCAGTGCCATTCTGCAGAAGGGGCCCAACAAATTGATCCTTGGTACCTTGGGATCCCTCCACCTTGGCTTTTCTTAGTTTTGCAGTCCAGCGAGGTGTTTCAGCCTCTCATCCAAGTTCTGAGACATTCAGGGTGGTGTACTTGCCTGTGCATGGTTGTCAGTATGATTCTACCATCTTCCCAACACCACTCACACATTTCATTTTTTTTTTGACAGGCGGTGTTAGACAGTGAGAGAGAGAGACAAAAAGAAAGGTCTTCCTTCCGTTGTTTCACCCCTCAAATGGCTTCCACGGCTGGCGCGCTGCGCCGATCCAAAGCCAGGAGCCAGGCGCTTCCTCCTGGTCTCCCATGCGGGTGCAGGACCCAAGCGCTTGGGCCATCCTCCACTGCCTTCCCCGGCCACAGCAGAGAGCTGGACTGGAAGAGGGGCAACCGGGACAGAACCGGCACCCCAACTGGGACTAGAACCTGGAGTGCCAGCGCCGCAGGCAGATTAGCCTAGTGAGCCGCGGTGCTGGCCACTCATTTCAATTTTTAATGCATTTCAGATTAAGTTGCAGTGTCAGCGTACTTCACCCCCTTGCTAGAATTAGATATTTATTTAGTTATTTCTAAGATAAAATGTATAGACAAGAAATGCACAAATCTTTAATTATTCAGTGAGCTTTAACACACCTACCAAGATGCAGCACATAGGGGCTGGCACTGTGATGTAGTGTGTAAAGCCGCTCTCTGAAGTGCCGGCATCCCATGTGGGTGCCAGTTCAAGTCCCAGCTGTTCCCTTCCAATCCAGCTCTCTTCTGTGGCCTGGGAAAGCAGTAGAAGATGGCTCAAGTCCTTGGGCCCCTGCACCCATGTGGGAGACCTGGAGGAAGCTCCTGGCTCCTGGCTTCAGATCAGCCCAGGTCTAGATGTTTTGGCCATTTGGAAAGTGAACCAGCAGATGGAAGACCTCTCTCTCTCTCTCTCTCTCTCTCTCTCTCTCCCCCTCCCTCCTTCCCTCTGCCTTTCTGTAAGTCTGCTTTTCAAATAAATAAATAAATAAATAAATCTTTTTTAAAAAGATGCAGAACATCAATCAGCAACCCAGAAAGTTCTTTTTAAAATATTTATTTTTATTTATTTGATAAGAAGGGAGGGAGACAGGCAGGGAGGGAGGAAGAGAGAGATCTTCCAATTCTAGTTTGCTCCCCAAATGCCTGCAACAGACAGGCTGGGCCAGGCCAAAGGCAGGAGCTGGGAACTCCATCCAGGCCTCCCATGTGGCTGGCAGGGACTCAAGCACTTGATCCATCCCCTGCTCCCTCCCAGGGTGCTCATTAGCAGAAAGCTGAATCAGAAGGGGGGCTGGGACTCGAACCTAGGCTCTGTGAGATGGGGATGTGAGTGTCCCTCACAGCGCGTTAACTGCTCTGCCAAATGCCTGCCACAACCCAGAAAGTTCTCTCTGGCGCCTTCCCAGTTGATGCATTTCCCGCTCTCCATCTCAGGGGTGAGAACTGGTCTGATTATTTCTCATTGTCAATTACATTTTCCCGTTCTAGGGCTTCATGTGCATGGAGGAATCCAGCAGGCAGGCCGTGGTGTGTGCTGCAAACTCCTTTTAGGCACAGCCAGGGCTGAGAGTAGTGCGTTAAATGACTTCTGAGATCATGTGAATGTTGTCATCGTGTTTCCTTCTGTTTTCTTTGCTGCGTGTTCATTCTTCCTGTGAATGGGGCTTGAACTCTTCAGTTTTCCTTTTATTTTTGTTACAGTTGCTTGCAAGTTGTTACAGTCTTTTTGTTCACGTTGATTGATTTATTTGAAAGGCAGAGTTACAGAGAGAGGGAGAGACACATCCAGAGAAGGGGGTGGTGGTGGAGCTCTTCCATCCGCTGGTTCACTCCTCAGATGGCCAAAAATGGCCCTGAGCTGGGCTGAGCCAAAACCAGGAGCCAGGAGCTTCATGCAGGTCTCCCTGGATGGCAGGGGCCCAAGCACTTGGCCTGTTTTCTGTTTGCCACCTCAGACACATTTGCAAGAAGCTGGATTAGAAGTTGAGCAGCCAGGATTCAAACCAGCACCCATATGGGATGTTGATGTCTCAGGTTGTGGCTTAACCTGCTACACCAAAGTGGCTGCCCCATTACAGTCTGGATGGCTCAAGGAGTCAGGTCCCTTGCCACCCACGTGGGAGACCCAGGTTGAATTTCCAGCTCTTGGCCCTGGCCCTAATCCCCAGCTATGGCTGTTGTGTGCACTGGGGGAGTGACCCCACAGATGGGAGCTGTCTGTCCTTTTGTTTCTCCAAAACAAACAAATAAATTAAAACAAAAAAGTCATGTTCTCCTATTGTTCTGCTGTTTGCATTTTTTTACTTCTTTTTTTCTTGTGACTGAAGCTGGAAGTGGTCAGTGTTTGGACAATGACAACCTCATCATTTTGCATAATTCCCAAACCCAACTTCCCTCCAACAGATTAGTGCACAGTTTTCTTATTTAAAAATCGATGTAATACATGCAGGAAGTGGATAAGAAGGGATGGACTTTTGCGTAACAGTAAACCCAGTACTACCACCCAGGCTGGGATGGAGGGCACTTCCTGCAGCCCAGCTCTCTCTCTCTCTCTCTCTCTCTCTCTCACACACACACACACACACACACACACACACACAGAAAGTTTTCCATGCATTGGTTCACGCCACAAATGGTTGCAACAGCTGGAGTTGCACCAATCCGAAGCCAGGAGCCAGGAGTTTCTTCTGGGTCTCCCAAGTGAGTGCAGGGGCCCAAGCACTTGGGCCATCTTCCACTGCTTTCCCAGGCCACAGCAGAGAGCTGGATTGGAAGTGGAGTAGCTGGGTCTCGAACCAGCACCCGTATGGGATGCCAGCACTGCAGGCGAAAGCTTTATCTGCTAAGCCACACACTGACTCCTTCAGTGTTATTTTTATAGAGTTAAGGTGCTCCTGAAAGATTCATCGTGAAAAACAATTCCCATGCACATTTCTGCAGCTTTTTCAATAATTTTCCATATGCCCAAGTAGCATGATGCTTTTGCTACTTCTGTGTGAAACAGACACAGAGAGAGAGAGAGAGAGAGAAAGAGAGAGAGAGAGAGACAGAGACAGAGAGAGAGAAAGAGAGAGAGAGAGAGAGCGAGCTTCCATTGGCTGGTTCACTCTCCAAATATTTACAACAGCTGAAACTGACCAGGCCAAATCCAGGAGCTAGGAATTCTGTTTGGGTCCCCTATGTGGGTGGAGGGACCCAAGTATTTGAGCAGTTTCCTGCTGCCTCCCAGGGAATACATCAACAGGAAGTTGGAATTAGAAATGAAGCCAGGACTTGAATCCAAGCACTCTGGTATGGGATGTGGGCATCCCATGTGGCACCTTAACTGCTGTGCCAAATACCAACTCCTTGTCTATGTTTATGAAACACAGTATAGTAATCTGATACCTACATATAATGTGGAATGATGAAATCAGGGTGGTTAGTCTTTCCACTTCCTTAAAGTTATCATTTCAATACATTGGGAACTGCTGGTGTCTCCTCTCTAGTTATTTTGAAATATGTCCTAAGTCATTGTTGGCTATAGTTACCCCACCGTGCTGTAGAGCACAGAGCAAAATCCTCCTTTCTGGTGGTGTTTTGGTGCCCATTATCTAACTTTTCTCCGCCCCTCCCCTTCCCTGTCCCTGGTGACCACTGTTCCACTCACTGCTTATTTTTTTTTAAGATTTATTTATTTATTTGAAAGAGTTACACAGAGAGAAGGAGAGACAGAGAAGGAGGGAGAGAGAGAGAGAGAGAGAGGGAGAGAGAGAGAGAGAGAGATCTTCCATCCACTGGTTCACTCCTCAATTGGCTGCAATGGCTGGAGCTGTGCCAATCCAAAGCCAGGAGCCAGGAGCTTCTTCTGGGTCTCCCACGTGGGTGCAGGGACTCAAGCCCTCAGGTCATCTTCCACTGCTTTCCCAGGCCATAGCAGGGAGCTGGATGAGAAGAGGAGCAGTAGTGACACAAACCAGTGCCCATATGGGATGCTGGCGCCCATAGGCAAAAAGTCTAGCCCACTATGCCACAGTGCCAGCCCCTCCCATTATCTAATTATAGCAGGTAAAAAATGGGCAAAAGACTTGAATAGACATTTCTCAACAGAAGGCATGCAAATGACCAACAATTATATGAAAAAAATGCTCAATATCGCTCATCAACAGGGAAACACAAAACTACAATAATATATCATCTCACTTAAATTGGCTATTAGTATTATCAAAAAGACAAAGAATGGCAAATACTGGCAAGGGTGCAGAGAGAAGGAACTGACATCCTGATGGTGGAAATGTAGATTAGAGCAGATGCTATGGATGACAGTGCGGAGTTTCCACATAAAGCTAACAATAGGGACAGGTTTCAGCTCAGCGGTTCAGCCACCACCTGGGACAGCCACATCCCATATTGGAGGGCCTGGGTTCGAGTCCCAGCTCTGCATCTGGTTCCAGCTTCCGGTTAATGTGCACCCTAGGAGGTAATGGCTCAAGTACTTGGGTCCTTGCTACCCACAAGGGGGACCCAGATTGAATTTCCAGCTCCTGGTCTAGTTGTGGCTGTTGCCAGGATTTGGGGAGTGAACTAGTGGATGCAAAGTCTGTCTCTGTCTCTGCCTTTCAAATAAAATTACATTTTTAAAAATGATTAAAAAGAGAACTAGTTTGGGGCCGGCACTGTGGCGCAGCAGGTTAAAGCCCTTGTCTGAAGCACCGGCATCCTATCTGGGCACCAGTTTGAGTCCTGGCTGCTCCACTTCTGATCCAGCTCTCTGCTGTGGCCTGGGAGGGCAGTAGAGGATGGCCTAAGTCCTTGGGCCCCTGCACCTACATGGGAGACCCAGAGGAAGCTCCTGGTTCCTGGCTTCTGGTGCAGCTCTGGCTGTTGCAGCCATCTGGGAAGTGAATCCGTGGATGGAAGATCTCTCTGTCTCTGTCTCTGTCTCTGTCTCTACCTCTCTCTGTAACTCTGTCTTTCAAATAAATAAAATAAGTCTTTAAAAAAATAGAACTAGTATGTGACCTATCTGTATCACTACAGGGTGTATATGCAAAGGAGATGAAATCATATGTCAAAGATGTACTTGCCCTTCCAGGTTTGCTGCCCTACTGTTAGTAGCACTCAAGATCTAGACTCTGCAGCAGGTGTAAATGGATACAGAATATTTAGCTAGGTCTTGAGTTTTGTGTAGCATTGACTTCTCCCCAGGGAACACCAGCACAGAACTCTCTCTCCACCTCCTTCCTGGCACATATTAACATCCCCTCTTGTTTATATGCTAATTTTGGTTAGATCAGTGTTGGCATTATCCTGCCCATGCAAAGGAGATTTTCAGCTGAGCCAAATCATATGTTTATTTCCTGCAGGGGTGGGAAACTTTGTTGTTGTTGTTAAGGGTCATGTGGATATTCTATAACACCATTCAGGACCCTACAAAAATTATCAAGTTACAAATTAGCCTGCTATCTCCAGTTATTGAGTTTCGAGTTCCACTCCCCTGTGTTGAAACCTTTGTAAGTTGCCCTACTTCCCTTGATGAGTTGTGGGAGATGAGACGTGAGTGGAGCAACTGCGTCCCCTTGGCCCAGCTCCTTCCTCCCCCCTTTCTCTCCTTGTCTCCCCTCAGCGCATCGCAGGTGCCCAGCTGTCCCCCAGGCTCCAGTACTTCGGGCAGGCGCTCAGCGGGGGTCAGGACCTCACCCAGGACGGCCTGGTGGACCTGTCTGTAGGGGCCAAGGGACAGGTGCTGCTGCTCAGGTGAGAAGCCCTTTCGGAGCACCCCACTGAGTCTCCCCTTAAAGAGCTTCTGTGCTGCCTGAGTCGCCCCTCCCCTACCATGGTCCTCCCGTGGTGTCTCCACAGGTCCCAGCCGGTGCTGAGAGTTGAGGCGTCCATGGAGTTCACACCCAGGGAAGTGGCAAGGAGTGTGTTTGAGTGTCGGGAGCAGGCCGCTCGGGTAAAGCCAGCCGGGGAGGTCCGAGTGTGCCTCCAGGTCCGCAAGAGCACCCGGGATCGGCTCCGTGAAGGTGAGGTTTTGGGGTGGCAAAGCTCAGATCCGCCTGGCATTGCAGGGGTGCCCAGGAAAGCCGAGTGGCTCCAAGCAAACAGGCTCTGGGTGCGGAGGCCCTGCAAACCTCCTCAGAGAGGTGTGGCTCCTCCTTGTCCTTTCAGTGTCTCAGGGGACCAAGGACCCATATCTGTGAGCTTTACAAAATATATTTATTTAATGTATTTGAAGGGCAGAGAGACACAGCGTGAGTGAGCAAGATCTCCCATCTGTTGCATTGTTCCCCAGATGCCTCCCCCCAGGAGCTCCATCTAAGTCTCCCATGTGGGTGTGGCAGGGACCCAAGTATTTGAGCCATCACCTACTGCCTTCAAGAGTGCACATTAGCTGGGACTGAAACCCAAGCATTCTGACACAGATGCAGGGGTCCCAAGTAGTGTCTTCGCTGCTACACCAAATACCCACCTATCATTTTTTTTTTAAACTAAGAGAGAACTCATCTGAGGCGATTTAGTACATAGAATCAAACACAAATTCACAAAGCATTCAGATATGCGTTTTTCTACCAGTAACCTGATTTCTTCCCTTGTCCATATTCTCAAGAAGTGGCGTTGTGCTTGGGTAGGGGGATACTCATGGCAAGGCCAGAAAAAGACAGGAGGAGGAGATAGAGTTACCTTTCCAGCTGTCAGAAGAGACAGCCAACAGAGATCGGGGAAGCCAGCGTGGGTAGAAATAGAGAGCCGAGTTTCAAAATCCAAAATCTCCATGGAAACCCCTCTCTGGCTGACTCCTAGGCTGGGAATATCTAGGTTGATAACCCAGGAAATCTGGTAGGAAAAAAAAAAGCAACTGAAAAGCTACTGAATTGTGCAGAGAATTAAGCAGGTTCCCAGTGCTGGGGAGACAGAGACAGAAGAGGGGCTTCAGTAATCACCTTGGACTTTGCATTTAGACATTGGCAGGCAACCAAGTGCAACAATGGTCAATAGAAACAGACCCACAGGAGATGCAGAAATCAGAGTGATTAGATAGGAATTTAAAAAACCCTACAGTTATTTCCAGGAAGTGAAAACAGGAAAGGAGGCAGACCTTCAGTGAAGACTTGGAATTCATGCAACAGAGACTCCAACACTGAAGAATGTGACTGAAATTAAGAAGTCAGTAGATTTTATAGCATATTAGAAGCAAAATCAGGAATGGGTAAACAGGAAGATAAGTCAATTGAAAGTAACTAGATTAACACAGAGAGAAAACAATGAAGAATGGGAAATGAGATGCATGGGAAATGGTGAAAAAAATCTAACAAACATGATTTGAGAGAGAAATAGAATATCTATAGAAACAGTGGCTAAAATTTTCAAAAACCAATGAAAGGGGCTGGCGCTGTGGCGCAGTAGGTTAATTCTCTGCCTGCGACACTGGCATTCCATATGGGCACGGGTTCTAGTCCCGGCTGCTCCTCTTCTGATCCAGCTCTCTGCTATGGCCTGGGAAAGCAGCAGAAGATGGCCCAAACCCCTGGGCCCCTGCACCCACGTGGGAGACCAGGAGGAAGCTCCTGGCTCCTGGCTTTGGATCAGCACAGCTCCAGCCATTGTGGCCATTTTGGGAGTGAACCAATGGACGGAAGACCTTTCTCTCTGTCTCTCCCTCTCACTGTAACTCTACCTCTCAAATAAATAAATAAAATCTTAAAAATAAATAAACAAATAAAAACCAATGAAAGACATAAAGATTCTTTACAAGGGTTGATGTTGTGGTGCAGTGGGTTTAGCCACAGCCTGAGGCACTGGCATCACATATTGGAGCACTGATTCCAGTCCTGACTGGTCCATTCCCCATTCAGCTCCCTGCTGATGCACCTGGGAAAGCATCGGAGGATGGCCCAAGTGCTTGGCCCCCTGCACCCATGTGGGAGAGACCCGGATGCAGTTCTGGGTTCCTGACTTTGGCCTGGACCGGTCCTGGCCACTGTGGCCAATCGGGGAATGAATCAGTAGATGGAAGCTCTCTCGCTCTGTCTCTCTTTCAAATAAATAAATAAATAAATATTTTAAGAAACGATTACTTAAAAAGTCTTATCTTCAAACTGCTAAGGACCAATGACAAAGAGAAAAATAATTCAAAAGGCAGTCAGAAAAATACCATTAATTTTCTAGTATGTAACGGAACAGCCCCTGTTTATTGAGCACTTACGATGGGCAGGTACCCAGTGCTTTGTGGGCATCTCATTTTCTTTCACTTCATTGTATTTCTTTCATTTTCACCAATGGAAAGGTGTAATAAATTGCCTCACTCTGAAAATAAGGAACTGGGAATCAGAGATGTCAGTCTGACCTTCCCAAGGCCACGCAGCGGTGGAGTGAAGGAGCTGGGGGCAGAGAGCCCGTCTGGCTGGCTCCACACCCTGGGCGCTCACCACTGTGCCACTCTGCTCCTTCAGGAGATATCCAGAGCACCATCACTTACGACCTGGCGCTGGACGCTGGACGCCAGTATCCCAGGGCCATCTTCGACAGGACCAAGAACAACACAGGCAGACATACGCAGACCCTGGGGCTGACCCCGAAGTGCGAGACGTTGAAGCTGTCATTACCGGTGAGCACGCAGGGCCCTCCCCAAGGACGGGCTGGGCTTGCGCAGCTGAGGCGAGCAGGTGCCCAGACTCCCCACTGTCCCCCAGGACTGTGTGGAGGACTCCGTGGGCCCCATCGTCCTGCGTCTCAACTTCTCTCTGGTGGGGAAGCCGCTGCCCACTTTTGGGAACCTGCGGCCGGTGCTGGCTGCAGACGCTCAGACACTCTTCATGGGTATGGTGAGTCCTGGGGTGGGAGGGACCAGACCGAGACTGATGTCACGTGAGCCCATGTCACAGCATCCCTTCATGGCGTCTCACCGTGTCCCTTGTCCTCTCCTGTTTTGGGGCAGTTTCCCTTCGAGAAGAATTGTGGCAGCGACAGCATTTGCCAGGATGACCTCAGCGTCACCTTCAGTCTGAAGTGAATTTCTTTCCCTTGTTGCCTCCTCCAAACCTGCATCCCTGCTCTCCTCCTGGTCCCTGGGATCCCTCAGGGCTGCCCCGTCCCCTGGGGTTTCTCTCCAGGCACCCCACCCCCACCCCAACCTGCCCAAGCACAGACGGGGATGCTCTTGGTGTCTCATGGCCCTGTCTTGCTGCTCCCACAGCCTGGACACCGTGGTGGTGGGCAGCCCCCAGGACTTCAACGTGACCCTGACCGTGAGAAATGAGGGTGAGGACTCCTATAGGACTCAGGTGACCTTCGACCCAGTTGGCTTATCCTATCGGAAGGTGTCAGAGGTTCAGGTACCTGGATCCTCCTTGGGCTCCAGCTAACCTTTGCCCTCGCCACCCCTGATGCTGGTGACTAAGGCAGCCCACTCCGTGTCCCTCACCGTCCAGAACCAGCGTTCCCAACGCTCCTGGCGCCTGAACTGTGAGTCCATCCCTTCCTCCAAAGACTCCCTGACCTTGAAGAACACGAGCTGCAGCATCAGCCACCCCATCTTCCCTGGCAACTCGGAGGTTAGTGATGCTGGCTTGCTTCTTTGTCTTCTTCCAGAAACTTCGCTTCCTCTTGTTTAAAAAGTACAGCCTCTATGTTACAGAACAGCTTTATTGCATACTATGAACAGCTTTATTGCATACTATGAACAAGCTAGGCATGGGCTTTGGAAATTTTTCTGCACCCACATTTATCTTTTAATTCTGTTTCCATGAAATTTTTGAAGTACTAATGTGTACTTCTTACACCATACACTTCTCCGTTTTTTAAAAAAGATTTATTTGGCAGGCGCCGCAGCTCAATAGGCTAATCCTCCGCCTGTGGCGCCTGCACCCCAGGTTCTAGTCCTGGTCGGGGCGCCGGATTCTGTCCCGGTTGCCCCTCTTCCAGGCCAGCTCTCTGCTGTGGCCAGGGAGTGCAGTGGAGGATGGTCCAAGTGCTTGAGCCCTGCACCCCATGGGAGACCAGGAGAAGCACCTGGCTCCTGGCTTCAGATGGGTGCAGTGCGCCGGCCGCAGCAGCAACTGGGGGGTGAACCAATGGAAAATGAAGACCTTTCTCTGTGTCTTTCTCTCTCTCACACTATCCACTCTGCCTGTCAAAAAACAAAAACAAAACAAAAAAAGATTTATTTATTTGAAAGAGTTATAGAGAGGTAGAGAGGTAGAGAGAGAGAGAGAGAGAGAGGATCTCTTCCATCTGTTGGTTCACTCCCCAGATGGCCACAATGGCCAGGGCTGAGCCAAGACAAGGCCAGGAGCCAGGAGCTTTATCCAGGTCTCCCACATGCGTGCAGGAGTCCAAGCACTGGGGCCATCTTCCACTGCTTTCCCAGGTCATTAGCAGGGAGTTGGAACAAAAGTGGAGCAGCCAGGACTTGAACTAGTGCCCATATGGGATGCTGGCATTACAGGCAGCAGCTTTACCCACTGCGCCATAATGCTGACTCTAATTCTCCCATTTTTAAAAGTATATTATGCATTTGAAAGGCAGAATTACAGAGAGAGGGAGAGACAGAGAAAGAGAGGGAAAGATCCACTTTTCATCCGCTGGTTCACTCCCCAGATGGCTGCCACGGCTAGGGCTGGGTGCTTCTCCAGGTGCATTAGCAGGAAGCTGGATTAGAAATGGAGCATCCGGGACTCAAAGAAGTGCTCATATGGGATGCCACAGCCACAGGCAGCAGCTTAACACACTGTGCCAAGCCAGTGGCCTCATAATTCTTCCACTTAAAGTATACAAGTCCGTGGCTTTTAGCTGTGTTCCCATCATCCTGATGCATTGTAAGCATCTTAATTATCCCCTAAGGACACCTCACTCCCCTTGGCCATCAGCCCCAAATCTCCCATCCCCAGGCCCTAGGCAATCACCGCTCTACTCTGTATGGCTTTGTGCACTCTGGACATTTTAAGGGAGTTGAATCAGGCAGTAGGAGTTCCTTTGTGATCGGCTTCCTAGGACATGTGCCGGGTTCTGAGTCAGTACCTCCCTCTTCCCTTTATTGCTGAGTGATCACCGAGTCACCTGGATGGACCATACCTCCTTCATCCCCTCATCAATGGATGCACACTGATCACTGCCCCTCATTTCTCCACCTCCAGGTCACCTTTAACATCACCTTTTATGTGGAGTCCGATGCTTACCTGGGAAGCAAACTGCTCCTCAAAGCCCGTGTGACCAGGTGCACTGTGCCCACCGTGACAAGCATCCCCCACCCCTTCAAAGCCCCAGCCCCTGGCCCAGGGTGCACCTTGGCTCCCTCCCCACCGGTTCTCCCTTCAGCTCGTTCATTCATTCATTCATTCATTCAACAAACACTGGCTGAGCACCACCTTGTGCTGAGTGTTGGCTTGTGCTTGTCACCCTCACGGAGGTTATCACTTAGTGGCTCAGATAGACAAGAAAACTGGTGACAGCCACACAGCATGAAACAAATGATCCAGGAAGGATGTTCAGTGTTCAGGGGAGCTTGGCGTTCCCAGAAAATTCCTGGAGAAAATACAGTTAGGCTGTGGGTGAGCCAAGCACAGGCATAGACATTGGGGTGGGCATGAAGACAGAAGGAAGGAAGCAGGTGCCAAGAGGAGCCTGAGCACTGGGCAGACCAGGATGCCTTATGCCTTTAGAACACCACACGGGATTTCAGGGAGGAGATTTTTGGTTTAATCCATGGGAGCAACCCTGATGGCATTTTGCCAGGACATCACTCCCCAGGGGGGCTGGGGTGGAGGAGGGAGCAGAGATGGACTCAGGGCGCAGTAGAAGGGGCGAATGTAGACACCAGGTGAGCAAGGGCGGAGAACAGGGGCGGTGCTGGGGGGGCACAGGTATGCCGGGACTCCCTGATGACTGGGGTGGGGGTGGGGCTGGCGGAGAGGGAGAAAGAGAGGCTGTGGCTCAGTGCTCCGGAGCTGGCTAAGCGCTGTCTCTTCCTTCAGTGAGAACAACATGCCCAGCACCAGCAAATCCGAGTTCCAGATGGAGCTGCCTGTGAAATACGCTGTCTACTTGGTGGTCACCAGGTGCTGGTTTCCGGGGCGCGGGCTGAGCCTTCACCGTGGGGCCGGGCATGGCCACTTGAGTGTCTGTGGGCATGAGTCTGGGCTTGTGCTTGTGCGTGTCTGAGGATCTAGGCACGCGCATGTATTTGTGCGTGCATGTGTGTGTGTGTGTGTGTCCCAAGCCGGCACATACTGTGTGTCCAGCACACATTTTCCCTCTCCTCCTCCCCACGCTATCCATGCCACCCCCTCCCGGCTGCACTACCTCTGTACCTGTTCACTGCACACGCAGGACCCCCTCCCAGGACCCTAGCCCCTCATATTCTGTCGTTTCCCACTCCTTTCCTCTCTCTCCCTTCAGCGGTGAGGTCTCCACCAAATATCTCAACTTCACGGCTTCCGAGAAGAGCACGCGGGTTCTGCAGCACGAATATCAGGTGCGGGAGCCATGGGGGCAGGCGGCTCCGGAGAAGGAGGCAGGGAGGGAAGTGACTTGAACGCAGAGACGTCGGTGCCGGGCTCACGCACACAGTGCCTGGCCATGGCTGCAAGCTTACACGCACCCCATTAGGAATGCCCCCTGGCGGCGTGCAGGTGTGCAGACCCCTGGTATATGCGCACACACTCATTTCATTCTGTAAACACCCCAGCTTACAGAGGAGGAAGCCGAGGCTCTGAGGGGTGGGCAAAACCTGCTCAGACCCCTTAACACTGCCCCACTGCCCCCCCATCCCCTCTTAGTAACTAGCCGCAAAGTGGGGACACAACAAGCAGCCTCTTGGACTCTGGAACCTGGGTTTATTTATTTATTAAAATTTTTTTCAAGACAATCTGTTCTTTTATTAATGTTAATTTTTAAAAGATTTTTCAAAAGATTTAATTTGAGGGTCACAGAGTTAGAGAGAATCTTCCAACCACTGGTTCACTCCCCAAATGGCTGCAACGGTTGGGACTTGACCAACCCGAATCCAGGAGCCAGGAGCTTCTTCCGGGTCTCCCACGTGGGTGATAGAGACCCAAAGACTTGTGCCATCTTCTGCTGCTTTCCTAGGAGCATTAGCAGGGAGCTGGATGGGAAGTGGAGCAGCCAGGACTTGACTGGATACTCAGATGTGATGCTGGCACTGCAGGTGGCAACCTAAAAGTGCTGTGCCTCAATGTTGGCCCCTATTTATTTTATTTATTAGAGAGAGAGAGAGAGAGAGAGAGAGAGAGAGAGAGATTCTATTCACTCCCCAAATGGCTACAACAGCCGGGACTAGACCAGGCCAAAGTCAGGAGGCCAACACACTCAATGCGGGTCTCCCATGTGGTGACAGGGACTCAGCTGGTCCAGGCATCTCCTGCTGTCTCCCAGGGTGCACACCAGCAGGAAGCTGGAATTGGATGCAGAGCTGGCACTGCAGCCCAGGCACTCTGACAGGGGATGCGGGTGTCCTGAGCCAGTGGTTTTAACCATTGCACCAAGCACCTATGTCTGGAATATGTCTTCAGAGGCTCCACTCGGCTGCCCCCCACCCCCTACCCCCAAGGCACCGGCCACTGGGGTCTCTTTCGGGTGTGCTGGGCAGAGGGGAGGGGCAGGATGACTCAGGAGTTGGGGGAGGGGGGACAACGAAGGCAGAACCCAGACTGCCCCGCCCTCACCCCCATGCAGTTCAACAACCTGGGCCAGAGGAGGCTCCCCATCAGCGTGGTGTTTTGGGTGCCGGTGCGGCTGCAGGAGAAGACCGTGTGGGACGACCCACAGGCCATTTTCTCCCTGGTGAGTCCGGCTGAGCGGGGGGAGGTGTGCGCCCAGCTCCTGCCTGCGCAGCCCTTCCCTGGTCCTGCCTAACATCACCGCCCGCCTCCTGCCTTGGATTCTGGAGCGCCTTCCGAGGCTCTCCGGGGCCAGGCTGTCCCCGCATCCTTTCCCTCTCGTCTTTCCTCAGAACCTCTCCAGTGGGTGCCACAGTGAGGAGAGGCTTCCGCCTCGCTCTGACTTCCTGGCTCAGCTGAACAAGTCCCCGGTGGTGGTGAGAGCCGAGCCCAGTGCACCTGGACGGGGATGTTTTTGGCATCTGCCTCCCTCCATCACCTCCCTCTCCTGCCCCCCCTCAGAACTGCTCCATCGCCGTCTGTCGGAGGATTCAGTGCGACATCCCCTCCCTCAGCCACCGGGAACAATTCAACGTCACCCTCCAAGGCAACCTCTCCTTTGACTGGTACATTAAGGTACGAGGGGGTGCTGGGGTGTGGCGGGGCGCAGGTGCGGGTGCTTCCAGGTCGTTGGATGCAGCCGCCGTCCCACCCCATGCCTTCCACAGACAGCGCACAACCACCTCCTGCTGGTGAGCGCGGCAGAGATTTTGTTCAACCAGTCCGCTTTCACCCTGCTTCCCGGCCAGGACGCCTTTGTGAGGGCCCAGGTACCCATCGAGGGCACGCAGGGGCTGGCACAGGGAGAAAGGGAGGAGGCAGGGGTCGGAGAGGTCAGGGAGACGGGGTGGCGGGGGCCAGGAGGAGGTGGAGCTGAGGAATAAGGAGGTGGGAGTGGGGGGTGAGGGCTAGAGTGTTGGGGGTGCACAAGATCACAGTGGGGAAGGTTCCCGAAGCCTGGAGTCCACCCCCACCATGCACCTTCTCCATGCTCTCCCTAGACGGAGACCAAGGTGGAGCTGTACCAGGTTCATGACCCTGTGCCACTCATCGTGGGCAGCTCCATTGGGGGGCTGGTGCTGCTGGCCCTCATCACTGCCGGGCTCTACAAGGTACCCCCACTCCAAACCCCCCGTACCCCGGCTGCCACCCCGCCCCGGGCTGGCCTGCTTTCTGTCCCCTCTCACTCATCAGCTCCTCCCTGCCTGTGTGTGACTAGGGCATATGTCTGTGCCTCAGTTTCCTTAGTGTAGAACGAGACCATCAGTGTCATGTTCAGCACTTCCGATGGTCTCCAGCCCAGAATGGCCACTCTGTCAGGTCGGCTGTTCTTGTTAGGCTTTGTATCTGGCCCCCAGCACCAATGCTCCCTGTGCCACTCCTCCCAGGGACCCCCCCTGGCCCCCCACCCCACGAGTCTTTGCCCTTGGTGGCCCTTCCCCTTCCTCTCCTGGTCTGTCAGACCCTCACCAGCACCCCCACCTCCCCGGCGGCTGTGGCCCTTACACATCCGTCTCCGCCCAACAGCTCGGCTTCTTCAAACGACAGTACAAGGACATGATGAGTGAGGCCGCTCCCCAAGAGGCTCCCCAAGAGGCTCCACCTCAGTAACAGCCGCTTCTCCACCAAGGGGGCCGACCACCTGCTGCAGACTGAACTTGGTTCAGAGCCACACACAACCCCCACCCCTGGCTGTGGGACAGATGGGTCTGTGGGGAGACTGGGGCAGTGATGTCTCACTCTGAAAGATCCACTTGGCTTCCGTGTGTGTGTGTTGCATGTGCAAGTATGCACCTGTGTGTGTGTGTGTGCACGTGGACCAGTGCTTCCACAATGCTCTCAGGCAGAAAGGCATCAGCTTGGGCTTGCTCGTGTGTGTGGGCGAGGATGCTTCAGGATTTTCCTCCAGGAGACGGAGTGGATCCAATGGAACCAGGACAGGTGCCTGTCCAAACCCATCCCCCACCAGCGCTCATGGGATGGATAAGGATGACGGATCAATCTCCCATGTGAATTTTGTGTTGCTTTTTCATTTTCTTTCTTTCCCTTTCTCTCTTTCTCTTTCTCTTTCTCTTTCTCTTTCCTTCCTTCCTTCCTTCCTTCTTTCCTTCCTTCCTTCCTTCCTTCCTTCCTTCCTTCCTTCTTTCCTTCCTTCCTTCCTTCCTCTTTCTTTCTCTTTCTTTTTCTTTCTTTCTTTCTCTCTCTTTCTCTCTCTTTCTTTCTTTCTTTCTTTCTTTCTTTCTTTCTTTCTTTCTTTCTTTCTTTCTTTCTTTCTTTCTTTCTTTCTTTCTTTCCCTTCCTTCCTTCCTTCCTTCCTTCCTTCCTTCCTTCCTTCCTTCCTTCCCTCCCTCCCTCCCTCCCTCCCTCCCTCCTTCCTTCTCCTTTCTTTTCCTTTCTTTTCGATCTGATAAACATGTCCATAGTAAGAAGACATCAGAAGATGCCCGAGGATGGACAGGGAAAGGTCTCCCTTCCCAAGACTTCAGGTCCTGTCTTGGGGGGAACAGATGAGGCCAGGTGGTTTTGGATTTCCTCCTAGAGGGACCCAGGCTATGCACGCGTGCGCGCGCGCGCGCTCACACACACACACACACAAGCTTTTGCATACAGATGGTAGCACTCTTTGTATTGTTCCACACCCTGCTGTTTTCATTCACAGAGTGCAGGCATTGTTTCCTATCTAGACAACAATTACTTTTTTATTCTTTTATACAACTTCATAGTAGTCTATCATGTGGGTTGCACTGTGAGGTGTCTGCGCAGTCTCTAGTTGAAATTTCCTTTTCATCCTCTCGCTATTACAAACAATACTGAGTTAATAAATTGGCTATGTGTCATTTTGGCCTATGTGTAAGGATAATTTCTAGGACATGTAAAGATGTATTCCCAGTGGCTTGAGTTTTTTCCCAGAAGCAAACCTGAGAGAAGAATTGAGGAGAAGGAAGCATATTTGGGGCCAGCGCTGTGGCATTGTGAATAAAGCCACCAGCTGCAGTGCTGGCATTCCATATGGAACCATCCCAGCTGGTTCGAGTCCTGGCTGCTCCACTTCCGATCCAGCCCTCTGCTATGGCCTGGGAGGGCAGTGGAAGATGGCCCGAGTCCAATCTTTAAAAAAAAAGTTTACTTAAGAGATGGTCCCAAGAACACTAACAGGTGGGGGGAATGGGCTGGGGAGGGAAAGGTAGCCAACACAGGTGCGTCCGTATGTAAGGCACTTTGGCAAGCCCTGGGAACTTGGTCCCACTGGGCAATCCTGGGAGATGAACATGAAGGTCAGTGTTTGCCTGCCCAAGGGCAGAAGGAGCTGGGGTGTGGACACAGTGCATAGTTTTTCACCCAGGGGCTGCTGCTGGTGCGGGAGAGAGTGGGGATCCCCTGGCACTTCTGACCTGACCTGGGTGTGGGCAGAGCAGGCAGTGGTGGGCAGAGACCGAGACGCAGGTGCTACTGCTGAGGAACCTGACTGCTGAGCACAGCCCTGAGTGAAGTCCCTGAGGTGGTGGGTTGTGGACAGAGCACCAATAGCACTCACGACCACGAGGATGTGAAGGTAGTTTTTCTGATTAATGAAAGAATGAATTAACTTGGGGGTGGGGGAGAAGAGCATGCCCAACCCACCAGTTCACTTCTCCGATGTCCCCAATAGCTGGGGGTGGGGGTGGCTGCACTTGGGAACTAAGAGAGATCTTCCACCTGCTGGTTCACTCTCCAAATGGCCTTGATGGCTGGAGCTGGGCCAATCCAAAGCCAGGAGCCAGGAGTTTCCTTGGGGTCTCCCACATGGGTGCAGGGGCTCAAGCACTTGGGCCATCTTCTACTACTTTCCCAGGTGTATTAGCAGGGAGCTGGATGGGAAGTAGAGTAGCCAGGACTCGAACTGGCACCCATAGGGAATGCTGACACTGCAGGTGGCAGCTTAACCTCATATACCACAGTGCCAGTCCCTGGACCCCCTATTCTTACACTATTAAGGAGGAAGGAGTGAACACTGTTCTGAGCCCCCAAGGCAGCAGCTGCCCTCTTCTATAACTTAGATCATTGCCTTCCTGAAGGTTGCTTCCCCAGTTGGTCCAAGAAGCTGCCCTGTGGTAAAACTGCAGGCTTCTACTAGCATTTCCGTTCCCTTCCTCTGAGATGGTCAGCACCCCGGAGGGCTCCCTTCTATCCATCCTGGGGATGGTCACTGGTTGCAGGTACATTTTTTCCACGTGGAGGACCTTCCTGGTGAGCCTGCTAGATTCGATCTCCAAAGATTTATCCTCAGCTTCTGAGAGTGTCCTGGGGGTGGGGGGTCTCTCCATTCCCAGCTGGGGGCAGAAGCACCTGACCGGGAAATCAGCAGTGACCATCTCTCCTGCAGATGAGGAGAAAGGCGCTTTCCCTTCCATCTCTGCGGATGCTCCCTAGAGATGTGTCCCTGGGAAAGTCTGAGCTGCTAACCACTTCTGCTTCAGAAAAGAGCCTTCAAACTGGCAGCCCACAGGCCAGATCCAGCCTTAAGCTCTAATTTGGCCCAAGTGGTCTTGTTGGTTTGTTTTGGATTATTGCTGACATTTTAAAACAGAGATTTCCGAGAGATACCTGTATGCATGATTTTTTCTTGGAAAACGGGAAGGTGTGGCAGCATGAGGCTCTGCCGTCACCCAGGCGCTGGGAACTGGGCTCACGTGTGTTTAAGGTGATCTTGCAAAGCCGCCGGCCTCTGTGGTTCATCTTCTGCTCTTGCTCCTCCTCCTCTCAATTACACCTTCACAGCGGGAGACTCAGGATCCTTCTGAAAGGGAAAGACCTGTGACCAGGGTGCCACGGCCCCGTCTGGGACAGATCAGGACCTGCAGGTGTCCCCTCCCCCAACCGTACTCCCTCTACCTTATGCCTGCACTGGACCTTCTTCCCAGAACCCCCTTTGCCTCCTCCATCACCTGACTTTTGCCACAGCATCAGTATCAGCTTCACTTCCTCCACACCCCCTCCCACCCCTACCCTCCAGCTGAAATAGGCTGTACCTCTCTCTCTCTCTCTCTCTCTCACACACACACACACACACAGGCACAGACATCTGCTTTCTTCCCCTGGAGACTGCATATCCTCCAAGGATAGGAACCCTCATTGTACCCCAGGCCGTAGGGCGGTACCTGAACTGTAACCAATAGTTGCTGAATATGTGTGCCCAGTGAATGAATGAATGAGGGAAAAGGCTGGGGTTTCCAGCTGTCTGTTGTCCTCTACAAGGAGACAGAGTTCCCAAAAATGTTTCCCTGTATCCAGTGTATGTCTTTATTTTAAAAATTTATTTATTTGAGGAGTAGCGAGAGAGGGAGAGGAAGAGGAAGAGGAAGAGGGAGAGGGGGAGAGAGAGAGAGAGAGAGAGAGAGAGAGAGAGAGAGAGAGAATCCACTGGTTCATCCCCAAATGCCAGCCCAGGCCAGGGCTGGGGCTGAAACCAGAGTGCCAGGAACATAACCCAGGTCTCCTATGTGTTTGGCAGAAGCCCAGTCACTTGGGCCATCACCACTGTTCCCAGGGTCTGCACTAGCAGGAAGCTGGAGTCAGATCTGGGAAGCAAACCCAGACACCCTGATGTGGGAGGTGGGCATCTTAACTGCAGGGTGAATGCCTGCTCCACTCCCAAATAATTTCTTCAGGAGCCTGTGGTGTCCAATTTGTCTACTTCACACTTTGTAGATCTGGAGAGACCGAATGTGCAAAGGGACAACGGCCAGATCATATTAAAAAATAAACAGACCCCAGAACCTGCCACACCCAACCTATTAGCTACCATAATCAGCCTAGGAAGCCAGAGCACTAGCTGTCAATCAGATGTCCCAAGTGCCCCAGGTCCTGTGTTGGGAAGGGACCGACTGAGGCCAGAGTCTCACGTGGCAAAAAGAATCCACCAGAGAAGAGTGAGCAGAGCTAGACTCATTGAACACGTGGCAAGGAAGTAGTAGGAAGGTGGGTCAGATAAGGGTTGATGATGGCAGTGATATGGACTACAATTGAGGGGTTCACCTGTAAAGGCAGGCCCTTCTTAGTTTGGGTGACTGCTGCCATAAGCTTTTAATGGAGCAGCAGGGAGACATCCAGAGGCTGTCCATTTCAATAAGGACTATAATCAAGAAGCATCCTTGTAACTGCAGTATTTCCTCAGTTAGGGTGCGTTTTCTATGGTCTCTGAGGTTTTCCCAGGTAGGTGATCTGCTCTCTGGGCGGAGCTGGGGGGCTGACATCCCCCTTTTTCTTAAGGGACCCCACCAAATGTACTGGGGCCACGTCCACATGTCCAGGACTCCATAGATAAATGACAGCTTTCCTAATTTTTGTGTCTGCTTCCAACTTAGCACCAACCACAGCAAGCCAGATATGCCCCCCTTAACCAATCACGTGGAGGCCCTGTGTCTAGTGAACTGGCCTACAGCTCCCCCAGGGCATATGGGAAGCTCTCCCTCCTGTCTGCTACACAGCCAACTTCCTCCTTGGCCGGAATCCCTGCCAGACACCAGCGATGGTAGCGGACGTCCCGGCCAGAGCAACTCTGAATAAGTAGCCTTTGCTTCACTTGGTTGGATTTTGTTTACTTCCACAATCCTCTGGCTCAGCTACTCTGATAAATACACACATACAATGATTTCCTTTCCACATCCTCTGTGGGCATTCCTGTTTTGGCACAGGATTTGGAGAACAATGGCTGGAATCATTCCCCTTATCTGCCTGCCATCCCCATTGCCCGTTAAAGTACCAGGCGGGGTTGAATGAACCAGAGTTAAATGCATTGGTTGCCAACTTCTGCTGTCTGTGCATTTGCTTGTGGAGAAGAACCCTGCTACCAAGCCAAGGTCCTGATAGAGAAGCTGAGTACGATGCTCCAGCCTTATTTTTTAAAATTTATTTGAAAGGGGAGAGAGAGAGAGAGAGAGAGAGAGAGAGAGAGAGAGACTCTTTCATCCACTGGTTCATTCTCCAAATGGCAGGAGCTGGACCAGGCTGAAGCCAGGAGTCCGGAAGTCCAGCCAGGTCTCCCATGTGGGTGCAGTGCCCCAAGTCTTTGGGCCATCTTCCTCTGCCTTCCCAAGCGCATTAGCAGGGAACTAGACCCAAAGTGGAGCAGTTAGGACAAGCCCGTTGCTCTGGTATGGGATTCTGGTGGCCCAGGTGATGGCTTTTCCAACTGTGCCATGGCGCCAGCTGCCCAGCCTTCCTGTTTCTCTCTGGAATCCTCCCTCGGCCACTTCAGATGGGTATCTCCAGCCCAGCCCTGCTGAGGCCCCGCCCCTCCTGGGCCACGTTCTTGCTGGGACACTGAGATCTCTGTTTTGTGCTCTCACCCCAGGGCTCACAGCATCCTCCTCCCTTGTGTGGCTCAGTGGGAGTGGCCTCTGTCCCTCTGTGGGGGGCAGTGGGGTGGAGGCAGAAGAGCAGTCAGTGATCCCTGAAGGGCCCACCAGGGAGCACCAAGGCTTCCTGAGACTCTGGCTTCAAGTGGCTCCTATTCCATGTCACAATTCGTGGTTCACAGCTCCCCCTGCAGTCAGGCTGATGCTGGATTCCAATAGAGACCTCATTGTCGCTCCCCGTCCCTGCCTCCCTCATCCCCTTCTCCTAAGACCCTCCTTCAGGAAATTCCTGCCTAGCAAACCAGTCCTAAGACGGCTGCCGTGAGAGGCGCTCTCTGGCCCAATCTCTTCATCTCTGTACAGGCTCTCATTCCTTTCTGTTTCCTGGCCCTGGCTTTGGTGTCGGGCGCCTGGGGGCAGGGGTTGTCTGTTTTTGTTCCTCGGGGTTGTCTGCAGTGCCTGGCACAGAGTAGGAACTCAATGGGTACTTGCTGAATGAATGAATGTATGAATGAATGAAGCTTGTGATAAGACAAAGGGTCTTGGGCTAGTGCTTGCTAGTGGGTAAGTGACTGGGAGATACATGGGGGAATCCAGTGGGAGATAAGGTAAGGGTTATGCATTTTAGTAAGGTTTTGTTTGAACAGATTCATCTAGGTATCAGCTCACTATTTCTGGTGATAAGGATGCTGTCAGGACACTTCATGGGACACCTGAATCCCATGTTGGGGGGCCTGGGCTCAAGACCTGGATTCCCTCCTGACTCTAGCTTCCTTGTTATGTGTCCCCAGGGAGGAAGCAGACCATAGCTCAAATAGTACGTGATTCCTGCCACCCACTTGAGAGACCTGATGGAACTCCTGGCTCCTGGCTTTGACTTGGTCCAGCCTCAGCTATTGCGGGCACTTGGGGAATGAGCCAGTGAATGGGAGATCTCTCTCTCTCTCTCTTAAGATTTATTTATTTATTTATTTATTTTTTAAAGATTTATTTATTTACTTGAAAGTTGAAGTTACACACAGAAGGAGAGGCAGAAGGGGGGTGGTCTTCCATCCACTGGTTCACTCCCTAGTTGGCTGCAATGACTGGAACTGTGCCGATCCGAAGTCAAGAGCCAGGAGCTTCTTCCCGGTCTCCCACATGGGTGCAGGGCCCAAGGACTTGGGCCATCTTCTGCTTTCCCAGGCCATAGCAGAGAGCTGGATCGGAAATGGAGCAGCCAGGTCTCGAACTGGTGTCCATATGGGATACCGGCACTGCAGGCAGCAGCTTTACCCATTATGCCACAGCACTGGCCCTTACTTATTTATTTGAAAGTCAAAGTAATAGAGAGAGAGCGAGAGACAGAGATCCTCCATCCACTAATTAATTCCCCAGATGGCTGCAATGGCCAGGGCTGGGCCAGGCTGAAGCCAGGAGCTTCATCAGGGTCTCTCATGTGGGTAACAGGAGCCCAAGGACTTGGACCATCTTCTGTAGCTTTCTCAGGTCATTAGCAGAGAGCTGGATTGGAAGTGGAGCAGCCGGGTCTCAAACCAGTGCCCAGGTGGGATGCTGGAGTCATAGGTGGTAGCTTTACCTGCTATACCACAACGCCAGCCCCAGGAGATCTCTCTCTCTCCCTTTCTGAAAAAATAAATACATAAATTAAAAAAAAAAAACGTTCTGCTCTTCCTGTACAGGAGGGTACCTTTCACACAGGAAGTCTGATGTTCAGCAACTGGTGGAAACAGAGAGGGCTGACAGCCTGCTTGCACCTGTTGCAGCCCTGGTGCCTTCAGCACAAAAGAACCAGTTTGGCAAAGTGGCGCATCTGGGGTGGCGGCTCTGAGCTCCTCCAGGGCCAATCCTGTCTCTTTGATTCCTTCCCAAGGGACAGTGTGTGGTTGGTGAACGAGGATGCTGGTGATGAGTGCCCCAAGCGAGGCAGGCTTCTCATGGCTTGGACTCCAGCCCAACCTGACTGCTCCCCTCTGTTTGGGGGGAGCTGAGGCTGGGAACTTCCAGGAAACACCATGGAGGCTGCAAATGGCAAGGAAACCAAGAATGAGATCTGGCTGGTCGTCAGCCCTTCAAACCCAACCCCCTCCTCGGACAGCCTCTCTCCTGGGAGCTTTCCTCTTCTCTTGCTCTCCCTGTGTCTCAGTGACCTGTCTTCATTTCCTCTTTTCTCCTCTCTCTCCTGCCTTGAGTTTAAGTGCCACTGGAGCACAGACACGCCTCCTTTGATTGTGTGTCACTTTGACTGTACTCTGCCTTTGTAACAAATTGGAGGTTTGTGCAATCCTGCATTGAGCGCACCTTCTGGAACCATTTCTCTCACAGCTCATACGGTGGCTTGCATTTTTCAGCAATAATACATTTTAAAATTAAGACATGTACTTTTCTTTTAGACATGATAGGATTGCACTTTTTAAGAAATATTTATTTATTTATTTATTTGAAAGTCAGAATTACAAAGAGAGAGAGAGAAGGAGAGGCAGAGAGAGAGAGAGAGAGAGAGAGAGAGGTCTTCCATCTGCTGGTTCACTCCCCAATTGGCTGCAATGGCTGGAGCTGTGCCGATCCGAAGCCAGGAGCCAGGAGCTTCCCTTGCGTCTTCCCACGTGGGTGCAGGGGCCCAGTGACTTGAGCCTTCTTCTACTGCTTTCCCAGATCATAGCAGAGAGCTGGCTCGGAAGTGGAGCAGCCGGGTCTCAAACCGGTGCCCATATGGCATGCTGGCGCTGCAGGTGGCAGCTTTCACTACTACGCCACAGTGCCAGCCCCCACGATTGCACTTTAGACTAATATGTTTATGCATTGGGAAGCCGAAAAATGCATGTGACTTTTGTGTTGTTGCACCATTGGCTTTACTGCAATGGCCTGAAACTCAGCCTGCGCTGTCTCTGAGAGAGGCCTCCGTGGTGTCCTTCTCATTCTGACAGTGTCACTTGCCAGCCTCAGAGCTGGGGCAAGCACAGCCCTTAGGGGCCTCAGGGTTTTTGCCGATGCATAGAAGCCACCACTGCTTCTCCCTTCCTCTTCCTCTTGCCGCGGCCCCAGTCATTTTCCTTGTAGACCTGGTACACATCGGCTGTGTTCCCTAGAGCTTTCTTCACTCCCCTCGACCTGACTTACTTCCTGCAGACTTTTACCCAGACTGCTGCAGGAGTCTGCGGTTATTACCGTTCTTTTTCTCTGGGAAGGGCTCGTGTCTCGTGTCCATGAAGAATGAGGCACACAGACAGGGAAGAGTGTGTAAAGCTGAGGTGGTTTATCAAAAGACAGCAGAGAAGTTACAGCAAAAATGAAAGAAAACAGCTGCTGGCAACCCGAGAGAGGTCCCCGAAGGAGAGAGCCGCTGAGGCTGACCATCCAGAGGTTTCTGTAGGCTGTAAAATGGGGATGTTCTCACGATTGGTCCAGGACAGGGACAGTTCTGATTGGTCGACTGGATGAAAGTTCCCACTGAGACTCAGTACAGGCAACAGAAAACTCACGGAACTTTCTCCCGAGGTGCACAGAAGTCTCATTACTGACATCAGTCATGGCAGCACAGATAAACCTTGCTGACAAGGACTAGCAGTCGGCATCGCCTTCCTTCACGGAAGCCGGCTGCATGCCTTTTCTCAGCTCCTTCAAGACTCATCTCCAGATGGTGGGGGAGGAGCCCCTGCTTCCAGTCAATCTGGCTTGGGAGGCTCTCTCTCTCTCTCTCTCTCTCTCTCTCTCTCTCTCCCTCTCTCTCCCTCTCTCTCCCTCTCTCCCTCCCTCTCCCTCTCTCTCCCTCTCCCTCTCTCCCTTTTTCTCTCTCTCTCCCTCTCTCCCTCCCTCTCCCTCTCTCCCTCCCTCTCCCTCTCTCCCTCTCTCTCCCTCTCCCTCTCTCCCTCTTTCTCTCTCTCTCCCTCTCTCCCTCCCTCTGTGGGGAGCAATTCGGACTAGACTAAGTTACTGGAATTAAGACTTATTCTATGCATCTGCTCTCCCACAATATGGCGCTGGGAGAGAAGAAAACAGCTTCTACACAGCTGCCTCCAGTTCAGCCAATAAACTGTAGGACTTGCTCCTGACTGGAGGAGAGCAGCGTACTCGGCGTGTGGGCAGCCGAGTTGGGATTGGCGGAGGAGGACTATAAAGGAGGAGAGAGACGGCATGCACCAGGAACATCTAAGAGGAACATCTATCTGAAGGAACACCTGTGCAGCCCCCGAGAGAGCCGGCCGGCGGTGTGCCGCTCCCCTGCGGAAGTGGGGAAAGTGGCAGGGGGAGCCGCCCTTCCACAGAGGTGGAAGGGTCGGTAGCCAACCCGGGAAGAACCAGCAGCAAACCCGGGGAGGGCCGAGCAGACGAAAGAACAGCGCAGGGTCCTGTGTCGTTCCTCCACAAAGAGGGGGAGCGACATAATGGTGCCGTGACTCGGATATGAAGCCTAGGCAGGGTTTAGTGTCTTTCCTCCATGAAGAGGGGGAGCGACACCCTCTCTCTCTCTCCCTCTCTCCCTCCCTCTCCCTCTCTCCCAAAACGAACCGACTTCTTGTTTGATCCTAACTGTGCACCAAATCAAGTCTGTCTGCCTCTTGGCAAGCCTGCTTGTCACTCTCTCTGATTGAGCCTCAGGACACTGATGCATTTATCCAACAGGCCTTTGTGTGGTCTGCATGCAGCATTTGGCCTGTTCTTGTCCATGCCCCTGGTTGTATTTGCTCATGGTCTAATGCCCGTCGTTGGAGAAACAAGGAGAGATGTCACACAGGCTCTGCCCTCCATGAATTCTTACCTGGAGGGTGCCACCTTTTATTCTTCCCTAACAAAGACTGATTGCTAACTGTTCTCCTCCTCTGCTCTTCGGGTATGACATGTGCACCAAAAAGCAGTAGCAGACGCTGTCTCCCAAGCATGAAACTGAGACTGGAGCTTCAGATTTTCTGTATCAAGAAATCTGTTGTAACATTCTGTCATCCTTTCTTTTCATTATTTTTTTTAAAGATTTATTTATTTATTTGAAAGTCAGAGTTACACAGAGCGAGAAGGAGGAGAGGGAGAGGGAGAAGGAGAGGGGGAGAGAGAGAGAGAGAGAGAGGTCTTCCATCGGTGGTTCACTCCCCAATTGGCTGCGATGGCCGGAGCTGCACCGATCTGAAGCCAGGAGCCAGGAGCTTCTTCCAGGTCTCCCATGTGGGTGCAGGGGCCCAATGACGTGAGCCATATTCTACTGCTTTCCCAGGCTATAGCAGAAGTGGAGCAGCTGGGACTTGAACCGGCGTCCATATGGGATGCCGGCACCACAGTGGCTGCTTTACCTGCTACGCCACAGTACTGGCCCCTCCTTTCATTCTTGCACTGTGTGCCTCCTACTCTTCAGGCATTGCACCCAGTGCTGGGGCTAGAACTAGGTTTGAAGGACACAGCTGGTGCTGGTGCTACGGCATAGAATGCTAAGCCTAAGCCTGCAGTGCCGGCATCCTATATGGGCGCCGGTTCGAGTCCCAGTTGCTCCATTTCTGATCCAGCTCTCTGCTAATGTGCCTGGGAAAGCAAGTGCTTGGGCCCCTGCAGGTGCAGGGTGGGAGACCAAGAAGAAGCTCCTGGCTCTTGGCTTCAGCCTGGCCCAGCCCCGGCAGTAGCAGTCATTTGGGTAGTGAACCAGTGGATAGAAGACCTCTCTCTCTGGCTCTCCCTTTCTGTAACTCTTTCAAATATTTTTTTTTTTTTTTAAGAAAAAGGACACGGTCCCTACACCAAAGAAATCAGCAGTCCCCACCCTGGCATCTGGCATAGGAAAGCATTTTATTATTATTATTTTACTCATTCATATTGTTTATTAAGAGCAAAAGTCAAGCCATCTCATGTGTGTGACACTGGCACATGAAAAGTCACATACAAAATAAAGAGACCTCATAGAACCAGGAGCCTTTCAACAGTACAGAGCTGTAGAGTCTGCACTTGAAACAAATGATCCCTTGGGGCAGGCGCTGTGGTGCAATAGGGTAATCCTCTTCCTGCAATGCTGGCATCCCATACGGGCACCGGTTCAAGTCCCAGGTGCTCCTTTTCCAATCCAGCTTGGAAAAGCAGTAAAGGATGGTCCAATCGCTTGGGCCCCTGTACCTGTGTGGGAGACCCAGAAGAAGCTCCTGGCTCCTGGCTTTGGATCGGCCCAGCTCTGGCCATTGCAGTCATCTGGGGAGGAACCAGTGAATGGGAGACCTCTCTCTCTCTCTCTCTCTCTCTCTCTCTCTCTCTCCTTCTCACTGTCTATAATTTTACCTCTCAAATAAATAAATAAAATCTTAAAAAAAATGATCCCTCCAATCTGGTAGGAGATGAGTACAATACAAGGAGGCCTGGAATGGAAGGGCATGAACTTTTCAATAAAGCAGTTACAAAATGGAAAGAGGAAAGACCCATAGCCACAAACGCTCTGCGGAGCACAGGACGGTGGCGACGTGACACAGGGACCCTGCGCCACCTGGGACCGCTGGCAGTGTACTCATCAGAAGAAAGACCCCAAGGGTTTGCGTGTCAGGATGCAAGCTTGATGAAGAACTGAGTGTAGACATTTCTGCTTCAAGCGAATCTCTCTGAGACTCACCAAAGCAGAGCTAACCACTTCCTCTCCCGACTGCGCTGCTGTCTAGTAAAGCATCTGGGCTCTGATCCCCCTTCCTGGGCGGGGTTCCCTGGTGGGCTAGGTGCCCTCCCAGCGTGCCTTGCTTCCCACAGCAGCCAGCCCAGAGTCTGACTGTGTGAGCGGCTCAGGTCCATGGCAGGAATGGTCAAGGGCACAGGCAGTGGGGGAGGCAGGAAGAGGAAGTGAATTCATAGCAGCTTCTGCACACCAACAGAGACAATCAGCAGAGAGGAGACAGCTGACAGCGGGGTGTGTGTGTGTAATATTTACAAGCTACTTAGCCAAGAAAGGATTAATATCCAAAAGAACAAAGATACCACCAGCGGCCAGTATTGTGGCACAGGGGTTTAAGCCACCTTTTGTGATGCCTGCATCCCACATCAGAGCACCTGTTCCAGTCCCGGTTACTCCTCTTCCTATGCTCCCTGCTAATGCGCCTGGGGAAGTAATGGGCGATGGCCCGAGAACTTGGGTCTCTGTTACCCACGTGGGAGATGCAGATGGAATTTCTGCCTCTTGGCTGTAGCTTGGCCCAGCCTTGGCTGCTATGAGCATTTGGGGGAGTGAATCAGCAGATGGAAGACCTGTGTCTCTCCCTCTCTCTCTTTCTTTCTCTCCTCTTTGTTTGTATTTGAAACTCTAACACTCTGCCTTTTGAATAATAAATAAATCTTTAAAAAAATGCCAACCAATCCATTTAAGAAATGAGCGAAGGTCTTGAACAGATATTTCTCAAAAGAAGAAATACAAACAGCCAACAAATACATGGGAAAAAATGCTCAATCTCACTATACATCAGGGAAATGCAAGTCAAACTCACAAGGTGGTATTACCTCACACCAGTTAGATTGGCTATCACCCACCAGACATCCTTGTGGAGATGAATGGATTATATAATGCAATATTATTCAGCAATAAAAGAGTGAAATCCTGTCACCTGAAGCCAAATGGACAGAACTGGGGGACATCATGTTAATCGAAATAAGCCAGACACAGAAAGACAAACACCAGAAGTTCACCCTCAACTGTGGCATCTAAAAAACAAACAAACAAACAAACCAAACCAACCAAAACCAAAACTAAATCCGAACACAGAATGGTGACAACTAGAGGCTGGGAGGAGTAGGAGGGGGCAGAGGGAGTTTGGGTACCAGGTACCCAATCAGTGTTGCATTGAAGGAATGAGTTCCTGGTGTAACACAGCACAGTGTGGGTGAATGTAGTTCACAACAACCTGTTGTGTGTTTTAGGAGCAAATGGAAGAAAGGAGCTTCACAGCTCTAATACCAGGTAATGCCAAAGACGTTCAACGTGGATTTGATCCGCACAGGTCATAGATACACATATTTAAATATCACACTGTAGAGCCATAAGTATGACAGCATTGCTAATCTTAAAAATCACCAGCTGGAGCCAGTGCTGTGGCTCAGTAGGTTAATCCTACACCTGTGGTGCCGGCATCCCATATGGGTGCTGGTTTGAGTCCTGGCTGCTCCACTTCTGATCCAGCTCTCTGCTATGGCCTGGGAAAGCAGTAGAAGATGGCCCAGACGCATGGGCCCCTGCACCCATGTGGGAGAGCCAGAGGAGGCTCCTGGCTCCTGGCTGCTGGCTTCAGATAGGCTCAGCTCCAGCTGTTGCAGCCATTTGGAGAGTGAACCAGCAGATGGAAGACTTTTCTCTCTGTCTCTCCTGCTCACTGTCTATAGCTCGATCTCTCAAATAAATAAATAAAATCTTAAAAAAAAATCACTAGCAGCGTGGTAAAGATGCTAGCACCTTGAATCTAGTCCTCAGCTTGTACTAGCTGGGTGACCCCAGGCAAATGACTCGGCTCCTTTGTGACTCAATTCTGCAACTGAAAATGGGGCTGAGAGCAGTCTCCCTGCGTGGTGCTAACAGAAGTAAAGTGCATGGTCGGACACCCATGATAGTCAGTCTGCTCACAGCTGTTTTCCCCCATGTCTGCTTTTCCCTTCTGCATCCAAGGCTCCAAGCAAGCATGGGCCCAAGTCCTCTAGCTCCCTTGTGTCATTCCTCACACCCAGGGATCGGGGAGTGAGGGAGAACCAGCCGCCTCCCGAGGGGAGCCTCTGCCTGAGCTCTCACGCAGATGTGTGCTTCTACAGCATGAAAAGAGAACAGACACGGATTCAAGAGGAAACGTGGGAGTGCAGTCTTCAGACAGCAAGAGGAAGGACAGACTTTAGGGTCACTCCATTCAGGCCCTGGGGTGAGCATGGGGGTGGAAGTGCACCGTGAAATCCTGGGACTTCTGCCTCCTGCCCCCGCCTCAGATTTCTGTTCTCTTTGCATGGAGAACCAATGACCCTGGAGATGGACCCCAGACTGTTCAGTTCCACTCGACTCAGGCAAATCAGACTTGAATTAAAGCGCAACTTCAGATCTGGTTTCCCTACCCTCCACTCTGCCGTGGGATGTGCTAGAGCAGGTGCAGCCCCCTCCTGCCTCCCCCAGGATCCTTGAACTCAGAATGGAAGCAGACACTTAGTGAGGGAGGTGGCGTGGTGGAGCAGTGGGTGAAGCCTCTGCTTCTGCCGCCAGCATCCCATGTCAGAGTGCTGGCTCCAGTCCTGGCTTCTCTGCTTCCCATCCAGCTCCCTGCTAATGCACCTGGGAAGGCAGCTGATCATGGCTCAGGTGCTTGGGCTCCTGCCGTCCATATGGGAGACCAAGGTAGAGTTCTTGGCTCCTGGCTTTAGCCTAGCCCAGCTCTGGCTATTGTGGGTTATTTGTGGAGTGGGAACCAGTGAGTGAAAGATTTCTTTCTCTCTCTGCCATTTTGCCTTTCGAATGCAGACATTTTTAAAACCAAAAAAAAAAAAAAAAAAGAATTATTCAACCAGGAACTCAGCTGTGGGAGAGGCTGGCTGCCCCCAGGGGTACCAGAAGGCTGGGTTTGACTGACTCAGGTCCCACGGGACTGCGGGGGTGCGTGACTTGTGCATCTGCCCCTCCCTGGCTTATGTCACCCCCTCCTCCGGGGCTGACACAGTCATAAGTCACCACAACGGGGCTGTGAGTTTTAGACACCACAACCGAGGTGCTGGACTGGAGCGCACTGGACTGACCTCATCCGTGAAGTGGATACGTTGAAAACGCGATGCGTTCTGCTCCACACTTTCGTGACCCCACACTGTCCCGGCCAAAAACCGCCTTACCTTCCATGGCTCTGCTCAGAATCCACCTTGAGGGAGCCTGAAGCATCCTGGCAGACTGTGGGGGTCCGTGGGAGAGGGATGGGTGCCCCCAGTCCCGTGTTCTAGTCTCTTCCCTCACCCTCCGCCCCATCTTCGCAGGGCCCCTCACCCCAGGTTCTGAATGGCAGCCCCGAGGCCCGCCTCCTCTGGTCTCAGCCACTTGCGGTTCGGTTTTTACGGTGACCACTTCCCCTTTCTCTTGGCGGGGTTTCTGTCCCGCTTCCTTCTCGGAAGCCCGCTTCCCACCTCCTCCGTCGGGCCGCCCTCACCTCCTCAGGGCCTCTCCCGGGGTGGGGGAGGTTTCTGCGGCACCCTTCCCGGGCCCACGCCGGACAGAACAGCCTGGCTCCCCGGCTCCTGGGCTTCCTGCCGTGCGGGTCCCTGGACGCCCTGCGTGCCCCCTCCCACTGCCTCAAGGCTCCCGCTCAGTTTCCCCGGGCGCCTACCCCGCTGCCCGCCTCGGGGCTTCCCTAAGACCTGCCATGGGCCCATTTTTCTTCTCCCTCTCCACTGGACCTCACCCAGCTCCTCTGCTGAGAGCTCCAACCCCCAGACTCTTCCATGTAGACGCAGACCCCCTACATCCACCTGCCTCCTTGCACACCGCCTCCTGGACCCCTCTCAGGGCCCGGCTACCCACTATAGTAGCCGCCATGATAACACCCCGAAAGAAGCCCTCACTTGCTGTTGGAAGCATTCCACACCACGCGTCTTTCCGTTATCACCCCCATTCTGCAGATGCTGTAACTAAGGCTCAGAGAAGTTGGAATAGTCCACACCCCTAAATGCTGCCCTCTGCCTTTTTCAAAACCAAGGTTGGGGGTTGGTGTTTAGCACAGCAGGTTAAACCCTCACTTGTGGGGCTGGCATCCCACGTCGGAGCATCGGTGCCAGTCCTGGCTATTCCACTTACCATTCGGCTTCCTTGCTAATGCACCTGGGAAGGCACTGGAAGATGGTCCAAATGCTTGGACTCCGGCCATACATATGGCAAACCCAGATGGAATATCCTGGCTTCCGGTTTCAACCTGGCCCAATCCTAGGTGCTGTGGGCATTTGGGGAGTAAACCAGTGGGTAGAAGAGCTCTTTCTTGTTCTGACTTTTGTATCAATCAATCAATTTTTTTTTTGACACGCAGAGTGGACAGTGAGAGAGAGAGAGAGAGAGACAGACAGACAGACAGACAGAGAGAAAGGTCTTCCTTTGCCGTTGGTTCACCCTCCAATGGCCGCCGCGGAAGGCGCGCTGCGGCTGGCGTTCCGTGCTGATCCGATAGCAGGAGCCAGGTACTTATCCTGGTCTCCCATGGGGTGCAGGGCCCAAGCATTTGGGCCATCCTCCACTGCACTCCCTGGCCACAGCAGAGAGCTGGCCTAGAAGAGGGGCAACCGGGACAGAATCCGGCACCCCGACCGGCACTAGAACCCGGTGTGCCAGCGCTGCAAGGCAGAGGATTAGCCTAGTGAGCCGCGGCGCCGGACAATCAATCAATTTTTTTTAAGGTTTATTTATTTGAAAGGCAGAGTTACAGAGAGGCAGAGGCAGAGAGAGAGAGAGAGAGAGAGAGAGAGAGAGAAGGAGAGAGATATGTTCCATCTGCTGGTTCATCCCCCAAATGGCCACAACAGCTGGACCTGCACTGATCCAAAGCCAGAAGCCAGGAGCTTCTTCCAGGTCTCCCACACGGGTGCAGGGGCCCAAGGACTTGGACCATCTTCTACTGCTTTCCCAGGCCATAGCAGAGAACTGGACTGGAAGTGGAGCAGCTGGGACTCGAACTGGCACCCATATGGGATGCTGACACTGCAGGTGGTGGCATTACTCACTATGCCACAGCGCTGGCCCCTCATAGGGGTGGGTGAGTGAGCATTTGATGTAACAGTTCAGCCTGTGTCTTATATCTGAGTGCCTGGTTAGAGTGTGGCTTCACTCCTGATTCCAGCTTCCTGCCAACAGGTACCACTGGGAGGCAGCAGGTGATAGCTCAAGTAGTTGGGTCCCTGCCACCTGCATGGGAGACTCAGACTGAGCTCCTGGCTCCTAGCTCCTGTCTTGGTCCAACCCTGGCTATTGCAGGCATTTGTGGAATGACCAGTGGATGGGAGATCTCATCTGTCTGCCTCTAGATGGCTCAATGAAATAAAATAAAATTAATCACATTTTTTGAAACAGAACAAAAAGAAAACTCAAAGTCTTCCACCCCTAAGTCCCTTCCCTCCCCTCCAGGGCTCTCTGGCTCAGGGACCACTGCCGGCCGCTTTCAGGGACAGTCAGCAGGCTGCTAGCCTCTCCCTCCTGATACCTGTGTCTGCAGCCACTTGGCTCCCAGCTTCCCACAAGGACGCTATGCAGCTCTCAGTTGTCACCCATTCCTTGAATCAGAACTACCACGGCTTCGGGGGGTTTCCGCCGCCTGCTTCCCCTTCCCCTCCCCGCCACAGCCCTGACCTCATCCCTCCCCCCCACCCCTCCCACCTCCCGTCATGGCCCATCACCCACTCCACAAGCAGACCCTCGGGTCTCATGGCACAGCCACAGCTGTTTCCCCTTCTGAAACACAGTGCCCAGGAGTCCCCTGTCTTTGGTTACCAACAAGGATCAGGCCAGGGCCACCTCCCTCGGGAAGCCTCCCTAGAACCCACCAGCACCAACAGAAGGCACCTGTGGTCCCCAGACTTCCCCTCTTCTGGCCACTCTCTGCTGTTCACCCTTGCCTTGCCTCCTCCACTGGCCCCACAGCTGCAATCTGATGGTTGCCTGCTCCTTGCCCAGCAGAAGGCTTGACATGCTGAGCCGCACATCAGACGTGGTAGAGAACGGAACAAGTGACCCAACTGCTTGAGTGAATGAATGAATTCACACTCTGTGCTCCTCCTCAAACCAGATGCCTAATCCTAGGGCACAGGTCAGGAGTCGGGGTGCCCACCAGGGTTGCCATGGGGATCCCGAGAGAGGCTGGTATCTGCCTGTTTCTCCTCCCCATGCTGAGTGGGACTTCAAGGTCAAGGGGAACCTTTTGCCACTACAAGAAGGGCATTGGGAAGGAGTTCAAGGCCAGGTAGGGGAGTGGCATCCACTCAAGCAAGGGCAAGGCCAGGGAAGCACTGGGCAGAGACCGTGGACTGGGATTGTGCAGGCTTCCCTGGCCCCCTCTTCTGCCCATTTCAGTCGCAGTCCCCGCCCTCCTCCTCTGAGTCACCCTGCCCACTTCCCTCCTTGCCTTGGACCACCTGACCACTCTGCACTGCTCTCTTGCTTCTTCCGTACCTTGGTCCAGTTGCTGCTCTTGCTGTCCAGGAGACAGGAGCGTCACCTTGGACCTTCCAGTCATGAGTGGGGCCAGGACAGCCTTGCTCCTGTCTGTAGGTGAGCCTAGGTCCCTGGGGAAGGGACACTGTGTGAGTGTGTGTGTGTGTGTGTGTGTGTGGTGGGGAGGTGAGGGATCCAGGACCAAGTGAACCAGGGTTTCATCCTAGGGGTTCTGGCTGCGGGTGATTAGAGTCCTAATGGGGAGTGAGTCTCAGCCGCTAGGGGAGCTGGGATCTGGAGTTTGTGGAGGGAGGGGATATTGAAGAATCCTTTTGGTGGGTGGGGGTGCAGAATTCAGGGGATGCTGGAGGAGATGTTGGTGGCCTAGACCATCTGCAGATTTCTAAAGCAAGCAGAGTGAGTCCCAGGGCCCCCCCCCCCATGTTTTCCTCGACTAACCCCCAGAGGAGCCCCAGGGGCAAGGGTGGGGCAGTGCTCTTTGCGAATTTGGGTGCCGCTTTGTGGAAATGCAGAATTGAAACTTTCCGGGGTGATGGGTGAAGGGCCATCCCTGTGCCATGTGAAAGAGGGGCGGGCAGAGGAGGCCTGGGAGATGGATGGAGCAGAGGTAGGGGGAATGGGGCCAGAGAGGAGAAGATGCCCAAGCTCTCTTCCCGCCCTCCTCCTAGCCCTGGCTTCTGCTTTCTGCTTCAACTTGGACACAGAGAAGCTGACCACCTTTCGCATGCCCAGCACTGGCTTTGGACACAGCGTGGCCCAGTACGCCAGCTCCTGGTGAGGCTCCGGTGATGATCAATCAGTGATTCTCATCAGCTCCTCTCTCCACACGTGGCCCTGGCCCTTCCCACCACCTGCCTCCTCTGTTGCTATTTACTGTCAGATGTTTAAGTTTCCCCAGGGTTTTGAGTAGTTACATGGAGAGAGGGCCCTGTTTTGACACAGCCAGCACTTACGGAGCACATACTGAGTACCAGGTACAGTGCCAAGTGTTATGAGGTAGGAACCATTGAACAGTCATTCAACAAACATTAAGTATCTATTACATGTCTTGGGGCTCTGCATACATCAGAGAACGAAACAGACACAAAATCCTTCCAATGGGAATTTAAATTGGCATGGAATTCCATTTCACAGATGTGGAAACTGAGGCTGAGAGGTAAAGCAAACTCACTGGAGCAGTGGTTGGGCTCTTGCCGTGCTCACTGTGACTGCAATGTTCTCTTGTCCCCTCCCCCTCCAGGGTGGTGGTCGGAGCCCCCCAGGAGATAACAGCTCCCAACCAAACAGGTGGCCTCTACCAGTGTGACTACGGATCAGGCTTATGCGTGCCCATCCAGCTGCAGGGTGAGCCCTGCACCTGCCCCGGCCCAGGGCTGGGACCCACCTGTGCGCACACCTGGACTTACCTGGCATTCCTGAGTTCTGGGGGTGCAGGGGTCTGTTCCCCAGCCTCTGTTCTGTCTGCAGAGTCCCCCAGATACCCTAAGGAAGCCCCCCCTTCCCATGACCCCGGGTGTCTCTTGGCCTGTCAGACCTCTGTGTCTCCCTGGGGACCCCTGCCCAGCCTTTCATCCCCTTGAGGGTGACCATGTGCTTACCTGTCCCCCCAGTCCCCCCCGAGGCTGTGAACATGTCCCTGGGCCTGTCTTTGGCAGCCTCCACCAGCCCCTCCCAGCTGCTGGTGAGTTGTCCTGGTTCACGGAAGGGTCTGATGTGGCGGAGTGGTGGAGCTTCTAGGGCTGGGAGCCTTGTGGAGGGTGGGGGCGCTGGTTTGGGAGGGAGCAGGGGCAGCCCCTCGATAGAGCTCCCTCTGTCCCCAGGCCTGTGGCCCTACCGTGCAGCATGCATGCAGGGAGAACATGCACTTGACTGGGTTCTGCTTCCTGCTGGACCAAACCTCCCAGCAGCCCAGGATGTTCCCGACTGCCCTGCAAGGTGAGTGTTGGGGTCACCAGGTCCCTTGAGGACCCGCAGACTCCCAGTCTGGGGTATCTTGGAGGCCAGGTGGAATAGGAAAGGGAGGATCTGGGACTGTTACTGGGTGGTGCAGCGGCTCCACCACCTGCTGCAGAGCCACCGCCTGTGGTCACAAGCAGCCCTGCCATTGTCCTGCTCTGTGACCCTGCCTGGGACCTTCTGCTCCTGAGCTTCGGTTTCTTCTTCTGTCAGATGAGGATGGTAACACACCCAGCACTGAAAGTAGCATAGACTGATCCTGGCCAGGGTTTAGCACAGTTCCTGACAGGAAGCGAGGGCTGCCTGATGCCAGCTGCATCGCCGTCATCCTGGGAGTTCACCAGTTGGTGTGTGAGGGTAAACTCAGTAGTGTGTGCATGCACACATGTGTGTGCATGCATGTATACATATGTGTGTGCCCATATGTGTATATGGCTGTGTGCATGTGGATATGTGAGCTGTGTGTGTGTGCACATGGCTATGAGTAATATGTGTGCACCCATGTGTATATGGATCTGTGAATGTACACATGGATACATGTGTGTGCATATGTGCATATGAGTGCATTTGCAGGTTGAGACGCAGGGCCTGGCTTCCCTGGGCTGATGGCTATGCAAGAGGAGGAAGAGAGATAGTGAGCTTTCTTCTTCTTTTTTTTTTTTTTAAAGATTTATTTTATTTGAAAGTCAGAGCTACAGAGAGAGGAGAGGCAGAGAGAGAGAGAGAGAGAGAGGTCTTCCATCTGATGGTTCACTCCCCAATCGGCCACAATGGCCAGAGCTATGCCAATCTGAAGCCAGGAGCCAGGACTTGGGCCATCTTCTACTGCTTTCCCAGGCCATAGCAGAGAGCTGGATTGGAAGTGGAGCAGCTGGGACTTGAACTGGTATCCACAAGAGATACCAGCCCCGCAGGCAGCAGCTTTACCCGCTACACCACAGCGCCGGCCCCGAGGTCCCTCTCTTTCACAGTCACCCTCGGGAGACTGGCATCTGGCCTGTGAGGGGGCCCCCTCCAGGCACCTTCTTGTGTCTAGACTCCACCTGAGTGACTGGACAGCCATTGGAACACCTAGGACACCACTCTCCCTGTGGGGTGGACAGTGCAGCTGGGAGGCAGGAGGGAAGGGGGCTCCCCTCTCTTGAACTGAAGGGCTTCCTCTACAGATTCTGCTTTTTTCCCCGAAGAGGAGTGCGGCTTGTATTTAGGCGAACAGAATAGGGCGAGTATGTGGCTGTTGCCAGAGATGACACACAAAACATTTGGGGTGGGCATTTGGTTCGGTGACTGAGACGTCACTTGGGACACCCACATCCTACATGCAAGCACCTAGGTTCTGCCCCCAGCTCTGCTCCATAGTCCAGCTTCCTGCTAATGTGCATTTTGGGAGGTACCTACCACCCACATGGGAGGGCCAGCTTGCCCAGACATTTGGGGAGTGCACCAGAAGTTGGAAATCTCTCTCCCCCCCCTTCTCTCCCTTTATCCCTCTCTGCCTCTTAAATAAAAGTAAATGAATAAAACTTTACAAAAGTACACACATTTAATGAAAGTAGAGTTTAGTGCCAATCAGCATGAACATACAGTGGCCAGGGGCTGGTGCAGGCTCCTTTCCTTGCTGGATGCTAGGGTGTTGCGGGAGTGGGGATCTGGACAAGAAGGAGAGGGGCCCTCAGCTTCTTTCCACCTGGACTAGAGGAACTTTCACTGTTTTATGAGCCAGGCTGGCTGCATGGAGAGAGAGAGAGAGAGAGAGAGAGAGAGAGAGAGAGAGAGGAGAGAGGTGTCTTCCATCTGCTGGCTCACTCCCCAGATGGCTGCAATGGCCGGAGCTGAGCTGATCTGAAGCCAGGAGCCAGGAGCTTCTTCTGGTGCAGGTGCAGGAGCCCAAGGACTTGGGCCATCTTCTACTGCTTTTTCCAGGCCATAGCAGAGAGCGGGATCAGAAGTGGAGCAGTCGGGACTTGAACTGGTGCCCATATGGGATGCCAGCACTGCACGCAGTGGCTTTATCTGCTACACCACTGCACTGGCACCCCATCCCCACTGTTGTGGACTTTTTACAACACTTTAGGGGACTGATGGGTTAGGGAGGTCTGCTCCTGACAAGGAGAGGAAGCAGGGTGCAGGCAGACTCTGATTGCCATTCTTTGGGGCTGGGTATTGGCATAATGAGTTCTTGGGGCCACAAAGCCGAGGTCCTAGGTTCTGGGGTTGTCTCTTAGGGGACAGTGCCAACCTCTTCCACAGAGTGTCCCAAGCTGGAGCAGGACATTGTATTCCTGATCGATGGCTCTGGCAGCATCTCCTTCTCCAATTTTGCCACCATGAAGAACTTCGTGAAGGCTGTGATGAGCCAGTTCCCCAGACCCAGCACCCAGGTGTGGCCTCGGGGGGTGGCTGGCTGGGTGGGGAGAGGAATGGGGGCCCTGGAGAGGCAGCCTCAGCCCCCAGCCCCCATGTGGTTCTCCTAGTTCTCCCTGATGCAATTCTCCAACGAATTCAAAACACACTTCACCTTCAACGACTTCGTCTCCAGCACAAATCCTCTGCAGCTGTTGGATCGTGTGTATCAGCTGATGGGGACCACCCACACAGCAACAGCCATCCTGAGGGTCGTGTGAGTCCTGGCTTCTCCAGGGGCTTTCCCAGAGCATCCAGATCTTTATTTGGGTCTCATCTGTCTTCCCAAGAAAGGGTCAGGCTAGGATTGGAATCCAGTCTCAGGGCCCCCTTGCCAGGCTGGGGTCTGCCAGGGGCAGGTGCACCCCCTCACGTCACACACATGTCAGGGGTGGGTACAGTGCTGCTTGCAGGCCTCTGGATGCTCTTCTTTCTTTGACAGAGACCAGCTGTTCCATGCCTCCACTGGGGCCCGCAAAGATGCCACCAAGATCCTTATTGTCATCACTGATGGCCAGAAACTAGATGACCCCCTGGGTTATGAGGACGTCATCCCCAAGGCTGAGGCAGCGGGCATAATTCGCTATGCAATTGGGGTAGGACTCGGGGTGCCTGCCCTGGCTTCCTCTCAAAGCAGCTCCCCTTTTGAGGGTAGAACCTCAGCTCTCTCAGCTCCTGCTGTCTTTGGAATCAAGACTGTTTCTCAGTCCAGGCACCCAAGATCCTTTTCCCTTCTCGATGCTGTCTTTTTTTTTTTTTTTTTTTTTTGTCTGTCCACTGGGTGTTTTGACAGTGATCCTGCAGGGCTCCTGGAAGACATGCGCACCCAGCACACGTGAGGCATATTCAGTTGATTATTTCACTGGAACAGGTGGGATTGGCTTTCCAAGTCGTCTCTTCCCTAAGGGAACTATATGACATTGCATCGGAGCCCGCACACGAACACGTATTTAGAGTGGAGAACTTTGATGCTTTGAGAGATATCCAAGGCCGGCTGAAGGAGAAGATCTTTGCCATCGAGGGTAAGTCAGGGATGGAGACGCTGCTCAGAAATCCACAGGGGACAGGTGCTGTGGCCCAGTGGGTTAAACCATTGCTGGGGACATGCACATCCCCACCTCAGAATGCCTGGGGTCAAGTCCTTCCTCCACTTCCAAGCCAGCTTCCCACTAATGCACACCTTAGAAGGCTGCAAGTAATGGCCCAAGTACTTAGGTGCCTGCTACCTATGGCTTTGACCTGGCCCAGCCCCAGCCATTATGGGCATTTGAGGGAGTGAACCAGTAGATGCGTGATCTCTGTCTGTCTCTCCCTCCCTCTCTATCGATCTGCCTTTCAGATGAATGAATGAATCTTTAAAAAAAGAACTCCATCAGTTCTTTGCCTATTTGAGCCCACACACCCCTGTTACAGTCACCAACCCCCTGCAGGGGCTGGTCTCTCACTGTGGGTTCTCATAAGCTGTGGGGTGGCCTTGCCTGTCTCTCCCCCTGCAAACCTAAGCACCTGCTTCCATGCAGGGACAGAGACCACGAGGAGCAGCGCCTTTGAGCTGGAGATGTCCCAGGAGGGCTTCAGCGCCGTGCTCACGCCTGTGCGTGGGGCCCCTTGGGGTGGGACAGGAGGGAGGGGAGGGGGTGTCAGATGGGTGAGTGGGTTAGGGCGGGCGCTGCTTTGGCTCAGGCTGGCTCCCGCCCAGGCCCGCTCAGCATCGGAATCCTCCCCCCCAGGAAGGACCGGTGCTGGGGGCTGTGGGCAGCTTCGATTGGTCCGGGGGTGCTTTCCTGTACCCCCCAGGCGGGAGCCCCACCTTCATCAACATGTCTCAGCAGAACGTGGACATGAGGGACTCCTACCTGGGTGAGGAAGGGGTGGGGGTGGGGACAGGTGGGAGCTGAGCCCTAGGGTGGGGTGGGGCTGGGCTGGGTGGGGAGGGAAGAGGAGGGAAGAGGAGGGGAGAAGAGGGGAGGGGAGGGAAGCCCTGTGCTGAGCCCTGCCTCCTCAGGCTACTCCAGCCAGCTGGTGCTTTGGAAGGGGGTGCAGAGCCTGGTCCTGGGGGCGCCTCGCTACAAGCACATGGGGAAGGTCGTCCTCTTCACCCAGACGTCCACGCACTGGGAGATGAGAGCCGAAGTCACAGGGACCCAGGTGGGTGTGGACGCAGCCAGAGTGGACCAGGGGTGAAGAGGGAGAAGGCGAGGGGCGGAGGGTGCCTGGGCAGGGGTTGAGGGGGATGCCTGTGGCAGGGGCAGGTGGATGACCACAGCCTTTGCCCTCCAGATTGGCTCCTACTTCGGGAGCTCCCTCTGCTCCGTGGACGTGGACAGAGACGGCAGCACCGATCTGGTCCTCATCGGGGCCCCCCATTACTATGAGCAGACGCGAGGGGGCCGGGTGTCCGTGTGTCCCTTGCCCCGGGGGGTGAGTGGCTGATGGACCCGGGGCTGGGTGGGGTTGGGTGTGGGGCGGAGGGGTTGCCTGGGTGCAGTAGTGACGCTGGTTTTCTTCGGCAGTGGGCTCCGTGGCGATGTGAGCGTGTTCTCCGCGGGGAGCAGGGCCACCCCTGGGGCCGCTTCGGGGCAGCTCTGACCGTGCTGGGGGATGTGAACGGGGACCAGCTGGCAGATGTGGCCATCGGGGCCCCAGGGGAGCAGGAGAACCGGGGCGCTGTCTACCTGTTTCATGGAGCCCCGGGGCTGGACATGAGCCCCACCCACAGCCAGGTGAGGACTGGTCACTGTCCCTGTCACTGCACAGCCGCCTCTCTGCTTCCCCAAAACCTTTCTCAGAGCCACCTAGCCGCTCCCTTTCTTTACAGTATCTGACCACTAATGCCTGGCTCTGTACACCTGCAGGCATCTGGGGGACACAAGGCCTAGCGTCTGACCGTCACTTCCCCTACCCCACCTCTCCTTTTTAGGCTTATTGGTGGGGCTTTTCCACTGCCAGCCCCTCTTTCTGTCACTCACCTTCCTACCTGCCTGTTCCTCTTACTGATTCCTGACTTATTCCCTCTACCCACTGGGATCCTGCATGCTCAGTTACTGTAACAAAATATCTGAGGCTGGGCCTATGTAAAGAGAGGGTCCTTTAGTCCACAGTTTTGCCGACTAGAAGTCCAAACAGCAAGGTCCTAGCTCTAACAAGGGCTCACCAGCTGTGTCACACTGTGGCAGCTGGCATCAAGGCTGGAGCTTGTGGGGCCGTGGAGGAGCCAATCCACCAGGCTCCGCCTCTTAATGCGCCGGCCACCTCTAACACAGAGGACAAACCACACCTGGTACACAGCAGCCTCCCCCAACCTGACTCACTTTCTTCTCTCTGCCCAGCGCATCGCGGGTGCCCAGCTCTCCCCCACGCTCCAGTATTTCGGGCAGGCGCTGAGCGGGGGTCAGGACCTCACCCAAGATGGCCTGATGGATCTGGCTGTGGGGGCCCAGGGACAGGTGCTGCTGCTAAGGTGAGATTGGACATTCCCAGGTCCAGACTAGGACCCTGCCCCACCCCAGAGCAGGAGATGCTCCCTGGCTCCGGGGGCCTGTGGTCAGCTCTGGGTTGTGTCTGCAGGACCAGACCTATTCTCAGGGTGAGGGTGGACATGCGCTTCGCGCCTGCGGAGGTCACCAGGTCTGTGTTTGAGTGTCTGGAGCCGGCAGCCTCTTTGCAGGCGCTGGGGGACGCCTTCGTCTGCCTTCAGGTTTATGAAAGTCCCAAGAACCAGCTGGGTGAGTCTGCCCTTCCCCACCCGGGACGCCCTGACTTGTGCAGCCACCCAGCCGTGGACTCCTGCCTCCTACTTTGCCCCTGGCCCATCTAAGGGAATTCCTGGCTTTTCTAAGCTCTTCCTTGCTTGCCCCATAGGTGAACTCAGAAGCTCTGTGTCCTTTGACCTTGCCCTTGACCCTGGCCGCCTGAATCCCCGAGCCGTCTTCAAGGAGACAAAAACCCGGAGTCTGAGCCGAGAGCAAGTCCTTGGCTTGGACCCGTACTGCGAAGCCCTGCCGCTGCTCCTCCCGGTGAGGGGCTATGTGGAACTGGATATGGATGGAGACCATTCGGGGGAAGGCAGGGGGCTGGGCGTAGGAAGAAGAGGATGTGTCCTGGTTGTCCCTGGGGTTCAGCATGAGCCCAGCCCCTGGTGTGCAGGATGTGCTCAATGCACTGTGGTTGAATTAGTGAGTGGATGAATGAATGCAGTGAACGGCCAGGGCAAGAGGCGGCACAGCTGATGGCAGGAAGATGTAGCTGCTTGGGAGAGCGTGGGAGCTTTGAGCTGGGATCCTTTCAGTCATTCATTGGGCACAGATTTTTTAAAAAAATTGTTTTTATTTAGTAAATATAAATTTCCAAAGTACAGTTTATGGATTACAATGGCTCCCCCCCCATAATTTCCCTCCCACTCACACCCCTCCCATCTCCCGCTCCCTCTCCCATTCCATTCACATCAAGATTCATTTTTGGCCAGTGCCGCAGCTCACTAGGCTATTCCTCTGCCTTGCGGCACTGGCACACCAGGTTCTAGTCCCGGTCGGGGCACTGGATTCTGTCCCGGTTGTCCCTCTTCCAGGCCAGCTCTCTGCTGTGGCCAGGGGTACAGTGGAGGATGGCCCAAGTGCTTGGGCCCTGCACCCCATGGGAGACCAGGATAAGTACCTGGCTCCTGCCATTGGATCAGCGCGGTGCGCCGGCCACAGCGTGCCGGCCGCGGTAGCCATTGGAGGGTGAACCAACGGCAAAGGAAGAACTTTCTCTCTCTCTCTCTCTCTCACTGTCCACTCTGCCTGTCAAAAAATAAAAAAGATTAATTTTCAATTATCTTTATATACAGAAGATCGATTTAGTATATATTAAGTAAAGATTTCATCAGTTTGCACCCACACAGAAACACAAAGTGTAAAATACTGTTTCAGTACTAGTTACAGCATTACTTCACATTGGACAACACATTAAGGACAGATCCCACATGAGGACTAAGTACACAGTGACTCCTGTTGTTGACTTAACAATTTGACACTCTTGTTTATGGCGTCAGTAATCTCCCTAGGCTCTAGTCATGAGTTGCCAAGGCTATGGAAGCCTTTTGAGTTCGCCGACTTCGATCTTATTCTGACAGGGTCATAGTCAAAGTGGAAGTTCTCTCCTCCCTTCAGAGAAAGGTACCTCCTTCTTTGATGGCCCCGTTCTTTCCACTGGGATCTCACAGAGATCTTTCATTTAGGTTTTTTTTTTTTTTTTCCCAGAGTGTCTTGGCTTTCCATGCCTAAAATACTCTCATGGGCTCTTCAGCCATATCCGAATGCCTTAAGGGCTGATTCTGAGGCCAGAGTGCTATTTGGGACATCTGCCATTCTATGAGTCTGCTGTGTATCCCATTTCCCATGATGGATCGTTCAGTGACTTGATCAGCTCTTATCCTGACTGTTGATGTACAATGTAATACTTTATCCATTTTAGTATTTTTTTTGTTTTGTTCTAGTACTATTGGTTGAACTCTGTAATTAACACACAATTATTCTTAGGTGTTTAAATTTTAACTGAAAAGTGATCCCTGTTAAATATAAGAGTGGGAATAAGAGAGGGAGGAGATGTACAATTTGGGACATGCTCAATCGGACTTGCTCCAAATGGTGGAGTTAGAAACGTGCCAGGGGATTCCAATACAATCCCATCAAGGTGGCATGTACCAATACCATCTTACTAGTCCAAGTGATCAATTTCAGTTCACAATTGATCACACTGAGAGGTCTAAGAGTCAAAGGGATCACACAAACAAGACTAGTGTCTGCTAATACTAACTGATAGAATCAAAAAGGGAGAGAACAATCCAACATGGGAAGCGGGATACACAGCAGACTCACTGGGCACAGATTTATGCAGCTGGTCCTCTGGTCTGGGGACACAGCAGGTAACAAATGGTTGTTGTGCTCAGGGAGCTCCAAAAGGGGGCGACCAAACCCAGTTTCTAGATGATAGATGTCAGATGGTGGTTATGGAAGATAAAACCAGGAAAGACAAGAGATAAAACCAGGAAATACAAGGTGTCTGGGGGGCCTTTTGCAGGAATGAAGCTGCAGAAGACGCTGAGTGAAGAGAGAGGGCTGGGGCGGAGGCTGTGCTTGGCAGGTTACTCAGAGGCACCGATCGAGGATCAGCGGTATTGACGTAGAGACTGGATCCAGCCGCTCCCTTCCCTGTCTGTCCCGCAGGCCTGTGTGGAGGACGTGGTGACACCTATCACCTTGCGTCTCAACTTCTCCCTGGTGGGCATGCCCCTCCCTTCCTTGGGAGACCTCCGGCCGATGCTGGCCGTGGATGCTCAGACATATTTCACGGCCTCTGTGAGTCCTGCCACGGGTGTCTCTCCCAGGAGGGGGTGCTGGGGTGGGTGGGCTCTGGACGTCACAGAGAAACCCAACATGGACTTTCTCTCAGCTCCCCTTTGAGAAGAACTGTGGAGCCGACCACATCTGCCAGGATGATCTTGCCATCTCCTTTGGCTTCTCGGGGTGAGACTGCACCCCTTAGCCCGGTCCTGGTGTCCTGGGACCAGAGACCCCTTGGCCTTGATCCACCCAGGTCTCCCACCTCCCACCCCAGGCCATTTCTAGCTTCAGTCACAGAATCCTTTCCTCCCCCACTCCTCTCTGGACCCCCAGCTTGAAGATCCTGGTGGTGGGGAACAACCTGGAGCTGAATGCGGAGGTGACCGTGCGGAATGATGGCGAAGACTCCTACGGAACCACCGTCACCTTCTCCTACCCGGCAGGGCTGTCTTACCGACGCGTGGCAGGGGCCCAGGTACCGGCTCTGGGGAAGGCAGCGGCAGCATGACTGGGAATCCTCACAGATCTGAGCTGGCTTCTGAGCTCGGGGCAGGCTGCCATTGCTTGGCTGCTTCTCCAAGGTCAGGAATCTGGGCTGGTGCTGGCAGGGTAGGCGTGGATCATGCAGAGTTCAACACAGGGCATCGCATTTTCTGGACACTGGCTATCAGGGATGGGTTCCTGGGAGGTCACGAGTGTGGACACAGAGGGGACTTTGCCTTGGGGGTCTTTGTACTCCATGGCATGTGAGCATTCTTCTTTTAAAGGAAAACACATCTCAGTTTTCATATATCTATTGTTTTTTAAAAATTTATTTTATTTATTTGACAGATAGAATTAAAGGGAGAGGTAAACACACACACACACACACACACACACACGGGGTGGGGGAGGGAGGGAGAGAGAGAGATCTTCCATCCGCTAGTTCACTCCAGAATGGCTGCAATGGCTAGAGTTGAGCCGATCTGAAGCCAGGAGCCAGAAGTTTCCTCTGGGTCTCTCACATGAGTGCAGGGGCCCAAGGACTTGGGCCATCTTCTGCTTTCCCAGACCATAGCAGAGAGCTGGATCGGAAGTGGAGCAGCCGGGACTTGAACCGGCACCCATATGGGATGCCAGTGCTACAGGCTGGGACTTTAATCCGCTGCACCACAGCGCTGGCCCTATCACATATCTATTTTTAAGGATTTTAAATGTTTGAAAGGCAGAGTGAGAGAGAGAGAGAGAGAGATCTTCCATGTGCTGGTTCACTCTCCAAATGGCTGAAATGGCTGGGGCTGGTGCAGGCTGAAGCCAGGAGCCTGGAACTCCACCTGGGTCTCCCACGTGGGTAGCAGGGATCCAAGGACTTGGGCCTTCTTCTGCTACTTGCTGGGGCTCATGCAAGGAGCTGGATCTGAAGCAGAGCAGCCAGGACTCTAACTGGTGCTCTGATCTGGGGTGCCAGCATCCAGGGCTGCACCCTAACCTTCGTGCCAACCCTGGCCTTCACATATTTTCAAACATTGTCCTGTAGAAGGGGTTGAACTTGTAAGTTCCTCTGATTCATGGCTTGGCAAACCTTTTTCTATAAAGAAATAGATTGCAAATGCTTCAGCTTTGTCCTTTGTACGGAGTCTGCCGTAGCTACTCAACTCTGCTGTTGTCGAGTGAATCAGCCGTGTATGTGAGTACATGAATGAGTATAGTAGCAGTGATCCAAAAAGCATTTGTAGCTAAAGATAGGGAACGGTCTGATGTTTGCCAGCATTTGTTCTAGAAGACAGAATCAGGATCACAGGGAGCCAAGGAGAAATAGACTTTTTACAAAAATGTTATGGTGAAAGATTTTTAAACATTGATAGAAGCAGGAATTAGTTCAACACACTTTGCCATATTTCTTTCACCTGTGGTCCCTTGCACCACCACTGAAGTATTTTGGAATGAGCCCCAGACTTTGGGTCATTGTACCACTATGTATTTCCCTCTTCAGGCCTGGAGAGTGGGGATGTCCTTGTCATACCCGGTGAAATGAATGATGTCTTGGCATTTAGACCACACTTTCAATACCTCCTGGTTTATCTGCACCAGGTTTCACAGATTACATCTGGTTGTGTATGTATGCATGTGTGTGTGTGTTTTAATATTTATTTTATTTATTTGAAAGGCAGAATGAGAGAGAGAGATGGAGAGGGAGAAAGAGGTCTTCCATCTGCTAATTCACTCTCCAAATGGCTGCAATGGCCAAGAGTGGGCCAGGCTGAAGGAGCCAGGAGCTTTATCTGGGTCTCCCATGTGGGTGCAGGGACCAAGGACCAGGACCGTCCTCTGCTGCTTTCCCAGGCACATCAGCAGGGGGCTGGATTGGAAGAGGAGCAGCCAGGACTCGAGCCAGCGCCCCTTGGGATGCTGGTATTGCAGTCAGTTGCTCAGCCCCCTGCGCCACAGTGCTGGTCTTCCTGGTTGTGGTTTTTGCTCCATCTCTCTTAGTCTAGTATTCTCAGCAAGAACATTCTCCTGTTGTGATTGCTGTGTGAACAACGCACTAGGAAAGGCCACCTCCCGTGTGTCAGGGGCAACTGCCCAGCCATCGACAGTGCAATGGGTGGGCCTGCATTGGTCAGCTTTGAGTTGCTACAATATCTGAGGCAGCAAAGCTGATGGAGAAAAGATGCACTTTGCTCACATTTTTGGAGGTTCAAGTTCATGGTGCCTGCATTGGTCATTTTTGGCAAAGGCCCTTCTGGTTGTGGTTCCTTCACAGCAGAGGTGTGTGTGTGTGTGTGTGTGTGTGTGTGTGTGTAAGGAAGAGTTTGCATCACCCAACGGGAAGTTGGAGACAGACTGGGGTCCCACAACTCCTTCTTTGAAAAAACCTATTTATTATTTATTTATTTATATTTATTTGAAAGGCAGAGAGAGAGGGAGAGAGAGAGAGAGAGAGAGAGAGATCGTCCATTGGCTGGTTCTTCCTGAAATACCTGCAACAGGTGGGGTCGGGCCAGGCTGAAGCCAGGGACTGGGGACTCAGTCCAGGTCTCCCATGTGGGAGGCAGGGACCCAACAATGGGAAATGGGTGCTTCAACTGGCATTTTAACCACTGCAACAAATATCCACCCTCCACAATTCCTTCTAGGGGCACACCCCCAATGACCTAAGGACCTCCCACCAAGGTCCACCTCCCAAAGCTTCTACCGCTAGAAGCCAAGGCTTTAATCATTGACCTTTGAGGGGGCACCAGACCAATATCCAGACCATGGCAAGCTTTGGCTGGATATTGACTTAATAAATGTGCAATAAAATAACATGACTGAGATATTAGGGAGTTGTTCATTTTGGTGGGTAGGGCTTGCTGGGTCTTGTGATTATGTCATAAAATAACCTTATCAGTGGGCATATACAGCAAGATAGATATGGATGAAACAGTGTATGTTTGGAATGTGCTTTACATTGTTCAGAAAAAGGAGGACAGCTGAATGCAGCCACAGAAGAATGTTGGCACCTCACTCAGGTGAGCAGTGGATACACAGAGGTTGATTTTCTAGTCTCTTTGCTTTCAAATGGTTAACATTGTCACCAAAAACAAAAACAAACAAACAAACAAACAAAAAAAAAACAACAAAAAAAAACACAACACTTTAGCAATAAATACAAAGGGAAAACTGTAACAGTTTTAGATTCTACGTTTGCAGGAAGCTTGGCAAGACAGTGTCTGAAGATCTTTTAACAAACCCAACCTTGAAGTAGATCCTGGGAAATGGCATCACTTCTTTGCGAGTTTCTGGAACATTCACCCATTGTCACCTGCCTTTTTGTTTTGACCTGACTTTGCCCAGACCCAGCTGCAGCTGCAGCCCCTGCGTCTGACATGTGACAGCGTCCCCTCCGGGAGCCAGGACACCCGGAGCACCAGCTGCAGCCTCAAACACCTCATCTTCCGCGGGGGCACCCAGGTCAGCCTGGCTTCCCCATACCCCTGCTCCTCCGCCCTGCCCTGCCTTGCTCCTCTGTGACCTGTTCCTGCCTCTTCCTCAGATCACCTTCTTGACTACCTTTGACGTCTCCCCTAAGGCTGAGCTGGGAGACCGGCTGCTTCTGACAGCCAACGTGAGCAGGTGCGCACGCCCTCACTCCCAGCCTCACCCGCCCCCCTTTGGAGCTCCCCCAGTGATTGGGCCTCTCCTCCTTGTCCAGTGAGAACAACACGCCCAGGACCAGCAAGAGCACCTTCCAGCTGGAGCTCCCGGTCATGTATGCCGTCTACACCGTGATCAGCAGGTGGGTCCCCAGAAGGGCTCTCCCCCATCCCCCTGATGGGGGCGTGGTTTTCACCCCAGCAGCAGTTGGACGTCTGAGACAACAGAACATCTCTATGGTGGGAGCCCACTTCTCGTTACTGTGATGAAATGCCCGAGGCAGGCTAGCAGAGTCTGCTGCGGCTCACGGTTCTGGCGGTGCCAGACGTAAGGGTTTCACCGGGCAATGACTGCCCTCTCTGGCAGAGTCTGAGGGGGTGCAGCCACCCCAGGGAGCACGTATGTCCATCCATGTCTGTGTGTCCGGCTCTGCTCCTCTTCCAAAGCCACCGGGATTCCATCGCTGGAGAGCGTCATCCACACCCAATCACTTTCCAAAGGCCTCATTTCTGGATATCACCCTCTTAGCACTGTGACCCTGTGGTTTGCCAATTAAACTGTGTGTGTTTAAGGAGACATCCTATACACCCACACCACAGCAGCCGCCCTTCCTGGGCCGGGGGGACTGCTACTAGCAGTGCTTACTGACCTAGCACTTACTGTGGGCCAGTAATTGTGACATCATCACCTTTACCATCACTGTCATCATTGCCATCACCATCACCACCATCACATCACCATTACTATCATCATCACATCATTATCATCACCATCACCATTACCATCATCACCATCATTATTACCATCATCATCATCACCATCACCACCACAACTGCCACCATCACCATCACCACCAACACATCACTATTACCATCATCATAAACATCACTATCATCACCATCACCATTACCATCATCACCATCATTATTACCATCATCATTATCACCATCACCACCACAACTGCCACCATCACCATCACCATCACCACCATGACCACCACCATCACCGTCACCACCACCACCATCACTGTCGCCATCACCACCACCACCATCACCATCATCACCATCATCACTGTCACCACCACCACCACCACCACCACCATCACCATCACCACCATGACCATCACCATCACCATCACCGTCACCACCACCACCATCACCATCATCACCATCACCATCACCATCAACACAACCACCATCACCATCACCATCACCACCATGACCATCACCATCACCGTCACCACCACCACCATCACCATCATCACCGTCACCACCACCACCACCATCACCATCACCATCACCACCATGACCATCACCATGACCACCACCACCACCACCATCAACACCACCACCATCACCACCACCATCATCACCATCACCTTTATATTCTACATTAATAGAGGTGCTAGGTCTCAGAGGGCTTTCTTGACAGTCCCACATTCTCTTGGGCTCCCTAGGCAGTATGAGATGTGTTCCTGACTTGGAGGTTCTTGCAGCCTTCATGGGGAGCAAGATGACCCTCAATGAAACCAGGATCTCAGCCAGGGCTGCCCTGTGGCTCTGCACCCTGTGTGTGTGTGTGTGTGTGTGTGCACGTGTGCACACAAGGCCTCCTGTAAAGGAAGGCTTCACTCGCTGCTGAAGGCCCACAACCTTGAACTTGGCTAGCAGTGCTTCTCAAAGGTGCCCCTGGCATTTGTGCAGTGCAAGGAACAGACTTGCACTCTGAGGGGCTTTTCCCCAGTCCCCCTGGCGAAGGATAGGAACAGAGGTCCCAGCAGCTGCAGGTGTCAGGGAGGAGCCCTACAGCGCTGCCTAAGGCAGTTAGACGAGGCCTTAGACATGAAGAGGCCGAGTTAAGCATCTGAGCAGATGCAGTTCCCGACAGGGACACCTTCCCAGCATTGCCGTGTGCTGGCCCCATGCAGGGCTCACCTCCATCGATGCATTACGAGGAAGATTTTGCCACGCCTCTGGCTTGTGAAGTCTGAACTAGACATAGACCCCCGCCCTTGTGCGACACACCTGCTTAGATGCTCTCTTCCCACCTCTGCTTTGCACCTGCCCATCTGAGGTTCTCAAGCCACGCGTGGGATCCAAGCTGTTTCCTGGCTTGTTCACAGGGGTTCTGACGCCTCCTGCAGGGGGTACCACCTCTAGGCATGTGTGTTCTCTCAGCCCAGCCACACCCGCAGCCACAGCGCCCAGACCTACTGCACCTCCTGCCCAGCCCCCTGAGTGGAGGCAGCTTCTGCACAAAGCCCAGCCCCCTGCTCCCTAAACCGTCCTTTACCCCAGCTCAGCCACAGGCCTCCACCAGGCCACCCCATGTCCCGCTGACCACCTCATCCACCTTGCTCATGGTCTCAGCCTCCTCACAGAACCCCAGACCCACCCACGCCTCTTCTCTCCCCAGCCACGAGCAGTCCACCAAGTACCTGAACTTCTCGGCCTCAGAGAAGGAGGGGAGTGGCATGGCCCAGCACAGATACCAGGCACGTGGTGGAGACCTGGGGGCTGGGGCATCTGGGAGGGGTGTGGCTTGCATCCTCACTGCCCTCTGTACAGGTCAACAACCTAGGACAGAGGGACCTACCGGTCAGCATCACCTTCTGGGTGCCAGTGGAGCTGAATGGGGCACGCGTGTGGCCGGAGGTGGAGGTCTCCCATCCCCAGGTACCCAGGGGCAAGCATGACTCCTCCCCATGTGCTCTGTTCCTGGTTCCCTGTGTCCCGCCCCTCCCCCAAGCCCTCCATGTTCCAGCTGAGTACCCCGTTCTCTCTGTGTCTCCCAGAACCCGGCCGTCCAGTGCCCTTCGGAGAAAGTTGCTCCAGAGTCCGGGCTCCTGACCCACATTCACAAAAGTGCTGTGCTGGTGAGGCTGGGGCTCTGGGGCACGGCGCTCAGTCTCTGGGTCCCACTCACAGCTGCTTCCCTCAGGTCACTGTGGCCTCTACTTACCCTTCTCTGTCCCAATGCTGCTTCCCTGGTCCCTAGGACTGCAGCATTGCGCACTGCCTGAGGTTCCGCTGCCACATCCCCGCCTTCGGCATCCAGGAGGAGCTCCACTTCACCCTGAAGGGCAACCTCAGCTTCGCCTGGATCAGCCAGGTGCGGAGGCCCCAGCGGCAGCGCCCCTCCCCCACCCACGGGCGGCACCTGCTGTGGCTGCGCCATGCTCCAGCCTGGACAGTTCTGGAACTCTGAGCACCCCCAGAGCCAACCGCCCGGCTCCTCTCGCCCTTGCAGATGCCGCAAAAGAAGGTGTCGGTGGTGAGCGTGGCCGAGATCACCTTCAACAGGGCCGTGTACTCCCAAGTTCCGGGCGAGGAGCCCTTTATGAGAGCCCAGGTAGGGTCTGCGTGGGAGGCTGGGCCAGGCCCCCAGGGCTCCTGGTGCTGCATAGCTAATGCTGGGTGGGGTTGCCAGGGTGCAGGGAGGAAGAGGAGGGGTGAAGGTCTCTGGGCAGGACGGTTGTCCCTGAGCTCAGGGGTCTCTGCCTGGCAGCCCTTGGAGCAGGGGCGGGAGGGAGAGGAGGCGGGAGCTGGGAGGGAGTGGGGGCAGAAGGCCTGATGCCCGTGCAGGTGGAGACGGTGCTGGAGGAGTATGAGGAGCACGACCCCGTCCCCCTGGTGGTGGGCAGCTGCGTGGGCGGCCTGCTGCTGCTGGCTCTCATCTCAGCCACGCTGTACAAGGTGAGCGCGTGGCCCTCTCTCCCCATCCCCAGTGTCGGTTCCCACGCTGTCTAAAGTGTGAGAGGGAGGTCACTGCGGGGTCCGGGCACTTTCTCACTAGGTCACCTCGTGTGAGAAACTCTCTCTCACCTTCGATGCCTCCCCCCAAGTGTCCCCAAGTTTGTGCCTTCCTGTGTGACCCACAGGTCTCACTCCCCCCTTTCATCTCCACCTCTCTGAAGGTTCCCTCCCCGGCAGGCAGTGACACCAAAGGGCAGGCTGGGTTGGCATGGTGACAGCACCTCCCAGTCTTTCTTAGCCAGGTCCACTCTGGGGCTTAATTTGTCAGTGTGAAACTGCTGCCACCCAGCTCACTGTGTCTTGGCTGGGCCCAAGTGATGTAGCATGCACAAGTCCCTGGTGTCGTGCGGTGAGCCCTGCATGGCTCTCTACCCAGCAGCTCCTTGCTCTCCCCTCCACCTAATGCCCTGAGCTGCTGCTTCTCTCCCCCGCTCCCACCCCTAGGTCGGCTTCTTCAAACGGCAGTACAAAGAAATGATGCAGGAAGCAAATGGACAGATTGCTCAGGAAAATGCAACGTCAGAGCCCCAAGTGGCCCAGTGAGGACCTACCTCCTGTCCCCCGCGGAGGTTTCCCTACTCCCTGGCTCTCACCGAGGTCAAGCCAGTGTGGGACGACACCTTCCCCTCAACACAGGGGAGACAGATGCAGCTACTTTTCCCCTCTGGATGCCCTTGGTCGCATCAAGGCAAAAAAAGCCCCAGGACAGGGTCCCCGCTGTGGCCCCCAGGGGACCTGATCTGGGATTTGTGTTTGGAAATTCATGGACAATAACCTCAGGATCCACTCTGCCCAGCTCCGCTAAAGACACCAGCCGTCTCTCTAATGAACAGTTATGGGGGTGGGCATTTGGCGTCATGGTGATGATGTCACATGGGCCTCCTGCATCCCCTAGCAGAGTGCCTGGGCTTAGCCCCAGCTCTTCTTCCTATCTGAGCTTCCTGTTACTGTGCACCCTGGGAGATAGCAGGTGCTGGCTCAAGTGCTTGGGTTCCTGCCACCCACGTGGACTTCTGGGCTGCTGGCTTTGGCCTGGCTCATCTCTGGTTATTGCAGGCATTTGGGAAAGTGAACTGTGGGTTGGGGCATCTCTGTCTCTGTCTGCCTTTTAAATAAATTGAAAATGAAGTGTCGCTCCCCCTCTTCGTGGAGGAACGGCACAGGACCCTGCGTTCTTTCGTCTGCTCGGCCCTCCCCGGGTTTGCTGCTGGTTCTTCCCGGGTTTGCTACCGTCCCTTCCACCTCCGTGGAAGGGCGGTTCCCCCTGCCACATTCCCCACTTCCGCGGGGGAGCGGCACACCGCCGGCCGGCTCTCTCGGGGGCTGCACAGGTGTTCCTTCAGATAGATGTTCCTGGTGCATGCCGTCTCTCTCCTCCTTTATAGTCTTCCACCAATCCCAACTCTGCTACCCACACGCCGAGTACGCTGCTCTCCTCCAATCAGGAGCAGGTCCCACAGTTTATTGGTTGAACTGGAGGCAGCTGTGTAGAAGCTGCTTCTCCCTTCTCAGCGCCATATTGTGGGAGAGCAGATGCATAGAATAAGTCTTAATTCCAGTAACTTAGTCTAGTCCGAGTTGCTCCCCACATGAAGACCAATGAGAAAGCCACACTCACTTGCATCTGCCCTGCCAACTCTGAGCAGCCCGGAAGTGTTAGAGAAGCAGGAAGGCAGGGGGTTGGTCATAGGAGTAGAGGGAAGCTGAAAAGGGACCCTCTCCCTTCCTCCTCAAATCTCCCCTCCAGACACCAGCATGGCGTCCCAAGTCTGGTCAAGCTCTAATGTTCTTGAATTCCCAGAAGGAGCAGTGATGATCGAATGTCCCCAGGCAGGACCTCTGATGACCAGATGTTCCCCAGACGGGGGCTGCTGGTGGTCTTCTAAGCGCTTGTGTTTTCAAGAGAAAAAAAAAATCCGTAAACAGTTTCACCCTACCTACATCTCCAGCGTTTGCGAGGGGTAATTTGCAGACACTGTGTGTAGCTGTGCTGTTCTGAAAAGCTGCACAGGCACCCCCAGGCCTGCAGAGTCCTGGCTGCTCCAATTCCGATCCAGCTCTCTGCTGTGGCCTGGGAAAACAGTGGAAGATGGCCCAAGTCCTTGGGACCCTGCACCCGCGTAGGAGACCCAGAAGAAGCTTCCGGCTCCTGGCTTCTTCCTGGCCCAGCCCTGGCTGTGCAGACATTTGGGGAGTGAACCAGCAGATGGAAGACATCACTCTCTGTGTCTGTCTCTCTCTCCCTCCCTTCCTCTCTCTCTGTGTGACTCTGCCTTTTAAATGACTTTTAATAAAAAAAAAAAAACCATGATTGCTGCAACTCAGAACAGTATCATCAAAGTCAATGTGGATTTTTCTGTATTCAGCCCAGTGTCCGCAGAAGACCGAAATGCATGAATGCTGGGGTGAATGTGTGTGAGCTGCAGGACTCAAATATATGTAAAAATATGACACCATCTGAAAATCGGATTGTATTGGTGACTTTGCATATTTGTTCCTAGACGGTTGTCCATTCTGAAATTTGGTCAAAGGGTGGTGTGAAGCTCTCAAAGCTTTTGTGCCTTTTCAAACCAAGCAGAACAAGCTTTCAGGCAAAGCTAGAGATTTAACAGGTTAAGCTGCTGTCCGGGGATGCTGGCATCCCTTGTGGGCACTGGTTCGAGTCCCAGCTGCTCCATTTCCAATCCAGTTCCCTGCTAATGTACCTGGGAAAGCAGCAGAAGATGGTCCAGGTCCTTGGGCCCCTGCACCCACGTGAGAGACCCAGATGAAGTGCCTGGCTTTGGCTTGGCCTAACCCTGACCATTGTGGCCATTTATGAAGTGAACCAGCAGATGGAAGATTCTCTCTCTCTCTCTCTCCCCTTCTTCCCCAATAAATAACTGAAAATTAAAAAAATTTAAAGTGGCTCTTATAGACAAGGCAGACACAGTCACATGATTTCCAAGAGGCCTGACAAAGCAGCCTTGAGCTCAAGCCGTGTTAGAAGGCTGCGTTTGGCTGCTGGTGAGAGGAGCACTGAGGATGCTGATGTGCTAACGTGGGCCCTCCCACAACAGCAGGTCCAGCTGCAGGCTGTTGTGTAGTTCCATGGCTCAACAACCACATTAAGACACAGACTCCTGGAGCTGGCACTGTGGGGTAGCGGGTGGGACTGCCAACTGTAGTGCTGGCATCCCATATGGGTGTGGTTCAAGTCCCAGCTGTTCCACTTCCTATCCAGCTCTCTGCTGTGGCCTGGGAAAACAGTAGAAAATGACCCAAGTCCTTGGGCCCCTGCCCCCGTGTGAGAGACCCAGAGGAAGCTCCTGACTCCTGGTTCCTGGCTTCAGATTGGCCCAGCTCTGGTCATTGCAGCCATTTGGGAAGTAAACCAACAAATGGAAGATCTCTCTCTCTCTCTCTCTCTCTCTCTGCGTCTGCCTCTCTGTTACTCTGCCTTTCAAATAAATGAATAAATCTTAAAAAAAAAAAGAGACTCTTTCCAAACTTCCAGTCGCCCATCCATATGTGGCCTTTGTCTGTGCCATGCCTTCATGGTTGCAAGAGGGCTGCCAGGGCTCCAGGCAGTGCATCCTCAACTCACTGCCCCAAAGGCAAGCAGGATACTTTCTCTTTATCAAAGAGGCAAATGTTTTCTAGAAATCATCGTATTTCCTATTACTACCCAATGCCCATGATCGACGCCAAATTCCATCCCCTCTGCTCAAGGGGTGCTGAGATAAACATCAGGTTTCTGTAGGCTTAATAGCTTTAACAGCCAGAAAGATAGTGGTCATGGGATGGGTTACAGTCTAGGACCAAGCGCTTGAAGAATAAGGAACATCCCTTCTCGAGGACCGGCTTGGACACTGAGCAATGTCAAAGGTAGACAATGGAACAGCAGTGACTCATTCTGGCACATGGGAGAGTGAGTGTCACCTGGTCCTTGGATGAAGTCCTGGATGTGCAAAGTCTAGATCAGTTCTGGGCTTTGTGCAATGTGTCCTTGTGGGAGACGCTTTATCCCCGGGAGTCCAAGTAACAGAAGACAAATTTTGTGTGTGTGTATATGTGTGTGTGTGTGTTAAGATTTATTTATTTGTTTGAAAGTCAGAGTTACACACACACACACACACACACACAGAGAGAGAGAGAGAGAGAGAGAGAGAGAGAGAGAGATCTTTCATCCAATGGTTCACTCCCCAATTGGCTGCAATGGTCAGATCTGTGCCGATCTGAAGCCAGGAACCAGGAGTCAGGAGCTTCCTCCGGGTCCCCCATGTGGGTGCATGGGCCCAAGGACTTGAGCCATCTTCTACTGTTTTCCCAGGCCATAGCAGAGAGCTGGGTCAGAAGTGGAGCAGCTGGGTCTCGAACTGGTGCCCATATGGGATGCCGGTTCTTCAGGCCAGAGCATTAACCTGCTGTGCCACGGCACTGGCCCCGATGGCTTTGATTTGATTGGTACACATTGTGTCCAATTGTTGAAGAGTCTCACTGTACCCCCTTCTAAGTGCAATTGTTGAGTGGTTAATAAAATTTAAAAAAAATTTTTTTGAGGAGATAGAAATGCTAATTAACCTGATTTGATCATCTCCCATTCAATACATGTATTGAATCATGATGCTGTACCTCATACATATGTGCAATTGAAATAATTTTTTGTTATTTGAGAGGCAGATAGAGAGGAGAGAGAGAGAGGGAGAGAGAGAAATTGACAGACAACCTTCCCTCTGCAGGTGCACTCCCCAGTTGGCAGCAAGGGCTAGGACTGGGCCAGAACCAGAGCTGGGAGCCAGGAACTCAATCCAGGTCCCCCACATGGGTGACAGGAACCTGAACTACTTGAGCTATCATTTCTGCCTTCTTAGTGTTTGGAGCTAGACCTGGGGATCAAACCCTGGGCACTTCTATGTGGGACGTGGTGTCTTAACAGCTGGCTAAGCGCCCATTTAAAAATTTAATTTTGCTTTATTTTATTTTATTTGAGAGGCTGAGAGACAGAGTGAAATAATTTTTAAGAATTGTGGTAGTGGGCTGGTGCTGTGGCATACGAGGTAAAGCCACCACCTGTGTGCTGGCATCTTATATGGGTGCCGGTTCGAGTCCTGGCTGCTCCACTTCCAATGCAGCTCTCTGCTATGGCCTGGGAAAGCAGCGGAAGATGACCCAAGTCCTTGGGCCCCTGCACTCATGTGGGAAACCCGGAAGAAGCTCCTGGCTCCTGGCTTCGGATCGGCACAGCTCCGACCATGCGACGAATTGGGGAATGAACCAACAGATGGAAGACCCCTCTCTCTCTCTGTATAACTCTGACTCACAAATAAATAAATAAATTAAAAAAAGAGATTTGTGGTAAAACATATATAACATAAAATTTACTGTCACAACCATTTTCAAGTGTGCAGTTCAATAGGTGCATTCCCAGCATGCTGCAACCAATTTTAAGAATTTGTCATCTCGTCAGAGTGAAACTTTGCACCCATTGAACAGCTCCCCACTCTCCCCCTCCCCGGATTCCGACAACCACTAGTCCACTTTTGACCTCTACAAATTTGACTACTTCGGCACCTCCTATAAGTGGAACCACTGTGTTTGTCCTTTTGTGGCTGGCTGCTTCGCTGAGCCCAAGGTCCTCCTGGCTCATCCGCATGGTAGCACTTGTCAGCATTGCCTTCTTTTTCTAAGACTGAATGGCAGCCCATCGTACGGACAGACCACATTCTGGTTATCCATTCATCTGCCAATGAACACCGGGTTGCTTCTGCCTTTTGGCTCTTGTGAATAAGGCTGCAGGGAACATGGGTATGAAAACACCTTTTTGAGATCCTTCTTTCAATTCTCTCATGCCTGTAGCCCGAAACACCACTACTGGCTGAACCCTATGGAATTCGATTTGTAATTCCCTGCTGAATAGTCACACTGGCTTCCACAGTGGTTGTACCATTTTATATTCCCACCCACCGACATTGCACTTGTATCCACATCTTAGCAACACCTATTTCCTTGTTTTTGTTTGGATAGTAACTGTCCAAATGAGTAGGAGGTTATATCGCACTGTGCCTTTTAAAAAAATTTTATTTATTTATTTATTTGAAACTTAGAGTTACACACAGAGAGAAGGAGAGGCAGAGAGAGAGAGAGGGGGAGAGAAACAGGGAGAGGGAGAGAGAGAGAGAGAGAGAGAGAGAGAGATCTTCCATCTACTGATTCACTCCGCAATTGACTGCAACAGCCGGAGCTGCGCTGATCCAAAGCCAGGAGCCAGGAGCTTCTTCTGGGTCTCCCACGTGGGTGCAGGGGCCCAAGGACTGGGTCATCTTCCACTGCTTTCCCAGGCCATAGCAGAGACCTGGATTGGAAGTGGCGCAGCCGGGTCTCGAACTGGCGCCCATATGGGATGCCAGCACTGCAGGCACCCACTTAACCTGCTCCGTCTTAGTACCGGCCCCTCCAGATTCATTTTTTATAAATGTTTCCCCCCACCTTATATTTTGACTTTTGCTCTATTGATTATGTCCTTTGATGCATAAAAGTTTTTAATTTTGGTGGTTTTTTTTTTTTTTGTGCTTTTGGTGTCAGAGCTAAGAAATCATTGCCCAATCCAATGTCATACACTTTTGCCTTATGTTTTCTTTAAAGAGTTTTCTATGAGAGTGCTTTAAAAAGCTCACTGAGGGGGCCAGCATTCTGGTGCAGTGGGTTAAGCAATGCTGGCATCCATATCACACTGCTAGTGCCAGGCTCCTGGCTTTGGGCTGGCCCAGCCCCAGCTGCTGTGGACATTTGGGGAGTGAATCAGCAGATGGGAGAGCTCTCTTTCTCTTTGTGTCTCTACAGGTCTTCCCTGGGTAGCAGGGGTCCAAGGACTAGAGCCATCTTTCGCTGCTTTCCCAGGCACATTAGCAGACAGCTGGATCGGAAGTGGAGCAGCCAGGACATGAACTGTTGCCCATATGGGATGCCGGCACTGCAGGTGGTGGCTTTACCCGCTACGCCACAATGCTGGCCCTTTCCATTCTATTTTTGCACGACCTTTTTGAAGCACTCTCATGGTTTTAGCTCTGTGGTCTGCTTGAGTTAATTTGTGTATATGGTGTGGGTAAGGGGCCAACTCTGTTATTTTGCATGCGGTTTTCTGGTTTTCCCACCATTCTTTGCTGCTTCATTCCCCTCTCCTCCATACTCAGGCCACTACTGATCTGCTTCCTGTCACCGTAGATCAGTTTGCATTTCTTAGGTTTTGTGTTACTGGAATCATACAGTATTTGCTATCTTCTGTATGGCACAGTTCCTTTGAGATTCATCCACATGGTTGTGTTTATGAATGTTTCATCCCTTTTTGTGGGTGAGTAATATTTCATTACCGTGACGTGGAACTTTAAAATGACTGATGTGATTTAAAACTTTTGATCAGATCCTGAGGGCGACCATCAGTCCAGTTTTTAAATTCTCAGAGGCTTGTTCAAGCTGCACATCTGTAGTTTTCAGTATCTTCAATGTCCTAAACCTGCGCCACCTAGGGCCCCACACCACAATTCTAAGTGTTAAGGAAAAGTTATTGTGATTTTTTTAAAAAAGATTTATTTACTTATTTGAAAGGCAGAGAGAGAGAGAGAGAGAGAGAGAGAGAGAGAGAGGAAAGGTCTTTCATCCTCTACCTTATTCCCCAAGTGGCTGCAACAGCCGGAGCTGAACCAAGTCAAGACCAGGAGGCCACAACTGCACATGGGTGCAGGGAACCAAGTACTTGGGCCATCCTCTGCTACTTTCTTTCTTTTTTAAGATTTATTTATTTATTTGAAAGAGTTACACACAGAGAGAAGGAGAGGCAGAGGGAGAGAGAGAGAGAGGTCTTCCATCCACTGGTTCACTTTTCAATTGGCCACAACCGCACCAACCTGAAGCCAGAAGCCAGGAGCTTCTTCTGGGTCTCCCACGTGGATGCAGGGGCCCAAGGACTTGGGCCATCTTCTACTGTTTTCCCAGGCCATAGTAGCGAGCTGGATTGGAAGTGGAGCAGCCGGGATTTGAACCAGCACCCATATGGGATGCAGGCACTGCAGGTGGTGGCTTTACTTGGTATACCACAGCGCCCGCCCCTCCCCCCAACACTATCCCAGGTGCATTAACAGAGAACTGGATCGGAATCAGAGCAAATGGGAGTGAACCATTGCTCCGACATAGGATGCTGGTGTTGCAAGTAGCAGCTATTGTGTTTTCTTCAAATTAAATTATAGACTTTTCCACACTTGAAGGTTTTTTTTTTTTTTTTTTTAATCAGCAACAAATGATGTACTACTGAGCATAGTCAAATACAACAAAGGACAGGATTAGGAACCATTTGAGTATCCCCAAACTGCAGCAGGTAACTACCCTGCCTCCATCACTGGGATTCTCACACACTTGCACCTGAAGGAACTCTGACAATTGTCTGAGAAACTTCTCCACACTTTGGGATTCATTTTTTTCCCTGAAAATACAAAACTCTCACCACAACTGTCAAGACACGCTGCCATTTCTGGTCACCTGTAATTGTGTGTTAGGCTGTCACAAAACACACCAAACACCGGAGTAAGGGAAAGGGTTTATTGGGGAAACCCTGCAGGCTGGAGGGAAGGGGTGAAGAAGGCAAAAGAGAGAGAAGGAGACTGTAAGAGAGAGACAGAGAAGAGAGGAGCTAGCGAGGAGAGAAGAGAGACGAGAGGAGGAGAGGAGAGCAGAGTAGAGGAGCCAGGAGAGCTTTGCCGGAGGGCGGGCAGGGAAACAGGAGCAGCGAATCCCATTAGGATGGGGGTGGAGCTTGACACCGGTGGTTGGGCCATGTGGCCACCTGGCTTCCAGCAATGGCGGCGGGGGCTAGAGCCTAAGATGGTGTCAGGGTGTAGATCGCGCCATAGAAAAAACTGCGGCATTTTCCTAACATTGTGATTTGGGGTTTTGTTTTATCCAAAGAAAGAAGAGGAGGTTGAAGAGACCACTTGCAGAATGGGAGAAGATGTTCGAGAGCTATTCATTCAACAAGAGATCCACATCCATAAAGTAAAAGGAACTCAAACAACTCAAAGGGAAAATCCAAATATGAATAAGAAATGGGTAAATGAGCTAAAGAGGTGTCTCTCAAGAGAAGGCATTCAAATAGCCAACAAGTGTAGGAAAAATGCTCACTACCACTAACCATCAGGAAAACGCAAATCCAAACCACCATGAGATGCCATCTCACCCTGGTTAGCATGGCTACCTCCAGAAAGATGAAATAATAACCAATACTGGCAAGGGTGTGGAGGAACAGGAAATCTTATACATGGTTGGTGGGCATGTAGATCAGTACTGCCATTATGGAGAACAGCACGGAGTTCTCCTTGAAAACTAAAACTACGGGCTGGAGTTGTAGCCAAGTGGGTTAAAACACTGCTTGTGACTTTAGCAGTCCATAACAGATGGGGTGCTGGTTCCAGTCCTGGCTGCGCTGCTTCTGACTCCACTTCCTGCTAATGCACCTGGGAAAGCAGCAAGTGATGGTGCAAGTACTGGGGTTCCTGCCACCCATTTGGGAGACCCATTTGGATGGAACCCTTTCTCCTGGCTTTGGCCAGGCCCAGCCCTGGCTGTTGCAGGCATTTAGGAGAGTATGGAGGGTCTCTCACTCTCTCTGTCACTCTGCCTTTCAAATCAATCTCTATGAAAACTAAAAATAGAACTGTCACTTCGGGGTACATAGCCAGGGGAAATGAGATCATGTTGCCAAACAGACACCTGCACTTCCATACTTACCCAGCACTATTCACAACAGCCAAGATGAGGAATCGGCCAAGGTGTTGCATGAGGAGAGAGGCTGGGACAGTGGCCACCTTCCGCGTTAGTCTGAAGAGGTTCGGAAACCGCTGTTTGCTATGGACATGATGATCTGATGGATCCCAGCCTCCATACCTCTGTTACTTCCAGAATAACTGCACAAACATTGTCATTAGCAAGGATGGTGAAGGCGGCTTGTGATTCTCTCGTGGGGATTTCCACCCTTCAGATGAACTCACTGGGGATGCGATTTTAGGTTGTGCATATGTGTGTGTGTACATATTTAAAAGATTTATTTTATTTATTTGAAAGGCTGACTTGCAGAGAGAGAGAGAGAGAAGCAGAGAGGTCTTCCATTCTCTGGTTCACTCTCCAAATGGCCACAACAGCCAGAGCTGGGCCAAGCCAAAGCCAGGGGCCAGGAGTTTCTTCCACATCTCCCTTGTTGGTGCAGGGTCCCTCAAAAAAGCAATGAGTCATCTTCCACTGCTTTCCCAGGCACATTAGTAGGGAGCTGGATCAAAGGTAGAGCAGCAACAAACAGGCCCCTCCTTCCTTCGGAATCTCTGCATTTACCATGAGAATAACAAGGGAGTGGTGATCCCAGCTTATAGTAAAAAGCCAGTTACCTATCCCCCTTCTGGATGGCTTTTTGTTTTATCATGAGCAAGTGAATCAGGTCTTTGGATGGGTTTTGCCTTTGAAAGTGTACTTAGAAACCCCAGTGCCACAGGGTCCTTTAGGTTTTTTCCTCTCTGGGAAGCTCCTCTCCATGCCGCTCTGGTTGAAGGTCTTTGACTTTAATAAATCTTTTTATTTTTGTTCATTTATTTATTTATTTTTGACAGGCAGAGTGGACAGTGAGAGACAGAGACAGAGAGAAAGGTCTTTCTTTTCCATTGGTTCACCCCTCAATGGGCGCTGCAGCCGGCGCACCGCGCTGATCCGAAGCCAGGAGCCAGGTGCTTCTCCTGGTCTCCCATGCGGATGCAGGGCCCAAGGGCCTGGGCCATCCTCCACTGCACTCCCTGGCCACAGCAGAGAGCTGGACTGGAAGAGGAGCAACCGGGACAGAATCCGGCGCCCTGACTGGGTCTAGAACCCGGTGTGCCGGCGCCGCAGGTAGAGGATTAGCCTATTGAGCCATGGTGCCAGCCTCTAATAAATCTTTTTAAATCTCAAAAAAAAAAAAAAAATTGGAGCAGCTGGGACTGGAACTGGTGCCCATGTAGGATGCCGGTGTCACAGGTGGGGGCTTTACCCGCTATGCCACAACACTGACCCCTAAATTTTATATATATGTATATATGTATACATACATGTATGTATGTATGTGTACACACACATGCATATACACATACATATGCATGTATATTCATATATATATTTAAAGATTTATTTATTTACTTGAGGCAGAATTACAGACAGAGAGAGGTCTTCCATCTACTGGTTCACTCCCAAAATGGCTGCAATGGCTGAAACTGGGCCTATCTGAACCCAGGAGCCAAGAGCTTCTTCTGGTCTCCCACCCAGGTGCAGGGGCCCAAGGACTTGGGCCATCCTCTACTGCTTTCTCAGACCATAGCAGAGAGTGGGATAGAAAGTAGAGCAGCCTGGACTCAAACCCATACAGGATGTCAGCACTGCAGGTGGCGGCTTCACTCAGGCCACAGCACCAGCCCTGAAATCATTCTTCTCTTTGTGGTTTTGTCAACAATTTGTTACACAATTAAGGGAGAGGCAGAGAGAGAGAGAGAGAGAGAGAGGTCATCCATCCACTGGTTCACTCCCCAATTGGCTGCAAGAGCCAGAGCTGCGCCGCTCCGAAACCAGGAGCCAGGAACTTCCTCCAAGTCTTCCCATGCGGGTGCAGGGGCCTAAGGACTTGGGCCATCTTCTATTGCTTTCCCAGGCCATAGCAGAAAGCGTGATCAGAAGTGCAGCAGCTGGGACTAGAACCGGTGCCCATATGGGACGCCTGCACTGCAGACAGTAGCTTTATCCACTATGCCACAGCCCCATATTTTAAAATTTCTATACAGCATAAAGCACTCAGAGGACTCCAAAGTGTTATATGTGCATATGTACACATATATGTACATGTGTGTACACATGCACATTCAGGGACAGTTTCTATCCCTGTGCCTTTTGCCATTTATTTTGAAAGTTAGAGAAGCAGAGAGAGAGAGAGAGGAGAGAGAGAGAGACAGACAGAGCTTGCAATCCCCTGGCTCACTCTCTCCACATTCTTGCAACAGCCAGGGCTGGGCTGGGCCAAAGCCAGGAGACCAGAACTCAATCCCGGCCTCCCATGAGTGTGGCAGGGACGCAAGTACTTGATCCATCACCTGCTTCCTCCCAGGGTGTGCATTAGCAGGAAGCTGGAACTCTGATATAGGACGTGGGCATCCTGAGTGCATTCTGAACTGTGGTGCCAAATACCCACTCCCATAAATAACCATTGGTATTGTGTTAGGTTCATCTTTCTACTGTACTGAAATACCAGTAAATTTCTATTTGTAGTTGCTTTGTCGTGTGTTAAGTTGATCAAAACAATTGTGTTGAAAGTTGGCTTTGTCAGCGTGGAAGCCGCCTGCAGTCCCTGGGATGCCCGAGCTTGGGGAACGTGGTCCCCAGCTGGCACAGGCTCAGAGCTGGCAGCGTTGGCCCAGGGCTGCAGGGGGAGGCTGCCTTGGCAGGGGTGGGGGTTGCAAGCATTGAAGCTCCCACTGCATTTTACCCTCATTGTTCTCTAAAAACCAGTGAAAAACAAAGCACTTTTGCTGAGACAAGGGATAATACGGCAGGGGCACAGAAGGCAATTTTTACAGTTGCTAAAATCAGCAAAACCTTGAAGCTGTGTGTGTGGAAGGAAGTCCCAGTGCACACGTTAGGCACGGTGCCACCCCCAAGTGCACGGAAAGGATGAGGGCGTGAGGACGGGACGAGGCCAGCAGTGTAGGCTCGGAACACAGAGTCACGGAAAGCTCATCCCGGGCTTCCACACGCAGATCCCAGACAGCGAGCGGTGCAGCCTGTCCTGGCCCCTGGGCACAGCGGGAGAAAGCTGTGCTCAGCTTGGCCTTGCAGGGACGTAGGTAAACCAGCCTCCCAGCTAGGATCACAGCCCTCAGCCTGGTCCTGCGGCCCGTGGCAGTGCAGCACAGTCCATTTCTTCTGTCTATCACACGGAAGTCAAGTGTTTGTCTAGAAAACTATTTTATAATCTTTAGGCTTGACATTTCATCCACATTTTATTTCATTCTTGAAGATTTATATTTATTTGAAAGGGAGAGAAAGAGATCCATCTTCTGTCTTCTGGATCGCTCCCCCAAGTGGCTGCAATGGCCAGGGCTGGGCAGCGCCAAAGCCAGGAGCCTGGAACTCTTTATTTATTTGAAAGGCACAGTTACAGAGAGTGAGAAGGCCACCCACCCCCCACCCACCCACACACACACACACAGATCTTCCATTCAATGGTTCACTCTCAAATGGTCAAAACAGCCAGACTGAAGGCAGGAGCCAGGAGCTTCTTCCACATTTCCCTCGTGGGTACAGGGGCCCAAGGATGTGGGTCATCTTCCGATGCTTTCCCAGGCCACTAGCAGGGAGCTGCATGGGAAGTGGAGCAGCCAGGACACAAATGGGCATCCAGACTGGATGCCGGCATCGCCATTGGTGGCTTGACCCAATACGCCACAATGCCAGCCCTTACATTATCTATTTTTAAAAACCCAGGAACAGACTCTGAATATTACAACATATGACAAAAATATCTATTTCAAGCATAAATTATTTTGTGTATAAATGTGACAACTATTTAAAGTACTGAAAATTTAGATTAGGAGCCACCATTGTGGCACATCGGGTTAAATCACCTCTGGGACTCCAGCATCTCATATGGGTGCAGATTCAAGTCCTGGCTGCTCCACTTCTGATCAGCTCCTGCTAAATGTGCCTGAGAAGGCAGCGGAGGACAGCCCAAGTGCTTGGACTCCTGCCACCCGCATGGGAGACCCAGGTGGAGTTCCAGTTGATTTACGCTTGGCTGTGGAATATGTTAAACACACACACTAAATACACAGCATAAATAACAGTGACATTATTGATCTAACCCTTCATTTAACAACTTTAAGTGTTAAATGCTAAAAGGAACCAAATGCTGGAGGCATCCTCCATATTCTACCAGAGGCAATTGGTCTTCTAGTTCTAGCTTCATAGGTTTTGTCTGTTCTTTAACTTCATATGAAAGAAATCACACTTCAGCACTCTGATGCCTGGTTTCCTTCGCTAGGGGTGAAATTGGGGGGTGGGGTGGGCATTGGTACAGTGGTTATGAGGCTGCTTGGGCACATACATCCCCTAACAGGTGCCTGGGGTTGATTCCTGGCTTTGCTCTCAATTCTGGCTCCCCCCCCCCCCCCCTTGTTGTGCTCCCTGGGAGGCAGCAGGTGGTGGTGTAGGATGCCTGAGTCTCTGTGGCCCACATGGGAGACCTGCACTGAGTTCCGAGCCTTCAGCCTAACGCAGCCTTGGACGTTGTGGGCATTTGTGGAGAGAACCAGTGGATGGACGGTCTCTCTTTGTCTGGCTGCCTTTAAATAAACCATCAATAAAATTTACAAAGTAAGGGCCTGCACTGTGGTGTGGTGGGCTAAAGGCTCTGCCTGTGGCACCTGCATTCCTAATGGGTGCCAGTTCAAGTCCCAGCTGCTCTTCCTCCAATCCAGCTCTGCTATGGCCTGGGAAAGCAGTGGAAGATGGCTCAAGTGCTTAGGCCCCTGCACCTGCCCGGAACACCAGGAAAGAAGCTCCTGACTCCATGCTTCAGATCAGCCCAGGTCTGGCCACTGTGACCATTTTGAGGAGTGAACCAGCGGATGGGAGACTTTTCTCTCTGTCTCTCCCTCTCTCTGTCTGTAACTCTACCTCTCAAAATAAATAAATAAAATATTTTTTAAAAAATTTACAAAGTAAAATCATAGACATAAAAAGATGAAATTAGGTTCACCTGCACTGTTATCGCATCTGCAGTCTCTTCTAATTTATTGCCGGTAGCAGGCCGCTGTAGGAATTTACCACTGTGGTTACTCTTCTCTTGGGAGAGGGGCTGCTCTTTAAACCCACATCCTGACCCAGCTGCCTGCTCCCTCTCCCCTGCCCCAGCCCACTAAGGGGTGGCCTGTACCTCTTAAGTCCAGGTGCACCTGCTGGGGGCCATTCAGCTCCATTCTGCAGCTTCCCCTTCCACTCCTGCCCAACCCCTGAGTCCCCAGAGAGCTCTGGGCCCTCTCCCCTTGGCCACCAAGTGGCTGCAGAGGACCAGGAGTGGGAAGCCAGCTGCCCGCAGGAGCCTGGAGGGGGTGGGGAGCAGGAAGTATTCCACCCCCCACCTCTGGCCTCTGCCCCTGCCTCTGTTCTATGATTAACCAAGCCCTCTTCCCCACTGTGCCCCTCCTCCAGCCCTGGAGGCCCTGAGTCATGGTTTTAATACCTCCTACAGGGGCGCTGATCTCCCTCCAGGCCACTGTTCCCTCTCCACTTCCCCTCACCGCTGCACTGCTCAGATATGGCCCTTGGGGCTGTGGTCCTCCTTGGGGGTGAGTGGGGGTCCTCAGGGCTGGGGAGGAGCTCTCTGGGGGTGCTCAGCGTTATACGGGAGGGGTGTGACCTGGACAGAGGTGAGGGCAGTGGGCTCAGGAGCTGTGCTCTGGTGGACGGACACCTGCTTTTCTCCATGGCCGCCCTCTCTCCTGTTCCTGGGGGCCCTGGTGGGGGTGGGGGTGCTGAGTCGGGGAGGGCAGCCTAGAGGGAAGTTTACCAGAGTGGTGGGGAGGGGCAGGTGGGATGGCCCCTCGCAGAGCCTGATGTCCCCCGAAGTCTGGTTTCACGCAGGGACGAGTCCGCAGTGCAAATCTCCCCAGGGACCTCATCCCAGTGTCCCTGAAAAAGCCAGATGTCACACAAAGCCCAGGTTTTCAGCTTCTCCTGAGTAACCGGAAGGTCCAGGAGCTCTGGGGGCAGGGGCTGGGTCACGGTGGGGGGCGAGCCGCAAGCTCTGTGAGCACCGCCCCCCAGCCCAGGACCCCTGGCGTCCCTGCCCCGTAAGCCAGCAGCCTGAGCACCTTGTCAGGTGGCTGGGGCTGATTTCCAGCTCAGGACCCAAGCGCCAGGAGGAGGGAGGAGGCTTCCCTGAACAGCTTCCCAAATACCTGGCCTCGCCTGGACCCCCCAGGCAGGCGTGGGAGCCCCTCAGAGCTTCCCCATTTGGAGCTAACTCCTCAGTCCAGAGACGCCTGGGAATTCTGAGGGATGGGGAGGAGAGATGGCTGCTGGGGAGCAGGGAGCCAGAAAAAGCCCTGGGAAGGTAGGGCCAGCCACAGCAGAGCTGCGAGGAGAGCAGGGTGGGGTCCTGGCTGTGTTGCTGACCGGCTGTGTGCAGACCGAGCAGACAGCGAGGGTCAGGCCTTGAAGGATGAGACAGACTCTCCCCTCTCAGAGGCGGACACCAAGAGCCGGGCCTTGGGAAGCACACAAGCATGGATCACTGATCCCAGAATTCCGAGCCAGCTCCCAGAGCTGGAGCTCGGGGTCTCTGTACAATGAGAAGATGTGGGGGTGGTGGACAGGGTTTGAGTTGTCTGTCTGTCCTGTGTCCTGGTTTGCCAGGGACTGTCCTTGCTGTAATGACTAATGGTGCCCATTTCATATCAGAAGGTCCCAGATTACACAATCAGTTTCATAGTCACCCTGCCTTATGGAATGCTCCTGATCTAACCCTGCAGGAAGCAACTGGCCCACTGCCAGCCAGATCCTGGCTGTTCTTGCAAAAGTGTCTTTGGAGGGGCCTGGGTTATTGCCCTTGGCACTGGGCTGGGTTATATTGGAAGGAGGGAGGGGATGGGGGCTTCTCTGACGCCCCTGACCCCTCCCATGGCCTTAGTCCTGGCTTCTTACCACGGATTCAACTTGGACGTGGATGAGCCGGTGATCTTCCAGGAAGACGCAGCGGGCTTCGGGCAGAGCGTGATGCAGTTTGGAGGATCTCGGTAGGCCACGCCCCCATCCCTTCCCTCACGTATGCCCGAAGTGTCCTGCAGGCAGGGTGGCCTGAGTGACACTCCCTTGGGGGATTCTGGCGGAAGGACAGCTGCTTGAGAAGATTTCCAGGCTCCTCTGGGGCCCCTGACACCACCAGTGTTTTAGGCTCAATCCCAGGCAAGGCCACAAAAAACCTGTAGGCCAGACACTGACCTGGGAGGGAGGCTTGGAGCCTGTCCTCCGGGTGGGGCAGTTTCTTTGCTTCTCCTGTGCTGTGTCCCTCCTGGCCCACACTCAGTAAATTCCAAATTTATCGCACTTCACTTGGTCTCTTCAAACTCTTAGTGAAAAATCTCATTGTTGCATTTGTGTGTGTCTTTAGAAATGTGTGCTTTCTAAATCGGTCTTAGATTTCTTTTTTAAAAAAATTCTAGTGTATTTATTTATTTGAGAGCGAGAGCGAGAGCAAGAGAGAGAGAAAGAGATCTTTCATCTGCTGGTTCACTCCCCAGATGGCTGCAATGGCCAGGGCTGGACCAGGATGAAGCCAGGAGACAGGAGCTTCTTCCAGGTCTCCCCCTGTGGGTAGCAGGGGCCCAATCACTCAGGTCATCCTGTATTGTTTTTTTCCCAGGCCATTAGCAGGGAGCTGGATCAGAAGTAGAACAACTAGGATTAAAACTCGCACCCATATGGGATGCTGGCAATATATATAGCTTTATCCACTTGGCCACCATGCCAAGTTTGTCCACCATTTATGCCAGCAGGTCCTGAACGTCTCCCTCGCTGGTCACCTGTTTAAGGTTCACCTGCATCTCCTTCTTGGGTGGCTCACAACAATGGCATTTTAGACACACAGTGTCCTCACCCATGGCTGGGATGTGCCATTTTTGTTTTTAAATAGTTTTATGTTTAGTGACTGTTAGAAAAAAAATCCAACTTAGAAGCCAGCATTGTGGTGCAGTGAGTTAAACCAGTACCTGCGACATCAGCATCCCTTATCTGAGTGCCAGTTCAAGTCCCAGCCGCCCCACTTCTGTTCTGATATACCTGGGAAGGCAGCAGATAATGGTCCAAGTGCCTGGGTCCATGCCAACCATGTGGGAAACCTCAAAGAGGCTCCTGGCTTCAGCAGGACACAGCCCCAGCCATTGAGGCCATTTGGGGAGCGAACCGGCTGATGGAAGATCTCTCTGTCTCTGTCTCTCCCTCTCTCTCTTGAACTCCACCTTTCAAATAAGTAAATAAATCTTAAAAATGAATCCAAACCATGTGTATAGATAAATGCACATATATTTATGTGGGTAGTCTAAAAAGTAACGGAAAATGCCTGCACATGCCTCAGCCTTCTGACTTCTGAGCTGCTGCCTTGGCACAAACGCCCAGAGCAGCTCCCACTCCACTTCCTCACCCCAAAGTGCCCCCCATTCCCCACCTCACCCCTCACCGTGTGCCGCTTGCATCTGCAGACTCGTGGTGGGAGCCCCCCTGGAGGTGGCGTCGGCCAACCACACAGGACGGCTGTACGAGTGTGCGCCTGCCTCCGGCACCTGCACGCCCATTTTCCCATTCAGTGAGTGACCGGGACCCCCGGGGGCCCCGGCCCTCCCAGCTTTCCCCTCTCCCTTGGCTGAAGGCCTGTCTGTGGGTTCTCTCAGCGCCCACCGAAGCCGTGAACATGTCCCTGGGCCTGTCCCTGGCGGCCTCCCCCAACCATTCCCAGCTGCTGGTGAGTGGCCCTGGGCGACATGAGGGATGGGACACAGGGAGGGCCGCGGGGGTGGACCCGATGCTCACAGTTCTGTCTCAGGCTTGTGGCCCGACCATGCATAGAGCCTGCGGGGAGGACGTGTACGCCCAAGGTTTCTGTGTGCTGTTGGATGCCCACGCACAGCCCATCGGGACCGTGCCAGCTGCCCTGCCCGGTAGGTCCTTACAGCCTGTGGTTGCCAGTGGCAGCATTCGCTGGCCCTGAGGGGTGGGTGGAGCATGCAGCCTGCCTCTCAGCCCTCTGTGCCTAGGCTCCCCTCCTGAGTGGCTAAGGCAGCATTAGCAGCCCCTACAAGGGCGAGGGAAGCTTCTGGCCTGCAGGGAGGGCAGCTCAGGGCAGGAGCTCCCAGTGGGCAGGGGATGCGAGTTCTGCAGGTGGCAGAGAGTCCCCCAGTGCGGGCAGCAGGTGAGTTTCAGAGGGGCGGGGCTGCGGAGGTGAGATCTGCGGTGAGGAACACACATCTGGGAGGAAGGCAATTCTTCTGGATGCTTCCCTGCTGAGCTCCAGGGACCCCCAGACCCACTGCTCCCCTCTAAGGCATGCCAGCATGGGGCAGTGGGAAGTGTGAGGGAAGAGAAGGGGCCTGGGGACAGCACAGGGGGCTTTCTCTGAGCGTCAGTCTGCAGAATGGTGACGCCCATGTTAAAGTTTTCCGTGGCCTGGTGAGCAAGGGGTTTCATTGGCTGGGCTCCAGTTTCCTCTTTGGGAAGAGGAGGGATAATAACTGGAGTGGTTATACAGAGGGTAATGCCAGCGCTGCGGCTCACTAGGCTAATCCTCCGCCTTGCGGCGCCGGCACACCGGGTTCTAGTCCCGGTCGGGGCGCCGGATTCTGTCCCGGTTGCCCCTCTTCCAGGCTAGCTCTCTGCTGTGGCCCGGGAGTGCAGTGGAGGATGGCCCAGGTGCTTGGGCCCTGCACCCCATGGGAGACCAGGAGAAGCACCTGGCTCCTGCTATCGGATCAGCACAGCGCGCCGGCTGCGGCAGCCATTGGAGGGTGAACCAACGGCAAAGGAAGACCTTTCTCTCTGTCTCTCTCACTGTCCACTCTGCCTGTCAAAAAATAATATATATATATATATACACACACACAGAGGGTAAGGTTTCATGGATGTAAAGTGCCTGGCCTGACATGTATGTCACAGCTGTTGTCACCTGTCTTCCTGCTGAGGGCTGTGTTGGGACCAGGCAAAGAACAGTGCGTTAACCCAGAGAGGCTGTGGTGTCAGGCTTGGTGGCTTTTTTTTAAAGATTTATTTATTTTTATTTGAAAGTCAGAGTTACACAGAAAGAGGAGAAGCAGAGGAAGAGAGAGAGGTCTTCCACCTGCTGGTTCACTCCCCAAATGGCCACAAAGGCCGGAGCTGCACCGATCCGAAGCCAGGAGCCAGGAGCTTCTTCTGAATCTCCCATGCGGGTGCAGGGGCCCAAGGACTTGGGCCATACGCTACTGCTATCCCAGGCCATAGCAGAGAGTTGGATCAGAAGTGGAGCAGCTGGGTCTCGAACTGGTGCTCATATGGGATGCTGGTGCTTCAGGCCAGGGTGTTAACCCACTGCGCCACAGCGCCAGCCCCAAGATCTCTCTTTTTTTAAAGAATTATTTTATTTATTTGAAAGACAATTACAGAGAGATCGAGCCAGAGAGAGAGAGAGAGAGAGAGAGGTCCTCCATTCTGCTAGTTCACTTCCCAAATGACCGCAATGGCCAGAGCTGAGTTGAACCAAAGCCAGGAGCCAGGAGCTTCTTCTCCCACATGGGTGCAGGGGCCCAAGGACTTGGGCCATCTTCTACTGCTTTCCCAGGCCACAGCAGAGAGTCGGATCGGAGGAGCAACCGGGACTTGAACTGGCACCCATATGGGATGCTGGCGCCGCAGGCTGGGGCTTTACTCACTGTGCCATAGCACGGCCCCAACACCCAGAGATCTTAAGTGACTTGCTTGCATTCCCCAGCTGGCAAGGGGCAGAGCTGGGATTGGAGCCCAGGTGCCTTGGTCCGGGAGGCTCACTGAGTGGGGTTAATGGTTGAATAAGTATTTGTTGGCAGAATGAATGGGGAGCCCAGCTGACCCTGTCCTCACTTCCTCCTCCCTCTTCCCAGGCTGGGGTGAGCTCCTCTGCGAGGGGCTGGAAGCTGGATGGGGAGGCCAAGCACGGGCTGAGACTGTGGATCAGGGAGGGTTTCTGGGGCTCTCGGGGATGGCTGGGACCCACAGGTGTGTCCCTGATTCCTGCCTCCCTGTAGAGTGCCCAGATCAAGAGATGGACATTGTCTTCCTGATTGACGGCTCTGGCAGCATTAGCTCAAATGACTTCCGCAAGATGAAGGACTTTGTCAGAGCTGTGATGGACCAGTTCAAGGACACCAACACCCAGGTGAAGACTGGGCACCGAGCCCTGGGGGACAGGGTGGGGCAGATCTGGGAGGGGGCCATGGAGCTGTGACCTGATGAGGTTGGGTAGGGACCAGGGTCAAGGTAGGGTCCAGTGCAGGGCCGACCCCAGCCCTGGCCTAGGAGGTTCCCCCGTAGACGCGGTGTGAATCCATGCTATTTAAAAATGCTGGAAGGATCTCAGCCTAATTTTGCTGTGAAATTTGTCCTAAGGTAATCAGCCACACAAGTGAAGGTTTATTATGTTTTCCATGTAACTCGTGATTTCTTTGTCTTCTTATTTTATTTCCCAGCAACTAGTGTGTATGTATTTATGAGGGAACTTCAATGTAATCATGCAAAATGTAATTGAAAGTTCAATTCTTTTTGATGCATAAAATTTGAAATTTGTGCACAGAAGAGGTCTTCAGTGGCTGGCACTCTGGCGTAGGGGGTAGAGCCAAAGCCTGCAGTGCTGGCATCCCCTATGGGCGCCAGTTCAAGTCCCAGCTGCTCCACTTCCGATCCAGCTCTCTGCTGTGGGCCCAAGGACTTGGGCCATCCTCTACTGCTTTCCCAGGCCATAGCAGAGAGCTGGATTGGAAGTGGAGCAGCTGGGACCCAAACCAGCACCTATATGGGATGCCTGCACTGCAGGCGGTGACTTTACCCACTACACTACAGCATGGCCACTACACAAGCGTTTTGAAGTTCCCTCATAAATTCATGTATGTGCAAAATTCTTGAAGGTTTTCTTTGTAAATGCTGAGAGGAGCATGTGACTTTGTTTGGGTTTTCACTTTTCTTTCTGTATTTTTGGGCCAGTCCATTTTTAAAGGATCTATTTGATTTATTTGAAAGGCAAAGTGAAAGAGTGAAAGGAAGAGAGAGAGAGAGAGAGAGAATCTTCCATCTGCTGGTTCACTCCTTAAATGGCTGCAACAATCGAGGCTGGGCCAGGCTGAAGCTGGGAGCCTAGAACTCCATCCAGGTCCCCAGTGTGGGTGCAGGGACCCAAGCTCTTGAGCCATCATCTGCTGCTTTTCCAGGCACTTTAGTAGGGACTGGATCAGAAGTGGGGAGCAGCTGGGACTGGAACCAGCACTGTGGTATGAGATGCCTGACCACAGGTCCTACCCCCTGGCTGGTCCATTTTCCCTTGTGGGTTTCAGCACATTATTTGTAGGGCCTGAGAACACAGTGGAAATGCTTTGTAAGTCCTCAGTGATCCCAGAATAACCAGTGTGCTAAAGGCAGCCACCACCGTCAGAGCCCTGAGTCCCAACGCCTCCCCCCGCCCTCAGCAGTGCTCACTGATGCAGTACTCCAACCTGCAGTTCTTGCTAATGCAGTATTCCAACCTGCAGTTCTCACTGACACAGTACTCCAACCTGCAGTGCTCACTGATGCAGTACTCCAACCTGCAGTTCTCACTGACACAGTACTCCAACCTGCAGTGCTCACTGACGCAGTACTCCAACCTGCAGTTCTCGCTGACGCAGTACTCCAACCTGCAGTTCTCGCTGACGCAGTACTCCAACCTGCAGTGCTCGCTGATGCAGTCCAACCCATAGTTCTCTGACGCAGTACTCCAACCTGCAGTGTTCACTGACGCAGTACTTCAACCTGCAGTTCTCGCTGACGCAGTCCAACCTGCAGTGCTCACTGACACAGTACTCCAACCTGCAGTTCTCACTGACGCAGTACTCCAACCTGCAGTGCTCACTGACACAGTACTCTAACCTGCAGTGCTCACTGACACAGTACTCCAACCTGTAGTTCTCACTGATGCAGTACTCCAACCCATAGTTCTCACTGACGCAGTACTCCAACCTGCAGATCTCCCTGACGCAGTGCTCCAACCCATAGTTCTCTGACGCAGTACTCCAACCCATAGTTCTCTGATGCAGTACTCAAACCCATAGTTCTCTGACGCAGTACTCCAACCCATAGTTCTCTGACGCAGTACTCCAACCCATAGTTCTCTGACGCAATACTCCAACCTGCAGTTCTCACTTATGCAATACTCCATCCTGCAGTTCTTGCTGACGCAGTACTCCCACCTGCAGTACTTGCTGATGCAGTACTCCAACCTGCAGTACTCGCTGATGCAGTCCAACCTGCAGTTCTCACTGACGCAGTACTCCAACCTGCAGTTCTCACTGACGCAGTACTCCAACCTGCAGTTCTCACTGACGCAGTACTCCAACCCATAGTTCTCTGATGCAGTACTCCAACCTGCAGTTCTCACTGACGCAGTACTCCAACCCACAGTTCTCACTTATGCAGTACTTCAACCTGCAGTACTCGCTGATGCAGTACTCCAACCCATAGTTCTCTGATGCAGTACTCCAACCTGCAGTTCTCACTGATGCAGTCCAACCTGTAGTTCTTGCTGATGCAATACTCCATCCTGCAGTTCTCGCTGATGCAGTACTCCAACGTGCTGGTGACACATTTCACCTTCAGCAGCTTCCGGAACAGCTCCAATCCTCAGGGCCTAGTGGAGCCCATTGTGCAGCTGACAGGCCTCACATTCACAGCCACAGGGATCCTGAAAGTGGTGTAAGTGTCCCCCTCTCCCCCCGCCCTGTGCTATCTGTGGCTCTCTCGCAGGGGTCCCTGCAGCCCTTCCCAGACGCTGGGGGAGGGGGGCTCTGGATGTGGGGGCTGCAGAAGGGAGTGGGCAGATGGCAGGCAGGGCCCTCCCCCCGGGGCGTTCCCCTGGCCCCTTTGCACTGGGTCCACCTGATGTGGGACTGGAGTTCCCACAGGCTGGCCCCCAGGAGCCCAGTGGGGCAGTGGGAGGGATGGGCTTTAGCCCAGACACATCGCAGTTCCCCTCCTGGCTCCTGCAGGCCATGTGACTCACCCTGGGAATGCTGACTCTCAGGATCAAAGTGGGGATCAGCTCACACTTGCTGTTAGGATTCAGTGAGCACTGTGTGTGAGCTGCTTGGCCCAGGTGCACAGACAGTGCAGGGCACCCAGCTGAGGTTCTCCTCAGAGAACGATGACACAGAGCCTCTCTCCTCCTGGGCACAGACTCAGGAATCAGTGCAAGGCTCTTCCTGGGGCCTCTGTCCCACTCCCCTCCCTCCAGTCCCCTTGCTCATCATGCACGCCCAGGGTACTCACTGTGAGCCTGTCTAGTCCAGAGCTCACCATCACGCAGACCCTGCTGTGTGTGTGTGTGTGTGTGGCCACAGAAGAAGATGTGGTTCTCGTGGGAAGGAGCCAGGCGGAAGTCCTGGGATCCTTGGCTTCCTGGGCTGTAGCCAGAGCATCCCAGGCAGAAGATGGCCCCTTCAAATGCACCCTCTTCCCTCAGGTGGCCCCTCTGTAGACACTGCCCTGTAGGACTGGACAACCAGGAGGGAGGCAGCCTCTGTCTCACACAGGGGGCCTCCCTCTCCAGAGGCCCCTCTACCCCTCAAGATTCTCCAAGTGCTGGGGCCGGGGAGGCAGGGGTGACAGGCCCTGCTTGCCAACTCCCAGAATGCACTGCACCTCCTAGAATGCGCTGTGTCTCCTGCAGCCTTCCCACTCCCCAGGGCCAAGCCCGTCTCAGCCATGGTGCTACATGCTTCTCCCTCCCTCCCTCCCCACCTCCCGCTGTTCTTTCTTCTTACAGAGGATTCCTTTCAAAAAAGACAAAATGGCAATAACATTAAGGGCTTTAGTTTAAAGGCAGAGAGCTGTAGCCCCTCTAGGCAGGTGCTCATAGTATTTTAGCACAGAGACTGCACAGGTGCACCTGACCCAGTGACCCCTCCGCCCCACTCAGCCCAGGGCCACGTCCAGCCTCGTCTTTGTGCAGACCTGTTTCAGGAGTTCACCAGCAGGCTGCGGACTGTTTTCCTCCTGCTTTGTCTTCAAATTGGCCCTGTAACAGGGCATTTCAGAAAGCGAATGAACGTATATCGTGAAAGAACTATGGGTGGATATTAAGTTTTATTTTAAATATTTATGTGAAAGACAGAGTTACAGAGAGAGGTAGAGACAGAGAGGTTGGTCTTCCATCCACTGGTTCACTCCCCAATTGGCCGCAAGGGTCGGAGCTGCACCGATCCGAATCCAGGAGCCAGGAGCTTCTTCCAGGTCTCCCACCCAGGTGCAGGGGCCCAAGGCCTTGGGCCATCTTCTACTGCTTTCCCAGGCCATAGCAGAGAGCTAGATCGGAAGTGGAGCAGCCCAGACTAGAACCTGCGCCCATATGGGATTCCAGTGCTAAAGGCCAGGTCTTTAACCTACTGAGCCACAATGCCAGCCCTGGATATTAAATTTTTTGGCACCCAAATAAACCTATCTGTTTATCCCATCTTTCCATGAACTTTTTGAAGCACCCTGGGGAAGAACCTCTTCTGTTTGTCCACAGTTTGCTGTTTTCCTTTCACGTGCCTGTGCACTCTTCAGCCGAGGGGCTGCAGCACGGTCTGCTAACGTTGACATTTAGGTTGTGTCCAGGATAATACTTGGCGTGTGGGTGTTTTCCTCCGGTCCGTCTTGCAAGCAGAGGATTGAGGCTCAAGGCAGTTGGCACCTGCCCAAAGCGTGTCTGACCTCCAGCTTCTCCCCTGAACCTGCTCTTCCCGGGAACGTAGCTCAGCAGTGGACAGAAGTTCAAGGACCAAGGCTCTGCGCGCCTTGATCGTCCATCTGACTGTTACCCGCACGGCATTCAGCAAGGGCTGAGCCGTTTTCTTAATGCTCCTGGGTGGAGTCTGAGGGTCCCAGGCCTCCCCAGCCTCTCCCCTGTGTGGCACAAAGGAAATCTTTGCAGAAGCAATGGGTGGTGTCACTTGCTCATCTTTCCCGACAGGACAGAGCTGTTTCAAACCAAGAACGGGGCCCGCGAAAGTGCCAAGAAGATCCTCATCGTCATCACAGATGGGCAGAAGTACAAAGACCCCCTGCACTACAGTGCTGTCATCCCACAGGCAGAGCAGGCGGGCATCATCCGCTACGCCATCGGGGTACGGCTCCTCTGCCGAGGCCCCTCCCAGCACTGTTCCCGTCCCTCCGCCAGGCTCCTCCTCCTCAGCGGGCCTCTCTGCGTCAGGTGGGGGACGCGTTCCAGAAACCCACAGCCAGGCAGGAGCTGGACACCATCGCCTCCGAGCCGCCCGACGCCCACGTGTTCCAGGTGGACAATTTCTCAGCACTCAGCAGCATCCAAAAGCAGCTGTATGACAGGATCTTTGCCGTCGAGGGTAAATTGGGGGGCACGTTGGTGACTTGGCCCTGCCCCGACTGTCCCCTGCAGCCTTGATGACCTTGTTCCACTCACCCAAATTTGCTCCCCACAACCCAAGCCCAGACCAGGTCCTCCTCCCTCTGCTCTGAGCCCTCGGGGTCTCAGGGCTCTCACAGACCCCGAGCGACCCCGTTCCCCTCCCCAGGAACCCTGTCATCGGCAAGCACCTCCTTCCAGCATGAGATGTCCCAAGAGGGCTTCAGCTCACTTCTCACCACGGTGAGCGGAATGGGCACTGGTGCTTGGGTCTTGGGTGCTAAGGCTAGGCCAGCCCTGGGCAGGGAGCTGGGCCCAGAAATACACAAAAAGAGAATTTGTCTTCAAGTTCAGTGTGGGAAGGAGACATGCAGAAGGTGTGTGAGGGCCCAGAACTTGTGAAAGGAGACTGTACCAGCTCAGGCAGGCTGAGTGGGGGGAAGGGGCAGCCACGGGGCAAATCCAGGGACGGGCTGCTTCAGGTAGGGAGAGAGGCCAGTGCACAGGTTCCCTAAGGTGGGAACAAGGGGACTGTGCTGGAGAGAGTAGGACCAGCAGGGCTGGGGCCGGGCAGGGACAGCCTGCAAGGAGAAGGACCAGACCCGGGGAGGGACCTGTCTGACAGCAGGTATGTGTGGATCCATGGGAGGCTGCAGAATGAAACTGGGTTGGGTCCTTGGGGTTCAGGGTGCACTTGTGCCTGCGTTTGTGTGCACAATCAGTTACATAACCTGGATTGTGAACAGTGCCCAGCCAAATCCCCCCTCTCCCTGAGAGCACACGCCCCTCACAGGAAGGCTTTGAAGTGGATCCTTCCAGAGAGAAGAGCCAAGTCCCTGGCAGAGGGTGGGGGCCAGGGGCCCAGGCCACAGGCTTGGTGTGCTGCAGAGCAGAGGGCCCACCATGGGGTTTTGGGAGGGTCCTAGGTGCCAGCCTGAGGGGCTTGGCTGTGCTTTCCCAGCAGGTGCCACCGGGTCTCACAGTGGGCAGTGGGGAGCAGGGGGGAGGGGGCAGGAGGGCGGGGCTGAGCCAGTGGTGGCAGAGGGGATGGACTGGGAGACAGGAGTCGTGTGAGGCCTGGGGGAGACAAAGAAACCCCAGGTGAGCAGTGGGTTGGGGCGGGTGCTGCTTTGGCTCAGGCTGGCTCCCGCCCAGGCCCGCTCAGCATCGGAATCCTCCCTCCCAGGAAGGACCGGTGCTGGGGGCTGTGGGCAGCTTCGATTGGTCCGGGGGTGCTTTCCTGTACCCCCCCGGCGGGAGCCCCACCTTCATCAACATGTCTCAGCAGAACGTGGACATGAGGGACTCCTACCTGGGTGAGGAAGGGGTGGGGGTGGGGACAGGTGGGAGCTGAGGCTTGGGGTGGGGTGGGGCTGGGCTGGGAGGGGAGGGAAGAGGAGGGGAGAGGAGGGGAGGGGAGGGAGGGCAGCCCCGTGCTGAACCCCACCCCTCAGGCTACTCCAGCCAGCTGGTGCTTTGGAAGGGGGTGCAGAGCCTGGTCCTGGGGGCGCCTCGCTACGAGCACACAGGGAAGGTCGTCCTCTTCACCCAGACGTCCACGCACTGGGAGATGAGAGCCGAAGTCACAGGGACCCAGGTGGGTGTGGACGCAGCCAGAAGGGACCAGGGGTGGAGAGGGAGAAGGCGAGGGGCGGAGGGTGCCTGGGGGTGGGGTGGGGGTGGGGGGATGCCTGTGGCAGGGGCAGGTGGATGACCGCAGCCTTTGCCCTCCAGATCGGCTCCTACTTCGGGAGCTCCCTCTGCTCTGTGGACGTGGACAGAGACGGCAGCACCGATCTGGTCCTCATGGGGGCCCCCCATTACTATGAGCAGACGCGAGGGGGCCGGGTGTCTGTGTGCCCCTTGCCCCGGGGGGTGAGTGGCTGATGGACGCGGGGCTGGGTGGGGCTGGGTGTGGGGCGGAGGGGTTGCCTGGGTGCAGTCTTGATGCTGGTTTTCTTCAGCAGCAGGCTCCGTGGCGATGTGAGCGTGTTCTCCGCGGGGAGCAGGGCCACCCCTGGGGCCGCTTCGGGGCGGCTCTGACCGTGCTGGGGGACGTGAACGGGGACAAGCTGGCAGATGTGGCCATCGGGGCCCCAGGGGAGCAGGAGAACCGGGGCGCTGTCTACCTGTTTCATGGAGCCCCGGGGCTGGACATGAGCCCCACCCACAGCCAGGTGAGGCCCAGGGCCTTAGCTTCTCCTTCCTTCTCCTTTCTATTTCTTGGGCTCAGTGAACGCAGCCTCCTGTCACTGACCTTGGCAGCTGCCATCCCTCCTCCTTCCCGTGTTTTATTCCTTGAACTTCAGCAGGCCTGGGTAAGTGCTGGTCTCTCCTTCACTTCCAAACAGCCTTGGATACATTGTGGCAGCTTAATGGGCAAGAGCGAGGCATTGAACTAAGAGCCCAGGTCACACCCAGGGCCTGGCCAGACCTCCTGGGCTGGGTGGCCTCAGGCAGGGGGCTGACTTGGCCTCTTTCTATGACCAACTTGGTCTCTTTCTATGACCAATGAGGTTCCCCCTTGACTTCTCGTACAGACAGCTTGGGGAGGGCACCAAGCTCTGTGCTCTCGGAGAATTTTTTTTTTTAAGATTTATTTTTATTTATTTGGAAGTCAGAGTTACACAGAGAGAGGAGAAGCAGAGAGAGAGAGAGAGAGAGAGAGAGAGAGAGAGAGGTCTTCCATCCACTGGTTCATCCCCAATTGGCTGCAATGGCCAGAGCTGGGCTGATCCAAAGCCAGGAGCCAGGAGCTTCTTCCAAGTCTCCCACGTGGGTACAGGGGCTCAAGGACTTGGGCCATCTTCTACTGCTTTCCCAGGTCATAGCAGAGAGCTGGATCAGAAGTGGAGCAGCCGGGTCTCGAACTGGTGCCCATATGGGGATGCTGGCACTGCAGGCCAGGGCATTAACCCGCTGCCCCACAGCGTCGGCCCTGCTCACGGAGTATTTATTAGTAACCCTGGCAGGTGGTAAATAATTGAGCCTGTCACCCCTGTACTGTTCTATTTTTTATTCCATTGTTTGTCTGCTCCCTCGGCAGATCCGCTCCCTCTCGGGTCTCCGTTCTGCAGCCTGTCCCATCATCTCCCCTTGATTTTTCCCTTCTTTTCCTACCTGGCCAGCACATCGCGGGCACCCAGCTGTCCCCCAGGCTCCAGTACTTCGGGCAGGCGCTCAGCGGGGGTCAGGACCTCACCCAGGACGGCCTGGTGGACCTGGCTGTAGGGGCCCAAGGACAGGTGCTGCTGCTCAGGTGAGAAGCCCTTCCTCTCCCCCTGCTCCTTTGCTCACTGTGTGTCCCACCCACCAGTGCTGCCCTCCCTGCCCTGGTTCTCGTCCCATCCTCTCCTCCCTGCTTTTCCCCTTCAGGAGTCAGCCAGTGTTGAAGGTGGGCGTGGCCATGAGATTCAGCCCTGTGGAGGTGGCCAAGGCTGTGTTCCAGCACTGCAGAGAGGCATCCGGTGCCCTGGAAGCCGGGGAGGCCACTGTCTGCCTCACAGTCCACAAAACCTCTCCCGACCAGTTAGGTGAGTGTCCTCCCTGAGGGAGGACCTGGCCTCCCACCCCAATGGGACACCTGGGATGGAACAGGCCCAGACCCACATCTCGCCTCTGCACCTGCTCAACTACCCCCATCAGAAACCAGGGCCCCTGCTCTCCAGCGTCACATCCGGGTCTACAGGTCCTGCCTCCAGGACCCCTCTGGAGTCCGCCAGCTTCTGTCTCCCAGGCCCTGCCTGCCTCAGGCCACTGCTTCCCCTTGCTTCCTACACAAGGTCAGGACCCTGAGCAGTCCTGAGCTCTGTGCCTGCGCCCCCTCCCCGTTCTCCACAGGGACTGCTCTTGATTGTTCTAAAATGCAAGTCTGGACTTCTGCCTCAGCTGCCTGCCATCCCTCACAGCTCTTCCACGCAGTTGTAAAGACCACAGCCCTCCCTGCACTGCCCTCTGTGGCTTGGACTCTCCTTATCCCAACCCCCTGGTATCATTCACCGTCTGTAAACACCCAGCTTCTTCCCCCACTGTGGGCTTAGGCACTGCTCCCACAGTCCTGGCTGCTCTCCACCCTTCTCTCCTTTTTTTTTTTTTATTTTTGACAGGCAGAGTGGACAGTGAGAGAGAGAGAGAGACAGAGAGAAAGGTCTTCCTTTTGCCGTTGGTTCACCCTCCAATGGCCGCCATGGCCGGCGCGCTGCGGCCGGCGCATCGCGCTGATCCGAAGCCAGGAGCCAGGTGCTTTTCCTGGTCTCCCATGCGGGTGCAGGGCCCAAGCACTTGGGCCATCCTCCACTGCACTCCCGGGCCATAGCAGAGAGCTGGCCTGGAAGAGGGGCAACCGGGACAGAATCCGGCGCCCCGACCGGGACTAGAACCCGGTGTGCCGGCGCCGCAAGGCGGAGGATTAGCCTACTGAGCCACGGCGCTGGCTCTCCCTCTTTTTTTAAAGATTTATTTTATTTATTTGAAAGTCAGAGTTACACACAGAGAGAAGGAAAGGCAGGGAGAGAGAGAGGTCTTCCATCTGCTGGTTCACTCCCTAGATGGCCACAACAGCCGGAGCTGCGCCGATCCAAAGCCAGGAGCCAGGAGCTTTCTCCAGGTCCTCCCATGCAGGTGCAGGGGCCCAAGCACATGGGCCATCCTCCACTGCTTCCCCAGGCCATAGCAGAGAGCTGGATCAAAACTGGAGCAGCAGGGACTAGAATTGGTGCCCATATGGGATGCTGGCACTGCAAGCGGCGGCTTTACCTGTTACGCCACAGCGCTGGCCCCATCCACCCCACTCTTTTAAAAAAAAAAAAATATTTGAGGTGGGGTAAGAGAGGGAGGGAGGGAGGGAGACAGAGAGAGAGAGAGAGAGAGAGAGAGAGAAATAGGATGACCATTTCCATCTGCTGGTTCACTCCCTGTGTTAGTCTGCTTTTCAACGCTTCAACTCAAATACCATGCAGCAGCTCCTTGGGAAGGAGCAGGTTGACATTAGCTTCTAGTTTGGAGGTCAGAGGTCATGATCAGTTGTCCCCAGAGACACGTCTTTGTCCCCAACATCTGGCGGACGTTGGCCATAGCCTAGTAGATGTCCAGGGACCACTACACGATGAGCTGAGAAGCAATAGAGCTGCTGGGCCAAACTCTGTTTAAACAAACAACCCTGTTGCCATAACTACCCGCTGAGGGTGGCTCCCAATGACCTAAACTCCCCGAGTGCCCATAGCAACCCAGCCCAGGGTGAAGCGGAGAGCCAGGAACTCAACCCAGGTCTCCTGTGTGGGTGGCAGGAACCCAATTCTTGAGCTGCCTCCCAGGGTCTACATTAGCAAGAAGCGGGAATCGGGGTCTAGAGTTGGGGATCAGACCTAGGTAGTCTGCTGTGGGACAAGGGTGCCCTAACCGCTAAGCCAGTTCCATCCGGATCCTGCTCATCCTCCTGCCTAAGCTCCAGGTCCCAGCTTAGACCTGGCCTATCTTGGACAGCACCCCCTGACCAGGGCTGCCTTCGCATATCCTTTGCATCCCCAGCCCTTGCCAGCCTGGCACTGATGGATGACTCCTGTGCCTGGCTCCTTTAAGAGGATGTGAGCTTTGCAAGGGTAGGGCTTCTGTCTTGTCTGTCTGTCTGTCTGTCTGTCTGTGTTCTCCACAGGACACCCCCCAACCCAGCACCATGACCCATGACATTAAAAAGTGCTCAGCCAGTATTTAGTGCATGAACAAATCAGTGGACATTCTAGATTCTTGCTCCTTTTCTGTTTCCCACGGCTCTTCCCCTTCAGGTGATGTCCAGAGCTCCATCAGCTATGATCTGGCACTGGACCCAGGCCGCCTGGTCTCTCGGGCCATTTTTCAAGAGACCCAGAACCAGACTTTAACTCGAAGGAAGACCCTGGGGCTGGGGCGTCACTGTGAAACCATGAGGCTACTTTTGCCAGTGAGGATTTGGGGACCTGGGGAGGTGGGGAGGGGGAGCACAGGCTGGACTCCAGTAGCCCCTGCTCTGCTGACCAAACTGGGGCTGCAGAGAGGAAACTGAGGCCTGGGAGGGGGGCTTGGGTGAGCACCCCGTGGACAGAGAAGTCCTGGCGGGGGAGGGGGTTGGCGAGGGGCAGGCCAGCAGCTCCTGAAAAGCCCAGTCTCCCCCAGGACTGCGTAGAGGACGTGGTGAACCCCATCGTCCTGCACCTCAACTTCTCCCTGGAGGGACAGCCAATCCTCTCATCCCAGAATCTGCGCCCTGTGCTGGCCACGGGCTCGCAGGACCACTTCATTGCCTCCGTGAGTCTTGCCGGCAGCTCCCAGGGAGGTGCTTGCTGGCCCCCGTGTCTCCGTGCACTTCAGAACCCACAGCAGCCCCCCGTCGCCTCCCGATCACATCAAGTCCAGAATGCCTCCCCCAGGCTCCCGAAGCCCTGCCCCCACTGGGACCCTACTCAGATCCTGACGGGCTCCCTATTTTGCCTACATCCATTCTTCCAGTTCCCACTCTGCTGATCCTGCTGGCTTTTCTCATCCCTATTGTGTGCCTTTGTTGGCGTCGTATCTCTCTTGGAAACACCTCCTTCTCCCCAAAGCCCTAACTCATCCCCCTGTGTTTTGAGAACCACCCTCAGCAGCTTCCACTTCTCCGCCCCGTTTTATGCCTTGGTGCTCCTGGGCCACCAAGCACATGACCGGAGTCCTAGCCATCTGTCTCTGCATGTGTGGCCTCTTGAGACTCTAGGTGCCTTGTGCACAGGAACCTGTAGTTTCCAGCTTTCCTCTCCCTGACACCCGGAGCGTGTCCACTGTCGCACTCAGTAACACTTGCCGAAGGACTGCTACAGTGAGTTGGGTTCGACTCACTCAGCTTGACCCTCCTTGGAGACAAGCATCTTGTCTCCCCTGTCTGTCTCAGCCCCGAGCTCCTCCCCTCCCCTCCTCGCCAGCGTCCGGCAGAGGCCCAGGGACAGTCATTGCTGTGTTTCCCTGTGGGGGCTGTGGGAAGGTGAGGACCGAGGTGGGAACAGAAGGTGCTGTTTTGCTGCAGCTCCCCTTTGAGAAGAACTGCGGACAAGATCGCCTGTGTGAGGGGGACCTGAGCATCAGCTTCAACTTCTCGGGGTGAGCTGCCCCTCTTCCTGTCAGACGCCCGGGCTTCTGTATTTCCTGTCACCACGGGGGTGATGCATACCCATGCTTCCCCTCGCCTGTCTCTCACAGCAGTGACTGTGACTGACAGGTGAGCTCCTGTAATCCTACTCCTGCCTTTGGTCCAATGCCAGCCCCTTTCTAGTGGAAATTCCAAGACTTTCCTCTCTCTTCAGCTTGAATACCCTGCTGGTGGGGCTCTCCCTGGAGCTCACAGTGACAGTGACCGTGCGGAATGAGGGCGAGGACTCCTATGGGACCGCCATCACCCTCTACTACCCAGCAGGGCTATCCTACAGGCGGGTGTCGGGCCAGGTAAGCAGCGCCCGAGGGCTAAGGTGGCTGGGACCCCTCCCCTGCCTGTAACCCCAGGGTTACAAAGCGTTTCTAAAATCCTTCTATGATGCTACAAGGGGTCCTTGAAGTTCCAGGAAGCGTGTACTATGCAAAACTCATGCATGGATTTAAAAAATGTTTGCACCAAAATAAGCTTATCTTTTAACTGCATTTTCCTTGAACTTTTGAAGTCCCTTTTCATATAAACACACACATGCACACGTACTACACACATGGGGTGGGGGAGAGAGACAGAGACAGAGAGAGATAAAGCATATGTAGTTTCCTGAATAATATCAAGCAAGTGGGCAGTGCCTGAGTTTGTGTTCTGGCCTCACTTCTATTCCAGCTTCCTGATAAAGCATTCCCTGGAAGGCAGAAGGTGGTGACTTAAGTGTTTGGGTCCCTGGCACCCATGTGGGGACCCTTGGTTGAGTTCCCATCTTCTGGCTGTTGTGGGCATTGGGGGAGTGAACCAGTGGGTGGAAGATATCTCTCTCTCTTTCTGCCTTTCAAATACATAATTAAAAAGAACAGTAACTTCACTGTTTAAAAATAGCAAGCAGGCATCTATGCCGTTAGCATCCAGATCTAGACATTAACCTCTGTGGCAGCCCCAAAGCCCCATCCCTTTGTGCTCTGCCTGTGGTAATCCTACCCTCTCCCCCAAAGTAACCTCTGTTCTTTCTTTGTGATCCTCATTCCCTTTGTATTTCTTTAAAACTCTGCCACCCCCACGTGCGTCCTAAAGAACTCCATCCAGGCTGGCCAGTATGTGAGCTGAGACTGAAGGGAAACATTTTATTTATTTATTTATTTTTTTACTTATTTGACAGGTAGAGTTAGACAGAGAGAGAGAGAGAGAAAGAGAGAGAGAGAGAGAGAGAGAAAGGTCTTCCTTCCGTTAGTTCACCCCCCCCAAATGGCCACCGTGGCCAGCGCTGCGCTGATCCGAAGCCAGGAGCCAGGTGCTTCTTCCTGGTCTCCCATGCGGATGCAGGCACCTTGGCCATCCTCCACTGACCTCCTGAGCCACAGCAGAGAGCTGGACTGGAAGAGGAGCAGCTGGGACTAGAATCCGGCACCCGTATGGGATGCCGGTGCCACAGGCGGAGGATTAATCAAATGAGCCATGGGGCCGGCCCCAGGGAAACATGTTGTATGCACCCTTGGCCCGGCCTCATTCCCTCTATGTTATGCTTCTGAGGGTCACTGATGTTGTTGCAAGGGGCTGGTGAACATCTTCCTTGTTGCACAGAATCTCTTTGTACGATTACACCGCTGTGGTCTGTGCATTCTACAGCTGATGGCAGTCTGACTCACGTCCTGATTTGCCCCATGACCATTCATGAGTATGTATCCTGGTGCACCCATGCATAATATTTTGGAAGGTGTCCCCTGTGCGTGGAAGTGCCTGGTCACTGGGGATGGGTTAGGTTCAAGTTTAATAAGTAGTCAAACTGTTTTCAAAGGTATTTCTCCCTATTTATTCACACTTCCATCAGCAGCATGGGAGAGCTCCTGTAGCTTTCCACTTACCCCAACTCTTGGCATTGTCAGACTTTAATTTTTGTGAATCTGGTAGGTAGATAATAGTATCTCCTTGAGTTTTTCAAAATAGACTTATGTTTTAATTCCATTTTCTGTGAACTTTTATTTTTATTTATTTGAAAGGCAGAGAAGGTGGGTGGAGGGGGAGAGAGAAAGAGATCCCCAAATGCCCACAGCAACTGGAGGCCAAAGCCAGTCTGGAGCCAGGAGCCCAGAACTCAATCCAGGTGTTGCACGTGGGTGACAGGAACTTGGCCACTTGAGCCTGTAGCCTCCTAGGGTGCACATTAGCAGGAAGCTGGAATCTGAAACAGAGCTGGGACTTTAACCCAGGGACCCTGATACAGTATGTGGGTGTCTCAAGTGGCCTTTTTTAAAAAAAAAGATTGATTTCATTTATTTGAAAGGCATAATTACAGAGAGAGAGGGAAAGACAGAGATCTTTGATTCACTGCTTCACTCCCCAAATGGCCACAACTGTTGGGGCTGATTCAGACTGAAGTGAGGAGCCAGGAGCTTCTTCCAGGTCTCCCATGTGAGTGCAAGGGCCCACGCACTTGGGCCACCTTCTGCTGCTTTCCCAGGTGCATTATCAAGGAGCTGGATCAGAATTGGAGCAGCCAGGACTTGAACCTATGCCCACATGGGATGCTGGCACTGCAGGTGATGCTTAACCTGCTCCACCACAACACCAGCCCCTCAACTAGCATCTTTGCCACTGCCCCAAACATCCATCATTCATTGCGGTTTTAAGTTGTATTTTTCTAATGACATTGAGCAACTTTTCATATTTTTCTTGGTCATTCAGATATCTCCTTTGGGGAAGTGTATGTCCATATCTTTTTTCCATTTTTCAATTGGAAGGCCTATATTTTTCTGAGTTCTTTACATATTCTGGTTACTAGTCCTGTTGCAGTCCTGCTGCTTGTCTTTTCTGTCTCTTTATAATAATCAGAATTTTTTTAAAAGATTTATTTATTTATTTGAAAATAAGAGTTACCCAGAGAGAGAAGGAGAGGCAGAGAGAGAGAGAGAGAGAGAGAGAGAGGTCTTCCATCTGCTGGTTTACTCCCTAGAAGGCTGCAATGGCTGGAGCTATGCCGATCTGAAGCCAGGAGCCAGGAGCTTCTTCAGGGTCTCCCATGTGGGTGCAGGGGCCCAAGGATTTGGACCATCTTCCACTGCTTTCCCAGGCCATAGCAGAGAGCTAGATTGGAAGTGGAGCAGCCAGGACTTGAACCAGCGCCCATATGGGATGCTGGCGCTACAGGCAGCAGCTTTACCCGCTACACCACAGTGCTGGCCCCAATAAACAGAATGTTTTAACTTGATTGTGTTGTGGGCATCTGGGGAGTGAACCAGCAGATAGAAGAGTTCTCTTTCTCCGGTACCTTGCCACCCCATCTCTCTGCCTGCCTTTCAAATAAATAAAAACAAATACATGAAGAAGCACTTCCTTAGCCCAAGGCAACTAAAAAGTGCTCTGTTATCTTCTAATAGTTTTATTGTTTTCTTTTTCACCTTTAATCCTGTTGGCATTTATTTTAATATATGGTGTGAGGTAGGGGTCTAACTTCTTTTTCTTTAGCTCCCTGTCCCCCTACACACAGTAGGGGTCCGAGTCTCCAGCGCTATTTATGGAGACGTCTGTCTGTTCCCCACTGCTCTGCAGGCTGCCACTGCTGCGTGTCAGGCCCACACGTGCATGTGGGGGACGTTCTCTGCTTTACTCTCCTCCCCCAGACACAACCCTGGCAGCGCCCCCTGCACCTCGCATGTGAGGCTGTACCTACCGAGAGCGAGGGCTTGAGGAGTACCAGCTGCAGCGTCAACCACCCCATCTTCCAAGGGGGTGCTCAGGTCTGTGCCTCCCCCCGAGCCTCATCTCTGCTCTCCCTCCCCCCCCTTCCCCATGACCTCCTCTCCCTTCCTTCCATCTCCTGCAGGGCACTTTCGTAGTCAAGTTCGATGTCTCCTCCAAGGCCAGCCTGGGTGACAGGTTGCTCATGGGGGCCAGTGCCAGCAGGTGAGCCAGGCATCCTCTGGTCTGCAGCCCCAGATGGAGATGCTTCTGAATCCTTCCATTGGGCTCCCCTGTCTTTCTCCAGTGAGAATAATAAGCCTGCGAGCAACAAGACCTCCTTTGAGCTGGAACTGCCAGTGAAATACGCTGTCTACATGATGATCACAAGGTGCTCATCCCAGCCCTGCCCTTGACCTCTCACCTCCCTGTAAGCCTGGCCTCTCCCACGGCCCAGGCTGTACTTTTTTGAAAGTTTTTTTTTTATTTATTTACTTGAGAAGCGGTTATAGACAGAGAGAGGGAGTGTCAGAAAGGTCTTCCATCGGCTGGTTCACTCCCCAAATGGCCACAATGGCCAGAGCTGGTCCAATCCAAAGCCAGGAGCCAGGACCTCCTTCTGAGTCTCCCACATGGGTGCAGGGGCCCAAGTGCTTGGGCCATCTTCTGCTGCTTTCCCAGGCCTTTAGCAGAGAGCTGGATTGGAAGTGGAGCAGCTGGGTCTCGAACTGGCGCCCATATGGGATGCTGGTGCCGCAGGGGGTTGCTTAACCTTCTGTGCCACAGTGCCAGCCCCAGTCTGCACTGTGATGATGGACATCTAAGCTCTGCCCTCAGAGTTCCACTGTGAGAGCGCTGGGGGCAGGGGCAGCCACATATTCATTTCATAATATTAAGGCACAGCTTGCCTGTTCTCTGAGGGATCGGCCTGCTCATGGGCCACACACAGCTCATCCCCACTGTGCTCCTCTTCCTCTCCCTCCTCAATGCCAGCTTCCTTTCCCCTGAGGCCAGCCCTGTCCTACACGTTCCATGCCAAGGTCCTGCAGCAAAGCCCCTGCAACTGAGCACTCTGAGTCAGGGAGTCTGTCACCCAAGGAAGTGGTCTGTCTCCACTCAGAGGAGAGAAAAGGTCAAGTTTCCGCAGAACCCAGAGTGGGGCCCGAGGTGTGATCCGCTGCAGGGAAGGAAGGGGCAGGGCTGCTGCCCTGGGCTCTGCAGGTGGGTCAGGGAGCTGGGGGCCCAGGAGGGACCCTCCCCCACCACACACACACACACACACACACACACCTTCCATCAGCCAGTTCACTCTCTAAACGCCTGCCCCAGTTGGTGCTGGGCCAGGCTAGAGAGGGAAAGAGACAGAGACCTTTCACCTGCTGTTTCACTCCCCAAATGACTGCAACAGCCAGGGCTGGGGCCAGGCTAAAGCAAGGAGCCAGGGACTACACCCTGATCTCCGACATGGTGGCAGGGACACAGTACTTGGGCCATCATTTGCTGCCTTTCCATGTGCAGTAGCTTGAAATTGGAGCAGAAGCAGAGCAGCCAGGACTTGAACCTGTGCTCTGCTATGGGACACTGGCACAAGCCATGGCTTCACTGAGATATAACGCTGGCCCCACATGTGCGTGTCTTCATCACAAAGTGAAATCCCCCATCAGAATCTCTTTTAAAGAGTGAGAAATGCAGGCAGGGCTCCAGCAAGGTTCAGTAGCTTGCCTCGGGTTACTCGGGCAGTGGGGCCTGAGACGTGGAGCCAGGTGGTCCTACCCCAGTGCCCGTGTGTTCTGAGTTGCCAGGCAGGCTGGGAGAAGACTACCGGGCCTGCAGGGCTTCTGGGTGCTGGGGGCTGTGCAGAGGAAGGCTCCTCTGGTGGGCCCCTTGATTCTGCTGAGACTTGAGAAGTTCAGCTCCAAGAGGGCAGGGGTTGTGGCTTAACTGCTGACTCCAGGGCCAGCACAGAAGCACACAAAACACAGATGGAGGCCATGGGTGGATGGAGGAGTCAACTGACAGAGAGATGGATGGGTGGATGAGTGGATGGATGGGTGGGTGAGTGGGTGGGTGGGTGGGTGAGTGGGTGGAAGACGAGGAGAGGGAGGGATGATGAATGGACTGACAAGAATGATGGATGCATGGTTTGGATGGATAGATGGATGGGTGGATGGGTAGGAGGACCAACAGAGAGGGATGGATGGATGAGTGGGTGGGTGGGAGAGAAGGATGGATGGACGGTTAAAGGGGATAAGGAAGGAGGGACTGATGAGTGGATGGGTGGGTGGGTGGGAGGACCAATAGAGAGGGAGGGATGATGAGGTGGACTGACAGAGTGATGGATGAGTGGGTTGGATGGAGGGAGGGAGGGAGGGAGGTAGAGAAGAGGGAAATCCTCCTGCAGCCTGGTGCCCATGTGCTGTCGTGCCTCATGCTTACTTAGACACCTGTCTTTCCTGCACTCCGCCATGGAGGCTGCCACTGCCACGTCTCCCAGGTGGCCCAGCTGTTGTCCCTGCAGGCCCCTTGCAGCCTCCCCAAGCTTAGCCCCAGGCTCACATGCACCTGCCCCAGATGCAACGTGAACGCCTTTTCCCACTGGGAGATGTTGTGATGCTGAGTGGGGTGAAGGTTCGGGTGGGACATTAGGTGGAAATTTGCAGAGTGGGAGTAAGGACACTCCAGGCAGAACAAGAGCTTGGGCGACGTCATGGAGGACCCAGGGCTGGCAGGGGACCAGTGCATAGTCCCAGTGACAGAGGCAAAAGGCATGGAGGTGGTGGAGACCCCGTTCTGCCCCTGGGTTCTCGGCTGGGCCCCTCCGAGTCCCTGCGCCTGACCCGGCACAGCCCGGCACAGCCTCGAGCAGGCCGTCACCAGGTGGCCTCTCTGTCCAGGCACGAAGGCTCCACCAGGTTCTTCAACTTTTCCACTTCCGCTGAGAAGAGCAGCAAAGAGGCCGAGCACCGCTATCGGGTGAGCGCCCGGGGAGCCCCCACGTCCATGCATCCACGGGGCAGACAGAGCAGGAAGTTGGTGGGGGAAGATGGAGAGGAGCTGAGGGCCCCGCTAGCGAAGAGGTGGGCTTGGGCCGCGCCAGGGACCACCATCACGTCCTGCCTCGGTTTCCCGCAGGTGAACAACCTGAGTCTGCGAGATGTGGCCGTCAGCGTGGACTTCTGGGCCCCCGTGCAGCTGAACGGAGCAGCTGTGTGGGACGTGGCGGTGGAGGCCCCTGCCCAGGTGCCCGCCTCGCCTCGCTGGCCAGGGCCCGGTCCCACAGCCCGCACACCCTGGCAGGGGCACCGTCCACGCTTGGGTGGCTGAGGATTCACGTCTCTCTCCAGAGCCTGCCCTGTGCGCGGGAGAGGGAACCTCCGAGGACCTCTGACCTGAGCCGGGTCCCGGGGAGTCCCGTGCTGGTGAGAAAGGCCCTGAGCCCCCAGTCAGTGCGGGCGCGGCCGCGCTGAGGGGCAGAGGGGCAGCGCTGGGCTGAGGGCAGGACCGCGTCCTGGGCTTGCTCCGCGCTGCCCCGCCCACACAGCCTCGGTTCTGTGCCTCGGCCCCTCCCTAAGTGAAGCCCCCTCAGCCTCGCGCTCCTCTGGTCCCTAGGACTGCAGCGTTGCGCACTGCCTGAGGTTCCGCTGCCACATCCCCTCCTTCAGCGCCAAGGAGGAGCTCCACTTCACCCTGAAGGGCAACCTCAGCTTCGCCTGGGTCAGCCAGGTGCGGAGGCCCCAGCGGCAGCGCCCCTCCCCCACCCGCGGGCGGCACCTGCTGTGGCTGCGCCATGCTCCAGCCTGGACAGTTCTGGAACTCTGAGCACCCCCAGAGCCAACCGCCCGGCTCCTCTCGCCCTTGCAGATGCTGCAAAAGAAGGTGTCGGTGGTGAGTGTGGCCGAGATCACCTTCAACAGGGCCGTGTACTCCCAAGTTCCGGGCGAGGAGCCCTTTATGAGAGCCCAGGTAGGGGATGCGTGGGAGGCTGGGCCAGGCCCCCAGGGCTCCTGGTGCTGCATAGCTAATGCTGGGTGGGGGTTGCCAGGGTGCAGGGAGGAGGAGGAGGGGTGAAGGTCTCTGGGCAGGACGGTTGTCCCTGAGCTCAGGGGTCTCTGCCTGGCAGCCCTTGGAGCAGGGGCAGGAGGGAGAGGAGGCGGGAGCTGGGAGGGAGTGGGGACAGAAGGCCTGATGCCCCTGCAGGTGGAGACGGTGCTGGAGGAGTATGAGGAGCACGACCCCGTCCCCCTGGTGGTGGGCAGCTGTGTGGGCGGCCTGCTGCTGCTGGCTCTCATCTCAGCCACCCTGTACAAGGTGAGCGTGTGGCCCTCCCTCCACACTACCTGCATCCACCAGCCTTCTCCAGACAGGCGGCAGAGGGATTGCTCAGAGCACCGGCCCGCAGCCTGGCTCATTGTTGGCTCTGTTCCCGACTGGCTGTTTAAGGTCAGAGGGGTCGCTTGACCTGCAGTGTCAGTGTGTCCCTTCTAAATGCTCACAGCGCCCACAGTGCAGAGCGGCTGAAGTGAGACAGCCATGCGCCCGGCGCCTGCTTTCCCCCAGACACAGTGTCGCAGCCGCGGGGCACATTCGTGGTCTGGCCCAGAATCTCAATCCCGCGCAGCCCCCCTCCCTTCTCCCCACTCAGCTCCTTCCTGCCCCCACCTTCGCCCCTGCCCTCTCACCCAGATTCTGTGGTTTCTTTCCCCTCCAAGCTTGGCTTCTTCAAGCGCCGGTACAAGGAGATGCTGGGCGAGAAGCCGGGAGACGCGGCCACCTTCCCCGGGGAGGACGCCAGCTGCGGGGCTTCAGATTTGCCTTTGTCCCAGTGATCCCCTCTCCTGCCCGTCTCCTCCCGGGGCTGGTCCTGCCTCCCACTGGAAAGCTGTCTCCGTGGGTGCAACCTCTGCAAGGGTCGACTGGTCTGAGCATCCCCTGGGTGCTGAGCCCCATCCCAACGGTGGAAAGGTTCTTCTACTTCTGCACCTCTGCCATGCTCCAGTGACAGCACTGCTGACGCAGGAGGCAGGGTGTGCACGTGTAGAAGAATGGCCACGTGGAATGAGGATGTCGGTGATGCATTTGCCTTGTATGGAAAATGCCCTAATGCAGGCACTGGCATGCTACCAGAGGTAGAGTTGAGAGAACCTACTTATGTGTACAGAAAAAGTTGTCTTGCTTTTCTCTGGTGCCTGGGCCGGAGGTCGTCTTTGCCTGATGTTCCATGAGGAATATAAGGAGAGTGGGGAAGGTCGTGTTCGTGCACATGTGTGTGTGATTGTAGTGTGTGTGCTAGTGTCATCTGTGAATGTACATGTGTGTGCATGAACATGTGCACCTGCATATGTATGTGCTAATGTACATGTGTGAGTGTACATGAGTGTGCTTGTATGTGTACATCTGTGTGTGGGAGCGCACATGTATGCATGTATGTTTATACATATGCATGTGTGTTAGTGTACATGTGTGTGCTCATGTGTGTTGGCACACGTGTGCACCTGTGTGACTGTGTGTGTGAGTGTGCATGTATGTGCGTGTGTGTCCTGGGTCTCAGTAGCGGCTTCTGTCCGGTCAGTGGGCAGGCTGTCCTAGGAGGTGAATGAGACATGCAGCTCATTTGCACCAGTGCCGCCCTGAATTTGGTCTCCAAAAGCCAGAAAGTCCAAGCTTCCAGGAAGGAGCTGATTTCCCAGACTACCCCGAAAGAGCATGACTAGAATATTCCGTGTAAAGATTTAGGACCCGAGGCCGCACGCATTGGCTCAGAGCCCACGATTGAGATGGGGTTTCCTCCAGGTGGCCGGAGTTCAGAGGCTGTTACTCTGGGCTGTGCGCGTCAAGGGACAGTGGGGATGCAGGGTCTGCGGCCTTGGTTCGCTCGTGACCTCGCGTCCCAGCTGCCTGAGCCGAGACCAGCCATTGAATCTCCCGGCACCTCAGCGAGTCTATCTTGTCCCCTCTCCCCGTTCCTGTGACAATTCCATGTAAGGGAAAGCCCTTTGCTGCCTAGTCCCGGTTAACGACCGGAGGCTGAGGCGCGGGGTCTCCCACTTGCTCACGAAGGCCACGGCCTCGGATACCCCCGAGTCAGCGATGGGGACAAGGGGGAGGAAGCACATGGTGCGCCAAGGGCACTGCACCTGCGCGCGGTCCCGCCCATCCCGCCGTCCCGCAAGCCGGACTCGGGGCTTCTACACCTTTATTGGCCTGGGCCGCCCGGGCTCAGGGGTTCTCGTACCCCGTGGGCAGGGCATTGAAGTGCGGGTTGTGGAAAAGCGTGTGGTTGCCGTCCCCCCAGGAGTAGGGCTGTGGAGAGAGGGAGGGGAGCACAGGTCAGCGCCGCCCGCCTGGGGTCCCGCACCTCGTCCTGCCCCACGTCCCGCCCCGTGCCAGGGCCTCGGCCGCCTACCTTGGTGCGGATGCGCAGGTGGTGGTAGGGGATGAACTCGGGGCGCTCGCGGTGACCCGCGTGGAGCCAGCAGTTGAGGGTGCACAGGGCCACGCTGGGCAGCGCCAGCACGAAGGTCAGGAGGCGCCAGGTGTTGGCTGCGGGCGGCCAGGGGAAGGCTCGTGAGCCAGGCCCGAGGAGGCCTCGTTGTTGGGGGAGGGCGGTCTCCAGGACCGCGGGGTGGACTAGGTGGGCAGGGGTAGGCCGCGGCCCCACTCACCTCCAGCGCCTCCGTGGTCGCCCTTGGCTGCGGTGGCCAAGCCCCGGCTCAAGGCCCTCAGCGGCAGGGCCATGGCGTTGAGGACTCTGGGCAGGACTCTGTGCTGCAGGCTCCTTCCCCCAGGCCGCACTCTCCTCCCCTCTCTCTGGCCAATCACCTGTCCAGCCTGGGACGTGCCAGCCTATTTTTAGGGCGATTCTATCTTTAAAATGGGCCCTGACTGGCAGGAGGGCTCTGCGGACAGCTGCCCTCAGCTGCCTTTTATCTTAGCAAGCAGGCAGGCATCTGGAGTCTGAAATGCCAGTGTTACTGTGGCTGCAGAGGAGTATTTCATGCTGTACCTAGGCTAATTGGCTGACACAGGGTATGCTTTTAATAAATATTTGTGAAATTCGTTGTGTCTTCTGCTTGGTCATTTTTTAAAAAAAGATTTATTTATTCATTTGAAAGGCAGAGTTACAGAAAGGGAGAGGCAGAGGCAGGGACAAAGACAGATTTCTTCCATCTGCTGATTCACTCCCCAGATGTTGGCCATGGCTAGGGCTGGGTATACCAAAGCCAGGAACCAGGAGCTTCATCCAGGTCTCCCACAGGGATGCAGGGTACAAGCACTTGGGCCATCTTCTGCTACTTTCTCAGGTACATTAGCAGAGAGCTGGATTTATTCAATTTTACTTAGAAAGGCAGATGGAGACAGAGGAGAAGGGGGGGAGGGAGAGAGAGAGAGAGATCTCCATACCCTTGTTCATTTCCCTAATTCCCACAGCAGAGAGGGCATTGGACGGAAGCCATGAGCCCAGAACTCAACCCCTGTCTCCCATGTGGGTGGGCAGGGACTCCACTACTTGGGCTGCCTTCTGCTGCCCCAGGATGCACCTGCAGGAAGCTGGTTTTGGAGGTGGAGCTGGGATCAGACCCAGGCCCTGCTCTGCAGGATGCAGGCATCCCAAGCTGCGTCTGCCCTGCTGACCCCACACCTGCCCTTCATGCCCTTTGACCTGGAAGTGCACCGGTCAAGTCACAGTTCTTTGCAAGGAGCAGGGCTCACTCTCAGCATGGTATAAGGTCAGCATGTGAGAACCATGGGTAGCCCACAGTGTCTCTGCTATGGCCACTGCAAACCGCACAGCCAGAAGCCTCCGTGTGGGCCAGCTGCCCCGAGAGCCCACCAGGGCCCCACTGCTGCACCCCGGCTGCCAGAACCTTTGTCAGCGCTGCCTGGAGAGCCACACGCTCACACCACACTCCGTTTTGCACCCAAAGGAGCGCTGCACCAAGCCTGTGCCCTCGGATCTCTCTCCGCTGAGTCAGCAGGCCACACAGGTGCACCCATCAGCTGTGCCTGCGTCACTGCTTCGCCCTTGCTCTGTGAAAGGCTGGGAAGGAGAGTTCTGCCTTCAGCTGCGTGGAGTGGGAACTGCGTTGCAGAGAAAATCCCCAAACACAGGAAGAACATTGAAAAGATCCGGGGTAGCCACGAACCTGACCGTGCCTATCAGGTCCTTGCAGTCTGAAACTCGGCCTGGAAAGCCTGGGCAGGACCGCAGCAACCCTAGACCCCAGCAGCTCTCGGGAAAGCCGCAGGGCTGGGCGCGCTCACCGTTTCATCCTCAGCACCCGGCACGGAGTGGCTGTCCTGAAACCCGTATTTGATAAATGGGTGAGCATGCTGCATTGTGCCCCTGCAGAAATGGTATCTCAGAGCAGCCGTCCAGCAGGATGCCTCAGCTGTGAGCAAAGGCCGAGGAACCCAAGTGGAACAGTGAGGAAGGTGCATTTCCTGAAGGGGCTGTGTACCTGCCTCTTCTCGGATTCTCAACTGAACAGTAGAGTTGCCCATATCGGAGGGGAGGGTGATTTCAGGAGTGAGAGTCGTGGGTTGTTTTCCTTAGCTTACTGTAGAAATAAGAAGCTGCAAAACAATTTCAAAGAGGCAAAAACTTTTATTTCACAGAAAAGAAACTTTTATTTCATTAGCAAGCTATGGAAAAAGCGTCTTGCCTTGGAGGAGAGCAGTTAGAATGCCCGAGGAAGTGTCGCAGTTAAATGCATTACTATCTGTTCATTGGGTTATCCTATTATGGGTGGCCATAGGACAGAGTTTTCATATAGTGTATGTTGATTGGCTTGGGGCTCATGGAGATAGTGGGGGGAGGGTCTCCTGAGACAGCCTGTCTCTCCCTCAGGGGCTCAACCCCCTTCTCTGCTAGCTCTGGGTGGAAGATTGCAACACACTTGAAAGCATGGTTTAAAACTGTGAGGTCACACAAGATAGCCAGGATCTCTTGGAGCTGTTCCACCTCTCCCTAGGGGCTCAGCCCCTTCCCCTGCCAGCTCAGGGTGAAAGATTGCACCCACCCTGAAAGTGTGATTTAAAGCCACAAGGTCACACATGCAGCACCAGAAGCTACTAGTGGGGGAGATGCTGGTGGGTCTGGTTACAAACTTTCCAGCCACAGCTGACAGCCTGCTTGTGAAGGACATTCTAACTACACCGAGGAGGCCCACAGTTGCCCCCAGCCCCACTGGACGGCCTCAAGGAGCTTCCAAGAGGTTGCTGCTGTTTTATTTTAGGGACCTTGTCGAACTGTCACGTGTTACTAAAGTATCCCCGAGCCCTGAGATGAAACTGAGCTTTGGCCAGCTCTGTGGCTTAATAGGCTAATCCTCCACCTGCGGTGCCAGCACACCGGGTTCTAGTCCCGATTGGGGCACCGGATTCTGTCCCGGTTGCTCCTCTTCCAGTCCCGCTCTCTGCTGTGGCCCGGGAGTGCAGTGGAGAATGGCCCAGGTACTTGGGCCCTGCACCTGCATGGGAGACCAGGAGAAGCACCTGGCTCCTGCCATCGGATCAGCGCAGTGCACTGGCCGCAGTGCACCGGCCTCAGCAGCCATTGAGGGGTGAACCAACGGAAAAGGAAGACCTTTCTCTCTCTCTCACTGTCCACTCTGCCTGTCAAAAAGAAAAAAAGAAAAAGAAACAGCTTTGCTGACGGTTGCTTTTCCCCCTTTGGCCTTTGGCATGGCTGCAGACATGGGGCCTTAGTCCAGGTAAAGTGACCTGGCGTCCCCCTCAGATCCCCTCCCCGCTCATGTAAGAAAATGGCTCTGGAGACAGGAAACCAGGAGGGGAATTTTAGCTTGAGACAGTTCCAGCTTCTGTTCCGCTGCCACACAGCGTCTCTTCCCCCAAGCCCACGTCTTGATGGACATTGCCAAACAGCACCCTGCAGCTTCCCATCCCGCGTTCTCAGCGTGGGAGCTCCCACCATGAGAATTCAACGAATGCCCCCGAACTCTGCACCCACCCTCTGCACCTGGCGCCCTCGTGTTGTGCATGGCCACTGGCGCCCTCGTGTGGTGCATGGCCACAGTGCCTGGAGACTTTGGCTCTACAGGCGAATCCTGGTTTTGTTTCCATCCCCTCCGGGTGACGCCTGTGTGACCTGACCCATCCATGCCTTCACTGACAGTGACAGCCAGGATGGCTTGTCCCTGTGAACTCACTACCTCTTTATATTTGAGGGTATTTCAAAGAGCTTGTGGAACATTTGAATGAGAAGTTGTTTTTGGTACAAAAAAAATTCTGAAATTGATGCATAGGAGAGGACTTCTTAAAAGCCCATGGAAGTGCATATTATGAAAAGTCTACATACACGTGGATCTCAAAAATTTTTAAACCCAAACAAACTTATCTTGAAATTCCATGTTCCTCTAGGCGCGGTGCGCCGGCCGCAGCGCGCCGGCCGCGGTGGCCATTGGAGGGTGAACCAACGGCAAAGGAAGACCTTTCTCTCTCTCTCTCTCTCTCTTTCTCACTGTCCACTCTGTTTGTCAAAAAAAAAAAAAAAAAACAAAGAAAAGAAAAGAGAAATTCCATGTTCCTCAACTTTCTGAAACACCCTCATCCATTAAGAAGCGCTGAAATGGTGGCTGGTTGCTGTAGACGTTTCCTGAAGCAGCGTTTTGTCACCGGCTACTGCAGACACACGGGGGGCCTTTGTGTCCTATCCCTGATGCAGCTGAAAACCTGCTGTGTCCATCCTGGCAATCCGTGACAGTCTCATGACAAATGTGGGCCTGGAATACACCAGACCCCAGGACACAACATGGTTTCCATTGTGATTCTCTGCTTTCACTGTTGACATCCCCATGGAATTTGTGGGCAAAAAGTGACCAGAAAGACACAGAGTGGATGTGTCACCTTGGTTAGCTTTCTAAGTGCGTCCACTTTGCGTCTGGGGGGGACAAAGAAACCTAGGTCTTAGCATAAAAAAACTTGAGCAGCTGGAAGAGGCGCCTTCATTCAAGCAAAATTTTCTGAGCGAGGCCCTGGGTTGGCCTCTGTGCCCAGGAAGCTCACAGTCTGCTGGGAAGTCTCACGTGTCCCCAGCACTCACAACTGTCAAGTGCCACTTAAGCAGTTCCCACATCAAGTATAATGTGAAGGCGAGGGAAAGCTCTCCAGGCTGGCGAGGCCTATGAAAAGCAGACAACTATGGGAGACAGAAAGGGGGAAGGCCTCAGGTGAGGGAAACAGAGGAAGCACAAAGGCCCAGAGGTAGGAAAAGCCTTGGGCAGTAAACCCACAGGGCTGGCGCAAAGGCAAACGGGCCACGCTGGGGAAGCGGACAGTGGCAGGCACGGGTGCTTGTAGCAAGGAGCTGACATCAGATGTCGGGGTGCAGTCGGGGGAGGAAGGGGACTCCACTGGGGGGTTGTATGGATGGTGAACCAGAATGCAGAGCTGAAGCAGGAGAGACTGGCTGGTGTCCCTTGTTAGGAATGCAGGCAAATGACGACAAACAGCCGCAAGTAACACAGGGGGAAGAGTGGCGTTGAGAAGCCTTCTGAAGAGGAACCAACAAGATGTGGTGCCTGACGGGCCTCCGGCTGGGAGTGCAGTGCCGGGGGAGGAAGAGGAATCAGGGACCGGGGCTTGGCAAGCAGATGGGTGATGCCACCGGGGACTTCCCCTGCCGCTCTCATTCTCACAGGGTCCCAAAGCCCTCACTCTGACAGCGCTGCTGGGACACTGAATTTACAGAATCTTGTTTAAAAGAACCCAAGGGAGGGGCTGGCGCTGTGGCTTGGTGGGTAAAGCTGCTGCCTGCAGTGCTGGCATCCCATCTGGGTGCCAGTTCAAGTCCCGGCTGCTCCACTTCTGATCCAGCTCCCTGCTGTGGCCTGGGAAAGCAGCAGAAGATGGTCCAAGTCCTTGGGCCCCTGCACCCATGTGGGAGACCAGGAAGAAGCTCCTGGCTACTGGCTTCAGATTGGCACAGCTCCGGCCGTTGCAGCTGATTGGGGATGAACCAGCAGATGGAAGACTTTCTCTCTCTCTCTCTCTCTCTCTCTCTCTCTCCCCCTTTCTCTGTGTAACTCTGACTTTCAAATAAGTAAATAAATCTTTTTAAAAAAAGAGCCCAAGGGAAATAATTTAATAGTAGTCACTGATATCAATCCTTGTCCATAACACCGTGTTTCAGTAATGTACCTTTGCCTACCACCGTCAAGCAAACCCCTTCTCTGTTCTCTGCAAGGCTTGATGGAAAGGCGAGCAGTTTCAGGGAGAGAAAACCCAGCTCCCAGCACAGCTGAGGGGGTGTGATGGGAGAGGCTGCTGCGCTGGATCCGCTGTCTGGGGTCGCACCTGGGCTGCCCCAGGTGTGTTCTCTGGTGTCTGGCTAGCTTGGATCCCTGGCTGAAGGCCCGCCCGCTCTGCAGACACACATAGGGCTTCTCACCACCATGGGTTCCATGGTGGCAAAGGTGTTGGCACTCTCTGCAAAGCCTCATCCACACTGGCCTCAACGGTAGGGTTGCTCAGTGTTATGAAGTCCTCCCGTGCTGACTGAGAGCAGCCCGTGGCCTGAACCACTTCCTGCAAGTCCCACACCACCCCCAGACCCCTGAGCTGCAGGTGGGCAGCTGACGGTGCTTGGGCAGGTTCCAGGTGTCCTGGAAGCCCTAAAGGCTGTCAGCCAAGCAAACCGCTGCTCTCCAGAGCGTGTGCGCTGGTGGTTGGTCAGGTGCACCTGCTAACTGAAGCTCCAGCAGGCGGCACTCCACACACAGGTGTGGCTTTTCTGTGGTGGCTCAGGGAGGAGCTGTGGGTGAAGTGCCCCCCCACATTCAGCAGAGGTAAGGCTGAGGGGGTGCCAGGCAAAACTGACTGAAAGGCTGCAAACTGGAGGGGCAGGATAAGGGGAGAGAGGGTGGAGCAGGAGCATGAATAGGAGGAGATGGAAATGGAAGGAGTTGGGATCCTGCTGGGTTGCAGCGAGGGGCGGGCGGGCGGCTGTGGCTGGAGCCCTGGGGTGGTGCCTGGGGCTTGTGCCAAGCAACAAGGTGCTTGAACTTGGCCCAGAGGCTGAAGCTAACCCCACACTCCCCACACTGACAAGGCTTGGGCTCTGGATGCCGGCATACAACGTGCTGGGGGAGGGAGGTCTCTAACACCATCTCCGAGGACAGGCGGAGTAGAAAAGGAACGCTCGCCTGTGTGGACTCTGGTGGTGAAGCACCTTGAGTGGTCCCCCAAAGCCTTCTCACACTGGGGACAGGAGTGGAGCCTCAGGCCAGTGCGCATCCCTTGGAGAGCTAGCAGCAGAGGGCTACAGTCCCCACAGATGCGCGGTTTCTCCGCGGGAGCGCACTGGCTGGGGCCCGCCGAGGCCAGAGCTTGGCGCAGAAGGTCCTGCCACACTGGAACAGCGCCCAGACCTCTCGCTGTGCTGGATGAGGGAGGCGCTCGGGGCCAGGCCTTTCCCACAGGCCCCGCCATGGTAGGGGCTCCACGGCAGGTGCAGCTTTGGCCGGAACACTTTCCTTCCGCAGCCGCAACGGGGAGTGGGCGGCTTGCCAGCATGGCTACCAAGGTAACCCGTGATAGAGCAGGTGCGCCGGAAGCTGTGACCGCAGCAGGGGCTGCGGCGAGGTCTCTAATCAGGCGCAGAAGCCCTGTGTCCAGTGAGCGCACGGTCTGAGAGGGCACCCAGCCCCCAGTCCACGAGGGGGAGTCTGGAGTATTCTCGAAGCTCAGACTTTGGGCACTGCTATCTGAAGGTGTTTCTTGAGGCTCCTTGTGTTTGGTGATGACGCAGTGCCAGTTATTTCTAGTTATTTCTGGGAGTGCCAGAATGAGTCCCAGCTGGTCCACTTCCAGTCCAAATCCCTGCTAATGCTCCTGAGAAGGCATCGGGGGACTTGGGCCCCTGTCACCCGTGTGGGGAACCAAGATGGAGCTTCTGGCTTCAATCTGTCCTGGCTTGGCTGTTGCAGAAAGCTTATGAATAAAAGAATCATTGAGATAATCTGTTTAAATATATCCATATTGCCATATAGGAACTCATGCTTATGGATATGACATGTTTGTGCTATTCCTAGTTCAGTTTTTATTTAGTTAAATGTTTGGAAACGACAAACTATACACAAAGACACTGAAGATTAATTAATTAAGGATATAATTTTTAAAGCATAATGTCATTTTAAGCATTCATTCAGCTAATAAGATTCCTTCCTTCCTTCCTTCCTTCCTTCCTTCCTTCCTTCCTTCCTTCCTTCCTTGACAGGCAGAGTTAGACAATGAGAGAGAGAGACAGAAAGGTCTTCCTTTCGTTGGTTCACCTGACAAATGGCCGCTACAGCTGGCGCTGCGCTGATCTGAAACCAGGAGCCAGGTGCTTCCTCCTGGTCTCCTACGCAGGTGCAGGGCCCAAGGACTTGGGCCATCCTCTACTGCAGAGAGCTGGACTGGAAGAGGAACAACAGGGACAGAATCCGGCGTCCCAACCAGGACTAGAACCCCGAGGTGCCAGCGCCGCAGGCAGAGGATTAGCCAAGTGAGCCGCAGCCCCGGCCCAGCTAATAAGATTTCGATACATGCATCATTATGCTAATCAAACTGAAATTTTATCCAAGAAGCACAAACAACACTTACAAAGCAGTTGGGAATAGTCTACAAAACACTAAATTTATAAAATCACTTAAGAAACATCAGTGTGAGAATAAAATGTTGGTTCTGTGCATGTTAAAAACAATACCACCAGAGTAACTTTTCACAGTTAGCTGATTGAGCAACGTGAAAAAAACAAAACAGCAATGACAGCATCTATAATTACAGCTTCCCATAACCTATTTCCTGTCCCTCCTGGATCGACAGATGGCATACCTGCCCCAGTCTCCCCAGGTATTTGCATTCCAAAAACGGGAATTTTATGCTCGGCTCTGTGAACTGATGAGTTCAGGAAAATCCCTTGCAAAAAAAAATCCCTTTTCCGGGTTTTTCATTAACTAAAAATTGGACTACGAATAGCATGGAAATGAGATACCCATGAGCCTGGGTTTCCTCAGTGACAGTGGTGAATATCTTTAAAGTGATTATTTCAGCAATACTGTAAATGAATGACATTGGAAATTTCTGAGCTGTAACCTGCAGAAGTACGTTTGATCTTTAATTTTTCTCTGCAGTGGGACGTGGGAAAAAGTGAGGCGCATCATTGCCAGGTCGGCGCTCTAAAGTCCTCCCCTGTGGTGGCCCAGGGTCCGCCGCTGGCAGAGGGCGCGGGCGGGACTCCGAGGCCCGGACGGGGTGGTGCCACCGGAGGGAAGGAGCCCAGGCCTGAAGCGGCTGCTCTGAGGAGCGCCCCCTGCAGGTCTGAGTTCGAGGCGCTGTTCTGTTTAGTTCAGATTTGAAGCATGTTCGCACCGGCAGGTGCCCCGCACTGGTTTCAGAGCCTGAGTTATTTCTAGTAAACGAGGAAATGCTAGAAGGAGATTTTCTGCTCATGATCCAAAACCCAGTGCCATTACTGGGAAGTAAGTACGTGTGTAGTCTCAAGGGTCTCATTGTCATACCTGGAGATTTTGTGACAATAGGATTTTCCCAACTATACTGAAACAATAACAACGAGGGTTTACTGTACTTGTCTGTGTCAGATCCTGGGTCAGGCACTTGGCGGCCGATCCCAAGCCATGTTCACGGCCCCCACGGCAGAAACAAGATCATCACCGCTGTTTGGTAGGTGGGAAAACTGAATCGTGTTTTCCTATTTAGAACAGGCGTATATAAAAAACAAATTGCTCGGTAAGCTCTGTGACTCAGCACTAACTCTGCCTTTTATTGCATAGAGATAGCTATAAATGCCAAGATGGAAAAAAACAAAATAAAGAAATGAGTAAAAAGAGAAATACACATCTTTTTTAAAAAAAGGTTTATTCGAAAGGCAGAATGACAAAAAAGAGAGATAAATGGAGAGAGAGAGATTTTCTAACCCCTGGTGCACTCCGCAGATGGCTGCAAACAGCTGGGACTGGGCCAGGGTGAAGCCAGGAGCCAGGAACTCTACCAGGGTCTCCCATGTGGGTGGCAGGGGTCCAAGTACTTGGGCCATCTTCCACTGCTTTCCTAGGTGCTTTGGCAGGGAATAGTATGAGAAGCAGAACAGCTGGGACTCAGACTAGTGCCCCTACAGGATGCCGGCGTTGCAAGCCAAGGCTTAATCCACTATGCCACAAGGCCAGCCCCAAAGAAGGTACATGGAAACTTGTGTGGGTAAGAACAAATGTATAAAAGGATTCTGAGGAGGGCCGGCACTGCGGCATAGAAGGTTAAGCCGCCACCTGCAGTGCTGCCATCCCAGATGGGCGTCGGTTTGAGTCCTGGCTGCTCCTCTTCTGATCCAGCTCTCTGCTTATGGTCTGGGAAAAGCAGCAGAGGATGGCCCAAGTGCTTGGACCCCTGCCACCTGTATCCGAAACCCGGTTGAAGCTCCTGGTTCCTGGCTTTGATCTGGTGCAGCTCTAGTCGTTGTAGCCATTTGTGGAGTCAACAAGCGAATGGAAGACTCACTCTGTCTCTCTCTCTCTCTCTCTCTCTCTCTCTCTCCTTTATATATAAAGATTCTGAAAGGAGTTCAGGGCTTTGTTTAATCATTCTGTGAATGCTCTTCAAACCCCACACCCAGAGGCATCCCTTCTCTTCTTGAACTGTCCCTCACCTGCTGGTGGTGCAGCTGAGGCCACCTGGGAGATGTGACACACGGACACGAAATGCAAGACAAGAAAATCAGTCCAAATCTGCCTCGGATCGAGCCACCTGCCAGGAACCCTATGATGCGCAAGAGGCAGAAGAAGCTTCTACTTCCTCATGGGGATTAAACCCAAACTGGGGAGAGATCTGTATCCGGCCTGTCTCAGCCCCAAGCCCTCAGCGGCTGTTCACTGCTCTCACACGGCGACCACCTTCCTGCTTAGAAATATTTTCCAAAAGCACCAGAAGTATCAGAGGTTTTGCCTACTGCTAAATGTTTACTGCGCAGCTTCTCAGATTTGAGGACTGGCTCCTCTGTCTCTGTAAGTTTATCAGGATCAATTCTCACATGCCTGTCCCAGAGTTCTTTATCATTTATGTAGTGCAAGTCTTTAGGGCTCTGGGCCTGGCACTGTGATGTAGTAGGCTAAGCCTCTGCCTGTGGCACCAGCATCCCATATGGGTGCTGGTTTGTGTCCTGGTTACTCCACTTCCAATCAGCTCTCTGCTATGGCCTGGGAAGGCAGCAGAAGATGGCCCAATGTTTGGGGCCCTGCGCCTGCGTAGGAGACCTGGAGGAAGCTCCTGGCTCCTGATCAGCCCAGCCCTGGCCTTTGCAGTCTTTTGGGAGTGAACCAGGAAGACCTCTCTCTCTGTCTCTCCCTCTCTCTCGCTCTCCCTCTCTCTCTCTCTCTCTAATTCTACCTCCAAGATAAACAAATAAATTTTTTAAAAGATTTATTTATTTATTTGAAATTCAGAGTTACACACACACAGAGAGAAGGATAAGCAGAGAGAGAGAGAGGTCTTCCATCCGCTGGTTCACTCCCCAGATGGCCACAATGGCCAGAGCTGTGCTGATCCGAAGCCAGGAGCCAGGAGCCAGGAGCTTCCTCTGGGCCTTCCACGTGGGTACAGGGGCCCAAGGACCTGGGCCATCTTCTACTGCTTTCCCAGGCCACAGCAGAGAGCTGGATCGGAAGTAAAGCAGCCGGGACTTGAACCGGCACCCATATGGGATGTGGGCACTGCAGGCAGTGGCTTTATTTACTATGCCATAGCACCGGCCCAATGAATAAATCTAAAAAAAAAAGTCTCAGGTCTGCACCCTTACACATTGATGTTTTATGTCCTTCCTGGCAAAGGATGCACTCATGCAGAATTCCCTTTCACAGCTACCCCACTAAAATATGTTCAAGACAGCTATGGGAAACAGTTAAATATTGGTGAGTAAAATGGAAGCCCTAGATAAATGAAGGGATTGCGAAGCAGTATTTCATATGTGCCTCATACTTGAAACCTTTCTATCCCTCCACACATACCATCCGGAAAACGGAAAGGTAAAGCCATGAAACAAACTACACAAGCAAGCTATAAACATGGGGTGAAAAACTTGAGCCTACTTCCTCAAAGTTGTGAGCAAGCACACCAAAGGATGCTCAAAGTCATCAGTCTTTGGGAAGAGAAAATAAAAGCCCAAGGAGATACAGCTTCCACCTGTCTGGAATGGCTGAAATGAAAACCACTGAGAATTACAGACAAGTGTTCACATATCAGCGCTGGGAGTGACAGAAGTGAAAGACCCTACCCATTTATTACTTATAAAGTTATTGTCACCCACACATTAAATCCAATCTGGATATCTCCCTAAAATAAATGATTATACTCATACAAAGATGTTCATAGAAACCTTATTCATAATAGTCATTGCTTGCAAAGAATAGAAATGTTTTCTATAGGGAATGGATTAGTGTAAAAAACATACATTAACCACAAAAGCACTTACTTGGAAAGAAAATGAGCTTGACTATTTTCAAACTAGCAGTGAACACAAGATACTAACATACATAAATCAGGACAAGTGCACTTAGCACTTTTTACAGAAGTAAGTTCTATTTTTACATCAATGCTTTATTATTAGCTTCTGGATAGTCCCTCTAACCTTATGGACATTTGTTCTTTCTATCAGCTCGTGTGACTCAAAGACATTCAGTTCATAGGTTATAAAGTCCCGAGCTTCAGCAGGAAGCAGGATTCCCAAGTAGGGGTCAGTGCTGTGGCATAGCGGGTAAAACCACCGCCTGCAGTGCCCGCATCCCATATTGGCACAGGTTTGAGTCCTGGATGCTCTGCTTCCCATTCAGCTCTCTGCTATGGCCTGGGAAGGCAGTAGAAGATGGCCTAAGTCTTTGGGCCCCTGCATTGGCGTTGGAAGACCTGGAGTAAGCTCCTGGCTCCTGGCTATGGATTGGCACAGCTCCAGCCATTGTGGCCAACTGGGGAGTGAACCAGCGAATGGAAGACCTCTCTCTCTCTCTCTCTCTCTCTCTCTCTCTCCGCCTCTCCTTTTCTATGTAATTCTGACTTTCAAGGAAATAAATAAATCTTTAAAAATATTAACATAAAGTGTACTTCAAAATGTAAATGTTCATGGAAAAAATAGAATTAAAAGATAAGTTTAGGAGCCAGCGTTTTGGCGCTATGGCTTAAGCCTCTGCCTTCCTGGCCAGCATCCCATATGAGCACTGGTTAGAGTCCCAGCTGCTCCACTTCGGATCTAGTGCCCTACTAATGTGCCTGGGAAGGTAGTGGAAGAGTACTTGAGCCCCTGCTACCTAAGTGGGAGACTGGAATAAAGTTCCTGGGTCCTGGCTTTGGCTTGGCCCAGTCTTGGCCATGATGGCCATTTGGGGAGTGAATTGGCAGATGGAAGACCTTTGTCTTGCTCTCTCTGTGTCTCTCCCTCTGTTTCTGTAACTCTGCCTGTCAAATGAATAAAATAAGTCTCTTTTTTTCAAAGATGAGTTTATTTTAGCATAAAAAACTTGAAAGCCATGCATAGTTTCTGCATGATATGCATGGCCAAGTACATGCGCTCCTTGTACTCTTGTGGGAGACCTGGATGGAGTTCCTGACTTCTTCAAATCCTGACTGCTTGCCCTGGCTGCTGTGGCTATTTGGGGAGTGAACCAGAATATGGGGATTTCTCTCTGTCTCCTCTCTCTCCTCTCAGTTACTCTGCCTTTCAAATAAATAAAAATAAATAAATAAATAATGTAAATCTAGGGGTGGGCACTGTGGTGCAGCATGTTGAGCCACCACTTGGGCCTCCCGCATCCCATATCCCAGGGCTGGTTTGTGTCCTGATCATTCTGTTTCCCATCCAGCTCCCTGGCCATAGGGATGTGCCTGGGAAGTAGTAGGTGGTGGCAGAAGTGCTTGGGTTCCTGCCACCCATGTGGGAAACCCAGATGGGATTCTGGATCTTAGCTTTGGCTTGGCCCAGTTGTAGGGGATTTAGAGAGTGAACCAGCAGATGAAAGATTTCTGTTTCCTCTGTCTCTTCTCTCTCTCTTTCAAGCAAATGAGTGAATAAATAAATAATAAACTTTAAATTAAAAGACAATAGCAGGTTAACGCCCTGGCCTGAAGCATCGGCATCCCATATGGACGCTGGTTCGAGACCCAGCTGCTCCACTTCTGACCAGCTCTCTGCTGTGGCCTGGGAAAGCAGTAGAAGATGTCCCAAGTTCTTGGGCCCCTGCACCCATGTGGGAGGCTCGGAAGAAGCTCCTGGCTTTGGATCAGCACAGCTTCAGCCACCGCAGCCAGTTGGGGAGTGAACCATCGGATGGAAGACCTCTCTCTCTCTGCCTCTCCTCTCTCTGTGTAACTCTGACTTTCAAATAAAAATAAATAAATCTTTTTTTTAAAGAAAGACAATATATAAATTGCAGACCAAATCTGTCTGTGTCAAATGAATTCATCTGGCTGCTGTACATGTTTTCTGTCTGGCCAGTCTATTATGTAACCAACTCTTTCTACAGAGAATGCACAGCTGGGACTTGGCAGTTCTTTCTTGGGCGTCAGAAACAAACGACTAGGAGCTGGAAAAAGCATGGGATACCTCCAAGCGGTTTAACATCGTTTCTTAGAGAAGAGAAAGCTCAATGTTAACTATTAAATTTGAGAGGTTTGTGGACATGTGTCCTAAAGGTTGTTCTTAAGTGAATATAACATACAGCTGTGCCTGTTCCAATGTGTTTATGTCATCTAAGTTCTTAACAAAAATGTTACTCATTATGACAACAAAGACAAGGACGTCGGTAACATTAGTGATATTAGCATGGCACCATCCATGAAGACACAAGATGATGCATAAGGAAAAGGCATAGAAACTGGTGACTCTGGATTTCTGTTGAAAAGATCATAGGTAACCTCATTTGCTAATTCCCAAATACACAACTCACTGGAAAATGACAAGGGTTATGTTGTTATCTCTGAACATGATGATTCAAACTAGGACCAGCACTGTGGAGTAGCAGGTAAAGCCACTGCCTACAATGCCAGCATCCCATTTGGACGCTAGTTTGAGTCCCTGCTGCTCCACTTCCAATCCAGCTCTCTGCTATGGCCTGGGAAAGCAGTAGAAGATGGCCCAAGTCCTAGGGCCCCTGCACCCATGTGGGAGGCCCGGAAGAAGCTCCTGGCTCCTGGCTTTGGATCAGCTCAGCTCTGGCTGTTGTAGCCAACTGGGGAGTGAACCAGTGGATGGAAGACCTCTCTCTCTCTGCCTCTCCTCTCTCCATGTAACTCTGATTTTCAAACAAATAAGTAAATTAAAAAAAAAAGAAACTAAAGGCATGTTGCCACATCATAAATAATATGCTGGCAAAAATGTAAATAAACTTTATATGAGACGTTATTGTCAAAGGTCTCTATTTCCAAATTTACATATGAGTGCACGTGTAAATTTTTTAATTTATTTTTGTAAAGGTTTATTTATTCATTTGAAATGCAGAGTTACAAAGAGAGAGGAAGAAACAGTTACAGAGAGAGAGAGAGAGAGAGAGAGAGAGATTCCATCTGCTGGTTCACTCCCCAAATGGCTAGGACAGCTGGGGCTGGGCCAGGCCAAAGTCAAGAGCCTGGAAGTCCATCTGGGTCTCCCACGTGAGTTCAGGGGCCCAAGCACTTGGGCTAACTTCCACTGCTTTCCCAGGCACATCAGCAGGGGGCTGGATTGGAAGTGGAGCAGCCGGGACTCAAACTGACTCTCATATGGGATGCTGGCATTGCAGGCCATGGTGTAACCCACCGTGCCACAATGCCAACCTCTGTATAAATTTTGTAGAATGATTTGACAACTAAAGAATATATTTTAACCTAAAATAAATTATGATAGGAAAAATCACTTACCAGGCCCTGTTTGCCCCACACTCTACTACCGATCAGTCTTTATATGAAGTCATGAAAAAGTTATGTAAAGAATCAGATTCATCATTTTCTGATTGTGAAACTGTGAACCATGAGGGCTAAAGAGAGTTTTTTCTTATTATTCAGAAAAACTAGAAATATTTTGTGGGAGAACATGAATGATCAATTGATTAGTAGAATGTGCTGACAAAAACTATTACACCTGCCACTTCCGTTACCTCTACTACCAGGGGAAAGTGCTTGGAATTTGTATGAACGAATTTGTGGCTTTCTGAACCACTTATTTAATTTATTTGAAAGACAGAATTACAGATAGAGAGGGAGAGATAGAGAGCTGTGTACATGGGGTTTTCAGCAAATATTTACAACATATCTTCCTCTATTAAGTTAGTGTTGCCTTTCACTTCATAGAAACCTGGACACTTAGCCCTCAGAAACTGTGGAGGATAAGGGTGTCAGTCTACAGGCAAATGAGAGGGACTGCAGGAGAAGTTTGTGCTTTGATCAGGAAACTGCCCATCAGGTTACAGCGAATGCTGGACAGTCCAGGAGGGAAAAGTCAGGTTCATTACCCCAACACGAGCACATCGCCTTATGGAGCCAGCTGAGGATGTTGCAACTGCATTGCAGCCAAATTCCCCCTGCTGCCCGCATTGCTTCATGGGCATAAATCCTAAGAGCACTTTCCAGTGAGTTTACTCTCTGTGAATCGCCATCTGAGGTGACCGTCTAGGTTAAGCTGCCTCTCTTCCTTGGTACCAGGAATAGCCAGGGAAGCAGAGGTGGACTTTGAAGCTGAGCTGGGTCACCTGTTGCCTGGCTGACGCTAGCACCGCCTGTCCAGCAGGTGAGGCATGGAAACTTGTGGCCTCAGCTAGGAGTGCAGCTTCTCATTTCATCTCATGGTGCACTCAGGGATGTATTAGTAGGGGGAAAAAATGCAGCTAGCAGGCAGAAGGAAGGAGGCATTGAAGAACTAGCAGGAAAACGGTCCTCATGGAAGCCATGAAGCTGAACAGTTGCAGGGGCGGGCGAGGCTCTGGAGGGACAGTGAGCAGGTACAGGGACAAGTCATCTGTGAAAAGCCACGTGTAAACCCATGTGGCCTCATGTGCAGCAAACGCAAGTTTCTCTCGTGCAGCAGCTGAGGGACCAAGAAAGCTGAAGACCAGGTCCCTAATTTTCCATCAGAAAAGTCACAGAATTGAGGAGACAGATTCTCCACCTAGGTGGGTCTGCGGCACTGACATCGGGGCTTTGATGAGGAAGAATGGGCCCTTGCCCTAGGGTTGAGGCTGAGGAGTTGAGAATCTTGGCCCTAGGATTCCCCCAGACACAAAGGCATGGAGCGGTGGCACAGGCTTCCTTGTTAAGAGCTCATGTCCTCCCTTGGGGTACACACCCCCTTCCATGCAAGACCACTGCCCACATATCTCTCCACCCCCAACTCTGGTCACTGACCATTAATAAGGAACTTGAAGGAGCTCCCAGACTCAGACCTCCACCACACTGGATGGAGGGAGGTGGCCCAGCCCAGCGTCGGAGGAAGACTTCCCTGAGGGGAAGGCGCTCTCTTCAAACGCAGGATTTACTACTTGGGCAAAGACCCCGGAAGATGATTCCACAAGGCTGCTAAGATGATCCTGGCCACTTGCAAAGAGCAGTGGCCCGCATAGCAGCAAGTGGAAGGTTCTACAAGAGAATCCAGAAGCTACCGCACTCTGCCAGAGCATAGGAAACACACGGCTTAGGGTCACGGGAGCTCAGTACACTGTGTGCTTGGAGGCCAGAACTAATGGCAGCAGGTTCTGATGCATAAGTTCAGTCTTTGTATTCAGCGGTGGGAGACGGGACCCTGGAAGAATGAACAGAAACCAGGTGGCGTCACATAATCATCAAATATCGGGTAAGTGTCATTATCTCAGTGGGAGAGATTATCAGAGCTGGGTAGCCAGGGGACTCAGCATAGAGTTACAGAGATGGTTAATAGAAGTTGGTGTCCCTGTGGTTAAAATCAGCCAGCAAATACAATAAAACAGGAAGTCTAAGGGAAAGACTTTGCCCGTTTTCTAGTTTGTGAATCCATTGACTGAAGAAAGCTGGGGCAGAGCTGCCTGACCCAATACCATTCCCTTCTCAGCAAATCCCACATCCAGGGACACACGCAGGAGCCTAAGAACTTGGCCCACACCCTGTCGGGCAGACCCTGTCTGCGCAGCTGCGCCGCCTTCTGAGTGTGTTTCCTGCAGGTGCTGCTCATGGTGCAACTTCTCTGCTTCATCCTACCGCAGCCACACCCACAGGAGTTGTGCTGAAAGTGTTTCCCAATAACCTTCGAATGCAAACCTACACCTCAAAGTCCCAGTTCCAGAAATCCTCTTTCAGTTCCATTTAACAAAACAACCCTTGTGGGGGTGGCGCCATGGCTCACTTGGTTAATCCTCCGCCTGCAGCGCCAGCATCCCGTATGGACGCCAGGTTCTAGTCCCAGTTGCTCCTCTTCCGGTCCAGCTCTCTGCTGTGGCCCGGGAGTGCAGTGAAGGATGGCCCAAGTGCTTGGGCCCTGCACCCACGTGGGAGACCAGGAGGAAGCGCCTGGCTCCTGGCTTCGGATCGGCACAGCACCGGCCGTGGCGGCCATTTGGGGAGTGAGCCAACGGAAGGAAGACCTTTCTCTCTGTCTCTCTCTCTCTCACTCACTATCTATAACTCTACCTGTCAAATAAAATTTTTAAAAAACCCTTGTTTTCAGGCTAGCATAATAATAGAAATAGGAGAAAATGCATAATGAAGGGCTATTTTAGGAAAGGATGGAATATGTCATATGTCCCTGTTCTTTGGAGACTTTTGATTTTCACCTGGATCTTGTATCTCATTGTGTCACCACTTTTGTGTTCCATGGCAACAGCTAATTTCAGACTTTCTGTTGCACTCACATTGCACAGCACCACAGATGAGGCATTTTTTGCCTGTCGGTGATTATATGATGTTGGGCGTGAGTAAGAAGTGCTAAAGCAAAAGGTGTTTTTCTATAGGGAGCAGATGTTCAGAAACTAAAATGAACTCCAGAGAAACCTGGGATCTTCGGGGTCCGGATCTGCAGAACCCTGGTGCTGGCTGTGGATTTTATTCTAGAAGCGCAGGTGCAGAAACTCCACCCAGAGCCGCAACAAAGGAAGGGAGACCTGACAGGCAGCTCACGGTCTCCTGCACTTGTTCTTTCTTTTGTGGACTCAGTGGGCTGGCATTTCCTTCAGTTAATTGGGAATATTTATTTGATATTGACATCTCATCAGACTTAGATTTACCTTTTTTTAAGAAAAGGAGGCATTATTTGTATATACACTATGACATTTCTTTTAAATCCCCCAGTGGAAAAACACCAGATAAGCAAATATACTGAATGATTAAGAATCTTGTGGAAGAAATGGTTGCTGTGAATTTAACCTTCACCTTGTCAATGTCAAGACCGTAGTGAAATTCCTGCTGTGGTTAACCATCACTGGCACCAGCAACTGTTAAGTGGCATTACCAATTCTGCGTTTCCTCGGGTTCTTATGAGCCACTGGTGTTTTCTTTGCTGACAAAGTCTGTTCTGCTTCTATGTCTGGTTTCCTAATGGGTTGTTTGGCATTTTCTTCTTGTCCAGAAACTACATAGGTGAGAAGTCCTTTTCTCTTGTGCTCAGCGTTGCAAATAGTTGTGCAGGTGGAGCTGTCTTTATTTTTCTTGTTTGAAGCCAGGTAGATGGTTTTGTATTTGTGCAAATTTATGAACTGCCTTATCATCCTTAGATTTTGACAGATAGCTAAAAACACTATCACCCCCTCAACTTCAAGGTGATGAAGATTTCTCCCACATTTTCTTCTAGTACTTTTATGCTTTTTAGCTAACTTTGATGAGGTATGATTTGCAAATAACAAACGCCATCTACATACGGGGATGATTTGATGGGGCATGGCAGATGCACACTCCCAAAAGCCGCATGATTTCTCGTCAATCCCTAAATCATAGACCACTTGCCATGTATGTTCCTGCTCACTTTGAAATAAGGAACAACGTTCAGTTTTCTGGTTTTCAGGTGACTGTCCAGGTGTCCACTACCTGCACTGAGAGGCTTCCTCTGGGAGGTTCCGGCTGCTTCTGGAGTGCACCTTCTATGGTTCCTACCTGACATGTTCGCCGCACTATTGCAAAGACTGGAGACTCATTACTGAATGACCTTGAGTTAACAGCGACCTCTCTGTCACAGACTAGATAGAACTCAGCTCCCCGCACTCAGGCAGATTTTGAAACCCTGAGGTCTCAGGTTTGCAACCAGGGAATGGATGTGGTGGGCACCAGTGCTGGTGATGGTTGGTCTTGGCGGAGGTGTCGTGGCCCTGGGGCTTGGCTAAGAAGGAAGTTCTCACAAGAAGACTTTGTATGTAAGCTGGGCCTGCCTCTCTGTCTCCTCTGCTTCCTTCCTCAGCGTGGGATCCTTCCTGTACTCACACCTGGCCCCTGCCAGCCTCCACCTGATGCCAGTCTAAGGGGGCTGCCCAATCTTGAGCTGGGACCTCCAAGTCAGAACGAACCTCACCCTTTCCAAGAAACTCCTCTGACATATTTCATTTAAAGACAGGGAAATCTGGTGAATGGGACTTGCACAACCAGTTGTGGCCGACACTTGGTCCTCGTGCATTAGGGATTCCAGAGCAAGGTGGGAATTGCAGCTGGAACATGCTCGCTGGGCCAGTCCCCTGCCCCTAGAGGCCAGCAGCGGACTTCATAAACCCAGGACCAAGGTGAAGTCAGGGAACCGTCTGTGCTGAGCCGTGCCAGCTCTGAATTCTGCTGTGTGCAGCAGTGCTCCGTCCTTGGGGCCCACTCTGGGCGGGGAAACCAGCACTGAGCAGGGGACTCTGCGAGTGTGTAAGGGGAGAGTCAACCAGGAAGCCTCATTCACTTCTTCACCTTTCAAAACAGGACGGAGGTGTTTCCCCCAACAACCAAATGTGACCTGGGCCCCTCCCAGGTACAGGGCTGCACAGGGTTCGCTGGGCCACAAGGCTGGGAGCCCGGAGTTCAGTGCCTCCTCCTCCTCCCATTTCCAGAAACTGACAGAGAAACCCCCAGGCCTCAGCCTCCTAACTCTGCAGCTCCTGGGGTCATACCAGCTCTGCAGCTTCTGGGGCTAAGCTGAGAAGGGAGAGCCCTGTAGGCTCTGGGGAAAGATTTTGCTTTTTGAAATGCTGAAGACATTGCAAACCTATCACAGAATGCAGGAGACACAGGCTGGCATTGCGGCGCAGCACTGGGCCACTGCCTGCGATACCAGCATCCCATGTTGGAGTGCGACTTCCAGTCCTGGCTGCTCCACTTCCCATCCAGCTCTCTGCTCCTGGCTTGAGAAAAGCAGCGGGAGATGTCTCAAGTGCTTGGACCCCTGCTACCCATGTGGGAGAGCTGGTTGGAGCTCCTGGCTCCTGGCTTCAGCCTGCCCAGCCCTATCTGTTGCAATCATTTGTGGAATGAACCAGAGGATGGAGGGTATCTCTTTATCTCTCCTTCTCTCTCTCTCACTCTGCCTTTCAAGTTAAAAAAATAATAAATCATTAAAAATTAAAAAGAGGACACAGAAGGCAGACCCGGGGCCAGGAGAAGGTGCTGTGTGCAAGGAGAAGCTTTCTGAATGCATGGCGTTGAAAACGACTGCAGCATTTACCTTGTGCTCCGTGTCTCCTTGGGGCCCGGCCTGTGCTGCTCATGGGCACTGCGTGCAGTCCTGCACCTGCTGAAGGCCAAGAAGGGACTGTGCTGCCTCCGACTCAGCATTCTGTGCGGGAGAGCCCTGCTCGCCACACTCACTGCCTTCCTCTCCATCCCAGAGGCCCGGGATTTACCAGGTGGCTCAGATGAGCCTCGAGGACCAGGGGGCGGCCCCTGCATGGACCAGCGAGAAGGAGAGCATCTGAACCCAGGCGGGGGTCTTTGACGGCAAAGCTAAAAGCACAGGAAATCTTCATGGAAACAGCGCCACTCAGGACACACAGGGGAACTACAATTTAGGAACAAATCGAGCAGGGCTGTAAGAACAGCTTGAGATAAAAAGATCAACAAACCCAGGACAGGAGCAGCCCCAGCCTGTGAGCCACAGGTGGCTTTTCAGTCTGAGTCTACATGAAATCAGCTTTCCTTGTGTGGCCAGGCATTATATCAGCAGTTATGCCCGAAACGGACTTAAACAGACTAACAATCAGACAGATACTGATAGGAAAGTGCCGTGGGGGCTAAGTGCAAATGTTGAGGGTTCTGTTTATATAAGAGGCATGAAATTGCAGAGAACTTTGATTTACCAATGGAGTTCTATAGTTGACAGTAAAAAAAAGTAAACAAAAACACCCCAAAATAGCAATTGCATGCGTGTTGTATCAGAGCAGAACTGGTAGAATATTATTCCAGAAGAAAATGAAGATAATTTCACCTTTCTGCAAAATACACAGCATTTGTTCATTTGTGTCAGTTTTCTCATGTGAACCTAAGTAAGGCTGCATCGTGGACTCCAGATGGACAGGAGGCGCTGGCACAGGTTTCCTCTGGGCTTTGTCTGAGATATCCCCAAAAGGCCCAGCACTGTGGGAGAGGCCCCGTTCAGGATGGGGCCTTGAGCTCTGCCTTCGTTGGGGCCCAGTGCAACCTGCCACCTGCAGGGCAGGGCTTTCTTCAACCTGAGTGCAAAGGGTTGTCATCAGGAGACAGAAGGATCCCCCTAGAGCAGGCTTGAGGGAAGGGGCCTGTGGATGAGCAGTGGGAGGGAAGCCCCGCCCTTCCCTGCTGCTCCGACCTCTGCACAGAGGCCTCTCGGGGTCAGATCTTCCTAGCGCTGGCTTCTGCCTCCCTGCATGTTTGTAATTTTCCAATCTAATGGACCTAAATAACAAGGACACCAAATCTCTTGCTAGATCTCAACATCCTGCTCTCATCAGAGTCACTCTTACAATGTTTGCTCTGAGGCCAGTGCTTTGGAGTAGTGGGTAAAGCCACTGCCTGCAAAGCTGGCATCCCATATGGGCACTGGTTCGAGATCCAGCTGTTCCATTTTTTTTTTTTTTTTGACAGGCAGAGTAGACAGTGAGAGAGAGCGACAGAGAGAAAGGTCTTCCTCTTCCATTGGTTCACCCCCCCAATGGCCGCTGCGGCCGGCACACTGCACTGATCTGAAGCCAGGAGCCACGTGCTTCTCCTGGTCTCCCATGCAGGTGCAGGGCCAAAGCACTTGGGCCATCTTCCACTGCACTCCTGAACCACAGCAGAGAGCTGGAGTGGAAGAGGAGCAACTGAGACAAAATCTGGCACCCCGACCGGGACTAGAACCCAGTGTGCTGGTGCCTCAGGCGGAGGATTAGTCTATTGAGCCACCACGTCAGCCAGCTCTCTGCTAATGTGTCTGGGAAAGCAGAAGCTGGCCCAAGTCCCTTGGCTCCTGCACCCATGTGGGAGACCTGGAGGAAGCTCCTGGCTTCGGATAGGCCCAACTCCAGCCGTCGAGGCCTTTTGGGGGAGTGAACCATCTGATGGAAGACCTCTCTTTCTCTGTCTCCCTCTTCTCTGTAACTGTGACTTTCAAATAAATAAAATAAATCTTTAAAAAGAAAAATGTCTGCCCCATCCAGCACCTGGGGCTCACGTGGGCAAGCTCCCTCCTCCTGGCCCAAAGCACAAGCCTCGATCTGTGAGCGTACGCATGCACAGGTGTAGTTGTGCAAGACGGGGCATGTGGAAGGAAGGAAGCGAAGTCTCCCCTGGTCTTCTGCGCCTTCTTCTCATAGCAGCCTCCTGGACAAGCCCTCACCCGGAAATGAGGAGCTGAGGGCTTCTAAGGCACTGCACCCGTCTGCCTGAGGGGAGGAGAACTCTGCAGTGATTGGCGGAATGCAGGTTCCTCGCTCCCGCTGTTCCTGCAGTTCCTGAATTGTTCTCCTGTGATCCAGATACACGTTCACCAGATGCAGAACAGGTCTTGGCCATGACTTGATGTAACGCGCCCATGTGGCCAGTATCCTCCCACGGGGCCACAGCGCGTGCACCCAGATCCAACGTCTTACTCCCCGGTAATAAAGGCTCAGTGGAACAAGAGCGCTGGCTGTGTCGTTCCCCTATTAAGAATATAAACCCGCAGGGCTCTGAGCTGATGCAGTCTCCTCACCCATTCTATTTCCCCAGCTGAGCCTCCCGGGAGAGTCGTTTCTCCTGTCCCGCTGTATTTCCCAGAGTGGCTACAGCTGGGATTACAAACTCGCACCAGCAGTGTGTTGGCCATCACCTCTTCTCCAGCAAACTGCCTTCCTGCAGACCCCAACAACTTCCCCTCCCCCAGCAACATCCCGGGAGCCCCGTCCCCACGGCCTTTGGCCAGCATTAGGCACCAGGGACAGTGAGCTCACCATTCTGGGTCATTTGTAAAATTTCCCTTGCCGGGTTCTTTCCGCTGTGAGGTCTTTTTTTTTTAAGATTGTATTTATTGGCTGGTGCCACGGCTCACTTGGCTAATCCTCCGCCTGCAGCACTGGCATCCCAGGTTCTAGTCCTAGTTGGGGCACTGGATTCTGTCCTGGTCACTCCTCTTCCAGTCCAGCTCTCTGCTGTGGCCCGGGAAGGCAGTGGAGGATGGCCCAAGTGCTTGGGCCCTGCATCTGCATGGGAAACCAGGAGGAAGCACCTGGCTCCTAGCTTCGGATCGGCATAGCGGCCATTTGGGGGGTGAACCAACGGAAAAAGGAAGACCTTTCTCCTAGTCTCTGAGACCAGCGCACCACACTGATCCGAAGCCAGGAGCCAGGTGCTTTTCCTGGTCTCCCATGCAGGTGCAGGGCCCAAGCACTTGGGCCATCCTCCACTGCACTCCCGGGCCACAGCAGAGAGCTGGACTGGAAGAAGGGCAACCAGGACAGAATCCGGCACTCTGACCGGGACTAGAACCCAGTGTGCCAGTGCCGCAAGGTGGAGGATTAGCCTATTGAGCCGTGACACCGGCCTCTGTAATTGCTCTTCAGCCGGCTTCAGATTCCCCTCTGCCTCTGGCGGCTGCCTCTCCTTCCCACCTGCTCCTGTGGCTTCCTCACCTGCTGCCTGAGATGGGAAAGAAATGCACACTGCCCAGAAGCCCATGGGAAACCCTGACTTTCTGCTAGTCTGGGGCGTGATAGGAAGGCATGAGCCTGGCCTTCCCGGTAAATGCACAGACCTGCTCTCACATCATGAACAATGCGCAGGAAGCCTGCGTCTTACAGGTGGGTGACGCTCGTAAGCACACCAAGCAGCCCAGGATTCCAGGCTCCTCTGACGCTCAATTCTCTCATCTGACTCCAGAGCGCATCCTTGCCCTGTACTTGTGTTTTCCCACGGTGTGAGCTTTGTGGCCCTGCGGTGCGTCTTCCCAGCACCCCCGACAGCGTTCACTGTGAGAAAGCAGCACTGTAGGCCCCGTGTGCATCAGGCAGCCGATTTGGCTCTCAATGGGCAGCATCACATGAATCATCATAGTCTGTGAAACCCATATGGAGTTCACTACCCCACTCTGCATCAAGTTCATCTCCATTCATTCTCTACTGGCATCAAAGGCTCTCTCCATGTAAGACTCAGCACAAGTGAGTCAAAGCTCTCATGGGGCACACATGTTGCCCGGGAACCTGGATTCTCCTCTAAGCCTTAAGCTTCCTGTTAGGCTCAGGTCCTGTCTGAATCATCTTCCATTTCCCCAAGAGCCAGGTCGTGCCAGGATACTCCCTCCTCCTCCCTCCTTGCTTCCTAATCATTTCCCTGTAAAACTAAACTGATCTCATTCTCCAAATCCAAAGATTTCTTCCTCTTCCTGTTCTCCTATCTCAATAGATGACAACTCTGTCTCTGCCATCATTTAAGATTCACACCAGGAACATTAAACCATTCAGGGAGAAAGAAGTCAAGAAGACATCACAAATCACAGTATTTGCTCCTACTTGAATTAGATGCAAGTGAAATACCAGTACTGAGAAAGCACTACAGTGCAAATGAAAGATGAAAATCATACTATATTGTAATGGAGGCTTTACCTAGGAAAGAAAAAATTATTTTTGATGAAAAACATCAGGAAATGAAGCTCCCAAGAAAGTGAAAATAGGAATCCACTGACATTACAAAAATCATTTGAGTTAACATAATGAATTCATAGGGTTAAAAAATAAGAAAAAGTTAGAGTTTTCTGTTGATCCTACATCAGACCATTTCTGGTAAAGACCACAAAGGTAAATAATTTATTTTTTATCAAAACACCTGCTTACATTACATTAAATGAACACCGAACAATTTAATTTTCATCATAGAAATGGAGAACATTTTTCTAATTATTATACAACTGTACCAGTAACTAATCCCTGTGTGTGTGAATCTCAATATCCATAATGAGTCCTGAACCAAGAATTGTTCTTAGAGTCTCCAAGAAAACAGATCAAAGGACAGAACTTTTGAACATATTTCTCTTGAACGCAACACACAGCAAGGCAGTGATCTTAAATACAGCTGCACGTTTGCTGAACTGAAAAACAGTTTGGACAAATCAGGTCTTCATGTTTCCAGACCACAGAAAGAGAGGAGGCTGATGTCAGAATAAGATCAGGCAGCAGAGAAGGCACCAGCACCAAAGACAGAGCAGCTAACTCAGGAGAGGGCACACAGTGCTTCCCAAGCCCGAGTCCGCCCTGACTCCACCCAGAAGTGCGGCTCCACAGCGTGTAGTCAGGTGCTCATTTTAAGCCATGGAAAGACACATGTGCTGGCCTCCCAGAACAGAGGGCCCCCCTCAAAAGCTGTACATGGTGATCAGACGCCGAGAGCAGCCAAAACCCTTGCCAAATGGCGGGGGTAACCAGAGCATCCAGAGACCGCTTGTTCCAATGTCGTCACAGGAAATCCCAGCCTGGAAGGGCAAAGAGGACGTCGGGCTGTTCCTTTCACTGTGCACCCAGTGGAGGAAAGAGCAGTGTCCCTGCCCCTTGTCCCCATCCCTGAGGGTGGGCAAATAGGAAGAGGAAGGAGCTCACCAAGATTTAAGGTTTACTTTTGCTGTGTGAAGGGAAGTTCTTGTCATGCGGGTGTCTCACTGAGACTAGAGAGTTGTCTTGCTGAGATTCTCACTAAAACCTGTGGAGTATTCTCAGGAGTAGCTTCCATCCCCACCATTAATTGCGTTCATGCAGGGAATCTAAGAGTCACAAGGTAGCTGTACTCTGGACTTTGATCAGACTTGTAAGGAACTTGGAAATGGTCATTCCTGTCTACATCAAGAAAAAAAATGAACAAACTAGAAATCAAAAGCCCCCTTAGATCCATCAGGGAGTGGATGCTACAGCCCAAACTATTGCTTGCATTTTTTCAAACTAAATTTACTCTTAATATTCACATTTACCTATATGTAACTATATACAATATTTGTGTTTTCCTATATAGAAATTTTAATGAAAAAATGTATAAAGAAACATGGACTACTAGTTCATGGTATTCATGTTGGTATTTAGGAGAAAGCATATTGACATCTGAAACTGAACCTGTAACACAGCCACAATAAGGTGGGCTGATGCCCAGAGGGGTGGATGCACAGATGGCTGGATAAAGATACACCCAGTTTGGTAAAATGTCAGTCTTTCAGGTGTTCCATGCTTTAGTGGTCTCATAGGAAGTTGGTGGCATTTAGCTAAACTCAAATGTCTCCCGTCAGTGATTTTTCTTCTGAAGAGTCCCCAAAATGCTTAGAATTCTACACATTTGGAAGAGTGTAGACATACTCCCAATTAGAGTTTTCCCCAGTGAATTCAGCACGGAGTTGGGAAATATAAGGACATACTGAGAAGTTTTATGGAGATTTTACATTTAAGGTGTTTCTTTTTAGGGAGAGAATCAATGAGAAAAACAAGTCCCATGTCCCTTCCTAGGGAAATGATGGAGAAATTATGGTATATCCAACAAACAATTCTACTCAGGCAAGAAGGGGAACAAATTACTAATACATAAAACAATACGGGTCTGTTTCTGGCCATGCTGACTTAAGTGGCCCAGAATAATAATAACCAGCAGCCGATCACAATGAGTCCCTTCTGTGACATGTGGCTGACTGGGACCAGTGGTGCAGAGGAGCATGGGAGGACAGGAGGGCGGAGGGAGCGGCTCAGATGGATGCACAAGGGGCAGAAGCACCTGTCTGGGGTGAAGGGTGAATTCCATCTTGAATGCGGTGATGGAGTCATTGCTTCCACAATGTTAAAAATGAATCATTCCAGGGCCGGCGCTGTTGCATAGTGTGTAAAGCCACTGCCTGCTACTCCCGTACCCCGATGGCCTCTGGTTGGAGAAGAGGCTGCTCCATTTCCAATCCACCTCCCTGCAAATGTGCCTGGGAAAGCAGGGGAAGATGGCCCAGATGCTTGAGGCCCTCCATGCAGGTGAGAGTCCTAGAAGAAACTCCTTGCTCCTGGCTTTGGCCTGGCCCAGCCCCGGCCATTGCTTGAGGAGTGAACCAGCAGGTGGAAGCGCTTTCTCTCTCTCTCTCTCTCTCTCTCTCTCTCTCTGCTTTTCAAATAAATAAATAAATCTTAAAAATTATAAATCATTCAGGGCCAGAGCTGTGGTGCAGTGGGTTAACGCCCTGGCCTGAAGTCCCAGCTGCTCCACTTCTGATCCGGTTCTCTGCTGTGGCCTGGGAAAGCAGTGGAAGATGGCCCAAATCCTTGGGCCCCTGCACCTGCATGGGAGACCCGGAGGAAGCTCCTGGGTCCTGGCTTTGGGTCCGTGCAGCTCTGGCTGTTGCAGACAATTGGAGAGTGAACCAGTGGATGGAGGATCTCTCTCTCTCTCTTTCTCTGCCTCTCCTCTCTCTCTGTGTAACTTTTTCAAATAAATAAATAAATCTTTAAAAAATAAATCATTCTATTCTTTAAAGAAATACTGCTTAACTTTACTGATCTTGATTTGTAGAAAAAAATCTGGTATATTAGCTGAGAGTTTTATTTTTCTGACAAAAACATGGACAATATTAAAAAATAATTGACAGCATTTCACCTCTGAATTTATGTCCATGTATAATTGATTAATAAATATATACAAGCTGACTTTGGGTGAGAACCCAAGATCATCTTTAAACATTCAGGAACTACCTGTTAAAAATTTTTGCAGGACATAATAAAAATAGTAACTTTATGAAAAATGAAGGAAAAATACATAAATGTGCTTAACATATCGGTAAGAATCTTATTTGGATACTTGTTTATAGAAACGGACTTTACAGAGAGAGGCAGCTGCCATAGCAATAATACTGGAGTCCTTTTTGCAGCAGAAATTAAGTGCAGATTCTTGTTTAGCCAACTTTCTAAAAAGATTAACGTTTTCTCTCACTGTTCAATATTTTTTAAACTAATTTAACAATAACCAAATTAACTTCAACAGAAAATGACTGAAGAAAACACACAGGTCAAATACACCAGCTGTGAGCTTCTTAGGCTAATTCTGACAAAGACAATCCCACTGTTTGAGTGCTTATCAGAGCCTGCTTGTCATTTCTTATGACGCAACGCATGTCCTCCTGAAAGCCACGTGTTGGAGCCGGTGTCGGGGCACAGCAGGTAAAGACACTGCCTGCAGCACCAGCATCAGCTATGGGCACCAGTTCCTGTCCTGGCTGCCCCACTTCCAATCAGCTCCCTGCATATGGCCTGAGAACGCAGGGGGAGATGGCCCAAGTGCCTGGGCCCCTGCACCCACAAGGGAGACCTGGGTGAAACTCCTGGCTCCAGGCTTCAGCCTGATCTGGTCCAGGCTGCTGTGGCCATCTAGGAGTGAACCAGTAGGGGGCAGATTTCTCTCTCTCTCTCTCTCTCAACCCTCTCCCTCTCTCTCTCCCTCTCTCTCTCCCCCTCTCTCTCTCCCTCTCTCTCAACAAAACCACTGTACTGTGCACAACCAGCAGCATCACAGGTCTTAGAGGGAAACAGTTCAGCAGCACAACACTAAAATCCCCATCAGTGCCACAGGAAACACACGCACTCCCCAAGGAACCTAACACATGGCAGCACTTGTTTTTTTAAAAATTTCTTTTGCTTTTCTTTCTTTCTTTTTGAGATGTAGGAAGCCCGGGGTGGGGGGTGCCAAGAGAGCGCCCATCTGCTGGTTCAGCCCCCAGATGCCTGTGACAGGAGCCAGGAACTCAGCCCAGGTCTCCCATCTAGATGGCAGAACCCAAGCACTTGAGCCATCGCTTGCTGCTGCCCGGGGTCTGCATGGGTGGGAAGGTGGAGACCAAGTCCGGGGCAGGGAATCAGCCCAGGCCCTTGCTGTGGGCGGTGGGCTTTCCACTGCTCTCTTAACCACCAGGCCAAATGCCCGCCCTGACAGCAGGCTGCTTTCATTGCTTATTTAACACTTACTCAACAGTTAAGTAATGCACGAACGCTAAAGCAAGTGCGGCACTTGAACCTGGAAGCCCTGAGCCAGCTGTGGGCGCAGTGTCAGCGAGGTGCAGCTGTGAGACGCGGTGGGGAGCAGGCGGGGGTTCCTGGGGCAGAGGGGTCACACGCCATGGGCATTCAAATCGGCAGGAGCTCCTGAGCTCCCTCTCTCAGCTGACGACAATCTCAGGTCCCCACTGGCTGCCGTCCACAGACCTGAGCCCTTTGCTTCCTAAGCCTCCTCTTAGGGAAGTGTCCAATGTGGCAGGCGACTTCCCCGGACCAAGAAGAGTGAGGAAGGTCACCCAAGTGGAAGCCACGGTCAACTAGAGGGTGCCCATTGCCACCGGATACTCCCAACTCCGGAGTGTGAATACACCAACCCCAAGCAGTCCTGGGTTTCAAGGTGCTTTCAGGGGCACTAACTGATTGGCATAATGGACCTTGCAAGCAGCAGACAGACTCTCTTCAGAGGCAAGCCAGAACGCTCAGGCAAAGAGAAACGTGCTAGCAACAGGAAGCCAGGCCGAGTGCCCGGAGCTGGCTAAGGGTGAAGGGTTTGGAGTCAACAGCCTTGGTCAATGCATTTGGAGGCCCTTCCTGAAGCTGCCACGAGGAACACCTTACGTTCTGCACGTCTCCCCCACTCCAAGTAATCAACCCCCAGAATGCAATTCCTTAGAGGGGTTTGCTCAACTCTGTGAAAGGATCTTTCAATCAGACTGGCCTACATGTTTTATTAACAGTCTGGTGGAGATGAGAACCCTTGTGCATTCCACCCAGTGACTCGGTTCTTCTGGGACCCTAGGTGGACCCCAGCTCTCACAGAGGGGCCTACACAATGTAATGGAGATGTCAGGGGTGCTGATGGGGGCCTGTTGAAACATCCCCTTCTCCACCTCAAGTTCTACACACACCCCACGGTACCCACACCTTCTCAGCTTCCAACAGCAGCCTGCATGTGGCCATTCCTGTAACCATGCAAAGTAACTGGGGCTGGCATTTTGCAGAACTAGGCTAAGATGAGCAAGGTACTAGTTTTTAGCTCAGACTTTAAGGGGGCGCCAAAGTACTCTCCCATCAAGATGAATAGTGCCTTAACACAATTTTTAAAAAAAGCTTTATTTGAAAGGCAGGGTGGCAGGGGTAGGGTGGGGGGAGAACCAGAGAAAGAGATCATCTATCCACTAGTTCACACCCCAAATGGCTACAAAGTTCTAAACTGGGCCTGGCTTAAATCAGGAGCCTGGAGCTCCCCTGGGGTCTCCCACATGGGTGGCAGGGGCCCAAGTACTTGAACCATCTTCTGCTGCTCTCTCAGGCACATCTGCAGGGAGCCGAAGGTGGAAGCGGAGAAGATGGGACTCCAGCCGATGATCAGATATGAGATGCCCGCATCACAGGCAGTGGCTTAACTCACAGCACAACGGCCCCTCTTAACCCAATTAAAAAAAAATAGGGAACTACAGCCAGTGCTGGCCACCCGGTTTTGTACATCCCCGCCCGTAGCAGGCCAGGGGTCAGGCCCACTGGCTTTTTCTCAGGTCAGGCGCGCCTGCGAGCTGAGGGGAGCAGCGCGCTCGGGGCTGCAGCCAGTACCTGCGCATGCGCACGGAAATCGGCCCCACCCCCCGGGTCTCCGGCTCCTGCGGCGCCTCCCGATTTATGTAGCCTCGCCTGGCTTGGCCCCCTGGGACCTAGAACTCCTCATCTGAAGCGGGGTCGCCGCTGGCCACTTCCCCCCTGCTTCTAGTTAGGGACCGGAGCGCAGCGGTTCCTGGCGGCCTTGCGTGGCCCCGTGTCAGGAGGGGCAGGGGACAGGTCTGGGGAAGTAGGAAGCAAGCGGGGCGGCCGGGAACGGAACGGCAGTCCTCGTGGCCGAAGCGAGAGTGAACGAGACATTTTCGCTTTGCTCCTCCTAGGACCGCGAGGACTCCCTCACAGGCGGCCTTAGGACGGTTCAGCCCCCGGCTCCCAGCACCCCTTGCGGGGACTACATTTCCCAGCAGGCTTCGCTCGGACTCGGCGGCTAAGCCACGCCCTCATCTGCATCCCGGCCCCGCCTCTGCGGCGTTCACCCTGGACCCGCCTCTGGTCGGGCTGGGGCCTCTCTGGCGCTGGACTCTGGCCCTCTCTGGAGAGTGGGGGTGAACACCGAGGCCCGAGCACCCCCAAGCCCCCACGGTTTGGGGCAACGCACCCTGCACCTCGACTGACTCAGTGTTACCGGGCTGGGAAGGAGCGGGACAAGCACCCTGACTGCCCTCTTCAGCTGTTCCTGGAGCGCGCGTCCCACCGCAAGCTGACTCCCTCCCCAAACTGCCGCTTCCGGCAGCCCTGGCCCCGCCACGGCGGCTCGGCCCGCCTAAGTCCCGGCCTCCGCCTGTTCCCGGATCCAGCCCTTTGCCACCCCGTGCGCTGGGGGCGGGAGCTCCCACTTTCCCTGTGGCCAGCTTGCTCTCAGATCGCTGTGACTTAAGCCTGTACGGGCTAGCCCCCCGCCCAGACGCTCCCTGAGGCTTGCACAGTTGGATGAGGTTAAAATGTAGCCTGTGACCTTTAGTCCAGCTCCCGCGCGCATCCAATGCCTCAGTTCAGGGCCTTGACCTTTATTTATTAATAGCCTGGAGCCACTCCCCAGAAGGGTCACACTGTAGTGAAGACAGGATAAGCGGTAGAGGTCACAGAGAATTAACTTAGATAGCCCTTACCCCAACCAAAAGGGTCTCGGTGTTCCCTGCCTGTTTCTAGTGCATCTTGTGCAGCCTGGGCCAAAGGCAGATACAAAGAAGGTTTTGTTAGAGCAGGTGGATTATGGAGCAAAGAGGATTTTAAAAAAATATTTATTTATTTGGAAGTCAGAGTTACACAGAGAGAAGGAGAGGCAGAGAGAGAGAGGTCTTCCATCTGCTGGTTTACTCCCCAATTGGCTGCAACAGCCAGAGCTGTGCTGATCCGGAGCTAGGAGCCAGGAGCTTCTTCCGGGTCTCCCACGCGGGTGCAGGGGCCCAGGGACTTGGTCCATCTTCTACTGCTTTCCCAGGCCATAGCAGAGAGCTGGATAGGAAGTGAAGCGGCTGGGACTTGCACCGGTGCCCATATGGGATGCCAGTGCTACAGGTGGCGGCTTTTATCCGCTACGCCACAGCACTGGCCCCACAAAGAGGATTTCTTGTACAAAATTGGCTAAATGAGGGGTTTGTAGCAGAGTAGCTAGGAGGAGCCAAACCTGAATCCTGGGTCGGCCACACACATGGTTGACCTCTGGCCAATCACTTAACCTTTCTGTGCCCCAGAGATAGAGTAATGGTGGCCACCTATCTTAAAGGTGTTGTGATGTTTAATCAGTATAAGGGGACTTCAAAAAGTTCATGGAAATATGGAATGAAAAGATAAGTTTATTTCAGTGCAGTTTTGAAATCCATGCATACAAGGAGTCATCAGTTAGTGGAAAATACATATTACAAAAAATTGCATGAATTTCAATTTTTTTGGCCTCAAACGCTTTTTTTAAAAGATTTATTTATAGGGCTGGTACTGTGGTATAGTGGGTAAAGCTGCTGCCTGCGGTGCCAGCATCCCATATGGGCACCAGTTTGAGCCCCGGCCATTCTACTTCCGATCCAGCTCTCTGCTATGGCAGTAAGAGATGGCCCAAGTGCTTGGGCCCCTGCACCTGCGTGGGAGACCCGGAAGAAGCTCCTGACTCCTGGCTTTGGATTGGCCCAGCTCTGGTTGTTGCGGCCATCTGGGGAGTGAACCAGCAAATGAAAGACACCTCTCTCTGCCCCCCCCCACCTCTCAAATAAATAAATAAATCCAGGGAGCTGGATTGGAAGTGGAGCAGCCAGGGCTTGAACTGGCACCCATATGATATGCCGGCACTGTGGGCAGATGGCCAACCCACTATGCCACAGCGGCAGCCCCTGCCTCAAACTTTTTGTGGAAACTTAGACCCGTACCTGGCATGTAGTCAGTATAAGTGCTAGCTAATTAACCAGTTTATTTATAATTTAATAAAAGGTTTTCAGAATAATTGGCCAGTCAGCACCAATGCTTTATCCACCCTCGGTATCTGAGTAAAGGCTTAGCATGTCTGTACTGATAGTGTTATTGAAGTGTAAGTTACACATAAAATGCACCCGTTAGAAGTGCACAGTTTGATGATCCTTGATGAATGTCAATACTGGTGTGACCACCTTCACCCTCATGCTGTAGAATCTTTTTTTTTTTTTTTTTTTTTGACAGGCAGAGTGGATAGTGAGAGAGAGAGAGACAGAGAGAAAGGTCTTCCTTTGCCGTTGGTTCACCCTCCAATGGCCACCGCGGCCAGCGCGCTGCAGCCGGCGCACCACGCTGATCCGATGGCAGGAGCCAGGTACTTCTCCTGGTCTCCCATGGGGTGCAGGGCCCAAGCACTTGGGCCATCCTCCACTGCACTCCCTGGCCACAGCAGAGAGCTGGCCTGGAAGAGGGGCAACCGGGACAGGATCCGGCGCCCCGACCGGGACTAGAACCCGGTGTGCCGGCGCCGCAAGGCGGAGGATTAGCCTAGTGAGCCGCGGCGCCAGCCGCTGTAGAATCTTTCCATCACCCCTTAAAGTTCTGCCATGCCTCTTTGTTTACTTGATTTTTGCAGTTTAACAGGTGCCTCCTACTCATCGAACTTGCATTTCCCTGGTGAATGATGATAGCACATAACTTTTATTTTTCTATAACTTTTTGTTTCAAAGGCAGAAAGAGAGACAGGCAGAGAGAGCTTCCATCCACCGACCAACTCACCAGATGTCCACACAACAGCTGGGGCTGGGCCAGGGCAAAACCAGGAATCAGGAACTAAACACAGGTCTCCCACATGGATGACGGTACTTGAACTATCTTCTGGTACCTCCCAGGGTGTGTGTTAGAGTTGGGACTTGAACCCAGGGACTTCAGTGGATGGGATGCAGGCATCCAAAGAGGCAGCTTAAGCACTGTGCCAAATGCCTGCCCCACTGGGTCACTTTCAAGTGGTAACTCACTTCTAGGGAAAGAATGAAAGGGGTGGGTCCAAAGAAGGCCCACCTGGAGCGGGCTTTATGCCACAACAGGTTAAATCACTGCTGGGGAAGCCTGCATCACACATCAGAGTGCACAGTCATGTCCCAGCTAGCGTCCTGCTACTGCATCCAGAGGCGACCGGCCATGGCTCAAGAGCATGAAGCTCTCTGGTGTTGGCTGTTGGCAGGGTTCAGACACTGCCTGAGATGCCTACAGCACATCTCAGAAAGCCTGGATGAAGTCCCAGCTCTGCTCCTGACTCCAGCTCCCTGCTGATGGGCAGCCTAGGAGCCAGCAGGTTGGGGCTCAAGTACTTGCTCCCCTGCATCCACATGGAAAACCTGGATTGGGTTTCTGGTTTCAGCCTGGCCCAGACCTAAATGCTGTTAGCATTTGGGGAATGAAGCAGTGCATTGAATAGCTCTTTGTCTTAAGTAAATCAATGAAAAATGAATGACTTTAAAAAGATTTGTTTATTTATTTGAAAAAGTTACACAGAGAGAGGAAAGGCAGAGGTCTTCTATCTGCTGGTTCACTCCCCAATTGGCTGCAACAGCTGTAGCTGCACTGATCCGAAGCTAGGAGCCAGGAGCTTCTTCCGGGTCTCCCATGCAGGTGCAGGGGCCCAAGGACTTGGTCCATCTTCTACTGCTTTCCCAGGCCATAGCAGAGAGCTGGATTGGAAGTGGATCATTCTGGACTCGAACCGGCGCCCACATGGGATACTGGCACTGCAGGCTGTGGTTTTACTGCTACGCCACAGCGCTGCCCCCCCCCCTTAAAAGATTCCTACAAGGGGAACACTCTGACATGTTTCAGCTTAGGGCCCTGCCCAAACTGTACATCATTCTTTGCTCAAATAAACCGCTGAATTTAATTTCTTTCTTTTCTTTTCTTTTTCTTTTCTTTTTTTCTTTCTTTCCTTTTTTTTTTTTTTTTTTTTTTGGACAGGCAGAGTGGACAGTGAAAGAGATGGAGAGAAAGGTCTTCCTTTGCCATTGGTTCACCCTCCAATGGCCGCCACGGCCGGCGCACTGCTGCTGGTGCACCACGCTGATCCGAAAGCAGGAGCCAGGTGCTTCTCCTGGTCTCCCATGGGGTTCAGGGCCCAAGTACTTGGGCCATTCTCCACTGCACTCCCTGGCCGCAGCAGAGAGCTGGCCTGGAAGAGGAGCAACCGGGACAGAATCTGGCACCCCGACTGGGACTAGAACCTGGTGTGCCGGCGCCGCAAGGTGGAGGATTAGCCTATTGAGCCACGTCGCCAGCCTGAATTTAATGTCTTTATTTTTTCTGTTAAGAGAAGTTGGGAAGATGACACAAAGCAATGGATGTTCACTAGAACAGGCTCCCAAGCCTCTCCCAAGGACTGAGGGAGACAAGAGCCCCTCTTCTGAGGCTCCCACCCTACTGCCATCAGCCCACAGGTGGGCTCCACCCTTGGCTCTGCCGTATCTACAGCTCCCTCTGCCATTCAGCCTGGCTAGTGCAGATCCTATAGCATTACACGGTTGCCCTTGAGAGATAATTCCGACTTTGAGTATTCTGTCCTAGGGCACCATGAACAAATTTTGACGTAATAGATTGCATGCTGTGATTGAACTTTTTTTAAGGTTCATTTGTTTTATTTGAAAGACAAGACAGAGAGAGAGAGAGAGAGAGAGAGAGAGAGAGAGAGATCTTCCATCCATTGGTTCACTCCCCCCAATGGCTGCAGTATCCAGGGCTGGGCAAGGCCAAAGCCAGGAGCCAAGACCATTTCAGCCTCCCAAGTGAGTGGCAGGAGCAAAAGGAGCGGAGCCATCATCTGGTTCCCAGGCACGTTGGAAAGGAGCTGGACTGGAGGCAGAGTAGCCGGGATTTGCATAGGCACTCAGATACGGGATGCCAGCATTTCGAGTGGTGCGGCTTAACCCACCATGCCACAATGCCCACCCCTAATCTTCGCAAGGTATGGCCAGGGTACAGAGCGTCCCAGAAGAAGCCTAGAGAAATACACTGAGCTGTGGACCACACCCTCACCGCCCACAGCAGAGGTGTGTGTGGCACAGGGCTGGGATGCTGCGGACTGAGTGTGCTCCTCCCTCATCTACAACCAAGAAGAGCTGAACCTCTAGAGGCCAGCAACTGCGGCAGGCACCCAGTTACCCACTCGTGTTAGGAAGAACGTAGGACACAAAGGGGGTAGCAAGGATTGCAGAGACAACTCTGCTCGCCTACATTCAAAGGCATTGGAGAAAAAACCCAGATACTCGTGCAGAGCCAAAGTCTCTGGGCACTGCGGCCAAGCACCGCACGAGGGCGCAAGCGACCATGCACAACACGAGGGCGCCAGGTGCAAAGGGTGGGAGCAGCCTTGGAGGCATTCGTTGAATTCTCAAGGTGGGAGCTCCCATGATGAGAACGTGGGATAGGAAGCCCCCAGAACGCTGTTAGACAGTGTCCATCAAGACGTGGTGTCAGAGGAAGAGGCTATATAGTGGCGGAAAATGGAGGGCGGAACTTTCTCAAGCTAAAATTCCCCTCCTGGTTTCATATCTCCAGAGCCATTTTCTTACTTGAGCAGGCGGGGATCCGAGGGGCCTGTGTGGAGGGAGACGCCAGGTCACTTTACCCGGACTAAGGCCCCATGTCTGCAGCCATGCCAGAGGCCAAGGTGGGAAAAGCAACAGTAGGCAAAGCTCAGTTTCATCTCAGGGCTCAGGGGTACTTTAGCAACATTTGACAGCTCGACAAGGTCCCTAAAATAAAACAGCAGCAGCCTCTTGGGAGCTACTGTTCAGCTGAGAATCCGAGGAGGAGCAGGTGCACAGCCCCTTCAGGAAATGCACCTTCCTCACTGTTCCTCCGTTGGGTTCCTCGGCCTTTGCTCACAGCTGAGGCATCCTGCTGGACGGCTGCTCTGAGACGCCATTTCTGCAGGGGCACAATGCAGCAATGCTCACCCATTTATCAAATACGGGTTTCAGGACAGCCACTCTGTGCCGGGTGCTGAGGATGAAACGGTGAGCGCGCCCAACCCTGTGGCTTTCCCGAGAGCTGCTGGGGTCTAGGGTTGCTGTGGTCCTGCCCAGGCTTTCTCTCTCCTCCAGGCAGTCCGAGTTTCAGACTTCAAGAACTTCATTTGCAGTAGGCACGGTCAGGTTCGTGGCTACCCCGGATCTTTTCAATGTTCTTCCTGTGTTTGGGGATTTTCTCTGCAATGCAGCTCCCACTCCACGCAGCTGAAGGCAGAACTCACCTTCCCAGCCTTTCACAGAGCAAGGGCACAGCAGTGACGCAGGCACAGCTGATGGGTGCACCTGTGTGGCCTGCTGACTCAGCGGAGAGAGACCCGAGGGCACAGGCTTGGTGCAGCGCTCCTTTGGGTGCAAAAGGGAGTGTGGTGTGAGCGTGTGGCTCTCCAGGCAGCGCTGACGAAGGTTCTGGCAGCCGGGGTGCAGCAGTGGGGGCCCTGGTGGGCTCTTGGGGCAGCTGGCCCACACGGAGGCTTCTGGATGTGCGGTTTGCAGTGGCCATAGCAGAGACACTGTGGGCTACCCGTGGTTCTCACATACTGACCTTATACCATGCTGAGAGTGAGCCCTGCTCCTTGCAAAGAACTGTGACTTGACCGGTGCACTTCCAGGTCAAAGGGCATGAAGGGCAGGTGTGGGGTCAGCAGGGCAGACGCAGCTTGGGATGCCTGCATCCTGCAGAGCAGGGCCTGGGTCTGATCCCAGCTCCACCTCCAAAACCAGCTTCCTGCAGGTGCATCCTGGGGCAGCAGAAGGCAGCCCATGTAGTGGAGACAGGGGTTGAGTTCTGAGCTCATGGCTTCCGTCCAATGCCCTCTCTGTTTTAGGAATTTGGGAAATGAACCAGGGTATGCAGATCTCTCTCCCTCTCTCCCCCCCCCACCCTTCTCCTCTGTCTCCCTCTGCCTTTCTAAGTAAAATTGAATAAATCCAGCTCTCTGCTAATGTACCTGAGAAAGTAGCAGAAGATGGCCCAAGTGCTTGGGCCCTGCACCCCTGTGGGAGACCTGGATGAAGCTCCTGGCTCCTGGCTTTGGTATACCCAGCCCTGCCCGTGGCAAACATCTGGGGAGTGAATCAGCAGATGGAAGAAATCTGTCTTTGTCTCTGCCTCTGCCTCTCCCTTTCTGTAACTTTCCCTTTCAAATGAATGAATAAATCTTTTTAAAAAAAAAAATGAACAAGCAGAAGACACAACGAATGCCACAAATATTTATTAAAAGCATACCCTGTGTCAGCCAATTAGCCTAGGTACAGGCTACAGTAACACTGGCATTTCAGACTCCAGATGCCTGCCTGCTTGCTAAGATAAAAGGCAGCTGAGGGCAGCTGTCCGCAGAGCCCTCCTGCCAGTCAGGGCCCATTTTAAAGATAGAATCGCCCTAAAAATAGGCCCGCACGTCCCAGGCTGGACAGGTGATTGGCCAGAGAGAGGGGAGGAGAGAGCGGCCTGGGGGAAGGAGCCTGCAGCACAGAGTCCTGCCCAAAGTCCTCAACGCCATGGCCCTGCCGCTGAGGGCCTTGAGCCGGGGCTTGGCCACCGCAGCCAAGGGCGACCACGGAGGCGCCGGAGGTGAGTAGGGTGCGGCCTACCCCTGCCCACCTGGTCCACCAGGGGTCCCGGAGACCGCCCTCCCCCAGCCACCAGGCCTCCTCAGCCCAGACTCACATGCCTTCCCCTGGCCGCCCGCAGCCAACACCTGGCGCCTCCTGACCTTCGTGCTGGCGCTGCCCAGCGTGGCCCTGTGCACCCTCAACTGCTGGCTCCACGCAGGTCACCGCGAGCGCCCCGAGTTCATCCCCTACCACCACCTGCGCATCCGCACCAAGGTAGGCGGCCGAGGCCCTGCCGTGGGGCGGGACGTGGGGCAGGACGGGGTGCGGGACCCCAGGCGGGCGTTGCTGACCTGTGCTCCCCTCCCTCTCTCCGCAGCCCTACTCCTGGGGGGACGGCAACCACACGCTTTTCCACAACCCGCACTTCAACGCCCTGCCCACGGGCTACGAGGACCCCTGAACCCGGGCGGCCCAGGCCAATAAAGGTGTAGAAGCCCCGAGTCCGGCTTGCGGGACGGCGGGATGGGCGGGACCGCGCGCAGGTGCAGTGCCCTTGGCGCGCCATGTGCTTCCTCCCCCTTGTCCCCGTCGCTGACTCGGGGGTGTCCGAGGCCGTGGCCTTCATGAGCAAGTGGGAGACCTCGCGCCTCTGCCTCCGGTGGTTAACTGGGGCTCTAGGCAGCAGAGGGCTTTCCCTTACACGGAATTGTCACAGGAACGGGGAGAGGGGACAAGATAGACTCGCTGAGGTGCCAGCAGATTCAATGGCTGGTCTCGGCTCAGGCAGCTGGGACTCGATGTCCCGAGTGAACCCAGGGCTGCAGACCTTGCATCCCCACTGTCCCTTGATGCCCACAGCCCAGAGTAACAGCCTCTGAACTCCGGCCATCTGGAGGAAACCCCATCTCAATCGTGGGCTCTGAGCCAATGCGTGCGGCCTCGGGTCCTAAATCTTTACACGGAATATTCTAGTCATGCTCTTTCGGGGTAGTCTGGGAAATCAGCTCCTTCCTGGAAGCCTGGACTTCCTGGCTTTTGGAGACCTAATTCAGGGCGGCACTGGTGCATATGAGCTACATGTCTCATTCACCTCCTAGGACAGCCTGCCCACTGACCGGACAGAAGCCGCTACTGAGACCCAGGACACACACGCACATACATGCACACTCACACACACAGTCACACAGGTGCACACATGTGCCAGTACACACATGAGCACACACATGTACACTAGCACACACATACACAGGTACACACAGGTGTATAGGCATGCATGCACACGCATGTATACTCACACGTGTTCATTAGCACATACATATGCAGGTGCACATGTTCATGCACACACATGTACATTCACAGATGACACTAGCACACACACATACTCACACACATGTGCACAGACACATCCTTGTCCCACACCCCTTGTATTCCTCATGGAACATCAGGCAAAGACGACCTCCGGCCCAGGCACCAGAGAAAAGTGAGAGAACTTTTTCTGTACACATAAGTAGGTTCTCTCAACTCTACCTCTGGTAGCATGCCAATGCCTGCATTAGGGCATTTTCCATACAAGGCAAATGCATCACCGACATCCTCATTCCATGTGGCCATTCTTCTACACGTGCACACCCTGCCTCCTGCGTCAGCAGTGCTGTCACTGGAGCAGCCTGGCAGAGGTGCAGAAGTAGAAGAACCTTTCCACCGTTGGGATGGGGCTCAGCACCCAGGGGATGCTCAGACCAGTCGACCCTTGCAGAGGTTGCACCCACGGAGACAGCTTTCCAGTGGGAGGCAGGACCAGCCCCGGGAGGAGACGGGCAGGAGAGGGGATCACTGGGACAAAGGCAAATCTGAAGCCCCGCAGCTGGCATCCTCCCCGGGGAAGGTGGCCGCGTCTCGCGGCTTCTCGCCCAGCATCTCCTTGTACCGGCGCTTGAAGAAGCCAAGCTTGGAGGGGAAAGAAACCGCAGAATCAGGGTGAGAGGGCAGGGGCAAAGGTGGGGGCAGGAAGGAGCTGAGTGGGGAGAAGGGAGGGGGGCTGCGCGGGATTGAGATTCTGGGCCAGACCACGAATGTGCCCCGCGGCTGCGACGCTGTGTCTGGGGGAAAGCAGGCGCCGGGCGCATGGCTGTCTCACTTCAGCCGCTCTGCACTGTGGATGCTGTGAGCATTTAGAAGGGACACACTGACACTGCAGGTCAAGCGACTCCTCTGACCTTAAACAGCCATCGGGAACAGAGCCAACAATGAGCCAGGCTGCGGGCCGGTGCTCTGAGCAATCCCTCTGCCGCCTGTCTGGAGAAGGCTGGTGGATGCAGGTGGTGTGGAGAGAGGGCCACGCGCTCACCTTGTACAGCCTGGCTGAGATGAGAGCCAGCAGCAGCAGGCCGCCCACGCAGCTGCCCACCACCGGGGGACGGGGTCGTGCTCCTCATACTCCTCCAGCACCGTCTCCACCTGCAGGGGCATCAGGCCTTCTGTCCCCACCTCCCAGCTCCTGCCTCCTCTCTCTCCTGCCCCTGCTCCAAGGGCTGCCAGGCAGAGACCCCTGAGCTCAGGGACAACCGTCCTGCCCAGAGACCTTCACCCCTCCTCCTCCTCCCTGCACCCTGGCAACCCCCACCCAGCATTAGCTATGCAGCACCAGGAGCCCTGGGGACCTGGCCCAGCCTCCCTCGCAGACCCTACCTGGGCTCTCATGAAGGGCTCCTCACCCGGAACTTGGGAGTACACGGCCCTGTTGAAGGTGATCTCGGCCACGCTCACCACCGACACCTTCTTTTGCGGCATCTGCAAGGGCGAGAGGAGCCGGGCGGTTGGCTCTGGGGGTGCTCCGAGTTCCAGAACTGTCCAGGCTGGAGCATGGCGCAGCCACAGCAGGTGCCGCCCGCGGGTGGGGGACGGGCGCTGCCGCTGGGGCCTCCGAACCTGGCTGACCAGGCGAAGCTGAGGTTGCCCTTCAGGGTGAAGTGGAGCTCCTCCTTGGCGCCGAAGGAGGGGATGTGGCAGCGGAACCTCAGGCAGTGCGCAACGCCGCAGTCCTAGGGACCAGAGGAGCGCGAGGCTGCGGGGGCTTCACTTAGGGAGGGGCCGAGGCAGAGAACCGAGGCTGTGTGGGCGGGGCAGCGCTGAGCAAGCCCAGGACGCGGTCCTGCCCTCAGCCCAGCGCTGCACCTCTGCCCCTCAGCGCGGCCACGCCCGCACTGACTGGGGGCTCAGGGCCTTTCTCACCAGCACGGGACTCCCCGGGACCCGGCTCAGGTCAGAGGTCCTCGGAGGTTCCCTCTCCCGCGCACAGGGCAGGCTCTGGAGAGAGACGTGAATCCTCAGCCACCCAAGCGTGGACGGTGCCCCTGCCAGGGTGTGCGGGCTGTGGGACCGGGCCCTGGCCAGCGAGGCGTGGTGGGCACCTGGCCTGGGGCCTCCACCGCCACGTCCCACACAGCCGCTCCGTTCAGCTGCACGGGGGCCCAGAAGTCCACGCTGACGGCCACATCTCGCAGACTCAGGTTGTTCACCTGCGGGAAACCGAGGCAGGACGTGACGGTGGTCCCTGGCGCGGCCCACTCCCACCTCTTCGCTAGCGGGGCCCTCAGCTCCTCTCCATCTTCCCCCACCAACTTCCTGCTCTGTCTGCCCCGTGGATGCGTGGACGTGGGGGCTCCCCGGGCGCTCACCCGATAGCGGTGCTCGGCCTCTTTGCTGCTCTTCTCAGCGGAAGTGGAAAAGTTGAAGAACCTGGTGGAGCCTTCGTGCCTGGACAGAGAGGCCACCTGGTGACGGCCTGCTCGAGGCTGTGCTGGGCTGTGCCGGGTCAGGCGTAGGGACTCGGAGGGGCCCAGCCGAGAACCCAGGGGCAGAACGGGGTCTCCACCACCTCCATGCCTTTTGCCTCTGTCACTGGGACTATGCACTGGTCCTCTGCCAGCCCTGGGTCCTCCATGACGTCGCCCAAGCTCTTGTTCTGCCTGAGTGTCCTTACTCCCACTCTGCAAATTTCCACCTAATGTCCCACCCGAACCTTCACCCCACTCAGCATCACAACATCTCCCGGTGGGAAAAGGCGTTCACGTTGCATCTGGGGCAGGTGCATGTGAGCCTGGGGCTAAGCTTGGGGAGGCTGCAAGGGGCCTGCAGGGACAACAGCTGGGCCACCTGGGAGACGTGGCAGTGGGAGCCTCCATGGCGGAGTGCAGGAAAGACAGGTGTCTAAGTAAGCATGAGGCACTACGGCACATGGGCACCAGGCTGCAGGAGGATTTCCCTCTTCTCTCCCTCCCTCCCTCCATCCAACCCACTCATCCATCACTCTGTCAGTCCACTCATCATCCCTCCCTCTCTGTTGGTCCTCCCACCCACCCATCCATCCATCTATCCATCCAAACTACCCATCCATCACTCTTGTCAGCCCACTCATCATCCCTCCCTCTCTTCATTTTCCACCCACTCATCCACCCATCCATCCACTCACCCACCCATCCATCCACTCATCCACCCATCCATCACCCTGTCGGTCCACTCGTCCATCCACCCATGGCCTCTATCAGTGTTTTGTGTGTGCTGGCCCTCTAGTCAGCAGCTAAGCCACAACCCCTGCCCTCTTGGAGCTGAACTTCTCAAGTCTCAGCAGAATCAAGGGGCCCACCAGAGGAGCCTTCCTCTGCACAGCCCCCAGCACCCAGAAGCCCTGCAGGCCCAGCAGTCTTCTCCCAGCCTTCCTGGCGACTCAGAACACACGGGCACTGGGGTAGGACCACCTGGCTCCACGTCTCAGGCCTGAGTAACCTGAGGCAAGCTACTGAACCTTGCTGGAGCCCTGCCTGCATTTCTCCCTCTTTAAAAGAGATGCTGATGGGAGGATTACGCCTTGTGATGAAGCCTCACGCATGTGGGGCCAGTGTTGTGTCTCAGTGAAGCCATGGCTTGTGCCAGTGTCCTGTAGCAGAGCACAGGTTCAAGTCCTGGCTGCTCTGCTTCTGCTCCAGCTACCATGCCCACCCCAGAAGTATTTCTTAATCAGGACAAAGACACTAAATACAAATAAAAGATTAATAAAATAATCTGCAATCAAATTAAAACATCTTGCTTATTAAGAGACACTATAAAGAGACTGACATGACAAACAGCCAGTTTGGAAAAATATTTAGACACATGTAACTAGTAAAGGATTAGTAACCTTGGGGCTGGTGGAGTGGCACAGCCTGCAGTGCTGGCATCCCAATGGGCGCTGGTTTGAGTCCTGGCTGCTCCACTTCCAATCCAGCTCTCTGCTGTGGCCTGGGAAAGCAGTAGAAAATAGCGTAAGTCCATGGACCCTTGCAGCCACGTGGAAGACCCAAAGAAGCTCCTGGCTCCTGCCTTCAGATCAGCTCAACTCTGGCCATTGTGGTCATTTGGGGAGTGATCCAGCAGATAGAAGACCTTTTACTCTCCCTGGCTCTATCTCTGTCTGTAACTCTATCTTTCAAATAAATAAGGATAAATCTTTCAAAAAAAAAAAAAAAAAAAAAAAAAGGATCGATAACCCAGAATACGTAAAGAACTCTCGAAAAATACAGACCTTCTACTGAACAATGAAAAAACAAATGTGGAAAATCACTTCTCAAATGGAAATATCTAAATGACCCAGGAAAACAGGAAAAACAGGAAAAAGTTGCTTAATGTCATTAGAAAAATCCAAATTAAAATTGCAAGGAATGATGGATGATTGGAGCAGTGGTTAAGATGCCACGTGAGACATCCATATACCATACCAGAGTACCCGGGTTAAAGTCTCAGCTCTGTTTCAGATTCCAGCTTCCGGCGGCTGTGCACACTGAGATGCAGTAGATTGTGAGCCAAATAGTTGGGTTCCTGCCACCCACAATGGAGACCAGGATTGACTTCGCAGCCCCTGGCTGTTGTGAGCATTTGGCAAGTGGACCAGCAGGGGGCGATCTCTCTCTCTCTTTCAAATAATTAAAATAAATAATTTTTAAAATTTTACATATCTTTTTTTAAGATTTTTTTGACAGGCAGAGTGGACAGTGAGAGAGAGAGAGAGAGAGAGAGAGAGAAAGGTCTTCTTCTACCGTTGGTTCACCCTCCAATGGCTGCCGCGGCTGGTGCACTGCAGCCGGCGCACCACTCTGATCTGAAGCCAGGAGCCAGGTGCTTCTCCTGGTATCCCATGCGGGTGCAGGGCCCAAGCACTTGGGCCATCCTCCACTGCACTCCCTGGCCACAGCAGAGAGCTGGCCTGGAAGAGGGGCAACCGGGACAGAATCCGGCACCCAGACCGGGACTAGAACTCGGTGTGCTGGCGCCGCAGGCGGAGGATTAGCCTATTGAGCCACGGGCGCTGGCCTTTTTTAAGATTTTTTTATTTAAAAGTCACAGTTACAGAGAGACAGAGAGAGACAGAGAAAGAGAAAGTCTTGCATCCACTGGTTCACTCCAAAATGGCTACAATGTCTGGACCTGGGCCAATCCAAAGCCAAGAGCTACGAGCTTCTTCCAGGTCTCCCATGTGGATGCAGGGGTACAAGGACGTTGGTCATCTTATGATGCTTTTCCAGGCCATTAGCAGGGAGCTGGATTGGAAGTAGAGCAGCCGGGACACAAATGGGCACTCATATGGGATGTTGCATCCCAGTTGGTGGCTTTCCTTGCTATGCCACAATGGTAACCCCTAAATTATCTTTTTTTTTTTTTTTGACAGGCAGAGTTAGACAGTGAGAGAGAGAGACAGACAGACAGAAAGGTCTTCCTTCCGTTGGTTCACCCCCCAAATGGCCACTATAGTCAGCGCTGCGGCAGGTGCGCTGCTTTGATTTGAAGTCAAGAGCCAGGTACTTCCTCCAGGTCTCCCATGCTGGTGCAGGGCCCAAGCACTTGGGCCATCCTCCACTGCCTTCCCAGGCCACAGCAGAGAGCTGGCCTGGGAGAGGAGCAACTGGGACAGAACCGGCGCCCCAGCCGGGACTAGAACCCGGAGTGCCGGCACTGCAGGTGGAGGATGAGCCTAGTGAGCCGTGGTGCCAACCTAAATTATCTATTTTTAAAAACCCAGGAATGGACTCTGAAGGTTAAAATGTGTGACAAAATCTCTACCTCTGGCATAAATTATTTTGGTATAGATGTGGCAATTATTTAAAGCATGTATAATTTCGATCAGTTGTCAGCATTGTGGCACAGAGGGTTAAGCCACCACTTGTGATGTAGGCATCCCATGCGAATGCTAGGTCAAGACCCGGATACTCTACTTCTGATCCAGCTCCCTGCTAATGCACCTGGGAGAGACAGCAGGTTATGGACCAAGTGCTTGGGTCCCTGTTACCTGTATGGGGGACCTGGATGGAGTTCCAGACTCCTGGCTTCAGTCTGGCCATTGCAGCCATGTGGGGAGTGAAAAAGCAGATGGAAGATCTCTCACATTCTCCATTTTTCTCTCCCTTTCAAATAAATAAATAAATCTTTTAAAAAAATCATCATGTCCATATAATAGAAAAAATAGCAAAGAGCCGGTTTCCTAACCTTTTCAAAATAACGGGGAGGTGGGCATTGTTCCAACCTCTCCCCCAGTGAGCCCCGCCCTCCTCGCCCAGGGAGAGTGCTGCCCACAGCTCCCCGAGTTGAGGATGGGGGCGGGGGGTTGCTCCTGTTCTTCATTGTCATCACCATGTGGTGTTTGTGTCTTGGTGACATCTAACCTTTGTGTCTGTTTAGGGCCTAGTGTGATATTTCAACACATGAACATGCACCAACCATGTCAGGATCAGATCAGGGTCAAGAGCACTTTCAGCCCCTCAGACATGTGCTGGGACCCTATGAACTCACTTGCAGTAGTGAGTCTGAGATCCATTTAAGCCGGTGGTGTAGACAGTTAGCCCCCCGTACGAGGATGACCATACCTGACTGCCCCCCACCCTGTCTCCCTGTGTAATTCTATGCTCTGTGCCCTTGCTCCCCCGTCCCTTGCTCCTGTGACCTCTCTCCCATGCCCTTCTTCTGGGAGGTCCATTTTTCAGCTTCCAGAAACGAATGAGATTATGTGATCTCAACTTTTGGGCCCCTCCTTCCTTGGGGAATGTCCAGTGGGAATGGACGACACCCTGTAGTTGACCGTGGCTTCCACTTGGGTGACCTTCCTCACTCTTCTTGGTCTGGGGAAGCCGCCTGCCACATTGGACACTTCCCTAAGTAGAGGCTCAGAAAGCAAAGGTCTGGATGGCAGCCGGGGCGGGGTGGGGGGGCGCTGAGACTATCGTCAGTCCAGAGAGGGAGCTCAGGAGTGGACCCCTGCCAGGCAAGCCCTGTGATGACTGTAGCTGCCATGTGTGAGGTTCCTTGGGCAGTGCGTGTGTTTCCTGTGGCACTGATGGGGATTTCAGTGTTGTGCTGCTGAACCGTTTCCCTCTAAGACCTGTGATGCTGCTGATTGTGCACAGTACAGTGGTTTTGTTGTGAGAGAGAGGGAGAGATGGGGAGAGAGAGAGGGAGAGGGAGAGGGAGAGGGAGAGGGAGAGGGAGAGGGAGAGGGAGAGGGAGAGGGAGAGGGAGAGAAAGAGGGTGAAAGAGAGGGAGAGAGAGGGGGAGAGAGAGAGATCTGCCCCCTACTGGTTCACTCCTAGATGGCCCCAGCAGCCTGGACCAGATCAGGCTGAAGCCTGGAGCCAGGAGCTTCACCCAGGTCTCCCATGTGGGTGCAGGGGCCCAGGCACTTGGGCCATCTCCCCCTGCGTTCTCAGGCCATATGCAGGGAACTGATTGGAAGTGGGGCAGCCAGGACAGGAACTGGTGCCCATAGCTGATGCTGGTGCTGCAGGCAGTGTCTTTACCTGCTGTGCCCCGACACCGGCTCCAACACAGTGGCTTTCAGGAGGACATGCATTGCGTCATGAGAAATGACAAGCAGGCTCTGATAAGCACTCAAACAGTGGGATTGTCTTTGTCAGAATTAGCCTAAGAAGCTCACAGCTGGTGTATTTGACCTGTGTGTTTTCTTCAGTCATTTTCTGTTGAAGTTAATTTGGTTATTGTTAAATTAGTTTAAAAAATATTGAACAGTGAGAGAAAATGTTAATCTTTTTAGAAAGTTGGCTAAACAAGAATCTGCACTTAATTTCTGCTGCAAAAAGGACTCCAGTATTATTGCTATGGCAGCTGCCTCTCTCTGTAAAGTCCGTTTCTATAAACATGTATCCAAATAAGATTCTTACCGATATGTTGAGCACATTTATGTATTTTTTTCATTTTTCATACAGTTACTATTTTTATTATGTCCTGCAAAATTTTTAACAGGTAGTTCCTGAATATTTAAAAGATGATCTTGGGCTTGCACTGCGGCTCACTAGGCTAATCCTCCGCCTTGCGGCGCCAGCACACCGGGTTCTAGTCCCGGTCGGGGTGCCGGATTCTGTCCCGCTTGCCCCTCTTCCAGGCCAGCTCTCTGCTGTGGCCAGGGAGTGCAGTGGAGGATGGCCCAAGTGCTTGGGCCCTGCACCCCATGGGAGACCAGGAGAAGTACCTGGCTCCTGCTATCGGATCAGCGCGGTGCGCAGTCCGCAGCGGCCATTGGAGGGTGAACCAACGGAAGACCTTTCTCTCTGTCTCTCTCTCTCACTGTCCACTCTGCCTGTCAAAAAAAAAAAAAATGATCTTGGCTTCTCACCCACAGTCAGCTTGTATATATTTATTAGTCAATTATACATTGACATTAATTCAGAGGTGAAATCCTGTCAATTATTTTTTAGTATTTTCCACGTCTTTGGCAGAAAAATAAAGCTCTCATCTTATATATTAGGTTTTTTTCTACAAATCAAATTCAGTAAAGTTACTTATATTAGACAGTATTTCTTTAAATAATAGAATGATTTATTTTTATGAGATTTATTTATTTACTTGAAAAGCAGAACTGGAGAGCTTGAGAGAGAGAGAGAGAGAGAGAGAGAGTTTCCATCTGCTGGTTCACTCCTCAAGCAATGGCTGGGGCTGGGCCAGGCCAAAAACCAGGAACAAGGAGCTTCTTCTAGTACTCTCACCTGGATGGAGGGCCCCAAGCACTTGGGCCATCTTCCCCTGCTTTCCCAGGCACATTATCAGGGACTGGATTAGAAGTGGAGCAGTGCTCACTTCGGCAGCACATATACTAAAATTGGAATGATACAGAGAAGATTAGCATGGCCCCTGTGCAAGGATGGCATGCAAATTCATGAAGCATTCATATTTTTTTTCAGGAGGCTTAGGGATAATTTTTAAATGAAAGGAAATTAGACTTCTGTTACTAACTTTTCTTGACAGTTTTATTGAATATGTAAAAGATGGGTTGAAATACATGCATGTGAAATTCTACACTGAGGGCTCTGAGCCAGGGAAGCAAGGAACAGTGCACATGGAAGTGAAAGAGAACCCAAAGAGTGGCGAATGTGATTTTTGATATATATTTGTAGAAGCTGAATCTTATCCTTCAAGAACTATTGTCATTGAGGATTATTGATTTCAAGAGAATTAAAGAAATCCTGCAAGCCTGCTGTTTCTGGATGGATGGGGGATGGTGCAAGTGGTCTTCACAGCATCTTGCAGGATCTATTCAGAAGAATAAGATAGGAGAGAGTACCTGTCTCACAAAAGTGAATTTAGACAGGCTAGAAAAAGCATGACATAGGGCATTTTTTTAAAGTTATCTCATTGAATTGTCAGTGACAGTATTTCTGTTGTACTTAAACATCTTTTGTGATGAGAAATTTTGTTACTGAAAATTTCACACTATGTTAATAAAGCAAATTTCAATATTTCGTGCTTTTTAAAATATTGAATAACTATATAAAGCGTCCACAGTAAAAATTAAAACTAACAAAAAAATAAAAAGAAGAAGAAGAAGAAGAAGAAGAAGAAGAAGAAGAAGAAGAAGAAGAAGAAGTAGTAGTAGTAGTGGTGGAGCAGCCGCTCCCTAATGTCATATGGGATTGGGGAGTTGCTGGTGGTGGCTCTACCCACTATGCAACAGCGCCAGCCCTGGAATGATTCATTTTTAACATTGTGGAAGCAATGACTCCATCACCGCATTCAAGATGGAATTCTGCCCCTTGTGCATCCATCTGAGCCGCTCCCCCCTTCCTCCTGTCCTCCCATGCTCCTCTGCACCACTGGTCCCAGTCAGCCACATGTCACAGAAGGGACTCATTGTGATCGGCTGCTGGTTATTATTATTCTGGGTCACTTAAGTCAGCATGGCCAGAAACAGACCCATATTGTTTTATGTATTAGTAATTTGCTCCCCTTCTTGCCTGTGTAGAATTGTTGGACACACCACAATTTCTCTATCGTTTACCTTGGGAAGGGACATGGGACTTGTTTTTCCCATTGATCCTCTCCCTAAAAAACAAACAAAACACCCGAAACGTAAAATCTCCATAAAACTTCTCAGTATGTCCTTGCATTTTCCAACTCCATGCCGAATTCACTGGGGAAAACTCAAATTGGGAGTATGCCTACACTTTTCCAAATATGTAGAATTCTAAGCATTTTGGGGACTCTTCAGAAGAAAAGTCACTGATGGGAGACATTTGAGTTTAGCTAAATGCCACCAACTTCCTATGAGACCACTAAAGCATGGAACACCTGAAAGACTGACATTTTACCAAACTGGGTGTATCTTTATCCAGCCATCTGTGCATCCACCCCTCTGGGCATCAGCCCACCTTATTGTGGCTGTTACAGGTTCAGTTTCAGACTTCAGTATGCTGCTCCAAAATATCAACATAACTGTCATGAACTAGTAGTCCATGTTTCTTTATACGTTTCTTCATTAAAAGTTATAAGAAGACTTAAATATTATATATAGTTATATATAGGAAGACATGTAAATATTAAAGGTAAGTTTGCTTTGCAAAAATGTGGATATGAAGCCATAATACTGATCTGTAAATGAAGGAACTGCCTAATCCCAGGGAGGAGTGTGATGAAGAAGGACTCCTGCACGGCACTGGGCGCTGGCAAGGGTGGGGCCCGTGGGACCCTCGCTCTGTGATGCCCATGCCACAGCACCCACCAGGCTGCTACCACGCAGGAACTGTGAGACCTGAAGCAGTGGGCCGCCCTGCCTCACTGAGAGGTAGGATCACCTTGGGGAAGCTTGCTGATTCTTTGGACTGAAATACTGTAAGTGGTTGGAGACCTCTCACAATTGCACAAATGTCATCATCGCACATATTCCCTCTCTGGCCTGGCCATTTTCATTGTATGCGTGATTGCTTGGGAATTTCTTGGAAGTTGCTCAGTGTTGCTGGCTCCTTGCGAATCTCTGAATTTGCCATTTTCTTCTGGAGAACTGGCCTTGCTGGGAGAATCCAGCAGTAGCACATGGGTGTCCGTGGAGTCATACAGAGCGTGATGGGGGCATCCCGGCACCCTGCAGCTGCACTCAGCACTCGAAGCTGCCCTCAGAGCTCCACGTGGACCGCCTCCTGCCAATTTGAACAAGTCCCCTTGCACAGTCGTTACGTAGAAGTGTTTTGTTTGTCTCAACACTGCTTCTCTGGCTCAGGTGCTCTCTAGAATGCTGTTGTGTAATCTCCGAGTACTTTGTAGCTTCCCAGCTTCCTTCACTGTGGATTCCTATGTGAAGTCTGTGATCAGAGAGGAATTCCCTATCACGACTGTCCCATTAGCTTGCTTGGTGAGAGCTTCACAGCCCCATTTAGCCCACTGTAGCTGCTGTACCTGCCATGCAACAGTGCCGACCCTCAGGGGCTTGCATTAATTCATGTGCTTCATATTGATGATACTGATTTCTTAAAAGATTATCTATCTATCTATCTATCTGAGATGTAGAGTTAGAGAGACAGAGAGAGAAATAGATACAGAGACAGACAGAGAGGTCTTTATCCACTGGTTCACTTCTCAAATGGCCACAACGACCGGAGGTGAACCAATCTGAAGCCAGGATTCAGGAGCTTCTTCCAGGTCTCCCACGTGTGCTCAGGGGCCCAAGCACTTGGGCCATCTTCCACTGCTTTCCCAGGGCATAGCAGAGAGATGGACCAGAAGTGGAGCAGCCGGGACACAAACCAGCACCCGTATGGGATGCTGGTGCCACAGGTGGAGGCTTAGCTGGCTTTACCATACCATGGTTCTTTAAGGAGATGTTGTTTCTCCAATATATACTGGGAGACTGTTGAAACTCACTGAGAGAAAACACACAAAGTGTGGCAGCCCTGGTGTGACCGGGCACTCGTGGCATTGTGAAAGGTCATGTGTGTCCCCATGGGCCTCCAGGGCCTCAGCAGGTACATCCCAGGTTGTCCTAGCACCGCGTGCTGACCCCTCTGAGGATTCCACTCTGGGGTGTGCTCAGTCACTGTATCCGGCTGTCACTCTAATTTTTCAAGCAATAGTTTGCACTGTAGCATCCACTCCCTGATGGATCTAAGGGGGCTTTTGATTTCTAGTTTGTTCATTTTTTTTCTTGATGTAGACAGGAATGACCATTTCCAAGCTCCTTACAAGTCTGATCAAAGTCCAGAGTACGGCTGCCTTGTGACTCTTAGATTCCCTGCATGAACGCAATTAATGGTGGGGATGGAAGCTACTCCTGAGAACACTCCACTCGTTTTAGTGAGAATCTCAGCAAGACAACTCTCTAGTCTCAGTGATACACCCGCATGACAAGAACGTCCCTTCACACAGCTAAAGTAAACCTTAAATCTTGGTGAGCTCCTTGCTCTTCCTATTTGCCCACCCTCAGGGATGGGGACAAGGGGCAGGGACACTGCTCTTTCCTCTGCTGGGTGCACAGTGAAAGGAACAGCCCGACGTCCTCTTTGCCCTTCCAGGCTGGGATTTCCTGTGACGACATTGGAACAAGCGGTCTCTGGATGCTCTGGTTACCCCTGCCATTTGGCAAGGGTTTTGGCTGCTCTCGGCGTCTGATCACCATGTACAGCTTTTGAGGGGGGCCCTCTGTTCTGGGAGGCCAGCACATGTGTCTTTCCATGGCTTAAAATGAGCACCTGACTACACGCTGTGGAGCCGCACTTCTGGGTGGAGTCGGGGCGGACTCGGGCTTGGGAAGCACTGTGTGCCCTCTCCTGAGTTAGCTGCTCTGTCTTTGGTGCTGGTGCCTTCTCTGCCGCCTGATCTTATTCTGACATCAGCCTCCTCTCTTTCTGTGGTCTGGAAACATGAAGACCTGATTTGTCCGAACTGTTTTTCAGTTCAGCAAACGTGCAGCTGTATTTAAGATCACTGCCTTGCTGTCCACTCTGCCTATAAAAAAAAAAAAAAAAAAAAAAAAAAAAAAAAAAAAAAAGACTGCCAAAGCATAGAGAATTCTGAGATAAAACAGGAGGAAAAGACCTGAGCACCTGGGCTTGGTCTGATTGGGAAGCAGTGAGGAACCAGATGACAGCTTCCCAAGCGATAAGGAGACACATCTGCTCACTCTCATCCTTAGCACTCACTGTCAAGACAGACGTTTCCTTCTCTCTATGTTAATCAGTGCCTGCAAACCTGCGTGCCCCCTACATTCCATGTCGCGTAGTGTCCCTGGTTGGGGCCAGAATTGCCTGACTGTTCCTTGTTTGCAGGGAGGGAGTGTATGTGTTAGAACAGTACACAGATTCATGAGAGCGTTTGTGGCCAGGTGATGACCTTGTGGCCAGAGTGAATGCTTCCTTGCACGAAAAGGGAACTGCAACAAAATCTCCTTGGAACTTTCAGGCGCAGAGATTAGCTAAGGCAACAGCAAGCGCTGCTGAAGTGAGGAAGCGGAGGAGTGCACAGATGCCCAAATTCAAAGTTATCTGGCGTAAGTTGTATCTGTGGGAGCAGAAGTGGACCCAGAAACAGCCACTGCTGTGTAAGCCAGGGAGAACATGTCTCTGGATTTCCATTCTAGCAATCCCAGGAGGACTGTGTTTTACTCGTGCTTCTATTTTTTAGTGTATTTAGAATCAATTCATTAGTTCATATTTCTCTATTGTTAGGCATTTTTGGTAATTATGGTGGCAGTTATGGGAGGTAGGAAGATAATGTGTCTCTTTATAAGATGATTTACATTATTTATCTCATAATTCTCCCTTCATTTAATTTTTTTTTCCAACAGGCAGAGTGGACAGTGAGAGAGACGGAGAGAAAGGTCTTCCTTTGCCGTTGGTTCACCCTCCAATGGCCACCGCGGCCGGCGCGCTGCAGCTGGCACACCGCACTGATCCAAAGCCAGGAGCCAGGTGCTTCTCCTGGTCTCCCATGTGGGTGCAGGGCCCAAGCACTTGGGTCATCCTCCACTGCACTCCCGGGCCATAGCAGTGAGCTGGCCTGGAAGAGGGGCAACCGGGACAGACTCTGGTGTGCCGGCGCCGCTAGGCGGAGGATTAGCCTGTTGAGCTGTGGCGCCGGCCTTTTTTTTTTTTTTTTTTTCTTCATTTAATCTTTTAAAGATTCATTTATTTATTTGAGAGTCAGAGTTATAGAGGAGAGAGAGAGAGAGAGAGAGAGAGAGAGAGAGAGAGAATCTTCCATCTGCTGGTTCATTCCCCCAGATGGCCACAATGACTAGGGCTGGTCCAGGCCCAAGCCAGGAGCCAGGAGCTTCACCTGGGTCTCCCAACGTGGGTGCAGGAGCCCAGTACTTGGGTCATCTTCAGCTGCTTTTCTTAAGTCACCAGCAGGAAGCCGGATTGGAAGTGGAACAGCCAGGACACGAACTGGCACCCATATGGGATGCCAGTGTTGCAACCAGTGGCACTACCCACAGTGCCACAACACTGGCTCCAATGCAAATGGAGGCCTAGAGAGTTGCTGCAAACCACTGGGATCAGGAGAGGGTAGAAGCAGCAGGGAGAGCATTCGTGGTCACAAACACGGCTATAGAGAATGCTTGCCTTGCCTCTGGAATCTGATAGCTAGCCTTGTGTGACCTCAGCCAACATAGATGAATTTTTTGAAGCCTCATTTTCATCACTCACAAAATGCAGTTTCTCAAAGTACTTTCTTAAAGGTAAAACGTGGTGAGACATTTAAAGTTAATGTCACAGTGATGAATTTAGGACTCAAAGCCATGCATATTTTTAGGATTCCAGTCTGCTTCCTATTGGGATTTGAGACCTTAGCCCAATCTGATACACTAAGAACTCAAAAGAGTTTCCATAACTGGTCATGAGGATGTATACTATATTTTGAACAAGCATAATATCCCAGAATCTAAATTTACAAGGTAAATACAATTTTCATTGCAAAAGTCAGTTCTCCTGTGGCATTTACCAAATGGTCTTTTTATGAAAAGCCAAGTTCTAAATTTTGGAAATGTGTCTGTGGTGGAATATTCCCTGTGAGGCAACCCAGCTCAGGGACAAGAAAATAAAAAAAATTTATAAAAATGTATGCATGTATGATTTGATGTTTAGTTTTGTAGAATGATCAAGAATATTGCTGTTAGGGTCAGTTGAATGCCTGCTTAAGCATTTGGTTTTAGCTTTTAGCTCTTTGACCTCGGGCAAGCTGCTCAATCTTTTCTGTTTCCTCATCTGTGATGATTAGAACGCTTACCCCATGTTGGTCAGCGTGAGCGCTGACTGACACTGAAGTGTTGATGTACAGGATATATAAGGAACGAGACTTCCTGGCAGCTTCCCTGGGTTCTGATCTTTAAATGTCTCCGAATTGTGGCTGAAATTCACCAGGAATGTGGCCTGTTAATCTGGGTGCCCATGTATCTCTTCATGTTTGATTTGGAATAGGAAAATATTTTTTGCCATGCGAAAAAACAGCCCCAGATTTTGGAAAAAAAAATAAGGGAATTTTTATTTAACTTTACTGAATAATGTGTGTGTGTGTGTGTGTGTGTGTTTGAGAGGGGGGGATACTTTCTGTGTTAGCAAACAGATATTTAGAAGTACCCCATGATTCTAAATCAAAATACAACCTGCACTTGTACCAGAACACCACAACAAAAAGTGGAAACCACATTTAAGTTGAATGCACCCTTACCATATGCCAACTCTAAGTCAATTACTTTACGTGTGTTATTTTATTTAGTGCTCACAACACAAGCTGCATTAGATACCATGATTGCTCTCACTTTCTAACAGGAAAAGTGGTGATAAGTGCTGGGGTTTCCCCCCCCAGAACGCTTTTGAGGCTTAATTCCTTAATACAGCAGTCTTGGGAGGTTAGACCTAGGGCAGGTATTCATGTGGGCGGGGCCCTCCTGGATGGATTAGTGCCGTCTCCCAGAAATGGGTTAGCCACCCTGAAAGTTAAGCCCCTGTTCTTCAACCCTGAAGCATTTACCAGAAGCTGACCACATGAAGCCATCCAATCTTGGGCTTTCAGGCTCCAGAACTCCAAATGAAAATGTCTCTTTTACTGATTGTTATTATTACTTATTGTTTTTATTTACTTACTTTTATTATTCTATTAGAGAAGCAGAAAGTGCACTACGACAATTAAGGAGGTTCAGTAACTGTCCTAAGATAACATAGCCAGGATGTAGCAGGTTAATTTCAAACCTAGTTACTCTGCTCAAAATCCGTAATTAATCACTGCGCCATATTTTGCTATTTACTGTGATTGCTATTATTCCATGAATTATAAGCCCTTCCTAAAGAAGCTCTCTGGTTTAGCCTCTTACAAACTAGAGTTACAGATATTAGAGAAATGCCTTTGCAAAACGGATTTTAATGGGTTCCGTCTCAGTTCACACATTTCTGAGTCAGGAATCCCAGATCCGGCTGCAATTTGTCTGCAGTCACACACACAGTGGGAATCGAGGCTTGACTGTAAAATTCTGAACTGAGCATAGGGAATCCAAAATCTATTCTTGAGGCAACGAGTTCGCAGTTTCTGCCGGGATGCCCTGCACCGCACCTGCCCGGGGCATTTCCTCCGAATGCCTAGAGAGCCAGGAGTGTGGCCGCTGACCGCTGAGACAACGAATACCAGCCACACCCGAGCCAGCCCGGGAGGGCCGCAGTGCTCGCAGGGACCAGCAGGGGGCGCGCGCCGCCCGGCCCCAGGGGAGGGGGCGGGGCGTGGCGCTGGGCGCTTCCAGTTCCGGCGCTGGGAGGAGCTCAGCCGCTGGCGCAGTGGACGCTGCTGCAGGCAGTGGGCTGCTCCCGGTGTCTCCGGCTCCATCCTCTCGGAAGCGCCGCCGCCGCCTGCGGACCCTGCCGCGAGCTCGGCTTTCGTCCGGTGAGGCTGTTTCAGAGCTAGGGGCGTCGCGGGGAGGAGCGGGGCGGCCGAGGTGGCCGGGCTGGCGGGCGCGGGCGCGCGGTGCCTCGCGTCACCTCCACGCCAGGGCCATGGCCGCCTCCCCGCGGCCCCGCGCGTGGCCTCGCTCGCTTCCCTCCAGCGCCGCGGGGCTGCCCCTCGGTTCGCCTCGCGGGGAGAAGACAGCGGGGGCCAGCGCGGGGCGGCCGCCCGGGCCCCGGCGCTGACGTCAGCCTGGCGGGGCGCGGGGCGGGGCCGCCGCCTTGGATCCCAGCCTCCCTTTGTTCTGCGGCCCCTTGAAAGGGCGGCTGCTCGGGCGCCGCGGCCTCCCGTGAGCTTCCGATGAAAAGGGATCGTTCGATCGGAACAGCTCGGGAATCTCGGAGGCTGCTTTGGGGCAGTCTGCCATTTGACGAGGCTCCACATATTAACACTAGCGGAACACCCGCGACCGACTGATGCGTGCCGTGTTCTGTACTATTGTCTCTATGCTTTTCTTTTAGGGTTTCGGAGCACGTAGCTAATAAATAGCTGCACAGTCTTCCTCTTTAGCCTGAGAACCGAGAGTAGTGCTTTTAACGAGATTTTAATGTTGAAGCATCAAACGAGAGTCGCCAAAAAAAAAAAAAAAAAGAATTAATATGGCTTTCCTACACCGTTCGTGCACCTGCTAGTTGTAAAGGCATGTTTAGAAGGCAGAGGTAGCCTTCAGAATAGTTCAGAAGTTCTCTGCTGCAGAGTGCTCTTTGGGCAGGAAGAATAGCATTTTTTTCTTAAGGCTGGTGTCTGAGCCTGAAAAACTAATTTGCTTCTGAAACTGATTTGCGTTGCATATGTTGGGCACGCCTTGTCCCTTCCTCCTGTGTCTTAACTGCAGCCTTTGGGGCCCATTGTATTTTGGAATTCAGAACCATTGAGGTTTCATCTTTATGTGTTAGACAAAGAGGAGATGTGACACCCCTGGGTACACGGAGTGGAGGGGGCGCTGTTATCCCATATTGCTATTTATGCAGCCGCCCGAAGTGAATATTCACTCCAAGTGGGGATTAGCAGAAAGTATAAATAGCTTCAGGTCAGATTTTGCCATCAGGTGGGTTTTGTGCTAAACCTGGGGATGCTTCTTTTCATTTTCAGAGATTCCCGCGTGAGAGTGGCAGCTAAAGGAGTTTATAGACCTGTTGTAAAAGCTGATTGTTGAGGTTTTGCTGTGTGCCAGGCAGTGACTAAGATTTGTGTCTTTGAGTCTCACAGCAAATCTGAGAGGTGATTACTATTCCTGTCCTCTCTGAGACGTGAAGAGCAGGGCTTGTCCAGGGTCCAGTGAAGCTGCAGGTTTATGTACGTAGTTCATCACTCACTCTTGACCGTATGCTGTGTGTCCATATACAAAGGAAGACCCAAGAATTTGGTATTTGTTGCCTACTCAGTGCTTCCCAAGCACTGTTGGAGGTACTTGGTTGGGCAGAGTGCCATTTAGCCCCTCACAGCCTTACTGGTTCTTTCTGTATACTTGAAAAAAATCTGGGGTTCATTCAGGTGAGCTCGCTGTGAAATGAACTGATTCAAATGACGGGGTGAAGCCTGCCTGTTAAGACATTCATATCCCTTCCTTTGCTTGCTGTTTTCAGACCAATCAGAACTGCTTGTTCTTCCCCACAGATTGGCTCAACTCTTACACCAACTGTCTCTATTCCTCTTCTACACTGCAAAGAACACTTTCCAGGAGTTTCCAGGTAATACTGCTGATTCCTTCAAGGCCCAACATAGTGCCTGGCATATGATGTTCCAAGATGTATCTGAATAAATGTAAAACATTTTCTTAGAAATTTGAACTGTTCAGAAACTTTCAGAGCCCTTATTTCTTGAGTTGACCAGATGTAAAAAATGGCACATAATCATATAAATGAGCCAAAAGCTGGCATATATGAGTGTTCTAGTTCATAATTTAGCTTTTCAACCTAGTAGCATAGCATCATCCTCCGCTGCCCAGTACTAAACAAATGGATGCAAAAATCCCAATTTCCCCTGGTTTCTCTAAGTAGATATCTTAATATATGCATAGCAGGTTACAGAGTATTGTATTACTTTTATTTACTGATTAGGTAGCTAAGAATTTTAACCGTTTTACAGAAGGGAGAATGGTGCACTGTTAAGTAACTTGCCTTTGTCAACAGCTTCACTCAAAAAAATAAAAACACAAACAGACTTAATCAAATGTCTTGATGCCCAGATGTCATAACAGTGTAGTCTCTTACTGTTTATTACAGCATCACAGTTGGATGGCCCGCTGAAATATTGCTTATCTAGTCACTTAGTAGTTTGTGGAGTTTGACTTAAACTTCCTGATAATTAAATTTTTGTTTTTATTCTGAAGGCCATGGGAGTTACCAAAATTTACTTTTCAGATGTCGAAAGACGTTTTTACCGTTTTAGAGGTGCTGTTGTAGGGGCTGGTGTTATGCTGCAATGGGTTAAGCTGCTGCTTCAGCACCGGCATCCCATATCTGAGTGCTAATTTGAGTCCTGGCTGCTCTGCTTCTCACCCAGCTTCCTGCTAATGTGCTTGGGAAGGCAGCAGAAGACGGCCCAAGTCCTTGAGCCCCTGCCGCCCATGTGGGAAATGAGGGTGGAGCTACTGGCCTCAGTTTAGCCCAGATCAAGCTGTGACAGGCTTTTTTGGTTCTTGTTTTTTAGATTGATTGATTTATTTGACAGAGTAAACAGAGAGAGGGAGAGAGTGATCTTCCATCCACTGGTTCACTCCCCACATGGCTAAGCAGCTGGGGCTGGGCCAAGCCAAAGCCAAGAGGCTAGAACTCCACCCGGGTCTCCCACACAAGTAGCAGGGGCCTAAGTACTTAGGTCATCCTGCACTGCATTCCCAGACACATCAGCAAGGAGCTGGATCAGAAGAGGAGCAGCTAGCACTCGAACTGGCCCTTACATGGGATGCTGGCATCACAGGCAGTGGTTTAACCCACTGTGTCACAGTGCAGACCCTACAATGTTTCTAATGAATAGTGTTTATTCCAGGCATTGAGAGCAGGCCACTTTATTTAGGCAGTGCCATAGAACACAAAGTGACTTATTTTTAAAAATAGATTTATATATTTGAAAGACAGAACAAACTCCCATCTGCTAGTTAATTCACCAAATACCCACAGTGGAATGGCTTAGCCTGGACCCAGGAGTCAGGAATTCAATCCGGGTCTCTCACATGGGTGGCAAGAACCCAGTCACTTGAGCCATAGCTATTGCCTCCCAGCGTCTGTGTTAACAAGAAACTGTAGTCAGGAGTGGAACCAGATACCACATGTAGGAACCCCAAGATGGACATGACCTGTTTCTAACTCCTTTCGTTAAAGCTTCATTATTTTATCATAAGGTTATAATACCTTCTCTTACCTTCCACACTGTGATTCTGACTTTAAATATTTTAAATCCCATTTTGTGAAATTTTTTTTTTTTTTTGATAGGCAGAGTGGACAGTGAGAGAGAGAGACAGAGAGAGAAAGGTCTTCCTTTGCCGTTGGTTCACCCTCCAATGGCCGCCGCTGCAGCCGGCGCACCGCGCTGATCCGATGGCAGGAGCCAGGAGCCAGGTGCTTTTCCTGGTCTCCCATGGGGTGCAGGGCCCAAGCACCTGGGCCATCCTCCACTGCACTCCCTGGCCATAGCAGAGAGCTGGCCTGGAAGAGGGGCAACCGGGACAGAATCCGGCGCCCCGACCGGGACTAGAACCCGGTGTGCTGGCGTCATTTTGTGAATTTTAACCCATTATGTCCCATTGTTGTGTATGTAGGACACCTATAAAGACTTAAAGGGAGCAATAAATATACCACTTAGGTTAACTTTGAAATAAATAATATGTCATTGAAATATTCATACAATTGAAACTTGGGACTTAAAAGATTAACATAACCTTGTGAAATAATTTGTGTCTTACAAATTTAGTGACTAGTAAACTGTATTGTATTAATGGAAAATGTGTATTATGAGAAAAACCATGCATGGACTTCAAAATTATTTTGCATAAAAATAAATTTGTACTAACTTACTATAACATGTCTGAACAGAACCTAGTTTGACAAAAGAAGGATAAGACATCAGTTTGAGAAGAGCCCTTATCAGAGCAACATGAATTCAGCTAAGATTGAAGCAAGAACAAACATCAAATTTATGATGAAGCTTGGGTGGAAGAATGGTGAAATCATTGATGCTTTACGAAAAGTTTATGGGGACAGTGCACCAAAGAAGTCAGCAGTTTACAAATGGATAACTCGTTTTAAGGAGGGTCGAGAGGATGTCGAAGATGAAGCTCGCAGTGGCAGGCCATCTACATCAATTTGCGAGGAAAAGATTAATCTTGTCCGTGCCCTCATTGAAGAGGACCGACCATTAACAGCAAAAGCAATTGCCAACACCATAGACATCTCGATTGGTTCAGCTTACAAGATTCTGACTGAAAAGTTAAAGTTGAGCAAGCTGTCTGCTCGATGGGTCCCGAGATTGTTGGGCCCAGATCAGCTGCACACAAGAGCGGAGCTTGCAAAGGAAATTTTAAATGAGTGGGATCAAGATCCTGAAGCATTTCTTAGAAGAATTGTAACAGGAGATGAAACGGCTTTACCCGTGCTGTCCTGAAGACAAAGCACAATCAGAGCAATGGCTACCAAGAGGTGGAAGTGGTCCAGTCAAGAAAAAAGGTCAAAAGGTCATAGCAACCTTTTTTTTTTTTTTTTTTTTTTTTGAATACTCAGTGCATTTTACTTGTTGACTTTGAGGGCCAAATAATGATATTTGTGAGTTGTGAGAGTATTTTGAAACTATTACTCAAAGCTTTAGTGGAAAATTGGCCAGGAAAGCCACATCAGAGAGCCCTTCTGCACCATAACAGTGCTCCTGCTTATTCCTCTGACCAAACATGCAGCTTTGCTAGTCTGGATTTGATTCCTTTGACTTCTGTTTGTTTCCTAATGTTAGTAAGGCTTAAAAAGCCCATTTTTTCTTCACTTAAAAATGTAAAAACAGACTGTATTCACATAGTTAAATGCCTAGTATCCTCAGTTCTTTAGGAATTGTCTAGATGACTGCTATTATCCCTTGCAGCTGTATCTTGATGTTGATGGAGCTTATGTTGAAAAATAAAGCTTATATATTTTATTCTGTCGTTCAACTTTTTTACAAACATTTTTGAGCTCCCACACACACACATATATATATATATAGGTATATATTTTTGAATTTGTATTTGTGAAACTGGGGTGTTACTGGCTGAGGTGTCTATTCATGACTCTTAACATGAGAACCAAGAGATGTGTAAAAATGTCAGCAAGCTACTGCCCTAACATTCCTAATAGGGTCCGTGGCCTGGGGCCTATCATATTGACCACAGAGTCCCCTAACAACAACTGTGGGAAATTCTCCCCACAGAAGGTGAGCCCACACTTAACCATTCACCTGGGGATACAAACTCAGCTTTTGATCTAGTTTCCTTGGTGGCAGAAGGATTTGCAGGCCAGTTTCCTGCACTAGGTGATTCTCAAACTATTGGATATGTTCAAGCCTACAGATGTAGCTAATCCACGTCTCATTCAGGCCTAGTCTGTGGGGCTCCAGCTCTAGCCAGAACAAAACACTTCCAATTTGCTGTGAAATATGTAGCTTTCAGTGTCCAATCTCAAATGCTGACCTTTGCAATCCCCAAAGGACATTCCAAATGTAGTGGGTCATTCCTGTAGCCCATTTCCATTTTCCTCCATGCAGATTCAATGACACTGTAGGACTCCAAAGGCTTAGGAAAAGCTGGTCTTCGTTTCCTGTGAATAACACATACCACCCGTCCAAGCCAGAACTCTAGTTTACGTGCCTCCGTTGGGAGTTTCAATGAGGAGATCTCATCAAGATTGAGATTTAGGTGACCTGAAACAGTGTAGATTATATGTAAACATAGATAAGCAAAGCAGAATGTTAATACATAAATACCAAAATATAAAACAAAAGAATAACATACTATCTTCTATCTTACATATGTACACAGGAATGTGCTCTCTTACCAGAGACCAGTGGCCACTCATTGAATGGCAAGAATGGGAGCCAAAAAACCTAGCAGGGTCCATGGTTGCTACTGTGAGGTGGCCTTTCCCTTATCCCAAACACAGGGGAAATGCCCTTTGAGCAGAATAAGACCATGGGCTCTAATCCTCCTGTCGGGAGCTGGAATGTTGCCTTAAACTAACAGTGTGAATGGACCCCAAGAGAGACACAAAGTGTGGGATCCTGGTTTGTGTGTGGGGTTCTGGGTTCTCCCAGTACATGCAGAAGATCTTGTTCTGAGTCCTCCCTGTGCTTTAGGAACAAGCAAGTGCTTGTAGGGTAAGATGGCACTAGGCGGGGCCGGCGCTTTGGCAAAGTAGGTGAATCCTCCGCCTGCGGCCCTGGCATCCTGTATGGGTGCTGGTTCTAGTCCTGGCTGCTCCTCTTGCAGTCCAGCTTTCTGCTGTGGAGTGGGAAAGCAGTAGAAGATGGCCCAAGTGCTTGGGCCCGTGCACACACATAGGAGACCAGGAAGAAGCACCTGGCTCCTGGCTTTGGATTGGTGCAGCTCCAGCCATTGCAGCCATTTGGAGAGTGAGCCAACAGGAGGAAGACCTTTCTCTCTGTCTCTTCCTCTTACTGTCTGTAACTCTCGCTCAAATAAATAACAATCTTAAAAAAAAAAAAAAAAGATGGCACTGGGATACAGGGATACAGGGATAGTGGCGTTAGACAATGAAAGCTACGCATTGCAGAACCAACCAGTTCTGGATTCTGACTAGAATGGAGCCTTGCAAATTAAGACTGATAGTCCTGGATTGGAAGCACCTGGGAATAAGTACTGCATGTTTAATTGAGAAGCTTCCATTGAGAAGATAGGATTGGCTTGCCAACCCTTCTGACCACCAAAGCAACTGGCCCACTAAGGGAAGTAAGTCAAAAATCAAGTGTTGGGCTGTTTTCCCTAATTGAGTAGATGGTGAATATGACCAAAGTAGGATTCAACTTGTATGGGGAAACAGCTGGTGTTTGAGTTATATGCATTGAAATATCCTCAGGGCACCTGAAGGGAAAGACCCCAGGCTATAGTCCTTGAAAGGGATATTAAGACAGAAATTTGGTGATATTTCTATCCACCTCTTGGTTCTCAATGCTGGTGTGAGTCCTGGATAGTCCCTTCAGCCAACACTAGCCTGGTTTGAAGAATGTTAATAGAATCACACACATCCAAAATACAGATTTATAAGTATGTACACAGAAAAATAAGTACCCAATAAATAAGCAAAAGCATTAGGAGTATAAAATGGGATATAATAGGAATATACTGTGCTTAAAGTCCAGATTGTTCTGAACTCTCAGGTTGCTGATGGGAGTCTGCATGGGGTGAGATGATAACAGGCTACAGGGATAGCCCTCCTTTGGAGTTTCTTGTGGGTGGTTGGATGATTCTCAAGTTCAAGGATTTGTATCAGATGCTGAAAACGACACATTCCACACCAAGCTTTTTTTTCCCCCTAGTTCTAGGTGGTTGTAGATGAAGCCAGATGAGGCCTGGATTAAGAAAATTTGAGGGCCAGGTTCCTGAAGCATATGTCATTGAGAGGCTTCCAAGGCAGGGATGGGACTGCCTACCCATTCTGGCCATCAAAGTGGGTGGACCACTAATTAAACTGGATCAGAGCTTGACTGCTGGGCTGTAACTACTCAATGGGTAGATTATTGGAGTCATGTTAGGGCTCAGCATGCTGGGAGAGACAGATCATTCAGAAGAAGTATTGGGAAATGTGTAGTGAGTGTTCCCACAACACCACAGTTACAGAGGTGCCTCAGACAATGGGCCCTACAGAAGCTCTGAGGCTACCAGCTTGGTAATATTTACCCTCATCTCTTGGTTCTCAGTGCTAGTCTATGTCATGAACAGTTACCTCAGCCAATTGCCTGGATCAATAATAAAGTATGTACACTGGAAAATATTCACAAATGCATGCAGGAAAAAATAGAAATTAAACATTTTGATATGCATAAATACACAGAAATTTATTATGTTTTGCTTCATCTACCATTGTAGAGGAAAATATCACTAGGCTTACGTACAGTATAAACATACCCACAAAACGTGTAGGTATATAAAGCAGAATATTAACATAAATATCAAAATACATATTTCTGGCATAAAGCTGAAAAGAGCACACTTTCATATACACATAGTTTTTCCATAAAATTTTTTGTTATTTTTTAATTAAAATACTATATTATTTGAAAGAGAGGCAAGAGCTTTTTTTATTTATTTATTTTTACTTATTTATTTGAAAGAGTTAAACAGAAGGAGAAGCAGAGAGAGTCCTCAGTTGGCCGCAATGGCTGGAACTGTGCCAATCCGAATCCAGGAGCTAGGAGCTTCTTCCAGGTCTCCCACACGGGGGCAGGGGCCTAAGGACTTAGGCCATCTTCTACCACTTTCCCAGGCCAGAAGCAGAGAGCTGGATTGGAAGTAGAGCAGCTGGGTCTCAAACCAGCGCCCATATGGGATGCTGGCACTGCAGGCAGTGGCTTTACCTGCTGTGCCACAGTGCTGACCCCGCAAGGGCATTCATGCTAGCAGAATCATGCAACACGAGGGAAGAGGGGGCATAGCAGGAGTTTCCAGAGTTCCAGGGAGTTCCTCAGAGCCAGTTTCTAGGGACCCTTGCCTCAAGCACCAGCACAATGCCCATTTAACCAACAAGACCAAGTGCCTTAGCCCTCTTGTGAGGAGCTGGGATACTTAGAATATCTCTCTGGATTAGAACCCTTCTTTAGAACTGCCAAAGGAGTCACATATAGTGGAGGCCTGGTTTGTGTGAGTGGTGTGGGGATCTCTCTGGAAATGAAAACCAGCTTGTTCAGAGTTTTTCCAGCGCTCTGGCAGTAAACATTTGTGGGTAAGATGGCATAAAACCACGTGGATGGCGTTGCTAATATTGGAGTATCCTCTCCTCTTGGCAGTTGGGAGATTCCCAGGGCCCAGATTTGAAAGTAACACATTCCATGACGTACCAGTTCTCTGTTCTGAATGGGACCCGAGATTTGAAAAATCTGCAGGTCAAATATCTGAAACATACTCTGTGTTTTGGGGAATTTCTCACAGAACAGGTGCCAACCCTGTCTGGCCACCAACATAAGTGATTCAAAGGAAACCAGGGCAAAAGTCCAGTACTGGGCTCCATCTCCCCAGTTGGATAGATGATGGCTGTAGCCAAATTAGGGCGCAGCTTGTGGGGACAGACATTTCTTGCAGAGTTGGTGTTTGAGAACTGGCCAGTGAAGATGTTCAGTGCAGCTAATTGAGGGGAATTAGGAATAGATCTTTCAAGAGATCAAACTGGCAGCTTGGTGATAGTTTCATACATCTCCTGGTTCTTAATGCCGGTCTGAGTCATGAATAGTCACTTCAGTCAGTGATAACCCAGTTTGATGAATAATTAAATATAACCCCCACCAAATTATATATGTACAAATATGTATACAGAAATATGAAGCAAATTTTAAAACATGAATATGCATAAATATAGAAGTTTATTAATATAAACATGTATCTTTATCTGCCAGACTGGGGTGCTTCACTAAAGAGTATAAAAAAATTGTGTGTATGTGATTGCTAAATAGAAATTACCCATAAGATATATATAAATGAAAGTATTAATATATAAATATGTAGATATCAAAATATTTATTTCTTAAACAAGACCCCCCCCCCGAAAAAGCATGCTTTTTTGTATACACAGGAATTGTCATGCAGGGACCAGTGAGGACTCTCCGCAGCTACTTACAAAGAATGATAAGAGCTGAAACTAGGGTAGTCCCATTTCAGGTTTCCTTTTCTGGATCTGACGCACCAGGTTATTCCTCTCTGATTATAAGAAGACCCAGTGCCTTCATGCTCCTGAGCAGGTAAAATTTTTCTAAGTCTTTCCACCTGGATGAGAGCACTTTGGAATTCCCAAGAGAGGTGCACACAGTAGAATCCTGGCTTGTGTGTGCCGTGTAGGGTTCTGCTAGCAGGGAAACACCAGCTTGTTTAGAGCCCTCTTGGTGCTCTGGCATGAAGCAGGTATGCATGAAATAAGGTGGCCCTGGGCTTTGGGGATAACCCTTCCATATTTGGAATATCCTCCAGATAGATGAGAGATTCCCAGGAACAATATTTGGCGTCATGGGGCCAGTGTTGTGGTGTAGCATGTTAAGTTGCCACCTACGATGCGTGCACCCCTTATAAGTGCTGGTTCTAGTCCTGGCTGTTCTGCTTCCGGTCCAGTTCCCTGCTAATGCACCTGGGAAAGCCACAGAAGGTGGCCCAAGTGCTTGGGCCCCTTGCACTCATGTGGGAGTCCTGGGTGCGGCTCCAAGCTCCTGGCTTTGGCCTGTCCCAGCCTTGGCCATTTGGGAAGTGAGTCAGTGGATGGAAGATTTCTGTCTCTCTTTGTAACTTTGGCTTTCAAATATATACAATATATTCTGCATCAGACACTTAAAACTACACATTCCAGAACAAACCAGTTATGTCAGGTTCTAGATGTATCTAGAGTACCACGGATTAAACCTGAATTTGACCTGCATTGGAAATTCTAAGGGGCCAAGTACTTTTGCTTGAGAAAGTCCTAACACGGGAGATTGACCTGTAACCCTGTCTGACCACCCAAGCAGGTGGTCCGCTACTGCATGGATGAGTGTAGAGAAACTAGGGCTCAGCTGGTGGGGTGAGAGTTCTTTTGGAGCTGGTGTTTCCAAAATGTGTGATAAATATACCCAAGGCACACGACTATAGAAATAAGCCCCACATGGCCTTGCAAGGATCTTAGGCCAGCAACTTGGTGATATTTCCACACAATCTTTGGATTTCAGTGTGAATCTGAGTTATGAATAGCCACCTCAGTGTATAATTGCTCAGTTTGATAAATATTAGTATAAATATTCATGTCTATAGATATGTACTTACAAGTACATACAGGGTAATATGGAACAAATTTAAATACATAAAATGAAATGCATAAACAAAATTAGAACTATATTAATGTGAACATGCAACTTTATTTGCCACACTGGGGTACCTCACTAGACAGTGTAATACAAAAAGCATAGTTTATATACATATATGCACACATACAAAAATATACATGTTAATAAATACAGATGACAAGAAAAATATGCAGACATAAAAAAGAATATTAATAAGTAAATATACACCTATCAGTATATTTGTTTAAAAAACTAAAGAAAACATTCCTGGGGTGGGCATTTGGCTTAAGCAGATAAGACACAGATTGGGATGCTTGCATCCCAAATGGGAATGCCTGGGTTCAGTGCCCCACTTCTGGCTCCTGATTCCATCTTCCTGCTATTGCAAACCCTGGAAGGCAGCAGTGATGGCTCAAGAAATTGGGTTCCTTCACCCACATGGTATACCCAGATTGAGTTCCTGGCTCCTCGCCTTGGCCCCAGCCCAACCCCAGCTGTTGTGGGCATTTGAGGAGTGAATCCATGGATGAAAGTGCTGTCTTCTCTTTCTTCCTCTCTCCTCTTCCTTCCCTCTCCCTTCCCCCCATCCCACCCTCAAATAAGTGAATACATATATTTTTAAAGATTTATTTATTTGAAGGTCAGAGTTACGCAGAGAGAAGAGAGGCAGAGAGAGAGAAGTCTTCCATCCGCACGTTCACTCCCCAAATGGCCGCAATGGCCCGGAACTGAGCTGATCTGAAGGCAAGAGCCAGGAGCTTCTTCCAGGTCTCCCATGCAGTGCAGGGGCCCAAGGACTTGGGCCACCTTCTACTGCTTTCCCAGGCCACAGCAGAGAGCTGGATCGGAAGTGGAGCAGCTGGGACTCAAATCGGCACCCATATGGGATACCGGCACTTCAGGTCAGGGCATTAACCCACTGTGCCACAGTGCCAGCCCCATAAATATATTTTTTTTAAAAAAAGCAAACACATGGGGCTGGCACTGTGGCATATCATGTAAAGCTTCCTCCTGCAGTGCTGGCTTCCCGTATGAGCACCCATTCGAGTCCCAACTGCTTCACTTCCAATCCAGCTCTCTGCTTATGGCCTGGGAAAATGGTGGAGGATAGCCCAAGTCCTTGGGCCTCTGCACCTGCATGGGAGACTCAAAGGAGTCTCCTGGCTCCTGGCTCTGGATTGGCCCAGCTCCAACCATAACAGCCATTTGGAGAGTGAACCAGTGGGTGAAAGATTCTCTTTCTCTCTCTCTCTGCCTCTGCCTCTCTATAACTCTGCCTTTCAAGTGGCCTTTGTATGACCTCAAATGTGAGGGTAATTTCCTTGTAACCTAACAAGAGCAAGCATCATCAGCTTCCAGTAAGGAGCCATTATAATTCTTAATTCTGGTGATCTGTATGAGAGCCTTTCTTTAGAATCCCACTAGAGGGGCTAGCATTGTGATACAGTGGGTTAAGCCCTGGCCTGCGACCCCAGCATCTCATATTGAAGTGCTGGTCGCAGTCCCGGCTGCTCCATTTCTAACGCAGTCCCCTGCTAATGCACCCGGGAAAGCAGTGGAAGATGGCCCAAGTCCTTGGGCCCCTGCTACTCATGTGGGAGACCCAGGTAGAGTTCCAGGCTACTGGCTTTGTCCTGGCCAATCCCAGCCATTGTGGCCATTTGGGAAGTGAACCAGCTGATGCAACTTTTCTTCACTCTTTCAACTAAATCCTTAAAAAATAATCCCACTGGAAGGCACATACAATAGGGTGCTGTTTGTGTATATGTTATATGGTTCACACAGGAAATGAATACGAGCTTGTCCGGAGGTTGGTCTGGCATCAAGTGAATATGTATGGGGGCAGGTGCTGTGGCACAGCAGTTTAACACCCTGGCCTGAAGTGCCAGCGTCCCATGTGGATGCTGGTTCTAGTCCCAGCTGCTCCTCTTCTGATCCAGCTCTACTGCGGTAGCAGTAGAAGATGGCCCAAGGCCTTGGACCCCTGCACCCACATGGGAGACCCAGAAGAAGCTCCTGGCTCCTGGCTTCAGATTGTTGCAGTTCTGGCCATTGTGGCCAAATGAGGAGTGAACCATCAGAGGCAAGACCGACCTCTCTCTGCCTCTGCCTCTACGTAACTCTGACTTTCAAATAAATAAATAAATAAATACATCTTTAAAAATAAAAGTGAATATGTATGGGGCAAAATCGGACCATGCCACAGGGATAGCCCAGCAGTGAGTGGAGTTTCCTTTGGATAGTTGAGGAATTGGTGTCAGACACTGAAAGACATACATTCCTTAACAAATCCATTCTGTCTGACTCAGCTGGACCTAGAACCCTCAGATTAAACCTGGCTTTGACAACACCTGAAAGCCAAGCATCTGGCCCATACTTAAAGCACCCAAAAGCAGGTGGTCCTCTAGGAAAATTAAGTAAAAGTTTGAGTATTGGGCCATTTTCTCCCAATTAGATGGATAATGAGTATAGCAAAACCAGGGTTCTACTTGTTGGGGAAGATGGTAAGGAATGTGCAGTGAATATGCAGAAGGTACCAGTCTACAGAGAGGCCAAGGACCTGCCAGGGATCTTAAGCCAGTGCTTAGTCAAATTTCTGTACACTCTTGATTCTTAATGCTTTTCTGAATCATGAATATTCATCTCAGCCAACAAAAGACTATTTTATAAATATTAATATACACAGATGAAAATGTATATTTATACACAGAGAAATTGGGATAATTTAAATAAATACATAAATGGAACATATACATATAAAATGTAGAAATTCACTAATAGAAACATGTGTCTCTACCTGCCAGGCTGGGTACTTTAGCAGACAATGTAGAGGAGACAACATAAATGAACCTATAAATGCGTCTATATGTGTGTGTTTATGAAATATGCCCAGAATAGGCAAAGAGTTAGGGAAAATGATCTGGAAGACTTTTCCACAATTTCTTTCTCTAGCCCTATACCAGAACTCTACCTCCTTACATACCAATGCAGCGTGCCCAATTTCCCATGATGCACCAGTCTCCTGCACCAGGAAGAAGGTGCCCTGATGAGCACATGTCCATACAGCTCAATGTAAAGAAGCCATGACACTCCCAGAAGACCTCACGTGCACTAACTCTCCCCCAACTCTACCCTGTTTATATATTTGCTTAGGGTACCATCCCCTACCCCATAAAGGGGACCACCGAGTGTGGGGGTAGCCTTTTTTGACCTTCCCTCATGCTCTCTCCTTGTGGACAGCCCTCTCTTGCTCTCTGACTCTGTCATGGTAAGTATCTCTTCTTGTGGGTTTGTCCACATTCATGCCCGAATACATATTCACTCACTTTAAATAAACCCTGCTGTCATTACCACATTTTACATATGCTCTGCTTTTAATTCCTGGCTCATATGGAGGCAAGAATCTGGCATTAAAACTGGGAAACATATCTTACAACATATGCACAAAATATGTACATAGATAAATGTAGATTATATATAAAAATGTGTAGATAGCAAGCAGAATATGATTATGTGAATTCATAAATATCAAAATGTGAATATATTAAAACTTAAAGAAATAGTATCTCTTCTATACACTGGAACTTGTATTCTTACCAGGGACCAATCAGCACTCTTATCATTTACTGGAACATTGGGACCTAATAACACCAGGGAGCCAAGGGCTCCATGTTTCCTGTGGACCTTGCCTGACCTCGGTCACCAGGGTAGTCACCTTATGACTTAGCAAAACCATATCCCATCACCTGACTGTGAAAAACTAAAATGTTTCCTAAATCTAACAGTCTAGGTGAGAGCCCTCTTTTGGAACTCCCAGACAGTGGGTTAAGTGCCACCTAGAGTTCTGTCATCCCTCATGGGTATTGGTTCAAGTCCCAGCTACTCCACTTTCCATTCAGATCCCTGCTAAAGTGGCTGGGAAAGCAGTGGAAGATGCCTCAAGTGCTTGGGCCCCTGCATCCACATGGGAGACCTGAATGAAGCTCCTGGCTCCTGGCTTTGATCTGACCCAGCCTTGGCTGTTGAGGCCATTTGGGGGAGTGAATCAGCAGGTAGAAGACTTCTCTACCTCTTTGTAACTTTGCCTTTCAAATAAATGAATAAATCTTAAAAAAAAAAAAAAAAAAAAAAACTCCCAATGGAGGGCCATGCAGTACAATTCTGGTTTGACTGGGAGTCATGGGATTCTCCCCGGAAATGAAGCCCAGCTTGTTTGAGTTTCAGTCTGCTCTGGCATCAAGTCATCGTCCGTGGGGTAAGATGGCATCAGGATCAGCGATGGCTCTACCATGTGTCTGCACTGTCCTCTGGGAATTCACAGGGCCAAAATTTGGCATCAGACACTGAAACCTACACATTCCAGAAGTAACCATTTCTGTTTGATTCTAGCTAGTTCTAGAGCCTCCGTTCAGATTGAGCCTGAATGAGAGTTGGATTGGAAACACCTTAGGAACAAATACTGAAGCACAGTCAATTGTTTTGAGTAGCTCCTGATATACAAGATGGGCCAGCTAACCATTTCTGGCTACCAAACAAAGCAGGCATCCATATGGAAACTAGATCAGATTTCCAGGTTTGGGCTTTGTTTTTCCAACAGTATCTTTGATGAGTATAACGTAACTAGGATTCAGCTTGTGGGGGAATCAGTTTATTCATAGCTGGTGTTTGGTTAATGTGCAGTGAATGTGTGCAAGCCACCAGTCTATAGAAAGGGCTCAGGCCATGGGCCACATTCCATGCAAGGGGTCCTAGACCAACATTGTGGTGATAGATCAACACATCTCATTGTTAGTTTGAGTCATGAAAGCTCACCTCATTCGGCCAGCACCGCGGCTCACTTGGCTAATCCTCCACCTGAGGCACCGGCACGCCAGGTTCTAGTCCCAGTTGGGCACTGGATTCTGTCCCAGTTGCTCCTCTTCCAGTCCAGCTCTCTGCTGTGGCCCGGGAAGGCAGTGGAGGATGGCCCAAGGGCTTGGGCCTTGCACTCACATGGGAGACCAGGAGGAAGCACCTGGCTCCTGGCTTCTGATCGGTGCAGCGCGCTGGCCGTGGCGGCCATTTTGGGGGTGAACCAATGGAAAAAGGAAGACCTTTCTCTCTGTCTCTCTCTCGCTGTCTAACTCTGCCTGTCAAAAAAAAAAAAAGAAAAGTCACCTCATTCAATGATAGCCCAATCTGATAAATATTAATACAAATATACACACCTGAAAACATGTTTATAAATATCTAGAAATAAATATGGAACAAATTCAAATAAATACAAAAACATATGAGTATGTGTATAGAATGTAGAAATTTATTCATATAAACAAGTTGCTTTATATGGATGCTTCACCAGACAGTACAGATGAGAAAACAAAATTATACAAAACATGTTTTTGGTTATTTTTTTTTTTTGGACAGGCAGAGTGGACAGTGAGTGAGAGAGACAGAGAGAAAGGTCTTCCTTTTGCTGTTGGTTCACCCTCCAATAGCCGCCGCGGCTGGCGCGCTGCAGCCAGCACACCGCGCTGATCCGATGGCAGGAGCCAGGTACTTCTCCTGGTCTCCCATGGGGTGCAGGGCCCAAGTACTTGGGCCATCCTCCACTGCACTCCCTGGCCACAGCAGAGAGCTGGCCTGGAAGAGGGGCAACCGGGACAGAATCCGGCGCCCCAACCGGGACTAGAACCTGGTGTGCCGGCGCCGCAAGGTGGAGGATTAGCCTAGTGAGCCAGGCGCCGGCACAAAACATGTATTTTTAAAAAGTAGATATAGATTACATATAAATGATATATAAAGTGGAATATTAATACATAAGTATGAAATATTTATCCTTTTTAAAGATTATTTATTTGAAAGGCAATTATATAGAGAGAGAGAAAAAGAGAGAGAGAGACCTTCTATCTGTTGGTTTACTCCCCATCAGCTGGAGCTGGGCCGATCTGAAATCAGGAGCCAGGAGCTTCTTCTGGATCTCTAACATGTGTGCAGAGGCCTAAGGATTTTTGTCATCCTTCACTGCTTTCCCAGGTGCATAAGCAGGGAGCTGGATCAGAAGTGGAGCAACAGAGACTCAAACTGGCACCCAAAAGGGATGCTGGTACTGCAGGCAGTGGCTTTACCTGCTTGACCACAGTGCCAGCCAAAATATTTCTAAAATAAAACTTAAAAATGCATAAAGCACCTTATTGTATACACAGGAGTTGTATTCATGCCAGGGACTAGTGACAGTTCTCATCTGCTGGCATTGATGAGAGCCAAAAACTCCAACTCAGTCCTTGCTCGCCACTTTCAGATAGCCCTTGACTGACCTCAAGCCCCAGGGCATTCCCCTCTTTAACATGACATTCCAAAATACCAATTAAAGAGAGATTTAAAGAATAATGATATTTATTTGTGGATAAGCAGAGAGTTGCAGTCAGATTATGCATGCACAAAGTATAAAGCATGAGTATATCCAAGGAGGTTTAAGCAAAGGAGAGTTTGTAAAGACAAAAATATGGATAAGTTAGTCAGATGGTTTGAAATAATAATGTTTGGTCACAATGATTAATAACCAGGGTGACTTAGTTCTAGTTTGGGGGAAAGCATCAGATCATCTGTAGAAGTAAATTTGAGCCATATTTGACAGAAACATTAACTAAGTCAGACAAAAGGATTTGAGAGAAGTAGATGGGGCTTTCTGTATATCCTTGGGGAAGGATTGTCTTTTCCAGGTGCAGTCACAGAGGTTCTGGCTTTGAGGGTATACTGGTCTACTGGAAAAGGTGCTACAGAGATCAGTAGTTGAAAATTAACTTAAAAATTTTTGAAAGAATGCTTCTCCTCATCTTTGAGAGGCTCTGCATTTCCTTTGTTCTAACTGTGGGCTTCAATAGACAAATTTTGAAATTTCAAAATAACTCCATTTTGGCCAGCAAAGTTGAGCGTCATCCCAGGTTATTTTGGTCCAGAGACAGCCAATTGTAACTCTTGAGAACAAATTGCCCCTGAAATCCTGCAAACAGTTCAAGTTCTCTTGAACTACTGAGATACCTGTTTGAAGTGTTTGGAAAGGGGCCAGCACTGTGGGGTAGTTGGATGGGAGCCGGCACCATGGGGTAGCTGGACAGAGGCTGACACCGTGGGGTAGCAGGTTAAGCCTCTGCCTGCAGTGCCGGCATCCTATATGGGTGGCTAGTTTGAGTCCCAGTTGCTCCACTTCTGATTCAGCTCCCTGGGAAAACAGTGGAAAATGGCCCAAGTGCTTGGGCCCCTACACCCACATGGGAGACATGGAAGAAGGTCTGGGCTCCTGGCTTTGGATCTGCCCAGATGTTGTGGCCATTTGGGGAGTGAAACAGCAGGTAGAAGACCTCTCTCGCTGTCTCTCCCTCTCTCTGTAACTCTGCCTTCAAATAAATAAATAATAAATCTTTTTTAAAAAGTATTTGAACAAAGCTACTTATCTATCAGGTCAATTTGACATGGGAGCTGTACACAGAACACATAGCTGTCTAATCTTGGCCATCTTGCTCAACCTTAAGCGGTCCTTTGATCTTCATGCAATCATTTTCTATTCCCAGAAATGTCTGTCTTAAAATTTATCAGTAGCTTTCATTTCCGCAGCCTGTTTTCAGAGAAAGTACTCTCCATGTCTCTAAAGATGTTTGTAATGACTCATGTCCTAACCTGTGAGAAGTTTGCCCCTGCTCACCTCAATCTTGCATTTTTGGGAAAAGCCAATGTGTGCTCACTGTGTGATGACAATGAAAATTTACCATCACAGAATACAGAAATTCTGACTAGAATTTGACCACTTTGGAATACTGCCCAAGAATCATTAAAAGTCATTGGCCTTGTTTCTCCTGGGCCTGTGTGAATGAGCCTTATATTAACTTTATGTTAACTTTTTTTACAAAGCTTGTTTTATGTAAGGCTGCTACAAAACACACCAAACACTGGAGTTAAGGGAAAGGTTTATTGTCGGGTAGGGGAAGCCCGACGAGCCCCGAGGGGTGGGTGAGACAGCAAGAGAGAGAGGGATCAGGAGAGGGGGCACGTGTTTGAGAAACAGGTCCTGTTATACCTTGGCAGGGGCAGGGAAATAAGAGCAGTGAATCCCATTAGAATCAGGGTGGATCTGACACCTGTGCTTGGGCCATCTGGTCACCTGGCTTCTCAATGGCAGCAGGAGCTAGAGCCTAGGATGGTGTCCAGGACATAGATTGGTAAGACCTGAACCATTTTACTTGCATTTTATTTCTGTTGACTCTCTCTGGACAGTATTTTTTAATCATGAAACAGGAGGTGGCTGATTAAACAAATTTAGAACATGGGTTACCCTTCCTGGGCTTCTTTGTTGTGGACCAAGTCAGGTGATCTGAATGAGGGCATATTAATATGCCCCCTTCTGACTTGAAATAAATTCTCTGAGACCTCCACCTGAAGCATGGAGGTGGGGATCAGGGAGGATGTAGCCCATAGGCCCTGGCACGGCTGGAAAAGCTGAGGTCAAGGGGCTCTTGCAGGCACTGCTTCGGGGGTCGAGAGTGTGCAGTGAAAAACTGGGAAGTTTGCTTTCATTCCTAGCCAAGAATGTCAGTAGAAATCCATTAGAAAAGAATTTGGAGGGTTGGGGTGGGGGGAACAGGTTTTATTTCAGCAAACAGCTTTCTACAAAACCTAAGTTCACTCCTGGGAACAAAGGAGGGGGCTGCCTCCTAAAGGCAAAACAGAGCAGGCCGAGAGTACCTCGTCCTGATTGGTCGACACTCAAAGGAAACTCTGAGTTTGACTGTCTTGGCTGAGCTCCTGCAGCATATTAGAGACATTTTTCCATCTTGGCAGTTGAAACAGAAACATGTCCAGGCAAAAGCTGCCAAGTCCAGCTTGTGGTTTATCCAGGAATGCAGAGCACAGCAGAGAACTTGGGCAGCCAGCAGTCAGCAAACCGCTGCTTGACTCCATTTTGAATCTGGGCCCCAATAACCACTGAGGATCCATCTTGTAGATTCAGCTTTGCTCAGAGTGCGCGTGGTCCTGTTTCAATACATGCAGGCACATATAATATGTATGAATGTAAAATAGAGAAACTTAATAAAATAAATGTATAGCTTTATCTGACAAATTTGGGTGCTTTGCCAGACAGTGTAGAAGAGAAAACTTTATATATCTATGTGTTCTACATATATATATACACATACACAGAGTATAATAAATACTTATGAATGAATAATGTAGATTATAAATGCATAGGCATGTAAAGTAGAATATTAAAACATGAATATGTAAACATCAAAATACATATTTCTTAAATGAAATGGAAAGAAACCACCTAGTATATCATACACGCACAGTCAGTGGTTTTCATGCCAGAGACCGGTGGGCATTCAAAAACCTCTAACGGATTTGCTAGTTGCCAGTTTCAAATGGTCCCTAACCTCAAGCACTGGGACGATCCCTTTAACCTATAAAAACCAGGTGCCACTACCATCCTGTAAAGAGCTGAAACAGTTCCTAAATCTGTCAAACTGGAGGAGAGACTTTTCAAAAAAAAGGTTTATTTATATTTTTTATTTGAGATTTATTTATTTATTTGAAAGAGAGTTACAGAGAGGCAGAGGCAGAGAGAGAAAGAGAGAGATTGTCTATTTGTTGGTTCACTCCCCAAATGTCCACCATGACCAGTTCCCAAGCCTGGAACTCCATCTGGGTCTCCCATGTGGGTGGCAGCGCCCCAAGCACTTGGACCACCATCCACTTCCTTCTCAGGTGCAATGGCAGGAAGCTGGATCAGAAGTGGAGCATTTGGAACTTGGACCTGTGCTCATGTGGGATGCTGGCATCACAGGTGGCAGCTTAACCTGTTGCACAACAACGTCAGCCTTGAGAGATTTTTTTTAGATTCCTCCGGGAAGCACAAACACTGAAGTCCATGTTTGTGTAGGTGTTTTAGGGATCTCCAAGTATGTGAAGAACAGCTTGTTCTGTCTTCAGGCTGCTCTGAGGATAAGCAAGTGTGCATGGATTACAAGGGTGCCTTTGCCAAGTATGGAGTGTCAGCTGGCATCAGATGTTGAAAGCTACACGTTCTAGAACAAACTGGTTCCAAATGGTGTTAACTAGACCTAGAGCCCCACAGATTAACCGTGAATGAGGCTTGGATTGGCAACGCCAGCGGGTCAAGTAGTCGAGACACACTCAACTGTCTGAGAAGCTGAAAATCCAGCATTGCATTCCAAACCCCTCTGCTCACCAAAGCAAGTGATCCACTGTGGAACCAGGACCACATGTCCAGTGCTGGGCTCTGTCTGCCCAGTGGGACGGATAATGAGGGTGGCCAAGCAAGGACTGAACTTGCGAGGGAAGATTTTTTATAGCTTGTGTTTGGGGACTATGCAGTGGATATGCATGACACCAGACTGCAGACAGACTTCAGCCTCCCAGGGAACTTGGGCTGGCATCTTGACAATATTTTTACATAGCTTTTGATTCTCAGTGCTGGTTTGAGTCACCTCAACCAATAGTAGCCCAGTTTAATAAATATATATATAGGGGCTGGCGCTGTGGTGTAGCAGGTAAAGCTGCCAGTTTGAGTCCCAGCTGCTCCACTTCTGATCCAGCTCTCTGCTATGGCCTGGGAAAGCAGTAGAATATGGCCCAAATCCTTGGGCCCCTGCACCCATGTGGGAGACTCAGAAGAAGCTCCTGGTTCCTGGCTTCTGATCAGCCCAGCTCCTGCCATTGTGGCCAGTTGGGGAGTGAACCAGCAGATAGAAGACCTCTCTCTCTGTCTCTGCCTCTCCTTCTCTCTCTGTGTAACTCTTTCAAATAAATAAATGAATCTTTAAAAGATAAATTTATATATATACACACACGCCAGAAAATACATATTTTACAGAGATATATGGGACTATTTAAGTAAATACATAAACTATGGGTATGTATATATAAAAGCAGAAAAATTTACTAACCTAAACATGTAGTTTTATCTTAAGGATTCTGATGCTTCACCAGACAGTGTAGAAGAAGAAAACATAAATGAACAAATACAAGAAATAAGTATTTTAAATGTATGTTACATAAAATTCATAGATATAAAAAGCATAATATTAATATATGATACGTATATATCAAAATATGTTTATTAAATTAAGAAAACTGAATAAAGTACACACTAACTCCTATACACATAGAAACTTGATTTGTGCCAGGACCCAGTGGGCATTTTTGTCATCTGCTGGCAAGGATGGGAGCTAAAAATTCCAACCAGTGTTCCTGGTTGCCTGTTTTGGGTGGCCCTTGTGGAACCTCATGCAACAGGGCAGTCCCCTTTTAACCAAATAAGAGCAGGTGCCATCACCCCCTTGTGCAAAGCTGGAAAATGTCCTCCATTTGTCAGTCATGGTTAGGATCCCTTCTTTAGAACCCCCAACGGAGGCACATACAGCAGAATCCTGGAGTGTGGATCCCGTGGGGCTCTGCCGGGAAATGGAAGACCAGCCTGTGCTGAGCCTCGGTGTGCTTTGGCATCAAGGGAGCATGCTGGGTAAGATGGCAGCAGGTTGCAGGGATGGCCCTGCCAAGATCAGAGCATCTGCAGGGCAGCTGGAGGACTCCCGGGCCCACAATTTGGCATTAAACACTAAAAGCAAACCAGTTTTTCTATCTGGTTCTGGTGGAATCTAGAGCCCCACAAATGTGTAAATGAGATTTCAGTTGGAAACATTTGGAGGCCAAGTACATGAGAGATACTGAATTATTTGAGAAGCTTCTAGAACAGGAGATTGGCCTGTCAATCCTTTCATGACACCAAAGTATGTGGTTCACCAGGGAAATTGTGTTGGGGTCCCTGTCTCCCCAGCGGGATGGGTGATGAGGACAGCAAAACTGAGGGTCAGCTTATGGGTAAAGACAGGTCTTCCATAGCTGAGGTAGGACAATGTAAAGTGAGTATGCCCCAGGCTCCTGGCAATAGAGGCCCTGGGCTGTGAGGGCCTCTGAGGCCAGCAGGGATCCTAGGCTAGTAGCTTGGTGATTTTTGCATACATCCCTTGGTCCTCAATGCAAATTGAGTCACAAATAAACCTCAGCCAGTACTGGTCAAGTTTGATAGTTATCAATGTAAATATACACTCCAGAAAATACCTATTTAGAACTATATACAGAAACATGTGAAGCAAGTAAATGCATAAACACCTGAATATGTAGACATATAAAATACACAAATGAATATGAATGTGTTGTTTTTGGTCAGACTGGTTGCTTCCCAAAATAAAATATAAATAGATATAACTATGTGCACCAATACATGTTTTCATAAATAAATTTGTATTTCTTATCATATATGTAGCTTTATAAAGATTAATACATGCATATGTAAGTATCAAATACACACTCAACCTGTCCATCTGGATGAGAGCAGTTTCTTTTAGAACCTCCAAGATCAGCACATACGGTGGACACCTGCTCAGTGTGGGTGCTGTGGAGTCCTCACAGGAAATGAAGGCCAGTTGCTCTGACACCTGAAGGTGCTCAGGTGTCAAAGGAGTCTGCATCTGCATCTAATAAGATGATGCTGGGCTGTATTGATGGCCCTGCCAAGTCTGGAGTGGCCTCCGGGTGGCTGGAGGATTCCAGAGCTAAGATTTGGCATCAGACACTGAAAGCCACATAGTCCTGAGAAAACCAGTTCTGTTTGCTTCAGGTTGCATCTAGAGGTTCTCTCCCCCGCCAAGATTAAGCCTGAAAGAGACCTGGATTGGAAAAACCTGGAGACCAAGTGCAGTAGTGACACTCCATTACCTGAGATGCTCCAACCAAGGAGACAAGACGGGCTGGCCAACCTGTCCACTGGGAAAACTAGGTTAGAGTTCAAGTGTTGCCTTCTGTCTCTAGACTCAGGTGAATGATGACTGTAGTCACGCAAGGGCCCAGCGTGTGGAGGAAGACAGTCCTTTCAGAGCTGGTGTTTGGAGAATGGGCAGTGAGGATGTGCAAGGCACCAGACCACAGAGAGGACCCAGGCCATAGACTGGGTAGGGTTCCTACCAGCAGCCTGGAGATCTTACTCTGATGTCTTGTGTCTGAGTGCTTGTCTGAGTCATGAGTAACACGATAATTAATAACCTGGTTTCATAAGAGGTAATATGAATATGCATATATTAAAATATATATTTACAAATATGTGGAGACATATGAGACAAATGAAATAAACATGAATATCTTTTCTATTTTTATTTTTTAAGATTTATTTTTATTTATTTGAAAGAGCTACAGAGAGAGGTAGAGACAGAGAGAGGTCTTCCATCCGCTGGTTCACTCCCCAGATGGCCGCAACGGCCGGAGCTGCGCCAATCCAAAGGCAGGAGCCAGGAGCTTCTTCTGGGTCTCCCAAGTGGGTGCAGAGGCCCAAGGACTTGGGCCATCTTCCACTGCTATCTCAGGCCATAGCAGAGATGTGGATCAGAAGAGGAGCAGCTGGGACTAGAACCAGTGCCCATATGGGATGCCAGTGCTTCAGGCCAGGGCTTTAACCTACTGTGCCACAGCACCGGCCCCCAACATATGAATATCTTAAATTAAAAATGTCAAAAGTTATTAATACTGGGGCTGGCACTGTAGTGTAACCGGTAAAGCTGCCACCTGCAGTGCCGGCATCCCATGTGGTGCTGGTTTGAGTCCCAGCTGCTCCTCTTCCGGTCCCGCTTTCTGCTTGTGGCCTGGGAAATCAGTGGACAATGGCCCAAGCACTTGGGCCCCTGCACCCATGTGCGACACTGGGAAAGGCACCTGGCTCCTGGCTTCAGATCAGCACAGCTCCGGCCATTGAGGCCATGTGGAGAGTGAGCCAACAGATGGAAGATCTTTCTCTCTCTCTCTCCCTCCCTCTCATTGTCTGTAACTTTACCTCTCAAATAAATAAATAAAATCTTTTAAAAAAAAAAGACATCCACATCTGGAGCTGGGGTTGTGGCACAGCGGGTAAAGCTGCCACCTGTGATGCTGGCATCCTAGTTGGATGCCAGTTGGAGTCCCAGCTGCTCCACTTTCCATCCAGCTCCCTGCTAATGTTCCTGGGAGAGCAGCAGAAGATGGCTCAAGTCTGTGGGTCCCTGCACCTACATGGGAGACCCAGAAGAAGTTCCTGGCTTGTCCTGGCCCAGTCCTGGCTGTTGTGACCATTTGGGGGTGAACTAGTGAATTAGTGAATGGAAGACCTCTCTGTCTCTCCCTTTCTCTGTAACTGTGCCTTTCAAATAAATAAAAATAAATCTTTAAAAAAATGTTTCTTGCACCTGAAATTTTTTGGCACCAAAATAAACTCATATTTTTAACATTACTGTGAATTTTTTGAAACATCCTCATATATAAAATACACTTCAAATATATAAATTAATGAATATAGATTACATATAAAAATATGTAGAAGTAGCGACCAGTGTTTGGCTTAGCGTTGGGATACCTGCATGCCCTATCAGAGTAACTGAGTTTGAGTCCCAGCTCCACTTATGATTCCAGCTTCCCACTAATGCACACCCTGGAAAGCAGCAGCAATGGTTCAAATAGTTGAGTCCTTGCCACCCACCTGGGAGACCTGGATTGAGTTCCAGGTTTCTAGCTTTGGCCTAGCACAGCCCTGGCTGTTATAGATACTTGAAGAATGAGCCAGCAGATGGAAGAGCGATTTTTCTCCCCTTTCTCTCTCTCTCTCTTTCCATATATATATGCCTTTCAAATAAATTTAAAAATAAAATAATTTTAAAAATACATATCCACCAAATTGAATGTAATACAAAACACTTTTACCTCTGTTATTTGTTTAAGATTATAAAAGATGTGAATTTGAACAAAAATTATTTAGTAGATATCAATGGGATAAGTTAGTGGATATACCTTTTAACAACAAATGTGCTTTATAATATGTTTGTTTAAACAGGCTTCCCAAATCTCTACATCCTTAGAGTTTTGCTGAGCTAAATATATATGATGGATATTCATTAAATATCCAGGTCATTTCCAGATAAATATTAAACAAGAATTACTAAAATTTAGTTTATCTACTTTTGACTTCTTATTACAAATGAACCAAATGTATTTGGGTCTGTTAATAAACATAAAAAATTATACTTTGAGGAAACACTTTTTATAAAGTAAATGTATCTTTCAATTCCTTTCTTTCACAAGCTTTTTTTTTAATTGAGAGGCAGAAAGAAAGAGAGACAGATAGAAAGAGAGAACGAACCTATCCATCGACTCACTCCCCAGATACCTGAATCGGCTGGGATGGGGTTGTGGGGGCAAAGCTGGGAGCTGGAAACTCGGTCCAAGTCTCCCAGACGGGTGGCAGGAACCCAGTGACTTGAACCATTGCCACTGCCTCATAAAGTCTGCATTAAGAAGCTGGGTCTTGAACCACGGTATTCCTATGTAGGACGAAGGCATTTAACCCACAGCTTAACCACTAGGTTAAGTGCCTATTCCAGTAACATGTCTGTCTGTCTTTCTTTCTTAATTTCTTTCTTTCTCTCTCTCTCTCTTTTTCTCTCTTTCTTTCTTTTCTTTCTCTTTCCTCCTCCCTCCCTCCCTCCCTTCCTTCCTTTCTTCCGTTGTAAAGATTTATTTATTTTGAAAGTCAGAGTTGGCCGGTGCCACAGCTCAAATGGCTAATCCTCCACCTGCAGCGCCGGCACCCCAGGTTCTAGTCCCGGTCTGGGAGCCAGATTCTGTCCCGGTCGCTCCTCTTCCAGGCCAGCTCTCTGCTGTGACCCGGGAGTGCAGTGGAGGATGGCCCAAGTGCTTGGGCCCTGCAACCCATGGGAGACCAGGAGAGGCACCTGGCTCCTGGCTTCGGATCAGCGCAGTGCGCTGGCAGCAGCGCGCTGGCCGCAGCAGCCATTGGGGTGTGAACCAATGAAAAAGGAAGATCTTTCTCTCTGTCTCTCTCTCACTGTCCACTCTGCCTGTCCAAAAAGAAAGGAAGGAAGGAAGGAAGGAAGGAAGGAAGGAAGGAAGGAAGGAAGGAAGGAAGTCAGAGTCTCAGTGAGAGCAAGAGTGAGAGGGATGTTCCATCTGCTGTTTCACTCCCCACATGGCTGAAACAGTCAGGGCTAGGTCAGGCTGAAGCCAGGAGCCAGGATCTCCACCTGGTCTCCAGTGTAGGTGGCCAGAGCCCAAGCCATCTTTTGCTGCTTTTCCCAGGCTATTACAGGGAGCTGGACCAGAAATGGCACCGCCGGGACATGAACTGCCATCCATATGGGATGCTGGCATCACAGGCAGCGGCTTTACCTGCCATGTCACAATGCTGGCCCCAACACATGCTACTAAAAAAAGATTTTAAAATGATGTTAATCTATAAAATTCTGGTTCACAATTACTAAGAATATGTGATTAAATCTATTAAAAATAAAGGGATGATGTGGTGGCTTAGCAAGTTAAGCCACTGCCTGCAATGGCAGCATTCCCGATGTGCAGCCGTTAATGTCCCAGCTAATGCACTTCTGAGCCAGCTCCCTGCTAATGGCCTGGGAAAGCAGCAGCAGATATCCAAGTGCCAGGGCCCCTGCATCCACCTGGGAGACCTGGAAGAAGCGCTAGGCTCCTGGCTCCGGGCCTGGCCCAGTCTGGGCCATTGTGGCCATTTGGGGAGTGAACCAGCAGATGGAAGACTTCCCTCTCTCTCTCTCTCTCTCTCTCTCTCCCTTTCTCTTGTAACTGCTTTTCAAATAAATAAAAATAAATATTAAAAAAAAACTATTAAAAATAAGGGAAACAGGTCTGTTAGGAATATACAAGAAAAATAAGATATTTTAATTTAAAAAGTTATAAGAATTTGGTTTTGTTAAGGGAAAAGTAATTTTGTCTAACTTAGAGGTTATTTAAATTTTGTTTCAAAGAAAAAATAAAAAGTTGTGTAAACTTTATAAAAGATAAGTCTTCTAAGAGAAATTCTATGTGTGATCAAGTTGGCTAAAATTATTTTAAAAAGTCTTTTAAAAATTAAACATATAATGATTCAAAACTAGAATTTGACTCATTTAAGCAAGTTAATTTTCTAGATTTATTTATTTTATTTGAAAGGCAGAGTTACAGAGAGAGACTGGCAGAGACTGAGAGAGAAAGACAGATTGAGGGAGACAGAGAGATCTTTCATCCTCTGGTTCACTCCCCAAGTGGCCTCATGGCCAGGGCTGGGCCAGGTCGAAGCCAGGAGCCAGGAGCTTCATCCAGGTCTCCCAGCAGGGTGGCAGTGGCTTAACCTGCTACACCACAGGCTGGCCCCAAGCAAGATTTTTATGTGGTAATAGTATGAGGTACCTTTTGAGTAAACTGTAAAAAACAACGGGTGGGGGGTGTGTGTGGAGAGCCAGATTCTGTATGCTGTGCCTCATGTTGTCTTTACCAGATATTTTGAATTTCTCTTAAAAGAGTTGTACTTTTTTTTTTTTTTTTTTTTTTTTGGACAGGCAGAGTGGACAGTGAGAGAGAGACAGAGAGAAAGGTCTTCCTTTCCATTGGTTCACCCTCCAATGGCCGCCACGGCCGGCGCACCGCGCCGATCTGAAACCAGGAGCCAGGTGCTTCTCCTGGTCTCCCATGCGGGTGCAGGGCCCAAGCACTTGGGCCATCCTCCACTGCACTCCCTGGCCACAGCAGAGAGCTGGCCTGGAAGAGGAGCGACCAGGACAGAATCTGGCTCCCAGACCGGGACTAGAACCAGGTGTGCCAGTGCCGCAAGGCGGAGGATTAGCCTAGTGAGCCGTGGCCCTGGCCTGAATGACCATTATTTTTACAATGACCTGTGATCCTATTTTGATCAAGTGTTTTAAACTTTCAGGATTTGACAAACTTCCCAAAAATTAATTTTTAAATTAAGTCTTTTGATCTCAGACTAACTCTGAACATTCCAGAAAGCCCTGGAAATCCAAGAGAGACTAATAAACCTAAGCTAACTCGATATGTTAAAATTACATGAGAAACAGGGCCGGCATATGTGCCGTGGCAGGTAGGGCCCCCGCCTGCAGTGCCAGCATCCATATGGGCACCGATTCAAGTTCCGGGCTCCACTTCTGATCCAGCTCTCTGCTATGGCCTGGGAAAGCTTTGGAGGATGGCCCCAGTGCTTGGGCCTGTGCACCTGCATGGGAGATCCAGAGGAGGCTCCTGGCTTCAGATTGGCATAGCTCCAGCCCTTCAGGCGGATTGGGGAGTGAACCAGCAGATGGAAGACCTCTCTCTCTCTCTCTCTCTCTCTCTCTGCCTCTCCTTCTCTCTTTGTGTGTAACTCTATCAAATAAATAAATAATTTTTTTTTTTTGACAGGCAGAGTGGACAGTGAGAGAGACAGAGAGAAAGGTCTTCCTTTGCCGTTGGTTCACCATCCAATGGCCACCGCAGCTGGCGCGCTGCGTCTGGCGCGCTGCGGCCGGCGCACCGCGCTGATCCGATGGCAGGAGCCAGGTACTTATCCTGGTCTCTCATGGGGTGCAGGGCCCAAGTACTTGGGCCATCCTCCACTGCACTCCCTGGCCACAGCAGAGAGCTGGCCTGGAAGAGGGGCAACTGGGACAGAATCTGGCGCCCCGACCGGGACTAGAACCCGGTGTGCTGGTGCCGCAAGGCGGAGGATTAGCCTAGTGGGCCGCGGCGCCAGCCAAATAAATATTTTTTTAAAAAAGAAAAATTATATGGGAAACACTGTCAGATAATAAATAATGTTTAGCCTTCCTCTAGTTATGCTTGTATAAATATATTATTCATGGATGTTCCAAACTGTGTGAGATTTCTAAAAATCTGATGGCTTGGTCTATGTTGTCAGCAGTAATCCTGGCATTGAGTTGTTATATACCATAGAGATAACCACTGGTAAACTGTCATCAGATGTTTAATCATGCTTATTTTTAAAGTCTCATCCATGGTTAAATTGTTTTATTCTGACTTTTTTCCAAAAAAAAATTTTTTATAAGCTATTATAATTCCAAAGTGTTGTCATCAAAGAGTTCCATGGGAAGGGTAAAAAGATCTCTGAGAATGTGTGGTTGGTTCCACTAAATCCAACTGGGCAAGAGTTTTTCAAAACTTTGAAAAAGGAACTGATGGGGGCAGACATTTGACATAGCAGTTAAAATGCCATTTGGGGGGAGGGCAGCACTGTGGCATAGTGGGTTAAGCACCCCCTTCTCACCTGCAACCCTGACATTCCATTTCGGAGCGCCGGTTTGAATCCTGGCTGCTCTGCTTCCAATCCAGCTTCCTGCTAATGCGCCTGGGAAAACAGCAGATGATGGGCCAAGTGCTTGGACCCCTGCCACTCACCTGGGAGACCTGGATGGAGTTTCAGGCTCTTGGCTTCTGCCTGGCCTAGCTTTGGCCATTGCCTGCATTTGAGGAGTGTACCAGTGGAAAAATGATCTCTCTCTCTCCTTCTCTCTCTCTTTCTCTCTCTTTGACCTACCCCACCCCCATCCTGTTACTCTGCCTTTCAAATGAATACATAAGTAAGCAAATCTAAAAAAAAAAAAAAAAAAAAAAAAGTCACTTTGGATGCCCACATTGCTTAGAATCCTGGGTACGAGTTCCAGCCCTGTTCTGATCCAGCTAGATCCATTCCGATGTAACCCCAGGAGGCAGCAGGCTCAAGTAGTTGGGTCCCTGCTACCCACATAGGACGTATGGATAGAATTCTGGGGTCCTGGCTTTGATTTAGCTCAGCTCCAGTTCTTGTAGGCATTTGGGGAGTGAACCAGTAGATGGAAGATCTCTCTTTGCCTTTCAAATAAAGAAATAAATTTCTAAAATGACGGCTGGGCTCATAATACTGCTAACCAAAATCAGACAACACGAAAATTAACATGAGACTAAATAAACCAATAAAAACTGTTATGAATTTCTGTGACTTTTTGTTTTGATTTAAAATCCATTGACTCTAAAATTCTCAAAGATAAAATCCGATGGGACTCCAGGGAACAGAGGGCCTGCCTTCTGTCCCTTCTTTAAATTATTTGAGAGAAACATTTATTCAAACTGGACCTCTTTCCTGGTGCTTCTCTCTCCTTTAATCCTACACACATCCAGTAGACCCTCCCTCAGAGTACAAAATAATCAAAGTTGTTGGGGTTAAATATGCCTCTCACTCAATCTTTTCAAACCCTATCATATATTTAGGCCACAATTCTCTACAAAAGAAGAAAAAGTGGGCAAACTGGTTCTGGATGATTGTAGCCAGATCTGGTAGCCCGGAGGTTAAGCCTGAATGAGACCTACATGGAAACAACTGGAAGTCAAGTCCATCAGCGGCCTGCCCAACAAACATTTCTGGGCACCAAGGCCCGGAAGAAAATCAGGTCAAAGGTCAAGCTCAGGGCTCTCACTGCAAGATCTAATGCTTGATCAGGGAAACCAAACTAGGGCTGAAATCATTCTCTCCAAGCTGGTGTTTGGGAGACGTGCAGTGAATATGCTCGAGGGACACCAGACCACAGAGAAGGCCCAGGCCATGTATGCTGCCCGGAATCTTTATGAGGCCAGCAGTTGGTGACACTTCCACACACTTCTTGTTTTTTAGCACTAATACGAGTCATGAATAGTCAGCTCACCCAGTGACAGCCTAAACAGAAAAAATATTGATATAGGGGCTGACGCTATGACATAGCTGGTAAAGCCACCACCTGCGGAAATGGCATCCCATATGGGCGCCAGTTCGTGTCCCATCTGCTCCACTTCCGATCCAACTCTCTGCTGTGGCCTGGGAAAGCAGCAAAAGATGGCCCAAGTGCTTGGGCCCCTGCACCCACGTGGGAGACCTGAAATAAGCTCCTGGCTTCAGATGGGCCCAACTCCAGTGGTTGTGGTCATTTGGGGACTGAACCAGTGGATGGAAGATCTCACTCTCTCTTTCTCTCTCTCTCTCTCTCTGTAATTCTTTCAAATAAATAAATAAATGTTAAAGAATATTGATATAAATATTTATGCATCAAAAGACTTTTTTACAAATATAGACCAAGAAATATAGAAAGATTTAAATAAATAAACATATGGATATGTATAAATATTAAACAAAGACATGAATTAATACAAGCATATAACTTTATCTACCAGTCTAGGTAGTGCTTCACCTGTGTAGAAAACATAAATGAGCTCACATATTTATTATATGAATAAATATTATGTATAAAATGTATAGGCACGTAAGGGAAATATTAATATAAGAATACATAACTTTGAAAACATGTATAAAACAGTACTGAGAAACACACACTATCCTGTATATATGGGGTAACTGGCATTCATGCGAGGGACAAATGGGCACTCTTTACCTACTGGTAATGATCAGAGCCAAAATCTCACAGTGAGTCCCTGGCTGCCAGTTTCAGGTGGCCCCTGCCTGACCTCAAGCACCAGGGAGGTCCCCTTCTAATCGAACAAGAATATGGCTTAAATCTGTGAATCCAGATGAGAGCCCTTCTCTAGAACTTGAGGGGGGCACATACCATAGAGCCCTGGTTTACGTGGGTCATGCCGGGTGCATCCCAGAAAGTGAACCCCAGCTTTGTCTGGATCCTCAGGGTGCTCTGGCATCAGGTGAATCGGCATAGGGTGAGGTTGCACCTGACTACAGGGATGGCCCTGCCAACTCCGTAAGGTTATCTGTGTGCTGGGCCGATATCCAAGGCCAAGATCTGGCATCAGACATTGACACCTACACCTTTCAAAGCAAACCAGTTGTGTCTGGCTGTAACAGGATCTAGATAGAGCCACACAGAACAACCCTGAATGAGACCTGCATTGGAAACACCTGGGGGCCAGTATATGAGGGAGACACAACTATCTGAGAAGCTTCAACACAGGGGAACAATGTGCTGACACCTTCCAGCCACCAAGACGGGAGGTGCACCATGGAAAGTAGGCCACATGGGGAGAGCTGGGCTATGGCTCCTGCAGTGGATGTAGGGGCACTGTGGCCAAACTAGGCTCAGGCAGATGGGGGAGGCAGTTTTTTCACAGCTGGTGTTTAAGGAAAGTGCCGTGAAGATGCAGGAAGCACCAGACCCCACAGAAGTCCCAGGCCACGGGCTTCCCAAGGAATTTCAGGCCCGCAGCTTGGTGATATGTCCACACATCTCTTGGCTGTCAGTGCTAGTCTGAGTCAGGAACAGTAACTTCACACAATAATGGCACAAACAGCAAGTCTGTTTATTTACATATAGATAAATATCTATTAGTTATAAAAATATGTAGGTCTCTCATAAGGCAGAAAAGTAATACATGAATATTCAGAGTGAAGGGAGACTTTATAAAGAGATATGACAGGGGCCGGCGCTGTGGCATAACAGGTAAAGCCATCACCTGCAGTGCTGGCATCCCATATGGGCGCTGGTTCAAGTTCCAGCTGCTCCACTTCCAATCCAGCTCTCTGCTGTGGCCTAGGAAAGCAGCAGAAGATGGCCCAAGTCCTTGGGGCCCTGCACCCGCGTGGGAGACCCGGAGGAAGCTCCTGGCTCCTGGCTACGGAACAGCACAGCTCCGGTCGTTGTGGCCATCTGGGGAGTGAATCAGCAGATGGAAGACCTCTCTCTCTCCCTCTCTGCCTCTCCTTCTCTGTGTGTGTGTAACTCTGACTTTCAAATAAATAAAAAAAAATCTTTAAAGAAAATGAATAAAAGAGCTGTGACAACTAAGGGCAATGTGATGTTCTTGACCAGATACTATATGAAACAAACAAACAATAGCTAGGGAAGCCATCTTGAGGCAATTGGGGAAATTTGAATATGGGCTGTAGATTAGGTAATATTTATTGTATCAATTTTAATTTCTTTTGAAAGATTTATTTATTTATTTATTTGAAAAGCAGGCCAGCAGAGGAGAGTTTAAGAGAGAGAGAGAGCTTGAGAGAGAGAGACAGAGATCTTCCACCTGCTGGTTCACTTCCCAAATGTCCACAACAGCCAGAGCTGGGCCAGGCTGAAGCCAGGAACCAAGAACTCCATCTGGATCTTCCACATTGGTGGCAGGGACCCAAACATTTGAGCCATCTTCCACTGCCTTCCCAGGTGCATTAGCAGGAAGCTGGATCAAAAGCAGAGCAGCCAGGACTGGAACATTAGATGTTATGGGAGAATATTCTTATTTTCAAGTATCTACACAAATATAAAAGTTTATTCTTATATGTAAAACTGCAAAAAAAAAAAAAAAACACCACACAATCTCATTCATACACAAGAATGTCCTTGCATGCCAGGGACCAGTGGGCATTCAGCTGGTCTACTGGAGGAAATGGGAGGTGATGACGCCAAACGAGTCCCTGGTGGCCCAGTTTTATGTGGCCCTTGCCTGACTTCTGGCACCGGGGAGGTCCCCTTTGAACCTACCAAGACCAGGTTCCATCACCCACCTTTGAGGAGCAGGACTATGAGACTATTTCCTCCATCTCTCCATCCAAATGACAGCCTTTCTTTAGAACCCAACGTGCAGTAGAGTCCTGGTTCACGAGATTGATTTAGGGATCTCCCAGGAAACAAAGATGAGTTTGTATGAACCTTTGGGGTGCTCTGGCATCAGTGAGTGCATACAGGCGCTGAGCTACAGGAATGGACCTGCCAAGGCTAAAGTGGCCTCTTGCATGTCGGTGAATTCCTTGTGTCTGATTGGATCAGACACTGAACGCTCCACACTGGACAGCAGTCCTGTTCTGTCTAATTCTAGATGGATCCAGAATTCCACAGATGACTCCTGGGTGAGACCTAGATTGGATAGATACACATGGGGCCATCTATCAGGAAAAACTCAATTAGTTGAGGAGCTTTGAACAGAGAGGGTCAGGTTGCCAATCATCTTTGGCCACCAAGGGAGGTCAGTTTAGAGACTGGGCCAAAAGTGCTGAGTGCCCTCCGAGCTCTTCCTCCTGAACTGGGGAGATAATGAGTGCAGTCAAATCAAGGCTCAGCTTGTGAGAAAGACTTCTTTTAGAGCCATGAAGGGTGCAGTGAGCATTTACATGAACCAGACTACAGAGGAGTCTCAGACAATGTGCTGCACAAGGTATTGTTGCACCAGGGTGGGTGGAAGAGAAAGCCTAAGGGCAGGAGTTCAGCTTAATGGTTCAGAAGCCTTTTGGGAGGCCTGCATCTCGCACTGGAATCCCTGTGTTCTAGTTCTTGGCTCTGTTCCCAATTCCAGCTTCCTGCTAATGCACATCCCAGGAGGCAGCAGGTGGTGGATCAAATACTTGGGTCCCTGCCACCCATGTGGGAGACCTGGAGTGAGTTCTTGGCTCCTGGTTCAGCCTAGCCTTGGCCTAGCCATTCATGGAGTGAACCAGTGGATGGGAGGTGTCTCTCTGTCTCTCTCTTTCTCTTCCTACATTTCAAGTAAATAAAAAAAAAGTTAAGTGTTTAAATAACAAAAAACGAATGAACCTATGTTTCTATATACATAAGAGATCTATATATACATATAGATATATATGTAATATATAAGTATATAAGGCAGGGTATTAATATTAATATGTAAATATAAAATGATATATTAAACAAATACTGAAAAAGACACAGTACATCATACACATACCAGACCTAGTGTTCACGCCAGGCAGTCATGAGCACTCTCATCATCCAGTGGCAAAGATGGGAGCCATGGATGCCAAGCTCCAGCTGACCCTGGTCTGACCTCTAGCACTAGGGCAGTCTCATTTTGACCAAAGAAGAAAATTGTGGAGGAGCTCCTGTGGAGGACTGGAATGTTTCCTGTGTCTGTGCCTCTGGGGTGAGAGCTGTTTAGGACCCAGAAGGGAGCCAGGTGCAGCAGAATCCCAGCTATTGTGGGTGACCTGGATTCTTCCGGAAATGAAGACCTGCTTCCTGTAGCCTGCAGGGTGCTCCTGCGTCATGCCAGGCTGGCTGGGGTAGGATGATTCCAGGCCACAGGAATAGCCCTGCTAAGTTTGCTATGTCCTCTGGGTGGTAAGTGTTCCCCAGGGCCGAGATTTGACAGCAGACACAGAAACCCACCATATGCACAGAACAAACAGGTTCTGTCTGGCCCTCGCTTTGAGCTGCACAGATCCAGCCAAAATGAGACCTGGATTGTAAACAACTGATGAGTGTAGTGAACTTGTTGCTTGGCTTGCGTGGAAAGACTGTCATTTCGGAGCTGGCATTTAGACGATGTGCAGTGAATATGTGACCACACTGAGGTCCCAGGAAACAGGGAACTGAAGCGATCAGCTTCCTGAGATTTCCACGCATCTCTGCTCCCAGTGCAAGTCTGGGTGGAATCCTCACCTCAGCACATAATAGCCAAATTTGATAAATGATAGCATGAATCTGCACCAGGACATTTGTAATTACAAACATACTCAGAGAATTCTGGGGCAATTTTAAATAAATACATAAGCACATGGGTAGGTATAAATAAAGAGAAAATGGAAATGAAAAGTCTGTTTAAACACACACACAAATACAAAAAATATATAGAGAGATTATAAATAAAAATATATAGATATAAAAAGAAAATTTTAATACATGAACATGGAAGTGTCAAAATGTATATATTTCTTAAATAGAGAAAAATGAGAAATATACACACATGGTAACTTGCACCCCTGCCAGGAAGCAACACGTTCTCTCTCATCTACTGGCAAGGACAGGAGTCAAAAGTGCCAAAGGAATCCCTGGTTGCCACATTTAGGTGATCTTTCCCTGGCCTCAAGCATGAGGCCAGTCCTTTCTTTAAAAATTTTAATTATTTACTTTTAAAAGCTATTTATTTGAAAGGCAGAGTGGCAAAGAGAGAGGGATAGGGGCCACCATTGTGAGCAGTGGGTTAAGTCACTGCTTGCAATGCTGGCAACCCATATTAACTTTTTTTTTTTTTAATTTATTTTTTTTGACAGGCAGAGTGGACAGTGAGAGAGAGAGAGACAGAGAGAAAGGTCTTCCTTTGCTGTTGGTTCACCATCCAATGGCCACTGCGGCCAGCGCGCTGTGGCCAGCGAACCACACTGATCCAAAGGCAGGAGCCAAGTGCTTCTCCTGGTCTCCCATGGGGTGCAGGGCCCAAGCACTTGGGCCATCCTCCACTGCACTCCCTGGCCACAGCAGAGAGCTGGCCTGGAAGAGGGGCAACTGGGACAGAATCCGGCGCCCCGACCGGGACTAGAACCTGGTGTGCCGGCGCCGCTAGGTGGAGGATTAGCCTAGTGAGCCGTGGCGCCGGCCCTGCTTCTACTTCTTCTGCTTTTTCTTCTCCTTCTTTTCTTCTTCTTCTTCTTCTTCTTTTCTTCTTCTCCTTCTCCTTCTTTTCTTCTTCTTCTCCTTTTCTTCTTCTTCTTCTTCCTCTTCCTCTTCCCCTCCCCCTCCCCTCTCCCCCTCCCCCTCCCCCTCCTCCTCCTTCTTCTTCTTAAGATTATTTGTTTGAAAGGTAGAGTTACAGAGAGGCAGAGGCAGAGAGAGATAGATATTTTCCATCTGCCGATTCACTCCCCAGATGGCTGCAATGGCTGGAGCTGGACTGATCCAAAGCCAGAAGCCAGGAGCTTCTTCTGGATCTCCCATGCGGGTGCAGGGGCCCAAGGACTTGGGCCATCCTTTTATTAAAAAAAAAAAAAGATTTATTTATATATTTGAAAGGCAGAGTTACAGAGAGGCAGAGGCTGAGAGTGAGAGAGAGAGAAAGAGAGAGAGATCTTCCATCTGCTGGTTCACTCCCCAGATGACCGCAACAGCTAGAGCTGGGCTGATCCTAAACTAGGAGCCAGGACCTTCCTCCTGGTCTCCCACGAGGGTGCAGGGGCCCAAGCATTTGGGCCATCTTCTATGCTTTCCCAGGCCATAGCAGAGAGCTGGATTGGAAATGGAGCTGTTGGGACTGGCCAGCACTTTACTCAGTATGCCACAGCACCCATCCCTGCTCCACTTCTGATGTGCCTGGGAAGACAGTGGAAGATGGCCCAAGTGCTTGGGTCCCTGCCGTCCATGTGGGACACCTGGATGAGGCTCTTCGCTTTTGGCTTCATGCTGGCCCAGCCTAACCATTGCAGCTTTTGGGGAGTGAACCAATGAATAGAAGATCTCTCTCTCTCTCTCTCTCTCTAACTCTGCCTTTAAAATTAATCAATTAATTAATCTTTGAAGGAGAGAGGGAGACAGAGACAGAGATGGGAGGGGTGCATAGAGAGAGAGAGGTCTTCCATCTGCCGGTCCACTCCCCAGATAGATGCAACTGCTGGGACTAGGCCGGGCCAAAACCAGGAATCAGGAACTCCATCCAGGTGTCCCATGTGGGTGGGCAGGGGCCCAAGCACTTGAGCCGTCTTCTGCTGCTTTCCCAGGCACATTAGCAGGGAGCTGGGTCAGAAGCAGAGAAGCTGGGACTCAAACAGGCACCCATATGGAAGGAACGCTGGTATCTCAGGTGATGGTTTAACGTGCTGTGCCCCAACACCAGCCCCAGCTTTATGAATTTTTTAACTAGTTAGTGTATTTCCATTTTATTTAAGAGAGGGAGAGGGGAGAGAGGAGGGGGTAAGGGGAGGGGGGAGAGGGGATATGGGAGGGGTAAAAGGAGAGGGAGAGGGAGAGGGAGAGGGAGAGGGAGAGGGAGAGGGAGCCAGAGAGAGAGCGAGAGCTAGAGGGAGAAGACAGAGATCTTCCATCTGCCGGTCCACTCCTCAAACTCAACAGCCAGGGCTGGGTCAACCTGAACCGGGAACCTGGAACTTTAGGTCTTCCCACGTCAGCAGAGATCCAGGTACTTGAGCCATCATCTGCTGTCTCCGTGCATTAGCAGGAAGCTGGGTCAGAAGCAGAGGAGTCAGGACTTGAGCCCAAGCACTCCCATACAGGAGGCAGGCATCGCAAGCAGCATCTTACCCACTCTGCCCAGTGCCCACCCCGAAGCAGTTCCCTTTTGACCCTACACGACCAGGTGCTGTCAACCTCCTGCAAGCTGCACTATATCCTGACTGTGTGGGGAGGAGGTGTTCTCAAGAACCCCCAGGGAGGCACAGAGCACAGAGTTCCGTTTGCTGCAAGGCTTTGCCAAGAAACGGAGCCCATCTTGTTCTGAGCCCTCCGTGTGCTCTGGCATCAAGCCTGTGCCTGTGGTAGGATGGCACAGGGCTCCAAGGATGGCCAGCTAAGTTTGGGGTGTCCCTTAGGCAGCTGGAGGACTCTAGGGCCAAAATTTAACATCAGAAACTGAAAGCTACACATCCCAGAGCAAACAGCTCCTTCAGAGCCAGTGTTTGGAATATACAGTGAAGGTTCAAGGCACCGAACTACAAGGAGATGCCGGGCCATGGGCCCTGCACCAGACCTTAGGCCGGCAGCTTGGTGATGTTCTCACACGTCTTTTGCTTCTCAATGCCAGTCTGTATCACCCAATAATAGTCCACTACAATGAATTTATACTTCCCCAAACCTTTGTATATTCATTTATTTATTAAAGACTTATTTAATTTACTTGAAAGGCAGAGTGACAGAGAGAAGGGGAGAGACAGATAGAGAGAGATCTTTACCCACTGGTTCACTCTCCAAATGGCCGCAACAGCCAGAGAGCTGGGCCAGGCTGAAGCCAGGAGCCAGGAACTCCATCTGAGTCTCCCACATGGGTGGCAGGGACTCAAGCACTTGGGCCATCTTCCACTGCCTTCCCAGGCACATTAGCAGGGAGCTGGATTGGAGGAAGAATAGCTGGGATTTTTTTTCCCCAGAAAGCTTTTGTTTAAGGAATACAGACTTCATGCATTTCATACGTGCAACTTTAGGAACATAGTGATTCTTCCCACCATACCCTCCCACCCCTCTTCCTCCTTCCTCTCTTATTCTCACTCTTATTTTTTACTAAGATCTATTTTCAATTAACTTTATACACATATGATTAACTCTATACAAGTAGAGTTTAATAAATAACATAAAAAAAAGCTTCCTCAACAGTCAAGACAAGAGCTGTTCAAAGTCATTGAATCTCTACGTTTCAATTTCACTCCTGTAGATTACCTTTTATGGGCTCTATTAGTTCTCACAAATCAGGCAGAATATATGGTATTTGTCCTTTTGGAACCAGCTTATTTCATAAGGTTTTTTTTTAAGATTTATTTATTTATTTTGTGGAGTTCAGTTATGTGTAATTAGTTCAAACTGTAAGTTAGTTTAGATTAAGTACATTTGGAGTTAAGACTTAATAGTATCTGGTATGTTAAGATTAAATGACATGGGCCAGCACCGCGGCTCACTAGGCTAATCCTCCGCCTGGCGGCACCGGCACACCAGGTTCTAGTCCCGGTCAGGGCGCCGGATTCTGTCCCAGTTGCCCCTCTTCCAGGCCAGCTCTCTGCTGTGGCCAGGGAGTGCAGTGGAGGATGGCCCAAGTGCTTGGGCCCTGCACCCCATGGGAGACCAGGATAAGTACCTGGCTCCTGCCATCGGATCAGCACGGTGCGCTGGCCGCAGCGGCCATTGGAGGGTGAACCAACGGCAAAAGGAAGACCTTTCTCTCTATCTCTCTCTCTCTCACTGTCCACTCTGCCTGTCAAAAAAAAAAAAAAAAAGATTAAATGACAGGAAATATGGGGCAACATATTAAAATCAAGCTAAATTTTTGGTCTTAGGAGCTTTGAGAACCTGTTGCAAGAACTGCCATTCCTCCATGACAGGCCTTATTTTAAGACAGAAAAGACAGGCCTAAGGGTATGGGAGTGAAACTATTCCTGGAATTTAGATTCTTCCACCTTCCTGTGTGATGCCTAGCCCCTAAGTTGCTCAAATGTAGCAATAAAATGCATAAATTTAGGTAATTACCATATAAGGAATAAGGAACTCGCCTATGTGTGTAGTGACATTTGTACTTGTTTACTGAGTGCATAAAAATGCTGGGATGGGGAGGGACGGGGCTTCTCGCCTCAGCACTGCACTATGTCGTATGTGCTGGTGGGAGCCCCAGCTAGCTGGAAATAAATCCTCTTGCTGTTGCATCCAGCCTGCCTTTTGTGAGTTGTTTTGGGGAGGGTCTCATACCGGACACAACCATTCGAAAGTCAGAGTTAACACAGAGTGAGAAGGACAGAGAGAGAGAGAGAGAGAGAGAGAGAGAGAGTCTTCCATCCACTGGTTCACTCCCCGATTGGCTGCAACAGCAGGAGCTGTGCCAATTCAAAGCCAGGAGCTGGGAGCTTCTTCCGGGTCTCCCCATGCAGGTGCATGGGCCCAAGGACTTGGGCCATCTTCTACTTCTTCCCAGGCCACAAGAGAGAGTTGGATCGGAAGTGGAGCAGCCGGGACTAGTACTGGCGCCCATATGGGATGCTAGCACTACAGGCTGTGGCTTTACCCGCTACGCCACAGTGCCGGCCCCTATTTCACTAAGTTTGATGTTATCCAGTTTCATTCATTTTGTTGCAAACAACAGGATTTCATTTTTTTTTTACCACTGTGTAGTATTCCATTGTGTACATAGCCTATAGTTTTTTTATCCAGTATTCAGTTGACGGACATTTGGGATGATTGCATATCTTGTATAGCTGGGATTTGAACCTGTGCTTCCATATGGGATGACAGCATCGCAGGCAGTGGCTTAACTTGCAATGCCACAATGCTGGCCCCCTAAAATGCTTACAAATATATTCAGAGGATATGGAACATATTTAAATTAATATATACATAAACATACACATAAGTATTTTATAAAATAAGGAAATTTCTTGATATAAACATGTAACTTTATCTGCTACAATGATGTCCTTAAGACAGTGTAGAAGAGGGAACAAGTGAATTTATGTTTATAAACACCACATAGATAATATATATTTATAAATCAATATAGATTACATGTGAAAATAAGTATACATGTAAAATAAGATATTTATGCATGTATATGTAATATCAAATTATGGAGGTGGGCGCTTGGTGCAGAAGTTAAGATGCCCCCTGGGATGCTTACATCCTATAGTGTTGGATCTGAGTTCAAGTTCTAGTTCTGCTTTAGATTCCAACTTCCTGCTAACTTGGGGCTGGGAGGCAGTAGTGATGGTTCAAGTAGTTAAGTCTCAGCCATGCACACAGAAGACCTTGATTGTGATCCTGGCTTCTGGCTCCCTCCTGGACCAGCCCTGGCCATTTTGGACAATTGGGAGGTGAACTAGAAGATGGGAGTTCTCTCTCTCTCTCTTTGACCATCTCTCTATGCATATATCAAATAAATTAAAAATGAATAAATTTGAACTATGTATTTTAAAGATTTATTTTATTTGAAAGGCAGAGTTAGAGAGGGGGAGGGAGAGACTGAGAGAGAGAGAGAGAGAGAGAGAGCTTTTATCCACTGCTTCACTCTCCAAAGGACCACAACTACCAGGTCTGGGCCAGGCTGAAGCCAGGAGCCTGGAACTCCAACTGGGTCACGTTGGTGGCAGGGGCCCAAGCAGTTGGGATAGCTTGGGATGTCTCTCCAAGCACTTCAGCAGGAAGCTGGATCAGAAGCCAAGCAGGGGGAATTTGAGCCAACACGTGTATGGGATGCTAACATCGCAGGCAGGGGCTTAATCCTCTGTGCCACAACACGGGCTGCTTCAACATATATATTTGTTAGGCATAATTTAAAGCCGCAGTATCTCATGTGTACCCAGAAACCTGCATTAGGAGGGAACCCTGAGCACTCTCATCTACCAGCAAAATGTGAATCAAAAATGCCAAGGGGATTCAAACGGCCCGTGCCTGATCCCAACACCAGGACAGACCCCTAAGTAGACCAAGTGCCATTGCCCTCCTGCCAAAGCTGGGATAGTTCCTCCATATGTCTATCTGGATGAGAATTCTTCTTTACGTAACAGTAAAGCAGACTGGGGCACTCTGGAACATCAGGCCAGGAAGACGCTGGAGGCCTGAGACTCCAGCCCTCCAGCTGTGTGCACATCAGATATTCCTCACCCTGCACAGATGTGCATTCCTGCTCCCGCATATGCTGAGGCCCTGTCAGGCCCAAACCACATCCTGTTATTTCCCTGCTGAGAACTGAAGTTTTCATTAAAGTGGAACAGTCCAACCCCATGGCTAGCCATCGGAGTCTTTCCCACAGATTGCTGTGTTCCTGTCTGTTTTCCCTCTCTCTTATTGAGACCTGCTTTACATGCATTCCTTTCTTATCCAGTCCTTACTTACAAGAGTGCCTATGCTACCCTGCCTGCTCCCATCTAAATTCTTGGCACATACTTGATGTACGTGATGCACTTCTAGTGCTCGCCTTTAAAACCTATTTTAAGTCTGTAAGGCCTCAGAGTACAAATTCAGGACTGAGTTTTTTAGTGTGTGTTTTCTTGGGCTGTACCTTGAAACAATTCCAAATAAACTCTTCTGTTTTTAATAAATTTGTGCCTCCATTTCTTTTAAGTATTGATGTACATTTAAAGATAATTTTTATTTATTTATTTGAGAAGTAGACAGACAGACAGACAGACAGACACACACACACACACACACACACAGAATCTGCCATACACTGGTTCACTTCACCAGATGCCTGCAACAGCCAGGGCTGGGCCAGGTCAAAGACAAAAGCCAGAAACTCAATCCAGGTCTCTGACGTGGTGGAGGGACCCAAGTACTTGAACTACCACCTGCTGCCTCCCAAGGTGCAGGTTAGCAAGGAGGGGAAGCAAGTTGGAATCAGGAGGGGAGCTGGGACTTGAATCCAGGCACTCCGTCCGATGTGGGGATACAAGCATTCCCAGTGGTGTCTTAGCTTCTACACCAAAGGCCCAGCCCTAAATGTCAACATTCTTGATACAGTCAGCAAGATCCAGAACAATCCCGCCACCAGCACTGGCGTTTCTTGGACTCAATGTTCAGTACCAGCATGGAATGTTCACTGGGCTCCATTTTTCTTGGGATACAAGTTGGAAGTCTTCTTGCATTTGGAACCTTACAGTCCTTGTTGCTGATGTCTGTTTTATTTGGGACTTAAGAGATAATTCCCTTAGCTTAGGGATTCTATGTTTACCTTTACAAGAGAGAGAGAGATTTGGCTCAAAGGATTTTTTCCCACTCCCAGAGAGTCATTTGGGTAAAATTCTGTTTTCTACCTCCCAGCTGGGAAAGTCAGGATATAAACCTGAGTGATGTAAATGTTTATCATGTAGCAGACCTGTTCAAAAAATTCTGGGTGTGGTGCGCATTAGCTGCAGAGATAAGGATGCTACTTACAACACCCATATCCCACCTCAGAGTTGTCTGAGAGAGTCCCAGGTCTGCTTCTGATGAAAGCTTCCTGTGTTTTTTTGTTTTTGTTTTTTTTTTTTTTTTTTTTTTTTTTTTTGACAGGCAGCGTTAGACAGTGAGAGAGAGAGACAGAGAGAAAGGTCTTCCTTCCGTTGGTTCACCCCAAAATGGCCGCTATTGTGGGGAGCAACTCGGACTAGACTAAGTTACTGGAATTAAGACTTATTCTATGCATCTGCTTTCCCACAATATGGCGCTGAGAAGGGAAACAGCTTCTACACAGCTGCCTCCAGTTCAACCAATAAACTGTAGGACCTGCTCCTGATTGGAGGAGAGCAGCGTACTCGGCGTGTGGGTAGCAGAGTTGGGATTGGTGGAAGAGGACTATAAAGGAGGAGAGAGACAACATGCACCAGGAACATCTAAGGGGAACGCCTGAGGAACATCTGAGCAGCCCCCGAGAGAGCCGGCCGGTGGTGTGCCGCTCCCCCGCGGAAGTGGGGAAAGTGGCCAGGGGGAACCGCCCTTCCACGGAGGTGGAAGGGACAGTAGCCAACCCGGGAAGAACCAGCAGCAAACCCGGGGAGGGCCGAGCAGACGAAAGAACAGCGCAGGGTCCTGTGTCATTCCTCCACGAAGAGGGGGAGCGACATAATGGTGCCGTGACTCGGATAGGAAGCCTAGGCAGGGCTTAGTGTCGTTCCTCCACGAAGAGGGGGAGCGACAGCTATGGCTGGCACTGCACCAATCCAAAGCCAGGAGCCAGGTGCTTCTCCTGGTCTCCCATGCGGGTGCAGGGCCCAAGCACTTGGGCCATCCTCCACTGCCCTCCTGGGCCACATCAGAGAACTTGACTGGAAGAGGAACAGCTGGGACAGAATCTGGCACCCCAACAGGGACTAGAACCTGAGGTACCGGTGCCACAGGCTAAGGATTAGCCTTGTGAACCGCGGCGCTGGCCAAAGCTTCCTGTTGATGTGTGCCCTGGGAGGCAGCTGGTAAGGCACCAAGACCCTGCCACCCTGATGGGAGACCCACCCTGAGTCCTGAGCTCCTGGCTACAGCCGTGCCTAGTCTCAGTGGTGAGATGAGTGCGGGTTGGTGTCCTGGTGTCGATGACAGTTTACGAGACTAGACACAACAGTGAGAGAAGAGGAAAGGAAGTTTTATTTGAGTAAGAAACAAAGAAGCTTTGAGCAAACAGAGGGACTGGTAGAAAGACCAAGCCGCTGAGGTCTTGCAGCCTAGGGCGGGTATTTGTATGTCATTCACACATCGTCAAAAAAGCAACATGAAAGCAACATGAGCTGTTGTGAAGGCAGGAACAGCCTTAATAGAACCTTTTCTAACTTGTTGTTGTAAAAACCTAAACCTTGTTTTCTGTTTTTAAACATTTGTTACAATGGGCTTCCCTCCTGTTTTGTTCAGTGTATACCTGCTGAAAAAGAGCTGGAGATGCGGTTATCCTGGCCTGCTTCTAGCCCCCAGGCTCCCTAATCACCTGTTTTGGGCACTAGCAGATGGAAACTCTGTCTTTGTCTGCCTCTGTCTCTCTGCCTTTCAAATAAACATTTAAAATAAATAAATATTTAAAATTTGGGGGGTGTCAACTCTCTGTGGCAACTCCAGCTGGATTTATGTATATCACTGACACCAGAAGAACCATTAAGGCAGCTGGGTAGATATTAGCCTATGTGGGTCAGAGGGACCGAAGAAAATAAGAAGTTTTGGGCTGGCGCTGTGGAGCAGTGGGTAAAGCCACTGCCTGCACTGCCAGCATCTCATATGGGCGCCATTCAAGTCCCGGCTGCTCCACTTCTGATCCAGTTCTCTGCTATGGTCTTGAAAAGCAGTAGAGGATGGCCCAAGTCCTTGGGCCCCTGCACCCACATTGGAGAAGCTCCTGGCTCCTGGCTTTGGATCGGCACAGCTCTGTTCATTGTGGCCATCTGGGGAGTGAACCAGCAGATGGAAGATTCTCTCTCTCTCTCTCTCTCTCTCTCTAGTTAGACCCTCGGAGTGAGGATGCTAACACGTCGAGAGGCACACTGCAGAGACTCAGACTCCAGACAAGCTGATGCAAAAACAAGAGGATTTATTCAGCGTCTGTGCAGAGGGCCCTCCTGAACGTGGGAGTCCGGAGAGCGCCCCCAGTACAAGCCACACGGTTTATAGACCCGCAGCGATCAATCAAAAGCACTATAGTGTCCATGCACACAGCAGTCCAATCCGCGAGTTGTTCATGTGAAGGGCATGCGTCTTCTATCCAATCAGCTATGGGATCACATGGGAGGCATGCACCTCGTCGCCATTTTGTTGTTTACTTCTTTAGTAGTTCCTTTCCCTGCCAGCGCCATCTTGTTCACCCTGGGCGGGGAGGGGCGACGTCTCACTCCCTTCGTTCCCCTGGAGGGAGAGCAGCGTCCCGCTTCCCACACCGTTATTTGAGTATGAGGAGGCATACAAACTGGGTTAGGTCTTAGCACAGCCAGGCACAAGTGTCGCAGCTAGCTAAGCATAGGGTCCCTTATTTTTATAGCTGCACCTAATTTTAGCTTTGGGGAAAAAAGTTTAGGGCTGTAATTTTAAACTTTAATTTTTTATTTGGGGCAAAGGTGACTTCTTGTTTTTAATAGTGTTAGCTTAAGTCACTCCATCTTGGTTTGATTTTTAAGGCTCTTCACTCTCTCTCTCTCTCTCAATCTCTCTGCCTCTCTGTAACTCTGCCTTTCAAATAAAATAAATAAAGCTTAAAAAAAGAGAGAAAATGAGAAGTTTTAAAGATAATAAATTGATGTGCAATGCAATGAGGAAAAAAAAACCTGAAAATGGGACCCAGCCTCTTGTCTGTCTCCTCTGGCCCTAGGTGTCCTTGGCTGTCCTTTGTCAAAAGCAATTCACTGCCGGCGCTGTGGCTCACTTGGCTAATCCTCCGCCTTGCGGCGCCGGCACACCAGGTTCTAGTCCCGGTTGGGGCGCCAGAGTCTGTCCCGGTTGCCCCTCTTCCAGGAGGGTGAACCAACAGCAAAGGAAGACCTTTCTCTCTGTCTCTCTCTCTCTCTCTCTCTCACTGTCCACTCTGCCTGTCCAAAAAAAAAAAAAAAGGCAATTCACTGAATTGAGGGAGCGATACTGATATCGGAGATGACCCCCTAAAATATATATTCAAAATGTGGCCCTTAAAATTCCCCAGAGGCGCTATCTGGGATGCCACATATGTTACTGGAATTTGGGGTACCATATGATATCACCATATTAATAAATCCCCAATATTAATAAACCTGAGAAGGTTCTTGCCTAATATATTTACAGAAGAATTATAAATAAATAAATGAGGCAGCATGGTACATTTTAAGATTTTATTTAGTGCGAAAGATGGGTAAATCTGAGTTTACCCTGAAGGCACAGGGCTATAGCCAGCTCTCTCCTGGCCAGAGGCCAGGGCAAAAAAAGAAAAGGGCCGGACACACCGTATCCCAGGCTTTTTTTTTTTTTTTTTAAATTTGACAAGTAGAGTAATAGACAGTGAAAGACAGAGAGAAAGGTCTTCCTTCCATTGGTTCACTCCCCTAATGGCTGCTACGGCCGGTGCCGTGATGATCCAAAGCCAGGAGCCAGGTGCTTCCTCCTGGTCTCCCTTGTGGGTGCAGGGACCCAAACAGTTGGGCCATCCTCTGCTGCCCTCCCGGGCCACAGCAGAGAGCTGGACTGGAAGAGGAGTAACCGTGAGTAGTACCTGGCGCCCCAACTGGGACTAGAATCCGGGATGCCGGCACCGCAGGTGGAGGATTAGCCAAGTGAGTGAGCCATGGCATTCACCAGTTCCCAGGCTTTTAACCCACTTCCAAAGGGGAGTGGTTAATTAACCCGATTGGCTGGTGGGCACCCAGGTGTGGCCAGGTAGGGGCATGAGGTCACACAGGGGTGTGAAGAAGATATCAGGTAGGGCATGAGGACACACAGGGGTGTGGTGAAGGCGTGGTCTTCCAGCTCACAAATCTAATCGATTTTAACCTGTATGCCTGCCTACTTCAATACCTCTGGCCCTACTGGACTACATACAGGAGATATTTGCTTCTCCAATAGACAAGAGCCCCAGTGGCTAGTATTGTCCGCAGACATTTGTTTAGGGGAATTCCACATCTAAAAATCCCCCACAAAGACTTTCCCAGAAGAGGGAAGTGGGGAGAAAAAACGGAGGACCCCAGTCTGAATGCAGACTATGCTCTTAGTCCTTTACTGAGACGCCCGCCTGATCCATCGGATGTAGCAGTGTCTGTCTCTTCATTCTTTCCGATAAACTGTGTTAAAATCGCCTTCTCTTCTGCTCCTTCATCGGCCACATTCTTCATCCTTGATAGAACAAGTTCCCAGGGGTTCAAATCAGGGTTTCAGAACTGGACCTGGGCTGCTGGAAGGCCAATCTCCCAGAGATGAATTGATACAGGGAAATCAAATTTATTCAAGAGGATAGCAGCAGGGGGAGGGAGAACATGGGCAATCTTTGTCTCAGAAAACAATTCTCTCCCCCTTGCCAGTTAGAAAGCGCATTTTTTAAGTTGGAAAGAGGAGGTGGAGTTGGGGGAAGTTAGAAGGATAATAGGCACAGTGTCGGGCAGATTCCCAAGGTTCACTTGGAACTTGATGGGCAGGGCTCCTTTTGATCTAAGAGGTGACAATTTAGAGTGGGCGATCACAGTTCCTGGATAGGTGTGGAATGAATGCTTTGGCATTCATTCGACTGCAGATTCCTTCCTTGTGTGATTCTAGCCATTTCCCTGCAGTTGGTCCCTGGAATTCGTCAGCACATATTATTTGTTGGATTAAACATGAGTGTGATTAATCATAAGGCCAGCAACTAGCTTTTGATAAGCAGAATGTGAAAAGAGAGGAAAAAATGTATCCTCTTTAGTTACAGCACTTAGGGTGCTTCTTTGCGCAAATTTATTGGAAAAATGCTGACTTACTCGTCAAATGCATGGTACAACGGTTGGCTGGCAAGAACCCAATTTCTTGGGCCATCACCGTTGCCTACTAGAGCCTGCATGGACTGCAATGCTGAATTCAGGAGCCACAGCCAGGAATTGAACCTAGATACTAGGATGCAGGCCCTTTAACTTGAAGACTAAATGCCTGTCCCCTGCCTTCTGAAAGTCTTAAGCTCTTAAATTACAGTGACAAAAATAGAAGGAACTTTCAAAATCCCCAAATCGGTTTATTTGTGTGCTACGGGGGAGAAATCTTCAGAAAGTCTCTTTTTCTCTCTGCTCTTTGTTCTTTTGCCTGTCAGCTGCCTCCCAGGCAGCTTTGAAATGTAAACATCTGGGAAATTAGCTGTGGGTGGGGGAGGGCTTCGCTTCCTGTCCTCAGGAATTTTCTGTGACTGCTTTTTTTTTTGCTTTCTGCCTTTCATCTGGGCTGAAATTAACTATATACTGAGAAAGAAAGAGCTCCCTTTATGCAGACACAAGGAAATGTGCCTGTAATGGATCCCTTTATGTCTTTCTCATGCCAATGCAAACAAAAATTGAGCAGAAAGACGGGCCTCCCTCTACAGCTGGAAATGAGCAGCAAGCTCTCGGGGCAGCCAGGGAGAGGGCAGCGCAGGGGCGTGGAAAGACTTCTCTCCAGCAGCCACCACAGGCGCCTCGGCTCCCCCAGCTCCGCACCAACCCTTTGGCTTTTAACAAAAAGCCACTGTGTGTGTCTGCTGGGGAAATTCTCAACACCCACCTGTGGTCACCAACCCCAGGGCAAAAACAAACTCCTACTTTGTGTGCCTTTAATACGTGAATTGCACTTCCCCGTCTTGTGAAAAAAAAAATCATTAAACAAAATCTTAAAGATCCTTCCTACTAGCATTTGTAAAAACAGGTTTTAAAAAAATATTTTATTTGTTTGAGAAGCAGAGACACACAGAGAGAAATCAACTTGCTGGTTCACTCCCCAAACACCTTCAACAATCAAGGCACAGAACCCAATACAGTTCTCCCACATGAGTGTCAGGGACCCAACCACTTACAACCTGCTGCCTCCCAGGGTGCCATTAGCAGGAAGCTGGAATAGGAAACAGAGCTGGGACTTGAACCCAGAATGGGATAGGCAAGTAGCTAGGTTAGGACCAGGGAGCAGGAAGTCACAAGCCACACCCACACCCACCCCAAGTACCCTCCTCCTTGTCATTCAAAATGCTGTTTCCCAGGAAATATCCCCTCCATCTGGAACCTGGAGGGGAGGCACCATGCAAATTACCACTCCCACTTCCCACCTCATACAAGAGAAGGGCAACTGGGGAGAGGGCTGTTCTGCTGGAGACCATGACTGGAGCAGGTGCTGGGCTGCTTTCTCTCTGCATCCCCTCTTCTTCTGGGCTCTCTTCCTACTCATGTGGGTATCTCTGTGGGGCAACCCGTGTACTTGTGTTGTGTGCACGCTTTCTCACCTGTTAAGTAAACTTTATCACTTTGTGCGCCTATATGAGCCTGTACTTAGAATGCTTCTCTAGGTACAAGGCAATGACCTGGAATGAGACAATAAACCCTACTCCGCCACATCAATGGTGCTTTCATGTGCAACTCAATTTCCACCTGGCGTCTCCTCCTTCCTGGTCCTGGATTAGACACTGGTGCATTACTGGTGTTATATCTTAATGTTAGCCGTTGCAAAGCACACCGGACACCGGAGTAAGGGAAAGGGTTTATTGGGGAACACCCTACAGACCGGAGTGAAGGGGCGGCGAAGGAAAAAGAGAAGGAGACTGTAAGAGAGAGAGACAGAGGAGGGAGAAAAGAGAGGAGAGAAGCCAAGAGAGGCCAAGAGAGCGCAGGAGAGAAGGACCGAGAGAGAGCAGGAGAGAAGGGCCAAGAGCTCAGAGGAGGAGGCTAGAGAGAGGAACCGAGAGAGAACAGGAGAGAAGGGCCAGAGAGAAGAGCCAAGAGCCAAGAGAGCACGTGTTCAGGAACAGGCCCTTTTAAAACTTTGCCTGAGGGCGGGCAGGGAAGCAGGAGCAGCGAATACCATTAGGATGGGGGTGGAGCCTGGCTCAGGTAGCTGGGCCATGTGGCCACCTGGCTACAACTGCGCCAGTTTCCTAACAGTTGGAAAGTTGGCTTACTGCATTGACGGGTAAAGGGGTAGAATTACAATACAGTGCTACACAGAAATTATGATTTATTTATTTATTTATTTGAAAGGCAGAGTAACTGAAAGGGAGAGACAGAAACAGAGATCTTTCATCTGCTGGTTCACCCCCTAGATGGCTGCAAGAGCCAGGGCCGGGCCAGAAAGTCAGGAGTGGGATTCCATTCAAGTTTCCCACATGGATCATGGGTCCAAGCACTTGAACTAACACTCTGCCTTCCCGGGTACATTAGCAGGAAGCAGAGTAGCTGGGACTTGAACCTGTACTCTACTAAGGAATGCCAGCATTGCAAGCAGCAGCTTAATCTACTGTAACTCTGCCTTTCAAATAAATAAATAAATCTTTAAAAAATGTAAATCACTTAAGTTAAAAATATTAATTTAAGGAAGGGTAGGACATTTGGTGCAGTAGTTAGTTAAGATGTAGCTTGTCCTATGTAGGAGTGTCTTAAGATTAAGCCCTAGGTCCATTTCTGATTTGCTTCCTGCCGAGGGGCACCCTGGGAAGCAGCAGCTGATGACTCAAGTACTTGGATCATGGGAGACCTGGATTGCATTCTGGGCTCCTTGCTTCAGCCTGGCCCAGCCCTGGCTGTGGTATTTAGAGAGGGAACCAGTGGATGGAAGATCTCTCTCTTTATCTCTCTGCGTTTCAAATAAATAACATTTTAAAAAACGTAAGAAACACTGGAAGAAAGAAAATATAAAGCAAGTCAATAGGTGAATAGGTGGTGAGAAAAAGGATATTTTCTCCTACATTCCATTTTCTGAGTGTTCCAATTTTCCATTATAAATATGTATTGCTTTAAAAAAAAAACAGAGCAGGAAAAACATTTTTGAAAAGACACAACTAGTAATACAGAATACAAAGCAGTTTATAAACACAAATTAGTCCTTGGACCTTAAGACAGAATGTCTCAAGAGAACAAAAGTTCAGACTCACTTCAGGAAAAGAAATACTTACCGAAGCCTGTAATTTGTTCTTTGGGAAGGGCTGTACGCCACTTTTACTTGCTAAAGTTCTTCAATTCTGTGTTTATTTGATGTGGATGGTACCTCACCTAGCGCAGGAATTGATTCATTGTAGCAGGAAAAAAAAAAAACCAGGAAATATTTCAGTAAACAGACCAATGGACCGGTTATTAACAAAATATATTTATTTATTCATTGTTTATTTTTTGAAAGGCAGAGAGACAGAAGAGGGGGAGGGAGAGTTTCAAAAGTCAGGAGCCAGAACTCCAACCTGGTCTCCCACAGGGGTGACAGGGTCCTGAGTGTTTGGGCCATCATCTGCTGCCTTCCCAGGAGCACTAGCAGGAAGTTGGCTCGGAAGCAGAGCAGCAGGGACTGGAACTAGAGCTCCAACATGGGCTGTGGGCCTTGCAAGGGCAGCTTAAGCCTCTGTGCCAGGACACTGGCCCCAGCACACGCTCACATCCATTCCACAGCAAAGGGATGAGCCAACAGGCCACACACATACACACACACCCGGCCTCTCCCTCTGAGCCCAACAGCCCAACATCGATGTTCAAAGTGATTCAGCCTGGACTGGTGTGGCCTTCTGGGGAGTGAACCAGAAGATGAAGGTGCTGTTTCTCTCTCTCTCTCTCTCGCCCTGCCCTTCAAATAAATAAATAATATTAAAAGACAAGGAAAGAAGTGTCATCATACTGATTGACAGTACTTAAAGTCCAGCTACCCATTGCAGGGCGATTGTATTTTGCCAGGTGTGTAAAAGTGCACTATCCAGGGCTTCCCCATCGGCAAGGGCCACAGGGAAATGGCAGTGAGGCACCCCGTGGGCAATTTTTGGGTCCCATCTTTTCCAGGGCACGGCCAAGGAGCCCACTGCTCTCGGGAATGGATGCCAGTTATGTGGGCAGAGTGTGTTTCCTAGGGTTACTGACAGGAGTTCCCAGATACAGCTAAGTATTTTTTACATTTTGCACACACACACATTAATATGCTTATGTGAAAATTATGTATTTTACGTATTCTTCTCCGTGTGTTATAACCAGGCTTTATATTACTCGAGGCGGCCATTGCCATCTCAGCCCGGCACCGAATTCACACAAAGGTGCTTCCTCACGGAGAAGGACGCCAGGGGATCCCACGCCAGTTTCCTTTCTACCCTGAACCAGGCCGCGGAGACTTAAAAAAAGAGGGGCACAGATCCTACCGCTGCCTACAGGGACGGAAACACCCTCCTCAGCCTCCCCCCTCTTTTTTCCCCTACAAAAGCAAAAACCCCAAAGAAGGCGCGGATAGCGCCCCACTGTGTCCAGGCGCGCGCGCGCGCGCGCGCGCGCGCCACACCCCCTACGCCGCGCGTGATTGGCGCGCTCCGCCTGCCGGGCCCGCACCCCCGCCCCCGCCCCGCCCCCCCCGCCCCCGCCCCGCCCCGCCCCGCCCCGCGCGCTCCGCCTGCCGGGCCCGCACCCCCGCCCCCGCCCCGCCCCGCCCCGCGCGCTCCGCCTGCCGGGCCCGCCCCCCCCGCCCCCGCCCCGCCCCGCCTCGCGCGCTCCGCTTGCCGGGCCCGCCCCGCCCCCGCCCCCGCCCCGCGCGCTCCGCCTGCCGGGCCCGCCCCCCCCGCCACCGCCCCGCGTCGCGCGCTCCGCTTGCCGGGCCCGCCCCCGCCTCGCGCGCTCCGCCTGCCGGGCCCGCCCCCCGCCCCCCGCCTCGCGCGCTCCGCCTGCCGGGCCCGCCCCTCCCCCCGCCCCCCCTCGCGCGCTCCGCCTGCCGGGCCCGCCCCCCCCGCCACCGCCCCGCCTCGCCTCCGCCCCGCCTCGCCTCGCGCGCTCCGCCTGCCGGGCCCGCCCCCGCCTCCGCCTCCGCCTCCGCGCTCCGCCTGCCGGGCCCGCTCCTGCCGTCCCCGTCTCGCGGGTCGTCCTCTTCTCCCCAGCCTTCCGTTCACCCGCAGCACACGCCCCCACCCCCGAAGTCCTAAAACAAGGAGGCTGAGTCTGCGGGTGTAGGCCGGGAAGTGGCAGGGGAAGCTTGGGGCCGCGGGCAGAGCCGGCCGCTGTGCTTCCCGGCGCGGGGGAGCTGGGCCGAGGGGCGCTGGCCTTGAGGAGAAGGGCGTCTAAGTCTGAAGTGCGAGGGGCGAAAGGACCGCAGGACGCCAGGGAGGACTCAGTGCCCTTCAGGCCGAGGGCAGGGTGCGGCGGACCTGCGTGGCGCAGGATGAGCGGGGCTGGGAGGCTGGAAGCAACTCCGTTGGCTGACGCGCCCCAGGAGCGCAGTTTCCGAAAGCCAACCACGAGCGCCCCCCCCCCCGCCCCCGCCCATTTCCCCCCAGTTTTTCTACGACCTCTTGCCCCCGCACTTTCTCCCTAGTCCCTGGCTGGCCGGCCGCCCAGTGCACACTTAAAGCTGCAGATCTCCGCTCTGAGGAGTGAAGTCTCCTAAGATGGCATCTAAAGAGGGCTGAAAAGCAAAGGGACCGACTGCCTCCACCAGCTAGGGACGGGACGGTCGGTCAAAGACGAGCCGGGAACTCCAGCAAAACCAGTATCGGGTTTTATTGCGCCTTCGCGAAGCACGCGAGCCAGAACAGAAGGGTTTCTGAGCCCCAGGCAGGCCTGGGTCTTGGGCTAGGAGGAAGGCAGCTGGTGATCTGGGTGCTCTCGGGACTTCAGGAAGACGCTGTATTTGTTCAGGAAGGGTTTGGCCAGGCCATTCAGCTCTAGCCGAAGCTCCTCCAGAGCCTTGTCCAGCTCTTGCTGCTCCCCGGTCATCTGCTGCCTGTAGTAGTTGACGTAGAGGTTCACCCAGTCATCCAGCACGGTCTGCATGGCCTCCTGGGATAGAAGAGGGTCGCTGAAGACCTGGGCGGGCAGGGGCAGAGGGTTGGAAAGCGAGAATAGAGTCAGCAATGGGATCCGGGAGCCCTGCGAGCTCTCCTGTCCTCTCTCCTTCTAGATGTTTCCATTAACTCCACTGTCCTCCCAGCCGCAAGTTAGGCTCCCTTTTCTGCCTTCAGCGCCCACTCCAAGCACACTGCAGGCCTGTGTGTGTGACCCAAACTGCCTGGGCCTACCTGCTGATTCAGCAGAACGTTGAATTCCTTCAGGCCCATAGAAATGAGGTCCTTATTGGTCGGAAGAAGCGCCATCTGCTTGTCTAGAGAAAGAGAGAATTTAAGCTTTCTTTGCCTTAGCCCCGGGATAGTTCCCCCAATCCTCGCATTCTGCTTAAGGAAGCTCCCTCCACCCCCACCCCTACTCTCTGCTCTGGGGTCACATTTCCTTCGAGCTGGGCTCACCTTCAAGTCCAGCAGTGCTGTGTCTGTCTCACCCACACTCCTCAGGGTGTGTGTATCCTCTGTGCTAAGCTGGATGCAGGCAAGCAGTCAAGTGGCAGCCTCAGGAGACGCCCCGAATTTAGGTCCTGAGCAGGGGTGATAGATAGGTCAGCCTGGGGAGGAGAAGGCGGGTGGGGCTGCCCTGGACACAGAAAGATAGCGAGGCCAAGGACACCAGATAAATTAGGAGACCCTGAACATGCAAGAACCAAACCAGGCACGTTCAATGGCTGTCTCCCAGGATCCAGGCGCCAAATGCTAAGGAAATGAACTTTGACATGACAAGACATTTTGCCATTGTCACGACAACGTGGTGGCAATCATTCTCTCAGTTCATAGATGACATAGCAGTAGCAGCTTATATCACATTGGTGCCAGGCTCTGTTTCAAACATGTATTGAGGGTTTATCCTTATTTAAAAAATCCCTCTAGACATAGCATGCAGATGAAGCATCCGGAAGATGTGTGGATTCGGCTGTATGCACCAGGCTGTGCTGCGAGAGTGGAGATGCATTTGTCTTGCTTCCTACCACATCATCAGGTGCACAACAAGGTGGAAATACTGTTTTTCACTTTGAGTAATTTTTCCAGTGTTTTCCATTTTCAGCAGATGTTATTCCGAGTACTAATTTTGCATACTAATTGAACAGTACAAAAATGTACACTGAAAATGTTGTTTCTAGCTGTTAACTCCTCTCCAAAAGTAACCAGCATTAAAGTTATGGGTGTCTCCTGTTGTATGTTTCTTCATTCATCCTGTCAAATGTTTCTTCATTTAAAAACCAACATTCACAGGCACCTGTATATTCATGGAGGTTTGTTGCTTGTGGGTTTTGTGTGTGTGTGTGTGTGTCCTTGGATATAGCATTTTCTCCTATACATATGCTGTATACTCATATACAGCAGAAATGGAGTGGGATTTGTGCCACAGTGGGTTAAGCCACCACTATTGCACACATCCCATATTGGAGTGCCAGTTTGAGTCCCAGCTACTCTGCACTTCATCCTACTTCTTGTTAATGTGCCTGGGAAGCAATACCTAATGGCCCAAGTGTGTGGGTTCCTACCACCCATGTGGGAGAACTGGATGGAATTCCAGGTTTCTGGCTTTGGCCTGGCATAGTCCTGGCTATTGCAGGCTTTTGAGGAGTGAACCAACATATGGAAGCTCTCTCTCTCTCTCTCTCTAGCAATCTACCTTTCAAATAAATAAATATTTTTATAAAAAAAATCTAATTCATATATACAGATTTAGGAGCAGGATATTTCTCACCCTACCCTCCCTCCTGTCCATGTTCCCCATCCTTCTTCTTTTTTTTTTTAAAGATTTATTTATTATTTACTTGAAAGTCAGAGTTAGACAGAGACAGAAGGAAAGGCAGAGAGAGAGAGGTCTTCCATCTGCTGGTTCACTCCCCAATTGGCCTCAACAGCCAGAGCTGCGCTGATCTCTAGCCAGGAGCCAGAGATTCTTCCAGGTCTCCCACATGGGTGCAGGGGCCCAAGGACTTGGGCCATCTTCTACTGCTTTCCCAGGCCACAGCAGAGAGCTGGATCAGAAGTGGAGCAGCCAGGACTCAAACTGGTGCCCATATGGGATGCCGGTACTTCAGGAGGTGGCTTTACCTGGTATGCCACAGCGCCGGCCCCTGTCATGGCTGGTGGGAGTATAAAATGATGCAGCTACTACTGTGAAAAACAATTTGGTGGGTTCTTCCTTAATTAAAAAAAAGACTTCTTTCTTATTTTTAAAAATTTATTTGACAGATAGAGTTAGACAGTGAGAGAGAGAGAGAGAGAGACAGAGAGAAAGGGATGCCGGCGCTGCAGGCAGAGGATTAACCAAGTGAGTCATGGCGCTGGCCCCAGATTTATTTCTTTGAAAGGCAGAGTTCCAGAGAGTCAGAAGGAGAGACAGAAAGATAATCCAACCACTGGTTCACTCCCCAAATGGCGACAATGACTGGGCCTGTGGCAGGCTGTGGGGAGCAACTCGGACTAGACTAAGTTACTGGAATTAAGACTTATTCTATGCATCTGCTCTCCCACAATATGGCGCTGGGAGAGGAGTAAAAACAACTTTTACACAGCTGCCTCCAGTTCAACCAGTAACCTGCAGGAGCTGATCCCGCTCCTGATTGGAGGAGAGCAGCGTACTCGGCGTGTGGGTAGCAGAGTTGGGATTGGTGGAAGAGGACTATAAAGGAGGAGAGAGACAACACGCACCAGGAACATCTAAGGGGAACACCTGAGGAACATCTGAGCAGCCCCCGAGAGAGCCGGCCGGTGGTGTGCCGCTCCCCCGTGGAAGTGGGGAAAGTGGCAGGGGGGCCCGCCCCTCCACGGAGGTGGAGGGACGGCAGCCAACCCAGGAAGAACCAGCAGCAAACCCGGGAAGGGCCGAGCAGACAAAAGAACAGCGCAGGGTCCTGTGTCGTTCCTCCACGAAGAGGGGGAGCGACAGCAGGCCAAAGCCAAGAGCCAAGTATTCAGGCCATCTTCCACTGCTTTCCCAGGCATTTTATCAGGGAGCTGGATGAGAAGTGGAGCAGTGGGGATTCCTGCAGTGTGGATGGCAGCTTAATTCACTGTGCCACACACAATACCAGCCCTAGTTTAGTTGTTTCTTACGAAGCTTAACATACTCTTACCATATGACTCAACAATTCCACTCTTAGGTACTTTACCCATGAGATAGTTTTGTAAAACCATTCACATACAAATGAAAATATTCACAGGAGCTTAATTTATAATAGTGCCAAACTGGAAACAATCCAAATGTCTGAAAACCAGTCTGAAATCCAAATGTCTGAAAACCAGTGTGTGGGTATACAAATTGTGATATATTTATTCAGTGGAATTCTCATTGACAATAAAAAGCAACAGATGAGTGCTGTTCATGACAATGTAGATGGATCTCAGACACATTCTGAGCGAAAGAAGACAGACATACAGGCTTACATACAGCACACAGTAATTTCATTTCTGTGAAATTCTAGAAAAAGTAAAATCAATCTGTAATAGAAGAAAGCAGATCAGTGGTTACCTGGGATCAGAATGCAAGTGTTGGGATTTTTTTAATGATTTATTTTATTTATTTGAAAGACAGAGTTGTGGGTAGGGTTGATTGTCCATCCACTGGTTTATTCCCCAAATGGCCTCAACAGCCAGAGGTGAGCCAGACAGAAAGACCCAGTTCATCTGGGTCTTCCAACTTGATAACAGGAGCCCAAGCACTTGGGCCATCTTTTGCTGGTTTCCTAGGCACATTAACAAGGAGTTGGATCAGAATGGAGCAGCCAGGACTTGAACTGACACTTATAAGGGATGCTGGCAACATAGATGGTGCTTTAACAAAGGCACCTGAGGAAACCTTAACACAGATGCAAAGGTACCTGAGGAAACTTTTTTGGACAATAAAAAATATGTGTATCTTGATTATGACAAGCATTTTCACACACTGTTAGAAGCCTAAATTGGTAGAGCTTTTAAAAAATACTTTTAATTGGGGCCGACACTGTGGCATAGTGGGTAAAGCTGCTGCCTGCAGTGCTGGCATCCCATATGGGCGCCGGTTCGAGTCCCAGCTGCTCCACTTCTGGTCCAGCTCTCTGCTAAGGCCTGGGAAAGCAGCAGAAGATGGCCCAAGTCCCTGGGCCCCTGCACCCGTGCGAGATACCCGGAGGAAGCTCCTGGTTCCTGGTTTTGGATCGACTGAGCTCCGGCTATTGCGGCCATTTGGGGAGTGAACCAGCGTAAGGAAGACCTCTCTCTCTCACTCTCTCTCTGCCTCTCCTTCTCTCTCTGTGTAACTGTGACTTTCAAGTAAAATAAATAAATCTTTAAAAAATACTTTGAATTAAAATACACATGTCCTTCAACCCAATGGTTCAGCAACAAATATTCATAGTATTTTTAAAAGTTATTTATTTGAGAGGTGGGGGGTGGGGGTAGAGAAAGAGAATCTTCCACCTGTTGGTTCACTCCTCAAATGCCTACACAATCAGAACGCAGACAGGTAGAAGCCAGGAGTCATGAACTCCATTAAAAGTTCCCATGGGTTGAGAGTATTTCAGGCATGGAAAGCCAAGACACTCTGACAAAAAAAAAAAAAAAAAAAAAAAAACAACAACAACAACAAAAAAAAACCACACACCTAAATGAAAGATCTCCACGAGTGAGATCCCAGTGGAAAGAACAGGTCTTCAAAGAAGGAAGGAGGTACCTTTCTCTGAAGGGAGGAGAGAACTCCCACTTTGACTATGATCTTGTCTAAATAAGATAAGAGTCGGAGAACTCAAAAGGCTTCCATAGCCTTGGAAACTCATGACTGGAGCATAGGGAGATTACTGATGCCATAAACAGGAGTGTCAGTTTGTAAAGTCAACAACAGGAGTCACTGTGCACTTACTCCTCATGTAGGATCTCTGTCCTTAATGTGCTGTACATTGAAATTTAATGCTATAACGAGTACTCAAACAGTATTTTTCACTTTGTGTTTCTATGTGGGTGCAAACTGTTGAAATCTTTACTTAATGTATACTAAACTGATCTTCTGTATATAAAGAAAATTGAAAATGAATCTTGATAAGAATGGAAGGGGAGAGAGAGCGAGAAAGGGAAGGGTTGCAGGTGGGAGGGAAGTCATTGGCGGGGGGGGGAGCCAATGTAATCCATAAGCTGTACTTTGGAAATCTATATTCATTAAATAAAAGTTAAAAAAAAAAAGTTCCCATGGGTGTCAGGGACTCAAGTACTTGGGCCATCTCAGCTGCCTACCCAGGTGAATTAACAGGGAGCTAAATTGGAAGCCGAGTATCTGGGACTGGAACCAGCACTCTGATATGGGATGCCAGCATCACAAGCAGTGGCTTAACCTGATGCACCACAACGTTGGCTTTGTTAATATTTATATTGCAAATACAGAAAGGCCTGGACAAGGAATTTTCCATACCAGTTTGTAATAATGAAAAGATAGAAACAATTTAAAGTTCCATAAATATGGAGACACTTCAAAGAAACTATGGCATGATATGTAGCTATTAAAATTACTGAGGTAGACCTGTGCTGATATGAAGGCTCTCTAAGACAATGTTAGACAAGCTACAGATATAATAGCTGACCTAGGCCAGGAGGATGGAAGTGGGAATTAAATGCAAAAGTGTACATTTTGTGTGTATGTGTGTCACTGTGTACGTGTATTATGAGTATGTGTGTGTGCATGTATTGTGTGTGTATGTATTGTGTATATGCATATGTATTCTGAATGTGTATTGTTGTGTGTGTATGTATTGTGAATGTGCTGTGTATGTGTGTATGTATTGTGAATGTGTGTGTATGCATTGTGAATGAGTGTATGTATTGTGAATGTGTGTGTATGTGAATGTGTGTGTATTGGCTGTTTACTTCTGGGGGAACTGGTATTTGTTGAGAAATGGAAAGGAAGTAATTGTCAAAGAATGTGATCTTTCCATTTACAATGTTTGAATTATTTTACAGCAAGAACGTTTCCATTATTTCTAGAATTTATTTATTTTGTTTTTTTTAAAGATTTATTTATTTATTTGAAAGTCAGAGTTACACTGGGAGAGGAGAGGTAGAGAGAGAGAGAGAGAGAGAGAGAGAGAGCTCTTCCATCTGATGGTTCACTCCCCAGTTGGCCACAACGGCTAGAGCTGTGCCAATCTGAAGCCAGGAGCCAGGAGCTTCTTCCAGGTCTCCCACGTGGGTACAGGGGCCCAAGAACTTGGGCCGCCTTCTACTGCTTTCCCAGGCCACAGCAGAGAGCTGGATTGGAAGAGGAGCAGCCGGGTCTTGAACTGGCGCCCATATGGATGCTGCACTGCAGGCAATGGCTTTACCCACCATGCCACAGCGCCAACTCCTATTTCTAGAATTTAAAAAGAATACGAACCCAAAAAGAAAGTAAGGAAGTCACTGAAAGGGCTTTCAGCAGGGGGGATTTTAGCTGCATGGAAAGTGCAGTATCTGGGCAGGAGTGGCAGTCGGGAGATCCCTGAGCAGAGCGTGCAGGAGACGAGGTGCCTGATGTACCGCTGTGTGCTAGGACTGAGGGGCAGGCTTCCAAGAGTCTTCATGAAGTCAGGAAAGGGCAAATGCTACTCCTCTCTTGGTCAAGTCACTGATCCCTTCACTCCTGTCACAGGCAAATCTAGGATGGGTCCTGGTCCCCAGACACTTAGGAGTCTGCATGAGAAGACTGGATGTGAAGACCTAACACAAGCAAATATAGCCTGGCTCCTGGCAGCTTATGCCAGCATCTAAACAAATGCCAAATCAGAATAGCCACGGTCTCTGGGCCAGGGGCTGTCAGTGTGATGCTGGCCACATATGGTGACCACTAAAGCTGTCAAGGGTTCAGAACTAGTGTGACTGTGTATTCCAGTTCACCCCAGAAGCTCCACTTCAGATATGTTATCCCAACAAAATTATCAATAATGCCCCTTTTCCAAATCAATTCCAAATCATTTATTTATTTTTAAGAGAGAGAGAGAGAGAGGGAGAGAGGGAGAAAGTGGGACAGGAGAGAAAGAAACACATTTCTGTTCACTGGTTCACTCCCAAATGCCCACAACAGTCAGGGCACTCAGCTGGGGTCTTCCACATGGGTGGCAGGGACCCAGGTACTTTTTTTTTTTTTTAAAGATTTATCTATTTATTTGAAGATCAGAGTTATACAGAGAGAAGGAGAGGCAGAGAGAGAAAGATCTTCCATCCGCTGGTTCACTCCCCAGTTGGCCACAGCAGTCGGAGCTGCACCGATCCGAATGAAGCCAGGAGCCAGGAGCTTCTTCCAGTCTCCCACGTGGGTACCAGGGCCCAAGGACTTGGGGCATCTTCTACTGCTTTCCCAGGCCATAGCAGAGAGCTGGATTGGAAGTGGAGCAGCTGGGCATCGAACCAGCACCCATATGGGATGCTGGCACTGCAGGCCAGGGCTTTAACCTGCTGCGCCATAGCGCCGGCCCCGAGGGACCCAGGTACTTGAGTCATCAGCTGCTGCCTCCGAGGGTGGGCATCAGTAGGGAGCTGGAATTAAAGACAGAGCTGGGACTCAAATCTAGGAATTCTGTATGGGGTGTGGGCATCTCATGTGGCATCTTAACCCCATGCCAAATGCCCATCCTAATAGTGCCTCTTTGAATGACACTAAAAAACTCTATACCCAACAATACATTATACAGTGACACTAGTTACCAGAGCCACTTGAGCCACCTCCTACAGAACAATGGGCCTCCCATTTGAACACTTGTCACCCTCTCCAATAAGAGTTCAGGAGTTTTATTCACATGACACATTTAATCCTCATCCCAACTGTATGTGGTACATGCCAGTATTATTTCCATTTTGCAGATGAAGAAACTGAAGGGCAGAGATAAGCAAGCAACTTACCCAAGACCTCACAGCTACACTCATAGTAAGCCACTCTCTTGGGATTTATTTACAGATGTTGGTCTCGGAGGTCAGCATATTCACAGAGGCACCACTGAAAATTTAACACCAGGGAGGTGGGCATTTGGTGCAGAGGTTACACTGCCACTTGGGGACCCATATCACACCCTGGGAGGCAGCAGGTGATGGCTCCAGTGCTTGGGTCCCTGCCACCCACGTGGGAGACCTGGAGTGAGTTCTGGGCTCCTCCTGGCTTTGGCCTGGCCCAGCTCTGGTTGTTATAGGTATTTAGGGAGTGAACCAGCAAATGGGAGATCTCTCTCTCGCTCTCTTTATGCCTTTCTTTATTTTATTTTATTTTTTGACAGGCAGAGTGGATAGAGAGAGAGAGAGAGACAGAGAGAAAGGTCTTCCTTTGCCGTTGGTTCACCCTCCAATGGCCGCCGCGGCTGGCGCGCTGTGGCTGGCGCACCATGCTGATCCGATGGCAGGAGCCAGGTGCTTCTCCTGGTCTCCCATGGGGTGCAGGGCCCAAGCACTTGGGCCATCCTCCACTGCACTCCCTGGCCACAGCAGAGAGCTGGACTGGAAGAGGGGCAACTGGGACAGAATCCGGCGCCCCAACTGGGACTAGAACCCGGTGTGCCGGCGCCGCAAGGCAGAGGATTAGCCTAGTGAGCCATGGTGCTGGCTTTCTTTCTGCCTTTCAAGTAAGTAAACAAGAAAAACTTCAGGAAGAAAATGTAACATAATGTTTGTAGCCTTTCAACTTTTCATTTTATCAGGAAACTAATTCTTTCTTTTTTTTTTTTTTTTTTTCAAATGAACTGCTTGGGGTTATCTCCACCTCAGACTGCACTGCTGTGAGATAAGGTGAGGCTGGGTAGAAGGGCGTTCCAGGTTCAAGTCCATGAGGAAGGTGATAGTTTGGAACAATCAGAAGCTTCAAATAGGGAGTTGTCAGCTTAAGTCAAACTGGTGGGAGGCTGGCTAAAAAACCAGGGTATTTTATTTTCTGATTAAAAAGAGGATGCTTGGGGCCAGCACTCAGCCGCCACCTGCAGTGCCGGCATTCCATATGGGTGCTGGTTCAAGTCCCGGCTGCTGCATTTCTGATCCAGCTCCCTGCTAATGTGTATGGGAAAGCAGCAGCAGATAGCCCAAGTGCTTGGGCCCCTTGCATCCACGTGGGAGACCTGGAAGAAGCTCCTGGCTCCTGGCTTCGACTTGGCCCACCCTTGGCTGTTGCAGCCATCTGGGGAGTGAACCAGATGGAAGACTCTACCTTTCAAATAAATAAATAAAAATTTTTAAAGAAAGAATGCATTTGGCAAACTTCTACTTGAGTAAATATATTGCACTGCATGAGAAGGAGAGAGGGAAAAAGAGATAAAGGTGATCTGGAAGGGAAAGAAACACCTGTCTTAAACTTCCGGTTTCCTGTGCTCCCTCTCCCATTAAATAAACAGGAACTTTTTGTCTGAGGCTCTTGTTTTCTGACACTATTACTGAATTCTCTCAGCCTTGCATGAGGTTTCGGAAATCAAATTCCCCCAGGCTCAGAGCTAGAGAGAATTTCTAGTGGAGGCCAGGGGCTCCCAGAAGGAGAGAACAACGAAACACAGATCTTGGGCAGCTCTCCATGCATTCACTCACACACAGGCCCTTGAAACACCTCGTGCGAGTCAATGAGGAGATAAACGAATAAAGATATGGTCCCTGCCCTCAACACTGCGGAAGAGAGAGCCGCGGACTTGCGTAAAGATGTGGCTGCAGCAAGTCTCCCACACAACTGTCTCTCCGGACATCGTCTTTCCTTCTCTCCATTACTGGAAGTTTTCAGGTCACAAGGGATTCAGGGGGACCCCGGGACGAGAAGAGGGCACATTAAACTTTACAGAGATAAAAGGCCCGACAGCTCCTAGGGCGTGGGAGGCGAGCCAGGAAGCTAGGAACAGCTGTTAACAGGATGCTGGGGCCGCGCGCCCTTCGCGAAGGAAGATTGTCCCTGCGCAGCCGCCGTCGCCGAGCCGGAAGTGAAGCTGGTGGTCGTGGCAGCTGAGACCGTGGCCACGTCTGGCGGGGCTCGGACCGGGAGATTCGGGATGGCTGAGGACGGGGCTCCTGGGACCGCTGTGTGCTTCGAGCAGTTCGGCTCCGGGACGGCCCGGGGCTGCCGCGTCGCGGCCGACGGCAGCCTGCAGTGGGAGCCGGGAGGGTGGCACTGGCGGGGGTTCTCCCGGGTCTTCCAGGCGAAACCAGATGGACGAGATGGGGGTGGAGGGGGTTCCCCCGGCACCGCTTCCCGGACGCTCGCGGGGCTCCAGGCCGTGTTCTTGCCGCAGGGCTTCCCTGAGAGCGTCAGCCCGGACTACTTGCCCTACCAGCTGTGGGATTCTGTGCAGGTCAGCCCGGTGGACACAGGGAGATGGGAGAGGGGTCTGTGCAGGCTCTGGCTGTCTCCACACATTTAAGCGAGCGATCGAGGCCCGGGGCGGGGCCGTGACGTGTCCCAGGCCACACACCAAGAAGGATGGCGGGGAACGACGTAAACCTCTGTGCCCCAGTGCCCACTCCTCACTCCGCCTCTTTTCTTCTCCAGGCCTTTGCTTCCAGTCTCTCCGGCTCCCTGGCCACCCAGGCAGTCTTGCTGGGCCTAGGGGTGGGGAACGCAAAAGCCACTGTCTCAGCTGCCACGGCCACCTGGCTCGTGAAAGGTGAGCTGCACCCCCTGGAAGCCTCAGCGGTTGCCGCTCTCGCCTTGGCCTCTTTGTCTTCCCATTGCAAAGCCCAGCCCCTCCTTTGTGCCTCTGCCAGTATCCTGGGCTCCCGAAGGGTGTGAGATTATGAACTCCTGCGTGATGAGGTAGCATGCAGGAGCCAAGTGTCCCCAGTATCTCACACAGTGCCTTGTCGCACCCCAGCCTTACCCCTCAAAGAGGGCATACCCTTATCCCACACAGCAACCTAGCAGCCACGTACAAACTTCAGAGCCCCTAATCACCTGGTCCCAAGTCTCTCCCTATTACGCCTTGTCTGTCTGTGGAGGATTGCACGAGAATGCACTTTGTCCAATAAAAGTGCCCGCTGCCCGTGATGGTGGGAATGGGTTATTTTCAGAAAGAAAGGACACAGCTGATCCCAAAGAGAAGGGAGATTCTGGAAAGCAGGAAAGTACCCCCCCCCCCCCCCGGGATCTTACGTGCCGTGAATGAGAGCCCTAATGACCGTGTGCTGGGTGTGTACGGCGTGGTGCGCAATCACTAAGAAACAAAGATGGTGTCTGCCCTCTGCCTCCTAGGGAGAGAAGTAGAGGGGGTTCCACACCCAGAGGTCCTGTGGCTTTGTCCGCTGACCTTCACCTCTCAGCACCGTTCCCAGAGGGTACTCAGGGTATTTCGATCAGAGGCTGATCAGGAATACAGGTGGCCCAGGTGGCAGCTTAATCCGCTCTGCCACAACGCCTGCTCCCCAAACCGTGTCTTCCAAATAATTCTGTGGCAAGTGGCCATTTTCCTCCGTTTACAGGTGAGGAAACTGAGGCACGGTGTCCTGTCCAGGGTCACATAGACATTAGGTGGTAGGGCTTGGGTTTGAATTTGGGTGGTTAAGCTCCAGAGTCCGATTTCATTCCAGCACACTGGGATTACTTTGGATCTTGTCCATTGCTCTCCTGTGGGTTAAGTGCTTGGAATGAAGTCGGAACTCGGGTCAGTAGCTAATATTTCTGTGTCGTTTCTAAGCATCCCCATCTCACCACCAACATGGTGGCCTAGATACATTTTCAGCTCAGGTTATTAGGTTTAAAAATAAGGCTATTTTAAGATACAAAAAAAATATCCAGGTACTCTGGAGCATGTTACTGATGCTAAAAGGAGCCGCCTTCATTAGAAAGGATTTCATGGGGTTATTACCATCAAACATGGAAAAATTGTGGGTCTGGCTTCGTATGCAAAACTCCCTTGGACTTTCTTGATACGATCCTTTTCAGATACAGATCTCTATGAAACACAGTGTTGACTGTCACAACCCACGTGGTAAGACTCCTCAAAGCCCACCATAGGGCATGCATATGGGTCTTGATCTCTGCAGCCAGCTATGTTGGATGCCATTATTAACTTTTTTCACATGGAGAAACTGAGGCACAGAGAGGTGACATAACTTGTACCAATATCACCTAGGGCCAGGATTTGGGCCCAGGACTCCTGAGTCCCACTCTTTACCGCAACTCTTTTGCCTAATAGGATTTCAAAGTGGAGCCAAATAGCAACTTGTGGACAGCTGATTGCTTTTTGAGACTCAGAAGTTTCTAGATATATTTTTTTAAAGATTTATTTATTTATTTGAAAGTCAGAGTTACACAGAGGAGAGGCAGAGAGAGAAAGAGGTCTTCCATCTGCTGGTTCACTCCCCAGTTGGCCGCAACTGCCAGAGCTGTGCTGATCCGAAGCCAGGAGCCAGGAGCTTTTTCCAGTTCTCCCATGTGGGTGCAGGGGCCCAAGCACTTGTGCCATCTTCTACTGCTTTCCTGGGCCACAGCAGAGAGCTGGATTGGAAGTGGAGCAGCCAGGACACGAACCGGCACCCATATGGGATGTCGGCACTGCAGGCCTGGGCGTTAACGCACTGTGTCACAGTGCCGGCCCCAAGTTTCTAGATCTTAAAGCTCAGTTAACTAAGTGAGGCAAGAGCAGGTGAGAATTATGTTTCCTATTCTGATGGACAGATTGCCTTTCAGATATCAGGCAGGGTGTGCGTCATCAGTGTGTCGGAGCGCCACCCTCTTGATTCAGACACGGGCCCTGGAAACTGACATTAGAGGAGCAGAGAGGGCCCCCTTTGTGTCGAGTGTCCTAGGGAAGATATGCATCTGGTTGGAAGAAGAATGCAGTCTGTCCTAGCGGGCTCCCTCTTGGTTAGCGAGAGTGATCTTGCCATGTTCCAAATCACTAACCCGATCCAATACCAGAATCTTAAATGGAAAAGCAAACTGTTGAGAATAGAATGTACTTGAAAGGGAGAGGTGAAGGTGATTGACAGCAGAGAGGAGGCCTGGGAAGCCACCCTGAAGGGTGTTGCTCCGGGAAGCAGAGCAGGCCGGGTGAGAACGTGTTGTCCACACGCTGCCCAGCCCTGGCTGATGGTGGCAGGGAAGGAAGGCAGGCCCAGACATTAGCATGTCTTCAGGGTGATCAGAAAAGCTGGAAATCCAGATTTCCTCGAAAGAAAAATCCACGTTGTTTACCTGTCTTCTTGGAGGTTCAGTTGCTTCCTCTGTGAAGGAACGATGCCTCCCAAGCTCAGAGGCTTTTTGTGTGAAGAGAGAGGAGCATCGGTGTTCCGGTGTCTGCAGAGTGCTTAGCAGCCTGTCTCGGACCCAGAGACAGTCAGCTGGGTGAGCCTGCCTGCTACAAGGCCTCAGTGAGGCAGGTGCAGTGGTACAGCGGGTTAAGCTGCCCCTAGGGATTCCCACCTCCCATACTAGAATGCCAATTCCAGTGCCAACTACTCTGCTTGGGCATCTGCTACCCACATGGCAGTCCCAGCTGGAGTTCTGGGCTCCTGGCTTTGGCCTGGCCCAGCCCTAGTGGTTGCAGTGAACCATCAGATGGGACAGTCTCTCTCTCTCTGAATGCGTTTCAAGTAGATAAAAATAAATTAATAAATGGGTCTCAATGTCCAAGGATAGAGGCTTCTGCGGGGGGGGGGGGGTCAGTGCATCAGTTTGCAGTGCAGTATATCATCATCATTGTGGTCTTGCTTCCTCTGTGTCCTTTGTCGTGTCCCCTGGGGGAGTCCCTGCCAGTTCGTCCTCATGATCCCCCTGCTGGCGGTAATGGGTACTGTCTCAGTATAAAGGAGGATTGGAATTTGCCAAGGTTTTCTGTAGAGGGTGAGGCGGTAAACATTCTGCCTTTTGCTGGCCCCAGTCTCAGTCACAGCTCTTGTGTCACAGAAACAGCCACAGACAAACGAGCATAGCTGTGTTCCAATAAAACTTGACGAAAACAAGATGGAAGCCACGTGATTTACCGATCCCTGGTCTGCGTCAGTATTTTTCATATTGACGGCTGTCTGCTGTTGGCCGGATTCTGAGGCTGGCGCTGTGACTTCCTGGGCCACTGCAGTATCCCCCTGGCTTCAGGAAGTCCCTGGTGCACAGTAAGCAGCCAGGAAGCAGTTGTGCAACTGAACACCCAGCTGGTTCTAGGTACTTGGTTATTCTCCCCAGCCTGAGCGGGCCCCTCCGTCTGCCCTCCACCCACAGTGTATCACCAACCCACAGCCCAAATCCTTTATTTATCCTATAATGACCTGCGACTGCACTGCTAGCCTAAGAGCTAGAACATCAACAGTAACCTCTGAACTTTCCACTTAAGATTTCCTGCTTTTTGGAATAGTTTTACCAAATAGAGATATGTTCCCAGAAATTATACAGTGTGAGTTGTTTTAGAGCTTTATGAAAACTATTTTGTGCTGTGTGTTGTCTTTGTGAGTTACTCTTTAAAAAAAAAAAAAGATTTTATTTATATTTGAGGGGTAGAGTTACAGCAGAGAGGGAGAGAGAAATCTTCCATCTGCTGGTTCACTCCCCAAATGGCCACAATGGCTGGAGCTGGGCTCATCCGAAGCCAGGAGCTAGGAATTTCTTGTGGGTCTCTCATGTGGATGCAGGGACCCAAGTATTTGGGCTATCTTCTACTGCTTTCCCAGGCCATAGCAGAGAGCTGCATTAGAAGAGGAGCAGCCGGGACATGAACCGGTGAGCATATGGGATACCGGCAGCCTACTACGTCACAGCGCCAGCCCTGAGTTACTCTCATACGACATTATAACGTTAGTATTCATCCGTGTTGCTGTGAATAGTTGTAGTTCATTGGATTTTCACTGCTGAAGTTTGAGTGAACATTTTTTTGGTCTCCTGCTAGTGAACATTTGTAATATCCCAGTTATGAACAACGCTGCAAAGAACATTTCTTGTCCATGTCTCTCTGTATGCTTGTACACTTAGTTCTTTTGAGTGCATACCGAGGAACTAAGTCTAGGCACTTCTGAGCCCTCATGCAACTGTGTCCTTCCAGAATTTACCAAACCAAGCCAGGTTTCCAAGGCAGCAACTCTGGGTGAATCCATCACTTCAGTGCCAGGGACTGCCAAACCCCGCAGCTCCCAAGTCTCATCCTCCTTCCTTACCAATGGTGTCTTCTCTCCCCAGATTCAACTGGCATGCTGGGCCGCATCATCTTTGCCTGGTGGAAGGGGTGAGTCGGTGTTCCTGGTCAGTGGACACAGGACAGCACCCGCCAGTGGCGGGAGTCAGCCGCTGCGCTGGTGAGGGTTCGTGGGACATAATTGTGTCAAGTGCCCAGCATGTTACCTGCCCGTAGTAACATTTGCTGCCCTAACCAGCTTCCCCTGTGGTCCCCAGCCCCTCTGTGTGCTGTCTCTAACCCTTGTGACAACGTTGTAGGGTAGCACTGTGTGTGCAGTTGTACAGGTATGAACACCTGGAAGAGGGAAATGGCTTGCGCCAGCCAGATGGCCTGCAGCTAGTGAGATGAGGTCCCCACAGCATAAAGCTGCTTTATTGGGCAGAACCCTGGGCCAGGCCACAGTGTTCAAGAGCTGCCCTGTGTGTGCTCCCGATGCAGGAGTGCTCCCTTTCCCTCTAGATTACAAGTTACAACTCGAGGCTGTGCTACAGATTCTTGCTTTTTAAATTTATTTTACTTGAAAGGCAGAAAGAGAGATGGATCCTTCGCCCATCTGCAGGCTCTTTCTCACTGGCCTGCAATAGCCCAGGCTAGACCAGGCCAAAGGTGGGAACTGGGAGATTAATCCAGGTCTCCCACAGGGGTGTCAAGGACCCAGTTATTCAAGCTATCACCTGCTGCCCTCCAGGGTGAACATAGCAGGAGGGGAGCTAGGACTGGAACCCATTCACTTCGATATGGGATGCCGGCACTCCAAGCGTGGCCAGTTACTCACGCTATGCGGTGTCAGGTAGAGGAGCCCATGAACAGCCTGCCTCAGGCTGGCTGGAGGGTGGGCAGCAGCCACAGAACAGTCAGGTTTTCCCTTGTGCATCATGGGCTAGTAAGGGGGACAGCACTGAGGGGTCACTGCAGGGCGTCCCAGCCGATGACCACGGTTCAGGCAGCAGGGACAGGGTATAGGGACAGGCCTCCGGCTGGAGGTGTGGGTTTTTCTTGGGCCCCTCAGACCTTACTATGGCCTAGGACTCCCCACCCTGCCCGCAGGATGTGTTTCCTCCTTAACTCTGAATTGCAGCAACCTCTCCTCCCTGACAGGAGCAAACTGGACTGTAACGCGAAGCAGTGGAGGTGAGGAGGGGCTGGGCCCGGGGGTGGGGGGTGAAGGTCTCCTACCTCTGACCCCTGACCTCTGGCTTCTGATCCTTCCCCCAGGCTTTTCGCTGACATCCTCAACGATATTGCCATGTTCTTGGAGATTATGGCTCCTGTGTTCCCAGTCTGTTTCACCATGACCGTCAGCACCAGCAACCTGGCCAAGGTACCCATCTTTGGGAGCACCCCTAGCCCAAGACACCTGCCTTGGTGGTACTTTGTGTAGAGGTGCCACTAGGCCCCGGTACTTCTAGAAAGTGAGCAAGTTCAGATGTTTCTTCTCACACCCAGCCATATACTGGGTACAATGGTGCTTTGTGGTAGAGGACTCCCTGGGCACAGTGTGTTAACCAGCTTTTCATCCCTGTAACAAAATGGCTAAGACAAGCCACTGAGGAAGGAGGAGCTTTCTTTTTGGCTTATGTTTTTGGAGGTTCCCAGCCCAAAGCTGGTTCTACTATCTGGTGAGCCTGGTGGGTGGGGATGGCAGAGCCAGTGTGGAGGAGTGATGTGGAACCTGGCCCTTCATCTATGCCTGCGTGGCCTCTCCTCATAAAGCCACCGTGACTGGCTCATGGGGGCACCACCCTGACCACTTACTATAGTCTCTTCACTTGCCAAAGGCCCTGCCTTCAGACTGTGCAACAGGGTTACATTTCCACTCTTCATCCCTTGGCTGTTAGCTATAATCCATGAACATGAGCCTTTGGGGATCAAGTGCTGAGCACCCCTTCCCCCCACCCCTGGGGACCGAGGGGTTGGACTGAGGATTGCGACTTTGGATGTGTGCTTCAGATTCTGCGTTATCCTCTATCTTTGGGGCCTCGGTCTCTGCCCATCCCCTCACCTTCAGCGAAACCTTGACTCGACTCTGTTCCTTTTCCCTCCTTGCTGTCTCCAGCCCATTCACTCCTCCACCTCCCTGTCACCTCAGCTGAAACAGCACGATGAGTTCCTGGGTGGTGTCCCTGCTTCCGTTCTCATCCCTCCTTTGTCCTTGTCAGAGGGGCCCAATAATCCTTTACAAATGGGAGTCGGGTCAAGGCAGCTCCCTGCCCTGTTTCTCTCAGGATAAACGCTTGGCAAGGCTCACAGGACTCGCCGTGGTCAGCTCCCTGCCAGTCGCTCCAGCCTCTTTTTTGTCCTGCATTTCTCTTGGCTGTGTGTAAGCTTTCTCTGCCTATGGAGTAACTGGTTTGTCATCTGTTGATCTCTGCTGCGTGAGGGCAGGGCCCACGTTTAACTTGTACTGCAGCACCTCCGTCTGTGTTGGCATCTGAAAGAGGTGTAGTGAGATGTGGGATGAATGAGAGTGACCAGTGACCTTTGCCACCATGAGATCTCAGAGGAAGAGATTTTGGGTGCCCTGGAGGTTCAGTCAGAGCCACCAGCGTACGTTTTGGACTGGCTTGCCAGGCTGGCCAGGGCTTCATGGGGCCAGGAAGTGTAGTAGAATTACAGGTTAGGGGGAACATCACGTGAAGTGGGAAGCCAGGCTGGGCCTGGTCGCTGGTCAGTGGAGAGGATGCAGCCAAAGTAGGAGTTGGAGGAGGGGGACCTTCTGGGCGAAGAGTGACCTTGGGGCCTCTGCCCTGGGGAAGGAAATTGAGTTTCCTTGCGACCAGGTCTACAGGTGATAGTGCAGGAAGGACTTCAGCTTGCTTCTGGAACGAGATGGCAGGTGAGCCCAGAGGAAGTGCGTGGTGAGAACCACATGACAAGGACAGCATTCAGGAATTTGCCCCAGGGTCACTCGAGGCCTGGTCCTCTCACATGGCTGGCCCACTGAAACGCTTGTGTTGTGCGCACCATGTGGCCGCCCTGACCCATGCCCTTCCCTCTGTCCACCCAGTGCATTGTGAGCGTGGCTGGTGGGGCCACGCGGGCTGCGCTGACCGTGCACCAGGCCCGCAGGAACAACATGGCCGACGTGTCCGCCAAGGATAGCAGCCAGGTGAGCAGCCAGGAGTGGAGGGAGTGTGTGCTTGGGATAGTGGGGGCTGCAGGCCAAGTGACACTGGGTGGTCAGGAGAGAAGCACCTGAGCACCCCTGGGTGGGAGGGAGGGGAAGGAACCTAAGTGCAATGTGCTTGGACTCTGAGCATCTGTTGTTAGGCTCTGGTGGTGGCAGGTCCACTAATGCTCACAGCCCTACCCACTCTGTGTGCATGGCCAGGAGTGAGCCCCTGCCCTTGCCCTGTGGGCACTGCCCCAACCTGGGAGCTGACTGTGCTGATCACGTGAGGGCCCCCGTGTGAAGCTCTGGGCAAGTCAGAAGGTGCTCAGCATGTGGGTTCATCAGGGTCACTGGCCGGAAGTGTGCGCTCAGCAGTTTAGCAAGCTCTGCTGACCAAGTCGGTCCACCTGACCAAGATAACACCCCTCAGACCAAACCTGCGAGCACTAGATTCCCCCAGCCCCTGTGCTAGGCGCTCGCGTGTGTAGAACGATTTAACCCTTTCCAGCCCTGCAAGGTGGCTGGGTTGCCACCTGGGGCTAACAGATGGGGAGCATAAGGCCGGGGATCCCAGAAGTCCAAGATAGTTTTCTTTTGACACTAAAACACTTTGGAAACCTCCGTTCTCTCCAGTCCCACTTTCTGACCTAATAGTGACAAAGCTGATAGTAACTAGTCGTTAACCACGTGCCAAGTATTTCATGTCTATGAACTCATTAAGTCCTTGTGATGGTCTTGTGCAAGAAAGGACTTCTTGTGGCCATTTCAGTTGAGGAAACGGAGCACAGAGAGGTCCAGTACCCCTGAGTGCCCTTGGACAAGTCCCTTCTCTCAGGAAATGACTAAACCAGTTTTTCCCCTTAACTTCCCCTGGCCCTAGATCTGGAGGCCATGGGGTTGGGTGTGGGGATGGGGAGGAATTGCACATCCCAGGCTGTCCTCTTCAGGGTCCCCTGGCTCCATGCCAGCTCTCACCTGCTCTCTTGCTGGCACCAAGCACTACCCCCACTCCCAGGCTGTTCCTTCCGAAGGCTCCAGGCTGTCTCAGTCCATAGCAGCATCACATCACAGGGCGGCCTGGCACAGGTGCCTCACCCCACCTGCTGCTGATGTCTCCTTGTTGCCCCTCGATACAGCTGCTGGGAGTGACTGTTCCCACCTTCTGCTCCTGAGCCCCCCAGGTCCCTGACCCCAGTTCACTGCCACACCCTCAGCCTTTATGCCCTTAGCCCACGAGGGCTGGGGGAGAAGAGTTGTCTACCCAAGGCCCTCTCTGTGCCAAAACTGACTCTTCCCGGGGCGTCAGTGGTCAGTGTCACCAGTCCAGTTTCCTCTTTCATGACGAGCTGAGGGCAGGGAGCTGAGGGTCTTTTCCCCTGGGGTGACCTCAGTCCAGCCATCAGAGGGGTCTGATAACAGATTGGCGAGGGGAAAGGTTTGGTCTGGTTCTTTCTCTTCCTATGTGGTTCCTTGAGCCCTCTGTGGATTTGTCTGCACACTAAGGCATCTCCAGGTTTGACCTTTTCAAGCCACCAATAAGAGTTGTCACCCACTCACAGGGGAATGAGTCTCTGAGTGTGGGCTACACAGATGAGTCTTGCCAATCAAAGGTGTGTTCCAGAGGCTGTGTGTCTGCCCCGGCAGAGGAGCGGCTGGTTTCTTTCCACTGACAGCTCACTCCCCAAAAATCTTAAGAATGTACTTGGCAGCCCCCTCAGAGGAAGGGGCCCCAGGAGGCTTTGGAGCCGGGAGGAGAGTGCTGGAAGCACTCAGGGGCGTTTGGTGTGGAGGGCGCCCTCTAGCTCCTGACCCCTCTGCCATTTTCCAGGAGACACTGGTGAACCTGGCAGGGCTCCTGGTCAGCCTCTTGATGCTTCCCCTGGTGTCAGGTTGCCCTAGGTAAGCCGGGAGCAAGGGCCGGAGTTGGTGCCGGCTGGGCTGCCACCCCCACTGGCCACCTCACCTTGTCTTCCCCAGCGTCAGCCTCGGGTGTTTCTTCCTCCTCACTGCCCTCCACATCTATGCCAACTACCGGGCCGTCCGAGCCCTTGTCATGGAGACCTTGAATGAAAGCCGGCTGCGGCTGGTCCTGAAGCACTTTCTTCAGCAGGGGGAGGTACTTGACCCCACGCCAGCCAATCAGATGGAGCCGCTGTGGACAGGTGACTCAACTGCTCGTCCCGAGGCCTGTGTCTCCCCAGCCTCTCCCCACTGCCCAGCGTCCTGATTCCAGCTTCCCATAGGTTTCTCACCGTCTCCGGCTCTATCCCTGGGGGTCCCTCTACACTGTTTGGTCTCCAGGTGAGCGGCCCAGTGCCTCCCACTCCTCACAGCTGCCGTCAGGCTCCTGAGTGGGTCACACAGTGGCTTCCCAGCTGTATCCCCCTGTCTGAATAGACCTGGGTTCAGCGTGTGTGTGTGTGTGTGTGTGTGTGTGTGTGTGTGTGTGAGGTGGGGCAGCAGGGTGTGTGCCTCAGAGGAGGTACAGGGATGTGTTTGTTGGGGGTAGGAAGGATGGGTGGATGGGGAGCATGGTGGCTGGGTACAAGAGAAAGGCTGGGCTAGGTGGAGGGGGGTGAGTGACGGACAGACGCCGGAAGTGCGCCCAGTGGCGCTGACAGCCGTCTATGGCCTTCCTTCTTGGCTTCCCCCTGCACTCTCTTCCCTGCTAGTATGTCTGAGCTGCAGCAGCTGATTGACGGGCACCAGGAGCCCTACCTCCTCTGCTGGGACCAGTCACGAAGTAAGTGGGGCACATCCTCCCTGCTCTTGACTGGGGTCTGGACCCAGACCTTGGACCAGCTGGAGGCCGCTGGTGTCCCAGGGGGCTGCTCCAGACTAGGACTTAGAGCTGCCGCCCCGGTGCAGCAAGGTGGCGCCAACAGTGCCTGCCTTATCCCCCACAGTGTTAATCTGAGAATCAAATAAGGCGGTTAAAGAAAGGCACTGGGTGCATTGTCCCTGGGGAGCCACTCTTCTTGGGGGAACAAGTCCCTGAGTTTACTGATACTACTGGTTACGGGTTAAAGGTGCTTATTCTCAGTAGCCACTAAAGAAGTGCAAAATAAGCCCACCTCACTGAGCTGCGGTGAAGTAGTATTTGGGAATTGGGAATTTCTGTATGGCCAGAACACTCGGGGGAGGGGGGCGCAGGAAGTGAAGTTGGTAGGAAAGAGTGAGAAGATGGCCTTCCAGGGCTAGCTCAGCCCCCTGGGGCAGACAGGCGTGAAGCAGGGGGGTTGGGTTGAGGGTGGGAAGTGGCCCCTCTCTGCTACCTGTCTGCCCTGGCTCTCCAGACCAGGTGCAGGTAGTTCTGAGCCAGATGGCAGGCCCTGAGACCGTCCTAAGAGCCGCCACACACGGGCTGGTGCTGGGAGCCTTGCGGGAAGACGGACCCCTTCCAGGAGAGCTGGAGGAGCTGAGGAGATGGGTGCGGGCAGGTGAGGGCCTCATAAACTGGACCACTCATGACGTGGAGTGGAGTGGTGTGGGGGGGGCAGGGGAGGGAGGGGAAGTACCGCCTGTGCCCCTGGAGGGCTGTAGAATTGCTGGTTGTGCACCCCAGGTCCTGAGAAAGATAGCTGGGTGGTCGTGAAGGAGACGCACAAGGTGTTGGACAAGCTGTTCCCAAAGTTCTTGAAAGGTAACATCCTTGAGCCCCAGCTCTCTGCTGCCTGCTCTCCCACCTACCTGGCTTTTCTGGGTGTTCTGAGGTTCAGGGACCCAGTCCCCCGTCTATCGGACGGTGTCTGGGGCTGTGTCGCGCTGATAGGCTGGGTATTCCTGGTTGGCTTTCGGGAGGTGGGGGCGGAGAGGGGCTCCCGCTGACTGATGGTGACCTTTTGTGCAGCACTGCCTCCATTCTAGCATTTTCCTCGTGCTAGCTCGGTGAATTCTTGCTGTCAGCAGGTGAAGTTTTCACCTCTTTTATGGCAGAAGGGAAGGCAGCCGAGGTCGTCCCGGAAGCCTAAGCACCTGGCCCGTGTCCTCCTTCCCCGCCTCCCCAGGGCCAGGGCCAGCCCGCAGGCTCCTCCCCAGCATTCTCAGCAGCACCCTGACCCCTCCCCAGGGCTGCAGGCTGCTGGCTGGAAGACCGAGAAGCACCAGCTTGAGGTGGATGAGTGGAGGGCCTCGTGGCTCCAGACTCCGGAAAAGAAGGTCTCATGAGCAGCCCGGACAAGGACACTGGCCACGGCAACTTGTGGGAATGGCTGCTTTATTTTTGCTGAGGGAAACCGTTAGGGCAGCTTGGCTGAGGCCTCGTGGAAGTGACTGCCAATCAAATGGACTGGGCCTTCCCATACCACTCCTGCCCCTTCCCCCTTTCCGGGGACCGCTGCAGGCTCCTGATCCCTGCTCATTGTGCGGCCAGCCCTGTCCTGACCTGTGGCTCGTGATGCCCAACACAGTCGGCCCTAGGCATAAAAGCCCCAGAAAAACATGGCCACGGCCATCATGAGCAGGGCATTGAGGTTGACCACCCGGGACCAGCGCGGGTCCTCGTTGATGTCCTCCAGCCGCCTGGCCGCTGCAGCCTCCTCCTCCTGGGTAGGGGGTGCGGGGCCACCTGCCCTGCCCCTGTTCATTCCACAGAACCACAGCAAGCACTGGCGGAACAGGCCTGGGCCCGGGGCCTGGGGCTCTGAGGGAAATTGAGGCCTGACAGTGAGTTTGAGGGAGCTTGCCCCAGCTCCCCCTCCTCAGCACCCCCTCCCTGATCAGTCCCATACCTTCCATCTCCACTGCGTGCTCTGGGCGCCCGTTCTGGACAGGGGGAGAGGCCGGGGCTTCCAGCTCGTCAGCATCCAGGTCTTCCCGTTCCTCCTTGCTGTGCCGGAGACTGAAAACCAGGCGGTGGAGCTGGGGAGGGTGGGAGCAGGGGCCGAGTGGGAGTCCTGTTCCCCCAGCCCAGGCCCCGGTCCTGAGGTCTCTTGTCCTTGCTGTCACACCAGCCCTGGGACTGCCCACCCTCTATCCAGTGCGCCCCCAACCCAGCCTCAGCTCACTCAGACCTTCATCGCCTCAAGCCTGCTGTCTGCACCTAGAACTGGACTCAGCACTCTGGTCTGTTTGGTTTCCTCCTGCTGCTGTGGCATCCCACCCATCCTTCCTGGCCCACCGTTTCTGTCCCTCCCCTCCCCCACTCGCTCAGCCCTGCCCTGCAGCTGCACAAAACCGAAGTGTTTGGTGAGCTCTCAGGAGGGCACTGTGTGCTCAGCCACCAGCAAGGTCCTGTGGGTCGGGTTCCAAAGGCTGTGTTGGATTGGCTTGGGAGGGGAGTGGAGCTTTAATTAGCAGCCTTCTAAAATCTTCAGGCTCCCTCCTCCCAAACCACTTGAAATGAATGTCATTGAAATAAAAACAGGCTTGCTGTGGACCCCAGCCTGCCAACCTCACAGCCACAAACAGGCAGTAGTCAGGTTCTCCCCATGGGTGGGGCTGGAAGCAGATGGGGGTGGCGATGATGGTTCTGGCTCACAGTGGGGCATATTTGGGGCTCCCAGGCCACCCAGAGGCTGCCACTTACGTGCTTGCGTGGGATGGGTGCAGTGCACAAGGAGACGATGATGATGAGGAGGCCAGAGCAGAAGAAGAGCACAATGGCGAAGTAGAGGTAGTGCACCCGACACAGGAACGCCGGGCAAGCAGAGGGTCGCACGCAGCTGCCCGTGCCGAAGGAGAACTCGGGAATAAGGCGTGCCAGGCCCATTAGCAGGCCCCCTATCAGTCCCCAGAAGGCGCCCTGTGGGGGGAGATGGAATCAGCCGGCTCAGGACTACCAAACCCTGTCCCAAGGTCGCCAACCGGGCACGATGCACACCTTCTCATTAACGCGCGGCACGAAGAGCGCCAGCACGAAGACTGCAGACACAGGCGGGGCCAAGTAGCTGGAAACGGACTGGATGTAATCGAAGAGCTGCCCGCCCTGCGCCGCCTGCACCACAGGTAGCCAGGCCACCGACACCGCCACGATGAACACCACCCAGAGCCTGCCATGGGAAGCCAGCGGGAGGTTGTAGCCGGGGTGCTTCGTGCCTTCCACCCGGGCTGAGCATTGCGCGGCAGGAGTTGGGAGCCCGGGCCGCACCGTCCTACTAGCAGCAGCTCGCCTTCGCCGGCGCGGGGCCGCAGGCGCGTGTAGATGTCCATGGTGAAGAGAGTGCTGCTGCTGTTGAAGATGGAGGCCAGCGAAGACATGAGCGCGGCCAACATGACCGCCAGCATGAGTCCGCGCAGACCTGTGAGGGCGACAGGAGCCGTGAGGCGGGGGCGGGGAGGGGGGCTCGGCTAGGGGTGTGCCCTCCCGGCGGCCGTCCACAGCGTCTGCGCCCGCCCTCACCGTTGGGCATGAGCTTCACAACGAGCCGCGGATAGGCGATGTTGGAGCAGCCCACTTCCGTGCCACACACGCGCTTACACACCTCAGGCGCCACGCACGCCACCTCGTCTGCGGGAAAGAGGCCACTGCGCGGCTAGGAGCGGTCCTAGGCTGGGATCTGAGCTCCCCTGAAGCGGGAGGTGGGAATCCTAGCGGAGGGTAGAAGGGGCGCCTCATGGGAGGCAGGGCTGGGAGACGGGCACCCTGATTTTTGCACAAAAAGGGGACTGGACGGGACCCAGGGCTGCGTGCGGGGTGAGGATGCACACGTTACCAGGGTAAAGGATGCGGCTGATCATGCCTGGCATGACCATGAGGAACATGGGCGTCAGCTTCAGGTAGCCACACAAGATGCAGCCTGCCTTGATGTGGGTCAGGTTCCTCCCGGCCAGGCAGCGCTGCACTATGACCTGTGACGGGGGAAGGGGAGTTCAACTCCCTGCCTTGGCTCCCTGAACCCCGTCGACTGGGTCTTCCTCTACCGCAGCCTCCCGACCCCACTAATTCAGCGTCTGGCCCAGCCTCATCTGCTTTCTCAGATCCTGCCCTAGGAATCAACGGCATCCAGCTCCACCTGGTTTAGCTCCACCCTGGCTTGGTTCCTGCCCCCCTCGGTGGGATGGATTCAGGCTGCACCTGTCTTAGCTCCACCCCCTAGAAGTTAGGGCTCTGCTCCAACCCAGCCTCCGCTGCCCAAGCCCTGACGGCACACCTGGTCACTGCACCAGTACCAGCCTGAGACGATGGTGAGCCCCAGGAGCAGCGCGGGCCATGGTAGGTCCCCCGTCACAGGGTCCCGGAGCAGATGATAGGAGTCAGGCCGGGGTCGGTAGCAGGAGCTGGAGATGTTGCCCACAGCCGGGTCCTCGGACACCGTCAGCGAAGTCATCGCTCCCATGTATTTGTCGAAGAGCCCGGAATACCCGCCCACCTCGTGGAAGGCTGTGCGGGCACCGTGCCAGAGTCCTGCTTAGGACCCACGTGCCAGGGAGGCGCGATGTCCCTGCCCCGAGGTGGAGACCCTCTCTGCCCTTGACCCCGGTGCCATCCCCTGTTGGCTGTGCCCCCTACCGTAACCGGTGAGGATGAAGGCCCCTGCGATGATGACAAAGGTCTGCACTGTGTCTGTGTACATCAGCGCTGCCAGCCCTCCTGCAACAGGTCTGGGTCAGTGGAGACAGCCCAGCTGGTGACCTCATAAATTGGGAGAACGAATTTCAAAATGACCTGCCCAGTGTCACTGCTGGTCGTGCATTTAGGCACCAGGAAGCAGGGCTCAGTGAGCAGAGAATCGCCGAGTTTGAGACTCTGCTGATGCTCTCTTGGGCAGGCATCCCCCCGTGAGACCCCTCTCCAAGCCTCTACCAGGTCCCAGTTGCTTCCCTGAGCAGTAGGAGAGAGTGACTTTCTGTCGTCCAAGCTTCAGCTCCGTGCTATCCTGGCTGGGCCCTTAAGCCTGCCTTGGCATCAGGCTCCCCGAAGCCCCGCCCGCAGCTCCCGGCCCGCGCATCCCATGCGGGTGTCGTCCCGCAGGCCACCTGTCACGGTGTAAACCATGGTGATGCCCAGGAGCGCGATGACCGAAGCGTAAATATTCCAGCCTAGAGCCTGCTGAATAAACACCGCCCCGGAGAACATGTCCACCTTGGAGGAAGGAAGGAGGGAGCCCAGAGGTCAGGACTCCCTGGCCAGAGCGCTAACCCAGGTCCCCTTCCCGTGTGGGCCACGACTCTACCGCACCGCCAAGGTTCCCAGGGCCCACCCACCACGGCCGTGGCTCCTTCCACGGACCCTCAGCCATCTCTTCCCCAGGTTCTCCGGCGACCTCCACTAGGTGCCCCGGGCCTGCTAGGATCCCGCCCTGCCCACCGCGCGTGCGCACCGAGATCTTGGTGAAGATGTACAGAAAAAGCGAGAGCACGGACAAGTAGAGGCGGATCCGATGGCCGCCGAAGCGCTTGCGCAGGTACTGCGGCATCGTAATGACGCCTGCGGTCAGGTACACCGGCGCGAACAGCCAACCCAGGAGCAGCACCACGAACAGCGCCTGCGGGCACAGCGCGACAGACAAGGGTGTCTCGGTGCCTGCGACCCTGCCCCGAGCCTGCCCTCGATCCCGAAGGCTCCAGGAGATGTTTGCTTTGGAAGGTGCCACGGATGACCCTGAGAAGGGTCACTCTTGGCGCCACCCAGCGGACAACTGCGCAGGACTGCCCTGGACCCTGAGCATTCAAGGGATGCTTGTTTGACACATTCCTGGGCCTCTTTGCTCTCTCCCCAGCCATCATCCCTGGCCAGCCCCTCCCAAGAGGGTCCCTGCATTCCTCCCACTCCCTGCTCAAGAACCGAAGCACAGCCAGCTGCGGATGGGGTTATTGTCAATTAAAAAAAAAAAAAAAGGTCTCACATTCCACTCAAATCCAGCCACAGCCAAGCCGTTTGCAGCACCGGTCCCTGCCAGGCCCACAAAGTGGCCACTGCCGATATTGCTAGCAAAGAGAGAGGCTCCAACCTAGGTGGGCGGGAGATGGGAATTGAGCCAGGCAATGGTTCCCTGGGCCCCCTCCCTTCCCTGGCCCAGCCCCTCTCACCGGCCACCACACCATGCTTCGTCCTGCCAGGAAGTAGCCACCCACGGTGCCTCTGTTGGTTCTGCACATGGACTTGGGGGGTAGAAGTTGGGGGAGGGAGAGATTGGGGTTTGGGGCACATCTTTGGACCTCATTAGCTCATTAGCCTCCTCAACGCATTCCTCAGCCTTGTCTCAGGCTGAAGATTAACTAGCCCTCAACTCCCCTGGATTGTTTGCACCCCATCCCCCAGGTACCCAGAGCCATCCAGGCCCTGAGCCTCTTATCCAACTTCTCCAGCCCAAACATTGCTGGAGTCAGCCTGATTTTCCTGGGGCCCTGGGACCCAGGCTGCTGGCCAGTTGTACTAGGGACAGGGAAGCAGAGGCCTCTCCCTATAGAATGCTGACCCTAAAGAAAACCCACCGACCACTCAACTAGCAAAACCCAAGGGCAAAACCCAAGGGGAGCAAGATGAGAGATGAATGTAGACCGGACTTGGAAGAGGCACTTGCCCTCCCCCAGCCCCAAGTCTCTCCCTCCCCCCAGCAGCACCTGGGTCTCCCTAAGGCATTTATCCCAAACCCCAGAAACTCAGCCTTCCGCAGCAGCCCCTCAACTTCTCACCCACAAGCCGACACCAATGACCAGCAGGAAATAAGCAGCAATGACCGCGATGTCAGCAGGATTGTCGATGAGAGCCCGCTGGTCCCCCAGCCCCAGTCTGGAGCCTGCCTCCATGTGTTCCTCCATTCTACCCAGGATCTGCTCCTTGAGGGACCAGGCCCTGGACTCCCCCAGGGGAGGGATTAATGGTTACCTCGGGGGCAGTGAGCCGATAAGTCCCCCAGGGGCTTGTCCCCCCCCCCCCCCAGCTTTATTTAGCTGAATCAGGCCCTATCAAGGCAGAAGGCTGCTCCCCGGAGCACCGTTTCCTGGCGCAACCTCCACCCTCTCTCCACTGCCTCAAGCTCAGGATCACTTCTTTGCCTTAAACTGCGTACCCTTCGACCTAGGGACCTGGGTGAGTCAGCCCCCAGGTTCTGACCAATCCAGAGAGCATCTGTGCTGAGTCATCCCTCCTGTCCAAGATCCTCTGATAAGGGTAGGAGTTGTGGTACAGCGGGTAAAGCTGCAGCCTGGGACAGCTGCATCCCATGTTAGAGTGCAGGCTCCAGGCCCAGATGCTCTGCTTCCTATCCAGCTTCCTGCTGATGCATTCTGGGGGACAGCAGATGATGGCCCAAGTGCTTGGGCCCCTGCCTGCCATGTGGGAGACCTGGGTGGAGTTCTGGGCTCCTGGCTTGGGCATGGCACCGCCTTGGCTGTTGCACACATTTGGAGAGTGGATTAGTGGGTGGAAGACCTCTCTCTCTCTCTCTCCCTTTCTGTTACTCTGCCTTTCAAGTGAATAAGGTATATAGCATCTCCATGAAGCCCATAGAAAACACCTATTCCAGCACCGAGGCTCACTTGGCTAATCCTCTGCCTGCGGCGCCGGCACCCTGGGTTCTAGTCCCGGTTGGGGCACTGGATTCTGTCCCAGTTGCTCCTCTTCCAGTCAAGCTCTCTGCTGTGGCCCAGGAAGGCAGTGGAGGATGGCCCAAGTGCTTGGGCCCTGCACCCACATGGGGGACCAGGAGGAAGTACCTGGTTCCTGGCTTCAGATCAGCACAGAGCACCAGCTGTAGCGGCCATTTGGAGGGGTGAACCAATGGAAGGAAGACCTTTCTCTCTGTCTCTCTGTCTCACTGTCTAACTCTGCCTGTCAAAAAAAAAAAAAAGCTATTAATTTCAAAATTATTTTGCACCAAAACAAAGTTATATTTGCATTTCAGTTTTCTATGAAATTCATGTTTTAATTTTTTTTAAGTATTTATTATTTTTTTGAAAGGTAGAGTTACAGAGAGGCAGAGTGGGGGTCTTCCACCCACTGATTCACTCCTCAAATTTCTGCAAAGGCTGGAGCTGGGCCAATCTGAAGCTAGGAACTTCTTCTGGGTCTCTCACGTGGGTGCAGGGGCCCAGGGACTTGGATCATTTTCTATTGCTTTCCCAGGCCATGGATGGGAAGTGGAGCAGCCAGGACTCAAACTGGCACCTACATGGGATGCCAGCACTGCAGGTGGCAGCTTTATCTGCTATGCTGCAGCACACAGCCCCTTATTTGTCTTTTAATTTGAAAGGCGGAGAGATGGAGAGATGGAGAGATGGAGAGAGAGAGAGAGAGAGAGAGAGAGAGAGAGGAACAGATAGAGATCTTCTATCTGCTTGGCTCGTTTCCCACATACCCTCAACAACTGGGGCTGGAGTAAACCAAAGCCAGGAGTCCTGAACTCAAGCCAGGGCTCTCACATGGGTGGCAGGGACTCAAGTACTTGAATCATCACTACTGACCCCCAAGGTACACATACAAGAAGCTGGAACTGGAAGTATAACCAGGTACGGGAGTTGGTTCTTGCCATAATCCAGTGCACAGCTCCACTCTCACTAATTCTAGCCAAGTGATGTTTTCCAGGCTGCTGTTACAAAGTGCTATGTTACATTATGCTTCAAGGCTACATTGTTGTCCTTTTGCCCATGCTCTGGGAATGGCATTCCAAGGTAGGGTTAATCTCTCCACTTACAGACAATCTAAAGGCCTGAGCCCCAACGTCATGGCAAGCTTCAGCACCTGGCTGACCAGTTTTGGCTTTTATTAAAGCTACCCCTTCCCCTAAATGTGCTGCTCCTCCTGCATGTTCTGTGATACCAGCCCTCCCGACCGCCTTCTTAGCAGCTTCAACAAACCCCAGACTGCCCTCACTAAAGCAGGACAGAAGTGCTTGAGATTGCTAAGCTGCTGTTGTCCTCATCTGTTAACAGACAACTCTTTCCTTTACCCTCAAACCTTGTCCTCAGTATTTGGTTTTGGCACCAAGGACAGGGACAGAGCTTTGGGTAACGGAAGAGCAGCCTGGACTTGAACACAGGCACTTCGATATGGGATATGAGCATCCCAAGGAGCAGCTGCAGCACTGTGCCAAACGCCCACCCCTCCCCAGATGTTCCAACTGCCTTGCGTGAGCTCCTTACCCTGACTTTCCAGGCCTGCCGTAACCTGACCCTGGCTTCTCCATACCCTCTCACTCCCTTTCCCTTTCCAACCCAGACATCTTCTTTTTCTACTTATTTCCCCTGGATATTTCCATATCCCCAAAAACTTTGAGTAAGCTGTGTCTTCTCCTAAGGTGCCCCATGCCTCCCAATGGACCAGCTCCTACTCAGCTTACGTCACCTCATCAGCAAAGAGTTCTATGACAATTGACACAGTTCTGAGCACATGGTGTGGTCCCTGTCTGGGTCTAGGTCTGTCTCCCCAGTAGGCCAGAAGTTCTACAAGAACAAGGACTGCTTGGATTCAGACATGGAGTCCCAGGCTGCCCAGTACAGGGTTGGATATGAGAAGGGTCAGCTAGAGCCAGTGTTTGGTGTAGCAGCTACGACACCACCAGTTGTTGGGAAAGAAATGGGATGCCCAAACCCCATATTGAGTGCCTGTATGCAAGTCCTGGCTCCACAAAGATTATTTATTTATTTGAAAGGCAAAGTTAGAGAGAGGGAAGAATAGAGAGAGTCTTTTATATGCTGGTTCAGTCCTCAAATGGCAGAAATGGCTGAAGCTGGGCCACTCCAAAACCAGGAGGTAGGAGCCAGAAGCTTCTTCTGAGTCTCCCATGGGGTGCAGGGGCGCAAGCACTTGGGCTGTCTTCTGCTGCTTTCCCAGGTGCATTAGCAGGGAGCTGGATTGGAAGTGGAGCAGCTGGGACTCAAACTGATGTCCACATGGGATGCTGGCATTCCAAGTCATGGCTTAACCTGCTGTGCCACAACATTGGTCCCATAAATAAATCTTTTTAAAAAATAAAATAGGAGCCAGTGCTGTGGTGTAGTGGGTAAAGCTGTTGCCTGCAGTGCCAGCATCCCATATGGGCACCAGTTTGAGTCCTGGCTGCTCCACTTCTGATCCAGCTCTCTGCTGTGGCCTGGGAAGGCAGTAGAAGATGGCCTAAGTCCTTGGGCCCCTGCACCCACATGGGAGACCTGGAAGAGGCTCCTGGCTCCTGGCTTCAGTTTGGCTCAGCTCCAGCCATTGTGGCTATCTGGGGAGCGAACCAGCAGGTGGAAGACTTTTCTCTCTCTCTCTTTGCATCTGGCTCTCTGTAACTCTGCCTTTAAAATAGATAACCAAATCTTAAAAAAGATAAAATAAAATAGAGGGGCTGGCATTGTGGCCTAGCAGGTTAAGCTGCCACCTGCAGTGCTGGCATCCCATATGGGTGGTGGCTCTAGTTCCAGCTGGACCATTTCCCATCCAACTCCCTGATAATGGCCTGGGAAAGCAGCAGAAGACGGCCCACAAGTTTGAGCTTTTATACCCATGTGGGAGACCTGGAAGAATCTCTGAACTCCTGGCTTTGGTCTGGCCCAGCTCTGGCTATTGTGGCCATTTGGGGAGTGAGCTGGCAGCTGGCAGATTCTCTCTCTCTCTCTCTCTAACTCTGCCTTTCAAATAAAAAATAAATCTTTAAGAAATAATAAACAAATATGTCCTCACCATTGCTTACAAGGCCCTCTATGAACAATATGCATTTCTGCTTTGAGCACTTCCAACTCTAATGATTGATTGATTATATTTGGAAGGAGACAGATGGACAGAGATCTTCCATCTACTAACTCACTCCCCCTGGTGCCCACAGGTGGCCAAAGTCAGGAACCAAGAACCCCGAGGTAGGTCTTCCACATGGGTAGCAGGGGCCCAAGCACTTGAACCATCACTGCTGGTGCTTCTCCCTCTGCTCTCCCCACCCCCAACCAGAGTGTGCATTAGCAGGAAACTGGAGTCAGGACAGGGACCTAGGAATGCTGATATGGGATGTGGGCATTCCAAGTGGAGTCTTGAGCACTGCACCAAATGCCTGCCCCCTTCTTCCTGCTTTCATCTGCTCCCAGATGAAAATCTAGCCAGACTGGCCTTCTCCCCTATTTCCCAGTTTGCCAACTCCAGCGTTGGTGCTTGCTGTCACTTCTGTCTGGAAAGCTCTTCGCTGTCTTCAAGCTCAGACACTGCCTTCTCACAGGGGCTTCTCCAACTGCCTGGTTCTCTCGTTGCCTTCTGTAATTTGTTCTCTGGCTTTTCCTCTTCACCTTCCCTCCTTTCCTGTTGTCCTGCAGTAACTGTTACCAAGCACCCAACTCATTCAATAAACCATTCCAGACCCGAGATGCACAAAGCAATGCCTATTTACCACAGTGACCAGTGCTAATGAGGAACTGGGGAGGTGCTGGGATTGGGTTGAGGGGAGGACTGGGGGAAAGCACTGGTTTTCTCAAGATGGTCAGGGAAGGTGCATTCCTTTGTCACACTTGTCATCGTGTGCTTGTTTGTCATCTGTGTCCCCTCCCTGACTGCCCTCCCTGGGGGCGGGGAGGAGTAGTCTCAGAGCCAGGCATGGTTAAGTGCTCAGTGAACAGTTGTTGAATGAATGTGTCGAGGTTGGAGGTGGCCAATTTGAGCATCCAATTTGAGGGATGGACTGCATTCCCAGACAGGATATGTGACAGAGGATGAGCAGGAGGCCTGGGAAGACCCCAGGGGAGAAGCCTTGGAGAGGAAAAGGTCAGGGGATCAGCCAGAGACCACAGCAAAGGAGAACTCAGGGGTGTCTTTTGCCCACATGGGCTCTCTGTGATTCCATCATCTCTGGCAACAAAGGCCCCTATAGTCTGGACCCAGAGGGTCCAGGCCTCCTCCCTAAGGAAATGAAGGGCCCAAGGTGAGGGTTCTGGGCCTCAAGAAATGCCCCTGGGACTTGCAAACACATCTGAACACCCTGGCCTCGCCTTTCTCTGCTGGGACTTAGCTCAGGCACCGCTTCCTCCAGGAAGCCTTCTTTGACTCTCAGTCTGTGTTAGAAGCCTCCTTCCAAGTCCTGCAGCTCCCAGTGCTCCCCCTGGTGCCTTCTGTGGCCTCCAAGTGTCAGCCTCTGTTAAGTATTTTCTCCTCCATCAGCCTGGAGCTTTCCAGGGCAGTGACTGCCTAGGCTGGCCCAGGGCTGGCCCAGGAAAGGGAGTGACTGGTGAACCAGCAGGGAAAGTGAATGACTAAACATCCACGAGGCTGTCTGAGGATGGGCGTGAGAAAGGGCTAAGCTGCATGGTTAAGCTGTCACTGGGGATGCCTGCATCCCATGGAGACCTGCCAGATTTAGAATCCTGGCTCTGCTTCTGATTCCAACTTCCTGTTAACGTGCACCCTGGGAAGAAGCAGGTGATGGTTCAAGGACTGTGGTCCCTGCCATACACACGGGAAACCCAGAATCAGTTGCAGGCTCCTGGCTTTGCCTGGCCCAGTGCTGGCCATTATGGGCATTTAGGGAGTGCTCCAGTGGAAGGAAGTGCTCCCCTACCCCCCGCCCTGTGCCTTTCAAGTGAATACAATAAAATACAATTTAAAAAACAAAGAAACCCACAGATGATTGGTGATGTCATGGGTCAATATTAGTGCAGGGGAATGGGAATTGTGGAAAAGAAGAATGGGGGACCAGTTGGTTCGCTGGGGCCCTGGTTTGACCTCTGGCCCTGGCTCCCTTGGTAGCTGCACAATCCTGAGGCGGGGGTGGGAGGGTGGGGGGTGAGGTTTGGAATAGTGGGGGTGGGGTGGGGGAGGGGGCTCCCTTTCCAGCTCAACTGGCATCGGAAACCGAGGAGTGGCCATTTGTGAGGGTTGAGGCCACAGGGCAGTGTCCCAGGGCCCAGGGTAGTGGGACAGACCCAGCAGGCGCCTCCCGCCATCCCAGGCAAGGCTCCCGCCCGCGCACAGAGACACTGCACCAGTGACACGTGGAATGTGTGTTTATGCGGGCAAGAAAATAAAAGTGCACAGAACAGTGAGGGAGCGTGGAGCAGGGCAGGCCAGGCTTCCGATTAGTCGGCATTGCAGGAACTCTCCTCCTCCAGAGTCCGCCTAAAGGTACGAGCAGGGCGAGGGCCTAGCGCGTCCCTCCACGATCCGCTTTGGAGGCACGTGGTTTCGGGATCGGTGGCGCCGGTTCTGAACTTGATGGCATGGCGAAGGACGTTGAGTACCTCAGGGGGTTAGGTCTGTCCGGTGGGCGGAGCCTCACGGAGCTGGGGGTGGGGTGGGGGCAACCCCAAACTCAAAGAGCCAGGCCTTGGGGTCTGGAGGACCCGGGCTCTTGCGCAAGCGAGGACCTGTGGAGCGAGGCGTCCGGACCAGCGAACCCCGCACTCGGTCAGCCGAAGAGCTTGAGGAAGCAAGGCTGGCAGTAAGGTTTGCCCGCGCGCTCCTGGAAGGAGCCCTTGGTGAGCGGGCGCAGGCAGAAGGTGCAGGTGAAGTGGTCCGGGTGGAAGCGGCGGCCCAGCGCCGACACGCAGCGACCGGTCACGGGGAGGCCGCAAGTGGCGCACAGCGAGCCGCGCCTCGCGTGGAAGTGGTTCTCGCACAGCGGGCGGCCCTCGTGCTCAAAAAAGCTGCCTCCCGAGAAGGGCGCGAAACATTCCTGGGGAAGTGCAGTGTCGAAGACCAGTCAGCGGCCACAGCCCCGCCCCGAAGGAACCCACGCCCAATCAGTGCTCCGTCCCGGACTCCTAACCCCGCCCCAGACCCACCCAGGCCCGCCCCGCGACCGCGCGCACCCTGCAGACGAAGCAGTCCGGGTGCCAGAGCGCGCTGAGTGCTGAAATGTAGTTGTCCAGGATGGGGCCCTGGCAGCCCTGGCAGCGTGGGGCGAACAGCTGCAGGAAGTCCCGGCGGCAGTAGGGGCGGCCCTCGCGCTCGTGGAAACCTAGGAGTGGGAAAGGAGTGGGTTCAGAGCCAGGGGTGCGGGCGGGACCAGGGACAGGCGTCATGAGGGGCAATCAGAGGGAACCAGGGACGTTGGTGCGAGGTGGGATGGGAGCCCCCGGACGAGGGGTGAGTGGAGGCGGGAAGTCTGGGTCTCACCCTCTTCTCCGAAGGGCTCCCCGCAACTGACGCAGCAGAAATGCTCTGGGTGCCAATGGGTGCCCAGGGCAGTCACCATCTTCTGCGTGGAACCAAAGGGGGCACTCAGCGGGTGGGCGGGCGACAGCCGTCTTCCCTCCCTCTCCCACCCGGGACCTGGGTGCCTTGAGTCTGAGGGAGGCAGCAGATTTAACCCTTGGGGAGTTGAGTCTGATTGGAGGGGTGGGGCAGGGACTTCGTGAGGGAGCGCGCTGTCCCAGGTGCCGTGGGTGTGGAGGGTGCGGCCGGGCCAGGGCTCACGTGTCGGATGGGTTGGTTGCAGAAGCCGCATCGTGGCGAGAAGCGCTCGAAGTAGCACTCGGGGCAGAAGGGAGCTCCGTCCTTCTCGAAGAAGCTGCTGCCTCCCAGCGCCGTGGAGCAGCTACCGCAAATGAAGTGCTCCGGGTGCCAGGCGCGTCCCAAAGCTGTCACCACCTGCGAGTTGGGGGTGGGGCCGCCGGGCGGCCACAGGCTCAGTGAGTTTCGATTTTACCTGGCGCTTTTGGAGTCCTATCCCTTTCAGACCAGGATGAATCCTCCCACGTTCAAGATCATGTAAGTAGGGGCCGACGCTGTAGCATAGCGGGTAAAGGCGCCGCTTGCAATGCCAGCATCCCATGTGGGCGCCAGTTCGAGACCAGGCTGCTCAACTTCTGATCCAGCTCTCTGCTATGGCCTGGGAAAGCAGTAGAAGATGGCCCAAGTCCTTGGGCCCCTGCACCCACATGGGAGACCTGGAAGAAGCTTCTGGCTCCTGGCTTTGGATTGGTGCAGCTCCGGCCATCGTGGCCAATTGGGGTCATTGGGCACAGCTGTTGTGACTCACACCTGCTCCACCAATAAGCCAAGAACCAGAGCTCCCAGCTCTCCTCTGACAGAGGAGGTATAGTCTTGTTGGGTGCCTGAGAGAGGGTGAGTGGAGCCTGGAAATAGGTTTTACAGAAGCCCTGGCACAGTCTGACCACAATATATGGTAACTAGGATGGAATTCTTGCCTTTACCACCTACTTGTTAAGTGACCCAAGCTTCAATCACCCTGTCCATAACATAAAACATAGTCATATGCACTTCATGGAGTTATTAAAAGGGAACAGCACTTGGGGGCCAGTACTGTGGCGTGGTGGGCTAAGCCTGGGCCTGCAGTGCCTGCATCCCATATGGGCACTGGTTTGAGTCCTGGCTGCTCCACTTCCAATCCAGCTCTCTACTAGGGCCTGGGAAAGCAGTGGAAGATGGCCCAAGTTCGTGGGCGCCTGCACCTGCGTGGGAGACCCGGAAGAAGCTCCTGGCTCCTGGCTTCAGATCGGCCCAGCTCCAGCCATTGCAGCCACTTGGGGAGATGGGAGATCTCTCTCTCTGTAACTCTCTCCAATAAATAATAATAATAATAATAATAACTTAAAAGGAGGACAGCACCAAGCTGGGTTCTCAGAAAAGGTGGGCCTGTGGGTCTCTATCTCCCCTCTCATAGGATTCCACTTACTTGCCCAGCAATTGGTTTATTGCAGGAGCCACAGAGGCCCTTGGCCTGGGTGGGAACCCCCCGGCGGCTGAGGTCAGACTGCAGCAGCCCCAGCATGGTGTCCAGGCTGCCCTTGCTTGTTGGTGCCGGCGGGGATGGGGAGGGCTCACTCACGGAATTTGCCGGTGCCGGCGGCTGGGTGGGTGCAGGGGCTGGAAGCTGCAGTGGGGGAGAAGGTGAGCATTGAGTCAGCAGCAGAGGTGGAAGGGTCCAACATGGATTGGGGAACCAGACACTGATGCCAGCCCACACTCTGCCTGACTCACATGGTTCTGGACACGGAAGTCAGAGAGTGAGGCCATCAGTCTGTCCAGCTCCAGAGTGGCCGACGTGGCCGAAGGCTTGGGGAGGACAGGGGTTGGACTGGGAGGGCTGTGAAGAGCACAGGTGTGTCATCTCTGGGTCTCCTCTAATAACTTAAACACCCAGGACCTATATCACCTCTCTCCCAGCCTTGCCACCTATGCCAGACTCACAGGCTGGGTCTTTTCTTATCTTCAGATTGGTCTTCCTTCTGCTCTCCTGTAGCCACCTTGCTGGATGGGAACTGAGACATTATTTCATCTGGAGAGAGGAGAGACGGGCACTGGGCATGGGGCCATGAGCAACCCACTCTCCCAGTTAAGATTTTGTGCCCTGTAACTGTTATTCTGAGCTCTTTGCTCTGCTCTATCCCACCAAGGTCTGGCCCCATGACCCTGGTACCTGTGATGTTGAACTGGGTGGCGTTAAGTTCCTGAAGCAGCCGGTCTAGCTCACAGAGCCCTGTGCCCAAGACACCACTGGAAGAGGAGAATGGAGGGGCCGCAGGGGCTGCAGGCTTCGGGGACCGGGGTTTGCATACCGTACTGGGGAGCAAAGTGGGAGCCTGGATTCAGTGTGGGGAATCCAAGCCTTCTCACCTGAGCCTCAGTTGGCTCCTCTATCTCTATACCCCAGTTCCCCGTTGTTCCCCATCTCCTCACCTGTACAGATGGTCCTTGTCCCCAGAGGCTCCTGAAGACTCCCCAGACCCTGTCTGCAGAGAGAGGAGAGGATTGTGCAAGATGACCAGCCATACTTGGCTTGGCTAAGGCCCAGAGTCCCCAGACCTGGCCCTCGTGGCTGCCGCGGTTCCCAGCATCTGATCTCACCTGTGGCTGGTGGCCATAGGGTGGGGGAGTTGTGAGTGGCTCTGAGGGGCGCTGTTTTGTAGCCCCTGACCTTGGCATGTGTGAGGTGGTGGTCTCCAGGTCAGAAAGCAGGGCATCTGCAGGGAGAGGCCCTCAGGGTTAGAGATTGGGGGTGGGGGTCACAGGGCAGAAGACAGGGCCTTGCGAGATCAGAGAAGGGTTCTGAGTGGGCGGCATTTGAGGACAGAAGCCAATGTTAAGAGCAGAGGTCTAGAAAGGGGATGAAACAGGGCCAGCCCAAGGCAGAGACGTGGAACTGTAGCAAGGAGACCGGCACATCCTGATTGGCTCATGCAGGGAGTCAAGCGCAGACCTAACCACCTGATTCTTTTATTCTCTCCCCATCTCCCCTGATGCAGTCAACGTTGGCTCTTCACTCAAGCTAAATTGGGCCCCACTCCAAATTGCTTAATTGGCCCGATGCCTGGCACCCAGCTTTCTGATTGGACGCTCTTTCTGCCACACTCACTAATTCCTTTCCCTACCTGAAGAGGCCCCGCCCCACCTGGCTCATTTCCAGGTCCCACCGAGTCCCGCCCTAGGCTCCTCATTGGTGAGTTGCGCGGGACCTGCTTTCTGATTGGCCTGTTTCCCACAGTCCCGGTGCCCGTTACCCCTGCTGAGGAGCACCCTCTACTGCAGGGGTGCGGGAACGTCTTTGCTCTGATGGCGGGCACAACCCTTCTAGTCACCACGACCCACAGGGAGGACGAGCTACCTGGGTCCTCCCTCCTGTCCCCAACCGTCTCCCCAACCTAGGATCCGGTCCTTTGACCTCCTTCCCTGCCAGAACGTGGGACCTTCGCCCCCAACCTTCTCGCACTCCCTGTCCGTCACTCTCTGTTCTGCCCCTTGGACCGGACCCCTGACGCACTCCGCCCCCCGAAACTCCCGACACAGCCCCGCGCTTTCTTCTCCGAAACTCGCTGTCACACTCTGTCCTCCCGTCTACTTTCCCAGTTCCCGACTCCGGGGCCTCGTTAACTCCTCCCTGCCCGCAGCCCCGGAGACTCAGCGCCCACCCGAGGCCCCGAGCGGCCAGCCCAGGAAAGGCAGGAAGGGAGAGGCAGGAAGGGGGACGTGGAGTCGGGAAGCAGGCGCGCGCAGGAGGCGAGAAGCCGGCGCAAGAAGCCAGGGATGGGGAGGCGCGCGGTCGCGAGGCTGGGGAAGCGGATCCAGACCGCGGCAAGGGGCTGGCGACCCGGGGATCGGCGCCCCACTCACCCAGGTCCTCCATGGCGGGGCGCGGGCGGGCGGCGCGGGGCGAGCAGGGCGGGGGCCGTGTCCGGTGGGGGCGGGGGGCGGGGGGGACGTCCGGGAGCTGGAAGCCCGGCCGTGACCATGTAAGGAAGCCAGGACCCGCTGGGATGGCGATGGGGGGGCAATGAACGGGGGAACCCGGGGTGGGGGCGTGGACGGGAGAGAGCGCCACGGCCCACCCAAGGCCGGCCGCGGAGGCGGCCACACCCCAGCCTTGGCCTCAGCGGCAGGGAGCCCCAGGCGGCCAGAGCCGGAGTCGGAGAAGTGACTCTTCTAGACCAAACTCCAGAGCCCTTGCCTGGTGAGACTTAGGGGTGCAGACTGGGGCTTCCAATCAGATACTCCCACCCGCAGCCAGCACTGAGTCCTAGACAGAGCCGTCCCCCTTCTTCCCTGCCCTCTGTAGCTCCATTCCTGAGAGCCTGGTCCCAGGAAGCATCTTTTGGGTTAGGGGCAGGAGTGATCCTCTTAATGTGAGACTCTGATAACCGAGTACGCAGAGATCTCGAGTCATGCTCACTCAGACAGGGACACAGACTGAGCTGGAGTACACAGGTGAACTCAGACCCAGGACCAGGACCCATGCAGACTTAGAGAAAGCACTCCCTGGTGGCCAGACCCCAGCCAGCCCATAGGTCCCTGAAAACCATTGCTTAACATTGTGCCTGACCCTGGCCTGTTCCCAAACAGCTCTGTGCCAAGCTACCGATGGACAAAGAAGACAGGCTCCACACACAGGGCAACAGGCCGCCCTCCTGGGACTGAGACCCTGAGAAATCAGGGTGGAAACAAATCACCCCAGAGATGGGTATGGGCAGGCACAACTGGATGGACCCGAGCATCAGACTGTGGGTCTCCACCCAGGCACCACCTCCCTGGCCCAGTTCAATGCAATGGGAAAGGCCTTTGGCATCTGTGTGTCTTCAAGAGCTCCCTGTGTGGTTCTCATGCACAGCCTGAGAAACCAGCCTTGGAAGACCACCCACAGAGGCACAGGAGCTGCCAGTGCCAACCACAAGCTTCCCAGAAGCAGACCCTGCCACAGGCCTGGTCCAGGTCTCTCCTCAAACTCAGGGTCTGGAGGCCAGACTAAAGCAGTGTGTCTCCCTCACCTGGGGGTCAGCACAGGGCTTGGGCTTTCTCTGGGCCTCATAGAATCTAGGACTGCAGAAGGCTTTTCCCTATGCAGACAGCATGAAGACACTTGGCCTGATAGATGCAAATGATCCCAGGAATTGAGGGCCCGGGATGGGTGGACAACAGTCAGGGGAGAGTAATGCCAAGGCCTCGGACACACATTATGCACTCCCACAGCCCTCTCGGCCTTGACCGAGGTCTGTTTGTGACTGGGTGGCTGGCTGAGCCAGGAGACCCTCTGAGCAGGAAGCAGGCCTCCCCTGGGGTCTAAAACCACATCCTAAGGAGAGGCCTGGAAACTCCACCCTATCCCAGGGCTCCAGAAATCCCTGGACAATGGCTTATTAAACTTTTATGTGCCAAGGGTGGCCTGCGGCAATTCACAGAGACATGGGCAGATCTTGCTTGGCGGTGAAGGGGCAGGGGTCCTCCTACAGGAAAGTGAGAAGAGACAGCACACGACAGAGGCAAACAACTCTAAAGCTTTTTAATCTCAACTGCAGAGGCTGGGCCCCTGGGCTATTCTCTTGGGCCCCATGCCCAGACCCTGGCCTTGACTTCTCACTCCTGGCTCTTCAGAAACATCATCCTGGGGTCTGGCTCCATCCTCTCCTCAGTCCTTGGTGACGTCTCCTTCTGCCTGGCCTCTTTCCCAGCCACTCTGGGGGAGGCCTCCTCTGTAGTCAATTCATGCTGGGGTCTCTTCCCAGGGGCCATCAACAGTCTGGGCTGGGACCCCTGGCCCCTGGCTCAATCCCCATCACCACGGCCAGCAGCGCCTCCGTCAGGGGCCCTGCCTCCTCACCCGCTGCCTCCACAAGCCCCACCAGTGCCAGGGCCCGCTTCCGTGGGCACTGACCTGGCCCCAGGGTCCAGCGGGCACAGTGGGCAGCCAGCCGGGGCCGGCCCAGGCGGAACACCTCACCCACTGACTCTGGGGCACCCTGGGGCCCCAGGTGGATGCGGCCTACAGCCTCTTCTAGCTCCTCCTCCAAGCTGGGCAGCAGGAAGCGGCCGGCAGCCTCCAATGCCTCCTCAGCTTCTGAGCCCAGCAGGGGCTGGCCTGGTGGGGGCACGGGCCCCAGGGCAGCCCCGCAGCCCCGGCAGCCATGCACGTGGTGCAGGATGGGCCAGGCCGCACTGGGTGACAGGCCTCGCAGTGGCACTAGGTCCATCTGGGCTTCGGCAAAGCTGCCAGAGAGCAGGGCCCGGAAGAAAGGGGAGGCAGTGGCTGAGGCAGCTCGTTGGGCAGGGAGCTGTAGGCCCGAGTCCAACAGGAAATGCAGGTCAGGAGCTGGGACAGGGGCTGGGCCCAGCAGAGGTTTGTAGAGGCAAGGGGAAGGAGGGTCTGAGTCCTTGGCAGTTGCAGAAGGGAGGGCTGGGTTCACAGTGGGAACCAGCAGGCATCGGAGGCAGGACAAGGAGTCTGCAGCGAAGAAGAGGAAGAGCGGGTGTGGAGCTGGCCGGGTCAACGCTGTGAGGAGGAGACGGAGGCCGCCCTGGTCCAGAAGCAGCCGGCGCCACAGAGAAGGCTTCCTGCAGGGAGATGGGGAGTCACTCAGGAGGCAGAACAGGGTGCAATTGGGAACCAGCAACCCTGCTCCCTGGATCCCCGGCAGGCACCCACATTCCCCTCACCGACAGATGAAGGGCAAGGTCAGCGCGCAGGCCACACGGTCCTCGGGGCTCCCGGAGAGCAGCAGGTGGGTGAGGGCGCCGACCCCGAAGGGCGACTCGGCTTGCACAGTCAGGTTCTGCAGCAGCATTTCACCTGCAGGCGGAAGGGGCGGGGGAGCTCAGGCTGAGAGGCTGGGAACACTGCTGGCACAGGACGGGCAAGAAATCAGGGCACAGAGGATGGGGGAGGCTGCAGGTCGGAGGGGACGGGGTCAGGCTGCTAGGAGGCAGAAGCCAGGGGCAAGAACAGGGTGCTAGGCTGGGTGGCCATGGACCGCAACAAATCTACAGTCTCGGCAGAAGACTGGGCAGCACCGTACTGTCTGGGAAGCAGGGCCTGGGTCTGGGTTCACAAGCCATTGTGCCCAGCATGCAGCGGTCAGGGTAAGGCAGAATTAACCTTTACTGGGCCAAGATCTAGGTTATGGGGATCTGGGGCTCAGGCCTGGGCAGCAGCCAGAGCAGAACTCTGCAGGCTGGGGCTGTGGTGCTCCCTGCCGGTTAATCTGGACATTGGAGGGGTGGAACAGGCTAACTGGAAGGTGGGCTTTGGGTCCATGGGAGGCGACAGAAGAGGATAGGAACTTGCATGTGGGCAGCAAGGCAGGGGCATGTACCCAGCTCTCGGTGCTGGCTGCGGCGAGTAGGCCGGGCCCGCGCGGAGGGCCAGTCGTCAGGCGCCACTCCCAGCACCAGCCAGGCGCGCAGTAGCGCTGCGCCGTAGCTGCGCACGAAGGCCTCGAGGCAGGCAGGGTTGCAGGTGAGGCGCGCCAGGATGCGCAGCGCACGCGGGCTGGGCGGGCCCGGTGCGCCTGTCACGTAGGCCAGCAGGCCACATAGCGCCGGCCCCGTCACCAGTGCCCCACTGGGGTCAGGAGCCTGGGAGAAGCGCGACAGCAGCAGCAGCGCCGGCCCTTCGCGGCCCCAAGGCTCTTCAGTGGCGCCCACAGCAGGGCTGTGCGCCGGCGTGCGTGGGGTGCGCAGTGTGCGCGGGGGCCGCAGCGACGCTGGACTAGGGCTGGGGTTGGTGGGTTCCGCACACTCAGGCAGGGGGCAATGCTCGGGAGACCAGTCTGGAGAGATGTCTTCGGAGTCTGCTGCGTAGCCCTCGGAGATCAGCCACGACCTGCAGAGGGCAGTGAGGAGAGGAGACTGAACCTCAAGCCAAGGGGGAAAAGAAGAAAGCAGACCCGGGGCGGGTGGTTGGTACAGGCCACTTTGGGACCCCTGCGTCCCTTAGCGCCTGGGTTGGAGTCTCGGCTCTGCTTTGGATTCCAGCTTCCTGCTAATACTTGGGTCCTTGACATGGTCCAGCTCTGGCTGTTGGATATTTGGGCATCTAGCCTTTCAAATAAATAAAAAAACAATTAAAATCCACTTACTTTAAAATATTATTTTGTCAATTAAAAAATTTTTTTGAGTTGTTTGTTTACTTGAAAGGCAGCTACAGAGCAAGACAGAGAGGAGAACGAAAGAGACAGACTGATCTTCTGTTCACTGGTTTACTCCCCAAATGGTCACAATGGCCGGGCCTCGGCCACACTGAAGGCAGGAGCTGGGAGATTCATCCTGGTCTTCCAGGGGAGTGCAGGGGCCCAAGCACCTGGGCCATCTTCTGCTGCCTTCCAGACATGTTAGCAGGGAGCTGGATGGGAAGTGGAGCAGCTGCGACCCAAATGGCACTCAGATAAGCGATGCTGGTGTCGCTTAACTGGCTGTTCCACAACAGCAGCCTCAGAAAATACTTTTTTTCAAGTGGTCCTTTGTAAGCAGGTGAAGCTGAGGGAGAGGAATAGTGCAGATAAAGGGGGAATGGGGTGAAAACAGGAATGGATGGGGGGTTGGCACTGTGGAGTAGTGGGTTAAGCTGCCGCCTGCAGCTCTGGCACCCCAGATGGGCATCAGTTCAAATCCCAGCTGCTCCACTTCCCATCTAGCTTCCTGCTAATGCACCCAGGAAAGCAGCAGAAGATGGCCCAAGTGTTTGGGACCCTGCACCCACGTGGGAGACCTGGGTGAAGCTCTTGGCCCCTGGCTTCGGTCTGGCCCAGCTGTGGCCATTATGACCATTTGGAAAGTGAGCCAGTGGATGGAAGATCTCTCTCTGCCTCTCCCTCTCTGTAACTCTGCCTTTCAAGTAAATAAATAAATCTTTAAAAAAACAAAAAAGTGGATGGACAAACCCAAAACTTATTCAGTAATTACTGATTATGTGGAAAGTCCTGTGTCAGGTGTTTGGGAAAGGCACTGAACAAAGTTGCTGTCCTCCTGGAGTTTATGTTCTAGGGAGAAGAACCAAACAAGGGTACAGAAAGGGCCAGAGCGGGGAGAGATGAAATTGTCAGTAGGATGGAGATGGTAGCCTTCACTGAGAAGGTTACGACTGGAACAAGATCTGAAGGAGGTGAGATGAGGGTGTACAGGGGTAAGGGTCATCTCGGCTCTGGGATGGCACTTACCTAGGACATTCAAACACTAGCTAGGAGGCCCATGTGCAAGAGTACCAAGGACAGGTGGAGGAAGTGGAGGCAGAGAATTTACAAGACAGCGGATATATAGTGAGCACTGCTTAGGGCCAGGAAAGGGGCCAACCACCTTCAGTTAATCTTTACGACAACCCCTGGGGCAATGTTCATTAGTATCCTCCATTTTATGTAGCAGAATCTATCCTCCATGTTACACACAGGAATCAGAGGCTCAGAGAAGTTCCTTAACTTCTCCATGTTTCAGCTTATAAGTAAGTGATGGTTACAAAATAAGACTTGGGCTCCAGTGGCACCACTGTGGGTTAAGCTGCCACTTACAAGGCTAGCACCCCACACTGGAGTGCTGGTCTGGGTCCTGGCTACTCCACTTCCAATACAGTTCTGTGCTAATGCACCTGAGAAGAGAGTAGCAGATGGCCCAAGCGCTTGGGGCCTTGCCACCCATGTGGGAGACCCGGCCCAGATCCGGCTGTGGTGGCCATTTGGGGAGTGAGCTGGTGGTTGGAAGGTTTGTTTCTTCATCTCTCTGCTTTCAAATACATAAACAAATTTTAAAAAGAAGAAAAATAACCAAAACTTGGGTTCCAGAGGATAGTACCTCCTAACGAACTTGCCTGGGGCCTACAGTTCAGAATTGTTGGGGGTGGAGCCCAGGTCAAAAGCTAGACCCAGAAGACTGAACCTCAAGCCAAGGGGGAAAAGAAGAAAGCAGACCCGGGGCGGGTGGTTGGTACAGGCCACTTTGGGACCCCTGCGTCCCTTAGCGCCTGGGTTGGAGTCTCGGCTCTGCTTTGGATTCCAGCTTCCTGCTAATACTTGGGTCCTTGACACTGGGACATGGTCAGGTCAGGAAAGGACAAGGAATCAGGAGTTGGGGGTCAATGAAAACTTGAGATGGGATAGGGATTGGGGACCCAACCCCTGCTCCACAGCGCCGCCAGCCTCCTGGCTCCTGAGGTGGGGACTTACCTGAGGCTTCGGAGACTCCCAGCCTCTGCCCGCTCAGGGGTCCGTTCCTCAGGGAAGTCCCAGGAAGCGGCTTCTGTTCCCTCTTCTTCATCATCGCCAGCCTCGCCACACAGCTGCCCAGCCAGGAGAGGTACAAGTCCCAGAGCCTGTAGCCGACCCAGGGCCCCAGTATCATAGAGGAAGCCGACGAGGGCGGCCACAACACGTGGGTGCCAGGCACTGGCACGAGGATCCCGCAGCAGGCCCATCAACAGCTCTAAGCCGCCAGCATCCCGCAACCTGGCTCGGTTAATGGCCTCCCGGCACAGGAGGCACACAGCTCGCACTAGAGGCTGCTGGGAGACTGGGCTGGCCCCACTGGAGCCCCGGCGCCTCCGGAGCTCACCGAGCAGCACTTCCACACCACCTGCATTGCCCAGTGCAGGCCGTACCAGGCCCTGGGCACACAGGTTGGCAAGGATCAGGATGGCTGCCTCACGTACTACCCGTTTGGGGTGGGAGGCCAGGCTGACAAGTGGGCCCAGCGCTCCACCCAGGCTCAGCTGCTCAGCACAGGCCCGGGAACAGCCACGGCTGAGCTCCAGGAGGGCACGGACGAGGGCAGAGGTCAGTGCAGGATCTGGGGCTGCAGCTAGGAGCTCAGCCAGTGGGCGTACTGCCCCCTGCTGGGCCAGCGCCAGCCGGTGCTGGGGCGAGTCTGCCAGGTTGCGGAGGGCACGCACCACACTCTGCAGGCACTGTGAGTCCTGGCAGGCTGTCAGGCTCTCCACCAACAGGGGAACAGCGCCTGCAGAGGGCAGGGGACGACAAGGGGTGAGCAAGGACCGAGGACCCAGCCCTTGTCCCACTCCACGCCAGTGCTGGCCCCACCCTCACAGCCTTCTCACCGGCAGAGTGGATGGCTCTGCAGCTCTCAGGTTCCACGGCTAAGTTCCCCAGGGCACGGGCCGTTCGGTTCTGGATGCTGTCCGCTTTCACACACTGAAGAATGGTCACTGCAAGAAGAGTTTTTGGCTCCTTGAGCGTTCTATCTCTTATTACTGCCCTCATTAGCTCAAGAAGGTGGTGTGAGAAGTACCAAAAAGGCTTCGGAAGAAGCTCGGAGCAGGAGCTAAATAGGTAGGAATTTGCTAGAGGCGGAGGTGGATGGTGGCATTACATGGCATTTCAGGCTTGAAAGTGGTCTTTGTAAAGATGCAGGTTTTTTTTTTTTTTTTTTTGTTAAAGATTTTATTCACTTCAAAGGCAGAGTGACAGGGAGGAAGAGACAGAGAGACAGGGAGAGCAAGTGAGCTCTCCACCTGCTAGTTCAGTCTCCAAATGGTTTGGGACCAGGCCAGGCTGAAACTAGGAACCTGGAACTCCATCCAGGTCTCTGCACATGGATGGCAGGATCTTCCACTGCCTTCTCAGGCACACCAGCAAGGAACTGGATCAGAAGTGGAGCAGCTGGGACTTGACCTGGCACTTCAATATGGGATGCTGGCCCCAAGGTGCAGGGTTAAGTCTGTGCTGTGGCTTCACGAAGGGCCTTGAATGCCAGGCCGAAGGATCTAGACTTGAACGTGAAGGCTCTAGGAGCTTTCCAAAGGTTGGAAGAAGGGGAGTACATGGTATAATCTAGCATACGTGGGGAGAATGGACCAGGCAGCGAGCAAGGGGCTGTCACCATTGTTCAGGTGAGAAAGGACAATGGCTTGAATCAGGCCCAGCAGTCTTAGGCACATGGTGTTAAGTAGGGCTAGAAAGACCTGGGTGGCTTCAGGGATACTGAAAATGCAAAATAGTGATGGAACACTGGGGCTTACAAACCAGTAACAAAACCTGCCATTTATGGAGGGTGTATTAATGGGCCAGGCCTTTGTGAAACATGTTACAGGCCAGATGCATTTTATGCAAGTTTTATGTTTATTAATGCTTCACTTGACCCCCCCCCCCCCCCCATAAAGATTTTGTCAAAACGCCCAGTTTCACACAGGACCTGAATGCTGTGCCGGCATCACTGCCGCTAGGAGGCGCTAACTTAGATGGCAAACAGTAGAGCTTGATCTCTTGTTGGGATTTTCTCTTTCTGTGCTGGTTTTTAACAACTGGAAACACCCAGTTTGTCCCCGGTCTCTACGTCCTGCATGTACAGTTCCATTTCTCGCCACTCGTTTTGCAAGGAAGCTATTATTACCCCATTTTACAGCAAGGAATTTCAGCCTTGGAGGCTAGGTCTGGCTGACTGCAGACCCTCTGGCCTCCAGCTCACCAAATGAGGTTCCGATTCTCGCACAGGGCCACACGGCAGGCCCCGCGTCTGCGCTGTGACTATCTAAATGGGGGATAACCCTCAGCCCAGACGCGAGGGAGGGGCCACGACCAGATAACGGCTGTGATTATCCGGTCTGGGAGGGCTCAGGTACAATTTCTGGAGCGCGCACGGACATCCCGGGGAGTAATGCCGGGGGAACGGGAGGGGGTGTCCCGCCATAATGCCAGGCTACGACACACAGAGCTCAACACCGCCCGAGCCCAGACACAGAACCCGGCGCGGGTGGACTTTCTAGGAAGTGGGGGCGGGGCCTTACCCAAAGAGAGAATGCCTCCGAGTCTGCGCACTTCAGCCCGGCACGCCCCTTCTGTGCAGCAGTTGGCTAGGATGCTGAGGGCCAAGTCCAGCGTCTTGCGCAGGCGTACTGGCGGCGAAGGCGTCGACGAAGACAAGGCGGCGGAGGGGGCGGGGCCCGGCGAGGGGGCGGGGCCAGCAGAGGCTGCCAACGCGGCCGACAAGGGGGCGGAGCCTGGGCCTGCCTGGGGCGGGGCGGGGTCTGCTGCCGCCGCTCGCCGTAGCAGCGAGAGAAGGGGGCGGAGCCCGCCGCGTGCCCGGAAGCGCTCGATTCCCCCTGCTGCCTTGATGTGGCGCGTGCGGAGGGCTAAGAGCGCACGGCCCAGGGGTGTCTCGTTGGTAGCTGGGTCCTTTCCCCCACCCAGATCCTCCCCGGCCGCCGCCGTGAGCTGCGCGAGGCAGAACGAGAGCGAGTCCGTGAGGGTTGGTTTCGCAGCCGCCATCTTGGCTCGGGCCTCAGGCTCCACCCCGCTCCTCGCCGCTTATCTGAGAGAGCGGCCCTGGAAGAGGGGCGGGGCCAGTTCCTCCTTTCCGACGCGGCTTAAATAGCGTCGCCTGTCACACTGAGAGTCGGAAGTTGTAGTTCTGGACGCACAAGGCTCATCGGGAGTGGTGGTTGTCTAAGCGACATGCGAGCCGAAGAGGCGCGAGCCGTGCATGCTGGGAGATGTAGTCCGTACCAAGCCTGGTCCGTAGCTTAAGACGAATGGGAATCCCCCGAGCCTCAGAGCGCGCCGGCGCCTCAGAGAAACCAGACTTTTGACCGTGGAGTCTTCGTGCCGTGCTGCTGCACCCCCGGCGTGTCCCTGGTAGCCACTGGCCTTCCTCCTTAACTCGCTTCGCCGCCCTCAAGCGGCAGCTGGGCCCCGAAGTCCGGGCTGACAGATTCCGGCAACCCCGAGCCAGGCCCAGGGTGTCTCGTGCCTGACAGCGGCCGCACCTGGGGATCTCTTGCTCGGACAGGTGAATGAGAGGGTTAAACCTACCGAGAACGTTCGCTGCCACTTCCTAGAGCGACAAGGGGCCGTGGGCCTTTCCGTTTCCGGTGCTGGATGTATAGGTACCCCCGCCTCAGCTGTGCCTGGGAGCTTAGTAACTGGCATCCAAGAGGCAGGGCGCTCGCTCTTCCGCTAGTAATGGAGTTGGCGGCGCCAGAAGTGGTGAAAGAGAACCGGACGGGGCGGAGCTGCAGGGGAGCTGGGACGCAGGATCCCCGGCAGGCCCCAGATCGCCCCTGGATTGCGAAGTTGTTCCGTCCGAGCGGCCCTTCCTGGTGTGGCCGGGGGCAGCCAGCCGCCCGGGAAATGCTCTTGGGCCTGCAGTTCCTTGGTAGGTCAGGTCCTGTCATGTCCCTGGGAATAAAGAAGTCCCTGCCTGGACCGACTGTCCTCCAGTCCCCAAAGCCTTCGAGGGTCGAAAATGTGGACTAACCACGGTCTGCCTCCCTGATTTCATTCACCACCAAAGCAGCCATGGATGACAAGCCTTACAGCTGTCCAGTGTGTGGCAAAAACTTCCGACGCGGCTCAGGTCTGGTTAAGCATCACACTGGTGAAAAACCGTACCCTTGTCCCGAATGCAGAGGTTGCTTCAACCTCCCCTCCAGCCTCATCCAACACTGTCGCTCTCACTCAGGTGTGCAGCCTCATAAGTGTCTGGATTGCGGAGAGGCCTTTGGGCGCAGCTCAGACCTGGTTAAACACCAGTGAGTGCACACGGGTGAGAAGCCCTGCAGCTGTGCTGACTGTGGCAAGACTTTCAGTGTTAGCCCCATCCTGATCCAACACCAGCGAACACACACGGGTGACAAGCCCTGTTACTGTGGGGACTGCAGCAAGAGCTTCAGCCTTAGCTCCAAACTGCTGCAACATCAGTACTGCCACACTGGGGAGAAGCCTTACTGCTGTCTCTGGTGCGGTGACCGCTTTGGGCAGCACTAGCATTCACACACTGGTGAGAAGCCCTATAGTTGCTATGAGTGTGGCAAGAATTTCACCAACAGCTCAGACTGCCTGTGGCACCAGTGCATCCACGATGGAGAGCAGCCCTTCAAGTGTCCTGAGTGTGGCCGTGGCTTTAGTGAGCACACCCAGTTAGCTGAGCACCAGCGTGTCCACTTAAGTGAGTGACCCTTTGTCTGGAATGTGGAAAAAGCTTCTGTCACAGCTCCAAACTCCAATGCTCACACACAGGTGAAAAACCTTATAAGTGCCCTAACTGCAGCAAGAGTTTCATGGACAGTTCAAATTTGCTGTGACACCAGCATGTGCATGTGAGCCAGAAGCCTTATGTTTGTAGCAAGTGTGGCAAGAGCTTCTGCCAGAGCTCCCACTTGCTCATCCACCAGGTGACCAGCAACAGTGAGAAGCCCTTTGTCTCCCTGTAGTGTGGCAAGGCCTTTGCCTGCAGCTCTAACCTAGGCCAGCACCAGCGGACACACCAGGGTGGCAAGCTCTGCAAATATCCCTGGCTTTAGTTTTAACTCAGACTTTAGTCTAATTTTAATCCAATGTTCAGGGAGCCTTAATGGACCAGGGCCTCTAAGCTGACTTCTTTTTGCTCCTGTAAGGTTGTTGACTTCAGGGCTGATGGTGGGGTTTGGGAGGGTCTCCACATCCTTTCTCAGGCCTTCTGGAACCCTAGGCTGGAAGAATCTGAACACAAGAGCTGTGATTACTGACTTCAAAGAGCTCTTCTAAAAGAGAAGCCAGAGACTTGTTCTGGGAGGTTACAGAGACAGACAATCTTCCAGGTGAAGGGAGAGTTTTTGGATGTGAGAGCCATCCTACACTGGCCTCGTTGCCCCCAGCTGTGGGACATCTCTAGCAGCTGCTGAACCCATCTCTTCACAGGCTTAGGGAATGATCGAGATTAACTACACCAAGAGTAACAACCATTTCTTAGAGAAATGGGACCAGAAATCAGGTAAGCCCCTGTGAGGAATATGATGACAGAGAGTTCAGGTGACCACAAGTAGAACTATTCTGACACAGGGAGTAAAGACTTTGAACTTGGGACCATATATGACCTCTAGGATGTATGACCCCTCTGAAAGACTTCTCACTACATGAGAACTATCTTGACATCTGCTGGTTCACTCCCCAATTGGCCACAACTGCTGAAGCTGTGCCAATCCAAAGCTAGGAGTCAGAAGCTTCTTCTGGGTCTCCCATGTGGGTGTAGGGGCCCAAGGACTTGGGCCATCTTATACTGCTTTCCCAGGCCATAGCAGAGAGCTGGATCAGAAGTGGAGCAGCCGGGTCTCTAACCAGTGTCCATATGGGATGCTGGCGCTTCAGGCCAGGGCGTTAACCCACTGTGCCACTGGGCTCTTGACATTCACATTGATGGCCTTTCCAAGAGCACAAGCCAGGGTGTGAGTTGGAGGCCTGAGCTCTGCCCATACACAGTAAGCACCCAGTAAATAGCTATGATGATTGTTATAAACATCTGTGCAAAACTGTAACACATAAATGAGGGTGTTAGGTATGTGCTGGAGATGGGCATGGAAAGAGAGTTTGTTCACAAAATCCCTTTCAGATAACCAGAAGCTAATTTCTCAAATGAGGGCGTCTTCCCCTCAAGTTGCAGAAAACAGGTTCTGGGTAAAACAGGGAAACAGGATGGACGTCAGAAGCAGGAGGCATGAGTTCTCCAAGCAGGTGCTAATCCAGTGTTTGCTGTGCTTGGAGCTGGGAGTAGAAACTGCTTTGAGACCTAAGCACATGACCAGTCCTTGGTCTAGAGATGGCTTTGACCCTCACAATGTATGTGTTGAAATAATGAAGCCAACATTTAAATCAGGAGAGTTAACATCGCAATCTAGATTTCTATTTATTTTATTTTATTATATATTTTTTGACAGAGAGAGAGAGAGAGAGAAAGGTCTTCCTTCCATTGGTTCACCCCCAAAATGGCCACTATGGCTGGCGCTGCGCCGATCCGAAGCCAGGAGCCAGGTGCTTCCTCCTGGTCTCCCATGTGGGTGCAGGGGCCCAAGCACTTGGGCCATCCTCCACTGCCTTCCCGAGCCACAGCAGAGAGCTGGACTGGAAGAGGAGCAACCAGAACTAGAACCCGGCACCCACATGGGATGCTGGTGCCGCAGGCAGAGGAGTAACCAAGTGAGCCACGGTGCTGGCTCCTTCTTTCTTTTTTTAAGTCAGAAGGGTCAACAACATTGGATCTTTATGCTAACTTTTTTTTTAAGGACAGATCCTTTCTTTCTTTCTTTTTAAAATTTATTTGAGAGGCAGAGTTACAGAGAGAGAAATCTTCCATCCAGTGCTTCACTCCCTAAATGGCTGTAATGACTGGAGCTGGGCCGATCTGAAGCCAGGAGCCAGGAGCTTCTTCCAGTTCTCTCACGGGGGTGCAGGGACCCAAGAACTTGGGCCATCCTCCATTGCTTTCCCAGGGAGGTGAATTGGAAGTGGTGAAGCTGGAACTCAAACCAGAGTCCATATGGGATGCTGGCACTGCAGGTGTAGGCTTAACCCACTAATGCCACAGCGTCAGCCCCAACTAACAATTTGTTGAATAATCATTGCCCCAGACTGAGGCACTGCCTCTTGCCTTCCTGACTCAGCATGTTTCATTTGCATTACTTGCCTGACCCCTACAGGAAAGCATTTGGGGTTACAATCTGTATATTATTAGGAGTGACAAGGACCCTTCCATTCAGTGAGGCCAAAATGTCCCTTTTCCTTCACCCCTTCCTGCCTCCAACCCTATCACTTTCCTTCCCATTCCCCAGCACCTTGCGATGATAGACCTGCCCTCCTTCTCTGAGCCTTCCTGTTTCCCTGCCACCCCCAGCTCATTTGAAGTTGCTTTCTTTATCTGAGAGGAGGCAGAGGCCTGGATAGAAAGACAAATTCCTGTGTGCTCTGGTCAAAGATCAGAGGTATGGGCCCTGGTCCCACAGGCCACAAGGAAATGGCCTCAGGAAGGCACTCCACACAGTGCTGTTATGAGAATCAAGTATGGAGGCATTCTGTGAATACCGAAGCCTGGGTAGAGTGAGGAAGGAGTGGGAATCTGGAACATTGTCACCCCAGGGCTGAACATGAGATTGACTCCAAGACAACCACTGTTCTCTCTCTGATTATACCCAGTCCTGGAATCCAGGTTCCTCTATCTGAGCCTGGTGGATCATGCAGAGGCTTGTGCTGTGGGGTCATGGTCTCTGCAGACTCAGTTGCTGTGGCAGGTGCTTTTGGAGGTGTACTTGGAATGCTGGAGCAGTGTCCTCCAACCCCCTTGCAGGTCAGATTTTCTCCTCCCTTCCTTGGATGCCACCATGGGCATTCTTAAGGAGAACAGGGACTAGGCCCATGCTATGTCCCCAGCATCCCACCTTGGGAAGGAAGGTGCAGAGAAACTTGGGAGAAGCTCCTGTACTGTCTGGGTAATTTGCAGCTTCCTTCCTGGGTCCATTTCCCAAGAGTGTGGAAGAAGAGGGGAAGCTGTCCCAGGAAAGGATGAGGAGGGTGAGCTGGCTCAATGAATTGCCTACTTCCTGACCCAGCCAAGCCACAGAGCTGAAGGTCCTGGGGCTACCAACTTCAGGAGTGGGAGTATGTGGACTTCTGGGCAGGGGGTAGGAGGGCAGAGGGGAAGGAGATGGCTGGCTAGATCCAAGACCTGCAAAATGGGAGCTCAGTGATTCCTTGATCTGAGCTGGGAGGGGGGATCCTTGGCAAAAAGTCCAGGATCATGACAACCTTCTCTCACCTAGTAGGACACTCCCCTCTCCATTTTACCCCTTGGCTGATTTTGATCCTATGGATGTACAGATATCTGAGAATGTCTAAAGTAGGTCCTGGCTTAGGGGCTTGTGAGCTTCTGACTTCTGGAAATGCCCATGGAACTTCCCTGCTTACACTGCTTCTTCCTACACATGGCTCTAGGTCATGGCTCCCTGGATCCTAGACCCACTCCAGCCCTTGTACTGCAGCTGCTCAGAGTTGGCAGGCAGGAAGAAAGAGACAGACGCCCCATTTGGGGCCATGATGGTGAAGAACTTGGGAAGTACTTGAGGAGAGAAAGAAGTCAGCACCCCGTCACCATCTCTGAGCAAATATTTTGACCTAGAGGCTCACTGTGTTCCGCCCAAGGATTGGCTGCACAAAACCAGGACTGGGATTCCAGCATCTGTTGTTTAGGAAACTGGCAACAGAGAATCCCAGAATCTTCCTCTCTTGGACCCTAAGGCTATCACCTACACAGCTAACCCTCTCCTCATGTCAGTGCCAGCTCTTGGGGCCAATCACAGACTGAGAGGGAACCTGGCACCCCCAAGTGATAGGATAATAAGAGAGGGTTACCTCTCCCAGGCTTGACAACCTTCCCCACCCAGACTCTAGGAATGAAGTAACTAAGGGTTCAAAAGCAGATCTCATGAAAAAAGCAGCACTCATGAAAGCTTGTGCACCCAACTCCCAGGACAGGCCATGTTGCTCTTGTTAAAGCCTTTGTATCATGAAAGAATAAATGAATGGATTAGTGAATTTGGTTTCTAAGCCAATGGCTTACTGGCAATAGCAAATGAAAAAAAACTTTTATTTATTTATTTTTTTTGACAGAGTGGACAGTGAGAGAGAGAGACAGAGAGAAAGGTCTTCCTTTGCTGTTGGTTCACCCTTCAATGGCCACCGTGGCCGGTGCACTGCAGCCGGCACACTGCGCTGATCCGAAGGCAGGAGCCAGGTGCTTCTCCTGGTCTCCCATGGGGTGCAGGGCCCAAGCACTTGGGCCATCCTCCACTGCACTCCCTGGCCACAGCAGAGAGCTGGCCTGGAAGAGGGGCAACTGGGACAGAATCCAGTGCCCTGACCAGGACTAGAACCCGGTGTGCCGGTGCCACAGGTGGAGGATTAACCTATTAAGCCACGGTGCCGGCCAAAACCTTTATTTTTTAAGGACATTTATTTTAAAGGCAGAATTACAAAGGGAGAGAGGGAAAGATACACCCCCTCCCCCCACTGACTATACTCATAGAGAGAGGGAGGGAGGAAAGAAGGGAAGGGGGGAGAGAGAGAAAGAGAAAGAGAGTGTCAGTCTTTCATTTGTTGGTCACTTCCCAAATGGCCATGATGATTGGGGCTGGGCCAGGCTGAAGCCAGGAACCAGGAACTCCATTTAGTCTCCCGCATAGGTGGCAGGAGCCCAAGTACTAGGACCATCCTCTGCTGCCTCCCAGGTACATTAACAGGGAGCTGAATTGGAAGCAGAGCAGCCAGGACTTGAACTGGCACTCATATGGAATGGCAACTTAAGCTGCTACACCATAATATTGACCTTCAAGAAATTTTTTCAGACCTCTTTTCTGGTTCCTCATCCCCTTTCCCTTTCTGAACAATTAGATCTGAAAGCCTCTAAGGTTAGACAGAATGAGACAGGCACCTGCTGGGTGTGGGGAGCAGGACATAGTGGGCCAGAGCTGCATGTGAGTCCTGGCAGCATGAAGAGGATGGCTTGGTGGGGCGAGAGAGCAAGGCCTGACCAAGGAGGGCATCCCATATGGGCACCGGTTCGTATCCTGGTTGCTCCTCTTTCCTTTGCTATGGCCTGGGAAAGGAGAAGATTGCCCAAGTCCTTGGACCCCTGCACCCTCATGGAAGGCCAGAAGAAGATCCTGGCTTCAGATCAGCTCAGCTCTGGCTGTTGCAGTCATTTGGGGGAGTGAACCAGCAGAGTGGAAGACTTTTCTCTTGCTCTACCTCTCTCTGTAACTCTGTCTTTCAAATAAATAAAATAATTCTTAAAAAAATCTGACTGATTATTAAAACAGGAAGCCCATATCACTGCTATAAAATAGAAAACCAATGTATTTGACTTAAACCAAAAGAAACCTTCCTCTATTTCTTTCTTTCTTCTTCTTTTTTTTTTTTTTTAAAGATTTTTGTTTATTTATTTGAAAGGCAGAGTTAGAGAGAGGCAGAGGCAGAGGCAGAGGCAGAGGCAGAGGAAGAGGCAGAGGCAGAGGCAGAGGCAGGGAGAGAGAGAGAGATCTTCCATCTTCTGATACACTCCCCAGATGGCCACAATAGTCTGAGCTGCGCCGATCCAAAGCCAGGAGCCAGGAGCCAGGAGCCAGGAGCCAGGAGCCTCCTCTGGGTTTCTCATGTAGGTGCAGGGGACCAAGGACTTGGGCCACCTTCTACTTCTTTCCCAGGCTATAGCAGAGAGCTGGATTGGAAGAGGAGCAGCTGGGACTTGAATTGGCACCTGTATGGGATGCCGGCATGGCAAGTGGAGGCTTAGTCCACTACGCCACAGCGCCAGCCCTGAAACCGTCCTCTATTTCTTAAACTGCCTACAGAGTCCCAAATACAAGTGGCAGCAGATAATAGAATTCTATTAGTGTTGAAAGTATTGCAGTTTTTTAGAAGTTTCTTGCTATTTCCTTATGGTCACAATGGGATAGGTACACAGAGGTGACTGGCTCCATATGTAACATGTAAATCAAAATGTTAACAAATGAATTTAAGATTCCAACATTCTAAGATTGTGATGGTTAATATGGCAGTACTTCAAAAAGTGTATGGAAGATGGAATTGAAAGGTAGCTTTATTTTGGTGTCACAAAATTTGAAATCTGTACATATATAGAATCTTCAACAAGTTCATGGAAAATGTGTATTATGAGAAAAATGTGCATTGATGAAAATGTTTCCAACAAAACCTTTCTAAAATTTTTATTTATTTTTCCTTTTAAATAAAGATTTATTTATTTGAAAGGCAGAGTTAGAGAGAGATAGAGAGATAGATCTTCTATCAACTGGTTCACTCCCCAAGTGGCCACAATGGCCATAGCTGGGCCAATCTGAAGCCAGGAGCCAGGAGCTTCTTCCAGGCCTCCCACATGGGTGCAGGGGCCCAAAGATTTGGGCCATTTTCCACTGCTTCTCCAGGCCATAAGCAGAGAGCTGGATTGGAAGAGGAGCAGCCCTGATGCGAACTGGTACCCTTATGGGATGTTGGTGCCGCAGGCAGAGGCTTAGCCTACTACAGCACAGCACCAGCACCCAAATGCTTATTTTTATGCTATGTATATCTTATTATTATTAAAAAATTTTAAGGGAAGTAATTGTATTCAGTTCTCTTAACTTTTTGTTTCCTGCTCCCCCTTGATCTTTGGTTGACTATTCCTTGTCTACTTGTTTGTCTACAGATTTTCAATTTCACTTCCCTGGCCCTGGCATCATTAAGGGTGAGTAAAGCCTAATATAAACCATTCTCAAAAATGACTTAATACCCAAGAACAAAAGTTCCATGTAGATTATCAGGTAATATTCCAAACACATGTAGCATTTGGTCCTCATCAAAATCAAGGTGTGCAGTTTAAAAGCCAGCAGCAAATATAGGTAGCTTATCTCTGACAAATCTCAGGAATTCACTGAAATAATACTACTCATGTTTTCAGAATATTTCTTTTTCTTGACTATCTCTAAGTAGATTTTTAAGAAAGATTTATTTATTTATTTGAAATTCAGAGTTACACAGAGAGAGGAGAGGCAGGGTGGGGGGGAGGTCTTCTATCTGCTGGTTCGCTCCCTAATTGGCTGCAATGGCTGGAGCTGTGCCGATCTGAAGCCAGGAGCCAGGAGTTTCTTCCGGGTCTCCCACGTGGGTGCAGGGGCCCAAGGACTTGGGCCATCTTCCACTGCTTTCCCAGGCCATAGCAGAGAGCTGGATCAGAAGTGGAGCAGCTGGGATGCCAGCACTGTAGGCGGTGGCTCTACCTGCTATGCCACAGCGCTGGCCTCTCTATGTAGATCAGAAGCAAAACAGGTAATAGGATTTCAGTAGAAACATTGAGAAGTATGCTAGAAAGAAGGAACTTCAATAAAACATATTCCATAGCTAGCCTCTTTGGCATGTAAAACCAGTTCATCTGGTTTGCACCTAGGAGAAAGTCAAGTACAAAGAGAAATGAGGAGTGGGGGAGGGGCATGGCCCCAAAATGAAGCCCCTTTGGATACTCCAATACTCCCATATTGGAGTCCCTGGGTTTGATTACCAGTTCTGCTCTCCACTCCATCATTGCTACCAATTTGCACCCTTGGAGGCAGCAGGTTATGGCTCAAGTGATTGGGTCCCTGACACATTAGAGATCTGTATTGAGTTCTTGGCACCTGGTTTTGAACTGGTCCATCCTTGGCTACTGCAGTCATTTAGGAAGTGAACCAGTGGATAGTAGATCTCTCTTTCTTTTTCTGTGTTTTTCAAATAAATATTTTTTTTTAAGAAATGAGGAAGGAAGAAAATAATTGAAAGCAAAAATATTTCATGGCACCCCCAACTTTCCTGCTTAGGAGGCAATGAGATTCATGACTAGGTTCAAGACTGAAATGAAAAAGGTGTAAAATCTTTCAAGTATTCAGCTTAAATAAGTGGATTTTATTAATGGAAGATAAATATTGCAAGGTTCATTTGGAAACCTCTGTGTGTTCTGCATTAAAAGGGACAGGACTGCTCAACTTGGTTGGAAACCTCCATTCCAGTCTTGGACAGTTCCCTAGTTCTGCTATATTTCTTGGAAGGCAGCACTGAAGGATGTGAAAATCACCTTAGGTTGTGGGATGAAAAAATATTTCCCAAGTCCTTAAATAGAAAAAGCTATTGTGCTATTCATACTTTATGTCCAAGATAATTGTTTAGAAGGTTCAGTTCTAAGACTCTCACGATAGCCAACAGCATGGGAAAATGTAGTGCTCAGTTTACTTCATGTACAAAAAGACTTCAAAACCAAATTATGGTAACACTCAGTGGCCAGGCTCATACCAAGTCCTGATTCTCAACCTTCTTATCTCTCTCAGGCTGTAACTTAGAATGTGTACTTCCCATGAGCTCAGTTAGGGATTTTATTAGGTTTTTTGAACATTTTAGTTTTCCTTCAGGGGTGGTGCCGTGGCTCAATAGGCTAATCCTCCACCTGCGGCACCGGCACCCCAGGTTCTAGTCCCGGTCAGGGCACCAGATTCTGTCCCAGTTGCTCCTCCTCCATTCCAGCTCTCTCTGTGGCCTGGGAGTGCAGTGGAGGATGGCCCAAGTGCTTGGGCCCTGCACCCGCATGGGAGACCAGGAGAAGCACCTGGCTCCTGGCTTCGGATCAGCGCGGTGCACCAGCCGCAGCGCATGGCCGCAGCGGCCACTGGGGGGTGAACCAATGGAAAAAGGAAGACCTTTCTCTCTGTCTCTCTCTCTCACTGTCCACCCTGCCTGTCAAAAAAAAAAAAAGTTTTCCTTCAACAAAGCATGTTGAGATCAGCAATCTTACTTTTTAAAAAAATTATTTATTTGAGGCCGGCGCTGCGGCTCACTAGGCTAATCCTCTGCCTTGTGGCGCCGGCACACCGGGTTCTAGTCCCGGTCGGGGCGCCGGATTCTGTCCTGGTTGCCCCCTTCCAGGCCAGCTCTCTGCTGTGGCCAGGGAGTGCAGTGGAGGATGGCCCAAGTGCTTGGGCCCTGCACCCCATGGGAGACCAGGTTAAGTACCTGGCTCCTGCCATCGGATCAGCGCGGTGCGCTGGCTGCAGCGCGCCGACCACGGCGGCCATTGGAGGGTGAACCAACGGCAAAGGAAGACCTCTCTCTCTGTTTTTCTCTCTCACTGTCCACGCTGCCTGTCAAAAAATAAAAAAAAAATAAAAAAATAAAAAAATTATTTATTTGAAAGAGTTACACACACACACACACACACACACACACAGAGAGAGAGAGAGAGAGAGAGATATCTTCCACCCACTGATTCACTCCCCAAATGGCTTCAGCAGCCAGAGCTGGGTCAGTCCAAAGCCAGGAGCCAGAAACTTCTTCTGGGTGTCCCATGTGGGCGCAGGAACCCGAACACCTAGGCCATCCTCCACTGCTTTCTCAGACACATTAGCAGGGAGCTGTTTCATAAGCAGAGTTAACAGAACTTGAACTGGCTCCCATATGAGATGCTGGTGTCACAGGCTTTACCCGCTGTGTCACAATACCAGCTCCCAATCTTACTTTTAAGAACACAATCTAGAAATAAATAATACAATCAATAATACAATCCAAGAAAATGAAGGCAATTTTACCTTAAATTTACACATTCCATCAGAGAGAAACTTATGTTGTTTCTTGGTTTTCTGAGCACATTTCTTTTTTCATTGATCCATATGAATATGTAATATGGGATTCAAAATACAAAACTATTATTTATGGTGCTAGCAAGACCTATCTGCAAGTGAATCCTCCCAGAAGTAAAGAAAGCAGTACTTTAGATTTATGATGCTTGCTTTGAGTTAGGTTTCCTATAGATCACAGTGAAATGCACCACTGGGATGAAAGAAGAGATAGCAAAGTAAGTAAACTACCAGAAAGTCAAAGTACTTGAGAGTGAAGCCATGAGAGAAAATGAAAAGATGATTCTGTCTTCTGTTCCCAATCAGATATTTTTTCTACTAGTTTCACTTTTTCCTTCTTAGAAATTGCTATAAATTCACAAAAATAGATGAAAACAATCTCTAAGATTATTACCAACACCCTCCCCCAAAGTGAATTACTCCAGGGTATCTGCAGGAAAGGCACATGACCTGGCATTAACAGTGTAAATGACTTCTGAGCATTTCTACGATGCCTTAAGAAAGCTTTAGTTCATGGCTTTTAAAGATTTATTTATTTAGAGGCCAGTGCTGTGGCGTAGCGGGTGAAGCTGTTGCCTGCAGTGCTGGCATCCCATATGGGCACCAGATCGAGTCTTGGCTACTCCACTTCTGATCAAGCTCTCTGCTATGGCCTGGGAAAGAAGTGGAAGATAGTCCAAGTCCTTGGGCCCCTGCACCTATGTGGGAGACCCAGAAGAAGTTCCTGGCTTCTGGCTTTGGATCTGCACAGCTCTGGTTGTTGTGGCCAACTGGGAAATGAACCAGCAGATGGAAGACCTCTCTCTGCCTCTCTTTCTCTCTCTGTGTAACTCTGACTTTCAAATAAATAAATAAATTTTAAGATTTATTTATTTGAAAGAATTATAGAGAAAGAGGGGGAGAGAGAATGGGGGGGGGGGGAAGAGAGTGAAGGAAAGAGAGATCTCTTCCATAACTGGCTCACTCCCCTAATGGCCATAACAGGCAGGGCTGGCCCAGGCCAAAGCCAGGAGCTTGGAACTCCTTCCAGGTCTCCTAATTGGGTGGCAGGGACTCAAGCTTTTGTGTCATCTTCCATTGCTTTCCCAGGCGCAATAGCAAGGAGCTGGAGGCGAAGTGGAGCAGTCAGGAGGACTTGAGCCAGCACTCATATGGGATGCCTGTGTCACAGGTGGTGGCTTAACTCACTGCACCACACTCTGGTTTTTTTAAATCCAAGAAAACTACATGAAAATGAGGACTGTATTTCAATTAATTTCCTACTAGATCTTTCTACTTTGATGGGGGAAACATCACCAAAATTATTAGGCAAATAGTTCCCCGACCACTAAGCAATACTCATAGAAAATTCCAGCAGTTCGAACAGCTCTGTCCATCACCAAAGATGATACAGAGAAGCACCAGTTTGTCCCATTTAGTTCTGCCCTCTACCAAGGTAAACAATTAGATTACTACAATCACTGCTAAGAGCAAAATAAAAACAAAACACTTCAGCCCTTCCAGGTTTTCCCTGCTCTAGAGGGTGGGCTTCATGGTGCAATGGGTTAAGCTGCCTCTTGGGATGCCTGCATCCCATAGTGAAGTGCCTGGTTCAAGTATTTGCTACTCTGCTTCTGATCCATTTCCTAGGAGACAGCAAATGATGGTTCAAGTACTTGGGACCCTACCACTCACATGGGAGATCTGGTTGGAGTTCCAGGCTCTGAGTTTTATCCTGGCCCAGCCCCAGTTACTGCAGGCATTTGGGGAGTGAAACAGTGGATGGATGTCATCTCTCTCTTTCTTTCTTGCTCTTTCATATTAATAAAAGTAATACCTATATAATTAAACATTTATAAAATTTCCCAGAAAAATCCAACTAAATCCAATTGATTGGCTACTGAAAGGCTCCCAATATCTTCCTGCTGTCCAGCAGATTTCCCTACATGAGAGTTAGGGTTGAGGACTCTGGAGGATATGAGCTGTGAAACCAGACGTGCTTAGGTCACACCTTAGCCTTGCTACTTGGCTGCTAGAGGACTTGGACAACTCACAAAGTAAGGCATGGGACTGGTGCTGTGGTGTAGTGGAAAAAGCCACCGCCTGCTGTACTGGCATCACATATGGGCTCTGGTTTGAGTCCCAGATGCTCCACTTCCAATCCAGCTCTCTGCTATGGCCTGGGAAAGCAATAGAAGATGGCCTCAAGTCCTTGGGCCCCTGCATCCATGTGGGAGACCTGGAAGAAGCTCCTGGCTTCTGGCTTTGGATCAGTGCAGCTCCAGCCATTGTGGCCAAGTGGGGAGTGAATCAGCGGATGGAAGACCTCTCTCTCTTTCTGCCTCTCTTTCTTTATCTGTATAACTATGACTTTCAAATAAATAAATAAATCTTAAAAACCAACAACCAACCAACAAAACAAACAAAGAAAAAACAAGGTAAGGCAGAAGATGAGATCACCACTGACAGGTTAGCTACATGACAACACACCTGCCTTTCAACAGACAACACGTGGAAGGCTCTTGGAACACAAGCAGAACCCTCTAATAGGTATTTCTTCTCTCATCTCACCCCAAGGTGCAAATTTATTTTCTGCTTGCCCCTATGTGACAGCTCTGCTGCCTTGAGTTTCCTCTTTTCCCCACCACCACTGTTGCATTCGCTGTAAGGGGCCCACGATGTTCTAGGTAGCTGTTCTGTTTACCAATAGCGAACCACTTACCCATCACAGCCTATGAAGACTGCACAAAAAAAATTCATTATCCTTGTTGTGTGTCAAGTTTTTTCTACTCATTCTCCATTGGCGTTAATGGCTCTCTCCACTTAAGACTCCTAATAACCCTCTATGTGTGGCATCCATGAACTTCTATTGTGACTCCCAATTTGCCTGGCATCTGTGTTATCTCCTAAGTGTTAAGCTTCTTGATAGGCTCCGATCATGTCTTAGCCCTCTTTCAGTTTCCCCCAAGTGCCAGGTAATGCTCAGTTCTTCCCTTCAGACTTCAGGCTGTTAGCATCACTTGCTTCCCAATCATTTCTATGCAAAACTAAACTTATCCTATTATTCTAATCCAGAAATCTCTTTCTCCCAATGGCCTTCTATCTCAATAGATGACAACTCTCTCTCCATTGATACATTAATAAGATTTCAGCTGAAAAGGTTCAATTTTTTATGAGTTAAGAACCTGACCATACATCAGAAGTCACTGTATTTACTCTTAGTTTAATTAAAACCCACTTCAAACATCTGTACTGAGAAAACAGAACAAAGAAAACAGAAGCCCAAAACTTTGCCTTTATATATTTCAAGACTTATCAAGAAGAGGAAGAAACAAAATTAAAATGGATGTAAGAAAAGGAATTTCCCAATAAAATATTAATTCTTCATAAACCATATCTGATAATAATTTTGAACCCAAGAATGTTTGCATTCTATTAAATGAATACTAACCTACCTAACTTCAATAAAGGCAATGACAGACTTTTTAAAGTTAATGTTACTACATCATTTATTTGACATCATTTTTTGCAAACTCCAATAGCAATAAGAAAGTTCAGGGGATGGCATTGTTGCATAGCAGGTAAAGCAGCATACTGCCTGGGGCACTGGCATTCCATATGGGCACTGGTTGGAGTCCCAGCTTTTTCACTTTCAATTCACTTCCTGCTAATGTGCCTGGGAAAGCAGTGGAACATTGCTCAAATGCTTGGACCCCTGCACCCACATGGGAGACCTGGAAGAAGCTCTAGGTTCCTGGCTTTGGACCAGCCCAGTTCTGGCTGTTGACAACATTTGGGGAGTGAACCAGCAGATAGAAGATCTCTCTGTCTCTCCCTCTCTCCTTTTTTCTCTGTGACTCTATGTTTCAAATAAATAAATAAATAAATCTTAAAAAAAAAAGAAAGTTGCCGGTGCCGCGGCTTACTAGGCTAATCCTCCGCCTAGCGGCGCCGGCACACCGGGTTCTAGTCCCGGACGGGGTGCCGGATTCTGTCCTGGTTGCCCCTCTTCCAGGCCAGCTCTCTGCTGTGGCCAGGGAGTGCAGTGGAGGATGGCCCAGGTGCTTGGGCCCTGCACCCTATGGGAGACCAGGAAAAGCACCTGGCTCCTGGCTCCTGCCATCGGATCAGCGCGGTGCGCTGGCCGCAGCGGCCATTGGAGGGTGAACCAATGGCAAAGGAAGACCTTTCTCTCTGTCTCTCTCTCTCACTGTCCACTCTGCCTGTCAAAAAAAAAAAAAAAAAAAACCTACCAAAGTCAGAGACAGGGCATCATCCAAGACAGAGAACAGACCCCTGAACCCTGCAGCTGTAGGAATTCTGGGCACAAGCTGCAGAGCCACACTTGCTCTGCACAATCCAGGGAAGATCCTCTTAGCTTCTTGGGGCTCAGTACAAGCAGCAGCCCATGAGAAATCCAAGAGGACCAGACCTGAGGAAGCCTCTCTGCATTTGTTGTTACTCAGTGTGGGTGCCCAGGACACAAGCCCCAGCTTCAACCTTGCATGCCCTGTAGGAATGGGGGACGGGTCCATCTATCTGTGCCCTGCAGATCTGACTGTTGCTGTTGGTACTGCAATTCCTGAAGTAACTCACATTCACCTGCAGAATCTGTGGACCTATCTGTATTCTTCTGCCTTGGGCTTGTGGCTGCCAGTTATCAATCTCCACCACAAAGAGTTCGTACCCTGTGAGACTGAAATGAAATAGTGGTTGAAAACTCCTCAGGTATTTAAAGAGGTAGAGACATTCACATAAGGGAACTTCAAAGGACCCCAAGCTCATTCAAACAAAAAGACATTCTCTGACACTGCTATAGTTTAGTTGTTAACAGTTAAAGACATGGGGAAAATCTTAAAGACAGTAAGAGAGAAGTGTCAAATTACATATAAAAGAAAACCAGTTAGACTAACAGCAGTCTTCTCAGCAGAAACACTACAGTCCAGAAGAGAGTGAGATGACATATTTAAGGTCTTGAAAGAAAGTAAGAAAAAAAAAACCCTTCGAGCCAAGAATATTGCTTCACCTGGTAAAGCTATCCTTCAGAAATAAATGGGAAATAAAGCATGTCCCAGACAAGCAAACACTGAGAGAATTCATCACCACCAGACCAGCCTTACAAGAAATTCTGAAGAGAATTTAACTTTAGAAGCAAACACTATGAAAACACATGATACTACCAAATTCACTAACAAAGCAGATACAATCAGTAACCAACCAACAAGATGACAGAGTTCATTCTTATCTATCCACAGTCACCTTGAATATAAGTGGATTAAATTCCCCAGTCAAAATATTTAGGTTGGCTAAATGGATAAAAAAAACCAAGACCCCACTATATGCTCTCTATAAGAAAGTCACTTCACAAATAAAAATACACATAGACTGAACGTGAAGGACTAGAAAATGATATATCAGGCAAGCGGAAACCAAAAGTGAGCTGCAGTAACTATACTCCTATCAAATAAAAGTCTTTAAATAAAAAAAGTAAGAAGAGGGGCTGGCACTGTGGCACAACAGGTTAACACCCTGGCCTGAAGCACTGGCATCCCATATGAATGCCAGTTCCTGACCTGGCTGCTCCACTTCCATTCCAGCTCTCTGCTATGGCCTGGGAAAGCAGTACAAGATGGCACAAGTTCTTGGGCCTCTGCACCCATGTGGGAAACCCAGAAGAATCTCCTGGCTCCTGGCTTCAGATAGGCGCTCCTGTGGCGGTTGCAGCCAACTGGGGAGTGAAACATTGGATAGAAGACCAGTCTGTCTCTCTCTCTGTAACTCTGACTTTCAAATAAATAAATAAATCTTAAAAAAAGTAAGAAGAGACAAAAAAGGCATAATGTATTGATAAAAGGATTGATTCAGCAAGAAGATATAACAATCATAAATATAAATATATATGTACATAACAGAAGACTACCAAGAAATTACAGCAAATATTATTAGAACTAAAAGGAAAGATAGAACTCTAATAAAATAATAGTGGAGGACTTAAATATACCTCTGTTATCGATGGATAGATCATGCAGAAAGGAAATCAACATAGAAGCTGAACCATACTGTCAAGAAAATGGACCTAAAGGACATTAGCAGAACATTTCATTCAACAGCTACAGATTACACATTCTTTTCAACAGCACATGGAAAATTTCCTAGGATAGATCATATATTAGGCCACAAATCAAGTCAGTAAATTTTGAAAGACTGAAATCACACAATGTATCTTCTCAGACCACAAAGAAATAAAACTAGAAAGAACAAGAAGAGCAACACAACATTTACAAAAACATGGAAATTTAACAGCATGCAACTGAATGACCAATAGGTCATTGAAGAAATTAAAAAACAAACCAAAAGCTTTCTTGAAACAAATTAAAATGAAAATACAACATATAAAAATTTGTGTGATACAGTAAAAATAGCATTAGGAGGGAAGTTTAGGACCAGTGCTGTGGCATAGCAGGTAAAACCACTGCCTGTGGCCCTGGCATCCAACATGGGCACCAGTATATATCCCAGCTGTTCCACTTCTGATCCAGATCCCTGCTAATGTACCTTGGAAAGCAGTGGAAGATGGCCCAAGTACTTACCCTTTGAACTCACCTGGGAAACTCAGAAGAAGCTCCTGGCTTTGGATTGGCTCAGCTTTGGCTATTGAGACCACTGAAGGAGTGAACTGGAATATAGAAGATTCTCTCTGTAGCTCTGCCTATCAAATCAATGAATCAATCTTTAAAAAGAGGGAAGTTTATAGCATTAAGCATAGAGATCTTAAATTATCTAAAGATGCACCTTAAGGTCTCAGAAACATAAGAATGAGTCAAACCCAAAATTAGCAGGAGGTGAGATAATAAGAGTCAGAGTAGAAATAAATAAAATTGAAACAAAACTAGAAAAGATTAACAAAACAAAAAGATAAACAAAGTAGACAAACTTTAGTCAAACTAACAAAGAAAATAAAAAATTCAAACAAATAAAATGAGATATGAACATGGAGACATTACAACCAATACCAAAAAAAAAAAAAAAAAACGGAAGAAATTGCTATGAACAACTATATGCTACAAATTTGGAAAACCTTGAATCAATGAATATATTCTTGGATATATATAACCTACCAGGATTGAGTTAAGATAGAAAATCTAAACAGACTCATAATAAGCAATGGGACTGAAACAAAATTTACAAATATCCCATCAGAGAAAATGCCAGAACCTGGTGGTTTTACACCTGAATTATACAAATAATTAAAGAGGAACTAACTTCAATACTTTTCAAACTATTCTTAAATATTAAACAGGATGGAGTGTTGCCAAACTCCTTTTATAAGGCCAGCATCACCCTGACCCCGAAACCAAAGACACAACACAAAAAGAAAACTACAGATCAATATCCCTGGTGAACATATATGCAAAAATTCTCAATAAAATACTAGCAAACCAAATCAAACACTATATCAAAAAGATCATATATCATCATCAAATGGGATTTAGCCTTGGGATACAAGGCTGGTTCAACATGCGTAAGTCAATAAATGTCATAAATCACAGCTATAGAATGAAGAACAACAACCATATGATAATCTCAATATATGGGCAGAAAGAATTTGGTAAGAGTCAGCATCACTTCATGATAAAAAACCCTCCATAAATTAGGTATAGAAGGGAAATATGTCAATGTTTAAATGCTAGATATGACAAACCAACAGCCAATATCACACTGAATGGGGGAAAGCTGAAATAAATTCCTGTCAGATCTGGAAAACAACAAAGATGTCCACTTTCACTGCTCTTACTCAAGTAGTATTGTAAATACTGGCAGGATAAATTAGGGAGGAGAAAGAAATAAAAGACATCAGAATTGGAAAAGATGAAATAAAAATATCCATGTTTTCAGATGATATGATTTTGTAATGGAAAAACCTGCACACTTTGCCAAAAAGCTGTTAGAACTGATACATCAATTCAGTAAAGTTGCAGGATACAAAATCAGCATACAAAATACAGAAGCATTTTTATACACCAGTAATAATCTTGCTGACAGAGAAGTCAAGAAGGAAATTTCATTCATGATAGCTACAAAAATTTTAAATATTTAGGAATAAATTTAACCAAATAAGTAAAAAGATCTCTACAATGAAAATATGACACTAATGAAAAAATTGTAAATGTACAAAAAATGGAAAAATAGCCCCTGCTCATGGATTGGAAGAATCAATATCATGGCTGGCACCTTGGCTCACTTGGTTAATCCTCTGCCTGTGGCTCTGGCACCCCAGGTTCTAGTCCTGGTTGGGGCACTGGGTACTAGTCCTGGTTGCTCCTCTTCCAGTCCAGCTCTCTGCTGTGGCCCAGGAGGGCAGCGGAGGATGACCCAGGTGCTTGGGCCCCTGCACCCGCTTGGGAGACCGGGAGGAAGCACCTGGCTCCTGGCTTCAGATAGGCACAGCGCTGGCTGTGGTGGCCATTAGGGGAGTGAACCAATGGAAGGAAGATCTTTATCTCTCTCTCTCTCTCTCTCTCTCTCTCTCTCTCTCTCTGTCACTGTCTATAACTCTAGCTGTCAAATAAAAAAAAAGAATCAATATCATTAAAATGTGTATAATACCTAAAGCAGTCTACAGATTGAATGCAATCCTCATCAAAATAAGACAATCCTATAATTCATTTGGAATTACAAAAGGCTCAAAGTAGGTCCTGAGTGGGAAAAATCAAGTTGGAGATATCATAATACCTGACTTCAAAACATGCTACAAAGTTATAGTAATTAAAGCAGCATGATACTGGCAAAAACCCCAGCACATAGATCAATGGAACAGAATAGAGAGCACAGAAATTAGTCTACACACACACACTCAACTAATTTTTGATAAGAAAATATACTGGAAAAAAGATAGTCATTAATGAATGATGGCAAAACTAGATGCATATACGTAGAAAAACGAAATTAGATCTTTACCTCTCATCATATACAAAAATCAACTCAAAATGGATTAAAGACCAAAATACAAGACCTGAAACTATGAAATTGCTAGAAGATAACAGGTGAAAGACATTGGTATAGGCATTGATCTTTTTGTATAAGACCAGAAAGCACAGACAACAAAACAAAACTAGACAAACTAGACTATATCAAACTCAGATGTTTCTTTATGGCAAAGGAAACAGTCACTAGGGTGAAGAGACATCCGACAGAATGGGAGAAAATATTTGCAAAGAATATGACAAAGAATTAATATCCAGAATGTATTAGGAACTTAAAAATTTCGATGACAAAAAACCCACTAATCCAGTCAAGAAATGGGCAAAGGACTTGAACAGATAGTTTTTAAGAGAAGAAATACAAATGTCTAAAATATATATGAAAAAAAAATGCTTGGGGCTGGTGTTGTGGCACAGTATGTTAAGCCTTCTGCAACTCTGGCATTCAAATTGGAATGTGGTTTGAGTCCCAGCTGCTCTATTTCCAATATGCTTGGGAAAGCAGCAAAGACGGTCCAAGTACTTGGGCTCCTGCCACCCGTGTGTGAAACCCACCTGGAGTTTCAGGCTCCTGGCTTTGGTCTGGCCCAGTCCTGGCTGTTGTAGCCATTGAGGAGTGAACCAGTGGATGGAAGAGCTCTCTGTCACTCTGCCTTTCAAATGAATGAATGAATGAATGAATAAAGTATTCAAAAGTAGAAAAAATGCAATATGATCAGTTATCAGGGAGCTGCAAATGAAAACCACAACAAGGTCATTCCAATGGCTATTATAAAATATACAGAAAATAACAAATGCTGGTGAGAATATGGAGAAAGGGGAACACGTATACACTGTTGGTAGGAATGTAAATTAGTGTAGCCACTGTGGAAAACATTATGGAGATTTCTTAAGAAACTACAAATAGAACTGCTATATGACCCAGCAATCCCACTACTGGGTATATGTACCCAAAGGTCGTGAAGTCATTGTATTTAAGAGATATCTGCCCTAGCATGTTTATTGCAGCACTGTTTGCAGTGGCCAAGACATGGAATCAAGGAAGGTGTTCCATGAGATGAATGGATAAAGAAAATGTGGTGTATATACAGAATGGAATATTATCCAACCATAAAATGAAATCCTGCCATTTACAGCAAAATGGATTGAACTAGAGAACATATGTGAAGTGAAATAATTTTGACACAAAAGACAAACACCAGGGGGCTGGTGCTGTGGCTTAGTGGGTAATGCCACTGCCTGCAGGGCTGGCATCCAATATGGGCACCAGCTTGAATATTGATTGCTCCACTTCTGATCCCACTCTCTGCTATAGCCTGAGAAAGCAGTAGAAGATGGCCCAAGTCCTTGGGCCCCTGTACCCACGTGAGAGAACAGGAAGAAGCTCCAGGCTCTTGGCTTTGGGTTGGCCTAGCTCTGGCTGTTGCAGCCATTTTGGGGTGTGAACCAGCAGATAGAAGACCTCTCTCTCTCTCTCTTTCTCTCTCTCTCTCTCTTCCTTTTAAATACATAAATAAATATAAAAAAGAAAGACAAACACCATATGGTTTCCTTTACATGTGGTAACTAAAAAAAAAATCCCTAAATATGAAACACAGAATATTGATTCCTATAAGCTAGAAGGGATGGGAGCTACAGAGTAAAAAAATTAGGGAAAGTTGGGTATGGTTTATGGATTGTGACAAATGCACTCATATGAGTACTAATAACAGAGGAAGCTGGGTGTAGGGTCTATAGGAACTCTTTGTACAACACTACAAGTTTTGTTTTACAAATTGTAAACTACCTGAAAGAAAATATTTAAAAAAAACCTCATCTGTATAGAATAACTTCTTTCCAGTTTTGTTAGATCACAGAGGCATTACATCCATAACCAAACATGCTGATGTCCAACTCTGCTCAGCATACTGAAAAGAACCTAAATCGTAGTCATGCCCTAAAATGCTTCTGTGGGAAGAGCTGAATTATGTTCATCCCACACTTGGAACTGGCATCCCAAGCAGCGTGTCATCTTGTGGGCTCTGCACTAATAAAGGTTGGAAATGAATCAGATTTTAGGGCCCCCAGTTGGTGCCTTGAAGGACTGGAGTATGATTTAGTGTGCAAAACACATACATTTGATTTCAAAAGCTTTGTGAGGAAAGAACATTTTCTCTTAGAAGTAGAATAATTTAACAATTTCCCTACTGTGTATCATTTAGAATGTTACCATATTTTCACTGTAATATATACTTGTCCACTAAACATCTTCATACAGGTCTTTTTTTAAAAGATTTATTTATTTATTTGAAGGGCAGAGTTACAGAGAGGCAGAGGCAGAGGCAGAGGCAGAGAGAGAGAGAGAGAGAGAGAGAGGTCTTCCATTGGCTAGTTCACTCCCCAGATGGCCTCAATGGTCGGAGTGTGCCCATCTGAAGCCAGGAGCTTTTTCCAGGTCTCTCACGTGGGTGTAGGGGCCCAAGGACTTGGGCCATCTTTTACTGCTTTCCCAGGCCATAGCAGAGAGCTGGATCGGAAGTGGAGCAGCCAGGTTCTTGAAACAGCGCCCATATGGGATGCCCACACTGCAGGGGTGGCTTTATGTGCTATGCCACAGTGCCGGCTCAGTACAGTTTTTTTAGTACATGCATGGTTTTCTTACTAGATTACTAGCATAACTATATTGAAGGCTTCCTGAACTAGGATGTCTCTGTCCTTCTCCAAACCCGGAAAGTTCTCTGCTAGTATCTCACTAAAAAAGCCTTCTAATCCTTTCTCCCTCTCCATGCCTTCAGGAACTCCTAGAACCCGAATGTTGGGTTTTTTAATAGTATCCTGAAGATTCCCGACAATATTTTTTAGGTTTATAATTTCCTCTTCTTTTCTTTGGTTTGACTGTATATTTTCCTGTGCTCTGTCTTCTAAGTCCGATATTCTCTCTTCTGTTTCACTGACTCTGTTTTTAAGGTTCTCTAATGTGTTTGTCATTTGATCTATTGAGCTCTTCATTTCATTTTGATTTCTCTTCACTCTCACACTTTCCTGTTCTACTAGTTTCTGTGTTTCATTTTGGTTCCTCCTTAATATTTCATTTTCACAAGAGAGATTTTCTATCTTGTCCATTAAGGATTTCTGTAGTTCGAGAATTTGTTTTTGAGAACTTCTTAATGTTCTTATCATAAATTTTTGAGATCCGTATCTTGCATTTCTTCTATTTCATCATCTTCATAATCTTGAATTGGGGTGTCTATTTCATTTGGGGGCATCATAGCATCTTCCTTGTTCTTGTTACCTCGGTTTTTGCGTTTGTTGTTTGGCATATTGGAGATATGCTTTGGTTTCTTCGGTGTGGCGTTTTTTCTCGTTATACTGTGACTCTAGATTAAGTGGACTGTCTGCTTTTGATGGATCCTTAGAGGCTGTGATGGGTGTGGCTAGAGAGCTCTGTTTGGTTCTTCAGGGTTAAGGGTGTGCCAAAGGTGATTCACCCAGATTGTTCTCTCATTCGATCTCTCTCTCTTTTTTGACTCAGTTGGGAAGTAATTCCACACAACTGAGTGGAATTGAGAGTAATTGATGTATGAAATCTGGCCCCTGTGGGTATTCGTCTGCTTACCACTGGGACCACACAAAGAGTTTATGCAGCCCTCAGTGTGGTCTCAAATTTCTCTGCAGTCTCTCACCAGGTTGCCCAGGCTACCAAGTTTGTGTACTCGGTGAGTTCTCTCACCCTCCCTCAGTTTTTCACAGTCTCAGTTGGTTAACTCCACACTTTCATTAGGTGTTAACCTCCTGTTATTTCTCCCCATCAGAGTCAGGTTTTTCTGCTTGGCTAATGAGGGGCAGCCGTTTTACAAAGGCAAAATGGCACGCGCCACTCTACATACGTAAAATGGTGCCTGTCCTTTGTCTTTCTCGGCTTTGTAAGGTGAGTGGAGAGAGAGGCTAATGTCCATGCTGGTTCCCCTTATTTATTCGATTTTTTCTCTCCTCCAGTTAACCTGGTGAACTTTCCCCAGTGGGGTTTCAGGCTTCATTCTCTGCAGGCTCTTTCTGCCTTTCCCCGCCAATGTCTCGGGTTACCGAGAGGTTTTTGTCTCACTTCCCCTTCCAGCGCTGGTGCGCAGACTCTGTGGCTTGGCTCCCACGGCTCCCGCGGCTCGGCTCCTGCAGTGGCTTGGCTCTTGCAGCGGCTTGGCTCCCGCAGTGGCTCGGCTTCCACATGGTGGGCAACCTTGCTCTCCCTGTAGGTCCTCCATGTCACATCCACTAGATCCAGAAGAGTTTCCTCTGCAATTTTTTCTTGATCCTTTTCCTGAGGCTACCGTAACTCCACTTTTATTAAACTATCTTTTCCCGGACTATTGGTGCGCGCCCTCACTATTCCACCATCTTGGCTCCGCCCCCCGAGAATGGACATTTTGAAGATATGAATTCTTCCAATCCATGAACATGAGAGATTTTTCCATTTTTTGTGTCTTCTTCTATTTCTTTCTTTTGTAATTTTCATCATAGAGATCTTTGACATCCTTGGTTAAATTTATCCCAAGGTACTTCGTTGTTTTTGTGGCTGTTGTGAATGGGATTGATCTTAGAAGTTCTTCCTTGGCCACGGCATTGTCTGTGTATACAAAGGCTATTGATTTCTGAGCATTGACCTTGTATCCTGCTACTTTTCCAAACTCTTCTATGAGTTCAAATAGTCTCTTAGAGGAAATGTTTGGATCTCTTCTATATAGGATCATGTCATCTGCAAATAGGGATAATTTGACTTCCTCCTTTCCCATTTGTATTGCTTTGATTTTTTTTTCTTGCCTGATGGTTCTGGCTAAAACTTCTAGGACTATATTGAATAGCAACGGTGAAAGTGAGCATCAATGTCTGGTGCCAGTTTTCAATGGAAATGCCTCCAACTTTTCCCCATTCAATATAATGCTGGCAATGGATTTATAATAAATTGCCTCAATTGTGTTGAGGAATGTTCCTTCTAATTCTGATTTGCTTAGAGTTTTCATCATGAAAGAGTGTTGTATTTTGTCCAATGCTTTCTCTGCATCTGTTGAGATAACCATATGGTTTTTCTTCTGCAGTTTGTTAATGGGATGTATCACATTGATTGATTTTTGAATATTGAACCATCCTGCATATCAGGGATAAATCCCACTTGGTCCAGGTGAATGATCTTTCTGATGTGTAGTTGGGTTTGGTTGGCCAGGAATTTGTTGAGTATTTTTGCGTCTATCAGCATCAAGGAAATAGGTTTATAGTTTTCTTTCTCTGTTGCATCTTTTCCGTGCTTAGGAATTAAGGTGATATTGGCTTCATAGAAAGAATTTGGGAGGATTCCCTCCCTTTCAGTTGTTTTGAATAATTTGAGAAGAACTTGGATTAGTTGTTCTTTAAATGTCTGATAGAATTCAGCGGTGAAGCCTTCCGGTCCTGGTCTCTTCTTTTTCAGTAGTGCATTTATGACTGATTCAATTTCTTTCATCATTATGTGTCTGCTTAGGTTTTCTGTATCTTTATGGCTCAGTTTAGGAAGGTTGCATGTGTCCAGGAGTCTATCCATTTCTTCCAAGTTCCCCAATTTGTTGGTATACATCTCTTTTAGTGGTTTCTGATGATTCTTTTTATTTCTGTGGTGTCTGTTGTTACATTTCCATTACCATCTTTGATTTTACAGATTTGGGTCTTCTATCTCCTTTTTTGGTGTGTTGGGCCAATGGTGCATCTATTTTGTTTATTTTTTCAAAGAACCAACTCTTGGCTTTGCTGATCTTTTGTATTCTTTTTTTTGGTTTCAATTCTGTTTATTACTTCTCTAATCTTTAGTATTTCTTTTCTTCTGCTGGGTTTGGATTTGGATTGCTGCCATTTTTCTAAATCCTTAAAGTGCATGGAGAGGTCATTTGTTTGGTTCTTTTCCTGTTTCTTGATGTAGGCACCATTTGCTATAAGCTTGCCTCTTAGTACTGCTTTTGTTGTATCCCACAAGTTTTGATAAGTTGTATTGTCATTTTCATTTGTTTCTAGAAATTTTTTGATTTCTCTTTTGATTTCTTCTATGACCCACTGTTCATTCAGAATCATGTTGTTCATTCTCCATGTGTTTGCATATGATGCAGAGATTCTTGGGGTGTTGATTTTGAGTTTCATTGCATTATGATCTGAGAAGATGCATGGTATAATTTCAATTGTTTTGAATTTGCTTTATGGCCTAGTGTATGGTCAATCCTACCGTATGTTCCATGTCCTGGGGAGAAACATGTGAACTCTGTGGCTGTGGGGTGGAAGGCTCTGAAGATGTCTATTAGGTATATTTGGTCTATAGCATCAATTAGCTCTGTTGTTTCCTTGTTGGTTTTCTGTCTGGTTGACCTGTCCATTGGTGAAAGTGGGGTGTTGAAGTCCCCTGTTACTATTGTATTTGAGTCTATATCTCCCTTTAAGTCCTTTAGTAATTCTTTCAAGTAGCCAGGTGCCCTGTAATTAGGTACATATACATTTATAATAGTAATGTCTTCGTGTTGGCTTGGTCCTTTAATCATTATATAATGTCCTTCTTTGTCTCTTTTAATAGTTTTTGTGTTAGAGTCTGTTTTGTCTGATATTAGGATGGCCATACCAGCTCTTTTTTGGTTTCTGTTGGCTTGGAATATCTTTTTCCATCCTTTCACTTTCAGTCTGCATGCATCTTCGCTGATAAGGTGTATTTCCTGAAGGCAGCAAATAGATTTTCTTTTTTAATCCAATCAGCTAGTCTATGTCTCTTGGTTGTGAAGTTAAGGCCATTTACATTCAGTGTGACTATTGTTAAATACTGTCTTTTTCCAGTCATGCTTCCTTAAAAGAGCTGTTTATGTATTTTGAGATTTCTTTGTAGTTTAGCTGGGTCATTTTCTATATTCGTCTTTTGTTGTAGTAAAGTTCTTGTTTTTGTATTTCTTTCTTTCTTTTTTTTTTTTTTTTTGACAGGCAGACTGGTCAGTGAGAGAGAGAGACAGAGAGAAAGGTCTTCCTTTGCCGTTGGTTCACCCTCCAATGGCCATGCAGCTGGCGTGCTGTGGCTGGCACACCACACTGATCCGATGGCAGGAGCCAGGTGCTTCTCCTGGTCTCCCATGGGGTGCAGGGCCCAAGCACTTGGGCCATCCTCCACTGCACTCCTGGCCACAGCAGAGAGCTGGCCTGGAAGAGGGGCAACTGGGACAGAATCCAGTGCCCTGACCTGGACTAGAACCTGGTGTGCTGGTGCCGCAAGGCGGAGGATTAGCCTAGTGAGCCGCGGCACCGGCCCTTTGTTTTTGTATTTCTGTGTGTGCAGCACGTCTTTGAGCCAGTGTTGTAGGGCTGGATGCCAGGGTACAAATTCTTTCAGTTTCTGTTTGTCGTGGAAAAATCTTTATTTCCCCTTCATTCCTAAATGACAGCTTTGCAGGGTACAATATTCTGGGCTGGCACTGTTTATTTTTGAAAATTTGGAATATATCATGCCATTGTCTCCTTGCCTGTCGTGTTTGCAATGAGAAGTCTGGGGCGAATATGATTGAATCAACTCTGAATGTGATTTGTCATTTCTATCTGGCACATTTTAGGATTAGTATTCACTCTTCTATTTCATCTGTTTGATTTCTGAGGGATTCTTTCTTTTTTTTTTTTTTTTTTTTACAGGCAGAGTGGATAGTGAGAGAGAGAGACAGAGAGAAAGGTCTTCCTTTGCTGTTGGTTCACCCTCCGATGGCCGCTGCGGCTGGCGTGCTGCGGCCGGCGCACTGCGCTAAGCCGATGGCAGGAGCCAGGTACTTCTCCTGGTCTCCCATGGGGTGCAGGGCCCAAGCACTTGGGCCATCCTCCACTGCACTCCCGGGCCACAGCAGAGAGCTGGCCTGGAAGAGGGGCAACCAGGACAGAATCCGGCGCCCCGACCAGGACTAGAACCCGGTGTGCCGGCGCCGCAAGGCAGAGGATTAGCCTAGTGAGCCGCGGCGCCGGCCCAATTTCTGAGGGATTCTACAGTGGTTTTTATATGGTCAATTGAGTATTTCATTTCCCGTATTTCATTCTGGCTTCTCTTTAGGATTTCTAATCCTTGGGCATGCTTTTTGTTCAGATCTTGAATCTGTTTCTCATTATTTCAAAGTGAACTGATTATTAATTTTCTGAATTCTTTTTCTGGCATGACTTCAGATTCTTTCTTCAGCCTCTTTATGGATGGTTTAGCCTGATCCATTGGCGAGTTCATAGGTTCTTCTATCTTCTTATTCAGGATTTTTCCTTCGTTCTTTGGCATTTCTGTTTGGTTTAATTTTTAGGTTGATTTCCCTCTACTATGGACTGCTATGGGTCTGTACGGATAGCCAGTGTAAGCAGGCAGCTCCACCTTCTAGTGTTTGTTTATTTCTGGTAACTTGAGTAAGCTGGTACCAGGGCTTTGAGGTACCTAGATCCGGCCCCTGGGGCTGGTCTCCCTGTTCCTTTGTTCACCCAAAAGCACCTGGGCCTCCGTTGTTTGGCCCCCAACACTGTACCCCCTGTGCGACAAGTCACTGTACCCCCTACGCGATGAGTAGGGAGTTGCTTCGAACCCCTGTGGTCCTTGTTCCCTGGGTGGTATGGTCCCCACCACTGAAGTTCGAATTTTAAGGAGGCAGAAGCAGAGCCACCCTCTTTCACGCCCGAATGTAAGCAAACAAGATGGCTGCTCTCTGCCCACTGCAGTTCTGGTTTTAGGGGGGTGACTCCGAGGGATCCTGGTGTGTTCAATCTCTCTGTTTGTCCCCCTGGATTGCACCCTCTAACTGCGAGCGCTATCACTTTGTTTTGATTTTCTTCCCCATTCAACCATGCGTGTGCCTCACCTGTCCATCCCAGGGTGGGTCAGAGGTGGTGGCAGTGGTGGCGGTGGTGGCAGTGGTGGTGGTGGTGGTGGTATAGGCAGTGGCAGTTGTCATCCCACTGGTTCTCTGTTGCATTCTCTTTCTGCAGTTCTGGGCACCTCTACCTGCCCTAGTGTGGAACCCAGCACTCTCTGGCATGCTCCTGTGTCACTATGTGCCAACCTTTTTGGTTCTGTTGCCTGACTGTCCCCTCTATTCATCAATTTCTCTCTGTGCGGCTTGGCACACCTTGCTGCTATACCACCAGCTTGAGGCCCTCTGATTCTAGCATATTCAAAGATGGCATTTATATCACCAATTTTCATGGGTTTAGAGCCCCATGACAAGTTCTTTTTTTTTTCATGAGCTGCTTTTTTTTTAGAAAAGATTTATTTCACAAATATAAACTTCGAAAGTACAATTTTTGGATTGTAGTGGTTTTGACCCATAACCACCCTCCCACCCACAAATCATCCATCTCCTACTCCCTCTCCCATCCCATTCTTCATTAATATTCATTTTAAATTATCTTTGTATACAGAAGATCAACCCAGCATATACTTAGTAAACATTTCTACTGATTGCACCTACACAGACACACAAAGTATAAAGTACTGTTTTAAGACTAGTTTTACCATTAATTATCATAGTACAACACATTAAGGACAGAGATCCTACATGGGGAGTAAGTGCACAGTGACTCCTGTTGTTGATTTAACAATTGACACTCTTATTTATGACATCAGTGATCACCGGAGGCTCTCATGACAAGTTCTTAGGTTGTACCATTGGAGGTAGTTCTGTATGAGTGTATTCAGAATTCGGCTGTTTTGCAATTATGACTACCTCCTCCATCTTTTATTCTCCCTCTTATGTTTAACAGGAATCTTTTTCCAATTGCCTTAAAATACATATGTTTAACTATATGTTCCATACAGAGTTCAGCATATAGTATGAGGAAGAGAAATGAGAGAGAAGGAAAGAAAACAGAAGAAAAAACAAGCAAAACAAAACAAAAAGTAAAAAATCACAGTGGTAAACTGTCCGTCTACAGTCAGGTCAAGGACTATTGAAGACATTGATTCTAATAGTGACAATTTCACTTCTATAGCTTCCTTTTTAAGCAAGCTATCAATTCTCACAAACCAGGGAGAACATCTGGTGTGCGTTTGGGAATGGGTTATTTCACCCTAAGTATGAGGTTTTCCTGCTTGCTCCATTTTGTTGCAAAGGACCATAAAATTGCCTTAATTGTGTTGAGGAATGTTCCTTCCAACCCCAATTTGCTGAGTTTTCATCATGAAAGGGTGTTGTATTTTATGTAATGCTTTCTCTGCATTTAATGAGATAATCTTTTTTTAAACTTTTATTTAATGAATATAAATTTCCAAAGTACAGCTTATGGATTACAATGGCTTCCCCCCAATAATGTCCCTCCCACCCACAACCCTCCACTTTCCCACTCCCTCTCCCCTTCCATTCACATCAAGATTCATTTTTGATGCTCTTTATATACAGAAGATCAGTTTAGCATACATTAAGTAAAGATTTCAACAGTTTGCTCCCACACAGAAACATAAAGTGAAAAATACTGTTTGAGTACTAGTTATAGCATTAAATCTCAATGTACAGCACACTAAGGACAGAGATCCTACATGAGGAGTAAGTGCACAGTGACTCCTGTTGTTGACTTAACAAATTGACACTAATGAGATAATCTTACATATTTTGTATCTCAGTTTGTTAATGTGGTGTATCACATTGATTTATTTTTGAATATTGAACCATCCCTGCATACCAGGGATAAATACCACTTGGTCCGGGTGAATGATCTTTCTGCTGTGTAGTTGACTTTGATTGGCCAGGAGTTTGTTGAGTACTTTTGCATCTATGTTCATCAGGGAGATAGGTCTATCATTTTCTTTCTCTGTTGCATCTTTTCTGGGCTTAGGGATTAAGGCGATATTGGCTTCATAGAAAGAATTTGGGAGGATTTCCTCCCTTTCCATTGTTTGGAATAATTTGAGAAGAACTGGGGTTAGTTCTTCTTTAAATGTCTGGTAGCAGTAAAGCCATTTGGTCATGGGCTCTTCTTCATTGGGAGTGCATTTATGACTGATTCAATTTCTTTCATGGTTATGTGTCTGTTTAGGTTTTCTACGTATCTTTGCTGGTGTGGTGTGTTTCCTGAAGGCAACAGATAGATGGTTTTCTTTATTTAATTCATTCAGCTAGTCTGTGTCTTTTAACTCTGGAGTTGAGACCATTCACATTCAGTGTGACTATTGTTAAATACTGTCTTTTTCCTAGTTGGAAGCATTTCCACTGAAATCTGGCACCAGGCAGGGATGCCCACTCTCACCACTGCTATTTAACATAGTTCTGGAAGTTTTAGCCAGAGCCATCAGACAAGAAAAAGAAATCAAAGGAATACAAATCAAGAAGGAAGAAGTCAAACTATCCCTCTTTGCAGACGATATGATTCTGTACTTAGAGGATCCAAAGAACTCTACTAAGAGACTATTGGAACTCATAGAGGAGTTTGGCAAAGTGGCAGGATATAAAATCAATGCACAAAAATCAACAGCCTTTGTATACACAAGTAATGCCATGACTGAGAAAGAACTGCTAAGATCAATCCCATTCACAATAGCTACACAAACAATCAAATACCTTGGAATAAACTTAACCAAGGACATTAAAGATCTCTACGATGCAAATTACAAAACCTTAAAGAAAGAAATAGAAGAGGATACCAAAAAATGGAAAAATCTTCCATGCTCATGGATTGGAAGAATCAACATCATCAAAATGTCCATTCTCCCAAAAGCAATTTATAGATTCAATGCAATCCCAATCAAGATACCAAAGACATTCTTCGCAGATCTAGAAAAAATGATGCTGAAATTCATATGGAGGCACAAGAGACCTCGAATAGCTAAAGCAATCTTGTACAACAAAAACAAAGCCGGAGGCATCACAATACCAGACTTCAGGACATACTACAGGGCAGTTGTAATCAAAACAGCATGGTACTGGTACAGAAACAGATGGATAGACCAATGGAACAGAATTGAAACACCAGAAATCAACCCAAACATCTACAGCCAACTTATATTTGATCAAGGATCTAAAACTAATTCCTGGAGCAAGGACAGTCTATTCAATAAATGGTGCTGGGAAAACTGGATTTCCACGTGCAGAAGCATGAAGCAAGACCCCTACCTTACACCTTACACAAAAATCCACTCAACGTGGATTAAAGACCTAAATCTACGTCCTGACACCATTAAGTTATTAGAGAACATTGGAGAAACCCTTCAAGATATTGGCACAGGCAAAGAATTTCTGGAAAAGACCCGGGAGGCACAGACAGTCAAAGCCAAAATCAACTATTGGGATTGCATCAAATTGAGAAGTTTCTTTACTGCAAAAGAAACAGTCAGGAGAGTGAAGAGACAACCGACAGAATGGGAAAAAATATTTGCAAACTATGCAACAGATAAAGGGTTAATAACCAGAATCTACAAAGAGATCAAGAAACTCCACAAAAACAAAACCAACAACCCACTTAAGAGATGGGCCAAGGACTTCAATAGACATTTTTCAAAAGAGGAAATCCAAATGGCCAACAGGCACATGAAAAAATGTTCAAGGTCACTAGCAATCAGGGAAATGCAAATCAAAAGCACAATGAGGTTTCACCTCACCCCGGTTAGAATGGCTCACATACAGAAATCTACCAACAACAGATGCTGGCGAGGATGTGGGGAAAAAGGGACACTAACCCACTGTTGGTGGGAATGCAAACTGGTTAAGCCACTATGGAAATCAGTCTGGAGATTCCTCAGAAACCTGAATATAACCCTACCGTTCGACCCAGCCATCCCACTCCTTGGAATTTACCCAAAGGAGTTTAAATTGATAAAGAAAAAAGCGGTCTGCACCCTAATGTTTATTGCAGCACAATTCACAATAGCCAAGACCTGGAACCAACCTAAATGCCCATCAATGGTAGACTGGATAAAGAAATTATGGGATATGTATTCTTTAGAATACTATACCGCAGTAAGAAACAACGAAATCCAGTCATTTGCAACAAAATGGAGGAATCTGGAACACATCATGCTGAGTGAAGTAAGCCAGTCCCAAAGGGACAAATACCATATGTTCTCCCTGATCGGTGACAACTGACTGAACACCAAAAAGGAAACCTCCTGAAGTGAAATGGACACTATGAGAAATGGTGACTTGATCAGCATAGCCCTGACTGCTAATGGACAACTTAATACATTATCCCTCATAGTATTTTTTTTTTGTCTGTTCTACTTAATATGACTGGTTTAATTCTGTAATTATCACACAGTTATTCTTAAGTGTTGAAAATTAACTGAAATGTGATCCCTGTTAAACATAAAAGTGGGAATAAGAGAGGGAAGAGATGTATAATTTGGGACATGCTCGGGCTGACTTGCCCCAATTGGTAGAGTTGGAAACATACTAGGGGATTCCAATTCAATCCCATCAAGGTGGCATGTGCCAATGCCATCTCACTATTCCAAGTGATCAATTTCAGTTCACAATTGATCATAATGAAAGGACTAAGAGTCAAATGGAGCACATAAACAAGTCTAGTATCTGCTAACACTAACCGATAGAATAAATAAAGGGGAGAGTGATCCAACATGGGAAGTGAGATACTCAGCAGACTCATAGAATGGCAGATGTCCTAAATAGCACTCTGGCCTCAGAATCAGCCCTAAAGGCACTCGGATCTGGCTGAAAAGCCCATGAGAGTATTTCAGGCATGGAAAGCCAAGACACTCTGGCAAAAAGATCTCTGTGAGTGAGATCCCAGTGGAAAGAACAGGTCTTCAAAGAGGGAGGTGCCTTTCTCTGAAGGGAGGAGAGAACCTCCACTTTGACTATGACCTTGTCTAAACAAGATAAGAGTCGGAGAACTCAAGGGGCTTCCATAGCCTTGGAAACTCATGACTGGTGCATAGGGAGATTACTGATGCCATAAACAGGAGTGTCAATTTGTAAAGTCAACAACAGGAGTCACTGTGCACTTACTCCTCATGTAGGATCTCTGTCCTTAATGTGCTGTGCATTGAGATTTAATGCTATAACGAGTACTCAAACAGTATATTTCACTTTGTGTTTCTATGGGGGTGCAAACTGTTGAAATCTTTACTTAATGTACACTAAACTGATCTTCTGTTAAAAAAAAAAAAAAAAGAAAAGAAACTATCAATTCCCAACTTGACTCTCACTGGGATTAAACATGACAATAGGTCTGATCTGATTTCATCATCATTTAAAAAAATCATCTATTATTTTTCACTTTATGTTTCTGTGTGGGAACAAACTGTTGAAATCCTTACTTAAGGTATACTAAGCTGATCTTCTGTATACTAAGATAATCGAAAATGAATCTTGATGTGAATGGAAGGGGAGAGGGAGTGGGAAAGGGGAGGGTGGTGGGTGGGAGGGACGGTATGGGGGGGAAAGCCATTGTAACCCATGAGTCGTACTTTGGAAATTTATATTCATTAAATAAAAGATAAAAAAAAAAAAAAAAAAGACTCATGGTATAGCAAAACTATGTTTGACACTATGTTGATTTTCCAAAATTCAAAGAAGAAACTTTTTGAGATGTAAGTATATTCTTATGGAAATCAATAAACACGTTTAATAATCTCTGCAAAAAAAAAAAAAAATACTGTCTTTTTCCTGCCATGTTTCCTTAAGTAGAGCTGTTTATGTATTTTGGCTGGGTCATTTTCCTCATTTGTCTTCTTTTGTAGTGAAATTCTTGTTTATGTGTTTCTGCAGGTAGCACATCCTTGAGCCAGTGTTGTAGGGTTGGGCATGAAGACACAAATTCTTTCATTTATGCTTGTCATGGAAGATCGTTAGTTCCCCTTCATTCATAACTGATAGCTTTGCAGGGTACAGTGTTCTGATTGGACAGTGTTTTTCTTTTAGGACTTGGAATATATCTCGCCCTTATCTGCTTGCCTCTAGCGTTTGTGATGAGATGTTCGGGGTGAGTCTGATTGGATTACCTCTGAATGTGATTTTTTGTTTCTCTCCGGCACATTTTAAGATTTGTTCTTTGTGTGTCACTGAGCTGAGTGTTGCCACAGTATGTCATGTTGAATTTCTTTTCTGGTCCTGTCTGTTGGGAGCTCTGTGTATTTCTCCTATTTGGACGTCTCTTTCAATCTGCCTATTGTGGAAGTTTTCTGATAGTATTTCATTAAGAAGGCCTTCTAATCCATTCTCTCTTTCCACTCCTTCAGGGATTCCTATTATCTGTACGTTACAATGCTTGATTGAATCTTGTGAGTCTCCAACAGTGATTTTTAATTTTTGGATTTCTTCATATTGTGTGTGGTCTGGCTGTATTATTTCTAGAGTTTGTCTTCAAGTTCTGATATTTGCTCTTCTATGTTGTCTGATTTCTGAGATATTTCATGGCATTTTTTATTTGTTCAATTGAATTTTTCATGTCCTGTATTTCATTTTGGCTTCTCTTTAGAGTCTCTAATTCTTTTGTGTGCTTTCCATTCCGATCTTGCATCTGTTTCTGATTGCTTCTAAATAATCTGATTATTAATTTTCTGAATTCTTTTTCTGTCCTGACTTCAATTTCTTCTTCTTAAGCCTCTGTTTTTGAAGGTTTAGATTGCTGCATTGGTGAGTTCATAGGTTCTTCCATTTTCTTATCCAGGATTTTTCCTTTGTTTTTTGGCATTTGTGTTTGGTTTCTGTTTGGTTTAATTTTTAATTGATTTTCCTCTGCTGTGGGCTGCTATGGGTCTGTGCCAATTGCCAGTGCAAGCCAGCAGCTCCACGTGCTAGAGCTTTGTTTATTTCTGAGAGCTTAAGGTACCCGGGCTTTGATGTAGAAAGACCCACTCACCCACTCACTCGGACAAGTCTCCCTGTTCCTTTGTTCACCCAAAAGTACCTGGGCCTCCATTGTTCTGCTTTCTCCATCGCTGTGCCCCTTGTGCAATTAGGGGGAAGTCACTCTAAACCATTGTGATCAATGTTCTCAGATGGGATGGCCCTTGCTACTGATGTGTGTGTGGGGGAGGTGAAAGCACATTCCCTGCCTGTGCTGGATATTTTAAACGCTCAAGATGGGCACACCTCTCCTGCTTCAGCTCCAGTTGTGGGGGAAGACACCAAGGGATTGTGGTACGTTCAACTTCTCTGCTCATCCCCCAGGATCTCACTGTTTACTATGTTTCCCCACTCATCTGTGCCTGCATCTCCATGGGCTTGCACCCTCTCACCCGGTTCTCCCAGGGTGTGGTGGTGGTTGCCCCCTCACTGGTTCTCTGCTCCTTTCTCTTTCTGAAGTTCGGGCACCCCTCTGTTTTCCCTGGCGTGATCCCCGGCACACTCTGGTGAACTTCCAGGCCACTCTGTGTCAAATTTCCCTGGTTTGATCACTTATTGGTATCCCCTCTTTTCCTTACTCATATACCTTTCTCTATGTGGCTTGAAACATCTTGGTGGTATATTCCCGATTGTTGTTCTGCCCAGAACATTCAAGTCAGAATAAAAGCCAGTTCCTTCCTGGCTTTGACCAGAGGCACAACCTCATGCATTCCCATGAGCAGCAGAGTCTTGGTGCTTGGCAGGGATGCATGGAAGGACAAAGTCCATGCTGAGGTCATATTGATGGTAACAATTTCAGTTCTTGATCTTTACATGCAGTTGCCTCCCTTGGCCTTTTCTCTGCCTTGCACATTGTATGCTATCTTTGCTGTGTTTTCCATTTTTCAAAACCTACAGGTCTATCCCTTCCAAGCTCGGCATCTCTGGTGGTGCCTCCAAAAGCCCTCAGTACTTAGAGGAAGAAAGGCCTGAGGGTATCTAGGTTGGATTCTGGAAATCAGAGGAACTGGGTGGCACTGAATTCTGGGATTTAGTTCTGTGAGCTCCCATACTTGGGGAGGTGGCCAGGTTACATTTAATTGTTGGAATAAAATACTTCCTTTTCTATTTTACTTACATGGTTAAACTAATGAGAAATCTGTTGGAAGCATTATACCTGGGAAATGTGAAAGCTCATCCCTCCAGCATTGCTTTATGAGTCCTGTGAAAGTCTGAATGGTCTTGGGTACAGGAATTGTTTCAATGCATCACCTTTCTCTTGGTAAATTTGTGATGCAGATTCAGGGAGTGCCCCTGATAAATTATTTCCATTTATTTTGAATTTAATTTTCTGTTACAATAACTAGAAAGCTATCCTGCATTACATTGTTTCTATCTGAAAGCTCTTTGCAGTTCCCCTGCCCAGCCCTGGAATCTGTGTCATGCCAGATATCTCTGTCTGTGCTGGAAGGAAGAAGAGCATTTGTCAGGGTTGAAGGAGAAGGGAAGGGAAGGGCTAGTAGGAGGAGTGGTTGTCACCAGCTCTGCTTCCTGAACTGGCTACAGTGGATGAGGTTTCTTGTTACCCTGGACACCTCTGCTCTCTGAGATTGAAATTTTCTGCTAATATTTCACTAAACAGGCCTTCTAATCCTTTCTCTCTCTCCATGCTTTCGGGAACTCCTGGAATCCGAGTGTTGTTTTTTTTTTTTTTTATAGTTCCTGTAGGTTCTCAACAGTGTTTTTTAGATTTCTAATTTCCTCCTCTTGTCTTTGGTTTGACTGTGTGCTTTCCTGTGCTCTGTCTTCTAAGTCCAATATTCTCTCTTCTACCTCACTGATTCAGTGAGGTACCTCACTGCATTTTTATTTGTTCTACTGAATACTTCATTTCCTTTTGATTGCTCTTCAATATCTCAATTCCATGTTCTGCTGAATTCTGCATTTCCTTTTTATTCTTCCTTAAGATTTTAATTTCTGAAAGATGTTTTTTTATGTCCTGCATGGATTTCAGCAGTTCATGTATTTGCTTTTGATTCCTTTTATGTAATCTTATGATCAATGTTTTGAGTTCCATTTCCTGAATTTCTTCTATCTCATTCTCTTCATAAACTTGTATTGAAGTGTCATGTTCTTTTGGGAGGGTCATGTTGTCTTCAATCCTCTTGTTTCTTGGATTGTTGCATTTGTTGTTCAGCATTTGTGGAGATACCCATTGGTTTCTTCTTATTTTCTTCTTCTACTACTTCTCCTCCTCTTCTTTTTCTGATGTGACAGCTTTGATCATTTCACTACAACTCTGTAGATAAGTGGTCTATCTGTTTTCAGTGAATCTCTAGAGGCTTGTAGGTATGGCCAGAGAGCTCTGTTCAGTTCTCCAGGGTCAAGGGCATGCCTAAGGTGACACACCAAGGTTTGGTGTGGTAAATCTTCTCTCTCTCTCTTTTTAAACTGAATGGAAGTATATTCTGCTCAGCTGAGCTCTTCTCCTTGCTGGAGACCAGTGGCTGAGTGCTAGTCCCGGTGGGTATATTATTCATCTGCTCTGTCCCAAGGAACACACAAAGGATCTGTGCAGCCCTCAGTGTAAGTTCAGAATCCCTAGCAATGTCTCTCACCAGATAACCAGGACCTTGCAAACTTGTGTCATATCCCACTGAGGCTGCTCAAAGTCCCAGACACACCATACGTTCTCCCATACACCCTTAGTTGTTTTTTTTTTTTTTCCACAGTCTGGTTCAGAAGCTTCACACAGTCATAAGCTCCTAGCCCCTTGTTATTTCTCCTCTCCAGAGTCAGGAGTCTCTGCTCGTCCTGTTTCCAGGCACACACATGAGCTTGCACAGCTGTTATGTATGTCCAAAATGGTGCACTGTTATGTATGTCTAAAACTGTACGCCTTTGTAACATGATAAAAGAGAAATGTGTCTGTACCGTCCTTTTTATATCTCTCTGCTCTGGTTTGGCTGATACACTTTCCCTCACGGTGTTTTTTGACTCATTCGCTCTAGGCCCTTCCTGCCACTTGTTTTCTAGTGGCTCTGGCTACTGCAGTCTCATGTCACCTCACTTTCCAGGAATGGTGCATAGGCTCTAGGCTGTCAGAGTCCCAGGCTGTGTGTGCCCACACCCTCCATGTAGGTCCACTGTGTCCCTCTAATTTCAGTAGTGTTTCCTCTGCCATTTTTTCTCTAACTCTTCCCTGAGACTACACTATCTCCATTTTTTAAAACTCTCTTCTCCTCGCTAGAGCAATAAGCTCCCTCCTTATTCTGCCATTCTGGAATCACCCATCTGTCTTTTTCTTTCACTCTGCTATTCAAATAAAAATAAAGTTTATAAGAAGTTTGTGGTTTTTTTTTTGTTCCAGCAGTGTGTGTGAGGAACCTAATCTCTCAAGCTCTTGAGAAACTGCTGAGTTGATTTTTCTCTTCCTTAACAGGCAATATATCAGCCTCCACATTGTCCACAGTCTTAGTACCTGCCTGCCCTTTGGTTTACCAGGAGCCCCAGCAGCATTTCATGAATCCCCTGAGCTTGCCATGTGTTCACCCCTCTGGGCCTTTGCATCTGTTGTTCCTGGCATGCATTCTTGGCCTCACTGCCTGGAAAACTCCAACAATTGGTTTTTGTCACCACCCCTGTGAAGCCTACCCCTGCCCCCTGCATCCAGTCACGTCGGCATTGGTCCCCTGTGTCTCGACCTTGTGGTGTAGTCGGGACTTCCGCATCAGGGACAGCTGCCAGGGCTTCTAGTGCAAGTGGTTTGCTGAAGAGCTCAGGCTTTGAGTCGAGAGGTCTGGGTTTCCATCCAGTGTTGGTCCACATGTGCTTTGGTCCTTGGTTGGCAGCGTTACTTTTGGAGCCTGATTAATAATCTCTGAGTTGGGGTTTGTGATGTCTACTCCAGCTTCTGATGATCATTTAAGGACCTCAGGGACAGTCTGTGGCACAAATAATTGGTTCCTGCCACCCATAAGGGAGACCCAGATTGAGTTCCTAATCCCATGCTTTAGTGTTGTCCTGTTTTGGCCATTGAGGGCATTTGAAAAGTGAATCAGTTAATGGGAACCCCTGTGTCATGGTGGAGGGGGGTGGCGTTTTGGCATAGCAGGTAAAACTTCCACCTAGGAAATCAGCATCCACTAAGAGCATGGGTTTGAGACCCTCCTGATCCATTTTCAGTGCAACTCCCTATTAATGGCCTAGGAAAAAGAACAGAGGGTGGCCCAAGTGCTTGAACTCCTGTCCCCCATGAGGGAGACCCATATGATGCTCCTGGATGCTGGTTTTGGCATGGGCCAGCTCTGGCCATTTCATGCCTTCTGGGGAGTGAATCATCAGATGGAATCTCTTTCTGTACCACCCTTTCTCTTTGTACCTATGCCTTTCAACTAAATAAATAAATCTTTTAAAAAATAATGGGAAATACATATGATGAGTAAGGTATGCTGAGTTTTCAAATTGTTGCGCCAAACTTTGTTATTTTCTTTTTCCCTGAACTTTTCATACAACTTGCACTTTTTACAGATGCATTTATTTGAAAGGCAGTGTTACAGAGAGTGATATACTATGAGAAAGAGAGAGCAAGCACCCACTGTTTTGATCCCCAAACGGCCACAATGGCCAGGGCTGGGCCATGTTGAAATCATGAACCAGAAGCTCAATCCTATTTTCCCAGTTGACATCAAGGGCCCAAAGACTTAGGCCATGTGCTGCTTTCCCAGGCACATTAGCAGGTAGCTGAGTGAGTAAAAATCCTCACAAGAGTGACCATTCTGGACCCTGGCTAGGCCATGGATTTGTAGGACTCTTGTGCACTGTAAGTCATAAGCATGCTGACCTCTGGCTTGGGGACTTAGTGAGTGAGTGGTGTAGGGGCCTGCTTAGGGACTGTGCCCTGGAGGGCACATCACTGGGTGTTAGGAGTGTAGGCCGTTCAGTATGTATCAGGAGGCTGAAGGTGCTGGGCTGCCTGGAACTGCAGTATGGGATGGGAGCTTCTACGCTGAGGGGAGGGACAATTTGGACTAAATCCAGAGAGAGAGGGAGGCCTGCTGAAGACCCCTTCTCTAGCACACACAAGGCTGTCCCCTGGTTCCTGACAGGGTTGGGTGTTCTGAGAAAAGGTATTCTACAACTTCCCCAACCTATATTTGGTGGAATGGGGATGAGATGAGGAGGGTAGGAAGCTGTTGCTGCCCCTCAAGTGGAGATGACCTGACATTATGGGCCAGGTAGTCCTTTGCAGCCAGAGCTGAGGTGCTTGGGTATGACTTCCTGGCTGACATATAGCCATTGGGTATGGCTCACTTGTGCTGTTAGCCAAGGCCTCAGCAGGCAGATGAAAGGTAGCTTCCCAAGCAGTGGGTGGAAGCAGTTCACCCACCATGTGCTCAGGAGAGTGTGTGGGATCCCGTTCCCCACATCCAAGACAGCCAATGTCAGCCATACATCTATTCCTGTATCCTGCACACTGAGTTCCACATGCTCACACATGCTCACATTGTTGAGACATCTGCTGCTGGTTTCTCAGACACATTAGCAGGGAGCTTGGTTGGAAGTGGAGTAGCCAGGACTAAGATCAGCACTCATACAGGATGCTGGCCTCGCAGGTGGTAGCTTAACCCACCCACGACAGCAGCCCCAGGCATGCTGAGACGTCTTAAGAAGGCCCTTCCTTGTGAGAACACCTTAAGAAAGCACCATCTTATTCTGAAATTAACATCTGGATGTTGGACAAAGTTGTAATACTTGTGCAACCTTTTGACACCTACACCTAGGATGAATTGCCCACACTAGGCCATCAGCCTTTTCATTTCCTTATCCTTTTTTTTTTTTTTTTGAGAAGGCACCACCTTAAAAGCATAAAGTGAGACTTTCTCAGATAGTAAATCTGCTGGGCCTTGACCTTAGACTTCCCAGCCCTCAAAACAGTGAAGAATCAATATGTGTTCTTTTTTGGTTACCCAGGTCAGGGCCTTGTAACACTAACCTAAAAGGAATCATGGAATGACTTTGCTTTCTCCTTACGTTTTGAAGCACAGGTTTGGGGCCTATGAATTTCAGTTTGCTGTTTCTTGGCCTTCTACTCTGGACTACATCAGCCCACTCTAGGGTTTCTGAGGAGCAAAGTGATGATGAACTTCAGGGTAAATGATGAAAGACACTTCCCTCTCAACTCTATGATAGGAAGAATGCACCTGATGGTGCCTTGGGCAACGTGACATTTTGTTGAAATGTCATGATGCCCGTCTTGTGGTACCAACATGCTGAGACCGCTTGTGTAAGATATTTTGAGTATAGACTTAGGAGGTCTATAAAAGCCGAGAGTTATTACAAATTTTTAAACTAGAAAGGCAAAGTCCATTGAAACAGCCTATAGTTATTAATCTCTCCTAAACTAAATGTCAGCCTCTAGCACCGCTTTAAGCAAAAAGCTTTTGGGGTCCTTTCCCTTTAACCAGTGGTCAGTTCTTCAGAAAACCACCAAGGAGTGTTGCCAGCTGTGATTGGTCTATCTGTTGCCCTGACATCAGGAGAGCCATTGTGATGTCATTCCAACTGCCTAACAGCTCCCTGGCTTGGCCTAGGTTCTTGTTCAGTTGGCCCAGGAAGCTCTTTGGAGGCAGCCTGAAGGACTTGGACGACATTACTGGTTTTCTCTTGTCTTGTTTTTGTTTGCTTTGTTGTTTTGTCTGTCTGGTTTATTTGTTCTTTCTACTACGTTGGTTCTTATTTTCTATTTTGCTTTGTTCTTTTTTCTATTTTTCCATCTCTCTGCCCCTCCCATTTTTACTTTGTATTCTGTGTATTTATTTTCCTTAAATATTCATTCACTTATTTTTTTTTATTGTCACAGGCTAAATGCATTTTGTTGTTTTCATTTTGTCCTTTTTGCTGTGTTTCCCCCATTTTGTGATTATTTTCTCATTTTTGATCCTTTGATCTAAATAGGACCATTATAAGACTTATTGATTAGAATTGTTACCATAGTTAATATAGTTGGTATTGTTTTACTTTTTAGCATTTTTAGCATTCTGTGTGTTTTCTAACTTGTAATTCTTAATTTTGATACAATTGGTTTAGTGATTAATATACTGTAGTTCATATAGTTAGCATTCTTGGTTACAAATATTACCATACTGAATCTTGTTAATTTTAATTGTGTCAGTTTTGTTTGTTTGATTTTCATTTGTTTCCCAGTTTTCATTGTTACCTAAGGTGACTGTTAAGAGTTTCTAGTGTAACACTGCAGGGGTGGGTACCTCCCACAATGGAAGGCCTCACAGCCTTCAACAGTGAGGAGGAGGTCCTGGATGGGTACCAGGTCCTCAAGATCACCGGCAAGGGCAGTTTTGGGCAGGTGGCACTGGCCCATCATCTGGAAAGTGGGACCCAGGTGGCTGTGAAGATGATTGCGACAGGTGGCCAGAACTCCCGCAGGTTCCAGCAGTTCTGTGCAGAAGCAGAAATAATGAAGGGACTGCATCATCCTCACATTATAAAACTGTTGCAGCTAAGGCACACGGCACAGAGAGGCTACATTTTTATGGAGTATGCGATCAAGGGAGACCTTAGATGTTACCTGATAGAGCGAGGCTGCCTACAGGATGAGGAGATACGCCCGATATTTTACCAAACATTATCAGCTGTGCATTACTGCCACGAGCAGCGCATCGTGCACAGAGATTTAAAGCTAGAAAATCTCCTTCTAGATGACAATCTGAATATCAAGTTGACTGATTTTGGGCTCAGCTGCAAACTGGCTGATGGAGAACACCTGAAGTGTTTGCGTGGGACCCTTCATTATTGTGCCCCGGAAGAATTCCGAGCTGAGGCGTTCAATGGGTACAAGGCTGATGTGTGGAGCCTGGGCGTGGTCCTGTACACCATGGTGACCAAGTCACTACCTTTTGAAGGGAAGGATTTTGTACACCTGAAGGAAACCATCCTGTCCGCATACTACAGAATCCCCAGCTATGTCAACATTGAGCTTGAGAACCTGTTGGACAGGTTACTGACCCGAAACCCTGAGGAGAGGCCCACAGTGGCAGACATCATGGGCCACCAGTGGCTCCGTGTAGGACATAAAGCACCTGAAACAAGTGAAGAGTTTCTGTTTCCTCCCAAGGAACAGGAAATATGGGAATTCCCATGGGGCCCACGCTCTCAATCGTGCCTTAAGGAAAGGGATGACCCCTTGTCCTCTGTGCCACACTGTGTGAAATCCCCACAGAAGGGCTACAGCATGCAGGAACTATGGGGACACAGAGAAGTGGAGCCTGTGGTGTCTCCTCAGGGTCCCGAAGCTCTAAGCTGCCTTGAGGACCTTGGCTTCCAGCTGGACCATAAAGCAGGCTCCCTGCCACCCAGGCTCCAAGCCACTTCCTTGCCCGCTGTGCTGCAGAAGGGCCACACCAAAGTGAAGCCCATGCTTCAGGCCACCCCCGCTGCTCAAAGCTGTCCCATTCTCCAGTGCCTCCCTGGTCACTCAGACGGCAACATCAGAGCCCATGAGTGTGCCCTTTGCAACTCCCAACCACTGCTGCTTGAAGAGGAACAATCAGGGCAGAATGCCTGCCACCGTGCTCCCAGTATGTCTAGCAGTGTGTCCTGCAGACCAGACAGTCCCCAAATGGCCATGTTGCCAAGGATCCTCGCAGCCTGGGCAGCCCCCAGCAAGGACTCTCTGACCTCCCTCTCCATGCTGAACAGCAACAGCAGTGACGATCATTTCGAAGTCAGGAGCTGCTCCCGGGGAGCATCAGAGAAACAGAGCATCCCAGGAATGCAACAGGAGGAGGGGACCTCAGACACTCAGGCGAAAAAGAGCAAGAGTCGCCAGGGGATTGGCAGGAGGATTGTCAGATTCTTCACCTGGATATGTTGTATCCTGCCAGCCCCAGAGGAAAGCCCTTGAGTCCAGAGTGGAAAGTGGCATCTCTGTAGCCTCTTGGGAGATGCCCAAGAGGAGGAGCTCTTCCATGAGAAGTGAAACAATTAAGAGGTAGTCATGGAAACTTTTCTGGGAAGTGGGGAGGTGAGGAAAGCAGTAAGAGAAATGACAGGCATAGAGAGAATATACTGTCACAGCTTTCAGATAGTCAGCAAGGTAACGTGTTTTCATTGTTAGGCGCGATGGCCATTTCCCAAGAGAGAGAAGAAACGGACACGTGGTGTTCAAGTGTGTTTAGAAAATGAATCCATTAATGTCACTCCCTAATGAAACTCCCTGTACCCAGGCCTTATTAGAGCCCTTCCTTAGACCCCCTCCTGGCTAGCAGCAGGAGTATCAGTTTCTCAAGAATACCTGCTTTTGTTTTTGCTCCCCCACCCTCTTGATCCATGTTGTGATTATTTATTGCTGTGAGACAAGGAAAGGACTGAAAATTCCTGCAGCGTCGTTGATGCCATGACTTGGATCGACTCAAATCCATTGGAAGGGCGAGTAAAGCAGACTGATCGCTTCCCTGGTTTTTGGAAAAATTCTAATCTTCTACATAGTCAAATTTTCTTTTAAAACACCAGGTCTCTTTGATCCGGTTAAAAGCAATTTGTGTGGGCTGCTGATTTTAAGATACAGGGCCTAAGGTGGATGGCACTCCTTGTCTTCCTCCCACTTTATTCTTGGGTTATTGTCTGCATTATGTGCTCAGGTAGCTCTCTCTGCCCTGTGACCTCTCCTGTTTCTGAGTTTCATTCTGCAAGCCCAAGTTCCCAGTCCCGTGGATGAGAAACTTCTGAGACAATTCGTGGCTCCTGGATCAGAACTGAGGAGCCTGCCTTGCAGACCTAGGTGTCCTCTCCCATTGAGCTGCCTTCTTGGCTGCCCCAAAGTACTCATGACCCGCATGTATGGCAAGAAGTCATCTGGCACATTAACCAGTGCCCACAGTTTCCATTTTCCTGCCCAGGTTTTTCTTTGCCAAAGAACATGTTTGAAATAAATCTTTCCCAGAGCCATGCTCTTAAAGCTAACACATTGGAGAAAATTTCTATCATCATACCACCCCATTTCCCCCTCTGCACATTCAGCAGTCTTGGCAGCAAGGACCACTTGCCCTCCTTCTAAACTTTGGCACTGAAGGTGTTAATTGAGACCCCCGTTGTAGAAACTCATTTCCAAATTCAGACATCTAAGACAAGTCACTTACAAGTGGCTGTGCTTGGGCTGCCTTCTCAAGCACTGGGATTCCTTTGACTGCCAGAATTTTAAAAAAAGAAAAGTTTGTGCTATTTCTGTACCATGTTTGTACCATGATACAAGCTAAAGGATGAAGAAAATTGGTTTCCTAAGGAACCTATTTTGCCTAGCGTCTGTCTCACTTTCTGCTACAATATGCTCCCATCTCACATCTTTCCTCCTGAGGATTCCTTAAGAATCCATTACCAGGTTGTGGAGCCAAAGTTCGGTTGTCCTTATAAATGGTCCCACTCCACTGTGGTGGCTGGTTTCAAATTCGTTTGTGGTTTGTTAACTTCACCCTTTTCTCTAGTGTGAGATGGGAGGAGAAAGTGTTTCCCTCTCTCAATACAGTATTCCTCTATAGGAAGGAGTCTCCCTGACGACTCCCCTCCCTCACTATGGCATTTGGATGTTTAACACCTCATGCCATGATGATGCCAGACTAATGTATCTTGTAGTAATTTAGTTCAGCTGTACCTGGACATCGGCTTTAAAGTGATTGCTGCCTTTTGAAGCTTAAATATCACTGCCTTGAGAAAGTTACTTTGTAAGTTTCCAAACTGTTTTGCAATTTGGTGAAACTGGTTTGGATAACACAACAGTGAGTGACTGGAGTCAGATTTTATAACCTTTCAGCTGTATTTTACAAAATAGGAAATGTAAGTTTCAATCTGTGAAACAAAAACATGGTGTTTCCCTGTGACAGTGCTTGGCATTGGTACTCACTGAGATTGAATGCTCACTCAATGGATGCCTTGTCTACGTCATTGCTCTCCAGCTTAATGCTGTTTAATAGAAATAATGGGACTGGGTTCTACGTATCCAAGTTTTATGCTAGTAGACCAAAGTGAGCCAATACAGAGTGGCTTAAAACATAACTTATTTGATGTGATAAATCTTCTATTCAAGATTTTCACTTTGCTTTTTGTGACCAACAAAGAAAACAAAGAGTTTTTGAAACATTTATTTTTGAAATGTTATGCATGTTATACAATTTTCATATAGTTCCTATATACAGATTTATAGTGGGAACATAGTGAGACTCACATTCCAGGCTCCTCCCCCATCTTGGTTTCCTATTCTTAATTTTGACAGTGATCTATCATTGTTATAATTAGTGATCATATAGTTAACCCTAGTCTAAGTATAGGAGTTCAGCAAATAGTATGAAGAGAAAGAAAACAAAAGAAACTAAACAAAGATCACTCCTCAATGGAAGAGACAGCACTCTAAACAATCATCCACTCTCAAAATGTCAGGTAACCTGTGGGTCAGGCCAAAGTCAGGAGCTAGGATCTCTATCCAGGTGGCCCACACAGGCAACAAGGGTACAAGTGCTTGGCCCATCTTTTGCTACTCTCCTGCATATGTTAGCAGGAAGGTGGATCAGAAGTGGAGCAGCTGTGACACACACAGACACTCACATGGGATGATGACATTGCAGGCTGTCTTAACTCGTGTATCACAATGCCAGTCCCACGGGTTGTTCTTTATCTGGATTGTGATAGCAGGCCCACAACTGTATACATTCCTCAAAGCTTACAGAAGTATATGCTTGAGTTTGACTTGAATTGATAAAGAAAAAGGGAAAAATGAGGCCAGGCTCTGGGATTTCTGAGAGCTTTGCAATCCTTGACTTTTCATCTTTTTCATCTTCCAGATACGTGTTTCTTGTCAGGAGCTCCCCTCCTCTGATCCTGTTTCCCCTGAGGAGAGCTAGAAGAAGAGTCTGAAAAGCCTTTGTGACAAGTTGGAGTCTGGAGTTCCCAGGATGATGAAAGCCAACCGTGTGCCTGCCCAGAGAAATTGTGCTTGGATACATCCACCTCCTCGTAAGTGTTAGTGATAAAGCTGCTTTCAAGCCACTGGCTGTCCGGGGGATGACCGACAGGGCAAGCTGTCCCCTGTGTCCCATGTGGCTACAAGAAGTCTGGGAGCCACTGTCAAGCCCCACAAGCTAATATTAGCCACAGGAGCCATGCTCAGGAACTTTTCCCTTGCATTGAGAAAAATGTTTATTTTTTTCATTTTATAAAAATTTGCACTAACATACAAAACACAGAATTCACCACCTTAGCCCTTTTTAAGTGTACAGTTGAATGGCCTGAAGTATAGTGATATGGTTGTGTGACCATTGCTTTCCATCTCCTGAAGTTGTTCCTCCTACAACATTGCAACTATCTTCATGAAACACCCAGTCCCCATGCCATCACAGCACCTTGCTTACCCCTAGTTCCAGCCTCTATGAATGGGAGAAGTTTGCCTTCTACATATTAGACTGTATTTGTCTCTTTCAATCCCATTTTATTTAATTGTCTATTGGAAGTCAGAGAGAAAGACAGCGCCCATCTGCAGCTTCATTCCCCAGATGCCTGCAATGGCCAGGACTGGGTTGGGCTGCAGTCAGGAGCTTGAAGTTCAACCCATGTATCATATAGGTGAATGGAGCCCAGAAATTTGAGCCATCGCCTGCTGCCTCTCATAGTCTACAATAGAATAGAGTTGGGTCAGGAGATGGAGATTGGAGTCAAACCCAGTTTTTGTGATATAGGGCACAGGTATGCTAACTGGCCTATTAACTGACTGCTAAGCTAAACATCTGCCCTCAGTATTTATCTTGCTGTGGCTGAGTTTTACTATAGGAACTCAAGTTTATTCATGTATCGGCAAGTGTTAGACTGTCCTTCCTCTTAAAGGCTGGATAATACTCCATTGGTTAGGTGGATGACACTGCTTATCTAGTCACATTCTGCTAATGGACAATTGGAGTCTTTCTACATATGGGTTACTGTGAAATAATGGTACTGTGAACGTGTGCAGATAACTCATTGAGACCATGTTGTCAATTCAGTTTATAAGATCTGTATATTTGAAAGAGAGAGAGGGAGAGAGAGAGAGAGAGAGAGAGAGAGATTGATCTATCTTCCATCCAGTAGTTGGCTTCTCAAATGCTGATAAAAGCCAGTGCTTGGCCAGGCCAAACAGGACCCTATAACTCCATGCTGTTCCCCCATGTGGGTGGCAGGGACCTATGCATTTGAGTCATTATCTGATACCTCCCAGGGTGTGCCTTTGCAGGAAGCTGAAATGAGAAGCAGAGGTGGGACTTGAATCCAGGCACTTGGATATAGATGCAGGCATCCCAAGTGATGTCTTAGTGGCTGGGCCAAACAGCTTGCCCCATCGTTTCCCCTTTTGATAATCTACATCTCGGGGCTTTTGTTCTCTTACGTACATTAGGAGCACATTCCAGGTCTACTACACTAAAGGCTAGGGAGCTGCACAATGATGAACTACGATGGGGCTGGCACGGAAGTGCAGCTGTTTACGTTGCTGCTGGTAAATCCAGCATCCCATATCAGAATGCCATATTGAGTCCCAGCTACACTGCCTCATATACAGCTCCTTGTTAATGTATACTCTGGGAGTCAGAACGTGATGGCTGAAGTGCCTGGTCAATTGCAACCCATGTGGGAGGCCAGGATGGGGTTCAGGGCTCCTGGCTTTAACCTGGTTCAGTTCTGGCCATTGCAGACATGGGGAGTGATCCAGTGGATGGAAGGCCTCTCTGTCTCTCCAAATGTCTGTCTGCCTTTCTTTGTCTTTGTCATCCTTTCTGTCTGATGCTGTCACCCTGCCTTTCAAATTAATATGCCTTTAAGAAAAATTAGGAGGTACCAGAAAGTGGGGATCAACAGTGGCCAATATTGTGGCACAGCAAATTAAGGTGCTGCCTGCAACCATGGCATTTGATCCGAGTGCATGTTTGAGTCCCATTTTCTCCAGATATGATTTAGGTCCTTGCTGACATGCTTGGGAAAGCAGCAGAGGATGACCCAAGTCCTTATGCCTCTGGTTCCTTATAGGAGACCTGTTGAAGTTCCAGGCTCCTTGGTGTGACTGGCGCAGCTCCAATACTTGTGGCCATTTGTGAGAGTACCAGCAGACAGAATCTCTCTCTCTCTCTCTACCTCTGTCTCTGTCTCCCTCCATCTCTCTCTCTCTGCCCACTCCTCCCTCTCTCCCTCCCTCCCTCCCTCTCTCCTTCCCTCTTTCCCTCCATCCCTCCATCCCTCCCTCTTCCTTCTTTCTCTGTCTCTTTGTAAATCTGCTTGAGATTAAATAAAACTTAAAAACTTTTATTTTGTCACTTTGGTGTGTGTGTGTCTGTGTGTGTGACTGAGAGAAATCAAGAAGATCTTCCATCTTTTGGTTCACTCCCCAATTACCTGCAACTTCTGGAGTTTGTCCAGGTCTAAGCCAGTCACCTTGGAGCTCAATCCAAGGTGTCACATGTCAGTGACAGGAATCCCAGTTCTTGAACCGTCTCCTGCTGCCTAGCATGTTATAAATTACAAGACTTTGGATGGGAAATGAGCTGTGAGAAATCTAGGGAGTCTGGGGGCTGGCTTTTTTTTATATAACCATTTAAACTGCTGCTTGGGATGTGATATCTCATGTGAGTGCTTGTTCCTGTTCTGGCTGCTCCACTTGCAACACAGCTCCCCACTATTGCACCTCGGAAAGCAGTGTAATATGGTCCCCTGGGACCCTGCACCTAATTGGTAGACCCAGGTGAAGCTCCTGGTTCCTTATTTTGGCTTGGCCCAGTCGAAGCTGTTGTGGCCACTTGCAGAGTGAAACTGCAGATGAAAAAGACCTCTCTCTCTATGTCTCAGTCTCCCTCCCTCCCCCACCTCTTTATCGCTGTCTCTCTCTCTTTTTTTAGATTTATTTATTTGAAAGGCAGAATTAGAGAGAGAGTCAGAGAGTGGTTTTTATCTATTGGTTGCCTCCCAAGATGGTTGCAAAATCAGGGCTGGGCCAGGAACCCATGGGTGCTGGGGCCCAAGCACTGGGCCATCCTCTGCTGCATTTCCAGTACACTAGTAGAGAGCTGCATTGGAAGCAGAACATCCAGGACTCAAACCACTGCCCATTTTGGATGCTGACACCACACTATGGATGCAAACCTGTACCACTATGCCATGGCATCAGCCCAAAGTAAATAGATAAATCTTTATCTAAAAAACATTAGGCATTCCGCGATGGGATGTAGGCATCCAAAGCAGTGTTCTAAACATCGTGCAAGGACCCTTCCCCTGGAAGCTATATTTCTCTAAGTCGGCCACTCATTTTATGGTGTGTTTTTTGCTAGACACAGAAACCCATGTAATACCCAAATATTCTTGAAGAGGTGAATGGGGGCAGGCAGAAGCTGAAAGGGTTACACAATTGAATACCACTCAGCAGCAGAACAGAGAAAGCTTTGGGGCCATGCGATAATGTGGAGAATCTGAAAGTATTTTGCTGAATACCAGAAACCTCTCTCATAAGGTTTCCAGAGTACCGCTGGTACAGTGTTCTCCAATATGCAAACCTTTTGTGTTGTGTCCCATGGTATACCTATGCCATAATTTCTTTATCCTGTCTTTGGTTGACAGACATCTGTGTTGATTCTATATCTTAGCTACTGCGGATTGAGCAACAATAAACATAAACATAGTGGTACAGATAACTCTTTAATATGCTGATTTCATTTCCATTGGGTAAATTCCCAGGAGAGGGATGGCTGGGCCATGTGATAGGTCTATATGGAGATTTCTGAAGTGTCTCCTTACTGCCTTTTTTTTTCTCTTTTACAATGGCTGGCTGATTTTTCATTCCTCCACAGTGGATTAGGGCATTTTTTTCCCCACATCCTCACCAGCATTTGTCATTTGTTGATTTCTGCATGAAAGCCATTCTAACTGGGATGAGATGGAACCTCATTGTGATTTTGATTTGCATTTCCCAGATGGCTAATGATCCTGTGCCTTTTTCACGTGTCTGTTGGCGATTTGGATGTCCTCTTTTGAAAGTCTGTTCACATCCTTTGCCCATTTCTTAGCTAGATTGTTTTGTTGTGGTTGAGTCTTCAGCTCTTTATATATTCTGGATATTAATCCTTTATCAATTGTATAGTTTGCAGATATTTTCTCTCATTCTGTCAGTTGCCTCTTCACTTTGCTGAGTGTTTCTTTGGCAGTGCGGAAGTGTCTCAATTTGATGTAATCCCATTTGTCAAATCTGGCTTTGATTGCCTGTGATTCTGGGGTCTTTTCCAAGAAGCTTTTGCCTATGCCAGTGCCTTGCAAGGTTTCCCCAATGTTCTGTAATAATTTGATGGCTTCACTTCTTAGATTTATGTCTTTGATCAATCTTGAGTGGATTTTTGTGTAAGGTGTAAGGTAGTGGTCTTTCTTCATACTTGGCGAAAGTGGAGTTTGTAGTTCTCACCGCAGCATTTGTTGAAGAGACTGTCCTTGGTCCAGGGATTGATTTTAGTTCCTTTGTTAAAGGTAAGTTGGGTATAGAAGCATGGATTGATTTCTGGAGTTGCTCTTCTGTTCCCTTGGTCAGCCTATCTGGTTTTCTTTGCCAGTGCCAGGCTGTTTTGATTATAACTGCCCTTTAGTATGTCTTGAAATCTGGTATTGTGATGCCTCCAACTTTGTTTCCGTTGTACAAACTGTTTTAGCTATTCTGGTCTCCTGTGTTTCCCTATGAATTTCATGATTTTTTCTAGATCTGAGAAGAATGTCCTTCTAGATCTGAGAGGAATGGCTTTTGGTAGTTGGACATTTTAATGATATTGATTCCTCCAATCCAGGAACAAGGAAGATATTTCCATTTCTTGGAGTCATCTCCTATTTCTTTCTTTAATGTTTTGTAATTTTCATCATAGAGATCTTTGATATGCTTGGTTAAATGTATTCCAAGGTATATTTTTTTGTACCTATTTTGAAAAGGAATGATCTTAGAAGTTCTTTCTCAGCCATGGCTTGCCTGTGTATACAAAGGCTATTGATTTGTGTGCATTCATTTTCTATCCTGACATGTTGTGAAACATTTTCATGAGTTCCAGTAGTCTCTTAGTGAAGTCTTTTGGGTTGACTCTCTGTAGAACCATCTTATCTGCAATCAGGGACAGTTTAACTTCTTCCTTCCCAAGTTGTACCTCTTGGACATCTTTTTCTTCTTTAGTGGCTCTGGCTAAAACTTCCAGGAGTATATTGAATAGGCATGGTGAGAGAGTGCCTCCTTTTCTGGTTCTGGATCTTAGTGGGAATGCTTCCAACTTTTCCACATTGAATGAGATGCTGGCTACGTGCTTGTCCTAAGTTACCTTGGTGGTATTGAGGAATGTTCCTTCTATACCCAGTTTGCTTAAGGTTTTCATCATGAAAGGAGGCTGTATTTTATCACATGCTTTCTCTGCTTAAATTGAATAACCACATGGTTTTGGTTCTTCAATCTATTAATGTGATGCATCACACTTATTGACTTGTGGATGATTAATCACCCTTGCGTACCAGGAATAAATCCTACCTGGTCTGGTAGAATGATCTTTCTGATGTATTGCTGGATTTAATTGGCTATTAGTTTGTGGAGGATTTTTGCATCAATGTTCATTAGGAAAACTGGTCTACAGTTCTTTTATTCTGTTGTATCTTTTTCTTGTGTAGGAATTAAGGTGATGCTAGCTTCATAGATGGAGTTTGGGCGGATCCCCTCCATTTCATTGAAATGCCTGGTAGACGTAGCAGTAAAGCCCTCTGGTCTGAGCTTTTCCTGGTTGGGAGTGTCTGTATTAGTGAATCAATTTCCTTCTTGGTGATTGTTCGGTTTAGGTTTTCTATGTTTTCATGACTCAATTAGGTTGGTTGTATGTGTCCAGGAATCTATCCATTTCTTCTACAATCTTGATTTTTTGGCATACAGCTCTCTGTAGTAATTCTAGATGGTTCTTATTACTTCTGTGGTATATGTTGTTACATTTCTTTTTTCTTCTCTGTTTTATTAGCTTGGGATTTCCCCCCAGCCTTTTTTTTTGGTTACTTGGGGCAATGGTGTATCAATTTTGTTTATTTTTTTGAAAAGGCATCTCTTCATTTTGCTGATCTTTTGTAGTTTTCATTTCAATTTTGTATGTTTCTTCTCTGATTTTAATTATGTCTTTTCTCCTATGGATTTGGGGTTTGGTTTGTTGTTTTTCTAGGTCCTCGTAATGCCTTGATAACTCATTTATTTGGTGCCTTTCAAATTTCTTGATGTAGGCAGCAATCACTAATCACTTCCCTCCTTTTTTTTTTTGACAGGTAGAGTTATATGCAGTGAGAGAGAGGCAGAGAGAAAGGTCTTCCTTCCGTTGGTTCACTCCCCTAATGTCCGCTTCAGGTGGCGCTTTGCCGATCCAAACCCAGGAGCCGGATACTTCCTCCCGGTCCCCCATACGGGTGCAGGGACCCAAGCTCTTGGGTCATCCTCTGCTGCCTTCCCGGGCCACAGCAGAGAGCTGGACTGGAAGGGGAGCAATGGGGACTAGTACCCAGCACTCCAACCAGGTTAGAACCTGGGGCGCCAGTACCTCAGGTGGAGGATTAGCCAAGTGAGCCCCGGCCCCGGCCAATCACTTTCCTTTTCACATTGTTTTTGCTGTTTACCATAAGTTTGGATAGGATGTAATGTTGACTTCTTTGGTTTCCAGAAGTGTTTTTTAAAGGTTTGATTATTTTATTTGAGAGTTAGAGTTACAGACAATGAGAGGGCGAGACAGAGAGAAAGGTCCTTCCATTGGTTCACTCCCCAAATGGCTGCAATGGCTGGAGCTGTGCAGATCCACAGCCAGGAGCTAGGCGCTTCCTCCTGGTCTCCCACCTTTATGCAGGGGCGCAAGGACTTTGGACATCTTCTACTTCTTTCCAAGGCTATAGCAGAGAGCTGGACTGGAAGAGGGGCAGCTGGGACTAGGACCGGCACACATATGGGATGCCAGCGCCACAGGCAGAGGATTAACCTACTGTGCCATCACGCTGTCCTTTCCAGAAGTTTTTGACTTCTCTTTTTATTTCTCTTATGGTCCACTGTTCGTTCGGGAAAATGTTGTTCAGTCTTCATGTATTTGCATGCATTCTAGTTGTACTTCATTTGATGATTTCCAGCTTCCTTCCATTGTGGTCTTGTGATGCATGGTATGATTTTTTTAATTTACTGAGACTTGCTTTATGACCTAGCATGTGGTCTATCCTAGAGAAAATTCCATGCACTTGGGCCATCTTCTACAATTTTCCCAGGCCGTAGCAGAGAGCTGGATCAGAAGTGAAGCAGCTGGGACTTGAACTGGGGCCCACATGGGATGCTCTCACTGTAGGCAGTATCTGCTATGCTACTGATCCAGCGCCACTGAATAAAATAAATCTTTAGAAGAATAAATTACAATTTAGAATATTGCATACTTGAAAATTACTCAGAGAGAACTTAAGTGTTCTGACCATAACCAAGTGTGTATGGTGGTTAATATGCTAAGTTGATTGATGGCACCATTTCAGAAAGTGCTTCTGGTTCACTCCCCAATGGCCACAATGATCAGGGTTGGGCCAGGCCCAAGTCAGGAGCCAGGAGCTTCTTCCATGTTACCTACATGGGAAGTGGGTGCAGGAACTCAAACCATCTTCTTCTGCTTTTCCAGGAGAATTAGCAGGGGGCTGGATTGGAGGTGGGGCAGCCGGGCTAGGAATTTCCCCTAGATGGGTTGCCAGCTCTACAGGCTGTGGCTTAACCCCTTGTGCCATAGCTCTGGCCTTTGATGATTGTTTATCCCTCTTCTCTATACTCTTGCGGAACAGTGGTTTTTCTACTTAATACTTGTTGAATTCTTTATTTAGTGGAGGTTTAAGCTTGTGATTATAAAGTAATTTTAGGCATGTCATTGTAAGAATTAAAAGATAGATGGGGCTGGCACCGTGGCAAGTGGGTTAACGCCTTGGCTGGGAAGTGTCAGCATCCAGTACAGGTGCTGGTTTGAGTCCTGGCTGCTCCTCTTCTGGTAGAGCTCTCTGCCGTCACCTTGAAAGCAGTAGAAGATGGCCCAACTCCTTGGGCCCGTACACCCACGTGCAAGACCTAGAGGAAGCTCCTGTCTCCAGGCTTCGGATTGTGAAGGAAGAAGTGAAACTATCCCTCTTTGCAGATGATATGATTCATTATTTAGGGGATCCAAAGAACTCTACTAAGAGACTATTGAAACTCATAGAAGAGTTTGAAAAGTAGCAGGATATAAAATCAGTGCACAAAAATCAATAGAATTTGTATACACAGGCAATGCCATGGCTATTTACAGTAATAGTAAGCAGCAGAGGATAAAGTTTCCTCCAATGTCCTTGCTTTTATCTCCTCTTTATGTAATGCACGTCTTTGATATCCTTTAGCACATCATGCCTTAGAAACAGGGCTCAGCTGATGCCACATTTTGTATGGAGCAGCTCTGTGGTAGTGGTAAGTTGTGGGGAATGAAGTGACTAGTCTTAAATCTCAAGTGTTACTGAGCCTGTGTCCTTGGATTGTAACCTTCACCTGTGCTTTTCAGTGTTGTTTTGCTTTTTCATTGGGTGGAGGAAGAGGGGAGAAAGGTCAAGTCGCTATTTCCCACCACACAGGTTCATGTGATGGTAGAATACAAGTAGAAGACCTGGACGCACTCTGGAGTCTGAGGAGAGAACTGATTGTCAGAGAAATCAATTGGACTGCCTGAGGTGCTGGTGAGTGTTACCCACCTGAAAGATGTAGGCTTCCTGCATGTTGTTCATGTTTATGGTAGGTGGTAACATTCTCATATTAAGGAATATTCTTAAGGATGAAAAGGCCCATCCCAGATGAATTGTGAGGTCACCCAGATCTGCGAGATGCTAAGGGGCAAGTTGAGGAATGCACCCAATCATGCTTGATCTGATAAGTGTGTTTCCAGAGCCTCTTCCCTGCTTCTTGTGAAACAGGGTTCCTCTGAAGAAGGGCTGTCATCACAGGTTTTTGGAGTGGCCAAGCAATTGGCAAGTTTAACATTTCTTTTATGGAATTCCAAAGAGTGGCTGGGAGTGGGACACACCTAATGGGATAAAGGTCTTTTTGGAAGGGATGTATTTATTTGTCTTGGAAATGGAAGATAAACAATAAGTCTAGATGCTTGATATGTGTATGTTTCACCTCTGATGAAGATGAAATTATTGGAAATGGTAGAATTTTCCATGTGAAATAGTTCCTACTGATAGCAGGGAGGTTAGGCAAAGATAGTTTCACAATGTTGGAAAAATTCAGTAGGAACTTCATTGAAATCAGATACTTATTTTCCTATTTTGTTAGATTTAGAATGCCACCCACTAAAGACACTTTCTTTGAAACCTATTTTATGTGCATAGTGCCAGCTAGTGTACAGTTGTTTCTACTATATTGGAGTAATTTGGATTTGTGGAGTGCTCATCAGTATTAGAGATTGCTTTTATCTCCATCTAGTTAACCTTTGGAAGAATTTTGAAAATATCAAGAATTATATGATGTATTATGCAGAAGTTGTAAAAATCCCATTTTGGAAAATGGTATCATTTTCCTTTCAATTTTTATTTCATTTGTGTTTCCCTCTGAATCATATATACCACTTATAACTTGATTATTTTGCTATCACTTCTTGCTATCAAGTTAATTTGTATATGATCTATCAACAGCCTATCGGCAAAGCAAGCTGCTCAAGTATAACATATTGCTGTGTTCATTTATGTATTTCAGTCACAAAAATAAAGATAGGTTTTGGACAAAACGAAATAGTGGAGAACTATGTTCAGAGCAATGGAAGGATGCGATTTCAAGGAACGCATCAGGACACAGAAAGGTAAACTGCCTAAGCTTACTGTAGGATTCCCATTGTACACTTCAGATTAGAAGCAGGGCAGTAGGTTCTATCTTAGAAAGTCCAAATGCTGTGATGTGTACATGGGATTTCCTGTTGGGCCTTAAGTCATGAGTGTGCATGTTTGACACTAGCGGTTCACATGTCAGGCAAGTGAATGTGACGTCAGAAGACGAGGAGGTTTAGCAGGAAAATCTCAGCTGACTATCAAGAGGGAGGAACTAACAAATGTTCCTCCTCTAGTTGACATAAATCTGAGAACCGAATAAAATGCCTTCCCTTTCAAGGGTCTTAAAGACTCGTTTTCTAGTAGGAAATCCGTGATGTCTGATTAACCAACCACTTTAAGAAAAAGCAAATTGAGACACTCAGGATGTTGTACAATCAGAACTTGTCAAACCTCTCTTCTCACCTTTGTCTTAATGTCTTGAGACGTAAACGAAGCGGAGCCAGAGAAGCAGAGAACCTGAAATGCAGTGTGCGGAAACTGCAAGAAGGTATGCTGTTTTTAGGGAAGAAAGCGCACGATGGAAAAAATGATGTTTTTTGACACGGAGAAGGTGGAGTATAGTTTTCTGTCACCACTACTCACACCCTTCTCCTCAACTTATTCTATGCAAATCGTCAGGTCCAAGTTGACCCACAATCCAAACAGCTTCAATATGTTGACAACAAGTAAATAGAAGCCAGAGTACAAATATAATGCGCTAGCCAAACAGGAAGCTGTATTCAACATAGTGGAGGCAAGAGTGACACTCTTTGGGAAAACTACACAGAAAGAAAGATGGCCAGAGAAGCCTAAGTTTTTCCTATCTTCATTGATACCAGGCCATAGTATGAAGAATGTGTGCATCAAACTAGGCAAATTCTTGCCAAGAGCTTCTACCAAAGCCAGGGCCACTGCAGTTCCAAACGCTGTTTTATAGCCTTCCTGCTTCGATCCCCGTAACTTGCTTTGCTACTTCAATGCTAGAAGCTTTTTATACTTATTGGTGTATTGTGGAGACTGAGACAGGGTGATTCACTTCCTTATCTGGATAGGATAGGGTGCATGTTTATTTTCCCTTTAGCTTTCCATCCCAGCACACAGTGCCCCCCAGCCACATTAGCTTTCATGAAAGACAAAACATTGGCTAAAATGCCTAGAACAACCTAAGTCTGCTGTGGTACTATCCTCCTACAGAAAAGATGGGGACTTGGTTCAGGTAGATGGTCATTGGTGCTGGCAAGTGGGGATCTTCCTCACCCAGTGACAAAATGAGATCATCCCCTGCAGGCTCCAATGTAGTCCAGTGCATTTCCTCCTCTCCTTTGTTCCTAGTGTATTCTTGGTGCCCAGCAAAACCTATGCAACTCTCTACAGAGATTCAAGATTTATGGACTTGTATTGGTTATGCAGATTCAAGACTCAAGTTTCGTATTACTCCTTCTCCAGCCCGAGGCAAGAGTTGCTATGTCCTGTCTAGGATCGTAGCTTGTGCCCAACTGTGAGCTTGTTAGAGTAGGGATAGTGCCTCCCCCTGCTTTGTATTTTGCACCTTTTAGCACATCCTTGCACACAGGGCCTCAGTAGAATACAATGGCTGGCTGGCGGGCTTGCAAGGGTGGCCAGAAGGGAAGGCATTCGCTATCTCCTATGCCTCCTTGAATTTTGTAGGAAATCACTATTGGGGCAGCTAGCAAATTGGGAATCCTTTCAGTCCAAACCACGGACAATGGAGTTCAAGGGCAACCTAGCAAATGTCACCTTCTAGAAAGTGGATCTTTGCTGCCTGCCCTATTGTTGAGCTCTACCTTAAGAAAGTCGTGACACTGAGACGGTTTTCCAGACATAGATCCCGGTTTCCTGGAAATGACACCCTAACCATGAGACAGCTCAACGGTCGTACTAATTCTACAGTGCCTTTCTGAAGTCAGTGAACCGGGAAGTATGTGTCATTATCAAAACCTGGGTAATCAGCACAACACTCAGCACTGCCTGGCAGCCTGCATGTAGAGACTGTGAAACTACATGTGGAAGGAAGAGGAGATCAAGCCAAGTCGAGCAGCCCCTACTTCTCCTAATAGAGAATAGGAACTTCTCGATGTGAACGGAGAGGTTGCCTTTTTTTTTTCTTTGCCTTTTTGCACCTTTCGGACAGTTTACTTGCGTGATTGGACTTGGACAATGTTCCACCTTCTTTCCTTTGCCCATCATCGAGTCCTCTATCCCTTTCCATCCTAAGCAGAAACATGGAGGATGCACTAAAGGGTCATGGCTCAAGGTGGTGTCTTTTTGTTCCTCACTTCTTTACATGCTGGACAGTTCTCCTATCCCTGACCTGCATCAAGATCTTTCCCCTGAAATAGAAAGCTACTGAGGGCTAGGGATCCTTGACCTTTCACGTTTTCTGTTTATCACCACGTGTTTCAAAGGAAATTTTATTCCATGTTTTCTCTCTCTCTCCTGTAATCAGATGGTGGAGAACTATGTTCAGAGCAATGGAAGGATGCGATTTCAAGGAACGCATCAGGACACAGAAAGGTAAACTGCCTAAGCTTACTGTAGGATTCCCATTGTACACTTCAGATTAGAAGCAGGGCAGTAGGTTCTATCTTAGAAAGTCCAAATGCTGTGATGTGTACATGGGATTTCCTGTTGGGCCTTAAGTCATGAGTGTGCATGTTTGACACTAGCAGTTCACATGTCAGGCAAGTGAATGTGACGTCAGAAGACGAGGAGGTTTAGCAGGAAAATCTCAGCTGACTATCAAGAGGGAGGAACTAACAAATGTTCCTCCTCTAGTTGACATAAATCTGAGAACCGAATAAAATGCCTTCCCTTTCAAGGGTCTTAAAGACTCGTTTTCTAGTAGGAAATCCGTGATGTCTGATTAACCAACCACTTTAAGAAAAAGCAAATTGAGACACTCAGGATGTTGTACAATCAGAACTTGTCGAACCTCTCTTCTCACCTTTGTCTTAATGTCTTGAGACGTAAACGAAGCGGAGCCAGAGAAGCAGAGAACCTGAAATGCAGTGTGCGGAAACTGCAAGAAGGTATGCTGTTTTTAGGGAAGAAAGCGCATGATGGAAAAAATGATGTTTTTTGACACGGAGAAGGTGGAGTATAGCTTTCTGTCACCACGACCCTCACCCTTCTCCTCAACTTATTCTAAGCAAATCGTCAGGTCCAAGTTGACCCACAATCCAAACAGCTTCAATGTGTTGACAATAAGTAAACAGTATCCAGAGTACATTTTTATTGCATGAGTTCTGCAATAGGCTAACAAGAAGGTCATTTTACGTAGTTGAGACGAATCTGACACTCTTTGAGAAATTTAGAGTGCAAGAAAATGGATAAGGAAGTGCAAGTGCCTTCTATGAAGAATGTGTGGATCACATTCTTGAGAAGAGCTTCTACCACAATCAGGGCCACTTTTGGTCAACACACTGTTTTGCAATCTTCCTGCTTTGATCTCTGGATCTTGCTTTGCTATTTCAATTATAAAAGCTTGTTGTACTTATTTATGGATTTTTGAGACTGGGTGCATGTTTCTTTCTCTTTAGCTTTCCATCCTAGCACACTGTCCTCCCCAGCCACATTACCTTTCATAAAAGACACATCGTTGGCTAAAAAGCATAGAACAGCCTAAGTCTTTTGTGGTTCTCTCTCTACATACAGAAAAATGGGTACTTGGTGCAGGTGAATGGCCAATGGCAGTAGCAAGTTGGGATCATCCTCACCCAGTGACATACTGAGATGATATCCTGTAGGCCCAATGAAGTCACATTCCATGTCTCAGGCTGGATCTCTGTGGTTCTGGGTTGTCAGTGTTGTTGTGCCATCCTCTGTTTGAGTACCAGAACTCCCCAAGAGGAGTGAAAGAATAAAGACCCGTCATTCAAATGAGATTAATCAGTCAGGCCTTGTTTTCCACCTTGAAGGAGAGTGAGTGTTCCTTGCATGAGGGCCTCAGCTACCATGCATGTGATGACACTGTGCGTACTCATTGACTTCTTAACTCATGAGTAGCAGTGCAGAGTTTTGAGGCAACGTTTTGAATTGCAGAGAATTTGCCAGCAAGCCACACTCTGATTTTCCACTGTCCTTCAAAGCAAGGCTTCAATTCTTCCTTGCACTGTGTTTTTGTGATTGTGTGTTTCTAGGGAATGCAAGGATAGGGTCTTGGAATCAAAGCCTCAGACTAATTGAAGATCAGAGTGGCAGACTACCACATGGGTTTCTGGGAAGTACACACTTTCTTGTCATTGTAGGGAGCTGGCAAGGGAACAGCAGGAGCTGCTGGAAAGGAGAGCAGCTGTGAGATAAAGGAAAATCTGAAACTGGCAGAAGAAGAAATGACAAAATCCAAGTGGGTTCAGACTGAACACCCAGCACCACAGGTATCTGTATTGGATTCTGTTTTACCTCTGTATAATGCATAGGCCTGATAAACATAGAAATGCATACAAATGATCTGAAGACAGAGAGCAAGAACACACACCAGGAAAAACAACACTGCAAGTGAAATATTACTAATTGACAAAGGTTGTTGGTTACTTAGCACATGCTGATCCCTAATGCTGGCCAAATGCTGTGGAGGCTTGGCTCACGTGAATGTTGCTGGGGGTGGTGAAAGCTGCCATTGTCCTTAGGAAGGCAGTTTTCTGTAAGTCAGGTGACATCCATGAAAAACGAAGGTGTCATTCTGTTAATCTAGGTGTTGGCACTCCAAGAAATATGGGAAGATATCAGAAAAAGGAGAACAGGGCTTTATGCGAAAAGCTATATGAGGGAAGATGCATTAGGGAGATAGAACAGTTAGGGAGACTGCATCAACTCAGAACCCTTGGAGGTTTCTATTCTGGAAAGGGAAATGGTAGAGCCACGGCATAAATTCCACTGTGTCTTTGTAATCAATATATTTGATCTGTGTGCATGTATTGTGCACATGTGTGAGGATAATGGTTACATGGGCAGATGATGAGAAATCATAGTGAAAATGTTCTTTTTCTGATGAATGTGAATTTCATTCACAGGAGAAAAACTCAAGATCTGCAGGGACATTGGAGCAACAGTTGTCCATTGTCAGAGACCAGGTAATCTGCATCCTGCCCTGTCATTGCAGAGTCCTTCATCCCCTTATGCAGATGATTTAGGTGCCTGTTAGTATCCATCAACTTCCATTTTCTGATGTGTTTGCTTCTTCAGGTGGCTGTTTGGGAAAAGGCTCAAGGCAGTTGGGTAAGAATTTTCCTGTTCCTCCTTAATTGTGCCCAGCCTTCCACAAGTAAACCTGCACAGGCCTCCCCCTCACAGCTGAAGGCTTGTTCTTTAGAGAATGATGTATGGAACAAATGAAGGAGTAATTTCTCTTGAACCACCAGTACTGTATTTGGCAGATATTTGAAGGGTGTTTCTTTAGTTCTGAAGCTAAATTATTGAGTGAACAAAAAATTGCTCGCTGTTTTAATTGATACATAATGTGTTCATTTTCTGTCCTCAGGATTGGAAATAATGCAAATACAGAGGGAGGCCAAGACATCCAGGAGGCAGAAGGCAGGGTCTCACCAGGAGAGGACCCTGGGAAGGTAGGATGAGCGGGAAGGGTTGAGCTTCACTTCCATGGCAGAATCCACACCCCTGCCTGTTCTGTAGTGAATGTTAGGTTTACAGAGAACAGTCCTGTCCACTTACTGAAGATAAAGTGTTGTCCTGCCTGTGACGAAATGCTGTTTTCCTCAGGTACCCTGGTTCCAAGCCAGGGCTGCATCCCCATGTGTCAGGCTCCTTGTCTGACAGGGGAATTTCCCACATAGCAGACATCTTGGTGATTCTTAGCAGTAGAGAAAAGCCTAGAGGGGAAGTGGGCCAACACCTCCTTCCCACCTTGAGTCAATGGTGGATACACCGACAGGATTCCAGAACAAAAGCTGTGTGTTCTGATGAATGATCCAATTATTTTTATTGTCTTCCAAAAATAATGTTTTTCCAGGTATGATTTAATGCATTAGGTGTTTACTATTTTTGCCTCGTTTTGTTGAATTTTATTGTCAACTACAGAACTCTATGAGTAACTTAAATTTCTCTTGCAATTTCATTCCTGTAACATAAATGTAACCCTTAAATATTACCATGAACTCCCATAGCACTTTTTATTTGGGCATCACACCAAATATTTGTTTAAGTCCATTTCTGTTCATAAATATTTATGTAACACAAGGTCACATAGGAAAGTTGATTTCATGTAGATTCAGTTTCTCAAATTTCACCTGTGGTTCACAGGCCTGGCCCTTCATCTGCACTGGGATAATTGATTTTCTTTCTATTCAAGGCTGTTCTTACTGGAGTTTTTAATTGGTTCTTGAATTGTAGTATCCCCTTTTGTTTTGGGTACCCATTTTTTCATGTAGGCTTCCTGTTGCACTGAGTCTGGCCCTGTCATCATTGGGATAACTGGCTGGGAAAGCCCCTGGCTGGGTTCAGGTGCTTTTATTCCCAGGGGACAGGTTGTTCCCTTCCCGCATTAGCTCCAAAGCTGAATTGTAGTACTCAGTAAAGCCTGGGCCTCTGTAAAATGGTTCTGATGAAGGATTGAGGGTAAGTTTTTTTTTTTTTTAGTTTTTATTTTGAATGCATTTTTCATAGATACTATTTTAGGAATATAATGGTTCTTTTCCATTTACCAGCCCCATCCCAGCTCCCATCCCACCTGCCTCTCCGTCTCCCATCTCCTTCTTCATTATGGTTCATATTTAGTATTTAGTATGTCTTTATATACAGATGGCTAACTCCATGCTAAGCATAGGTTTGAACAATTTGCACTCAGGCACATATAGAACATACAGTGTTCAGTTTTGGGAAGAATGTCTGCAGCTGATTCTCATATTACAATTCATTAGGGACAGAGTTCCTACATGAGGAGCAAGTGCACAGTGACTACTGTTGCTTTTTTTTTTAACAGTTGACACTTTTTTTTATGATGTCAGTGATTGTCTGAGGCTCTTGCCATTGGCTAAAGCTATTTAAGCCTTCTGTGACCATGGACTCCATTAGTATTTGAACACAGCTATAAGCAAAGTGGATGTTCTCCCTTCAGATTATGGTATCTTTCGTTGAAGACCCTTTTTTTCCCCTGAGGTCTCACAGAGATCCTCCATGTAGGATAGTTTTGTCACAAGTCTTGGCTTTCCATGCCTGCACTGATCTCACAGGCCTTTCAACCCAACCAGGATGCCTTAAGGGTTGATTCTAAGGTCAGAGTGTTGTTTACATTGAATGTCATTCTAGGCATCTGCTGTGTGGACCGCTTTCCATGATGGACTGATCTATATGTTGTTTTTTAAATTTTATTTATTTATTTATTTATTTTGACAGGCAGAGTGGACAGTGAGAGAGAGAGACAGAGAGAAAGGTCTTCCTTTTACCGTTGGTTCACCCTGCAATGGCCGCTGTGGCCGTCGTGCTGCGGCTGGCGCACCGCGCTGATCCGATGGCAGGAGCCGGGTACTTCTCCTGGTCTCCCATGGGGTGCAGGGCCCAAGCACTTGGGCCATCCTCCACTGCCTTCCTGGGCCACAGCAGAGAGCTGGCGTGGAAGAGGGGCAACCAGGACAGAATCTGGCACCCCTACTGGGACTAGAACCCGGTGTGCTGGCACCGCAAGGTGGAGGATTAGCCTAGTGAGCCGCGGTGCTGGCTATATGTTGGTTTTAACATTTAATATGATAATTTTAACAGTGAAGATGGCATTTATGCCACTGATTCTCATTGGTTTGGAGACCCATGTCAAGTTTATTTTGTATCCTTAGAGGTAAGTCTGTATGACTGTGTGCAGAACTTTACTATTTTACAGTTATAGACTACCTCCTCCATCTCTTATTCCCCTCTAATTTTTAACTGAGGTCTTTTTCCAATTGTCTTAAAATACATATGATTAAATCTATATTACATAGAGAGTTCAGCATATAGTATAAAAAATAGAAATGAGATTGAAAGAAAGAAAACAGAGAAAAAAACCAAACCAAATGAAACAAAAAGGATATACACAGTAAAAAGTCACAATGGTAGTCTGTCCCTCAACAGTCAGGTCAAGGACCATTGAATTCCCTACTTGACTCTCACTGGGATTAAACATGACAATAGGTCTGATCTGATTTCATCATCATTTTAAAAAAATCATCTATTATTTTTCACTTTATGTTTCTGTGTGGGAGCAAACTGTTGAAATACTTACTTAAGGTATACTAAGCTGATCTTCTGTATATTAAGATAATCGAAAATGAATCTTGATGTGAATGGAAGGGGAGAGGGAGTGGGAAAGGGGAGGGTTGTGGGTGGGAGGGACGGTATGGGGGGGGAAGCCATTGTAACCCATGAGTCGTACTTTGGAAATTTATATTCATTAAATAAAAGATAAAAAAAAAAAAAAAGGACCATTGAAGACACTGATTATAAAAGTGACAATTTCGTCTCTATAGCTTTCATTTAAATATGCTATTAATTTTCACAAATCAGGGAGAACATATGGTGTTTGTCTCTTTGGGACTGGGTTATTTCACTAACTATGAGGTTTTCCTGCTTGCTCCATTTTGTTGCAAAGGACTGTATTTCATCCTATTTTTACTGCCATGTAATATTCCATAGTGTACATATTGAACAAATTCTTTATCCAATCTTTGGTTGATGGACATTTATGTTACTTCCATGTCTTAACTATTGTGAATTTAGCTGCAATAAACATGGAGATGCAGATAGATCTTTTGTTTCTTGATTTCATTTCCCTGGGATAAATTCTCAGGAGTGAAATGGTTAGGTCTATATTCAGATTTTTGAGGTATCTCCATACAGTTTTCCACAGTGGCTTTAAAGTTTACATTCCCAGCAACAGTGGGTTAGAATGCCCTTTTCCACACATTCTCTCCAGCACGTGTTGTTTGTTGATTTCTGTATGAGGGCCACTCTAACTGGCATGAGGTGAAAACTCATTGTGGTTTTGATTTGCATTTCCCTGATGGCTCCACCTTCTAGAGCTTTGTTTATTTCTGGAAGCTTAAGGAGGCAGGTACTTAGGGAGGTAGCTGCCTGGGCGTTGATATAATACTAAGACATACCCCTGGGGCCAGTTTCTCTGTTCCTTTGTCACCCCAAAGTGCCTGGGCCTGCATTGTTCAGCCTTCCTCATTGCTGTGCCTCATGCCCGATGAGGGGGAAGTCACTCTGAACCACTGTGTTTTTTGATCCTTGTTGGGGTGGCCCCCACAACTGATGTTTGTGTGTAGGTGTTGAAGCACATCCTGCGCCTGCATTGGAGATTGTAAACAATCAAGATTGCGGCTCCCCTCCCACTGCAGCTCTGCTTCATGAACTGGCTGACTGTGGATGAGATTTCTGTTTCCCTGGCTGTCTCTTCTCTCTGAGATTGAAAGCAGTTTTTCTGTGAGGAAGATGAGACCATATATCATGCCCAATGTTCTAAGAACTAGAGACAGACCAGGAAACACTTGAGAAAGTTCTCCCTAGAGTAGATGGCACTGTCTATGTGGAGGGTGCCTTTTTTCTCTTCTTTTTCTGCTCTTAATATGAAAATAAGGAGCTTCAGTGATGAGGGGCTGTGTTGGTCCTGGACATGGATACCCTATGTCTTGGGATTTCTCTTATTTAGTTCACTATGACTGTGAGTTTCCTAGTATTGGAATGTTCCTTTCCCACATTAGCAGACACAGGCAGTGAAGGGTAGTGACAGTATTTTTCTGCCCTGGCTTCCAGAACGCCCATGCGTGGTCAGGACCCAGTGAAAAGGGGCAGTGACTGGCAGTGATGCTGCGGCAGTGAACCTGGTTGAATGGAAGAGAGCAGGGGTGGGGTCTGCTTCACTGCACTCCAGCTCTGGGTTTTGGTATTGGAGTTTTGCTTGGTTATATCAGTATTACTTTGTGATATGCCCTAAAGTTCAACTTGGTTGCCACAGGGCACCCTCTTTCCTCGATGGACCTCCATGCCCTACTTCATGGACAGCCCTGCTGCAGCATTCATGGACAATGGCCCTGCTACATCTTTCATGAACCATCAGTCACCACCTCCATCCCAGGGGGCCTGCAGCTCCAGCATTTTGTAAGGTGATCTGGATAGAATTAAATTGCTTTGCAAAGCTTTTCTTTCAAAGTGAGTCAATTCAACAGTATCCAGATGATACTGTAGAATATTGTAACTCAGTGGTGAGGCTTGCAGAGGGTCCTGACCCTCAGCACAGGTTTCCAACCATGTAAATGGATACATTATTTCCTTTGTGTACAGGCTGTTTAGATGAGGCAAGGTGGTTTCTAAAAGTCAAAATATCAGATTCACAGATTCCTATGGACCAGTATAGGGCATGTGCTTGCCTGTGTGATGGGTGAGATCTATGCTTGTCCATGCAAAAGAAGGAGTGAATCAAAGGGAAGTCAGCTAGATGGTAGAGAAGAGGGGTGGACATAAGCGGGGGCTCACGGGAGACTTATGAGCTCCCTATATGGGCAAATTCTGCTTGGTCAGGGAAGGCAGCATGAGCAGAGCACATGCTGATTCCATGAAGCCACACAGTCTCTGCAGGAGTGTCCCCATGACTCAGTGTAGGCCAGGACATCATCCTACTTGGAATTATTTTCCTACCTTGAATCCATTCCAGCACAATCTGAAGGAAGGATGAGAGAACCCTGTGGGGGTGTCATGTTTGAGAGTCAGTGTGGAAGAATTCCCTGAAGGTCTAAGAAATTGCCTTGGTCCTTTCAGGAGTTTACGATGTGCCAAGGTCAGAAGAAGAAAAAAGGGGGCATCTGTCCTGGGAATGAAATGTAGTTGTTATCTGCTTATCTATGAATGCTTCAACTGCAGTCCCTATCTGCTTATATGTAACCATTTCAAGTTCTGATCATTAATACTGAGCAATGTACTTACCAGACAGCTTACTGTTCAGTGTGTGTGCAAAACAAAAATTTCCATAACTACATTGGCATGCATGTGCAGTATTGTATCAATCCTGAGGGTGCCATGTAACATTAGAATATCCAATCAAATGCAGAAAGGTAACCATATAAGGGAGACAAAGGGAAAACCCTTCTTTGTTCAGGGCTCAGTATTTTTGATAATGAAAAACTGCTTCCTATGAAGAAACTTTGGTGTTTTGTCTTGTTAGATGAATACTACTACTATTTTCTGGGGCTCTTCTGGGATCAGAAGGTGGGTTTTCTACCTCCTTTGTCTTCAGGGGCATGTTCCCTGTCACCAGTTGGTAGAGTGAAATTCCTTGGCACCAATGGACCACTGTTCCTTGGGTGGTGGCTCTCCTCTGAGGTGCAGGACCCCAACCCTGAAAGCACAACGGAACCTAGTGGAGCACAAGAACTAGTCTTAGGGGCCAGCAGCACAGCTCACTAGGCTAATCCTCCACCTGCGTCACCAGAACAACGGGTTCTAGTCCCGGTTGGGGCACCGGATTCTGTCCAGGTTGCTCCTCTTCCAGTCCACCTCTCTGCTGTGGCCCGGGAGTGCAGTGGAGGATGACCCAAGTCCTTGGGCCCTGCACCTGCATGGGAGACCAGGAGAAGCACCTGGTTCCTGGCTTCGGATCAGCGCGGTGCGCCGGCTGCAGTGCACTGGCTGCAGCGGCCATTGGGGGAGTGAACCAATGGAAAAAAGAAGATCTTTCTCTCTGTCTCTCTCTCTCACTGTCCACTCTCCCTGTCAAAAAAAAAAAAAAAAAAAAGAACTAGTCTTAGGAGTACTGACCATCAGAACTGGTAGGATCCCAGGTTCAATTGGTTTGGAGGACCTGCCATGGATGGCAACTCCCAGAGTTGCTGTAGTAATCTTGTGGGACATCAGAGTGGAGCATTGAGATCAAACCACAACTGTCAGATACTGAGCGGTGGCCTAGAGACTTTCCCTAGGTCCTTCAGCTCTGACTGGCAAGGCAGAGCTTGGCAAGGAAGCAGGTAGATCATGGGTATCCTGAGGGCCTTACTGGGGCTAGGGCCCTATGAGGGGCAGGGCATGAGCACAGCAGGCTCTCTGCATTTATGAGATACATAGATAAAATTCCCATCAGTCACTCAGACTGAGTGTGCTGGGGTCATAGGCATGGCACGCAGCAACAGGTGGGAGGGCAGATTCAGGAATCTGGGGGAGGCAGAGTCTTCCCTACTTGGAGCTTCTCTGGGGTGTCTATCTTAGTGCTGAGTTTTCACAGATACTCTCTTTATTGATTATCATAGCCTCCCATATGGGGTTGGGTTGGTCTTGTAGAGCTAAGAAGCCCATGCCCAAAGAGGTTTGGTGATAAAATACTGTTAGTAGAGATAGTGGAATAGGTTCTTGTCTCTATGCAAAAAAAAAAGAGTTCTGATGTAAGACAGAGAACAGAGAACTGTGGTAAACAAGGTTACATGGTTTACTGGAAAAAATATACCTGGCATGTCAGTTAAGCAGCTCAAAAAGCTAAGGGCTCAGCACACAGTCTGTATTCAGACTGGGGCTTATAAGGAGATGGAGTCCAGTCCTTCCCATTGTTTCTCCTTCTCCTCCTTCCTTTCCTCTAAAACAGAGTTTACTGGGGGTAAATTAAGTGAAATTACCTATAAAATATCAAAAGGACTATTTTGACTCAACTGAGTCTCTGACCTTGGGACTTTTAGTTTGATTCATAAAACTGTCAAATAATAAATGTAGTATAAAATTGATGTTTTTGATTGAATAAGATCCTAAAGGGTCAAACTCTACTCTTCTCCTTTCTAGCTGTAATATCTTGGGAAAAAATAGAGAGTGGCTGTCTAGACTGTTTTGATCTTTTTGATTTGTGGTGTGTTAATTCCACACCTTTGCTGGGAGTGGAGGAGGAAAGCCAACTTCCTAGGGCAGTGTTTCTTAAAAGTTTCCTAAATGTGAGTTAACAACCACCAGTGGGCTTCTTGCCCATGTAGCACACCCAATCTTAGCCCACAGTCATCCGTAAAACTTTATGTTTTATGAAACAATTTGAATTTGTTGGCAAATAAGTTTTAATAAACTGTTTATAAATAAAAATAATTCAAAACTGCTTAAATGTAACTAAGGTTGTAATTGGGTATGTTCTTTTATTTTAAAATGTTTTCTTGTTTGAGATTTTAAAAGGATTATTTCAATGTAAATCAAGAAAAACAGCAGATGGAAAAAAGTAGTCCAAGATAAATATGTGTTTCTTAGTGAAAAAAGTTAAGATAGAGACTTTTTAAAAAATAATAAGGAAATAATAAGGAAAATAATAAGGAAATAATAATAATAAGGAAATAATAAGGAAAACATGGCTTATAAGAACTACTTTGAATAATTCTTACAATTAATGGCTACTTTAGACTAAAATGAGAAAGATAAGAAGGTTTAAGTAAGTTGCAAAAGGTGTTAAAACTCATAAAATGCTGTAAAACAAAGATTTTTTTGGATACAAATGCTATCAATCAATTTTATTTGATTGATATGAAATTAAAATCCTCTGTTAAGGCAATGTGATTTAAAAACACCAGTAAGTTAGTAGATATTTGAAAACAGTATTTTGTAACCTATTGAGATAATCTTTGTGTTCTCTGTCTCATTAAGTTAATTTTTTTAAAAACAGCTGAGTGCTAAAAGAGTTAGGTTTTGTATAAATATATACTTATATTAAAGGTTTGTATGATCATTTTTTAGCTGATTAAAATCTGATCTATATTTTCATGATTTTTTAGAATATTTATTTTATTTCTAAGAGTTACACAGAGGAGGAGAAGCAGAGAGAGAGAGACAGAGGTCTTCCATCCATTGGATCACTCCCCAATTGGCCACAATGGCTGGAAGCTGGCTGATAGAAAGCCAACAGCCAGGAGATTCCTTTGGATCCCCCACGAGGGTTCAGTGGCCCAGGCCCAAGGACTTGGGCTGTCTTCTACTGATTTCCCAGGCCATAGCAGAGAGCTCGATCAGAACTGGAGCAGTCAGGACCAGCGCCCATATCAGATGCTGGCACTACAGGTGGTGGCTTTAACTGCTACATCACAGTGCCAGCTCCATGTCATGATATTAAGAGGTCCTGTTTCAACCTGATATTTTAAGCCGTGGCATCCTTAACATTCAAAAACTCTAAATTTTTTTTTGGACTTAGTAAAAAGACCCAAAGGCCTAAAAGGGATACATGTTTTACAAAATCATACAGGTGCCTTCTAAAATGCTACATGAGGCCAGTGCGGGAAGGGGAGTCGATGTGACACAGACACCAGCGAGGAGAGGAGAGACGCCCAGGGCTCCGAGTCCACACATCGGCGCTGGAAGTGGAGGTGAGCTCAGTAACCGGAGACATTGGCAGGGAAACGGCGGACAGAATTTTAAAGGGAAGCAGGCTTTGAAGCGGGAAAGTTCAACAGACTGACTACAGGAGAGAAAGAAAAAAAAAAAGGTGGGGGCGTACTGGTACAGACAAGTTCCTCTCTCCACCAACCTTGCAAAGGCGAGCAAGAGACAAAGAGCTGGGATATACATAATAAAAGGGGAGAGTTAAGGCTACAATTCAGTAGCCTAGGCAACCCAGTGGGAGTCCGCAGGAGAAACGGAGCCTGCACAGACTCTTTGGGTAGAAGCCAGAGATCTGAAGCTAAATACCATCCATTCTGCTCAGCCTTGCAGTATTACTTACCTCCTGAATAAAAATAAAATGAAATAAATAAATGAATTAATAAATAAAGAGAGATTTACCACGCATAACCTGAGGGTGTCAACTTTGCACACCTGTAACCCTGAAGAACCAAGCAGAGCTCTCAGGCCACACCCATCTCAAGCCTCCAAGGCTCCCCCAACAGCAGGCAGTCCACTTAACACGGACATAGTATAAAAAAAAACACCTCACAGTGAGGGAAAAAGAATTAACCATGCCAAGCAATAAACACAGAAATCGAGGGAACAAGATCAATGATGACACTATGACGCCTCCAAATAAACAAAACACCCCAAGCCAAGATTATGAAGATGATGAGATAGAAGAAATGCAAGATACGGATTTCAAAAAATTTATGATAAGAACATTTAGAAGTTTTCAAAAGCAAATCCTTGAACTACAGAAATCCTTATTGGACAGGATTGAAAATCTCTCTTGTGAAAATGAAATTTTATGGAAGAATCAAAATGAAACGCAGAAACTAGTAGAGCAGGAAAGTGTGATAGTGAAGAGAAATCAAAATGAAATGAAGAGCTCAAGAGATCAAATGACAAACACATTAGAAAGCCTTAAAAACAGAATGGGTGAAACAGAAGAGAGAATATCGGACTTAGAAGATAGAGAACAGGAAAGGATACAGTCAAACCAAAGAAAAGAAGAGGAAATTAGAAATCTAAAAAATATTGTTGGGAATCTACAGGATACTATTAAAAAAAAACCAACATTTGGGTTCTAGGAGTTCCTGAAGGCATGGAGAGAGAGAAAGGATTAGAAGGCCTTTTTAGTGAGATACTAGCAGAGAACTTTCCGGGTTTGGAGAAGGACAGAGACATCCTAGTACAGGAAGCTCATAGAACCCCCAATAAACCTGACCAAAAGAGATCCTCATCACGACATGTTGTAATTAAACTCACCACAGTGAAACATAAAGAAAAGATCCTAAAATGTGCAAGAGAGAAACGTCAGATTACTCTCAGAGGATCTCCAATCAGACTCACAGCAGACTTCTCATCAGAAACACTACAGGCTAGGAGGGAATGGTGAGACATAGCACAGGTGCTAAGAGAGAAAAATTGCCAGCCCAGAATATTATATCCTGCTAAGCTCTCATTTGTGAATGAAGGTGAAATAAAGACCTTTCATAGCAAACAGAAATTGAAAGACTTTGTGGCCACTCGTCCAGCCCAGCAAAAGATGCTTAAAGATGTGCTACACTCAGAAACACAGAAACATGGTCATCAATATGAAAGAAGGTAAATGAAGGAAATCTCACAGCAAAAGATCACAGGAAGTTCAAAACATATATCAGAAAATATCTTTGGCAAATGGCAGGGCAAAGCTACTACTTATCAATAGTCACATTGAACGTTAGTGGCCTGAACTGTCCAGTTAAAAGACACAGACTGGCTGACTGGCTTAAGGAACAACACCCAACTATTTGTTGCCTACAATAAACACATCTCTCTAACAAAGATGCATGCAGACTGAAAGTGAAAGGTTGGAAAAAGATATTCCATGCCAACAGAAACCAAAAAAAGCAGGTGTAGCATATTAATATCAGACAAAATAAACTTTAATACAAAAACTATTAAGAGAGACAAAGAGGGGCACTATATAGTGATTAAGGGTTCAATTCAACAGGAAGATGTAACTATTATAAATGTATATGCACCTAATTACAGGGCACCGGTCTATTTAAAAGATATGTTAAGGGACTTAAAGGGAGACTTAGATTCCAATACAATAGTACTGGGGGACTTCAATACTCCACTCTCAGAAATAGACAGATCATCTGGACAGAAGATCAACAAGGAAACAGCAGATTTAATCGACACTATTGCCCAAATGGATCTAACAGATATCTACAGAACTTTCAGTCCTACATCTAAAGACTTTACATTCTCCTCAGCAGTGCGTGGAACCTTCTCTAGGACTGATCACATACTAGGTCATAAAGCAAGTCTCAGCAAATTTAAAAGAATTAGAATCATACCATGCAGCTTCTCAGACCACAGCAGAATGAAGCTGGAAATTAGCAACCCAGGAAACCACAGAAAGTATGCAAACACATGGAGACTGAACAACATGCTCCTGAATGAACACTGGGTCATTCAAGAAATCAAAAGAGAAATCAGAAACTTTCTGGAAGTAAAGGAGGATAACAACACAACATATCAAAACTTATGGGATACAGCAAAAGCAGTATTGAGAGGCAAGTTTATAGCAATAGGGGCCTATATCAAGAATTGGAAAGACACCAAACAAATGAGCTTTCAGTGCATCTCAAGGACCTAGAAAAACTGCAACAAACCAGATCCAAATCTAGTAGGAGAAGAGAAATGATTAAAATCAGAGAAGAAATTAACAGGATTGAAGCCAAAAAAACATTACAAAAAATCAGCCAAGCGAAGAGCTGGTTTTTTGAAAAAATAAACAAAATTGACACCCCATTGGCCCAACTAACTAAAAAAAGAAGAGAAAAGACCCAAATCAACAAAATCAGAGATGAAAAAGGAAACATAACAACAGACACCACAGAAATAAAAAGAATCATCAGAAATTACTACAAGGACTTGTATGCCAGCAAACAGGGAAACCTATCAGAAATGGATAGATTCCTGGACACATGCAACCTACCTAAATTGAACCAGGAAGACATCGAAAACCTAAACAGACCCATAACTGAGACAGAAATTGAAACAGTAATAAAGGCCCTCCCAACAAAGAAAAGCCCAGGACCAGATGGATTCACTGCTGAATTCTACCAGACATTTAAAGAAGAACTGACTCCTATTCTTCTCAAACTATTCAGAACAATTGAAAAAGATGGAATCCTCCCAAATTCTTTCTATGAAGCCAGCATCACCTTAATCCCTAAGCCAGAGAAAGATGCAGCACTGAAAGAGAATTACAGACCAATATCCCTGATGAACATAGATGCAAAAATCCTCAATAAAATTCTCGCCAATAGAATACAACAACACATCAGGAAAATCATCCACCCAGACCAAGTGGGATTCATCCCTGGTATGCAGGGATGGTTCAACATTCGCAAATCAATCAATGTGATTCACCACATTAACAGACTGCAGAAGAAAAACCATATGATTATCTCAATAGATGCAGAGAAAGCATTCGATAAAATTCAACACCCTTTCATGATGAAAACTCTAAGCAAATTGGGTATAGAAGGAACATTCCTCAATATAATCAAAGCAATTTATGAAAAGTCCACAGCCAGCATCCTATTTAATGGGGAAAAGTTGGAAGAATTTCCACTGAGATCTGGTACCAGACAGGGATGCCCACTCTCACCACTGCTATTCAATATAGTTCTGGAAGTTAGCCAGAGCTATTAGGCAAGAAAAAGAAATTAAAGGGATACAAATTGGGAAGGAAGAACTCAAACTATCCCTCTTTGCAGACGATATGATTCTTTACTTAGGGGACCCAAAGAACTCTACTAAGAGACTATTGGAACTCATAGAGGAGTTTGGCAAAGTGGCAGGATATAAAATCAATGCACAAAAATCAACAGCCTTTGTATACACAAGCAATGCCATGGCTGAGAAAGAACTGCTAAGATCAATCCCATTCACAATAGCTACAAAAACAATCAAATACCTTGGAATAAACTTAACCAAGGACGTTAAAGATCTCTACGATGAGAATTACAAAACCTTAAAGAAAGAAATAGAAGAGGATACCAAAAAATGGAAAAATCTTCCATGCTCATGGATTGGAAGAATCAACATCATCAAAATGTCCATTCTCCCAAAAGAAATTTATAGATTCAATGCAATCCCAGTCAAGATATCAAAGACATTCTTCTGAGATCTAGAAAAAATGATGCCGAAATTCATATGGAGGCACAAGAGACCTCGAATAGCTAAAGCAATCTTGTACAACAAAAACAAAGCCGGAGGCATTAAAATACCAGATTTCAGGACATACTACAGGGCAGTTGTAATCAAAACAGCATAGTACTGGTACAGAAACAGATGGATAGACCAATGGAACAGAATTGAAACACCAGAAATCAACCCAAACATCTACAGCCAACTTATATTTGACCAAGGATCTAAAACTAATTCCTGGAGCAAGGACAGTCTATTCAATAAATGGTGCTGGGAAAACTGGATTTCCACGTGCAGAAGCATAAAGCAAGATCCCTACCTTACACCTTACACAAAAATCCACTCAAAATGGATTAAAGACCTAAATCTACGACCTGACACCATCAAGTTATTAGAGAACATTGGATAAACCCTTCAAGATATTGGCACAGGCAAAGAATTTCTGGAAGAGACCCAGGAGGCACAGGCAGTCAAAGCCAAAATTAACATTTTTTTGGGATTGCATCAAATTGAGAAGTTTCTGTACTGCAAAAGAAACAGGAGAGTGAAGAGACAACCGACAGAATGGGAAAAAATATTTGCAAACTATGCAACAGATAAAGGGTTAATAACCAGAATCTACAAAGAGATCAAGAAACTCCACAAAAACAAAACCAACAACCCACTTAAGAGATGGGCCAAGGACCTCAATAAACATTTTTCAAAAGAGGAAATCCAAGTGGCCAACAGGCACATGAAAAAATGTTCAAGGTCACTAGCAATCAGGGAAATGCAAATCAAAACCACAATGAGGTTTCACCTCACCCCGGTTAGAATGGCTCACATACAGAAATCTACCAACAACAGATGCTGGCGAGGATGTGGGGAAAAAGGGACACTAACCCACTGTTGGTGGGAATGCAAACTGGTCAATCCACTGTGGAAGTCAGTCTGGAGATTCCTCAGAAACCTGAATATAACCCTACCGTTCGACCCAGCCTTCCCACTCCTTGGGATTTACCCAAAGGAATTTAAATTGGCAAACAAAAAAGCGGTCTGCACCCTAATGTTTATCGCAGCACAATTCACAATAGCCATGACCTGGAACCAACCTAAATGCCCATCAACGGTAGACTGGATAAAGAAATTATGGGATATGTACTCTTTAGAATACTATACCGCAGTAAGAAACAACGAAATGCAGTCATTTGCAACACAATGGAGGAATCTGGAACACATCATGCTGAATGAAATAAGCCAGTCCCAAAGGGACAAATACCATATGTCCTCCCTGATTGGTGACAACTGACTGAACACCAAAAAGGAAACCTGTTGAAGTGAAATGGACACTATGAGAAATGGTGACTTGATCAGCATAGCCCTGACTGTTAATGAACAACTTAATACATTATCCCTCTTAGTAGTTTTTTTGTCTGTTCTACTTAATATGACTGGTTTAATTCTGTAATTAATACACAGTTCTTCTTAAGTGTTGAAATTTAACTGAAATGTGATTCCTGTTAAACATAAGAGTGGGAATAAGAGAGGGAAGAGATGTACAATTTGGGACATGCTCAAGCTGACTTGCCCCAAATGGTAGAGTTAGAAACATACCAGGGGACTCCAATTCAATCCCATCAAGGTGGCATGTACCAATGCCATCTCACCACTCCAAGTGATCAATTTCAGTTCACAATTGATCATAATGAAAGGACTAAGAGTCAAAGGGAGCACATAAACAAGTCTAGTACCTGCTAATACTAACCGATAGAATAAATAAAGGGGAGAGCGATCCAACATGGGAAGCGAGATACACAGCAGACTCATAGAATGGTGGATGTCCTAAACAGCACTCAGGACTCAGAATCAGCCCTAAAGACATTCGGATCTGGCTGAAAAGCCCATGAGAGTATTTCAGGCATGGAAAGCCAAGACACTCTGGCAAAAAGATCTCTGTGAGTGAGATCCCAGTGGAAAGAACAGGTCTTCAAAGAAGGAGGTACCTTTCTCTGAAGGGAGGAGAGAACCTCCACTTTGACTATGACCTTGTCTAAACAAGATAAGAGTCGGAGAACTCTGAGGGCTTCCATAGTCTTGGAAACTCATGACTGGAGCATAGGGAGATTACTGATGCCATAGACAGGAGTGTCAATTGGTAAAGTCAACAACAGGAGTCACTGTGCACTTACTCCTCATGTAGGATCTCTGTCCTTAATGTGCTGTGCATTGAGATTTAATGCTATAACGAGTACTCAAACAGTATATTTCACTTTGTGTTTCTATGGGGGTGCAAACTGTTCAAATCTTTACTCAATGTATACTAAACTGATCTTCTGTAAAAAAAAATTATCAATTCCCAACTTGACTCTCACTGGGATTAAACATGACAATACGTCTGATTTGATTTCATCATCATTTAAAAAATCATCTATTATTTTTCACTTTATGCTTTGGGAGCAAACTGTTGAAATCTTTACTTAATGTATGCTAAACTGATCTTCTGTATATAAAGATAATCGAAAATGAATCTTGATGTGAATGGAAGGGGAGAGGGAGTGGGAAAGGGGAGGGTTGCGGGTGGGAGGGACGTTATGGGGGGGAAGCCACTGTAATCCATAAGCCATACTTTGGAAATTTATATTCATTAAATAAAAGTTAAAAAAGAAGATTTATTTATTTATTTGAAAGGCAGAGCTACAGAGAGGCAGAGGCAGAGTGAGAGATGGCTTCCATCCATTGGTTCACTCCTGAAATGGCCACAGGAGCCAGGAGTCAAGAGCTTCCTCTGGTCTCAACACAAGTGCAGGGGCCCAAGGATTTGAGCCATCTTCTGCTGCTTTCCCAGGCCAGAGCAGAGAGCTGGATCAGAAGTGGAGCAGCCGGGACTTGATCTGGGGCCCATATGGGATGCCGACGCTGCATTCGGTGGCTTTACCCACACTGCCAGAGTGCCTACTCCAGTGTTTTTATTTTTAAATATATTTTAATATACCTTTTTTTGTGTAGGACATTTTAGCTAAGTATTCAATTCTAACCTTAATTATAATTCCTTTCTGAACTGGTAATATTTATTTCCATATTTTTGACTTTATACAAGCTGTAGAAATTTTGCCCTTATCTTTGTAGCCTGTCTTTATTATCTCATTGATTTTAAGTGTTCGTCTCTCTTTTAGAGTTGTACACTTTGGCTGTTTCTTTTAATTAATTTTCTGTGTTGACACACTGCACTTCTCAATTCAAAGATTCGTGTCAGCCATTCAATTATAGAAACTTTCTGTTTTATATATTCTACAGAAACATTTAGAAGTCTTTCACTCCTTCTCATTATAGTTTTCATGTGTGTATAATCCTATTTGTATTTATATTCCTTTTCTCCTTTTATATTTGATTGCATTAACTGTACTCAGTATTCCAGTTCCTTAGTCCTCTCATAAGCTTGGTTTAGTTTGATGTTCAATGTATAATATATATAACTTGTTAAGTCTCCTCTTTCTTATTCTTTTCACATATTTTCTCTGTTTTCTCCATTGGATTGAATTAAATCTTTTAAATATGATTCCTATATCTAAAGTTTATCTGACGTGGAATTTTCTCTGGCCCTGCCCCCGGTAGCTTGTTTTCTTGTGTGCAGCATAGCTAATCATTTGGGTCTCATAGATGGGAGATATATTTGAGAGCCTGTGGTCAGGTTATCTACTTTCTTATTCCATTTGCTCTGTGGAAAAGTGGACAAACCACAGGGAATTGAAGCCCTATTTTCACTCACTTTCTGAAGGGAGAGCTTGCTTCTTTGGTTAATCCTCTGGGTCATTCTCTTAGTTTTGCCCTGTACCTGGCACGTTTCATATTTCCCCTTCAACTTCTAGTCTTCATTTTAAAGATTTTGTAATTTTCTGAGTATTTGAGCTTTCTTCATTGAATTTTTATAATACATACTATTTTCCAAAATATTGCAAGTATCTACAGTGCACAGGAAAATATTTCACAGAGGTATTTTGGGACCAAAGGCAATATCTCATGAGAGAGCTCAGGTTTCTTCATATATAGCACACTTCTCTCCCCAGTGTGTCACAAGGTAGTAATAAATCTTAAGCTGTGTTTATTTTAATACCAGAAGGGTAGCTTTATATTTTGTACAATTTTCTGAAATAGGCCCACAAAGAGCATAAACTGTACATATAGCCAGAATTATTCTTTTTTTGAAAAATATATATTAATTTTAAAGGGAGAGTGACAGACAAAGAGGGGAGAGAGCGAGAGAGCAAGAGAGTGAGACAGTGAGAGAGAGAGAGAGAGAAAGAGAGAGAGAGAAATCTTCCATCCAATGAATCACTCCCAAATGGGCACAACAGCCAGGGCTGGGCTAGGATGAAGCCAGGAGCCTGGAACCCCAACTGGTCTCCCACATGGATAGCAGGGGCCCAGATATTTGGGCCATCTTGCACTGCTTTCTCAGGTGCATTAGCAAGGAACTGGATCAGAAGTGGAGCAGCTGGGATTTGAACCTCCAGTCATATGGTATACTGGCATCTCAAGTGGTGGCTTAACTCGCTGTGTTACATTGCCATATCTGAAGTTAATGTTTTTGTATAGCATTACATTATCATTGGTAGAATTATCTACCTGAATTCAGGTTTTTGGCTTAAATGATCATTCTTCCTCATTAACAATTCCTTGAATGTGTAATAATAATCTGTTTTGATTTCCACTTTGTTTAGAAATTAATCTAATAAACTTTAATAAAATTTTCACGTGACTAACATGATGTGTTGGTTAAACTTTAGTTCATGGATTCTACCATAATTTGCAGAATCCAGAACATATTATCTGCTAGATTTCTGCCATCTTGCCTTCTGCAACACATACGAGGTCTTAAACATTTTCACTTAAAACACTAGTGTCCAGTATTGCAAATAATAAATACCCTCTGCTTGCTGTTCAAAAATGATGCTCATTTTATTTCTATGATTAATTATTAAGCATTCCAATAAAATTGTTTACATAATTTGTGTTCACTTATTTGTCATATACGAAAACAACTGACTTCTAACATGATCATTAAATTTACCAAATATGAGTATATCGTTAGTCACCTAATGAAAGTAACAAATGTGCCATTTTTCCCAGTCATTTATTTTAAATTTTAGTTATTGAGTCTATAAATGTTTAATGGCTTTGAATAATGATTTGAATAATAATTTATTGCTAAGTAATAACCACTCTAATCAAAATCTTTATTCACATATTGTTCTTCAAATACAGTGTTATTTTTTGATTTTATTAAAGACATTTTATTCTCTTACCTAAACAGTGACAAAAGTAGGAAGTAGTCTTGGTTTTCCCTCTCCACACATTACAAAGTCGAGTGGTAGTTTCACTAATTTCATTTATGTTCATAAATCATTTGTCTCACAAGAAATATGGTTATTAGGAACCTCAGTTATGGTCACACCTCATCTATGTTGAGACCAGATTTTTCTTTTTAAGATTTTTTTTAAGAACCATTAACCCTTTGACTAAAATCCTAGCCACTAGACCACTAGGGAGATACAAGCCTTTGATGACAATATAAATTTAAATTGTTACCTCAAAAATAAACAACTAAGTTAAAAAATAAAAAATTAAAAAATGTATTTCTTTAATATATTATAAAATAGAAATAAATTTTTGATAGGCACAAACGAAAGTAATTGGCTCAGTGGTTAAGAGGCCACTTGGGATGCCTGCATTTCACATCAGAGTGTCTTGGTTTGAGTCTTGGTTCCATTTTTCATTCCAACTCTGCTAATGCAGAGCTGGGAGGTGGCAGCTGTTGGCTCAAGTAGTCAAGTCCCAGCCACCCATGAAGGAAACACTGCATTGAATTCAACAGTTCCTGACTGGCTTGTCCAAGTCTCCAGCTCTTGTGGGCATTTGGGAGATCTCGGTTTGTCTATCTCTCTGACTTTGTAATAAAAGAATTTAATAAAAATCAGTAAGCCTTTATTTACTGAGAAGATCTAAATAAATAAAATCAGAGATGAAAACAGAAACATTATGACTCACACTACGGAAATATGCAGGATCACTGGGAACTGTCATGAACAAGTATACACTGACAAATTAAAAAAAAAAACCTAGAGGGGCTTGTGCTGTGGTGTAGTAGGTAAAGCTGCCACTGGCAGTGCCAGCATCTCATATGGCCACTGGTTCAAGTCCTGGCTGCTCCACTTCCGATCCAGTTCTCTGCTATAGCCTAGGAAAGCAGTAAAATATTGCCCAAGTCCTTGGGCCCTTGTATGCATGTGGGAGATCTGGAAGAAGCTCCTGGCCCCTGGCTTCTAATCAGTGAGGCTTTGGCCACTGAGGCCATCTGGTGAGAGAACCAGTGGATAGAAGACCTCTCTCACGCTCTCTCCACCTCTGCAACTCCGCCTTTCAAATAAATAAACAAATCTTAAAAAACTAGAAAAATGGATTAATATATGTAAACATATAAACTCTCAATACTCAACCATAAAGATAGAATAACTGCACAGGCCAAGAAGAAGTAAAGAAATTTAATCATCAATAAAAAGTCATCCAAAAGGAAGCTCAGGACGAGATAGATTACTTCTTTTTTATGTTTAAATATATGTTTTATTTTAGACAGTTCTACGTTTACAGAAAACATGAAGATAGTGCAGATAGTTCTCATATATCCCTCATTCAGTTTCCCCAATTGTTCATATCCTAGATTACCATGGTAATATATATCACAGCTAAGAAAGCAACATTAGTACATTACTTAACTTTTTTTAGAAAACATTTATTTAATAAATATAAATTTTGAAAATACAACTTTTGATTTATAGCAGTTTTTACCCACATAACCACCCTCCCACCCACAAAACCATCCCATCTCCTACTCCCTCTCCCATCCCATTCTTCAGTAAGATTCATTTTTAATCATCTTTATATAGAGAAAGTCAACTTAGTATATACTAAGTAAAGATTTCAACAGTTTGTACAACACAAGCACACAAAGTATAAAATAATGTTTGAAGACTAGTTTTACCATTATTTCTCGTAGTAAAACATATTAAGTACAGAGATCTTACATGGGGAGTAAGTGCACAGTGACTCCTGTTTATGATTTAACAATTGACACTCATGTCTATGGCATCAGTAATCACCCAAGGCTCTAGTCATGAGTTGCCAAGGCTATGGAAGCCTCTTGAGTTCACAAACTCCAACTTTATTGAGACCAGGCCATAATCAAAGTGGAAGTTTTCTCCTCCCTTCAGAGAAAGGTACCTCCTTCTTTAATGGCCCCTTTTTTCCTCTGGGATCTCACTCAGAGAGATCTTTCATTTAGGTCATTTTTTTTGCCATAGTGTCTTGGCTTTCCATGCTTCAGAAATTTTCATGGGCTTTTTAGCCAGATCTGAACACCTTAAGGGCTGATGCCAGAGTGCTGTTTAGGGCATTTCCTATTTTATGAGTCTTCTGTGTATCTGCTTCCCATTTTGGACTGTTCTTTCCTTTTAAATTCTATCAATTATTATCAGGAGACAGTGGTCTTATTTATGTGATCCCATTGACACTTAATCCTATCTTTATGATCAATTATGAACTTAAACTAATCACTTTAACTGGTAAGATGCCATTGGTACCTGCCAACTTAATGGGATTTGCAGTACCATGGCACTTTTCTAGCTTTACTCTCAGGGATAAGTCCAAGTGAGCATGTGTGGAACTGTACATCTCCTCCCTCTCTTATTCCCACTCTTTATTTTTTAAAAGATTTATTTATTTATTCAAAAGTCAGAGTTACACAGAGAGAGGAGGGTGGTCTTTCATCCGGTGGTTCACCCCCAAGATGGCCACAATGGCCGCAGCTGCGCCAATCTGAAGCCAGGAGCCAGGAGCCTCCTCTTGGTCCCCCATGCGGGTGCAGGGGCCCAAGGACTTGGGCCATCCTCCACTGCTATCTCAGGTCACAGCAGAGAGCTGGATCTGAAGAGGAGCAGCTGGGACTAGAACTGGCACCCATATGGGATGCCAGCGCTCCAGGCCAAGGTGTTAACCCGTTGCGCCACAGCACTGTCCCCCCATCTTATTTTTAACAGAGATCAATTTTCAGCTGAATTTAAATACCTAAGAATAATTGTGTGTTAATTAAAAAGTTCAGGCAATGGTATTAAGTAGAAAGAGAAAATACTTAAAGAATAAAGTAGTAAGCTGCTCCTCGACATTCTGGACAAGGGCTTACCAAGTCATTGCTTCTCATGGTGTCAGTTTCACTTCTACAGGCTTCCTTTTAAGTGCTCAGTTAGTTGTCACAGATCCGGGAGAACATATAATATTTGTCCATTTGGGTCTGGCTTACTTCACTCAGCATGATGTTTTCCTGATACTTCAATTTTGTTGCAAATGACTGGATTTCATTTCTTTTTTACCGCTCTGGAGAATTCTATAGAGTACATATGCAACAATTTCTTTTTTTTTAGAAAACTTTTATTTAATAAATATTATAAATACACCTTTTGGATTATAGTAATTTTTCACCCCATAACCAGCCTCCCACCCACAAACCATCCCATCTTCTACTCACTTACCCATCCCATTCTTTATTAAGATTCATTTTAATTATCTTTATATAGAGAAGGTCAACTTAGTATATACTAAGTAAAGATTTCAATGGATTGCACCCACAGACACACAAAGTATAAAGTACTGTTTGAATACTAGTTTTACTGTTAATTTGCATAGTACAAAACATTAAGGACAGAGATCCTACATGGGGAGTAAGTGCACAGTGACTCCTGTTGTTGACTTAATAATTGACACTCTTATTTATGATGTCAGTAATCAGACAGTAGTCTTGATTATGTGATCCCTTTGACACTTAATCCTATCATTATGATCAGTTATGAACTGAAACTAATCACTTTGACTAGTGAGACGGCATTTGTACATGCATCCTTGATGGAATTGAATTCGAATCCCCTGGCATGATTCTAACTCTACCATTAGGGGTAAGTCCATTGTGCCGAACTGTACATCTCTTCCCTCTCTTATTCCCACTCTTATATTTAACAGGGATCACTTTTCAGTTAAATTTAAATTCCTAAGAATAATTGTGTGTTAATTAAAGAGTTCAACCAATGGTATTAAGTAGAACAAAAATACTAAAAGAATAATATAGTAAGTTGTTCCTCAATACTCAGAACAAGGGCTGATCAAGTCATTGTTTCTCATAGTGTCCATTTCACTTCTACAGTTAAATTTAAATGCCTAAGAATAATTGTGTGTGATATCTCAACTTTTTTAAAACTGTCTTCTCCTGGGCTAGAGCAATAAGCTCCCTTCCTAATCTGCCATCCTGGAATCACCCCTCTTTTTTTCGTTCGCTCTGACATTCATATAAAATATAAATAAATTTTACAAAAAGTTTGTTTTTTTCCTTTCCAGCCTGTTTGCCTTTTTTTGTTATCTAGAACCTCCATTGTGAGAGTGAATAGAAGAGTTGTCTATACATTGCCTTATTGTAACCTGTTCTAGGGTTTTGTCTGCTTTTTGTGATTAGAATTTCAAGTGGCCATACCCATGTATTGCTTGCTTCTTTGTAAGAACTGAAGATGAATTCCTGCATAGATGTCTCATTTTTCCTTATGATAAAATTAATATATTCTTACTAGAATACAAGCAAATATGAAGAATCCTTGAGAGTTCACAAAATATTCACATAGTGAAAAAATTATGAGTACATTTCAAAACATTTTTCTACCAATTCCATTTTTCGCAAACATTTTTTAATTTTTATTTATTTGAAGGCTGGAGTGAGGAGAAGACTCAAAAAGCATCAATCCACTGGCTCACTCCCTACAACAGATGTCTACAGCAGCCAGACTAACGCCTGGAGCCAGCAACTCAAACTGTGCATTAGCAGGAAGCTGGAATGGAGAGCAGGCTGCGAGTGGAACCCAGGTACTCTGATATGGAATGTGGGCATCTCAAGTGATGTCTTAACTACTGTGCCAAATGCCAGCCTTTGAAATACCAGTTACCAAAAGGTTGATAAGAAATCAGTCACATTTGATCTCCAATGTCAGAGATAACTGCCTGTAAGCTTTTTTTTTTTTTTTTTGACAGGCAGAGTGGACAGTGAGAGAGAGAGACAGAGAGAAAGGTCTTCCTTTGCCGTTGGTTCACCTTTCAATGGCCGCCACGGCCGGCACACTGCGGCCGGCACACCGTGCTGATCCGATGGCAGGAGCCAGGTACTCATCCTGGTGTCCCATGGGGTGCAGGGCCCAAGCACTTGGGCCATCCTCCACTGCACTCCCTGGCCACAGCAGAGAGCTGGCCTGGAAGAGGGGCAACTGGGACAGAATCCGGCACCCCGACCGGGACTAGAACCCGGTGTGCTGGTGCCACAAGGCGGAGGATTAGCCTAGTGAGCCGCAGTGATTTCTCATGTCCCGTATGTGCACAAGCCTCCTTTTTGAGAGCATTCACTTGTTCTGTACATATAAGATAAGATTCCAGGGCCGGCACCGTGGTTCACTTGGCTAATCCTCTGCCTCCTGTGCTGGCACCCCAGGTTCTAGTCCTGGTTGCTCCTCTTCCAGTCCAGCTCTCTGCTATGGTCCAGGAGGGCAGCGGAGGATGGCCCAAGTGCTTGGGTCCCTGCACCCCCATGGGAGACCGGGAGGAAGCACCAGGCTCCTGGCTTTGGATTGGCTCAGTGCCGGCCGTTGCAGCCATTAGGGGAGTGAACCAATGGAAGGAAGAACATTCTCTCTGTCTCTCTCTCACTGTCTATAATTCTCTCTCGGTCTCTCTCTCACTGTCTAACTCTGCCTCTCAAAAAAAAAAAAGATAAGATTCCAAAGCTGGTTAAGTGTCTCACCTCAAAACAAGTGCAGATACTTCACAGACCCTGCCAGGGCCTCTTGAGATAGGAAGATATCTTGTCCCAAGTGTCACATTTTTCCATAACATAGGAAATATAAATTTCAACCTGTGAAACAAAAACATGGTGTTTCCCTGTGACAGTGCTTGGCATTGGTACTCACTGAGATTGAATGCCCACTCAATGGATGCCTGGTCTATGTCATTGCTTTCCAGCGTAATGCTGTGTAATTTAAATAATAAGAGTGGATTCTACATATCCAAGTTTTATGCTAGTAGACCAAAGTGAGCCAATACAGAGTGGCTTATAACATAACTTATTTGATGTAATAAATCTTCTATTCAAGACTTTCATTTTGTTTTTGTGTCCAACAAAGAAACCAAAGAGTTTTTGAAACATTTATTTTTGAAATATATGTTATACAATTTTCATATAGTTCCTATATACAGATTTATTGTGGGAACATAGTGAGACTTCCCCTCCATTCCACTCACACTCTAACCCCCCTCCCCATCTTGGTTTCCTATTCTTAATTTTGACAGTGATCTATCATTGTTATATTAGTGATCATATGGTTAAACATAGTCTGAACTCCTTTACTTAGACTACGTTTAACTAAAACAAAAAGAAAACAAAAGAAAACTAAAAAAAGATCGCTCCTCAATGGAAGAGACAGTGCTCTAATCAATCATCCACTTTCTTTTTTTTTTGTGATATTATATTTGACCTCACAGGAAGCCTCCATTTTTCTTTTTTTTTTTAAAAAAACTTTTATTTAGTAAATATAAATTTCCAAAGTACAGCTTATGGATTACAATGGCTTTTCCCCCCCATAACTTCCCTCCCACCCGCAACCCTCCCATCAACCCGCTCCCCCTCCCATTCCATTCACATCAAGATTCATTTTTAATTTTCTTTATATATAGAGGATCAATTTAGTATCTGTTAAGTAAAGATTTCAACAGTTTGCACCCACACAGAACATAAAGTGTAAAATACTGTTTGAGTACTAGTTATAGCATTAATTCACATTGAACAACACATTAAGGACAGAGATCCTACCTGAGGAGTAAGTGCATAGTGACTCCTGTTGTTGACTTAACAAATTGACACTCTTGTTTATGCCATCAGTAATCTCCCTAGGCTCTTGTCATGAGTTGCCAAGGTTATGGAAGCCTTTTGAGTTTGCCGACGTCGATCTTATTCTGACAGGGTAATAGTCAAAGTGGAAGTTCTCTCCTCCCTTCAGAGAAAGGTACCTCCTTCTTTGATGGCCCCATTCTTTCCATTGGGATCTCACTCACAGAGTGCTGTTTAGGACATCGGCCATTCTATGAGTTTGCTGTGTATCCCGCTTTCCATGTTGGATCATTCTCTACCTTTTTTATTCTATCAGTTAGTTTTAGCAGACACTCGTCTTGGTTATGTGATCCCTTTGACTCTTAGACCTAACAGTATGATCAATTGTGAACTGAAATTGATCACTTTAATTAGTGAGATGGGGACTGCACTCTGGCCTGAGAATCAGCCCTTAAGGCATTTGGATCTGGCTGAAGAGCCCATGAGAGTATTTTAGGCATGGGAAGCCAAAGCACTCTGGCACACACACACACACACACACACACACACAAAAGGACCTAAATGAAAGATCTCTGTGAGCATTATTGTAGGATTCCTGTGGGTGCCATGTAACTTTAGAATATCCAATCAAATGCATGCAGGTAAATATATAAGGGAGATAAAAAGGCTAAAATCAAACATAAGGAAAATCTCTCTTTGTTTGGGGTTCAGGATTTTGGATAAAATTCTGCCTGGGCCTTATGTTGGCATAAAAGACTACTTGCTGTTGAGAGGCCTTGGTGTCTTGTCTCAGGACACAAATGCTACTACAGCACCTCTGTAAGCACTCCAGTCTCCTAAAGATACCCTCTGATAGCTCTATGTCAGACAATAAGGGGCCTTTTTTTGGGCCCTTGCTGTCACAACCCCTGCTATTCCTGTTTTGTGGGAACTCCTCAGTTCCTCAGCTTTGTCACCTGTGAAGCAAGGATCCTATTGGTTTCTGAGGACAGAGTGAGGGAGAGAAAACTAAGTTCATGGAAAAGGATCCAAGTGTCTGCACATACTGGCCACTCACCCTTCTCACTGCTCACGTGAAAAGTTTCCTTGGATAATGTCACCAAAATCTATTCACTGATGTACATTCAGTAAATCTCAGTGCAATAACTCACACTGGAACACTCGCAATCCCTACTTTAAAAGATAAGGCAAAGTTCAACTCTATACCATAAAAATTGTATCTTAAAATTTAAAGTAAAATAATCATAAGAATGTATACAACAATAAACTCAGAGATTCATCTGTGATATGCTGTCATTTTGTGTGAAATAAACACACAGATACAGCCACATGACAGGTATTAATCAGGAGTACCAATATTTTACAGAGGACAAAAAGGAGATTGGACACACGTAAGAGCTCGTGAAAGGAACCCTAAAACATTCTGGCTTTCTGGAGAGCAACTTTGAAAGTGGAATAGAAATCAGAGCCATCCTAAATATGCTTAACTGTTCTATACCTTGAGGCCAGGTTGAATGTTCATTTTCTTTGTATGATTTCCCCACTCCATGCTGCCTCTCTATTTTGCCTTCCTTAGAATTTCCGCTAATGAATTTTGATGTCCTGTGCATATTTCTGTGCTTTCTTTGTGCGAGACCACATGATCTTCCTGGGTTTGTACAATGTGATTCGTGTTCATAGGCAGAACATGGTGCTGCAGTTAGAAGCATGAATGCCCTTTCTTGGGGTACTGATCATGAGGGACATGAAAGAGCCTTATGGGCCTGGAAAAAGCTTAAATATAGTTATGGTGGTCATTATGCTAATTCATTCTAGAAATGATCACTGAGAACCTGGAGTCTCACACAGGTGCCTTTGATCTGACAGGTATCTTTCCTCAAGAGGTGGTTGATAGGGATGGTTTCCAACAGCTCTGCACCAGTGTCAATGGGAGGCCAGGAAGAAGGATCTCAGTCGTTCAGGCTTTGTCAAGGAATTCCCTGGTTCTGCCAGCTGTTCCTCACTAAAGCACATCTGGAAAAGAGAGAAGCTGGTCTCAGAATAGATATTTCTTGAAAATTCCCGTCAGCCACACAATCCTCCTTCAATATGTTTATTGGGATGATGGGAACCCATCATCTTTCTATCAGTGATGTTTGGAGTGTCCTCTATCACTGCCATGGTAGCATCCTCATGTCTCTTTTTTCGTGACCCTTTAGTCCAAGTTCTACTCCTTAAGTTCATTGCCTGAGGCTGAGTAGTTGGTCAATTCATGCTGTTGCCTGAGTGATTAAAAGAGTGAAGAATTAAATGCATCTTCATGATTTTTTTGTGACAGGCAGAGTGGACAGTGAGAGAGAGAGAGAGAGAGAGAGAGACAGAGAGAAAGGTCTTCCTTTGCCATTGGTTCACCCTCCAATGGCCGCCGCGGCTGGCGCCCTGCAGCCGGCCCACAGCGCTGATCTGATGGCAGGAGCCAGGTACTTCTCCTGGTGTCCCATGGGGTGCAGGGCCCAAGCACTTGGGCCATCCTCCACTGCACTCCCGGGCCACAGCAGAGAGCTGGCCTGGAAGAGGGGCAACTGGGACAGAATCTGGTGCCCCGACCGGGACTAGAACCCGGTGTGCTGGTGCCGCAAGGCGGAGGATTAGCCTAGTGAGCCGCGGCGCCGGCCATTCATGATTAACTTTCATTGCTTCAAACTAACAGTTTCCTGGCTCTGTATCTGCAAAGCCAGCTTTCTCCAGCATGAAATTGACATTGACAGCTGAAGGTTCCTGAACACTATAAAAGTCAAAGCTTTCCCAGTTGGGAATTGATCTTTCCACACTGACTTCCCTTTGGTTTCTGGTTTATAAACTGGTGCACCTGTCTCCAAGTGCAGAGGGCTGACAAGTGGAAAGAAAATTTTCCTCACTGATTACCTGCAGTTTCCTCCTTGCTCTCAAATTCTTCATACAAGATGTCTATGCTTTCTGCTATAATTGGTTTTGGAGGTTTTATTAACCAGATTTTCATTGCCTTACGACAATACATGAAAATAACTTTTTATTTGAAAAGAAAAATAGGTTCATCTTAGTTTTCCAACTGGAGGTCCTCAGTTCAACTTCAGCCTTCTCCGTTAGACTGGCATCTGGTGGAGAGCATGTGTGGAGGAATGATCACAGGCTGAGCCAGGAAGCAGACAGAGACCCACACCAGAAGCAGGCTCATCTTATGCAACCAATCCTCTTGCAAGATCCACTGTCTGAAAGCGAGACTCAATGCCCATAAGACCTCTGACCAGGCCAACTGCCCAGAGGCCAATATTAGAATCAGTTTCCACCATTAATCCATCACCTGTTAGCATAGACATCCGAGTTTAAGCATCTACATGAGTATGGGGGGCTAAGTCTTATTCAGGTCATGGCAGAGAAGTTGCATCAATTCAAGGTCAAACAATGATAAATCTACAGGCACTCAAATAGTGGAATAAAAGTATATATGCAGATAGGAAGGTAAATGTAATAGAACATGACATAGAGAAGTATCAGAAACTACAGGAGAAGACAGAATGTGATAAAGGATATCTCTCAGTACAGGTATTCAGACATCTGGGCAGTCATTGGAAATCTAGAAAGATAAGCTATCTCTTACTTCAAAGAATAAAAGAAATAACATCCATTACAAATGGACTATGATTTAAGGTTTATAGAGAAAGTATGAATAGGACTCTAATTTCTCCCTTTATGTTTATTCCATATGATATATGTAAGTCATACCTAAATAAAGTTCCATAAAAATATTAAAAGACCAGGAGAAAATGTGAGAAATTTTCTTTATATCCTTGATGTTGATGTGGGTGATAGTGCTTTTTACCTCTCTCAAAATCCGAAGATGATAAAAGAAGTTAATACATTTGACTACATGAATTCAAAGCCATGTGCCTCCATAAAACATCACTAGAAAATCCCAAAGACAATGTTATATTGACAAATATATGAAATTAAGAGCACACAGCAAAAAGATTGACTTCTTACATACAGAAAGAATTTGAAAATAAGAAGGAAATACCAAACAAATGGTCAATGAGCTCATGGAGTCTCACATGGGTGCCTTTTATCAGACAGGTATCTTTCCTCAAGAGGTGGCTGATAGGGATGGTGCCTGTGAAGAAAAAAATGTGCCAAAAGGATCCATATTACAGCATTGAAAGAAATACTAAATCTGCAGGAAAATGTAGTTTTCACCCTTAAGTAAGCAAAATAATTTGAAAATACAGTTTGCATAACTTAGGATCACAAACTCTCCTATTATTGCTACTGAGCATGTATATGTAAATTTTCCAATCTTTCTGAGAAGTAATTCATTAAAACAACATTGACACAGCAATGTCACAGAAACAAGGTGAAGACTGACAACATTTGGGGAAAGGAAGAAGAGAATGTCCTTGCTGATAAAGCACTACTGGAATGGAAGACTGAGTAAGGAAATGCTTTAATTTTTTAGTGCTAGAACTCTAAGAATTTTTTTATGTTTTTAAAATTATGTGTATTCTGCTGGGGGGAGAGAGAGAGAGAGAGAGAGAGAGAGAGAGAGAGAGAGAATGAATATCTTCCACTCGGGTGGATCACTCCCCAAATGCCCACAATATCCAGAGAATATCCAGAGCAAGCCAAGCTGAAGCTACAAGCCTGAACTCACCTTGAGTCTCCCATACAGATCACAATGACCCAAGAACTTGCTCCATCATTGCTGTCTTGAAAGTGTACACTGGAAGGAAGATGGAATCAGAAACAAAGCTGAGAGGAGACCAGGCACTCACATATGGGTTGTGGAATTCCCAAGATGTTCTCGACTGCAGCACCAGACACCTGCTGACTGCTTAGGTTCCTTCAGGCTGTGATATCTGCTCTGATCCTCTGTGTGCCTTTTTTTAAAACATTGGGAAATTGGAGGATGCTAATCAGGTATTTTGTAGAAATATTTTTTTTGTAAGAATTGGACAGGGTTGTGCATTTTTAGAAGTTAAGTCCTTAGACATAAACTGCCTTCCTCAACACATGATATCAAGAGTATGAAAGTTCTTCAAAATTTGTCAAAAATGAAGTTAGAATATGTTTATTTTAGTACAAAAATGTTTGAATTCCACAAAAGAGAGGTCTTCAAAAAGTGCACAATTCCTATTGTGAAAATACTGCATTTTGAAATGTGTTTTTACACAAAAATTAGTGTATCTTTCAATTCCACGAACTTTTTTATGTATACTCAAAATGATCCTAGGATGAATATCTCTATCTATCTGTATATGTGTGTCTCAAAATTAGTTTAAAATACTTACTTGCATATATTTCAAAAACTGAGATAGGGAGGGAGTGAGGGAAAGAGAGAAATAGGAAGAGATCTTCCATCTGTCTTAACTGCTTGCAACAGCTGAGAGTAGCCTAGGCTGAATTCAAGCACTCAGAACTCAACCTGGGTGTCCCACATGGGTGACAAAGGCCCAAGAAATTGAATAAGCTGAAGCCCCCCAGGATCATTAGTAGTAATGTGGATCATAAGCCAAGCAGTAGGGACTCAAACTGGTGGTCCAATATGAGATGTAGGCATCCCAAGCAATGGCTTACCCTGTTGAGATACTATGTCTGCCCCTCAGATAAAAATGAATTAAAAAAAAAAGACTTGCTGCCTAAATCTATGATTCAACATTGTCTTAGAAGTTACACCAGGGCCGGCACAATGGCTTAATAGGCTAATCCTCCGCCTGTGGCACCGGCATACCGGGTTCTAGTCCCGGTCAGGGCGCCGGATTCTGTCCTGGTTGCCCCTCTTCCAGGCCAGCTCTCTGCTGTGGCCCGGGAGTGCAGTGGAGGATGGCCCAAGTGCTTGGGCCCTGCACCCCATGGGACACCAGGAGAAGTACCTGGCTCCTGCCTTCGGATCAGCGTGGTGCCCCGGCTGCAGCGCGCTGGTTGTGGTGGCCATTGGAGGGTGAAACAACGGCAAAAGGAAGACGTTTCTCTCTGTCTCTCTCTCTCTCTTAGTGTCCACTCTGCCTGTCAAAAAAAAAAGAATTTATACCAGATGATATTTTTAGGATTCCCCAGGGATGACCAATTAATTATAATATATAAATATTTTGAAGGATTTTGTTGTGTCTTAAAAATTGCATCACATCAAAATATTTGACACTTTTATATCAGCGAATTTTATGTTGATCCTTACCTAATATTTTCCCTTACTGGAACCATTTTTAAGGATATTTGAACAACAAAAGTATGTACTTATTAAATGCAATTATATACCTATAATGCTGTGATACTTCTTTTTTATTTTTTAACTTTTATTTAATGAATATAAATTTCCAAAGTACAGCTTATGGATTACAATGGCTTCCCCCCCATAACTTCCCTCCCACCTGCAACCCTCCCATTTCCCTCTCCCTCCCCCCTTCCATTCACATCAAGATTCATTTTCAATTCTCTTTATATACAGAAGATCAGTTTAGCATACATTAAGTAAAGATTTCAACAGTTTGCACCCACACAGAAACACAAAGTGAAAAATACTGTTTGAGTACTCGTTATAGCATTAAATCTCAATGTACAGCACATTAAGGACAGAGATCCTACATGAGGAGTAAGTGCACAGTGACTCCTGTTGTTGACTTAACAAATTGACACTCTTGTTTATGGCATCAGTAATCACACTAGACTCTTGTCATGAGTCGCCAAGGCTATGGAAGCCTTTTGAGTTCACCGACTCTGATCATATTTAGACAAGGTCGTAGTCAAAGTGGAAGTTCTCTCCTCCCTTCAGAGAAAGGTTCCTCCTTCTTTGATGACCTGTTCTTTCCACTGGGATCTCATTCGCGGAGTTCTTTCATGTAGGGTGTTTTTTTTTTTTTTTTGCCAGAGTGTCTTGGCTTTCCATGCCTGTAATACTCTCATGGGCTTTTCAGCCAGATCCGTGTGCCTTGAGGGCTGATTCTGAGGCCAGAGTGCTGTTTAGGACATCTGCCATTCTATGGGTCTGCTGTGTATCTCGCTTCCCATGTTGGATCGTTTTCTCCCGTTTTTATTCTATCACCTAGTATTTGCAGACACTAGTCTTGTTTATGTGCTCTCTTTGGCTCTTAGTCCTATCATTATGATCAGTTATGAACAGAAATTGATCACTGGGACTAGTGAGATGGCATTGGTACATGCCACCTTGAGGGGATTGAATTGGAATCCCCTGGTATGTTTCTAACTCTACTGTTTGAGGTAAGTCAGCTTGAGCATGTCCCGAATTGCACATCTCTTCCCTCTCTTACTCCCACTCTTATATTTAACAGCGATCACTTTTCAGTTAAGTTTCAACACTTGAGAATAACTGTGTATTGATTACAGTATTCAACCAAAAGTATTAAGTAGAACAAATAAACAAAAAAACTACTAAGAGGGATAACGTATTAAGTTGTTCATCAACAATCAGGGCAAGGGCTGATCAAATCACCGTTACTCATAGTGTTCATTTCACTTTAACAGGTTTCCTTTTTGGTGCTCAGTTAGTTGTCACCGATCAGGGAGAACAAGTGGTATTTGTCCCTTTGGGACTGGCTTATTTCACTTAGCATAATGCTTTCCAGATTCCTAACAGGGATCACTTTTCAGTTAAAATTTAAACACCTAAGAATAATTGTGTGTTAATTACAGAGTTCCACCAATAGTACTAGAACAAAAAAATACTAAAATGGATAAAGTATTACATTGTACATCAACAGTCAGGACAAGAGCTGATCAGGTCACTGTTTCTCATAGTGTCCATTTCACTTCAACAAGTTTCCCCTTTGGTGCTCAGTTAGTTGTCGCTGATCAGGGAGAAAAAATTCTTTCAATTTCTGTTTGCTATGAAAGGTCTTTATTTCACCTTCATTCACAAATGAGAGCTTAGCAGGATATAATATTCTGGGCTGGCAGTTTTTCTCTTAGTACCTGAGCTATATCTCGCCATTCCCTCCTAGCTTGTAGTGTTTCTGATGAGAAGTCAGCTGTGAGTCTGATTGGAGATCCTCTGAGAGTAATCTGACGTTTCTCTCTTGCACAGTTTAGGATCTTTTCTTTATGTTTCACTGTGGTGAGTTTAATTACCACGTGTCGTGGTGAGGATCTCTTTTGGTCATGTTTATTAGGGGTTCTATGAGCTTCCTGTACTAGGATGTCTCTGTCCTCCAAACCTGGGAAATTTTCTGCTAATATCTCACTAAAAAGGCCTTCTAATCCTTTCTCTCTCTCCATGCCTTCAGGAACTCCTAGAACCTGAATGTTGGGTTTTTTAATAGTATCCTGAAGATTCCTGACAATATGTTTTAGATTTCTAATTTCCTCTTCTTTTCTTTGGTTTGATTGTATATTTTCCTGTGCTCTGTCTTCTAAGTCTGATATTCTCTCTTCTGCTTCACCCATTCTGTTTTTAAGGCTCTCTAATGTGTTTGTCATTTGATCTATTGAATTCTGCACTTCATTATGATTTCTCGTCACTTTCACAGTTTCATTTTCTACTAGTTGTTTCATTTCATTTTGATTCCTCCTTAATATTTCATTTTCATGAGAGAGATTTTCTATTTTGTCCATTAAGGATTTCTGTAGTTCGAGAATTTGTTTTTGAGAACTTCTTAATGTTCTTATCAATTTTTTGAGATCTGCTTCTTGCATTTCTTCTATCTCATCATCTTCATAATCTTTTTTTTAACTTTTATTTAATGAATATTAATTTCCTAAGTACGACCTATGGATTACAATGGCTTCCCCCCCATACCGTCCCTCCCACCCACAACCCTCCCCCCTCCCATTCCCTCTCCCCTTCCATTCACATCAAGATTCATTTTCGATTATCTTAATATACAAAGATCAGCTTAGTATACATTAAGTAAGGATTTCAACAGTTTGCTCCCACACAGAAACATAAAGTGAAAAATAATAGATGATTTTTTTAAATGATGATGAAATCAGAACAGACCTATTGTCATGTTTAATACCAGTGAGAGTCTAGTTGGGAATTGATAATTTCTTTTTCTTTTCTTTTCTTTTTTTTTTTTTTTTTTTACAGAAGATCAGTTTAGTATGCATTAAGTAAAGATTTCAACAGTTTGCACCCCCATAGAAACACAAAGTGAAATATATTTTTTGAGTACTTGTTATAGCATTAAATCTCAATGCACAGCACATTAAGGACAGAGATCCTACATGAGGAGTAAGTGCACAGTGACTCCTGTTGTTGACTTTACCAATTGACACTCATGTCTATGGCATCAGTAATCACCCTATGCTCTAGTCATGAGATTCCAAGTCTATGGAAGCCCTCTGAGTTCTCCGACTCTTATCTTGTTTAGACAAGGTCATAGTCAAAGTGGAGGTTCTCTCCTCCCTTCAGAGAAAGGTACCTCCTTCTTTGAAGACCTGTTCTTTCCACTGGGATCTCACTCAGAGAGATCTTTCATTTAGGTCATTTTTTTTTTCCCAGAGTGTCTTGGCTTTCCATGCCTGAAATCCTCTCATGGGCTTTTCGGCCAGATCCACATGCCTTAAGGGCTGATTCTGAGGCCAGAGTGCTGTTTAGGACATCTGCCATTCTATGAGTCTGCTGAGTATCTCACTTCCCATGTTGGATCACTCTCCCCTTTATTCTATCAGTTAGTAGTAGCAGGTACTAGACTTGTTTATGTGCTCCCTTTGACTCTTAGTCCTTTCATTATGATCAATTGTGAACTGAAATTGATCACTTGGAGTGGTGAGATGGCATTGGTACATGCCACCTTGATGGGATTAAATTGGAGTCCCCTGGTATGTTTCTAACTCTACCATTTGGGGCAAGTCAGCTTGAGCATGTCCCAAATTGTACATCTCTTCCCTCTCTTATTCCCACTCTTATGTTTAACAGGGATCACATTTCAGTTAAATTTCAACACTTAAGAATAACTGTGTATTAATTACAGAATTAAACCAGTCATATTAAGTAGAACAGACAAAAAATCTACTAAGAGGGATAGTGTATTAAGTTGTTCATTAACAGTCAGGGCTATGCTGATCAATCACCGTTTCTCATAGTGTCCATTTCACTTCAACAGGTTTCCTTTTTGGTGTTCAGTCAGTTGTCACCGATCAGGGAGAACATATGGTATTTGTCCCTTTGGGACTGGCTTATTTCACTCAGCATGATGTGTTCCAGATTCCTCCACTGTGTTGCAAATGACTGCATTTCGTTGTTTCTTACTGCGGTATAGTATTCTAAAGAGTACATATCCCATAATTTCTTTATCCAGTCTACCGTTGATGGGCATTTAGGTTGGTTCCAGGTCTTAGCTATTGTGAATTGAGCTGCAATGAACATTAGGATGCAGACCGCTTTTTGTTTGCCAATTTAAATTCCTTTGGGTAAATTCCAAGGAGTGGGATGGCTGGGTCGAACGGTAGGGTTATATTCAGGTTTCTGAGGCATCTCCAGACTGACTTCCATAGTGGCTTGACCAGTTTGCATTCCCACCAACAGTGGGTTAGTGTCCCTTTTTCTCCACATCCTCGCCAGCATCTGTTGTTGGTAGATTTGTGTATGTGAGCCATTCTAACCGGGATGAGGTGAAACCTCATTGTGGTTTTGATTTGCATTTCCCTGATTGCTAATGACCTTGAACATTTTTTCATGTGCCTGTTGGCCATTTGGATTTCCTCTTTTGAAAAATGTCTATTGAGGTCCTTGGCCCATCTCTTAAGTGGGTTGTTTGTTTTGTTTTTGTGGAGTTTCTTGATCTCTTTGTAGATTCTGGTTATTAACCCTTTATCTGTTGCATAGTTTGCAAATATTTTTTCCCATTCTGTCGGTTGTCTCTTCACTCTCCTGACTAGTTTCTTTTGCAGTACAGAAACTTCTCAATTTGATGCAATCCCAATAGTTGATTTTGGCTTTGACTGCCTGTGCCTCCCGGGTCTTTTCCAGAAATTCTTTGCCTGTGCCAATATCTTGAAGGGTTTCTCCAATGTTCTCTAGTAACTTGATGGTGTCAGGTCATAGATTTAGGTCTTTAATCCTTGTTGAGTGGATTTTTGTGTAAGGTGTAAGGTAGGGGTCTTGCTTCATGATTCTGATCGTGGAAATCCAGTTTTCCCAGCACCATTTATTGAATAAACTGTCCTTGCTCCAGGAATTAGTTTTAGATCCTTGATCAAATATAAGTTGGCTGTAGATGTTTGGGTTGATTTCTGGTGTTTCAATTCTGTTCCATTGGTCTATCCATCTGTTTCTGTACCAGTACTATGCTGTTTTGATTACAACTGCCCTGTAGTATGTCCTGAAATCTGGTATTGTGATGCCTCCGGCTTTGTTTTTGTTGTACAAGATTGCTTTAGCTATTCGAGGTCTCTTTTGCCTCCATATGAATTTCAGCATCATTTTTTCCAGATCTGCGAAGAATGTCTTTGGTATCTTGATTGGAATTGCATTGAATCTATAAATTGCTTTTGGGAGAATGGACATTTTGATGATGTTGATTCTTCCAATCCATGAGCATGGAAGATTTTTCCATTTCTTGGTATCCTCTTCTATTTCTTTCTTTAAGGTTTTGTAATTTTAATCGTAGAGATCTTTAACATCCTTGGTTAAGTTTCTTCCAAGGTATTTGATTGTTTTTGTAGCTATTGTGAATGGGATTGATCTTTTTTTTTTTTTTGGATTTTTTATTTTTTTTAATTTATTTTTATTTTTATTTTATTTTATTTATTTATTTATTTTTTTTATTTATTTAATGAATATAAGTTTCCAAAGTACGAATAATGGATTACAATGGCTTCCCCCCCATACCGTCCCTCCCACCCACAACCCTCCCCTTTCCCACTCCCTCTCCCCTTCCATTCACATCAAGATTCATTTTCGATTATCTTAATATACAGAAGATCAGCTTAGTATACATTAAGTAAGGATTTCAACAGTTTGCTCCCACACAGAAACATAAAGTGAAAAATAATAGATGATTTTTTTTTAATGATGATGAAATCAGATCAGACCTATTGTCATGTTTAATCCCAGTGAGAGTCAAGTTGGGAATTGATAGTTTCTTTTCTTTTTTTTACAAAGGATCAGTTTAGTATGCATTAAGTAAAGATTTCAACAGTTTGCACCCCCATAGAAACACAAAGTGAAATATACTGTTTGAGTACTCGTTATAGCATTAAATTTCTTTTTTTTTTTATCTTTTATTTAATGAATATAAATTTCCAAAGCACGTCTCATGGGTTACAATGGCTTTCCCCCCCATACCGTCCCTCCCATCCACCACCCTCCCCTTTCCCACTCCCTCTCCCCTTCCATCCACATCAAGATTCATTTTCGATTATCTTAGTATACAGAAGATCAGCTTAGTATACCTTAAGTAAGGATTTCAACAGTTTGTTCCCACACAGAAACATAAAGTGAAAAATAATAGATCATTTTTTTTTTAAATGATGATGAAATCAGATCAGACCTATTGTCATGTTTAATCCCAGTGAGAGTCAAGTTGGGAATTGATAGTTTCTTTTTTTTTTTTTTTTAACAGAAGATCAGTTTAGTGTACATTAAGTAAAGATTTCAATCATTTGCACCCCCATAGAAACACAAAGTGAAATATACTGTTTGAGTACTCGTTATAGCATCAAGCCTCAGTGTACAGCACATTAAGGACAGAGATCCTACATGAGGAGTAAGTGCACAGTGACTCCTGTTGTTGACTTTACCAATTGACACTCCTGTCTATGGCATCAGTAATCTCCCTATGCTCCAGTCATGAGTTTCCAAGGCTATGGAAGCCCTCTGAGTTCTCCGATTCTTATCTTGTTTAGACAAGGTCATAGTCAAAGTGGAGGTTCTCTCCTCCCTTCAGAGAAAGGTACCTCCTTCTTTGAAGACCTGTTCTTTCCACTGAGATCTCACTCACAGAGATCTTTTGCCAGAGTGTCTTGACTTTCCATGCCTGAAATACTCTCATGGGCTTTTCAGCCAGATCCGAATGCCTTTAGGGCTTATTCTGAGGCCAGAGTGCTATTTAGGACATCTGCCATTCTATGAGTCTGCTGAGTATCTCACTTCCCATGTTGGATCACTCTCCCCTTTATTTATTCTATCGGTTAGTGTTAGCAGGTACTAGACTTGTTTATGTGCTCCCTTTGACTCTTAGTCCTTTCATTATGATCAATTGTGAACTGAAATTGATCACTTGGAGTGGTGAGATGGCATTGGTACATGCCACCTTGATGGGATTAAATTGGAGTCCCCTGGTATGTTTCTAACTCTACCATTTGGGGCAAGTCAGCTTGAGCATGTCCCAAATTATACATCTCTTCCCTCTCTTATTCCCACTCTTATGTTTAACAGGGATCACATTTCAGTTAAATTTCAACACTTAAGAATAACTGTGAATTAATTACAGAATTAAACCAGTCATATTAAGTAGAACAGACAAAGAAACTACTAAGAGGGATAGTGTATTAAGTTGTTCATTAACAGTCAGGGCTATGCTGATCAAGTCACCATTTCCCATAGTGTCCATTCCACTTCAACAGGTTTCCTTTTTGGTGTTCAGTCAGTTGTCACCAATCAGGGAGAACATATGGTATTTGTCCCTTTGGGACTGGCTTATTTCACTCAGCATGATGTGTTCCAGATTCCTCCATTTTGTTGCAAATGACTGGATTTCGTTGTTTCTTACTGCGGTATAGTATTCTAAAGAGTACATATCCCATAATTTCTTTATCCAGTCTACCGTTGATGGGCATTTAGGTTGGTTCCAGGTCTTAGCTATTGTGAATTGTGCTGCAATAAACATTAGGCTGCAGACTGCTGTTTTGTTTGCCAATTTAAATTCCTCTGGGTAAATTCCAAGGAGTGGGATGGCTGGGTCGAACAGTAGGGTTATCTTCAGATTTCTGAGGCATCTCCAGACTGACTTCCATAGTGACTTGACCAGCTTGCATTCCCACCAACAGTGGGTTAGTGTCCCTTTTTCCCCACATCCTCGCCAGCATCTGTTGTTGGTGGATTTCTGTATGTGAGCCATTCTAACCGGGGTGAGGTGGAACCTCAATGTGGTTTTGATTTGCATTTCCCTGATTGCTAATGACCTTGAACATTTTTTCATGTGCCTGTTGGCCATTTGGATTTCCTCTTTTGAAAAATGTCTATTGAGGTCCTTGGCCCACCTCCTAATTGGGTTGTTGGTTTTGTTTTTGTGGAGTTTCTTGATCTCTTTGTAGATTCTGGTTATTAACCCTTTATCTGTTGCATAGTTTGCAAATATTTTTTCCCATTCTGTCGGTTGTCTCTTCACTCTCCTGACTGTTTCTTTTGCAGTACAGAAACTTCTCAATTTGATGCAATCCCAATAGTTGATTTTGGCTTTGACTGCCTGTGCCTCCCGGGTCTTTTCCAGAAACTCTTTGCCTGTGCCAATATCTTGAAGGGTTTCTCCAATGTTCTCTAGTAACTTGATGGTGTCAGGTCGTAGATTTAGGTCTTTAATCCATGTTGAGTGGATTTTTGTGTAAGGTGTAAGGTAGGGGTCTTGCTTCATGATTCTGCATGTGGAAATCCAATTTTCCCAGCACCATTTATTGAATAGACTGTCCTTGCTCCAGGAATTAGTTTTAGATCCTTGATCGAATATAAGTTGGCTGTAGATGTTTGGGTTGATTTCTGGTGTTTCAATTCTGTTCCATTGGTCTATCCATCTGTTTCTGTACCAGTACCATGCTGTTTTGATTACAACTGCCCTGTAGTATGTCCTGAAATCTGGTATTGTGATGCCTCCAGCTTTGTTTTTGTTGTACAAGATTGCTTTAGCTATTCGAGGTCTCTTGTGCCTCCATATAAATTTCAGCACCAATTTTTCCAGATCTGAGAAGAAGGTCTTCGGTATCTTGATTGGTATTGCATTGAATTTATAAATTACTTTTGGGAGAGTGGACATTTTGATGATATTGATTCTTCCAATCCATGAGCATGGAAGATTTTTCCATTTCTTGGTATCCTCTTCTATTTCTTTCTTTAAGGTTTTGTAATTTTCATCGTAGAGATCTTTAACGTCCTTGGTTAAGTTTATTCCAAGGTATTTGATTGTTTTTGTAGCTATTGTGAATGGGATTGATCTTAGAAGTTCTTCCTCAGCCATGGCATTGTCTGTGTATACAAAGCCTTTGATTTTTGTGCATTGATTTTATACCCTGCTACTTTGCCAAACTCTTCTATGAGTTCCAATAGTCTCTTAGTAGAGTTCTTTGGGTCCCCTAAATAAAGAATAATGTCATCTGCAAAGAGGGATAGTTTGAGTTCTTCCTTCCCAATTTGAATGCCTTTAATTTCTTTTTCTTGCCTAATAGCTCTGGCTAAAACTTCCAGAGCTATATTGAATAGCAGTGGTGAGAGTGGGCATCTATGTTCATCAGGGATATTGGTCTGTAATTCTCTTTCAGTGCTGCATCTTTTTCCGGCTTAGGAATTAAGGTGATGCTGGCTTCATAGAAAGAATTTGGGAGGATTCCCTCTTCTTCGATTGTTCTGAATAGTTTGAGAAGAATTGGCGTTAGTTCTTCTTTAAATGTCTGTTAGAATTCAGCAGTGAATCCATCTGGTCCTGGGCTTTTCTTTGTTGGGAGGGCCTTTATTACTGTTTCAATTTCTGTCTCAGTTATGGGTCTGTTTAGGTTTTCGATGTCTTCCTGGTTCAATTTAGGTAGGTTGCATGTGTCCAGGAATGTATCCATTTCTGATAGGTTTCCCTGTTTGCTGGCATTAAGTCCTTGTAGTAATTTCTGATGATTCTTTTTATTTCTGTGGTGTCTGTTGTTATGTTTCCTTTTTCATCTCTGATTTTATTGATTTGGGTCTTTTCTTTTTTTAGTTAGTTGGGCCAATGGGGTGTCAATTTTGTTTATTTTTTCAAAAAACCAGCTCTTCACTTGGCTGATTTTTTGTAGTGTTTTTTTGGATTCAATCCTGTTGATTTCTTCTCTGATTTTAATTATTTCTCTTCTCCTACTAGATTTGGGTCTGGTTTGCTGTAGGTTTTCTAGATCCTTGAGGTGCACTGAAAGCTCATCTATTTGGTGCCTTTCCAATTTCTTGATGTAGGCACCTATTGATAGAAACTTTCCTCTTAATACTGCTTTTGCTGTATCCCATAAGTTTTGGTATGTTGTGCAGTTACCCTCATTTACTTCCAGAAAGTTTTTGATTTCTCTTTTGATTTCTTCTATGACCCATTGTTCATTCAGGAGCATGTTGTTCAATCTCCATGTGTTTGCATATGCTCTAGGGATTCCTGAGTTGCTAATTTCCAACTTCATTCCTTTATGGTCTGAGAAGCTGCATGGTATGATTCTAATTCTTTTGAATTTGCTGAGACTTGCTTTATGGCCTAGTATGAGGTCAATCCTAGAGAAGGTTCCATGTACTGCTGAGAAGAATGTAAAATCTTTAGCTGTAGGATTGAAAGTTCTGTATATATCTGTTAGATCCATTTGGGCTATAGTGTCGTTTAAATCTACTGTCTCCTTGTTGATCTTCTGTTCTGTTGATCTGTCTATTTCTGAGAGTGGGGTATTGAAGTACCCAGTACTACTGTATTGGGGTCTAAGTCTCCCTTTAAGTCCCTTAACAAATCTTTTAAATAAACCGGTGTCCTATAATTACGTGCATATACATTGATAATTGTTATATCTTCTTGTTGTATTGATCCCTTAATCATGATATAGTGTCCCTCTTTGTCTCTCTTAACAGTTTTTGTGGTAAAGTTTATGTTGTCCGATATTAAGATGGCTACGCCCGCTCTTTTTTCATTTCTGTTGGCATGGTATATCTTTTTCCAGCCTTTCACTTTCAGTCTGTATGGATCTTTGTTGGAAAGATGTGTTTCTTCTAAGCAGCAAATAGATGGGTTTTGTTCCTTAACCCAATCAGCCAATCTGTGTCTTTTAATCTTGAATTGGGGTGTCTGTTTCATTTGGGGGCGTCGTAATGTCTTCCTTGTCCTTGTTACCTCGGCTTTTGTGTTTGTTTGTCGTCATATTGGAGATATTCTTTGTTTTTTTTTTTTTTTTTTTTTTTTTCTTGTTATACTGTGACTCTAGATTAAGAGGACTGTCTGCTTTTGATGGATCCTTAGAGGCTGTGATGGGTGTGGCCAGAGAGCTCTGGTTCTACAGGGTTAAGGGTGTGCCAAAGGTGATTCACCCTGATTGTTCTCTTGCTCTCTCTCTCTCTCTCTTTTTTTTGACTCAGTTGGGAAGTAATTCCACACAACTGAGTGGAATTGAGAGTAGTTGATGTATGAAATCTGGCCCCTGTGGGTATTCATTTGCTTACCAGAGTCAGGTTTTTCTGCTTGGCTAATGAGAGCCACCCACTTTACATATGCAAAATGGCGCACACTGCTTTACTTATGTAAAATGGCGCCTGACCTTTGTCTTGCTCGGCTTTGTAAGGTGAGTGGAGAGAGAGGCTAAATGTCCGTGCCGGTTCCCCTTATTTATTCGATTTTTTCTCTCCTCCAGGCAGCCTGGTGAACTTTCCCCAATGGGGTTTCAGGCCTCGTTCTCTGCAGGCTTTTTCTGCCTTTCCCTGCCAATGTCTCAGGTTACTGAGAGGTTTTTAGCTCAATTCCCTTTCCAGTGCTGGCACGCAGACTCTGCAGCTCCGGTGTGTCTGGCGGGTCCTGCGGCCCTGGTGGCTCCCGTGGCTCAGCTTCCATGCGGTGGGCGACCTTGCTCTCCCCTTAGGTCCTCCAAGTCACTGTCACTAGATCCGGAGGAGTTTCCTCTGCAGTTTTTCCCTGATCCTTTTCCTGAGGCTACCGTAACTCCACTTTTATTAAACTATCTTTTCCCGGACTGTCAGTGTGCGCCCTCACTATTCTGCCATCTTGGCTCCGTCCCCCAATGCGGTGATATTTCTTACAAAATTTTGACAAATCTGGCAATGCAAATCACTTGACTTTTACAGCTCAAAAATCATAAATAACTATATATATAATGCTATTTTATATATAAAACAAATCCTTGGAGGTAAAAATGACAGATTTTTAAGAATATACCTTTAAGAAAAATATCTGAGCACGCATTGTTTTCCTTTGCAAGCTCCTTCTCTTGGCCTCTGGGCAGATTTTTTTGAGCCCAACAAATGTAGGACTGGAATGTGCATAACAGTTAAACTTTAGAGAATGAATGAAGACCTGGAAAAGCCTTCAGTGATGTGCATAACATAATAATCAGAATCTCTAAGGAATAATGAGATTTATTTGGGGAACAGCAGAGCAATGCAAAGGGAATACCCATGTTGTAGTCAACTGTGGGTGTAGTCAAAGAGATTCAAGCATGTCAAAAGTTTAAAAGTAAACAGGAAGAAATTTATACAGGTTTGTGGGATACAAAGTTCATTCTTATTAGACACCCAAAGCTGGAGTTAGCCTCAGCTCCTTATTGGAGGAGCCCTTGCTGGGTAAATATTCTGTCCAGGACATGTCCTCTGAATTGTTGCAGTCTTGAAAAATGTGAAAGGTAAGTGTTGGTACAGAATTCTGTGCAGATGTGTGAGGCTTGCAAAGCATAGGGTGTACGTGAAATGAAGAGATTCAAGTTGGCCTTCTGTTCTTAAATATATGTAGTATAGATAGGATATAAGTGTCAGTGAGATTACAATATTGCTACTTCCTCCAAAAATGTTTTTATGACTATCAATTGTTTATTATAAAGTTGTAAATGGCTAATTTTAGTTACTTTTTAATTTTCCTTAAAATTTTTTTCAAATACAAATTTATACCATGAAATGTACATATATAAAGACAACCACAAAATCCTTGAAGAATTCACTTGTTTGATTCTTAAAACATAAAAAGAATAATTTTACATTAGGTACTTGAATTAAAAAGTGTTACTCCATTGACATAACAAGCTGGAAGCAGTCACCAGCTAAAGGCTTGATGCTCTACCCCCTACATGCACATACACACAGCCCTTCCACAATTATGACACACACTTTAATCCAGAATTATCCTTTGGAAATTGATATCTTATTATTTGTTCATATTATGGAAGTTATTATTTTCACTTTTATTTATTTTTCCATAAGTAATTTTATTTCAAAATCCTGCTAATCAACTGCTCTAGCCAAAACTGATATTTAATGCCTAAGTCATTTTCATAAAAAGCAGAAATTGCTAAATATAAGTCTCAAGTGAGAGGCAGGGTTGTTTTATAATGTATGTGGAAATAATTTGTATTCTGGTCAGAAGCGACATTCCTGAGCAAGTGTTGAAAGTTGGCATTCTTGACATCCCAGTGGAAAGAACAGGCCATCAAAGAAGGAGGTACATTTCTCTGAAGGGAGGAGAGAACTTCCACTTTGATTATGGCCCTGTCAAAAAAGGTCAGAGTTTGTGACTCCAGAAGCTTCCATAGCCTTGGAAGCTCATGACAAGAGCTTCAGGTGATTACTGACATCATAAATAAGAGTGTAAATTATTAAATCAACAACAGGAGTCACTGTGCACTTACTCACCATGTAGGATCTATATCCTTAATATGTTGTACTATGATAACTGATGGTAAAAGTAGTATTCAAACAGTGCTTTACACTTTGTGTTTCTGTGTGGGTGCAAATAGTTGAAATCTTTACTTAGTATATACTAAGTTGATCTTCTGTATATAAATATGATTAAAAATGAATCTTAATGAAGAATGGGATGGGAGAGGGAGTAGGAGATGGGATGGTTTGTGGGTGGGAGGGTGGTTATGTGGGTAAAAACTGCTATAAATCAAAAGTTGTATTTTCAAAATTTATATTTATTAAATAAAAGTTTTCTAAAAAATTAAGTTGGCAATTTCATGGGACTGGCATTGTGGCACTGCCTGCAATGCTGGTACAAGTCCTAGCCGCCTCATTTACAATCCAGCTCCTTGCTAATGATAAAGAACTAGAAGATGACCGAACTATTTGGGCCCCTGCCACCCACATTTGAGACCAGGATGGAATTCCATGCACTTGACTTTTACCTGGATCACCAGAGCAGTTGTCGCCATTTGGGGAGTGAACCAGCAGATGGAATATTTCTGTCTTTCCACCTCTTGTAATTCTGCCTTTTAGATAAATAGATAAATGAAACTTGACCTTCCTGATAACAACCCATTATGATGCTGTCCCTGGGTCTAGCATCATTTCTCAAAGATATGCACAAGTGTGGAAATATAGTCCCACTTAACAGGGAATAGTAGAACTGGTTGTTCCGGAGAGCTGACCAGAGGCAGGTAAAGCAGTCCCAGGAGCCTTGAACTTCTACAAAATCAGCAGAGTCCAGGCAGATGTGACCCTAGGACATGGGAGATGCCCCAGAGAGGGCCTTGGGGGATGCAGCTTCTGGGGTGCTGATGTGGGAGAAATGCTCCATTTGTTTGGATGATGAGCACTTGCCACCTGTTCGAGTCACTAAGGGGGAGCTGACTGTGGCCAGAGGGCCACCCCTCTGCTACATTAGTTTATCAGCCTGGCTCAGCACTCTTCCCCCTGGACAGTGTCCCTGGGGTCTTATGTCATGTGGAACTCGCGACACAGGGGCCTGGGTCTCACCCATGTGTGGCAGGGCCCAACCACTTGGGCTATCTTTTGATACTTTCTCATTGGGTTGTCTGGGAGCTGGATTATAAAAGGAGAATTTGGGCCACAAACCAGTGCCCAGCTGGATGCTTTTATGTGGTAAAGAGAACCATCATTCCCTTCCTACATCTTGACAGAAAGTGTATCTCCCAGACTGAAGTTGCTTATGTGCTGCATACACAAGCATGCCAGATTGTTTATGAATATAAACTGCTTCTTTCATTTGTGGTGTCTTAGTCATGCTAAATGCTGTAGTTGAGAGGACACTTTTGCATGGGTGTCACAAGCATCTACCTGTATTGATGCAATATTAATTAGCCATTTGAAAAGCTGTAATGGATTTATTGTCTCAACATACCCGTATGGTTCTTACAGGTGCTAATATATTTGAGTGATTGACATGAGGCTGAGAAAAGTGTAAAGATGGTTGTCAAGTGATTAGTTCTGGCAATGCATAAACATTTAAAAAGTTATTAGGAAATAGGATCTAAAAAAAATTTTTTTTGACAGGCAGAGTGGACAGTGAGAGAGAGACAGAGAGAAAGGTCTTCCTTTGCCGTTGGTTTACCCTCCAATGGCCGCCGCGGCTGGTGTGCTGCAGCCAGTGCACTGCGCTGATCCGATGGCAGGAGCCAGGTACTTCTCCTGGTGTCCCATGGGGTGCAGGGCCCAAGCACTTGGGCCATCCTCCACTGCACTCCCGGGCCACAGCAGAGAGCTGGCCTGGAAGAGGGGCAACCGGGACAGAATCCAGCGCCCCGACCGGGACTAGAACCTTGTGCTGGTGCCGCAAGGCAGAGGATTAGCCTAGTGAGCCACGGCGCTGGCAGGAAATAGGATTAATAACTGGATATTAATGGTTGAAACGGAGATCTTAAAGCAATGCTCTTGGAAGGTTAGTGGATTGATTTGAGTCTCTGTGCACCAACATTGAAGGTTCCTAAAATCATTACCTCTATTTCCTGTAGTTTGAGAGAATTTCCAGCCCAGAAGGGAAACATGACAATCAGAAAGTAGACATTAAATATCTAGGATATTTAATATTAAATATTAAACATATTAAACAGAATGAATATCCAGGAATGATATGAATGTCTCACCCTCATCCCTACCTGAGGGCTCAACGTCAACTGCAAAGTCCATGTTAGATGTCCCTGGAGATAGATGAGACATTTATGGCACTCCTTGACCAAAAGACTACTGTGCACTGTCACCACAAATTTGTTGATAAAGTTCTAACTGTAGCTATATTCTGACTGTGAGAATATGAAAATGAAACATTTTATGAGATTAGAGTGAAAATTTCAATTGATGTTGGAATGTTTTAATGGAATTTATGGTAAGTGACTTCATTTACTTTAGATAAATGTATTACGTAAATGTATTTGAAGCCCAACTGTGTAACATCTTTACTATCTAGTTTGTTAAAGAGCATATACGTGGGGCTGGCACTGTGGTGTTGTGGGTCCAGCTGCTGCCTGCAGTGCCAGCATCCCATATGGGGTCCGGTTTGAGTCCAGGCTGTCCCACTTCCAATCCAGTTCTCTGCTATGGCCTGGGAATGCAATAAAAGATGGCCCAAGTCCTTGGGCCCCTGCACCCATGTGAGAGACACACAAGAAGCTCCTGGATTCTGGCTTCGGATCAGCGCAATTGCCATCTATGGAGTGAACCAGCAGATGGAAAACATCTCTCTCTCTCTCTCTCTCTCTCTCTGCATCTGCCTCTCTGTAACTTTCAAATAAATAAATCTGTAAAATGAGAGAGAGAGTATGTACTCACACTTTGACCAGTAATGATTGGACATACCAAATGGGAGCCTGTAGAATTGCCTCAGGGAAATGGTTGCTAATTTGTATTTTTGAAAGTTTTATTTGATACATCCAGTAAAACCACTGCTTGGGATGCAACTCATATCAAACAGCTGGTTCAAGACCCAGCTACTCCATTTCTGATGCAGCTTGCTGTTAGTGCATTCCAGAAGGCAGTAGATGATGGTTCAAGTGCTTGGGCCTCTGCTATCTATGAGGGAGACCTGGATGGTGTTCCTGGCTCCTGCCTTTGACTTGCCTGCACTGGCCACTGTGAGATAATTGAACAGAGGATATATTAGTGCATGCATTCCAATTTCTACCATACCATTAATTAAACACTCATCCCTCTTCATCCTCAAGTTCATCTATCTCTTTCCAAACAGCAACCTTTGTGTTAGTGACCAAGTTAGCTATTGCTTTTATTTCAAAGTAGCAAATATTTAAGAGTTTGGTATTACACAGTTCTAGTGAGAAAATAAACAGCTACTCCAGTAAATCTGTTCATTAGATGGTATGTGAGTATACATTTTAAGAGTGCTATTATCAAAGAAATTTAAATTATTAAATGATGATCACACATGTATATTTTAAATATAAGATATACCTTTCAATTTTACATCAATATAATTACAACTATTTAAAAGAAAAACAAAATTGTTTCTTCATATCCAGGCTTTTCATAGCTGCAGAATCAACTACCTACTGATTAAAAATATTCAAAAAATATTGTGGACATACTCAAGATATACATCTTGGCTTTCTTTTCATTATTCCCAACAAAATATAGTACAAGGACTATTTACAAAGTTTTTACATTATACTAGGTATTTTTCTCACAAATTTATTTGAAAGTCAGAGTTACACACAGAGAGAAGGAGAGGCAGAGAGAGAGAAAGGTCTTCCATTTCCTTGTTTACTCCCCAGTTGGCTGAAATTGGCTGAAATTGGCTGTGCCAATCTGAAGCTAGGAGCCTCCTCTGGGTCTCCCAAGTGGGTGAAGGGGCTCAAGGACTTGGGTCATCTTCTACTGCTTTCCCAGGCCATAGAAAAGAGCTGGATCAGAAGTGGACCACCATTGCCCATATGGGATGCTGGCACTTTAGGAAGCGACTTTACCTACTACGCCACAGCACTGGCTTCTGCATTATACTAGGTATTATAGTTAACATAAGAATGTTATAAAATCTACTTTATAATAATGTTTCTGTATGTATGAAGAACTGGAATGCAGAAATTCATAGGCTCCAAATGCAAAGAAAGTGTAAGGGAATGTTACTGGGCACCGAGGGGAGGGTGGTTACCGGAGAGAGTTTGGTGGATTCTTCTCCTCAGCTTATTATAGAAATAAGAGGCCAGGAAACAATTTGCAAAGAAGCAGAAACTTTATTTTTTCTCTGTTTACAAAGACAGAAACACATGGTGGGCAGGGAGGCTGGGAATGGGAAGAGAGAAAGAGATCTATCTGCTGATTCATTCTGCAAATGCCCCTAATGGCTATTGGGAGGGAGGTGGATTTGAAGTGGGGCAGCCAGAACTCCAACCATTGCCTAGAAATGAGACCAGCATTGCAGGCTGAGCTTATTCCAATGTGACACAATGCAGCATTATATAATCAAGAATAATTAAAGTTTAATTATTTCACATGTCACATTTTATGTTTTTATCATGTACAACCTGATGTTTGATGGAAGAGATGTGAGGAGGTCACAGGGAATCTTCTAAAGAGACCAGAAAACATTGGCAATCTGCTGTGGCAATGACTCATTTTGCACCTGAGAAAATTACAAGATTTCTGTGTAACTGACAGGGATTGTCATCATGCAGTCCCTTCAGGCCAACACAGGATAGGAAAATCTGTTCCCATGTGGGGAAATTTGGAACCCAGATGTTCTTGCTACTGCTTCTCCACTTTTCCCCTGTAGTGTCTCTTGCTTGTTCCAATCTCAAAGCCCAAGCTTGCCCTGTTCCACGGGTGACATGAGAATTGTGGGTCAGGTGGGAGATGAGCTCACTGCATTTTTTTTTCTTATAACCACATACAGGGAGCCTCAACCCACATCCATGGACTCCCTATAGAGGTGGGTGAGTGCATGCTTCTCAGCTCTGGCCTTGTGATTGCTCCACAGAAAAGTGGGTTGCTGGATGTGGGAAGATCTCAATGACATGGGACTAAAGGACTGTTCTTATACTTTCAGCCTTCTTTATTACAAAATCAAAAAAATAAAACATTATAGATTTTTGCAGACACAATTCAATTTTTTGTCTTATGAGGCCATAATTCATAGATCCCAGAGAGAACATTCATAGTTACATGATTTTATATATAAATTGGAATTGCTTTTAATATTTATTTTGTTTCCTTTTGATGGTATATTTATTCCAACTTGTTTAGTTCATTTCAACCCTTTTTATAGTACTTTAATATTTTATTTTACTGTTTTTTTATTTTTCAGTTATTTCATTTCAATTGGTTTATTTAATTTTAATGCTTTATTTTGTTGGTATTTTCACTTTTATTACGTTTCTTTTATTTGAATTATTTTTATCACATTTTAATATTTTTCTGCTTCACTTAATATATTAATAATATAATATTTTATGTTTTGAAAAACAAGTCTAATTTATAATGCTTCACTCTTGCTTTTGCTTTCTTAAATTTAGGATTATGTTAAATTTGTTATTATGTTATATTTAAGTATTTTGAAACTGTTTAAATTGTTATTAATACTTTTTTAAAGAATTTTAATAATTTAGTTTTCCTTTTAGTAAATGAATCCTCTAATTTTAGTACATTTACTGTTTTAAAGTTGCAATTATTTATTTTTCATAATCTGAAATTCCAACTTAATATTAACTTCATTAATATAATGCTAAATTTCATAGCAATGCATAAATTCAACAGACATATCAGGTGGTTTTAAATGACAGCATAATGTACAGTTAAGTTTGAAAAAACACAGGTGCTACAGATTAGTTTCAGAGCCTGGTGACTCTGTTACAGCTAATGTGCTGTGTATTCCAAAATTACTAATGGAATAAGTTTGAAATGTCCTCACCACAAAGAGGAGTAAAAGTGAGGTAGATGTTAAGCAATATGATTGAATCATTCTGTGATGTTATTTGTTTCTTAGCACTGCATTGTACCTCATAAATAAAAGTGCACATTATTTATCAATTAAAATATAACAAATGAAATGACACAAAGCAAACATAGAATTAGTAACTCTTCTCCTGGAAATATAGTGTACAAAATAATCATAATTGTTCATCCCTTTCTGATGAGCACAGAACGCCTCAAGACAATCAGTAGACACCCTTGACTTCTCTATGTAGACACTGGAGATGGCTCAGTCTATCTTAGTAGTCTTAATGCATTTTCTACAATTTGTCAGGGGAACTATTGAGAGCAGGATGCTCCACTGTCCAAGGCAGGGAACTGCAGCACAGGAAGAGCAGGTTCTCCAGTCCCTTCTAAACCCGTACCTTACACTGCTGCTGTGACTCACTCTCTCCTCATTATGACAAACAAGGAGGCAGTGATATCATTATGTTCCTGAATCTGTATATAGGAAATACATAATATTTGTATACCTTAAATAATTTAAAAAAATAATTTTGAAAAGAAAGTAAATTATCAATCTGAACCATTTTTCTTGGAATATTGATTGTTTTCTCTTTTAACTTTTATGGCTTTCATGAAATGATAATACAATTGTTATGGATTGCTAACTACAGATGCATGCCAAACTAGACAGCAAGGGAAAAATCTAGTATAAAAACATCATCTATACACTTCAGGGCAGCATGCACAAAAGTATACCAACCAATGATACATTTTCTTGGTGCTGATTATCACCATTTAATAAAAGTCATGGAAATTAAAAAAAAACTTTGAAGACTTTACATAAAGAGAGTTATACTTTGTACATCTCCTCTCAAATTCTCAAAAGATCTTTGTGCTGTGGATGACCAGTTTTAGGTTTCACAATTGTTCACAAAGTAAGTTCAAATTGATGAAAAAAATTTTGTCGATTTAATAATAAAGCATAATGTAGTTTTCTGTAATATAGATTATGTAATTTTATCTAAACCAAGCAAAATACAAAAATCTATATGGAAATTATATCCTTCCTGAAGTAATAATTCCCTGAATATAATAAATTACTGTAAGGGTGAGGATCTTACAGAGTTTCTCTAAAATGACAAATCATTGTATCTAAAATGTCCCCTCAGTTCCTGTAAAAGGCTTCTTCATTGCTCTCCTCTTTGATTCTGATCTCTGGCTGCACACTTCATGGTAAGTCTTCTTATAAGAGTTATTTATTTGAAAGAATTATAGAAAGACCATAATATCTGCATCTAGGCAATAGCATACTAAAGTAATGGCAAAAATTTAGCAGTGAACTTTCCTTAATTAAGACTTGAAAGGGGCGCCATGGCACAGTAGGTTAATCTTCCACCTGCGGCGCCAGCATCCCTTATGAGTGCCAGTTCTAGTCCCAGCTGCTCCTCTTTTGATCCAGCTCTCTGGTATGGCCTGAGAAAGCAGTGTAAGATGGCCCAAGTCCTTGAGCTCCTACACCTGCATGGGAGACCAGGAAGAAGCTCCTGGTTCCTGGCTTTGGATTGGTGCAGCTCTGGCCATTGTGGCCATTTGGGGAGTGAACCAACGGAAGGCTTTCTCTTTCTCTCCTTCTCATTGTCTGTAATTCTACCTCTCAAGTAAATAAATAAAAAAAACTTGAAGGGAATTATTTTAACTATTGAGCATTTAAGAATTAAATATTAAGTATTTAGTACTAATTAGCAATAAAAGCATTACCATGAAATGATTGTTTTGCAAATTCTTGTACATCTCAAGGTGGAAAATTTATGTGTTTTCCTTCTGATACTTGAAGTTGGACTTTGACAATATTCTCCTGAATAGAAGAAAGTTCACCTAAGGGATTTCTGAAGTGGAAACTAAGAAAAAATCCCAGATCACTGTGAAGATAAGACGTTAGAATGGAAACATCTACTAGTTAGAATAATGCTTGCTGATAATGTGAAACCTCCAATATTTGTTCGCTTTTTCAGACACCCATGTGTTTTATCCTGATATTAAGATGAGTATACCTTCTGTTTATGTCTCTATTAATAAATATCTTCTTTCACAAACTGGCTTTGGAATCTCAGCCAATACCTTCCTCTTCCTCTTCCACACCTTCACATTCTTGCTGAATCGCAGGCCTAAGCCCACTGACCTCACCATCTGTCACCAGGCTTTTGTCCACATTGCATTGCTCATCACTGTGTTGTTTTTGTTCTCTCCAGAACTGTTTGAGTTGCTAAGTTTTTGGAATGACTTCAAGTGTAAGGCTTTGTTCTACATCAACAGAGTAATGAGGGGCCTCTCCATCTGCACCACCTGTCTCCTGAGCATCATCCAGGCCATCACAATCAGCCCCAGCACCTCCTGGCTGGCACAGTTTAAGTATAAATCCACACATTTCATCCTATATTTCTTCTTCTTCATATGGCTGATATGTTTGTCTTTCAGTACTAGCACACTCTTCCACACTGTGGCATCTTCCAATGTGACCCAGACCAATCTGATGGCTATCACTAAATACTGCTCATTTTACCCCATGAGCCATGATATCAGGGGTTTAATGTTCACACTGTTAACATCCAGGGACGTCTTCCTTGTGGGTGTCATGCTGCTCTCAAGTGTGTACATGGTGACTCTCCTGTCCAGGCATCAGCGGAGGTCCCAGCACCTTCACAGCACCAGCCTCTCCCCAAGGTCCTCCCCAGAGAAAAGGGCCACCCAGACCATCTTGCTGCTGGTTAGTTTCTTTGTGGTCATGTACTGGGTGGACTTCATCATCTCCTCTTCCTCCATGGTACTGTGGACATATGACTCAGTTATCTTGGGTGCTCAGTGTATTGTGGTCAATGTCTATGCCACTGTTAGTCCGTTGGTGCTTATCAGTTCTGATAAGAGGATACTTAATATTTTGCATAATGTACTATGGAAAAGCTTTTGATTTTAACAGGTTGGTGATAAAAATGGTTGTCTTGTAGTGATCATGTGGTGCAGTAGTTAAGACACTGCTTGAGATGCTCACAGCCAATACTGCAGTGCCTGGGCTTGGATTTTGGCTCTGATTCTCATCCATCTTACTGATAATGCACACCCTGAGTGTCATCAGGTGTTGGTTCAAGTACTTGCATTGCTATCCTCCATGTACAATGCAATGTGCCACATTGAGTTATAGGCCCCTGGCTTTGGCACAGCCCTCTGCTGGCTGTGGGAATTTGGGCATTTAACCAAAGATATATGATATATCTTTTTCTCTCAGTGTCATCTCTTTCTCTCTCTCTCTTTCTGCCTTTCAAATAAAGTTCAAATACATAATCAAAATAGTTGTACTGAAATAGATGTTTTTGTGAACATATAAATAATTCTAGTAAAATAGATGCCTATCTGATTAATTCAACTGTATGGAATTATACTTTTCTTATATCTAAATAATTCGATATCTATCTTGTGCAGAACTTATAATCCTTTTAATTCAACATCTACTATAGTTCAAGATGTCCATAGGTTTACTAGTTTCTTCTTTCAGTCTGATTTGACAAACTTCACACAGGAGACCTTTAGTTACTATTATCATGACATTATAGAAATACACACAGCTAATCAAACCTTTCATGATTTTTACATTCAAAAATATTTTTACTTTTATTCTTATTAATTAAAAAGAAGTAAATATTCAAGTGTAGCTTGGATACTAATTTCTGTCAGCAATGTTAATATATTTCTTCTCTATATTGTTGTTTAAATAAAGGCTGTGTCGATTGTACTGTCACTATTTTTATTTTTTTTATTTTTTATTTATTTTTATCTTTTATTTAATGAATATAAATTTCCAAAGTACGACTCATGGATTACAATGGCTTCCCCCCCATACCGTCCCTCCCACCCACAACCCTCCCCTTTCCCACTCCCTCTCCCCTTCCATTCACATCAAGATTCATTTTCGATTATCTTAATATACAGAAGATCAGCTTAGTATACCTTAAGTAAGGATTTCAACAGTTTGCTCCCACACAGAGACATAAACTGAAAAATAATAGATGATTTTTTTTAAATGATGATGAAATCAGATCAGACCTACTGTCATGTTTAATCCCAGTGAGAGTCAAGTTGGGAAGTGATAATTTCTTTTTTTTTTTTTTTTTTTTTTTACAGAAGATCAGTTTAGTGTACATTAAGTAAAGATTTCAACCGTTTGCACCCCCATAGAAACACAAAGTGAAATATACTGTTTGAGTACTCGTTATAGCATTAAGCCTCAATGTACAGCACATTAAGGACAGAGATCCTACATGAGGAGTAAGTGCACAGTGACTCCTGTTGTTGACTTTACAAATTGACACTACTGTTTATGGCATCAGTAATCTCCCTATGCACCAGTCATGAGTTTCCAAGGCTATGGAAGCCCTCTGAGTTCTCCGACTCTTATCTTGTTTAGACAAGGTCATAGTCAAGGTGGAGGTTCTCTCCTCCCTTCAGAGAAAGGCACCTCCCTCTTTGAAGACCTGTTCTTTCCACTGGGATCTCACTCACAGAGATCTTTTTGCCAGAGTGTCTTGGCTTTCCATGCCTGAAATACTCTCATGGGCTTTTCAGCCAGATCCGAGTGCCTTTAGGGCTGATTCTGAGGCCAGAGTGCTATTTAGGACATCCGCCATTCTATGAGTCTGCTGAGTATCTCACTTCCCATGTTGGATCACTCTCCCCTTTATTTATTCTATCGGTTAGTGTTAGCAGGTACTAGACTTGTTTATGTGCTCCCTTTGACTCTTAGTCCTTTCATTATGATCAATTGTGAACTGAAATTGATCACTTGGAGTGGTGAGATGGCATTGGCACATGCCACCTTGATGGGATTGAACTGGAATCCCTGGTATGTTTCCAACTCTACCAATTGGGGCAAGTCAGCCCGAGCATGCCACAAATTATACATCTCTTCCCTCTCTTATTCCCACTCTTATGTTTAACAGGGATCACATTTCAGTTAATTTGCAACACTTAAGAATAACTGTGTGATAATTACAGAATTAAACCAGTCATATTAAGTAGAACAGACAAAAAAAATCTACTAAGAGGGATAATGTATTAAGTTGTCCATTAACAGTCAGGTCTATGCTGATCAAGTCAACATTTCTCATAGTGTCCATTTCACTTCAGGAGGTTTCCTTTTTGGTGTTGAGTCAGTTGTCACCGATCAGGGAGAACATATGGTATTTGTCCCTTTGGGACTGGCTTACTTCACTCAGCATGATGTGTTCCAGATTCCTCCATTTTGTTGCAAATGACTGGATTTCCTTGTTTCTTACTGCGGTATAGTATTCTAAAGAATACATATCCCATAATTTCTTTATCCAGTCTACCGTTGATGGGCATTTAGGTTGGTTCCAGGTCTTGGCTATTGTGAATTGTGCTGCAATAAACATTAGGGTGTAGACCGCTTTTTTGTTTATCAATTTAAACTCCTTTGGGTAAATTCCAAGGAGTGGGATGGCTGGGTCGAACGGTAGGGTTATATTCAGGTTTCTGAGGAATCTCCAGACTGACTTCCATAGTGGCTTGACCAGTTTGCATTCCCACCAACAGTGGGTTAGTGTCCCTTTTTCCCCACATCCTCGCCAGCATCTGTTGTTGGTAGATTTCTGTATGTGAGCCATTCTAACTGGGGTAAGGTGAAACCTCATTGTGGTTTTGATTTGCATTTCCCTGATTGCTAGTGACCTTGAACATTTTTTCATGTGCCTGTTGGCCATTTGGATTTCCTCTTTTGAAAAATGTCTATTGAAGTCCTTGGCCCATCTCTTAAGTGGGTTGTTGGTTTTGTTTTTGTGGAGTTTCTTGATCTCTTTGTAGATTCTGGTTATTAACCCTTTATCTGTTGCATAGTTTGCAAATATTTTTTCCCATTCTGTCGGTTGTCTCTTCACTCTCCTGACTGTTTCTTTTGCAGTACAGAAACTTCTCAATTTGATGCAATCCCAATAGTTGATTTTGGCTTTGACTGTCTGTGCCTCCCGGGTCTTTTCCAGAAACTCTTTGTCTGTGCCAATATCTTGAAGGGTTTCTCCAATGTTCTCTAATAACTTAATGGTGTCAGGACATAGATTTAGGTCTTTAATCCACGTTGAGTGGATTTTTGTGTAAGGTGTAAGGTAGGGGTCTTGCTTCATGCTTCTGCACGTGGAAATCCAGTTTTCCCAGCACCATTTATTGAATAGACTGTCCTTGCTCCAGGAATTGGTTTTAGATCCTTGATTAAATATAAGTTGGCTGTAGATGTTTGGGTTGATTTCTGGTGTTTCAATTCTGTTCCATTGGTCTATCCATCTGTTTCTGTACCAGTACTATGCTGTTTTGATTACAACTGCCCTGTAGTATGTCCTGAAGTCTGGTATTGTGATGCCTCCGGCTTTGTTTTTGTTGTACAAGATTGCTTTAGCCATTCGAGGTCTCTTGTGCCTCCATATGAATTTCAGCATCATTTTTTCTAGATCTGTGAAGAATGTCTTTGGTATCTTGATTGGAATTGCATTGAATCTATAAATTACTTTTGGGAGAATGGACATTTTGATGATGTTGATTCTTCCAATCCATGAGCATGGAAGATTTTTCCATTTTTTGGTATCCTCTTCTCTCTCTCTCTATTTATTTATTTATTTATTTTTATTTTATTTTATTTCATTTATTTATTCAGGAGGTAAATAATACCGCACCGCATGGCTGTGCAGAATTGATGGTGTTTAGCTTCCAGTCTCTGGCTTCTACCCAAAGAGTCTGTGCAGGCTCTGTTTCTCCTCTGGACTCCCACTGGGTTGCTTGGGCTACTGAATTGTAGTGACTCAGTTCCTTAGCTCTCCCCTGTTGTTATGTAAATCCAGAGGGGGCCTGCTCTTTGTCTCTTGCAAACTCTTGCAAACTCTTGCAAGCCTCTCAGCCTTGCAACCTTTGCAAGGTTGTCGGAGAGAGAAACCCTCCACATTTTTTCCTTCTCTACGGTAGTGAGTCCGGTGCACTTTCCCGCTCCCCCTAGATTCTGACCGCCGTTTCCCCGCCAATGTCTCGGGTTATTGAGCTCACCTCCCCTTCCAGCGCCGAAGTGTGGACTCGGAGCCCTGGGCATCCCAACTCTCCCCGCTGGTGTCTGTGTGACATGCACTCCCCTTCCTGCACTGGCGCGCAGACCCTGTGGCTCCCGCGGCTCGGCTTCCGCGCGGTGGGTGACCTTGTTCTCCCAGTAGGTCCTCTGAGTCACAGCCACTAGATCCAGAAGGGTTTCCTCTGCAATTTTTTCCTGGTCCTTTTTCTGAGGCTACCGTAACTCCACTTTTATTAAACTAAATTTTCCCAGACTATCGGTGCGCGCCCTCACTATTCTGCCATCTTGCCCCCCCCCCCACATACAATAATAAAAGGCACAATGGTTAAAATAGATGGTAAGCATCACTGAAAGAAATCAACACCATCACAATATCTCAATTGGCTTACCATGTAGATAGAAATTTTCAAAAAGCAATTTCATAGAAATTAAGCCAGAGTTCTTTCTTATGAAAAAAATCACCATTTCTTGGTTCAAAACTAACATCTGTTATAAAAATTACCATATCACATATCTGTAACCAAGAGAAAGAGTAACTCATCTTCAAAGTGCATGTAAACCTATTTATAATCACAAAAAGATGATTATGAGGAAAAATAATTTTTAAATACACAGATTAAAATTATGTGGGATGCAAGAATAAACAATTTTTGGTTAGTGGATAAAAGTGAAATACTGATGGAATTATAGCTGCTGATTTCAGCTACTCATTCTATATAATGGGATCCAAGATCTTTAAAAGCTTGCTTATATTTTTTTCTACTTACATGTTGCTTTGAAAATTTCTGGTGGAAATTAAAGTTTCTCAAAGAGATCAATACACACTATGTATATCTCGCTATTACTGTGTCCTAAGAACATTTATGGATTAGAGTTGGTGTAAAAAGCCATTGCTTTAAATAGAAAACTGAGTAGTATAACAAAACAAAAAAATACTAAAATGGATAAAGTATTACATTGTACATCAACAGTCAGGACAAGAGCTGATCAAATCACTGTTTCTCATAGTGTCCATTTCACTTCAACATGTTTCCCCTTTGGTGCTCAGTTAGTTGTCACTGATCAGGGAGAACATATAATATTTGTCCCTTTGGGACTGGCTTAATTCACTCAGCATAATGTTTTCCAGATTCCTCCATCTTGTTGCAAATGACTGGGTTTCATTGTTTTTGACTGCTGTATAGTATTCTATAGAGTACATTTCCCATAATTTCTTTATCCAGTCTACTGTTGATGGGCATTTGGGTTGGTTGCAGGTCTTAGCTATTGTGAATTGAGCTGCAATAAACATTAAGGTGCAGACAGCTTTTTTGTTTGCCAATTTCATTTCCTTTGTGTAAATTCCAAGGAGTGGGATGACTGGGTTGTATGCTATGGTTATATTCAGGTTTCTGAGGAATCTCCAGATTGACTTCCATAGTGGCTTAACCAGTTTGCATTCCCACCAACAGTGGGTTAGTGTCCCTTTTTCCCCATATCCTCTCCAGCATCTATTGTTGGTAGATTTCTGAATGTGAGCCATTCTAACCGGGGTGAGGTGAAACCTCATTGTGGTTTTGATTTGCATTTCCCTGATGGCTAGTGATCTTGAACATTATTAATCTTAGGTGTTTAAATTTTAACTGAAAAGTGATCCCTGTTAAATATAAGAGTGGAAATAAGAGAGGGAGGAGATGTAAAATTTGGGACATGCTCAATTGGACTTGCCCCAAATGGTGGAGTTAGAAACGTGTCAGGGAATTCCAATACAATCCCATCAAGGTGGCATGTACCAATGCCATCTCACTAGTCCAAGTGATCAATTTCAGTTCACAATTGATCACACTGATAGGTTTAAGAGTCAAAGGGATCACATAAACTAGACTAGTGTCTGCTAATACTAACTGATAGAATCAAAAAGGGAGAGAACGATCCATCATGGGAAGCGGGATACACAGCAGACTCATAGAATAGCAGATATCCTAAATAGCATGCTGGCCTCAGAATCAGCCCTTAAGGCATTCGGTTATGGCTGAAGAGCCCAGGAGAGTATTTTAGGCATGGAAAGCAAAGACACTCTGGAAAAAAATAGAAGACCTAAATGAAAGATCTTTGTGAGTGATATCGCAGTGGAAAGAAGAGGGTCATCAAAGAAGGAGGTACCTTTCTCTGACGGGAGGAGAGAACTTCCACTTTGACTATGACCCTGTCAGAATAAGATCAAAATCGGCAAACTCAAAAGGCTTCCATAGCTTTGGCAACTCATGACTAGTTCCTAGGGAGATTACTGACGCCATAAATAAGAGTGTCAAATTGTCAAGTCAACAACAGGAGTCACTGTGTACTTACTCCTCATGTAGGATCTCTGTCCTTAATGTGCTGTCCAATGTGAAGCGATGCTATAACTAGCACTCAAACAGTATTTTACACTTTGTGTTTCTGTGTGGGTGCAAACTGATGAACTCTTTACTTAATATATACTAAATCAATCTTCTGTATATAAAGATAATTGAAAATGAATCTAGGCTGGCACCGCGGCTCACTAGGCTAATCCTTCGCCTTGTGACGCTGGCACACCGGGTTCTAGTCCTGGTCGGGGTGCCGGATTCTGTCCCAGTTGCCCCTCTTCCAGGCCAGCTCTCTGCTGTGGCCAGGGAGTGCAGTGGAGGATGGCCCAGGTTCTTGGGCCCTGCACCCCATGGGAGACCAGGATAAGTACCTGGCTCCTGCCATCGGATCAGCGCAGTGCGCCGGCCACAGCGCGCCAGCCGCGGCAGCCATTGGAGGGTGAACCAATGGCAAAGGAAGACCTTTCTCTCTGTCTCTTACTGTCCACTCTGCCTGTCAAAAAAAAAAGAGAAAGAAAATGAATCTTGATGTGAATGGAATGGGAGAGGGAGCGGGAGATGGGATGGGTGCGAGTGGTAGGGAAGTTATGGGGGGGGGACCATTGTAATCCATAAACTGTACTTTGGAAATTTATATTTACTAAATAAAAAAAGAAAAAAGAAAACTGAGTACTGTAAATCTCAATGCAAATCCTCCAAACATGCGAACTTCTAAATTTTTTGGCAATTACATTCATATTTAAGCATGATCAAAACTTAAAAATCAAACATTTCCCTTTTCACTATTCCCTAATAGGCTGTCCAGATGACAGGGTTATTTTTTAGAGTTGAAATATTCTTCAAAATAGAGTCTAGTCCACCATCCTCATTCAAGGTAAAACATTTTTACCAAGACTATATAGCACATTAATGGCAAAACCAAAACTAAGAAGTAGGTTTACACTCCTAGCCTAATATGTTTTTCCATCATATCATGCAACTTCTGTTTTTTAAGATTTATTTATTTATTTATTTGAAAGCAGAATTACAGACAGGGAGAGAGACAGATAGAAATGTCTTCCATCTTCTGGTTCACTCTCCAGATGGTTGCAAGGCCAGAGCTGAGCAGATCTGAAGACAGGAGCCATGAGCTTCTTCTGGGTCTCCTGAAGGGGCCCAAGTACTTGGGCTATCTTTCACTGCTTTCCCAGGATATCGTAGAGAGCTGGATCAGAAGAGGAGTAGCCAGGACTTGAACCGGTACCCATATGGGATTCTGACATCTCAGACAGAGGCTTATCCCACTATGCCAGAGCACCAGCCTGGCAACCTCTTTTTACAGTATGATTGCTTTAAATACCTGAAGAATTAATAATGTCCAGTTACACATGCTGACAGAGACAATTTGTTTCTAACACTTGCAGAGAATTGTTGGAGAGAAAAGATCTCTCCCACCCCAAAGAATATCAGGCATCACCATCTAAATGTTTCTCTACTGGGTCAGTATTTTCATGTAATAGTCCTCATAAACTCTATTTCTGCCTGAGAATCCAATTGGCTTAGTAATGGGCCTACAAACATGAATAATCACTACATCCAATTCTTTGTAGGTTTTCTACCTTTTTGTATAATCTCATTTTATCTAATCTGTTATTTGGCCACTTCATCAAAAATGTTTCAAAAACAATGGTGAAGATTAATTTTTGAAACTGTGAGATTATTTTACATAAACTAAATTCTATGAAGAAAATGTTAAATGGCAAGATTGAGATAATTAATCTGTTTCTATTAATTTTCCAACAAGGAATTGCAGCATTATATCATGGGGCTGTAACCATCTTGAAATTTATTCCAATCATGGTTTTACTCATTAACATTTTGTATTTTTATCTATTAAAATTTTTCAAAACACAAAGGGGCCCACTTGCTGTGTGAAGGTCTCTATTTATTAGGAATATCAATGCAGTTCACTCACAGTTCACCAAGACATTACTGATCTAAACCTTTAGATAAAAACATAAAGGACTAAGGCTGTCTTGTAGTTTCATACTTTTTTTTTAAACTTTTATTTAATGAATATAAATTTCCAAAGTACGACTTATGGATTACAATGGCTTCCCCCCCATACCGTCCCTCCCACCCACAACCCTCCCCTTTCCCACTCCCTCTCCCCTTCCATTCACATCAAGATTCATTTTCGATTATCTTAATATACAGAAGATCAGCTTAGTGTACATTAAGTATGGATTTCAACAGTTTGCTCCCACACAGAAACATAAAGTGAAAAATAATAGATGATTTTTTTTAAATGATGATGAAATCAGAGCAGACCTATATTTAATTAGATTTTCTGAAATAACAAAAGCATTCCAAGAATCTCTCATTATGTAGTTGATGTGCTGCAATCTACTAAATTCTGAACTAAAAGTGATTAGCAAGTTTTCAAAATTTTTAAAAATTAAACAGCTGCTTCAAATCTTTAAGTAGTAAATGTATTTAATAAACTAATTAGAAGCCCTTCTTTCCTAGAATGAAAGGAAGCAACCTCCAGTGACAGAGCCCTGCTCTCTGGCGCTGCAGGAGAACCAATACGGACTTCGTTTTTGACTCATTGGCGCTTCAATGCCGCCCTCTGCCTCTAAGCCCCGCCGCATTTCTTACAGCTTAAAGTGGCAGTATAAAGGCGATTTAAATATCATGTCAAGCTCAACTGAACAGAAAAAAGGGCCTACAAGACAGCAAAAATGTGGCATTTGTAAATCAAATAGAGACAAGGAATGTGGACAGTTATTGATATCTGAAAACCAGAAGGTTGAAGCAAACCATAAGTGCATGCTATTTTCATCTGCTTTGGTATCATCACACTCTGATAAGGAAAGTCTTGGTGGATTTTCTATTGAAGATGTCCAAAAGGAAAAAAGAGGCACAAAGCTGATGTGTTCTTTGTGCCACTGTCATTGGAGCCAGAATTGGCTGTGATGAGGAAACATGTCATATGACATACCACTAGTACTGTGCATTGCATGATAAAGCTCAAATCTGAAAGAACACTTCACAAAGAATTTACATGGTTTATTGCCAAAAACATAAGAGAACTGCACATAATTCTGAAGCAGCTGATTTAGAAGAAAGTTTTAATGAGCATGAACTGGAGCCTTCGTCACCTAAAAATAAAATGAAAAGTCACAAAGGAAGGCCACAAAAAAAGGGCTGTCAGAAGATACAAGGTCTATATCCTCCCATGGAACAGAGGAAATGGAAGGTAGTTTGTACAGAGATATATCTTCAAATAGAAGCAGTCCTAGTGATACAAGGCCCAATTGTGGATTTTGTCATGTAGGGCAGGAAGAAAATGAAGCAACAGGAAAACTGCATATATTTAACACTAAGAAGGCAGCTGCACATTATAAGTGTATGTTATTTTCTTCTGGAACAGTTCAACTCACAACATCAAGAGCAGAATTTGGAGACTTTTGATATCAAAACTGTTCTTCAAGAGATTAAGTGAGGGTAAATAATGAAATGTACACTTTGCAGTCAGGCTGGTGCTACTACTGGAAGTGAAATAAAAGCCTGTGTGAAGACTTACCTTTACCACTGTGGAGTACAAGACAAAGCTAAATACATTGAAAATATGTCATGAGGAATTTACAAACTGTACTGTAAAAATCATAGTGGAAATGATGAGAGAGATAAAGAAGATGAAAAATGAGAGAATAAAAGCCAGAGAAAAATAGAAATTGGTCAGCAACAACTAACTCAGCAGCAACTTAATGGAAACTAGATCCATGGGACAGAGTTAGAAAACTTGGAATGAATAAGACACCCATAACTACTATTCTTTTTATTTCATTGTTTTCTAAAATAAAGAATGGTTTGTAAGTTTTTACTACCCAACTCTTAGATCCTTCATTGAACTACCCAAAATCATCTTGTTCATTTTATGGGCCTTTGCTAAACAGCTGAGTTTGATGTGTTGATAATACAAAGCTGTAGCTTGCAGTTTGTAAGACACAATTGAAACACTATTAACTCTGTTTATAGTGTCAATGGTTAAAGCAGGGCTCAAAATGAAGTAAGCTATATTTCTGGACTGAACAAAGTTCACTGTTTAGAGTGTTTGAGGTTGTTTAGTGGATTGATGCTCAAAGGAAAGCATAAGCATATTTTACTTTGCAATGTAGGCATGCATTAGGGGCAACACATAGTGATTTATGAAATTTTTTTTTCACATTCAAGTAATGGAGGCTAAACCTGAAAAGAACTTTTCTTTTTCTCTTGGCTTTGCCAGCGCATACTTAAAATCTCATCCAAGAAGTGTGCTGAAGCTTTTCATTGGACCCCTGTTAAAGTTGTTCTCCCTGATCAGCTTGGACATGGGCAACTGCTGATTATAAGGTATTAGCTCCAGTGCTAATGCCAAAATTCTCTTGACTGTACACTTCTCTCTTTCCATGTCTTGTAGAGAGCTTCTGGCAAAATTATTGAATCCTTTCAACTATAAAGTAATGTTTGGCATCAGCAAATTAAATTTCTTTAAGATTTAAAGGGTTATCACTCTCTAAGAACTCAAGACAACATGTCTGAAACCTGTTCCTCTGAACTACCCTGTTGTGTGGAGCACTTCACATATTGGCCCAAAGTGTGTAAGGAGGTGCTGTGTGCTGTAGGAGTGAAAAACAGTCTTCGCATAGAACAGTATTTATTTTTTAACTTTGTGACCACTATTTTAGAAACCTTATTTAATATTTGTAATGTTTTCAGTGATTGCTTTGGTTATCTATTAAACAGGCTTTTGTGCCCTGCTTCTCTCCTGGTAGGGCTTAGTATTTTATTGATCATCAGAATTGTTCATGAAAGCCTAAGAACCCAGCTTTTTAGAAAGGATTTTCAAACCAGAATTTCTAGGTTGTGATATTTTCTTCTACTTACATGCTGAAGTGCATTTATATATTTCTTTATGGTAAAACAAAACAAAAAAACTTCAGTTATGATCTGCCTGATAGTACCATAGCACCTCAATGCCAAGGGTAGAATTTGATTTATGAATTGTTAGTTACCCTTCTACAATAAAGCAGGTTTGCAAATAAATAACCATGTTAACTAGACAGTACATTGAAATAGTCTGCTGTGATAGAACAGCATTTTTAAAATGTAACAGGTGGAAAGTTATACTGTGATTAATGACTGCATTTTTAAACTGCTAGTCCCTTAAAATTGTGTTTGTCAAGTGTGTATTTAAATGAAACAAGGGACTCAATGCTTGCTTTATTTTAGTCACCTTATATTATGATTTTTAGAAGGAAACTAGCTTTTAGTAGTGGGTTTCCCTGTATGTTTTATCCTTTTGCTCTTACTATCCTGTCATGTATATGTAATTAATTCTCAAAATTCATCATGACTGGAAGTGCAAGAACAGATCTAGATGTTTGTTTACCAAGCTATGTGACTTCCCAAAGGATCTGTACTTTATTTCCTTACAACAGCTTGAAAACCATTGTTTTTTAAATCTTTAGATCACCTATGTCTACATCTTTTTATACTGAGTGCTGTAGAATTTACCCATGGAGAAACAAAGCTCCTTCATTTTTGGACAACTACTGTAATAACTTTTTTAGGGAAAATGGAAGGTGCCAGTCAATAATTATGTAAAGGACTATAAGTATGATAAGCTGTCAGTTGATGGATTTGTTATGTAGTAAATGTATGACTTTGTGTGGTTTTCTTCAGCCCTTTCTCTGCCACTAGCAACCAGAAAAGCACTTTACCTTTTGGTTGGCTAGACAAGTGGTTGACTATCTGTTTTTCTCACTGTGGTGTGATTGGCTAAACCATCTTTCATTACAAAATTGAAATGTAAAATGGAAGTCACATGAAAAATCTTTGGTTACAAATCTCCAATATATTTATTATCTATCCATGGTTTCATCACAGTTGAGTAAAAGTGCCTTACAATGTAAAAATTGTACAATACTTCTGTTCCCAAGTAGCATCATCATCTGGGTAGTAAGTACATTGTGGTATTAATAATTAGAAAAATGGACCTCAGCAGTGTATTTACTGTACATCTCTAAAGTCCTTAACTATAGTTTTAATAAGCATGAGGTTTGATAAGTATATAACATTTATATCATTTCAGAAATACTGCCATTAATGTCTTTTAAGCATAATTTAGCCTGAAATTTGAACTTCTTTTTTTCCTTTTTTGTTTTGTAATTTTTTTGTTATTGATATTAAACAGTGTAATCTTTCAAGTGTATATTGAAGATTATTCTGGAACTTTTTGCCTCACCAGAAATGTTAGTAAGAAATATTCTTTACAGTAGAAAGGTAGACTTGAGTTTCTATTCTTTAATAAGAGCTTTTTGTCTCTGGAAGGAGAGTTGGTGGGGAATTTTACTTTCATCTCAGTTAATTAAAAACCCAAAACTGAAATAAATTTTATTTCAAGGACAGCGATTTTAGAGTTTCAGACAGCACTTGCTCTGAAATATGTGCTACTCAAGACATTAAAGGGGCAATAAATTTTATAGGTCTGCTATTTTTATTCTGTGTACTTGAACAGATGTGTGAATCTCAAATATCTCAAAGTAAAAGACAAAGTGTTCTAGAGTGTTGCTTTTTTTTAAAAGCTCTAAAATTTGACCAAGGTATACAGTTTTGTCCCAACAGACATTCAGGTTAATTGTAAAGATGAGAATGCATCATGGGTCAAATATCAAACATTCCTCTCATGTTTGTATATTTTGTTCTTGTTACATTGGCTTTATTTTCAAGATTGTAGTTTGTAGTATCTGTTTTTTTATTGGTATTCTTGCATATACTATTCATTCAAAAAAATGAGTTAACACTTTCACAAAAAATAAGCTAATTAAGACAGAGGCTATAACTTCATTAGAACACCAGTGCTCATTTTTTTGTTTTGTTAAACAAAATGATAGTGTTATTTATGTGGCTACTATTACTAGCAAATTATCTACAATATTTAAAAGTAAAATATAAGCAAAAGTTTAATACAGTTTCAGTAGAAACACCCTTTTCCTGAAAATACAGCAGTATTTGAAGGACTAACTTTCTCTGAATCAGTTATAAGAAAACTTCCCATCTATGAACAAAACCAAAAAAATCTGCAAACCTTGTGAACAGATTAGTGTTACTTATAAACATAAATCATCCAAATTACTAACCACCACGAGTAGAAATTAAAATGTTACTCAATGATCCAGGGCCCTTTGTCTTGCCCAGCTTCCCCCCCGCCCCTTCCATCAGGCACTGAGATAAACCAAAGCCCTGCTAATATACGGTTCAAGACCATTCTTGGGTAGTACTGATGATCCACCATTTATGCTGTTACTGTGTAACCGTCAGTTCATTTCTTCCACCTCTCAAGAAGCACGCTCAGTCTGGCAGAAGGCTTTGCTGAATAAATAAAGGGCTGGCACTAGCATAATGTGAAGGCCACCACTTGCAGCACAAGCATCCCATATGGGCACCGATTTGAACCCCAGCTTCTGTACTTTCAATCCATCTCTCTACTAATGTACTTGGGAAAGTAGCAGGGGACAGTCCAACCTGCACCCACACAGGAGACCAAGATGAAGCTCCTGGTCTTTGGGTTCAGACTGACCCAGCCCTGGCTGTTGTGGCCATTCGGGAAGTGAATCAGCAGATGGAAGACTTTCTCTCTCTCTCTCTCTCTCTTTCTCTCTCTAACTCTGCCTCTCCCTCTCTGTAACTCTGCCTATCAAATGAATAAACAAATCTAAATAAATAAATAATCTACATTTGTACAAGCGTGTCTTCTATTGAAGTCCAAAGACAAGAATACTAGCTCATCCTTCACAACATGTGAAATGACTAATTTTTATTGGGTTCTTTATAATGCAGCTAGTGTATGAACATTCAGCTTACAATCAGAGTGAGGTTTCCAAACTATGTAGTGATCTTCCTGGGGGTGAAGCAGTAGCAGACTTGTTCATTTCTATTGTAAGCAGAATTCTGCTGTCAACAGCATTGTTGTGTGTGTGTGTGTGTGTGTGTGTGTGTTGGGAGAGGGTGGAGGGCTAGAGTTACATCTTGTAGAGGCATCAGATTGAAGAAACTCTGAGACCTGGGGTGCCAAGTACAATGAAGAAATGTCATAGTGCTGGGATTTTGTGCAGATGCTCACTGGTGATTATAATAATCCTGCTTGGGAGATTGCTACAAAATATGGTATTTTACATCTAGGGGAAAATTTCCTATGCCTAGAAGGTAAAGATTTTAACACAAGAATATGGAATGATAAAGGAGAGATTGAGAAAGTGTGGATAGACAAGATTTTGCCAAATTGTGAGAACTTGCAAGATCATCTTCTACTGTAAAATATATGCTAGCTAATTGTATAACTGACCAAACTGAACTGTCTGAAAACAGTGCCAGGTAGTAGCTGTCATTGGTGATGTTAGAAATGGTGGCCCAGATGTTGGATTTGACATGGTTACTGCTGGAACTGATGTAGCTAAAGAAACATCTGGTGTTATTTTCACACAGGACAACTTTACAAGCATTATGAAAGTGGTTATGTGGGATGAAATGACAGCATCTCAAAACTTTTTCATTTCCATCTTGCTACTATCACAGTAGCAGTGATTGCTGCTTTCACAGGTGATTGTATTAATCAAGATCTACCACTTAAGGTTGTGCAGTTGCTCTGGATAAACCTCATAATGGATACACTCTCTTCCCTGGCTCTGGCAACAGAACCACCCATAGTCTCTTATGCTTCAGAAACCTTGTAGTTGAAAGAAGCCTCTCTCCCCTGGCGTAATGTAGAATATCTCCGGTCATGCATTCTATGAACTTGTAGCAGTCTTTACATTCTTATTTGCTGAAGCAAAGAATTATGATATTGGTAGCAGAAAAAATGATCTTTTGCGCACGCTCCTCCTTCAGAACATTATACCCTAATTTTAATACATTTGTACTGATGCAATTTTTCAGTAAAATGAATTCCTGGACAGCTCATTGTGAAATGTGTTTTAAAGAGTCTTTTAAATGTTTTTTTTTAAATTTTGTATTTATTTGAGAGAGAGAGTTACAGAGATAGAGAGAAATAAAGAGAAAGGTCTTTCATCCATTGGTTCACTCCTCAAATGGCTGCATCAGCTGGAACTGGACCAATCCTAACCCAGGAGCCAGGAGCTGCTTCCAGGTCTCCCATGTGGGTATAGGGTCCAAGCACTTGGGCCATCTTCTGCTTTCCCAGGCCATAGCAGACAGCTGAATGAGAAGAGGAGCAGTCAGTATCGGAACTGGTGCCCATATGGGATACAGGCACTGAGGGGAGGCCTGGCCCACTATGCCAGAGCACCGGTCCCAGGAATCTTTAATAATGCTACCTTTGGCACTATTGTTTTAGACACCTTTGTGCAGTTTAGTAGGAAACCTTTCAGATGTTCAGGACTTTCACTACAGGAATATCACTCTGGGGCCAGCTTATTTCAACAATTCCTACTGATCATTTAAAATCCCTAAAACAAAATGGTTATGGAAATAAGAAGAAAGAAATAGCTGAGAAAGTGTTAACAGAGACTGTTGCAAGGTTGATCATACTGAAAGGACTTGCCACAAGGCCAGCTCTTGTGGTTTAGAGGTCTGAACAGAATCCAAACACAGATGCAATTGGTGACTGCATTTCTTAATTCTTTATAAGATTTAGAGAAACAGAATCAAGAAGTTTGATCCCTGCTCGCTCTCTGTAGATGAGGATGAAATGTTGAAAATTAACTGAAATGTGATCCCTGTTGAACATGGTGGTGGGAATGGGAGAGGGAAGAGATGTATAATTTGGGACATGCTCAGGCTGACTTGCCCCAAGTGGTGGAGTTGGAAGCATACCAGGGGATTCCAATTCAATCCCATCGAGGTGGCATGTACCAATGCCATCTCACTGTTCCAGGTGATCAGTTTCAATTCACAGTTGGTCATGGTGGAGGGACTGGGAGTCAAAGGGAGCACATAGACAAGTCTAGTACCTGCTAACTCTAACCGATGGAGTAAATAAAGGGGAGAGTGATCCAACATGGGAAGTGAGATACTCAGCAGACTCATAGAATGGCAGATGTCCTAAATAGCACTCTGGCCTCAGAATCAGCCCTAAAGGCATTCGGAGCTGGCTGAAAAGCTCATGAGAGTATTTCAGGCATGGAAAGCCAAGACACTCTGGCAAAAGATCTCTGCGAGTGAGATCCCAGTGGAAAGAACAGGTCATCAAAGAAGGAGGTACCTTTCTCTGAAGGGAGGAGAGAACCTCCACTTTGACTATGACCTTGTCTAAACAAGATAAGAGTCGGAGAACTCAGAGGGCTTCCATAGCCTTGGAAACTCATGACTGGAGCATAGGGAGATTACTGATGCCATAGACATGAGTGTCAATTGGTAAAGTCAACAACAGGAGTCACTGTGCACTTACTCCTCATGTAGGATCTCTATCCTTAATGTGCTGTACATTGAGATTTAATGCTATAACGAGTACTCAAACAATATATTTCACTTTGTGTTTCTATGGGGGTGCAAACTGTTGAAATCCTTACTTAATGCATACTATACTGATCCTCTGTAAAAAAAAAAAAAAGAAATTATCAATTCCCAACTTGTCTCTCACTGGGATTAAACATGACAATAGGTCTGCTCTGATTTCATCATCATTTAAAAAAAATCATCTATTATTTTTCACTTTATGTTTCTGTGTGGGAGCAAACTGTTGAAATCCATACTTGATGTATACTAAGCTGATCTTCTGTATATTAAGATAATCAAAAATGAATCTTGATGTGAATGGAAGGGGAGAGGGAGTGGGAAAGGGGAGGGTTGTGGGTGGGAGGGACGGTATGGGGGGGAAGCCATTGTAATCCATAAGTCGTACTTTGGAAATCTATATGCATTAAATAAAAGTTTAAAAAAAAAAAGAAAGAAGGATGCTTCAGCATTGCCTCTCTACATCCTTCCTTGTTGCCCTTGCTGCTTGCTGCTTGGATAACTAAATCACCAGAGGCAAATGCTGAGACAGTCAGATGACCTTTGTGTCTGGGATGAAAGGGTCCTGGCCCAAAGCTTCCCATCAGCCTTGAATACACCTCTTTGTATCTGTGGACCATGTTAAGTATTTTCTATTCTAAGATGCATCAGAAGATGAGAGCAACCCAGAGTACCACAATGAGAGGAAGACGAATAATCTGGAAATTACAGTAGATGAAGACAGGCAAAACAGAAATGACAAGCTGCTTCTGATCAGGGACAAATAGCAAAAGAAAAGCAGAGGAAGTGAATTCCCAGGGGATAACTGGAGTGAAGTGTGCAGTGGAATTCTACAGAAGGAAAGAGAGATGATGAGTGGCAGTGTGGAAGGTGCAGAAGTGCAGCAGCGAGCTGAGGCACTACACACCAGACTCCCACAGCTGGGGGCTGGAGGACACAACAGCTTCTGAGACCTAGGTAAGTGTAGACTGTGGCAGCCCTTGACAACAGTGGTATTGCCCAAGGGAGAACATCGCAAACCACACAGACACTTTGCCGGGTCTGGAATGCTAACAGGGAGAGGGTACCACATAATCCAGGTAAAGAAAAGCATGTTTATTTCTCACCATCCTGCCTGACAACAGCACACAGCAGTAGGCAGGGTGAAGTCATCATTTGACAGCAGTAATGGCTGCAGGAGGCTCTCATGCACAGGTGTGATCATGGGATTTTACCAGAGGGAAAAATCCACATTCCTCAGTGACTTTGAATTTGGCTCAGAGGGTTGACAGTGGGCTAGGCACTCATTTAGAACTGTGAGGTGCTGTTATCCTCTCCGCATATCCTAGGTTCTAGATTCAAACTGCCAAGGTGGATCACCAATGGGGAGCTGGCTCTGGGAATAACCCTAGTCTCTCCATAGAAGGAATGTGCTTGTGTGAATGAGTGGATCATCTGCACCCATAACTGTGGGGGACTTGTGCACTGACTGTAGGAAATTCTGCACAATAAGATGTGGGGTGAAGCTTGGTTTTGGGTAATCACTTTGGCAACAGAGGTTCAATCTCCCTGGTATCCAGTGGTGGGTCATTGAGAGCATTCTGTGCTCACACAAAGCACAGTGATTCAGTTTTGCTGAGTCAATAAAGTAAAAATGCAAAAATCTTCTGGGAAACTCATTATATCTGCAGAATTCAGTAATGGGGCTAAATCCCAGCAATTCTGTCTGGAGGATGTTGCCATATAATAATTTGAGGATTAAAAAAAGAAGAAAATTTGTATTTTTATGAAATACTATGGATGCATAAGAGCTACAAATGTTTCTAGTAAAATGGCTAGAAGTGTGGTCATAAATTTAAGTGTGTAAGCCTATATGAAATGCACTAATGCTTCCATTAAAAAAATAAACTTTTATGGATCCAATAAAATACTAATAAATATGTACTCATTTCTCAAAGAAGACATATTTTCCCATTTCTGCTCAGACCTAGCAGTGGGCAGATAAAATTCCCTTAAAACAAAAAGTATTCCACAAGCTTAATTTTTGAAACTTTAAAACTGGAAACTTCAAAATGCCCAAGAACTGATATAGAAATAGGAGAATGATGATTTTGGGGACAGTCACATTTTATTTACTTTATTTGAAAGTAAAAAAAGTCAGAGAGGGCAAGAGAGGAGAGATCATCCATTTGTTCACTATCCAGATCCTCATGACAACGAGGACTGGGCCAGGCAGAGACCATGAGCCAAGAACTCAATCTGGATCCATCACAGGCATGAGAGGGACCCAAGTACTTGAGCCATCACCTGCTGACAACCTTGGGTGCATTTCCACAGAGCTGGAATCAGGAGCATAGTGAGGACCCTGAATCCAAGGACTCAAGTAAGGTAGTGTCCTAGCAGTACCTTAATCACTGCGATAAATATCTGCCCATTTTTAAGAAATTAATTTGAAAATGTCAAAATGTATTTTCACATTTAGTGAATTACTTAACAGTTCATATATTTGCCAAAACATCTTTTGAAATGCATTACATCTCTCTACCAGTAGGAACCAACTTGCTTATTACTTATACTTATTGTTATAGTATTTTAACTATTTGGCACTCACTTGGCTTTGACCAACCAATCCCAGATCCAAGTCCAGTGTCATGGGCAGGGCGGCCAACAACAGCCAGAGCAGCCATGGACGGGGGCAAAGTCCCCAGCTGCCGTGCCCATCCTGCATGGCCACACACAGCTTCATCCTCAGCAGCTCTGTGAGGACCTCCAGGTCGGTGTTTAGGCCAAACATGGCTGGCCGGGCTGCAGGAGGCAGGTAGTATCTCCCCACAAGAGAAGGGAATGGCCAAATTACTTTTCCTCTAGGAATCCCACTTCCTCTGATGGTTTTTTTCTTTGAGTTATGACTCTGTGGCTTATTAGCGTGTCTGTGTTTTCAGTGAATACCAAGAGCTGTGTGGTGGGTGTGGCCTGGGAGCTCTGGTCAGTGCTCCACAGTGGGGCGAGTATCCAGGGTAACAACCAAGTTGAACATGGTAGATTTCAATACCTGGAAATACCTTCCACCTTCTCATGTAACAACTGAGTCCCCACAGACTCAGCACACAAGGTTCCCACAGTCACCAAGTCCAAAGTTTTCTCTCTCTTCAAGCCTGTCCTGCCAACTAGAGGCAGATGTTCCCTGAGATAGTTCCACCTAGGTCTCTTGACCCTGAGAAGCTGTGGGTGTTCAACCATCCCACGTGGCTCCCCAGATACCTCTCAGCCAGACTCAAGTCAGTGGGGACTGTAGACTGCTTCTTCTACTAGAACCTCTGGATCACATGTGCACACAAAAGCCACTGGCCAAACATTGCTGTCTGCCCTCTACTGCTGCTGGCACTGCTGGTTAAGTGTCCTATCTCAGCTGCTGTGCTAGTGCACAAAGTCTTCCGCCCAAAACCAAAATGGTGCCCAACCCCTCTCAGGCAGGCAGAGGTACTGTTGGGGGGGTATTGGGATGAGACAAATGTGCCCCATCCACTTACACTGGGTCTGCGGGCAACACTGCAACCGCCAGCCCCCTCCACCCCTCAGGCTCCAGTCCAGACCCACACCACACTGTCCCTCAGTATAAGTCACCACAGTTTGCTGAAGTCTGGTCTCATCTCCATCTCCAAACTGACACTGCTTTGGCTCTTGGTCACAGCAGCTGTGCTTGTGCTCATGTTGAGATACGTGCCCCTACCCCACAGGTCCATGGCTTTTTAGTAGGACTAAAAAGTAGGACTCCTGTAGGACTTCCAGTCTGGTTTTCTCTCCAACTCTTTGCCAATAGTGCACTTCCTACACTTTTTTCTTCACTGTTTATCCTTAGCCCAGTGCACCATGGCCCTCCCTAATACACCACCCTAAGCACAACTTTGACCACATTTTAATAATGCCTGTGGGATCACAGTGGTCTGGTTCACCACATCTTTCACTGTGATGCCCACAGTATCCTCCTCCATAGGCTGTGGAGACCTCTCCAATATATTACTTCCACCTAAGTGATACTAGTAGTCCAACGTTGAAGAACACAAATCTTTTTAACATTGAGATTAAACACTGAGTCCCAATAGCGTAAGAGTGTGGGAGAGAGAAAGGAAAACGTTTCCAAGCAAAAAAGGAAATGTGGTTACATGGTCATGTATAAGTCAGTTTGCCTGAAATGACCACTGTTGAGGTCTCAATACAGTTTAACCTTTACTCCTGAAATTGCAGCTATATGGCAAGGTATAGCTCTTAAATAGTCTTTCTACAATTTGCTCTGAGATTTGCCGAGCCCAATGACTGGCCATCTTTCTAATGCTTTGTTTTCCTCCAACAGGTAGTGTCCTCCTTTCATCAACATTTGGATTCCATAGCACATGGTGTACTTACATGGACCTTGAACTCCAAGAAGAAGGTGTTCAACTTGCTACAATTTTAGGGTTTGAATTTGTTTTCATTGCCTGAGAGAAACCTCCTCTTTATGTAACTAATTTTTCTTCTCTTTTAGAATCTGCTCAAAGATCAAGATCCTGTAATTTGTGTTAAATGCTGCATCCTCTTCATGTAATAACTGAGAAATGTGTTCATACACCCATACTTTCAAGGCTGATTATTTATTTCCTCCTCTGTAATGGTTGTTTTAAGAATAATGTTGTCATAAACAAGAGTGCAGGCGTACACCTTCCGGATAGGTTAACGCCGGCGAGACCTCGGAGACACCAGACGCGTTTATCGGCTTTTCAGCTTTCACTTTATTTTTCAGCAGACTCGCGTTACATGTCGCGAACGCCCGCCCTGTTACTGGCATTCATTCACAACTCCTTCATTCACCACTCCCGCTTACTACTGGCGTTCATTCACAGCTCCCGCCTGTTACCGGCGTTCATTCATAACTCCCGCCTGTTTCCGGAGTTCATTCACAACTCCGCCTGTTACCGGCGTTCATTCATTACTCCGTCTTTTACTAGCGTTCATTCATTCACTCCGCCTTTTATCAGTGTTCATTCATTACTCCGTCTTTTACCAGCGTTCATTCATTCCTCCGTCTTTTACCAGCGTTCATTCACTACCCCGTCTTTTACCAGCGTTCATTCACTACCCCCGCCCACCGTCCACCTATTTATATATATCATTCACGGAAAACATGTTACCAACTAAGTGTGGGAAACATGCAATAACAGGATGCTTAAAGTCAAAACAGGATCTTGCAATTAGCAACGGGCAGGGTGGAAAAAGCCCAGCACTAAACTTCTTGTGCTTGTACATGTCGGGAGGGTCACAGCTGGCCAGGCTGTCCCGTTCCCCGACATCTCCCCCTTATTTCTTTGCAAAATGGAGTGGTACTGTGCCTGTCTTAGGTGACCAAGAGCATCTATCAGGCTTACCCGTCATTGGCACATGAACATGAGGTGTGGAGGGAGCGTTCATGCCCTGTCTTAGGTTGCCTTGAAGACCTCTCAGAACTTACCCGTCTTTGACTACCATTCCAGCAGATTCAGCCACACCTGAATCTGTCCATTTTGCATGGGGTACTGGTTATTGAATATTAGCTGGCTTGTTTAACCACCATTTGCGTATTAACAGCCCTTGCAAGATCCGAACAATAATTGATCCTGTTATTAACATGCTACCCAAAAGACGGGACTGATTAGCGGCAAATGAAAAGTGGTTGTAACACAAACTGCAGTAGATCGAATAACACAGGGTATGCCAACCAGGCCTAATCTTGCAATAAATCCGTTCATTAACAGCTGAATAGCAGTATATCATCAAGTGCCTGGGCGGTAAATCTTGTGATGCTATCAAGTATGGACAGTGTGGAGGTTTGGCTCACGGCCATGCCAATAGCGGCCTAACAAGCTGATAACGCCGCAATTACTGCAACAACGACCACGGTGACTCCAAAGTCTCTCCTGTGTTGAACAGCCATAGAGAAGTCCTTCTCAGGCAAATACACAACTGGAGAGGGAGAGGTAGGGCTCTCAAGAGACCCCAATACTCATCCAGCTTGGCCATCGTCGGTGACAGTGGCGTCATTATTAGTAGGAGTAGGATCACGATCATCTTGCCACTCTATTGTTCTTGTCCGTCTTTCTGGAGTCCAGATTGGATTTTTTTTTTCCTGTGGGAGAAAACAAACAGCGCCTCGTACCCTTCTTATTAAAGGGTATGGGCCTTTCCATTTGTTATCTTGTGGGTCTTTCCACATAATCATTTTTCTAACGTGTGGCTGAACTTCTGTCGGTTCATAGGGTTTATTACTATTGGGGGTCTGTTCTGAGATTACATGACGTTCTGCCGGGGTGAGACCATCAGCTTTTTTATTTAAAAAATTTATGGTAAGTAAGGCAAGGTTGAGAATGTCTTTAGGGGAACGGGATAGTGCCCCTATTCCCCCTTTTTGTTTTAATACAAAGTTTTTCAGATACAGATTAGTGCGTTCCACAACGGCTTGTCCAGTAGGGTTATATGGGATGCCAGTTAAATGAGAGATATGAAAAGTTGCTAAAAACTCAGCAAAAACCTTAGAAGTATAAGCAGGTCCATTATCAGTTTTTATTATATTAGAAATTCCCCAAGAAGCAAAACATTGTAGCATATGTTGCATTACATGGGAAGTGGACTCTTTGGCGGCGGCGGTAGCCATAACTACTCCTGAGTAAGTATCCACCGTAACATGGACACAGGATAGCTTGCCAAAGGCAGGGATATGAGTTACATCCATTTGCCAAATGTGACATGGATAAAGGCCCCGGGGATTAGCTCCAGTGGGCATAGTAACAGGCTGATGAATAACACATTTTTCGCAATTTTGGACAATAGATTTAGCTTTACGAATAGGGATATTAAACCTCATACTTAAGGTCTTACTATTAACATGCCAAAGTTTGTGATATGCTGTTGCCTGTTCCATGGCAGTGCAAGCTAAAAGGAAGCGGGAATGTTGATCGGCAAGGGCATTTCCCGCGGTGAGAGGACCTGGCAGGGAGGTATGTGCTCTAATATGGGTGATAAAAATGGGATCTGATCTCCTAAAGCGTGCTGAACAAGCTCAAATAAGGAAACACTGTAGAACTTTTGGATATTAATGAAGGGGAGCCTAGCCTCTTAACAGCATTAACAACATATAAGCTATCAGAAATGATATTAAGAGGACCCTCAACCATATTTAATAACTTAGCCACTACAGCTAGCTCTGCATGTTGAGGTGAGGGAGATGCAGTAACTGCATGATGCACCTGATGGGATAATGGTTATCTACACTTATGTCAAGGGTGATGGTGATGTGGGACCATTGCCAAGTTTCCTTAGCCCACTCCTGAATGACTACAGACTCTAACGGAAGAATGCAGGACTGTGGTCTTCTCCCTGCAATTTCTACGACTCGGTGGATGGCCTGTAAAACTAAATTTCCCATAGCCTCCGCATAGGAGGTAATAGATCTGGGCATATGGTTATGTGGGTATATAAACAACAATGGTCCTTCTTGCCAGAGTAAAGCATAGGGATAATGACTTTGTGTGAACACCAAAATACTTAAGGGCATAGTGGGGTCACACCGCTGCATAGCGGTGCTCTTAAGGCGCTGTTCAAATTTTTTTAATACTGCTTTTGCCTCCTTTGTAAGTTGTCTGGGTGAATTTAGGCATGCATCGCCTTCCAGAAGTCGGAACAAAGGGTGCATTTCTTCAGTAGTCATTTTACAATAAGGCCGAATCCAGTTTAAATTTCCACACAATTTTTGTAAGTCATTTAAGGTTTTAACATGATGAGTGGAGATGATGGGGGTTAAAGAACTCTGCCCAATTTGGTTTCAGGCGCCGCGGTGGGTGGGGAGTTGAATCCCCAGTATTTATAAAAAAAGCGGCTTCATCGTCATTACGAGCACTTTCGTTTTCAAGCATTTGCCTTCTAGTCTGTTTCTCTGGCCCAGACTCTAAAACTATGGGCCTCATCTCGCTGGAAGCATTGCCGGCAAAACAGCAACAGCGCATAGGATGACAGGGTGGTTCGTAAGGAGGAGCAGAGGGCATTAAGGGCAACTCCGGGTATAGTGGAAGCGATCCCAGCGTCTGCGGATGTTTCGCTTTTGGTCGGGCTCCTCCACTTGCTTCCATCCTTTGTTCCTCTATACTATCTCCTTTTTCGCTACTATCATGGGAGTCTTCGCTGAGCTCCTCCAGTAGTTCGGAGCCTTCATCTAAGAGTTCCCCGATCTGGTCATCCTCCGACCGTAAAGCAGTATCTATCAGATACCACAAGCGGATCACTCCCTCCTCGACTCCAGCGTTTCGCAATTCACGTCCCACCCGTCTCCACCGAACCTGTGATAAATCTCCTTCTTCAACAAACCAAGGACAAGTTTTATATAGTATCCTCGTAAAATTGCACACAGCTACACTCTTTACGGGCGTCCCCGTTGCCTTTAAAAGGCGGCTAATCAATAGGTGCATTTTCGTGGTGGACTGTGTGTTCCCCATTGTACCGCGGTATTCCTAGGCTTTTTCCCCTAGACTCCCGTCTATAGACGTTTTTTTTCTTACCTTCTTTCCGCGTCGCAGCGATCCGAGTCACGGCACCAGTTGCAGGCGTACACCTTCCGGATAGGTTAACGCCGGCGAGACCTCGGAGACACCAGATGCGTTTATCGGCTTTTCAGCTTTCACTTTATTTTTCAGCAGACTCGCGTTACATGTCGCGAACGCCCGCCCTGTTACTGGCATTCATTCACAACTCCTTCATTCACCACTCCCGCTTACTACTGGCGTTCATTCACAGCTCCCGCCTGTTACCGGCGTTCATTCATAACTCCCGCCTGTTTCCGGAGTTCATTCACAACTCCGCCTGTTACCGGCGTTCATTCATTACTCCGTCTTTTACTAGCGTTCATTCATTCACTCCGCCTTTTACCAGTGTTCATTCATTACTCCGTCTTTTACCAGCGTTCATTCATTCCTCCGTCTTTTACCAGCGTTCATTCACTACCCCCGCCCACCGTCCACCTATTTATATATATCATTCACGGAAAACATGTTACCAACTAAGTGTGGGAAACATGCAATAACAGGATGCTTAAAGTCAAAACAGGATCTTGCAATTAGCAACGGGCAGGGTGGAAAAAGCCCAGCACTAAACTTCTTGTGCTTGTACATGTCGGGAGGGTCACAGCTGGCCAGGCTGTCCCGTTCCCCGACACAAGAGTGTCAAATTGTTAAGTCAACAACAAGAGTCACTGTGTACTTACTCTTCATGTGGGATCTCTGTCCTTAATGTGTTGTCCAATGTGAATTAATGCTATAACTAGTACTCAAACAGTATTTTATACTTTATGTTCTGTGTGGGTGAAAACTGATGAAATCTTTACTTAATATATACTAAATTGATCTTCTGTATATAAAGATAATTGAAAATGAATCTTGATGTGAATGGAATGAGAGGGGGAGTGGGAGATGGGAGGGGTACGGGTGGGAGGGAAGTTATGGGGGGAAAAAGTCATTGTAATCCATAAACTGTACTTTGGAAATTATATTTACTAAATAAAAGTTTTAAAAAAAGAATAATGTTGTCTGGAAAACCCATCTGTTCACCTGACACTTTCCATTCTAATTGTGGTATATGTGTCTCTAACTTCAGTGTGTATATTAAATGCTTTAATTTTGAGTTTCTACAATAGGTAATACATGTGAAATATAAATGTATATCACCCCAAATCTCTGGAAGTTATAGTCCACAATAATTTCAATGATAAAAAATTACTAGAAGTAATCTTTAAGAAATTATTTTATTTTAATGAAAAGAGTAAGAGAGAGAGAGAGAGAGAGAGAGAGAGAGCTTCCTTTCACTGGTTCACTTTCCAAATGTGTACAATAATTGGAGCTAGACCAGGTCTGGAGCCCAGAGCTGAGAATTTAATCCAGGTGTCTCACATATGTGCCAATGACTGAAGTACTTGAGCCATCACTACTGTGTTCAGAGTGTCCAAAACAGGATGCTTTCATAAAGAGTAGAGGCAGGACCTAAACCCAGGTACTCAGATATGGAATGTAGGTGTTGCAACTGATCTTATCTACTAGGTTAAACATTTATCCCTGGAACTACTGAGTTACACAAGATATTAGGAACTTGTTTTTAAAGTGTGATTATTGTATTAGGCGTTTTCATCCATTAGAAGCATCCCAAAACTCCTACAAAATAAATGGTATGGTATGTCATATTTGCTTTAAAATTCCTCTAGGATAACTGGAAGTGGTAGTTTAAAATTTGGCAAAAAATAGAATTTATTGAAGACTTTTGATGAGTAATAATCATGCTTTATAATTTAATCATGCTTGCTACTATGAAATTTTGTCTAATTATGCTTAAATAAAGCATATAGAGCTTTATAAAAATATGTGATGCATGGCACTACATCCTAAACCATAAGAAAAAATTGTAAGCATGTCCCTACATACTGCAGCAGTGTTTTCTGATATTTATTATCAGCTCTTGGGAGCACAATTTCTGGAGAATGAGTGTATGACAATGCATCATTAGCGTTGGGAAGAGAGCACTATCAGTTCTCTACACGTAGGGACAGTGGTTCTGTCAAAAATCTTCATGCAGCCTTGTTTCTCTGGACTTTATTTGAGAAGGGATGTTCTTACCTTGATGACTTCATTGCATGTCCCTCCACTTAAGTAGCAGCTGTGAGTTCCAGCACTATATTCCTTTTATGTTAATAACTTTTACTTCAGTTTTTATTGGTTGGTCAATTTAGACGTATGATTCATGTGCACTCATACTCCTTGCAGTCTTCTGCTCTCTTTTCATACATAATCATTCTAAAATCCATCCACAGCATGTTTGTGGTTTTCTACCACTCTTTCCTCTCACTCTATTAAATGAAGTAAATAAATACATCTTTTAAAAATGGCAAGGATTTGATGCAGCAATTATGGTGCCTCTTGGGACACTCTCATCCAATGTCAGAGTGCCTGGCTTTGAGTCCAAGTTCTGCTCTGCTCCTGATTTCAAGTTTCTGTTAATGTGCATGCTGGGAGAGGACAGGTTTTGGCAAAGGAACTTATGTCCCTGCCAACTACATGGGAGATGTGAATTGAGTTCCTAGCTCCTGATTTCAGCCTTATCAAGTCCCTGGCTATGGCAGGTAATGAGGTGGTGATCCAGTGTTCAGGATTTCTCTGTCTCCAAAATGAAAAAAAAATAATCATATTGACAAATTTTTAAATGAGTACTTATTTTCTAGTTCTTAAATGTATTAGTCATTGAATCACTTTATTGTATAGATTTTATTTGTCTTAAAAACCTTGACATTATTCATAAAACAGTAGTCACTTTTTTTAACTTTTATTTAATAAATATAAATTTCCAAAGTACAGCTTATGAATTACAATGGCTTCCCCCCCATAACGTCCCTCCTACCCGCAACCCTCCCCTTTCCCACTCCCTCTCCCCTTCCATTCACATCAAGATTCATTTTTGATTCTCTTTATATACAGAAGATCAGTTTAGTATACATTAAGTAAAGATTTCAACAGTTTGCACCCCCACAGAAACACAATGTGAAATATACTGTTTGAGTACTCGTTATAGCATTAAATCTCAATGTACAGCACATTAAGGACAGAGATCCTACATGAGGAGTAAGTGCACAGTGACTCCTGTTGTTGACTTAACAAATTGACACTCTTGTTTATGGCATCAGTAATCTCCCTATGCTCCAGTCATGAGTTTCCAAGGCTATGGAAGCCTTTTGAGTTCTCCGACTCTTATCTTGTTTAGACAAGGTCATAGTCAAAGTGGAGGTTCTCTCCTCCCTTCAGAGAAAGGTAGCTCCTTCATTGAAGACCAAAACAGTAGTCACTTAATAAGTGGACATCACATGCATCTTCATATTATTGGAATATATAATTACAGTCTAAATTAAAAACTATTAGAAGAGACACTTTAGGGAAATCAATTTTTTTTTAACAGAGAGTGACTCATGACTTGAGCAGCACTGAGAGCCCAAGAAGGTCACAGAGCTGGCCTCTGCTGTCTATAGATGGGATATGGAAGCTCAGAACCAAAATGGTTAGATGGGTTAAGGGTAGCATCCACCTTATTTTCACAGACTGAAAATTGTTAAATTGTTCCTGCAAGTGACTGGCTGAAGCCAAGCTGTCTTTTACCAAAATGAAATCTTAAATTGGGTTTTAATTTTTTATGCAGTAGGTTAGATTGAAGTTCCATATGTAGGGACTGAAGGTCTGGAAACAGCTTCAGATTAATATGAATTTAATGGCATATTTTGTGTAATCCAAGCAAAATTCCATGCTACTTGCATTTATGTGTGAAGCAGGTTCCTCAAGGTCCCTTGGAGTATCATCTCTCATCCCCACCCCCACCCAGGAACACCACTAACCTACACCACATCCCCAGAAATTTGCAACTTCTATATATTTCTTATTATCAAAATGATGTGGTATGCATTTTTTGTGTTTAGTTTCTGTCTGTTATCTTAATGATTTTGAGATTAGTTCTCTTGGTAGCACAAAGCACCATTTAATTTATTTGATCACTAAGGAGTTTTCTATCATAAAGACATGCCACATAGTTCTTTTCACACATTTAGTTTTGTGATTAGTGCTGTGGTGGGAATTTATGTGGGTCCATGTTTTCTTGTATTTTGGGTACATGAGTGGGATTGTAATTACTTGGTCATATGATAATTCACTTTTTTGATAATTCAACTTTAAAAATTTTGATTTATTTATGTGAAAGGAAGATAGAGAAACAGAGACAAAGACATACAGAGAGTGTTCCTAGCCTCTGGTTTATTCCCCCAAATATCTGCAATAGTCATGACTGGGCCAGGTTGAAGCCAGCCTCTGGAACTCCATCTAGGCCACGCTTCTTTTTGGTAGGCACCAAACAACTTGTGCCCTAATCTACTATCTTGTAGGGTTGCATTAGCAGGAAACTAGAACTGAGAGCAGTTACAGGACTGTAGCTCAAGTATTCCAATATAGGGGGCTGATTTTTCAAAGCAATTTGCTAGTTGCACCAAATACTAGCCCAAATACTGTAATTATAGTATGACAATTAAAGAGCTACCAGGTAGTTTTTAGAGTTGCTGCATTATTCTATCTTCCCATCAGAAATGTTTGCTAATTCTGTATCCCCCATATCTCTGACAATATTTGATTTTTTTTACTGTTGCTGGATTGGAACCATTGTACAGCATATGAAGTGTGTTTTTTGAAGGGAGGCTTTATCTACTATTTTCAAAGAATGATTTTGAGGATATTTTACATAGTTATTGAAATTTTTTTGGCAAAATGTCCATTCAAATCTTTACTGATTTTAAAAGGTCTTTTCTGTTCTTTTATTTGGTAGAGTTCATTATAAAATTGGAGTCATGTTTTTCTTAATTTTCTTTCTATGTATTAATTTTTTGCTATTTTGAATAGTATCTTGTACTTTTAAAAACATATGTTTGTTTATTTGAAAGTCAGAGTGACAGAGTTAGAAAAGGGAGGAGAGGGTTGGGAAGATGGTGGTATAGCAGCAGGATTCCAAGCTGTGCAGGAAAAAATGGAAAGTTAGTGAGCAGAGCAGATACAAGCCGGTGGCAGAGTGGCCAAAAATTCATACAGAGTGGCCAAGGACTACACCAGAGACTGCTCGGGTCCACGCTCGGGAAGCCAAGAAGAGGGAGAGGTGGTGTATGTGTAGCAAAGGATCTGCGGAGGGACTGAGAAAAGAGGTGCACAAAATTTACTAAATGTGTGGATATCATTAAACTAAAATACCTTCCTCATTTCCTTCAATTTTCTTTGATCTTCACAAATTCAATGTGAGCTATGAAATCTTTTTCATTGAATAATTTTCAATGACATTGGGCTTTTTTAGGAAAAACACTTAAGTTGTAGCATGCATTAGTCAACAGTAGTCTTTATCTTTTATTGCTATAATATATCCTAATTTTAAAAAATAGTAAGAGAAAAAAACTGACCCTAACAGACTTTTTAAAAATATGCTTGCTAAAGAAAATACTTCAGCTGGTTTTCTCATTTGAAGAGAAACAGAAGTAAAGTCAGAGGCATAGTACCAAGAAGCCAAAAACTGGCACCTTTCCTCCCAACACAGACCTAACTAGCGTCCAAAACACCTGTATTCAAACAGATAAGACAACTAGTCGAAAGGATTTTGAATGATCTCAACACAAAGAAACAATAAATGAGGTGATACGTTTGTCCCAGTTACCCTGATCTGATCATTGCACACTGTACACTTGTAACTGTCACAGTGGACCCCATAAATATGTACATATTGTGTCAAATAAAACTTTTTTTTAAAAAAGGATAAGACAATATCATGTTAGAAATAACCTTCTAAGAAACCTAACAGAGAAAGCCTGTACTGGCTCTCTTAACCAACAACCCTACCGGCATGCCACCGTGCGTCAGTTCCCTTTCAGGAGCAGCAGCAGGTTTGACTGGTTTTCATCTTCGCACTTAGTCGCTGCTATTCTTGCAGCACCATAGATTTTCACACACTCTGCAACAGCCTTACACATCAGGAGACATAGAATTAGACATAGACTTGCCAATCTTCCCAACGACTGCAAAGAACTTCCAGACTGGCAGTAAGGGTACCAGTTTTATGCAACAAGGCAGTGAAGGAAAGCTTGAATTAACTGCAGGAAATTCTCCCTTCCTTGACATATACTGAGCATATCAAGATTGATTTTATTTGAGACCTATGACAGCAACTCTCTGCTGTGATTTCAAAGAACAAGATAAAAGATGTGCTCAACAGTTAAGAAATAAAAAAGACTACAAAGAAACAGAAATCACTTTTAGGAGATCAGAACACAACTTCCGTCTCAAATTTCCAACTTCAAATTTAAAATCTTACTGTCAGTTGTCCAAAGCAGCTCAAATGTAAAGCTTATGCTACATAATTATGCAAATTATGTTGCTAAAGATTGGGGAACACTTATGCACTACTATAATACTTTGCCTCCTAAATTAGCTTTTCCTATAGATAACAGACAACAGGTTTGAGAAACTAAGATTAACCAAACTTAGAAATAAATTCCACCAAGAATAGTGTTCAGCTTTTTGTTGTACAGTTTGATCTAAAAACAAAACAGAAGCAGGCTTCAAAATCAATCATAGCATCTTCTATTTATATGTAACTTAGCAAAGCCTTCAGTAAATGTCTAAGTATCAGCAAACTTTGCCACGGGCTTTAGAGCCTACAACTAAATGCACTACTCTTTCATTGGTCTGAATGAACAAAGCAAGGTAAAACAAATACCAGTTACTTTTAAAATACAATCATCTCGGATAGAAGCAGAGGACCCAGAAATTCAACACCCAGCATTCTTTACAGAAAACAACAGCTGAAGTCTTTTGCATACATTCCATTATTTAAACCACCCCAACAATTACTGAAAGTAATTTCACAAAAATCACAAACTGAGTGGGCTAATTATAACTGATCTATAAATAAGGATTTACTAAAAAAGGCTTGAAAGGAGTGATATTTCAAATCAAAGTTTTAAATTCAAAAGGTGTCTTGTGTTGCTTAATCGTCCAGAGGTTCCGATGTTCCTTACTCTACAGTTACAGATTTGGCAAGATTCCATGGGAAATCAACATCATAGCCTCTCAACACAGCAAGGTGGAAAGCCAGCAGCTGCAAGGGGATCACGCTGAGGATGCCCTGCAGGCAGTCCACTGAGTGGGGCACCTTGATTGTTCTCTTGGTGTTCTTAATGGTCTCCGTGCCCTCCTTATCACAAACCACCGCAGGGCGCCCCTGCAGAGCAACCACCTGCTGGAGAGCATTCTGACACTTGGCGTAAGTGTGGTCTCTCATGATGATCATGATGACGGGCATCAGCTTATCCACCAAAGCCAGGGGGCTGTGTTTCAACTCACCAGCGAGGATGCCCTCAGAGCACATGTAAGTAATTTCTTTGATTTTCAGCACCCCTTCAAGACAAGTGACGTAATGTTAGCCTCGCCCCATGATCAGGACTGACTTCTGATGATACAGTTCTGTTGCTGGCTTCTGAATCTCATCATCCATGCTGAGTACGTCCTTAATCAAATCAGGCAGCCGTTTCAGGCCAAGCATGATCTCTTTGGGTCTCTCTTGCATGGAGATCTTGTCATCGCACATCATGAGAGCAAACATCACAAGCGACACAAACTGGCTGGCATAAGCCTTTGTGCTAGCCACGCCAGTTTCAGGACCAGCGTTGATGTGAACTCCACACATTGAAATAGAACTGCCAACTGTATTTGTGATCCCCACGGTTAAAGCGCCTCTCTCCTTACAGTACCGAAGACCCATCAGGGTATCTGCTGTCTCACCTGACTGACTGATGAAAAAGCAAACGTCATCTCGAAAGACTGGCGTGTTTCTCTCCAAGAAGTCACTGGCTACTTCCACCATCACAGGCAACTCTGTCAGCTCCTCCAGAACTGGATGTGTTGCTACTCCAGCATGGTAACTCGTTCCACAGGCAACAGGGATCAGACGCTGACACCTCTGGATCTCCTTAATGTGATCCTTCATACCACCCAGATTCACAGCATAGTCATTAAAGTTGATTCTTCCTTTCATTGTGTTCAACATTGAAAGTTATTAAATCATTAAAATAATTTATAAATATATTACATAATATATCAGACCAAGCTATGCAAGTCTGCATTTCATTGTGTTAGGAAAGAGGTAAGTATAAGTAAATAGAAAGTTGATTCTTCCTTTCATTGTGTTCATCATTGTGTTCATCTGGCTGCTCAAAAATTTCCTTCTGCATAAATGAACTGAAGTTGCCCTTTATGATCTGTAGGAGTTCCATCTGCAGGGTTTGCACAGCTCATCCAGGGTGATCTCCTGCAGTCCATTTAATTCGATGGATAGAAAAACGGCCACCCACCACTGCTGCAACATCATCATCTTCTAGAAAGATGACGCGGTTGGTATGTTCTATGGCAGCACTTGCATCAGAAGCAAAGTAATATTCCACTGCTTTTTCTTCAACAGGGAAAAGGCAAGTTGTGCTGTCCACATGAGAGATTGCAGCTCCCCTTCTTGTCTTTGCCTCTTCTGTACAGTATCGGAATGTGATCAGTAGAAATTTTATGTTCACTCTGTACACCAGTCAGCAGAGGGCTACCTCACCTTGTGCCAACTGCTTGTCCAGGGAAATGAAAGCTCTTAAACACAAGTGCAAAAGCACCTTCCAGTTGTTGGATAACTCTCTCCACCAAGGTAGTAGAACTGATATCTTGACTTTCCCGATTGTCATACATATACTAAACAAGCTTGGCGATCGTCTCTGTGTCTGTTTCAGATTCAAAGCCATAGCCTTTGCTCTCCAAAAACTTTTTCAAGTCTTTGTAGTTAGTGATGATTCCATTGTGAATGACAATAAATTCGCTATTTTTATCAGAGCGCTGCGGGTGGCTATTGACAGGATTGGGTTCTCCATGTGTTGCCCAACAGGTATGAGCCATTCCAAGGTGCACATCAAATTGTATATCCAAATCCATAGCCTGTTGTTTGTAGACTTCTTCATCCAGTGCCTTAACTTTTCCTTTCTTCTTAATGAGCTGGATTTTGCAGGCATTGGCTTCCCAGTTCTTTGTCATTGCCTCCATCAACTCCCACACCAGCAGAATCGTATCCTCTATATTCCAGTCCCTGAAGACCTTTTTTTTTTTAACTTTTATTTAATGAATATAAATTTCCGAAGTACAGCTTATGGAGTACAATGGCTCCCCCGCCCCCATAACTTCCCTCCCACCCGCAACCCTCCCCTTTCCCTCTCCCTCTCCCCTTCCATTCACATCAAGATTCATTTTCAATTCTCTTTATATACGGAGATCAGTTTAGCATATATTAAGTAAAGATTTCTACAGTTTGCACCCACATAGAAACACAAAGTGAAAAATACTGTTTGAGTACTAGTTATAGCATTAAATCACACTATACAGCACACAGCACATTAAGGACAGAGATCCTACATGAGGAGTAAGTGCACAGTGACTCCTGCTGTTGACTTAACAAATTGACACTCTTGTTTATGGCATCAGTAATCCCCCTAGGCTCTTGTCATGAGTTGCCAAGGCTATGGAAGCCTTTAGAGTCTCCAAGATTTCTCCTCTTGTGCAAGGAACATCATAGTTTAAGTAAGCAAATGTACCGCACATGATGAAATGGCAGGGTCCGCAAGGCAAGAGACAAGCTGCTGGCAGGGTCAGACACACAGACAGGAGATTCGGGGGTGATCCTGGGCTCCCGGGAGGGGCAACGGCAACAGGACTCCCTGGGGGATGCGATGGCCAAAGCAGCGACAGGCTTCACCTCCCGGGTTCAGCCAGCAACCGCAGCCGGGCCCGCCCTTCGGTGTGCACAGCGCCACCACCCGCCAATGGGTTTTTCTTAATATGCAGTGTTTTTTTTTTTTTTTGTTTTTTTTCTGTTTTTCTTCCTTCCTGAGCTATTCTTTTCCAGGAACTTTTTGAGGATCCCTCATATAAGCAAATTCATTTTATTTAGCACAAAGATTTTAATTAATATAAATATTAATTATGATTCTTCTTGCATCAAGTTTGATAATTTTTATTCTTTTAAGTTTTTGGTCATATTCCGTGTTTCTGAATTTTCATGGAAGTTGGTGTGGGAAAAATTAAGTTGAAGAAGAATGCACTGGGCAATCCATCACCACACTATACTTCAGTTTACTCTGATGTAGCAAGCAGAAAATAACTGCTCTATGTGCTATGCAGTTATTTTATAAAACAAATGAAATATTTTGCATAATGTAAATTGATAAATTGTGCCATTTGACTTTGGATTTTATCAACATGACAAACTGCGTGTACATTCTCTTTTGTGTTAAAATTTAGATAACAATATTGAAATAAGAAAAAACTATAAAGCATATGTTTTGTTTTTGCCAGCTAGTGATTATCCAAAGGTTAGGCATAGCCAAAATTTGCACTAAATTGTAACTAATGAGGCATACAATGAATTAAGCTACTAGAATTGAGTTTCTCAGATTAGATAATGGAATTATATTTCAAATATTGAAATAAATATCAGAAAATGAAATAATTAAAATAATGATAACAAGAAATAAGAACAAGAAACAGTAAAATTGATCATATTTGAGAAAAACAAAATAAACATAAACCTTTGAAAATTTTAATAAACAAATATACAATAAAAGTTTAAACAATAAGTTAAACTCAGGTTAATGACCTGGAAGAGTGAGCTCTCAAATTGCATTACAGAGAGATAATGCTATAGAAATTACTATTACAGTTATACAACAGCTAGAATGAGAATGAGTAAAACACGTTCATTTGGATCATGAGTTTTAAGAAATTAAAAACATTGAAAGTTATTAAATCATTAAAATAATTTATAAATATATTACATAATATATCAGACCAAGCTATGCAAGTCTGCATTTCATTGTGTTAGGAAAGAAGTATGTATAAGTAAATAGAAATAGTGGATACAAATGTGCAAATCTGTGTAAGGCCAATCAGAAAGAAAATTTGAGAGAATTCCAGCTTCAAAACAATGACAGAACTTTACTTAAGCCACAAGAGAGAAAGAATAAATTAACATTTCCAGCAGAAATTGGTAACCAAGCTACACTTGAAAATTTACCTATTTTTAATTAATAAGAATAAAATAAATATATTTTCAAATGTAAAAATCATGAAAGGTTTGATTAGCTGTGTGTATTTCTATTTTTAAGAAAGATTTTATTTAATGAATACAAATTCCAAAGGTGCACCTTTAGGAATATAGTGATTCTTCCACCAATACCCACCCTCCCACATACACTCCTGTCCCACCTTCTACTCCCTCTCCCATCCCAGTCTTCATTACAAATCATTTTTAATTAACTTTAATTACAGAAGACCAACTATATAAGTAAAAATTTCAACAATTTGCACCCCCCACATATAGAATAAAGTACTGTTTGAGTATAAGTTTGACAGTTATTTCTCATAGTACAACTCATTAAGGACAGAGGTCATACATGGGGAGTAAGTGCACAGTGACTCCTGTTATTGATTTAACAATTAACAGTCATATTAATGATAGCAGTGATCACCTGAGGCTCTTGACATGAGCTGCCAAGGCTATGGGAGCCTTTTGAGTCAACAAACTCCATCAGTGTTTAGACAGGGCCATATGCAAAGTGGAAGTTCTCTCCTCCCTTCAGAGAAAAGTACATCCTCCTTGATGGCCCCTTCTTTCCACTGGGGTCTCACTCACAGAGATCCTTCATATAGAATTGCCCTCAGTGTCTTGGATTTCCATGCCTGAAATGCTCTCCTGGGCTTTTCAGCCATATACGAATGCCTTACAGGCTAATTCTGAGGTCAGAGTTCTGTTTAGGGCATTTGTCATTCTATGAGTCTGCAGTGTGGCCTGCTTCCCATTGTTGGATCATTCCCTCCTTTTTCATTCTATCTGTAGTTATAACCAGACACTTGGTCTTATTTATGTGACCCCTTTGACACTTAATCCTACCTATATGATCACTTACACACTTAATATGATTACTTTAATATGTCAGATGGCATTATTAGTACCCAGCTTAATTGGAGTTGGAGTCCCACGGCAATTTTTTAGTTTTACCCTTAGGGGTAAGTCCCTGGGAATGTGTGCCAAACTGTACAGCTCCTCTCTCTTATTCCCATTCTTATTTTTACTGGGGTCTATTTTCTTTTTTTTTTATATCTTTAATGAATATAAATTTCCAAAGTACGACTCATGTGTTACAATGGCTTCCCCCTCCATACCGTCCCTCCCACCCACAACCCTCCCCTTTCCCACTCCCTCTCTACTGGGGTCTATTTTCAGTTGACTTTCTACACCCATGATTAATTCTATGCTAAGTAAAGTATTAAGTAGAAATAATAATAATAATAATAAAATAAAATAATAAACTGTTACTTGTCAGTGCAGACAGGCTGTTCAAGCCACTGCTTTACATAGTGTCAACTTCACTTCTACAGGTTTCCTTTTAGGTGCTCTGTTAGTTGTCACAGATCAGAACATATGGTATTTGTCCCTTTGAGACTGGCTTATTTCACTAGGTATGAAGTTTTCCAGATTCATCTATTTTGTTTAAAATGACCAGATTTCATTCCACAAAAGAGAGAATTAATACATTAACATTGCTGACAGAAATTAGTATATAAGCTATACTTGTATATTTACCTATTTTAAAAAGAATAAAAATTTTCAGATGTAAAAATAATGAAAGATTTGATTAACTGTGTGTATTTCTATAGTGCTTATGTTAATAGTAACAAAGGTCTTCTGTGTGAAGTTTGTGAATCGAAATGAAAGAACAAGAAATTTGTAAACCTATGGAAATCTTAAATCATGGCAGATGTTAAATTAAAAAGAATGCAAGTTCTGGACAAGATAAATATCAAATTATTTAGATATAAGAAAAGCATAATTCCATATAATTGAATTAGTCAGATAACATCTATTCCACTAATTATTTACATGTTCACAGAAACATATATTGCAGGATAACTATTTTAATTATTTATTTTGAATTTGAAAGGCAGAGAGAGAGAGAGAGAGAGAAAGAGATGACACTGAGAGAAAGGGATATGTCATATTTCTTTGGTTAAATGACAAATTCCCACAGCCAGTGGAGGGTTGAGCCAAAGCCAGGGCCCTACAACTCCACATAGATGAAAGGAATGCAAATACTTGTGCCAACAGCTGCTGACTCTGAGGGTGTGCATTATCATACAAATCTAAGTACTTGAGCCAACACTTGCTGACACTGATGGTGAGCATATCAATAAGCTGGATGAGAATCAGAGCCAAAATTCAAGTCCAGGCAATTCAATATTTGAATCACAAGCAATGTCATGTTCAGTACAAGACAACCATTTTTATCATCAATCTGTTAAAATCAAAAGCTTTTCCATGGTACATTGTGCAAAATGTTGAGTATCCTCTTATCAGAACTGATAAGCACCAATGGACTGACAGTGGCATAGACATTGATCACAGCACATTGGACACCAAAGATAACTGAGTCATATGACCACAGTAGAAGATTGAGCTGCTAAATTATATCACAGAATGACAATGCAATAGAAAATATAAATTTATATGACAAATAGAATAAGAATGAATAAGACATGTTTGTTTGCATTGTTAGATTTAGAAAATTTATACAATTATGAAATATATTAACCCAATAAAATAATTCATAAATAACTAACACAGCAATGATACATAAGGTATTGATATCAGCATTTCATTGTATTAAAAAGAGATAAATAAACAGAAGTATTCAAACAGCAATAAATGTTGAACTGCATAACCAAGTAGAAGTAAAATTGGAAAATAGAGAAAAAGAAATACAGCCTAAAAAATTGACAGAACAATTTACACCACCCTTGTATAATCCAAGAAAGAATGATACAAAAATTATCATTGCTGACAAAACTTGGTGTCCAGGTTATATTTGAGTATTTTTAATTAAAAATGAAATAAAAATATTATCCAAAGTAGGTCATGAAATATTTGATTGCCATCAAATATATCTAAGAAATTTACTTTAAGAAGAAAGAAAAATTTTCCTGCCTGATTTTCTGAAATCAGAATGAATAAAAAGCAACTTGTAAAGGTATGGAAATCTTAAAACATGCTGGATATTGAATTAAAGAAATTTAAATTCTGGAGAAAATAGGTGTCAAAGCATTTAGATAAAAGAAAAATATAATGGAATGCAATGGAATTAATCAGATAGATACCTAATGTAATAGAATAATTTATGTATTCTCAGAAACATCTATTGTAAGACATTCTTAAAATTATTTATTTGCATTTTCTTTAATATCATAGAGAAGATAGATGATAGATAGGTAGATAGAGAGATAGATGATAAATAGATACATAATCATAAATTTACTGGTTCATTGCTGATGTGCACAGCTAGGGTTAGGCCAGGTCAAAGGCAAGGTCTTAGAACTCCAGATGTCACTCCCATGTGGGCGACAGGAACCCAAGTACTTGAGCAAGCACAGGCTGCCAATCACAGTGTGCACTAAAAATAAGCTGGGCAGAAGCAGAGGCAGAATTCAAACCTGGGCACTCCAATATGGGGTGTGGGCATCCCAAGTGGTACCTTAACTGCTGAAGAACATGTCCACTGAAAGACAACCATTCATTTGTCTTCAACTCGTTAATATCAAAACATTTTCCATGATATATTGTGCAAAACAATGAATATCCTCTTATCAGAACTGATAAGCACCAATGGACTGACAGTGGCATACACATGGACCACAATACTCTGGACACCCACGATAACTGAGTCATATGTCCACTTTATGAGGGAGGTGGATGAGATGATGAAGTCCACCCAGTACATGACCACAAAGAAACTCACCAGCAGCAGGATGGTCTGGGTGGCCCTTTTCTCTGGGGAGGATCTTGGGGAGAGGCTGGTGCTGTGAAGGTGCTGGGACCTCCTCTGATGCCTGAGTAAGAGGATCACCATGTATGCACTTGAGAGCAGCATGACTCCCACCAGGAAGACGTCTCTGGATGTTGTCAGGGTGAACATCAATCCCATGATGCCAGGCATTATGGGGGAAAATGAGCAGTATTGAGTGAGAGCCATCAGATTGGTCTGGGTCTCATTGGAAGATGCCACAGTGTGGAAGAGTGTGGTAGTGCTGAAAGACAAGCAGACTAACCATATGAAGAAAAATAAGTAGAAGATGAAATGTGTGCATTTATATTTAAACTGTGCCAACCAGGAGCTGCTAGGACTGATGGTGATGGCCTGGATGATGTTCATGAGGCAGGTGGTAAAGATGGACAGGCCCTTCATCACTCTGTTGATGTAGAACAAAGCCTTACACTTGAAGTCATTCCATACATTCAATGACTCAAACAGGTCTGGAGAGTGCAAAAACAGCATAGTAGTGAGAAAAGTAATGTGGACTAAGGCCAGGTGACAGGTGGTCAGGTCAGTGGGCTTAGGCCGACGATCCAGCAGGATTGAGGGGATGTGAGAGAGGAAGAGGAAGGTGTTGGCTGAGATTCCAAAGCCAGCTTGATAAAGAATGCATTTATAAACAGCAATGTAAGCAGAAATTGAGCTCATCGTAATATCAGGGAAGAAACACATGCATGTCTGAAATGCAAACAAAAACAGTACATCTCATATCATCAGATGGCATTATTCTGCCTATCAGAAACTTGCTTTCTAACTCCTTATCTTCGCAATGAAACTATATCTCTCTTAGTTATAGTTTCCTTCCCAGATATTTATTTTGTGAATTCTCTTCTATTCAGGAGACTATTGTCAAACTCCAGCTTTCAAGCTTCAAAAGGATAACATCATAATTTCTTCTCTTTTGTGATACACATGAAGTTTCACAGCAATCATCACATGATGACACTTTTGTTTGTAATTTGTTTAAAGCAGGGAAACTTTCCCATGCTTTAAAGAATTCTTGGATCCTAATTAGTTAAATAATTCACTGCATGTCTTATTAAAGATAGATCCAACGTTATTTTCTCCCATTTTTTAGCATACTATTGCCTCAAATATAGGCATAACTATCCTCTCTAATTTATTCATTCTTTAGAGATTTATTTACTATTTGAAAGGCAGAGGCAGAGAGAGAGAGAGAGAGAGAGAGAGAGAGAGACAGAGAGGTCTTTCATCTGCCGGTTAACTCCCCAAAGGGATTCAACAGCCAGGGGTGGACCATTCTGAAGCCAGGAGCTTCTTCCAGGTCTCCCTCATGGGTGCAGGGACCCAAGAACTTAGAGTTTTTTTACTGCTTTTCCAGGCTGTAGCCAAGAGCTGGATAGGAAGTGGAGCAGCAGCAACTCAAACCAGGACCCACAAGGGATGTTGGCACTGCGGGTGTTGGCTGTACCCACCAAGCTACAGTGCCAGGCCCAAATTTATAGAATTTTAAATGAGAGAAATTTTCCTCACTATCCAAGATTGAAGAACAGCTATGTGATGAGTGTCTTCTTTATTCATCGTCTTACAGTAAAAGATGAAGGTGCAAGAGAGCAACACGGACTAACATGATTTTTTAATGGCACTAATCACATCCATGAAGTTAGAGCTCTCACAGTCTAATCACTTCCTAAAGTTACAATTAAAGTTCAACATGAATTTCAAAGAAAGCATTTAAGCTATAGCAAAGCATTGGAACACTTTAGCTGTATATTGATGAGAAAGAAACAGAAAATTACCACATTTCTTTCCTTTTTCCAAGGCTGATAACTATATGATTATGTTATAAAGGCCTCTTACTCTAGTCCCATCAAATAAATATGTAAGTTAATACAGAAATGTTGGAAGCTTTAATTCCTGACACATATTTAGACGTTTATATCTGAGTTTGAAACATTTATAATGCTAATTAAAATGCATGTGTGTAAAATAGAGAAACTGTGAGGTGATTACATCTTATTATTATTTCACAAAGCTTCATCTACTAAAGAGTTATTTACATCTGAATTGAAGTGAAGAGACTAGTGAAGCCAAACAACCTGGTGCTGCCATCAAAAACCTCAACACCTTCAGCAGTCTTGGTTTTTCTCTCAGATTGGACCCAGGAGAAGCACAAGAATCATATTGACCTAACGGTATTAACACAGCATTTCCAAATTTTAAGAGTCTCTTTTGGATATAATGAAAAGTAAAAAATAGAACAGAGATCACTAATGTGTTCAGAATTATCTTATTATTATATTTTATTAATAAATTATTTTAGTTTATTTTATTAATGTAATTCATGTATTATGAGTAAAAAATGAGATAAAAATTGTCAGATAAAATATTGCAGATATAATTTTAGTATTTTTGTCTGAATCAAAGAAATATCTGATTCATTGTCTTTGATATAGGGCTGTCAGCAAATGCAACTTTCTTTCTTTTTTTTTCTTTTTTTGACAGGCAGAGTTAGACAGTGAGAGAGAGAGACAGAGAGAAAGGTCTTCCTTCCATTGGTTCACCCCCCAAATGGCCGCTAAGGCCAGCGCGCTGCACCGATCTGAAGCCAGGAGCCAGGTGCTTACTCCTAGTCTCCCATGTGGGTGCAGGGCCCAAGCTCTTGGGCCATCCTCCACTGCCTTCCCAGGCCACAGCAGAGAGCTGGACTGGAAGAGGAGCAACTGGGACAGAAATGCAACTTTCAACTGTTGCTGTTCAACTGTTGTCTCACACTATTTCAGTGAGGCTCTGAGAGAATTGGTGGTGATTCTGGACTGCAGAGAAGCATGGTTCCCCAAGAGTAGAGGTTATCAGACAAAATAAAACATACTCATTAAATATAAATTTCATAGAGATAGATAATTTTTTGTAAAATGCAAATTCCAATTTCATACTATTGCAATAAAGAGACAAGTATTGTATGTGTTTATTAAAATGTCATTCATTGTCTATCAGAATTTAAATTTAATTAAAGGTTGCCCTTTGCTTGAATTTGCTGAGTTGCATACTTATCCTGGAAAATGTAGTTTGGAATAGCATGGTGCAGAAAATAGGGGAAAGGAAATAAAAGGCAAAGACAGAGGTTAAATCCATCTATATCAAATACAGACAGAGCGAGTATAAAGGAAAGTGTATTCCAAGTTATTCACAATATATGAATGTGTGAGTACACATCGTAGCCTTTACTAAGAGAAGTGCCCACCATTTTGTCCTGGGGTCAGGGTGAATCCTATAAAAACTCTCAGAAGACAGATAATGCAGGTCAGGGCCATTGTCATTGTACTGATTTTCACTTTATTCTCAATATTGTAGGCCTCAAAATACAGATATAGTTGTGAGTTATGACAGGGAAAATAACACCATTAAATGTACCAGGAACAAAAGAACTATCATAAAGTCTGTGGTCTTAGAGCAGAAACAAAGAGGAGTGCAAAGAAAGAAAAAAGGGTTACAATTCATGAATAGCCATGGAATTTAATATGACTCAATAACGACTTTAAAATTAGACATTTCCGATTATATTTTCAAGATCAAAAAAATTCAAACTAAGTAAACAGCAAAAGTACCAAATTAAAGGATTCTTTTACAAAGAGGAAACTAAAATTATTGAAATTCTTAAGTTGTTTAAGTCTGCAATCATAAAACAAATCTCACTCACCTTAATATACCCGGAATTGATACATTTGGGTTTCGGTAGAAAAACTAAAATGATAACAAAGAATGTAATTCAAGAAAATCATTTAACTCATGGTGAATGCGCTAAGCCACCACTCATTAACTTTACAAATATACAATTTTGAACAGGTGGTGATATTTCCAGACAGCTGTTTGGTAGTCCCTATACAAAAATCCTGGTACTGACAATTATTATAATGGAGGAAAATGACATTTGTGGTGACCTGCTAAATTTTAATCAGTTTCAAGCTTAAAAAAGCTTAACATTTTATGATAATAATAATTCAAGTTTCCAAATATGTAAAATTTTTTGACAAATTTTTACATTTAAAATTCAAAAACGAAAAGTAAAACAAATGAATTAGATTATGTTTTTTACAACATAAGTTTCACATTATTCATGTAGTAAGTAAACATGAGGAAAAAATGTTAAAATACAATAAAAAGAAATACAGTCTCAGCTCAAATACAGAAATGTAATTATAAATGTTGCTTCTTGGATATACTAATTATACCTTCACAATTATGAAATTAATTCTTGTGCCTGCAAATATCTTCTGACTTCAAAAGTGAATTTCTAATATTCAAGGCTGAAATCAGAAGAATACTTTCATCAGTGTCATCGGGATCATCCAAAAACACGCATGCAACCTACTTTCTTGTGGAGCACTTACCACTGACGGGGCTGAGAAGCACACACTCACGCAGCGGGGTCTCTGCAGGGAACTCATGCATGTGTGGTGAGGCTCTCTCTATGTGGTTATAGGAAAAGGAGGCAGTGAGCTCATCTCCCACCTGGCCCATTATTGTCAGGACAAGCTCTGGCTTTGGGACCAGTACAAACAGAAGACACTACAGGGAGATGTGGAAGATCACAGGGAAGGAGTAACTGGGATCTAAACTTGCTCATGTGTGAACATGTTTCTCTAGACTACAATGGCCCAAAGGAGCTGTATGATCTAAGCTCTTGTCAACAACACAGGAGTCTTGAATTACATCACCTGAAAATTAAGTAAATGCCATAACATTTATGTCAATGTTTTCTGTCTTGTTTGGGAGAACCATGGTGTCCTCATCAAACATCATGTTGCACATGATAAAAACATAAAATGTAAGCTGTCAATTAAAAATTAAAATACACATTTATCTTCCATCTAGACTATTAGATAGGATACATGGGGCAGAGAACATGTAATGGTGCTTTTTTTTTTTTTACAGGTAGAGTTATAGACAGAGAGAGAGAGACAGAGAGAAAGATCTTCCTTCCATTGGTTCACTCCCCTAATGGCTGCTGCCAAGCCCAGCGCTGTGCTGATCTGAAGCCAGGAGCCCGGTGCTTCCTCTCATGTCCCATGGGGGTGCAGAGATCCAAGCACTTGGGCCATCCTCTACTGCCCTCCCGGGCCACAACAGAAAGCTGGACTGGAAGAGGAGCAACCGGGACTAGTACCCGGCATCCCAACGGGGACTAGAACCTGGGGTGCTGAAGCCACAGGTGGAGGATTAGCCAAATGAGCCATGGCGCCGGCCGTAATGGTGCTTCTTAAAACTGACCATGCAACTCCTGTTGGAAGCCTGTACTGAGAAACCCTAAGCTCAGCATTTCCTCTCAAAGTGCAATGTGTTATTCACCCATTTGGTATTCAGGGTTGGCCCTAAGAATTTGTGATCTTGCAGGTTTTCAGTTAAACACATGAACTGGTTTCCATAACAAGTTATCTCAATGCTGATGCTTCCCCTCCTCAACCCATTATCAGTAGCACTTAGCTAAAGAATCAAGCTGAGCAGGGTATTTCCCATGCCACTATTTTAACCTGAGGGCCATGGGCTACCAGGGAAGACCTCCAACCACGGCATAAAAATATCACTTTGCTGATGCTATAAAGGTTAGAATACAAAGAGGCTTCCATAGCCTTGGCAGCTCATGACAAGAGGCTCAGGTAATTACTGACATCATAAATAAGAGTGTCAATTGTTAAATCAGCAACAGGAGTCACTGTGCAACTACTCTCCATGTAGGATCTCTGTCCTTAATATGTTGTACTATGTGAATTAACAGTAAAACTACTACTCAAACAGTACTTTATACTTTGTGTAGCTTTGTGGGTGCAACTGTTGAAATCTCTACTTAGTATATAGTGCATTGATCTTCTGTATATAAAGATAATTGAAAATGAATCTTGATGAAGAATGGGATGGGAGAGGGAGTGGGAGATGGGATGGTTGCCAGTGGGAGGGAGGATATGGGGGGGAAGCCACTAAATTCCAAAAGTTGTACTTTGGAAATTTATATTTATTAAACAAAAGTTGGAAAAAATTAAAAAATGAAAAGGGCTAGAGTAAGCAGTGATTTCTGTTTTTATGAAAAGCATATGTACATTCACACATATAATATAACTTATTATGTGCTGTGTGATCACAAGTGTGTTAAGAAGCAGCATACTGGGAACTGTGCATAAATTATGTAAATTTTCCAGTTATACATTAGGAATTAGGTATTAAGGGTCATATATTTTTAATGTTAGGGAAGACTCAGATTTCTAAGTTTGAATATCATTGATCTTCAGAATGCACAGATAAGAGCCAAATATTTAGAGTGTGAAAGACAGAAAAAGGAAGGGTGCACCAGTAGTGCAGAGTGATAATGCACTGCTGAGTTTATACTTGTTCTCTGTAATGTTGTAGCAACCATTCAGTCTCCAGGAATGCAAAACAGGATGTCGGATGGAGTGTTTTAGAAGCTATGTTCTAATGAGGATGACATATAAGGTGCCCATGTATTTAGATATTTGTTCCATTTTGGTGTTTTTGGACTTGGGTATATGTGACTAGAAGCTCTGGAGAGGAGGGAGGGGAAGACTGAAGGGAGATTCCTAGCTGGAGCCTCACTGGGACCAGGCCTCAGCAGAGCATAGACCCTAGCAGTGCTAGTGCCAAGGGGAGCCCCCAGCTTCTGATCACTGTATGGCTGGGACATCTCCAGTTCTGTCTTTTTAAAGCATTCTCAACAGAAACTTGCCTCCTGGTGTTTGCTTGATTTTATAGTTTCAGTCACATTGCTAATATGAAAATATCAATGTATATAAAACTACTGAGGGTGATGCTGATTGAGGTCTCTGAGCTGCCCTTGTGTGCTGAGCATGTACGTAGTCAACTTTGTTTCCTCACAGAGACCCTGTGGGTGGGTGCAGATGTGCCTGTGTGTGAGTCTATGTCAAGACACGGTTCCCATGGTAGGAGACACCATCAGCACTGACTTACTGTAGGCAGTGAGACCCGTTGTGGGCCTTTCAGAGATGTTAAGTCTCATAGCCAGGAATAGGATGGGGAACCCCTGCACTGTGGAAGTCTTGGGTGCTGTAGGACACTGGGATGCCACATGTCGTACAACCTTCTTGTGGGATGGGGTTTTTCGCCAGGGACTTTCCAAGTCTTTTCCCACTCTGTGTGTGTCCTCTAGACATGTTAACCGCTTCGGACTGTCCCATGGGGATGTCTCCCCTCTGATCCATTGATGGGAGCTCTGTGGGTAAGCAGTTTCTGTATTTTCTGGGGCTTTATGTTGGGATTTTTGTCTTGAATCCTGAAATAGCTGTGGGTCTTGAAGATTGGCTGGGCAAGGAGCTGGCAGACATCACCATCAGTTGTGAGCAGGTACAGTTCTGGATGCTGCTCTTTTGCCGTACCCCTGATCACAGCATTCTGCAATTGTTCAGGACACACAGAATGGAGGGACTGCTTGGCTTTCCCAAGTCCCCAGGTGCCCCTGACTTCTCATCTTTGTTGCAGGATCACTAAGGAGGGGTGCATGTGGTATCTGAGGAAAAAAGGGGTGTGATGCTCTGCACAGTCCCAGACAGGCTGGGCATTATGCTATGAGTCATCTGCCCTCAATCTTATCCCGTGGATGATACCATTTTCACAAACACCTTACTGAAGGCAGGACAGACCTCCCTAGGTTTGCAACCTTGTCCCAGCTGGCATCCCAGTGCCTATCCTAGTCTGCCTTAGCCCAGAGCTAAGCAATCCAGTAAACAACTTGGGAATAATAACTGGGAAGGAGCTGTATGTGGGGCAGGTGCCTGGTCCTCAGCTCTGAGTCCTAAGCTTCTGCAGGAGTGGAGGTGGAAGTCTGAGGTCTCTGCTCTGTCGCTATTGGAGATGGATGTTGTCAGTAGCATTTCACAAAGGTGTGAATGCAGTGAAGGGCATCTGGTGTAGCCTGTTGGAAAGGCATCTGGTGCAGGTTTCTTAATCTCAAGGGGACAGCATAAGTTCTCTTTCAGCATCAGTCTTCTTTCCTATCAGGGGCCATTGTGTGATATTTCCATACCCAGATTTTATGTTGTTGGCAGGTTTGGGTAACTTGCTCTGCAGCATTAAGAAACCAGGAGCTAAGAATAGGACAAGGTCATGGAAGCTCAACCAGGAGGGTGGGCTGACAGCTGCAGGCTGGTCATTCAGAAACAGGAGAAAAATACCCACTGGGATGAACATTGTTGAAGTCATGGTAAGCTTGAAACTCCACAACAGTATCCATTGTATCATTGGGACAATAACGGTAAATGATTTGAATGGTAAAGATTGATTCTTTAATTTAAATTTAAAAAGTTTTAATTTTATTAGAAAAGCAGAGGTACAGAGGTACTGACACAGGGAGATCTTCCACCCACTGCTGAACACTCTGAATGCATATAATACCCTAGGATATACCAGATGGGGGCCAAGAGCCAGGAACTCAATATAGGTTTCCCATATTTTTGACAGGGACACAAGCACTTGATTCATCACTTGTTGCCCTCTGGAGTGAGCATTAGCAGGAATTGGATGGAAGTGGAATAGCTAGGACTTGAATCAGGTACTCTGATATGAAGTGTAGATAACACAAGTGGCAGATTATTCACTTTGACAAATCCCTGCCCTAATTGAGCTTCTATGGATTTCATAGCAAAATCCTGAAATAGGGACAAAGTAGCAGTGGTCATCCAGTTGTATAAGAGGGGTTTCACCTGCAGATATTCATTCCATGCAATTTTCAATTTAGCAAAAGAATATTTACAAAGGCATATATCATTAGATGCCAAATAAGCAGATGTAAAAATCCAGCATCAATTCATCACAGAAACTCAGCAAACTAGGACTATAAGGGAACATTCTTATCCTAATGAAAGGTGCCTTTAAAAAAATCAAAGCACCCTGATCCTGAAAGATTGAGTGCCTTATCACCGAGCTTTGAAATAAAAGTAGAATATTCTCCAACCCATTTATATTCAACATTTTAGTGGAAGTCCTACAATAATAACAGAAAAAGGACCAATTGCTACAGAGTTCAGAAAGGAAGATTAAAATATCTGTACCAGAGATAACAATTTTATGTGAAAATCCCAACATATTTACAGTAAAATAAAAAAGACAACAAACACAACAACAACTACACTAGTATTTTCATTTAGCCAGGTTGCAGGATACTAGATAAAAATAAAACAAAAATAGAAAAGTCTATTATTCTTCTTTATGGCAGTAATGAACTGAATTTCAACATGTTAAAGAATTTAAAAAATAATATCTATTTCTATAGTACGAAAAACATGCTACTTGAAGATATGCACTCTACAAAACTTGAAGGTGTCCATTTGTCAAAAAGCACAAATCACTGATGACAGTGATGCATACAGATGCATATATATGCAGAGAAGAACAATGACCCATGGAGGGCCCAGTATTGTGATATCAGTTCTGCCCATTTTGATGAAATGGATTCCATTTCCCACAAGAAGACTACTCCTCACAGAACTTGGCATCCCAGTGTCCTACAGCACCCAAGACTTCCACAGTGCAGGGGTTCCCCATCCTATTCCTGGCTATGAGACTTAACATCTCTGAAAGGCCCACAACGGGTCTCACTGCCTACAGTAAGTCAGTGCTGATGGTGTCTCCTACCATGGGAACCGTGTCTTGACATAGACTCACACACAGGCACATCTGCACCCACCCACAGGGTCTCTGTGAGGAAACAAAGTTGACTACGTACATGCTCAGCACACAAGGGCAGCTCAGAGACCTCAATCAGCATCACCCTCAGTAGTTTTATATACATTGATATTTTCATATTAGCAACGTGACTGAAACTATAAAATCAAGCAAACACCAGGAGGCAAGTTTCTGTTGAGAATGCTTTAAAAAGACAGAACTGGAGATGTCCCAGCCATACAGTGATCAGAAGCTGGGGGCTCCCCTTGGCACTAGCACTGCTAGGGTCTATGCTCTGCTGAGGCCTGGTCCCAGTGAGGCTCCAGCTAGGAATCTCCCTTCAGTCTTCCCCTCCCTCCTCTCCAGAGCTTCTAGTCACATATACCCAAGTCCAAAAACACCAAAATGGAACAAATATCTAAATACATGGGCACCTTATATGCCATCCTCATTAGAACATAGCTTCTAAAACACTCCATCCGACATCCTGTTTTGCATTCCTGGAGACTGAATGGTTGCTACAACATTACAGAGAACAAGTATAAACTCAGCAGTGCATTATCACTCTGCACTACTGGTGCACCCTTCCTTTTTCTGTCTTTCACACTCTAAATATTTGGCTCTTATCTGTGCATTCTGAAGATCAATGGTATTCAAGCTTAGAAATCTGAGTCCTCCCTAACATTAAAAATATATGACCCTTAATACCCAATTCCTAATGTATAACTGAAAAAATTTACATAATTTATGCACAGTTCCCAGTATGCTGCTTCTTAACACACTTGTGATCACACAGCACATGATCAGTAACATTATGTGGGTGAATGTAAACCCACTGTTCATAAAAACAAACTTACTCAGAAATCACTGTCTACTCTAGCCTTTAGAGCACTAGTAAACAAAGTGATACTTTAATGCAGTGATTGGAGGTCTTTCCTCTTAGCCCATGGCCCTCAGGTTAAAATAGTGGCATTGACAAATCAAAACCACAATGAGGTTTCACCTCACCCCGGTTAGAATGGCTCACATACAGAAATCTACCAACAGATGCTGGCGAGGATGTGGGGAAAATGGGACACTAACCCATTGTTGGTGGGAATTCAAACTGGTGAAGCCACTATGTAAGTCAGTCTGGAAATTCCTCAGAAACCTGAATATAACCCTACCATTCAACCCAGCCATCCCACTTCTTGGAATTTACCCAAAGGAATTTAAATTGGCAAACAAAAAAAGCAGTCTGCACCCTAATGTTTATTGCAGCTCAATTCACAATAGCTAAGACCTGGAACCAACCTAAATGCCCATGAACGGTAGACTGGATAAAGAAATTATGGGATATGTACTCTTTAGAATACTATACAGCAGTCAAAAACAATGAAATCTGGTCATTTGCAACAACATGGAGGAATCTGGAACACATCATGCTGAGTGAAATAAGCCAGTCCCAAAGGGACAAAGATCATATGTTCTCCCTGATCGGTGACAACTGACTGAACACCAAAAAGGAAACCTGTTGAAGTGAAATGGACACTATGAGAAATGGTGACTTGATCAGCATAGCCCTGACTGTTAATGAACAACTTAATACATTATCCCTCTTAGTAGTTTTTTCTGTCTGTTCTACTTAATATGACTGGTTTAATTCTGTAATTAATACACAGTTATTCTTAAGTGTTGAAATTTAACTGAAATGTGATCCCTGTTAAACATAAGAGTGGGAATAAGAGAGGGAAGAGATGTATAATTTGGGGCATGCTCGGGCTGACTTGCCCCAAATGGTAGAGTTAGAAACATACCAGGAGATTCCAATTCAATCCCATCAAGGTGGCATGTACCAATGCCATCTCAGTAGTCCAAGTGATCAATTTCAGTTCACAATTGATCATAATGAAAGGACTAAGAGTCAAAGGGAGCACATAAACAAGTCTAGTACCTGCTAATACTAACCGATAGAATAAATAAAGGGGAGAGCGATCCAACATGGGAAGTGAGATACTCAGCAGACTCATAGAATGGCAGATGTCCTAAACAGCACTCAAGACTCAGAATCAGCCCTAAAGGCATTCGGATCTGGCTGAAAAGCCCATGAGAGTATTTCAGGCATGGAAAGCCAAGACACTCTGGCAAAAAAAAAAAAAAAAAAAAAAAAAGACATAAATGAAAGATCTCTGTGAGTGAGATCCCAGTGGAAAGAACAGGTCTTCAAAGAAGGAGGTACCTTTCTCTGAAGGGAGGAGAGAACCTCCACTTTGACTATGACCTTGTCTAAACAAGATAAGAGTCGGAGAACTCAGAGGGCTTCCATAGCCTTGGAAACTCATGACTGGAGCATAGGGAGATTACTGATGCCATAAACAGGAGTGTCAATTGGTAAAGCCAACAACAGGAGTCACTGTGCACTTACTCCTCATGTAGGATCTCTGTCCTTAATGTGCTGTACATTGTGATTTAATGCTATAACGAGTACTCAAACAGTATTTTTCACTTTGTATTTCTATGTGGGTGCTAACGGTTGAAATCTTTACTTAATGTACACTAAACTGATCTTCTGTATATAAAGAAAATTGAAAATGAATCTTGATAAGAATGGAAGGGGAGAGAGAGCGGGAAAGTGGAGGGTTGCGGGTGGGAGGGAAGTCATGGGGCGGGGGGCAAGGCAATATAATCCATAAGCTGTACTTTGGAAATCTATATTCATTAAATAAAATTAAAAAAAGAAATAATGCAATATATAAGCAATTGAACTAAACAGTTAAAAAAATAAAATAGTGGCATTGAAAGACCCTGCTCTGCTTGATTTTCTAGGTCAGTGCTACTACTAATGGGTTGAGTAGGGGAACATCAGCATTATGAGATAACTTGTTATGGAAACCAGTTCATGTGTTTAACTGAAAACCTCCAAGATCACAAATTCTTAGGGCCAACCCTGAATAGCAAATGGTTGAATAACACATGAAATTTGAGAGGAAATGCTGAGCTCAGGGTTTCTCAGTACAGGCTTCCAACAGGGGGTTCATGTTCATTTTTAAGAAGCACTATTACATGTTCTCTGCCTCATGTATCCTAATATTCTATGTGGAAGATAAATGTGTATTTTAATTTTTTTAATTGACAGCTTACATTTTATGTTTTTATCATGTGCAACATGATGTTTGATGGAGGACACATGAGGAAGCCACCAGGACTCTCCCAAACAAGACAGAAAACATTAACATAAATGCTATGCATTGACTTAGTTTTCAGCTGGGGATATTCAAGACTCCTGTGTAGTTTCAAGGACTTAGATCATACAGACCCTTTGGGCCATTATAGACTAGGGAATTGTGTTCACACATGAGCAAGTTTGGATCTAAGCTGTTCCTTCCCTGTGATCTTCCACATCTCCCTGTAGTGTCTTCTGTTTGTACTGGTCCCAAAGCCATAGCTTGTCCTGACAACTGTGGGTCAGGTGGGAGATGAGCTCACTGCCTCCTTTTCTCATAACCACATAGAGAGAGCCTCACCACACATGCATGAGTTCCCTGCAGAGACCCCGCTGCGTGAGTGTGTGCTTCTCAGCCCTGTCAGTGGTGGTGAGTGCTCCACAAGAAAGTGGGTTCTATGGGTGTTTAAGATGATGCTGATGACATGTGAGGAAAGCACTGTTCTCCTTATTTCAGCTTTGAATATTAGAAATTCACTTTTTTTTTCTCATGCAATTAACAAAGGATAAGGTTTATTGATGATCCGACATGTCGGGGCCCCCCATCTCAGGACAGGCGGGCGGCCTCGAATAGTCTTGGGTTGGGGTCTTTATACACGTTTAAACAAAGAAAATCAATCAGAAATTCACTTTTGAAGTCAGAAGATATTTGCAGGCACAAGCATTAATTTCATAATCTTGTGAAGATATGATTAATACATCCAAGAAGCAACATTTATAATTACATTTCTGTATTTGAACCGGAATTGTATTCCTTTTTTTTTTTTTTTTGCGCTTTAGTATTTTTTCACAGGTACACTTACTACATGCATAGTGTGAAATTGTATTTTGTAAAATAGACACAATCTAACTCACAATGTTTTATTTCTTTTTGTTTTTAATGTAAAAATTTGTTAAGAAATTTAAAGTATTTTGAAATGTGAATTATTATGGCATAAAACATTCTTTTTTTAAATCTTGAAAGTAATTGAATTGTAGCAGGTCACCACAAATGTTATTTTCCCTCCCTCTATTATTATAATTGTCAGATTTTTGTTTAGGGCCTACTAGACAACTGTCTAGAAATATCATCACCTGTTCATAATTGCATATTTGTAAATTTAATGAATGGCAGCTTAGTACATGCACCATGAGTTATATGATTTTCCTGAATTACACTCTGTTATTGTTTAGGTTTTCTACCTAAACCCAAATGTATTATCTGGGTGTATAGTTGAGTGAGATTTGTTTTATGATTACAGACAAAATAACTTGAGAATTTCAAGAATTTAGCTTTCCTTTTGGTAAAAGAACCCCCTAATTTAGTACTTTTTCTGTTTACTTAGTTTCATTTTTTTTTTATCTTCAAAACATATTTGGATTTGACTAGTTAATTTTAATGTCTTTATTGATTCATATTAAATTCCATGGCAGTTTATGAATTCAGGGACTGCTTGTCTATGTGACTTTAAATGAGATAAAGGTAAGTGTAAAGAGATTCAACTAGAAAAGAGGAAATGCTATAGTTACTTGTTGCAAAGCCTAGTGACTCTATTATTGTTAGTGGTACTATGCATTCCGATACTGCTGACACAAAAAGATTCAAATATTCTCATCACAAAGAAGAAATTGTATATGAGGCGATGAATATGTTAATTAACATGGCTGAATCATTCAGTGATGTATACTTGTATCTTTTTAAAAAGATTTTCTTTATTTTTTTGAGAGATAGAGTTACATACAGTGAGAGGGCGAGACAGAGAGAAAGGTCTTCCATCTGCTAGTTAACTCCCCAAATATGCCGCAAGCATCAGAGCTGAGCCGATCTGAAACTAGGAGCCAGGTGCTTCTTACTGGTCTCCTATGTGAATGTAGGGGACCAAGCACTTGGGCCATCTTCTACTGTTATCCCAGGCCACAGAAGAGAGCTGGATTGGAAGAGGAGCAGCAGGGACTAGAACTGCCACCCGTATGGGATGCTGGCACCACAGGCGGAGGATTTACTTACTGCACCATGGCGCCTGCCTTGTGTACTTGTATCTTAACATCACATTGTGCCCCACAAACATGCTTACTGTTTTCACAAAAACAACAAATTAAATTAAATTACAGACCGTAAATCTTATTATGATATGATAATAACAAAAGAAAACAAAATAGTGATGATGATTGTACATTTCTTGCTCACAAATGCCAAATGCCTCAAGCAACACAGTCTGTAAACAGCCTTGGTTTCCAGACATAGATCCTGATGATAATCCAGTGCTGCAGGCTTTATGCAGTTTGGCAGGTGAGCAATTAAGAGAAGGACCTTCCGCGAGGCCAAACCATGGCACCTGCAGCAGAGAGAGCAGGTTCTCCTCTCCCTCCCTGATCCCTACCTGACACTGCTGCTGTAACTCTCACCCTCTACTGATTTTGATGCAGAGAGAGGCAGCAGTATTAGGGGAAAGGGTGTGTTAGACTTTGTGCATCTCCTCTAAAATTCTCAGAGTTTCTTTGTGCCATGGATGACCAGACATTTGTTTCACAGCGCTAGCCACAGAATATGGTCCAATTGATGAGAAAAAAATGTTGTTGATTTGTGTAATTTGGCCATAAAGCACAAAGCACTATTTTTGAATGTACATTATAAAATTTTATCCAGTCAAAAAAAGTACAAAAGTCTGTAATTTAGGATATCCTTCCTAAAGTAATAATTCTCTGAGTATTAGATACTAGTGTAAGATTGAAGATCTTAACAGTGTTCTCTCTGAAATGACAATCTTGTATCTGAAATAGCCCTTGGGTTATTGTAGGCTTCTTTTTTCCTTTGTACTCCTCTTTTCTTCTGCTCTAAGACCACAGACTTTATGGTAGTTTTTTGTTCCTGGTACACTTAATGGGGTTATTTTCCCCACCATAACTCACCACTATATCTATACTTTGAGACCTAAAATATTGAGAATAAAGTGAAAACCAGTGTAATGACAATGAACCTGACCTGCATTATCTGTCTTCTGAGAGTTTTCACAGGCTTCACCCTCACCCCAGGACAAACTGGTGGGCACTTCTCATAGTACAGGTTATGATGTGTATTCACACGTGTACATTTTATGAATAACTTGGAATCCACTTTCCTTTACACCTACTCTGTCTGCATTTGATATCTATGGATTTAATCTGTCTTTTCCTTCTATTCCCTTTCCCTCATGTTATTCTAAACTACATGTTGATTTCCAGGATAAGTATGTAAAGTCAGAAAATTAAAACAAAGGGTTTCCTTTTAATTAAATTTAAATTCTGATAAAGATTGAATGACTTTTTATTAAGAATATATAATATTTGACTCTTTATTGCAACAGTGTAAAATTAGAATATGCCTTTCTCAAAGAATTATCTATTTACATGATATTTATATTTAGTGAGTATGTTGTATTTTGTCTAATAACCTCTACTCAGAAAACCATGCTTCTCTGCAATCCAGAATCACCAGCAACCTTCTCAGAACCTCACTGAAGTAGTGTGTTGCCTTCCAACAGGTGAAAGTTGCATTTGCTGACAGCCATACATCAAAGACAGTAAACCAGATATATCTTTGATTCAAAACAACAAATACTAAAATTATGTCTGCAATATTTTATCTGACAATTTATGTCATCTCATCTATATGACTCAATACATGAATTACATTGATAAATATACTAATAATTTTCTTAATTAAAATTAACTAAGAAAATATATTCAAAAATTAATTATGCACACATTAATGATCTCTGTTCTATTGTTTATTTTCCATTAGTACTCGAAACAGACTTAAAATTTGGAAATGCTGTGTTAATGCCGTTACGCCAATATGGTTCTGGTGCTTCTCCTGGGTCCAATCTGAGAGAAAAACCAAGACTGCTGAAGGTGTTGAGATTTTTGATGGCAGCAATATATTGTTTGGCTTCACCAGTCACTTCACTTCAGTTCAGATGTTAATAATAATAATAACTTCAAATAATAATAATAATAATTCTTTAGTAGATGAAGCTTTGTGAAAGAATAATATGTAATCAACTCATGGTTTCTCCATTTTACACACACGCATTTTAATTAGCATTATAAATGTATCAAACTCAGATGCAAATGTCTAACTAGGAGTCAAGAATGAAAGCTCCCAACAATTCTGTATTAACTTACATATTTTTATTGATGGGACTAGAGTAAGTGGTCTTGATAATATAATTATATACTTATCAGCCTTGGAAAAGGGAGGAAAATGTGGTAATTTTCTGGTTTTTTTTCTCATCAATATACAGCTAAAATGTTACAATCTTTTGCTATAGCTTAGATGTTTTCTCTGAAATTCATGTTAAAATTTAATCAAAATTGTAGGAAGTGATTAGGCTGTGACAGCTCTAACTTCTTGGCTGTGATTAGTGCCATTATAAAAAGGCACATTAGCCCCCTTACTCTCTTGATCCTTCCCCTTGTACTGTGGGATTATGAATAAATAAGGCACTCATCACATAACATTCCTCAATCTTGGACAGTGAGAAAAATTTCTCTCATTTAAAAATTTGTACATGGAGGCTGGCACTGTGTTGTATTTGAAAAAGTGGGTAAAGTCACCACCTGCAGTATCGGCATCCTTTTTGAGTCTTAATTTGAGTTAAGGCTGTTCCGCTTGCAATCCAGCTCTCTGCTATGGCCTAGGAAAGCAGTAAAAGATGGTTTAAGTTCTTGTGCCCCTGTGAGAGTGATCCAACATGGGAAGTGAGATACTCAGCAGACTCATAGAATGGCAGATGTCCTAAATAGCACTCTGGCCTCAGAATCAGCCCTAAAGGCATTCGGATCTGGCTGAAAAGCCCATGAGAGTATTTCAGGCATGGAAAGCCAAGACACTCTGGCAAAAAGATCTCTGTGAGTGAGATCCCAGTGGAAAGAACAGGTCTTCAAAGAAGGAGGTACCTTTCTCTGAAGGGAGGAGAGAACCTCCACTTTGACTATGACCTTGTCTAAACAAGATAAGAGTCGGAGAACTCAGAGGGCTTCCATAGCCTTGGAAACTCATGACTGGAGCATAGGGAGATTACTGATGCCATAGACAGGAGTGTCAATTGGTAAAGTCAACAACAGGAGTCACTGTGCACTTACTCCTCATGTAGGATCTCTGTCCTTAATGTGCTGTACATTGAGATTTAATGCTATAACAAGTACTCAAACAATATATTTCACTTTGTGTTTCTATGGGGGTGCAAACTGTTGAAATTTGTACTTAATGCATACTAAACTGATCTTCTGTAAAAAAAAAAAAAGAAATTATCAATTCCCAACTTGACTCTCACTGGGATTAAACATGACAATAGGTCTGATCTGATTTCATCATCATTTAAAAAAATCATCTATTATTTTTCACTTTATGTTTCTGTGTGGGAGCAAACCGTTGAAATCCTTACTTAATGTATACTAAGCTGATCTTCTGTATATTAAGATAATTGAAAATGAATCTTGATGTGAATGGAAGGGGAGAGGGAGTGGGAAATGGGAGGGTTGTGGGTGGGAGGGACGTTATGGGGGGGAAGCCATTGTAATCCATAAGTCGTACTTTGGAAATTTACATTCATTAAATAAAAGTTAAAAAAAAACAGTTCTTGTGCCCCTGCACCCACGAAAGGAGACCTAGAAGAAGCTCCTGGCTCCTAGCTTCGGATTGGTCCAGCTCCAGCTGTTGCAGATCTTTGCAGAGTAAACCAACAGATGGAAAGTCTTTCTCTCTCTCTCTTTGCCTATGCTTCTGTAACAGTCTTTCAAATATAATCTGTAAAAATTTAGAAATGATATTATAGCACCATAAGTAGAATAAGACACTCTAGATTAAAAAAAATTAGGGAGGATACTTATGCTTCTATCTGAGGTAATAGCATGCTAAATAATGGAACTATTTTAACATTGAATCTATGTTAAATAAAATTTGAAGGGAATTATGCTTTCTACTGAGGATCCAAAAATTTCTCAATGCATGGGAAACTATTGTGCAATCACATGTGTAGCAAGAAAGTGAAGGATTTATGATGTTTTCCACTTGAAGCTTGAAAGCTGGATTTTGACAATATTCTCATGAATAGAATAGAGTTCACAAAATAAATTTCTGTGATGGAAACTGTAACTACAGAGATCAAATTTCATTGTGAAGATAGGGAGTTAGAAAGCAAATTTCTAGTAGGCAGAATAATGCCATCTGATGATATGAGATGTACCGTTCTTGTTTGTTTACTTTTCAGACTTGCATGTGTTTCTTCACTGATATTAAGATGAGCTCAATTTCTGTTTACATGGCTGTTTATAAATGCATTCTTTATCAAGCTGGCATTGGAATCTCAGCCAACACCTTCCTCTTCCTCTCTCACATCTCCACAATCCTGCTGGATCGTCGGCCTAAGCCCACTGACCTGACCACCTGTCACCTGGCCTTAGTCCACATTGCTTTGCTTACTACTGTGCTGTTTTTGCTCTCTCCAGACCTGTTTGAGTCATTGAATGTATGGAATGACTTCAAGTGTAAGGCTTTGTTCTACATCAACAGAGTGATGAAGGGCCTGTCCATCTTTACCACCTGCCTCATGAGCATCATTCAGGCCATCACCATGAGCCCCCACACCTCCCAGTTGGCACAGTTTAAATATAAATGCACACATTTCATCTTCTACTTATTTTTCTTCATATGGTTAGTCTGCTTGTCTTTCAGCACTACCACACTCTTCCACACTGTGGCATCTTCCAATGAGACCCAGACCAATCTGATGGCTCTCACTCAATACTGCTCATTTTCCCCCATAATGCCTGGCATCATGGGATTGATGTTCACCCTGACAACATCCAGGGACGTCTTCCTGGTGGGTGTCATGCTGCTCTCAAGTGCATACATGGTGATCCTCTTACTCAGGCATCAGAGGAGGTCCCAGCACCTTCACAGCACCAGCCTCTCCCCAAGATCCTCCCCAGAGAAAAGGGCCACCCAGACCATCCTGCTGCTGGTGAGTTTCTTTGTGGTCATGTACTGGGTGGACTTCATCATCTCATCCTCCTCCTTGATACTGTGGACATATGACTCAGTTATCGTGGGTGTCCAGTGTGTTGTGGTCAATGTCTATGCCACTGTCAGTCCATTGGTGCTTATCAGTTCTGATAAGAGGATACTCAATTTTTTGCACAATATGTCATGGAAAACCTTTTGGTTTTAACAGATTGATGACAAAAATGGTTGTCTTTCAGTGGACATGTTGTTCAGCAGTTAAGGTACCACTTGGAATGCCCGCATCCCATATTGGAGTGCCTAGGTTTGAATTCTGCCTTTGTTTCTGATCCAGCTTATTGTTAGTGCACAGTGTAATTGGCAGCATGTGTTTGCTCAAGTACTTGGGTTCCTGTCGCCCACATGGGAGTGACATCTGGAGTTCTAGGATCTTGGCTTTGGGCTGGCCTAACCCTGGCTGTGCACAGCAACAATGAACAAGCAAATATATTTTTAACTATCTACTTATCATCTATCTGTCTATCTATTTATCATCTCTCTTTTTTCTAACATTAAGTAAAAACAAATAAATAATTTAAAAATAACTGTCTTGCAATAGCTGTATTTGAGAACATATAAATTATTCTAGTACCTCAAGTTTCTACCTGATTAATTCAATTGTATAGAATTATACTTTTCTTATATCTAAATGCTTTGAGAACCATTTTGTCCAGAATTTAAATTTCTTTAATTCAACATCCAGCATTATTTCAGATTCCCATATGTTTACAAAAGTTTCTTGTTTTTCATTCTGATTTCAGAAAATCGGACAGGAAAACTTCTCTTTCTTCTTAAAGTGATGGCAATCAAATATTTCATGTCTTCCTTTGGAAAATATTTTTATTTTACTTTTTTAATTAAAAATAGGTAAGTATTCAAATGTTACATGGCTATCCATTTCTGTCAGCAATGATAATTTTGGTATCTCTCTTTTCTGGATTATAAAAAGGCTGTGTAGATTCTTCTATCACTTTTTAGGTTGTATTTCTTTTTCTCTATTCTCCAATTGTACTTCGACCTGGTCATGCAGTTTAACATTTATATGTGTTTGAATGCTTCTATTTATTTATCTCTTTTTTTTTTAAATACAATGATGTGCTGAAATCAATGCCTTATGTTTGGTTGATGTATTTGGTATTTATAATTATTTTACTGGGTTAATATATTTCATAATTGTATAAAATTCATAAATCTAAAAATAAAAGTAAATGTGTTTTTTCATTCTCATTCCAGTTGTCACATAACTAAATTTATATGTTCTAATGCAATGTCACCCTGTGATATAATTTGCAGCTTATCTTCCAGTTCGTTACTCTCATCACCTGAGCTTAATCTCTAAATTCTGTGTTTTATTTTTGCTTACTTTATTCCATTTTTTCAAATATTTACATTTCATTTGGTTCTTTTCTACATATGGCTATCAAATTTTGGGTTCCCTCATCTTATTATTTCTCATCTCATACTAGTTCATTTTTTTCATTTTCTGTTTAATTATTTAAATATTTGAAACATAATTCTGATATATAATTTCTGGGGACCTTCATTCTTGTGGCTTATTTCTGTGTTTGCACCTTTACTTCCAATTTGGTTCTCATATTTGGTGTGCTTTGATCCTTGAAAAGTCTCCAGTTTTTGTATTTTCTTGTTTACTCCAGTTGGTCACAGAGAAAGTTAAATGTCCAGGCAGTGTCCCTAGGGTAGCACTTGTCTCTCAGTTTGATTTTTCCTCTGGCTTTCTGATGAGTTTTGTTTGATATTGGGAAATTCTCCAATTTTCCTTTTGACTCTGTTGGACCTTTTAAGGATGTTTGCAACTTCTTGAGTACATTTAGTTATTATATTAGAAGTGTTTTGAGAACATGTGGCATATATTTTATCACATGCATGCATACACCAAATGCACAGGAGTATAACATTTTACAAAAATTGTTTGTGGCAGACAAAAAGTCTAAAAAGTAATACCAGGTTTCTCAATTTGGAACATTTCATGAAAGTATAATATACAAATATATTAATAATGATTTATCAATTTGTCTTATTTTTAATGTTGTATAGGTAAATTTATATTTTATACAAATTTATGGAAATCCAAATATAATAGTGATTAATATGAGAATATTGCCATAATTAATATTTTTGTCATAAAAGATAACTTTTTTAGAAGTTACTAGCCGAGTTAGTTACCTGAATTCATTTTTTCAGGTAATCATCACAATACTTACTTACCACTTTTCTGATTCCTCAAAAATAATTTATTTGGATGTTTCATTTGATACAACTGTTAAATAAGATGATTTAAATAAAACATAAATTTCTCTGAATGACATCTTGGTCACATTTTAATTAGTAGTTCTACCTGTCACTTCATGGTTGAGAAAATATAGGATTTGTAGATTAATATTTTCTTTTGTTTTTCCTTTTAAAAATTTTATTTATTTACTTGAACGGCATGTTTCTATAGACATAGAGAGAGAGAGAGAGAGAGTTCCCATCCCTTGGTTCACTCCCCAATGCCCATAATAGGCAGGGTTGAACTGGGGTCAAAACCAATAACTATAAACTCAGTCCAGAACTCCCATTAGGTAACAGAAACCCAACTACCTGAACCACTGCTGCCTTCCAGAGTCTGCATTAGTAGAAGCTAATATTTTCACAACATTATTGGACCCTAAAACATTGAAATTTTCAAAATTTCTTCTTACCATTTGTAAATGGCATTCACTCTGTTTACTGGTTAAAATGTTGTCTATGTTCATATCTTACTAACCTGCTGATTTTCCCAATAAAATTATTTAACTTTCATTATGTTTTTTATCCTTATTGTATACCAAAAATTGATTTGTGATAGTTTTGATGATGCTTATTATAATTCTAAGTATACTACTTCATCTTCTTTTCAATGAATCTTCATATATTTATAAAATGTTACAAACATTTCCTAAGCTTATTTATTATTTAGCTGAATGTTAAAGTGACTAAGACAATGATAGAGAGGGAGAGAGAGAAAGAGGGAGGGAGAGAGAGAGACAGGGACACAGAGCGAGTGTATATTCCATCTCCTGGTTCATTCAAGTGCCCACAACAGCTTGGGGGGGGGCTGGCTTTAGCCAGAAGCCAGTTTTGGCTATGCAAGAAAAATACTATGTATGTTACAATTAGTTTGGTTCCTGTCAACAACACAGGAGACACAGGTGGACCTCCACCTCCTGACCTTGGCCTGGCCCATCTCCAACTATTGCAGGTAATTAGGGAGAACACCTGAAGTTGGAAAGTTTCTTTCTCTTTTTTCCTCTCACTCTCCTCTCGCTCCTTCTCCTCCAATTCCTCTTCCTAATGATGTCACTCTACCTTTCAAATAATAAATAAATCTCTTTTAAAAAGAATATGATAGCATCAGAAATAGCAACAAAATGAATTCATATCTTAGAAAGAAATTTTTAAGAAGTGATGCTGATTTCATAATGAACTCTACCACATAAAAGACCAGGAATTTGAAATTAGTACAGATTTGAATTGACATTTGAATTGACATGTATGACAAGCATACATAAATTTTCAATAACTATATGAAATATTCTCAACACCAGTGGTAATTTGAGAACAGTAAATAAAGCAATAAAATAGCAAATAAAAATGTGAAAAATAACACTTCACTTGCTTGTACAATGGTTCTAAACAGCAGTGAAAAACAATTCAAGGATATGGAGAATATGGAATCATTGAATGTTGCTGATAGAGAGTAATAAAATAGTACAGCCACTGTAAAAGTAACCTGGCAGCTTTTCAAATTGTCACAATAGAATTATCACATGGGGGGGTGGCATTTGGTATAGCAGCTAAGGTACTAATTTGAGACACCTGCACCTCATATTGGAGTATCTAGTTTATAGTTCTGTATCTGTTCTTAATCCTGGCTTCCTGCTAGTGCACTCCTGAGAGGCAGAAAAAGATGGTTCAATTGGTTGATTCCTGCCACCCAGTTGGGAGAACTGGGTTGAGTTTCCAGATACTGTTTCAACCTGGCCCAGTCATGACTATTTTAGGTATTTGGGGAATAAACCAGGGTATGTGAACTTTCTCTGTATGCCTTTGTTTCTGTTTCTTTCCTTTTATGCCTTTCAAATAAATAAATAAAAATTTAAAAGGAAAATTAGCATATGATCCAGTAATTAAAATCCTACTTACATACCCAAAATACATGAAAACATCTATCTGCATAAAGGCTCACTGCAGCGCTTATCAAGAGCTAAATGTGAAAATAATCCAAATATTTACCAGTGACTGGAAAAAATGTGATATGTCTTTATTATGGAAAACTCTTTAATAATCAAAATTACTTAAATGGTGATATGTTACAAAGAGAACAGATCTCAAAAACATTAATATTACAGAAAGAAAGTAAACATAAAACAATGGGCACTACATGGTTTTGATAACCAAAAAAACAAAAATGGCTAATCTCTGGGCACTGAGTATAGATTAATGTTGGTCCTCTGGTGGAATGGGGATTAGTGAAACTCCCTGGAGCCTCAAGGGGCCTGCTGCACACATAGAGGCAAGTACCATGGAGTTTTTATTAGATTAAGGAAACTATAACCTTACCTTAAAAATTTGCCAAGGCTGTCTCTAGACCTTCACACTTCAACCTCACTTAGCTCTTAAAAAAAGTAAAAACCCAATTTTGGAATTCATTTTTTTTTTGCCAGGCAGAGTTAGACACTGAAAGAGAGAGACAGAGAGAGAGAGTTGTAGACAGAGAGACAGAGAGAAAGGTCTTCCTTTCGTTGGTTCACTCCCCTAATGGCCGCTAAGGCCGGTGCTGCACCGATCCGAAGCCGGGAGTTGGATACTTCCTCACGGTTTCCCACGCGGGTGCAGGAACCCAAGCACTGGGACCATCCTCCTTTATCCTCCCAGGCCACAGCAGAGAGCTGGACTGGAAGAAGAGCAACCAGGACTAGTACCTGGTTCCCCAACCAGGACTAGAACCTGGGGTGCCGGCGCCACAGGCGGAGGATTAGCCAAGTGAGCCATAGCGCTAGCCATGGATTTCATTCTTGATGGTGAGTTTATTTCAGGCAATCACTAAAGCTACACGTCAGCCATTCTCAGGATGTAAGAATGAGGTGGCTGTTCACCCTTAGCCTAATGAGCTAGTTCAGTACTGTGTTTCCATGTACCATTTGTAAATACCACACGGCTGAGTCAGCTCTGTGAACATTTCTTGACCCTGAGTGCTGCCAAGTCACAAGTCATTCTTGGTTCTGAAATACAAATTTCATTTCTCAAAAGTTTCTCTTTAATTTGATCATAATTATAGAACCCATTCATAACATCAAAATGTATGAAACTTTCACTTAAATAGTGTGTGACTATTGTTGTATGGATCATGTCAAACTTTTAAAGCAAGTGAATATCAAAAATAAAAAAGTGATTCAATTAATCTAATTTTCAAGCATCAGAATTGGAAAAATCTGTTCTTTTTAAAATATATTTGTATATATATATATTTATATATATTATTCTTTTGTGAGGCAGAGGAACTACTAGACGTGCTACTAGAGTTTTTCCAAGTAACAAAGCAGAGCAAATATGAGAACCAAAATGGAAATAATGGAACATACAGAGAAATAAGCCATGAAAATGAAGTTTCACAGATATTAGATATTTGAATTATGCATATAAATACATGTCAAATAAAATTTGAAATAAAAACAAGAATGAGAAATAATAGATAAAGTTGAGTAGCAATATTTGGAAAACAATCATATAAACTAAATATTTGAAATATATAATTAAATCTTCCATTATGGTGGATTTTGTATTAAAGGAATACAATTTTGGAAAAATATAGATTTCTTGTATTTGGATGTAAGAAAAGTATAATTCTGTACAATTTAATTAGTAATATAGGAACCCATTCTACCAGAATAACTTGTGTCAGAAATTTCAATTGCATACAACCATTTCAAAAATTTTTTTATTTTTAACTCACTTGAAAGGCAGATAGAAGAGAGAGAGGAAGGAAGGAAGGAAGGAAGGGATGAAGGAAGGAAGGAAGGAAGGAAGGAAGGAAGGAAGGAAGGATCATACATCTGCTTGTTTAATACCTAAATGATCACATAGGAACATGTGAAGGCCAAGCCAACACCAGAATTGTAGATCTCCATCTGGTACTACCATGTGGCAGGAATAAGTACTTTAGAAAGCATCTGCTGTACTGCTCAGTGCATTTACAATAACCTGGATTAGAAACAGGGACAAGCTTCAAGCTCAAGAGTTCCAATACAGGATGTGGGCATCCCAAGCCCTGCCTTAACTGCCACACCACACACCCAATGCAAGGGAATCACTTGTATCATTAACTTCTGAAAATCAAAATCTTTTCCACAGAATGTTGTGCAGCATATTGAGTATCCTCTTATCAGAACTGATAAGCACCAATGGACTGACAGCAGCATAGGCATTGACCACAACACTCTGGACACCTAAGATAACTGAGTCATATGTCCACAGTATCATTGAGGAGGAGGAGATGATGAAGTCCACCCAGTACACGACCACAAAGAAACCCACCATCAGTAGGATGGTCTGGGTGGCCCTTTTCTCTGTGGAGAATCTTGGGGAGAAGCTGGAGCTATGAAGGTGCTGGGACCTCCTCTGATGCCTGAGCAATAGGATGACCATGTACACACTTGATAACAGCATAACTCCTATAAGAAAAATGTCCCTGGATGTTGTCAAAGCAAACATTAAACCCATGATGCAGTGGCTTATGGGGGAAAAATGAACAATACTTAGTGAGAACCATCAGACTGATCTGGGTCACATTGGAAGCTGCCACTGTGTGGAAGATCATGCTAGTACTGAAACATAGAGAAACCAAATAAAGAAGAAGAAATAAAAAAAATGAAAGTGTGGATTTTATTTTAACTGTGCCAACCAGGAGGCTCGGGGGCTCATGGTGATGGCCTGGATGATGCTCAGGAGGCAGGTGGTGCAGATGGAGAGGCCCCTCGTCACCCTACTGATGTAGAACAAAGTCTTACATTTGAAGTCATTGCAAAAATTGAGTGATTCAAACAGGTCTGGAGAGAACAAAAATAACACAGTGATGAGCAATGCAATGTGGACAAAGGCCAGGTGACAGGTGGTCAGGTAAGTGGGCTTAGGCCTGTGATCTAGCAGGAGTGTGAAGATGTGAAAGAGGAGGAGGAATGTGTTGGCTGTCATTTCAATGCCAGTTTGAAAAAGAAGATATTTATTCACAGCAATATAAGTAGAAACTGATCATCTTTATATCATGGAGGAAACACATGTATGTCTGAAAAACAAACAAAGCAATAACAAATGATCCCTCATCACCAGCAAGCATTATTCTATTTAACAGACATTTCCATTCTAACTTCCTATCTGCAGAATGGTATTGAATATCTCTTAGTTTCCATCCCAGAAATCCCTATGTGAACTGCCTTCATTTCACAGGTTGTGCTGTCAAAGTCCAGCTTTCCATTATTGTGTAGAAAACACATAAATTCATGTGGTGATATATATGGGTTTCAAAATAATCATCAGATGGTGACAGTTTACTGCCAATTTACTTAATACAGGTACACTCACCCGTTCTTTGAGAATATCTTAGATCCTCAAAAATTAGCCTAATTTTATTGAAGTCTTATTTAAGATATATCCAATGTTAGAATTTTTCCATTATTTAGGATGCTATTGCTTTGTATATAGAAAAAATGATAATATTAGATTTTACTCCAGAGTGTGCTAGTCCATTTCATATTGCTGTAACAGAATACATAAAACTTTAAATATGCTTTTTCTCACAATTCTTGAGAGCATGATGTTCAATTATGAGAAACTTCCATCCGATGGGGGTCTTCTTGTTACATTGTCTCATGGAGAAGGGGCCAGAGAGCAAGGGGGGACCAAAGTGTTCTTTTATGAGGCATCAGTCACACTCGTGAAGGTGGAGCCCTCATAGCCAAATCAGTTCCTAAAATGACAGTTAAATTTCAACATAAATTTCAGAGGGGACCTTTAATATATGGCAAAGAATTAGAACAATTTAGCTGCATGTTGATGAGAAAACCAGCCAACTCCAACATTCTCTCCCTTTTCTGAGGTTGATTAGGATGTGATAATATTTCAAGGATACTTACAGCACTGTAGTTTCATCAACATAAATGTGTAACTTAATACAGAAATGTTAGGAGTTTTTGTTCTTGTCTCTTATATAAACATCTATAGATGATAATGAGCATATACATAAGCTTGTTGTTATAATTTAAATTTAAATCATATCATTGCAAAAACTAAAAGGAAAACAAGAAAGAAAGATGGCATGAGAGTAGGAGCAAAGAGGGGAAGGAGGGACAGTGGGAAATATCATTATGTTCTTAAACAGTATATATGAAATACATGACATCTGTTCCTTTTATATAAACAATTATTAAAAATTTTTAAAAATGGAGAAACCAGGAATTGATTTTGTTTGCTAATCTTTCACTAAAAGCTGCATCTACCAAAAGGACATGTTCATCTGAGCTGACGAAGTGAACCCATATGTTGCTGCCACCACCAAGCTCTACAACTTTGGCACACTTGGATTTACTCTCTGGCTGAACCCAGAAGAAGCACCAGAGTCATGGTGCTTAAAGTAACAGTCACAATGATATCCAGATTTTAAAGGTCCCACTTCAATGTTAGAAAAATTTGTATAGCACAGATCATTAGTGTATGTATTAATTACTTTATGAATCTATACCTCAATTATTTTATTATTGTAATCCATGCATTGTGAATAAAAAAGGACAATAAGCAGTAGTGGATAAAATATCACAGATGGTAATTTTCGTGTTTGCTCCCTGAACTCAAGATATATACAGTTCACTCTCTCTGATGCATGCCTACCATGAAATGTTAAGTGCTCACTTACAGGATGGTAACACACTATTGTAGCAAGACTCTGAAGGCATTGGTGTTGCTGCTGGATTGCAAATAATTGTTGTTCCTAAGAGCAGAGGTTACAAGATAAAATACAGAATATCCATTAAATACAAATTTTAGATGATTTTTAACAAAAATATATTCTAACTTCATGCTATCAAAAGAAAATTGACGCTTACCAAATATTTTACTGAAAATCATTTATAGTTTAACTGGAATTAAAGTTAATTAGGTGCTCAGTATTTAAATTTGCTGAATTTGGAAATCTAACATAAAATCCACAAAAGTGTCTGTAATAATTTGGTGCAAATAATAGGAGAAAGAAAATATAGTGGTGAAATTCATAGAGGTCAATAACAGGTTTGTCACTGTGTAAATGCATGCACATTCCAATTGATTTGTTAAAAAATATATAAACCTGAGGCGCATTGTAATCTTTGCTGTGAGATGTGAATAACAGTTTGTTCCAGGGCTGAGGGTGAAGCCTATGAAACTCTCAGAAGACAGGTAATGCAGATCAAGCTCACTGTCATTGTATCGGTTTTCTCTTTTTTCTCAATATTGTGAGCCCCAAAATACATAGCTGTGGATTATGGTGGGGGAAATAACACCAGTGACTGTACCAAGAACAAAAGATTGACCACAAAGTCTGTGGGCTGAGATTAGAAACAAAGAGCAGTGCGAGGAAAGAAAGAAGGATTTTATAGCATTCAACAGGCTATTTTTAGATAAAATGATTCAACATTTTAGGGAAAAATAGCTTTTTTAGTCTGATATCTAATATTCATGGAATAATTATTTTAGGAAGGGTGTCATTTCTATGCAGATTGTTGTACTTTTCTTGACTTAGATAAAATAATATGTAATCTTCATTGCAAAGTGTACCTTGTGTTTATTGTTAAATTCCACAAATCAACAATATTTCTTTCATTAACTTGACTATATTTTATGAACAGCTGTGTAAAACCTATGACTGGTCATCCACAGCACAAAGATATTTTGAGAATTTTGCAGGAGATGCATAAAATATAACTCCATTTATATAAAAAAGTAGTTTCACCACTGCACCCCAGTATGTTATAATAAGAGAAGGCGATATTCAGATCAGCAGTGTAAGGAATGGGTTTAGAAGGGACTGGAGGGCTGGTGCTGTGGCTCAATAGGCTAATCCTCCGCCTGCGGCGCCGGCACACCAGGTTCTAGTCCCGATCGGGGTGCCGGATTCTGTTCCAGTTGCCCCTCTTCCAGGCCAGCTCTCTGCTGTGGCCAGGGAGTGCAGAGGAGGATGGCCCAAGTGCTTGGGCCCTGCACCCCATGGGAGACCAGGATAAGCACCTGGCTCCTGCCATTGGATCAGCATGGTGCGCCGGCCACAGCATGCCGGCCGCGGCTGCCATTGGAGGGTGAACCAACGGCAAAAGGAAGACCTTTCTCTCTGTCTCTCTCTCTCACTGTCCACTCTGCCTGTCAAAAAAAAAAAAAAAAAAGCGGGGGGAGGGAAGGGACTGGAGAACCTGCTCATCCTGTACTGCAGTCCCCTGGATCAGAAAATGAATTCAGGCTACTAAGATAGACTAAACCTTCTTCACTGTCTACATAGAGAAATTAAGGTTATCTACAGATCAAGTTTCTTGAGGCATTTTGTGCTCATCAGCAAGGAATGAACAATTATCATTTTTCTTAATTTAGTTTCAAAAATTAGATTTATTAATTCTGTTCTTACTGTCTTTCATTTCATTTCATTTTTACACTTTAATTTATAAATAAGAAGCAGGTTTACTTATGTGGTACAGCATGATACTAAGATACAAGTAATATCAAATGATGATTCAAACATGATAATTAATATTTGCATCCTATCTATTTACTTCTTTCTGGTGAGGACATTTAAAATCTATTCCATTAACAATACTGGAACACACAACACATTAACAACCACAGAGTCAACAGGGCTCTGTAAAAAATCTCTACAGCACTTGTGTCTATTTTAACTGAATCTCCATTAGCTATCGTCATTTAAAGACACAATTCGCCGGTGCCGTGGCTCAATAGGCTAATCCTCTTCCTTGCGGCACCAGCACACGGGGTTCTAGTCCCAGTCGGGGCTCCGGATTCTGTCCCGGTTGCCCCTCTTCCAGGCCAGCTCTCTGCTGTGGCCAGGAAAGTGCAGTGGAGGATGGCCCAAGTGCTTGGGCCCTGCACCCCATGGGAGACCAGGATAAGCACCTGGCTCCTGCCATTGGATCAGCGCGGTGCACTGGCCGCAGCACGCCGGCCGTGGCGGCCATTGGAGGGTGAACCAACGGCAAAGGAAGACCTTTCTCTCTGTCTCTTTCTTGCACTGTCCACTCTGCATGTCAAAAAAAAAAATCTTTTCTGCTCCCCCCCAAACCATTAGACAGAATACATGGGACAGAGAGCACATGTTTGTAAAATTGGCCATGTGACTCTCATTGGAACTCTAGGCTAAGATACATTTAACTCAACACTTCATCTCACCCAGCTTCATTGTGCACATAAATTGTATGGCATTCAGTCTCCTGCTCTAAGAAATCATGATCATATAGTTTTCCAGAGGAGCCCATGAAATGTTTCTTTAACAATTCCCCCTGTTAATGCTGATGTCCTAGACCATCTCTAGGAGCCTTGTGCTGGAGAAGCAACTGAACACAGAGATTTTACCCATAACTGTTTCAATATGAATACCATGGGCTCACATTGAAGACCTCCAATCACTATATTAAAATATTACATCTTTTCTGGTGCTAAAGAACATGCAAGGCAGTGATAAGCACACACACAATATGTAAGATATTTTTCATAATATAGTAGGATTTGAGTACCAAGGGTCTTCTAATTGCTTTGATGTTTATAAAATTAGGATTTATCCACCTTCCTATATTTTACATTGTTTTTAGAATGCACACATAACAACCCAATAAATGAGGTGCAAATGACAGAGGATGAAATGTGCGGGGGTGCAGAGTGGTGTATTAGAGCAGCAGTTTAATCTTCAGGAATGGAAACAGGGTGTTGGACAGTATCTGTTTAGAAGTCAAGTTTTAATGACAAAGACATAATAAAACTGCCAACATATATAGAAATTTGCCCCATTTTCTGCTTTGGAGCTTGGGGGGTGGATAGGAGCAGCAGCTCTGGAGAGGTGGGAGAAGCCACTAAGACTCTTGTGGGCCCTGCCTGCTCTGAGGGGAGATTCAATCGTGGGGCCACACTAGGACAAGTCCTCAGTAGGGAGTGACCTTGAACAGTGCTGGTACCATAGTGGGTGTGCTCATTTACATTCCCACTAATTGTGTACAAGTTTCTACTTCTCTGTACACTCACGCACATTTGTTACTTTTCTATCTGTTGAAAATCAAGACTCTAACTTAAGTGAAAAGACATGTTGGGGATTGGATTTTCACTTCCTTCGAGACTTAGTGCTATTAAGAATTCCCCATGAATTTTTTAAAGAAGTGTTTTCTCCATATTTTTTCTCAATCTGATTGGATTATCTGGGTGTATTTTTTGATATTCAATCATTTAAAATTTTTAGTATTATTTCAGCACCTGATGAAGCCAGAGTTAGACTGACACAGAAATATAGAGAATCTCAATCCACTTCTTGACTCTCCAGATGCCCACAGCAGCTAGAACTGGTCCAAGGCTTGAGCCAACAGCCAGGAACATGTACTAGCCCTGCCATGTGGGAGGTAAAAACTCGATTACTTGAGTTACCTCCATTGCCTCCCATGCTGTGCATGGTAGAAAGCTGGAATCAGGAGCCATACCTAGGAACCAAACCCAGGCACTATGGTGAGGAAAATGGATGTCTTAACCACTAAAGTAAACAAAAGTCATATTTCTGAATTATTTATATATAATGGATACTAATATTTTGTTATGTTAATAGCGTATAAAATTTTCTTCCATATTATAGATTGCTTCGTTAATCTTAATTATTTCCTTTGCTGTAGGAAAGCTTCTTACTTTGTATTGAACACTTTTCTCAAGTTTTCTTCTAGTTATTTCATAGTGTTGGGTCAAATATTCAGGTTTTCAATTCATTTCTACTAGGTTTTTGTATGAAGTGAGTTGTTAAGGTTCAAGTTTCATTCAAGGTTATGTATATAGAGATCCAGCTATCGCATCACAATGTATTGAGGAGGCTGTTCTTTTCCCAGTGTGTGCTTTGACACCACTGTCAAGGATCATTTGGATACAGACGTGTGGATTCATTCATGCACTCTCTAGCATGTCTCATTATTATGTGTTTGTTTTTATGCCAGAAACATGCTGTTTTAGTCATAAAATCTGTATGTGTTTGTGTGTATATTGAATTAAGGCATCTCAATTCCTATAAATATTTTTCTTTTTTCCCAAGTTTACTTTGTCTATCAGGGTTTTTGTGTTGAGGTATGAATTTTTGGGATTTTTTCTAGTTATGGAAATAATTCCATTGGCAATTTGATAGAGATTTGAGTCTATAAATAATTGTACAACAGTATTAACATTGTATATGATACATATTTTTCCAGTTCTAAAGCAGGGGAACACTTGCTATTTTTTCTTGAAATTTGTTTTATGCACATTTTGATATTTCTTGTAGAGGTCTATCACACCCTTGGTTAAATTTGCTGATAGACAATTTGGTTCTTATTGGTAGCTACTATGAGTGATATTGCATTTATGATTTCTTTTTAAAAATATTTATTTTATTTTAAAGATGGAGTTTGAAAGAGATGGAAAGACAGATGGGGGGTAGAGAGAGAGAGAGAGAGAGAGAGAAAGAATCTTCCATCTGATGGTTCACTGACCAAATGCCTACAGAAACTGGGGATGGGCCAGACTAAAGCCTGGAGCCAGGAGATTCATGCAGAGCTTCCACAAGGGTGCAGGGGCCCAAGCACATGGGCCAGTTTTGTTCATTTTCCAGAAATATTAGCAAAGAGCAGGATCAGAAGTGGAACAGCTGGTACTTGAACACACGCCATTAAGGAATGCCAGTTTTTCAAATGGTGACTTTTTTTTTTGACAGGCAGAGTGGACAGTGAGAGAAAGAGACAGAGAGAAAGGTCTTCCTTTGCCGTTGGTTTACCCTCCAATGGCCGCCGCAGCCAGCGCACCGCGCTGATCCGATGGCAGGAGCCAGGTGCTTCTCCTGGTCTCCCATGGGCTGCAGGGCTCAGGTACTTGGGCCATCCTCCACTGCACTCCCTGGCCACAGCAGAGAGCTGGCCTGGAAAAGGAGCAACCAGGACAGAATCTGGCGCCCCGACTGGGACTAGATCCCGATATGCCGGCGCCGCAAGGCGGAGGATTAGCCTAGTGAGCCGCGGCGCCGGCCCCAAATGGTGACTTTACACACTACTCCACAATGCCAGCCCCAGTGATTTCTTTAATAGCAAATTTATTATTGGTATATAAAAATGCTACTTGTTTTTACATGTTGAACATTTATTCTGTAACTTTACTCTATTTGTTTATCTGCTGTAAAAGTCTCTTAACGTAGTCTAGATATTTCTATGTACAGAATCGGATCATCTGAAATCATCTCTACGGAGTTGGCTTCCTCCTTTCCTATTTATAAGCCTCTCTTTCCCTCTCTCTCTCTCTCTCTTTCTTCCTCTCTCTCTTTCTCAACACTGATTTTCAAAGAAATTGATTTATTTTTAAAAAGAATCAAACATATTAGTGCATGAGCCATACTTCCTTCATTCTTAAGGATAAATAATATCTCATTGTATGTATTTTCCCTTTTTTTGTCAATAGATGTTTGTGTTGTATCCATCTCTTAACTATCATGAATGAAACTTAGCAAGCATGGGAGCATCAAATATCTTTTCCAGGTCCTGTTTTAGACAAATATCTAAAAGTGAGATTGCGTGACTCTACTATTATTTTTATGTAACCTCCAAATTACTTCCCATAGAATCTTCACCATTATACATTCCTACCAACAGTGTCTAAGGAAGCTAACACTTTGATAGGTCCCTTATCACAATGACCATGACCATCCTCATAGGTGTATGGTTGTGTCTCATTGTAGTTTTGAATGTTTTCATGATTGCTAGTGATATTGAGCATATTTTAATATACCTATTTAGTAATTGCATGTTTTCTTAAGAGAAATGGTCTATTTAAGCCCTTTATTTATTATTAAATTGGCTAATTAGGCTTTATACTACTGAGATTTAGTCATTCCTTATATATCCTTTGTTATCCACTTACCAGATGTATTGGTTGGAAACACTTCTGCCCATTCAATAAGTCTCTTTTTCACTCTGTGCATTGTTTCATTTACTGTGCACAAAATTGTTTACTTTGATATGGTGGTGGTTTTATCTCTATGCTACAGTGCCAACCCCAGCAATAAGGCTTTTCTTGTTTCTTTTTAAATTAATTAATAATTTATTTTTATTTATTGACAAACTATCATTGTACATATTTATGGGGTACAATGTAATATTTTTAAATACATACAATTAAATGATAATAAAGGACAACTAGCATCTATCACTTCATATATTCAGGGATTCTTTGTAGTGTGAACATTCAGAAGTCTTTCTCCTAGCTATTTAGAAAAGTACAGAAAGTTATTGTAACTATTATTACCCTACTATGCAATAGAACACCAATAGGATTGTTTTTATAATAAGGAAAGTAATTACTTTTTAATTCTATAAAAGTAAACCTTTCTGAGGTTTGACTTATCTATCTATATATTTTTTGAGGATGTTAACTTTGGAGAATAATGAAAGATTGTTGCATCTTTTGCAAACACTTAGACATTGCTATAGCTTATGATACATAGGTAATGTCCCCCACTGAATACATTAAAATGAATCAGCCCTTAAGGCATTCAGATCTGGCTGAAGAGCTCATGAGAGTACTTTAGGCATAGAAAGCCAAGACACTCTGGCAGAAAAAAAATGACCTACATGAAAGATCTCTGTGAGTGAGATCACAGTGGAAAGAACGGGTCATCAAAGAAGGAGGTACCTTTCTCTGAAGGGAGGAGAGAACTTCCACTTTGACTATGACCTTGTCTAAATATGATCAGAGTCGGTGAACTCAAAAGGCTTCCATGGCCTTGGCAGCTCATAACTGGAGCCTAAGGGGATTACTGATGCCATAAACAGGAGTGTCAAATTGTTAAGTCAACAATAGGAGTCACTGTGTACTTACTTCTCATGTGGGATCTGTCCTTAGTGTGTTGTCCAAAATCACATTTTAACTGTTAAATTTTAACAACAATTAATGAATAATTAATAGCCACTTTAAAGAGTTTTTATTTATTTGAAAGAGTTACACACAGAGGCAGAGAGGGAAAGAGAGAGAGAGGTCTTCCATCTGATGGTTCACTTCCTAGTTGGTCACAACACCTGGAGCTGCGCCAATCTGAAGTCAGGAGCTTCTTCCAGGTCTCCTGTGCAGGTGCAGGGGCCCTAGGACATGGACCAACTTCCACTGCTTTCCCAGGCCATAACAGAGAGCTGCTGCTTGTGATGCTAGCATCCCATATCAGAGTGCTGGTTCAAATTCTAGCTGCTTGAATTCTGATCCAGCTTCTTGCACATGTACCCAGAAAGTAATGAATGATGTCCCAAGTACCTGGATTCATGCAATCAACATGGTAGACACCAATGGAAATCCAGACTCTACTTTGGCTTGCTGTCCCAGCACAGAACAATGCAACTATTTGGGGGAGTGAACCAGATGATGAAGATTCCTTTCTCTCTCTCTGTCTCTCTGTCTCTCTCTGTCTCTCTCTCCCTCTCTCCCTTCCTCCCTCCCTCTCTCCCTTTTTCCCTCCCTCTCTCTCTAACTTGCCTTTCAAATAAATATTTTTTGAAAGGCATTACAAGTCAAGAATATGGACCAATATCCCACATGAACACAGACACAAGAATATTCAAAACACTGACAAGCTTCATCCCATAAATATAAAAATCATTATATATCATACTGATCAAGTGTTTCCCCCCAAATTTCATGTAGAAAGGATATTATAGGCCGGCGCCACGACTCACTTGGCTAATCTTCCGCCTGCGGTGCCGGCACCCCGGGTTCTAGTCCCAGTTGGGGCACCGTTTCTGTCCCAGTTGCTCCTCTTCCTGTCCAGCTCTCTGCTGTGGCCTGGGAGGGTAGTGGAGGATGGCCCAAGTGCTTGGGCCCTGCACCCGCATGGGAGACCAGGAGGAAGCACCTGGCTCCTGGCTTCAGATCAGTGCAGCACACCGGCCGTGGTGGCCATTTTGGGGTGTGAACCAACGGAAGGAAGACCTTTCTCTCTCTCTCTCTCTCTCTCTCTCTCTCTCCCTGTCTAACTCTGCCTGTCAAAAGAAAGAAAGAAAGAAAGAAAGAAAGAAAGAAAGAAAGAAAGAAAGAAAGAAAGAAAGAAAATTATAGAACCGATTGAGTTAAAACACATAGTTACTTAAATTAAGGAGCAAATGATAAGTTTAATAGTCAAAGAAAACCATCTGAAAAACCCAATAGCTATTAGTGATAATGCTCCAAGAAACTACAAAAGGAAGGAAACTTGTGCAATCTCCTGAAATCTTCCATGAAAATCTACACCCCACATCATATTTAATAGTGAATGACTGAAGGCTTAATATAAAAGTTAAGGAACTCAAATATAATTTTCACTTTTACCAATCTAGTAGGTAGTATACTGAGATATGAACTGGATAAATTACTCAAGAAAATGAAACAAAATTCTTCTGACAAGAAAGAATAAGTGGTTGTAATTTCACAAGGCATATATTAAAGAATATACTAAAAACTCAATTAATGTAATAATTCATCAGAATCATAAAATATCAATTGAACACAAGGAATTAAATTCTACTTTTGTATACCAGTAACTAACAATATGAAATTTAAATAAGGAAACAATTACATTCATAGAAGCATTAAAATATAATAAATAAACTTCGCAAAAACTTTTTAAGAATTTAGATTGAAGCTATTTTAAACATGATAGAAGAAATCAAACAATAAATAAATAAATTGAAAGCCCTCTGATATTTCAGGAGAGCAATATTTACTATTGTTAAGGGTACAACACCCCACAAAAATTCAATAAAACCCTTTCAAATTGCATATTTAGTTTTGAACTTGAACTACTTCTTCTAAACTCTAATGGGTATACAAAGAAAATAAAAAGCCCAAAATTAACCTTAAAGGACATAATAACACCTTGTGATTTAAATACAGTGATATAAATTTTATTACAAAATAACACCTATAAAACATGAATTATTGGCATTGACTGATTTCATGTGAACAAATAGGATAGGATTTAATATTCAATAGATACATTTATGGTAAATTTATTTTGGCAAACTAAGAAATATTTTAGTGTGTTAAGAAGTCTTTACAACAAATGATTGTGGAAAAAAAGAAGATATCCAATCGCAAAAGAATGATATTAGACGCTTAACACTTATCACACATGACAAAAGGAAGTCACAATACAGATCAGACACTTACAAATAATTGTATAAACAAAAAACCTTAGGAGAAGCCACAGAATAAGTGTTAGTGATCATTAAAGTGCACTTTATCAAATTTAAAAATTTTTGTTCTTCAACTACAATGAAGTTTATGAAAATATGTCATTATTTCATATGTTCAAAATGTACATATACATTAACATCACATTGCACACTATGAACATTTATAATTTTCATTTGCTAATTAAAAAATAAAAAAGGAAAATACTACTCACTAAATAGGATGTTTAAATGTTTAAAATGAAATTTTGAGGCTGGCACCTCGGCTCAGTTGGCTAATCCTCTGTCTGCGGTGCTGGCACCCTGGGTTCTAGTCCTCGTTGGGGCACCGGATACTAGTCCCGGTTGCTCCTCTTCCAGTCCAGCTCTCTGCTGTGGCCCGGGAAGGCAGTGAAGATGGCCCAAGTGCCTGGGCCCTGCACCTGCATGGGAGACCAGGAGGAAGCACCTGGCTCCTGGCTTTGGATTGGCACAGCGTGCAGGCCATAATGGCCATTTGGGGGGTGAACCAATGGAAGGAAGACCTTTTTCTCTGTCTCTCTCTCTCTCACTGTCTATAACTCTACCTGTCAAATAAAAAAAGGATGCTTTGGAAATCAATAAATTTGGATTTCCTCTTTTGAAAAATGTCTGTTAAGGTCCTTGGCCCATTTTTTTATTGGGTTGTTTGTTTTGATTTTGTGGTGTTTTTGATCATTTTATAGATTCTAGTTGTTAATCCTTTATCTGTTGTGTAGTTTGCGAATAACATCTCCCATTCTGTTGGTTGCCTCTTCACTTTCCTGACTGTTTCCTTTGCTGTAAAGAAATTATTCAATAAATAAGAGTGCCAATTGTTAAATCAACAATGGGAGTCACTGGGTACATGCTCCCCACGTAGGATCTCTGTCCTTAATGTGTTTTACTATGAAACCTAAAAACAACACTAATCGAACAATACCCTATACCTTGTGCGGTTGTGTGAGTGCAGCCTGTTGAAATCCTTGCTTAGTATATACTAAATTGATCTTCAGTATATGAAGGTAATTGAAAATGAAACTTGATGAAGGGCGGGATGGGAGAGGGAGTGGGAGAGGGGAGGGTCGCGGGAGGGAGGGAGGTTGGGGGGGAAGCCACAACAATACACCAGTTGCACTTTGTAAATTCACATTTATTAAATAAAAAATAACTATATAACAAACAAAAAAAGAAAAAGAAAAAAAGAACTTAATACTTTACCCTTTTAGTATTTTTTATGTTCTACTTAAAACTATTGGTTGAACTCTGTAATTAAAACACAATTACTCTTAGGTGTTTAATTAATGCTATAACTAGTACTCAAACAGTATTTTACACTTTGTGTTTCTGTGTGGAATGGAAGGGGAGAGGGAGTGGGAGAGGGGAGCGTTGTGGGTGGGAGGGAAGTTATGGGGGGAGCTATTGTAATCCATAAGCTATACTTTGGAAATTTATGTTCATAAAATAAAATAAAATATAAAAAAAGGTTATTTTTGAGAAAAGATCCAATGTTCAATCTCCTGCCCCTCCCCACAAATCTCTTACAGCATTCCAATTGCTACAGTCCAGTCAGTAGACTGTCCCACTGGCCCCAGGAGGTCAAAGTTCTTCAAAGGATCCATGTACCACAAGTGGAAGCAAGGAAATACAATTTTTTTAAATTAGGAGTAATTTAGGTTTGTGTTTTCATCCATGGAGTGGTTCAGTGAGAACCAGAGGTGAAGGTTGGGTAGGAATTGGGCAAAGCCCATGATGGAAGTGTGAGGGGAGAATCACCATGGTGTCCATCTGTGGAGAGTAGCATCTCTGTCTCCATGGTTAGCAGCAGATCCTGCTGCATAGAGACCACTGAGACCCCAGGACTCCAGATGCTGGGTAGGCCTTGGGAGGGGGCCTTGATTTGAGGCTTTTCTTGGACTCATGTCTGCTACACTGTCCTGTAGCTATATCCCTTTGATGTTGCTGGAGGACCTCTCCTAGCAGACCAGGAACAATATCAAGACCAAGAAGAAGAAGCTAACAGGAATCTCTGGTGACTGAGTGGCTGTGTTGAGGCTGTTCATGTTGGAGGTGCAGGCTGAATTTCTGTGGTTCACTCATGCTTTGGTTGAATGTCTTGTGCTATCAGGCTGTATGCTGTGACTCAGAGGTTTGCTGAGACCTGCTTGCACCTCTCCCCACTCTACCTTCCTGTTCTGGGTATGAGCCTGTGGTTTTGATGACATCTTCAAGGTAGTCACAATCTTCCACCCAGAACTATCAAAAGGGGAGCTGGGTCCACCAAAGAGGAAGCTAGCTCCTAGTAACTCCCACTCAGACTGTCACCAAAAAAAAAAAAAAAACCACTATCACCATCACCATGGGCCTTGAGCCAATAAGCATACATTATGAAGACCTCATAAGAAATCAGCAAAACCTTAAAACTATGGTGCACTTCCTGAAAACCAGTGTCCTGCGCAGGAACTATGTCTCTGTCTCAGACGAGACACTTGATTTATCTTTGCAAAACAAAAATATAGTTTGTGTTTGCAAATTGTTTTCTGGCTTCTTATTACTATACTAAGCCAAGGAAAAGAATTCATGAAACTCGCTCCAATAACCATCCTCGCTTCTGTGACTGGTGACATCTTTGTTGCCCAACATGGCGTTCAATAGAAGACATAATTAAGATTTGTATTCCTTCCCTCTAACAGGACCAGATCTGTGAGAGTGTCCATTGATCATCCAGCCCCTCACAGCTCTTTGAGAATACAGAGTCCCACAGACATAGCTTAGCTATGCAGAAACTCCAAAGAGTTTGTAAAGGGGGAAGGGCAACTAGGAAGAGAAGTTGTTTGAGAGCCTGGAGATACGCACCCCTACCCCAAATTCGCATTGGCTTTCTGAGGCCAGGCTGCAACACAAGGACTTGGCTGCTCTCTTGGAGAGCTCCCTTGTCATGCTGTGCTGTTCCACAAGTGGGGCATAGCCTAGACCTAGGCTAATATTGTGCACAGAGGTAAACTCAGAAAACTAGATAGTGTGTAGTCATGAGCAAAAGGAGATTTTGCACCCACCAGAATTAGGATTCCTTCTTAACAAGTCTTTAGATATTTGTCATGCCCATCAAAAAAAATTGAATATCCATTGAGACAATTGGTCTTCAGCAAACTCTTTTCTTTCTTGCATCCCATGCCTCATGTGATACACCTGCCATTGGGTAGATCATTTCTGGGCAAAGAAGCAGATCCCTGAGTGGCTTTGGACTCTTTTAAACATTATGTTTCCCAACCAGTCATCCACACTTTGGAGTTGCCTGGAATTTACAGCCCTGCATAATGCCTGATAGCTACAATGGCTCTGACTTCTAGACCTCCTCTTAGAAGTTTTGGTGCTAATCACTGTCTTGGGTCCCCGGTCACAGAGAACATTTTGGGAATTAGACTGTTTTGAGAGCTGGGGTATCAGCAATATAGGCGATATAGATCCTTCTATCAAGGTCCCAGCCCTGAAATCAGAGAGGAGAGGAGCAGATGAACTGAGGCAAGAGTAAGGATGACAATCCACACACTTGTACAGATCCGTTATTGGGACAGCGAGTGTACCCTCGCAATATCCACTATTGCAAACAATTCAAAAACCAGTTGAGAACCATTCAGGGGCTGGTGTGTTTTTTGTCTCCCAGTCCTGGCTGTGTTCAGGTTCTTTTTACTGGGCTGTCATGGGAGAGAGATGACTTCCTTAAGCAGACACCCTCTTCTGTCTCCTGATCACTCTGATGAATTCTCAGTCCTAAAGAGTGGACCCAGATGCCAGAGCAATATGAGCAAACATTTGTTCAACCTAGATCAATGTATCAACTGGAATAAATGGATGTTAAGACTTCCCTAGAGTGAGAGAAGGCAAACGAAGGAGAGTTTGTTAACTGTGCCTCAGGAAGTAGATTATGCTGCCCAGAGCATAGCCAGAGCTGAGGCAGTTCCTCTTAAAATTCCTGATTGGGACACAGAGGATATGAAAAATGAGCAAAAGGGCATAAAAAAAGACCAAAGACAAACCTTTAAACTATGGACAACCAGTGGCTGGACAGCAAGGGAAATCTGAGCAGCCAATGACCTTCCAAATAAGACTCAAGGGGGCGATAATACACTTTACTGACTTAGAACCAAGAATGGTGGAAGGGGAGGCTGTCCTCAGGAACAAAATTCTAGCTCAGTCCACCTCATTTATAAGAAAAGAACTCCAAGAGCTAATAGCAGTCACAGATATGTCTACCTTGGACCAATAATTCAGGTGGCTAATACCATCTAGTATAACAGACTCCTGGAGAGGGAAGAGCAGAAAAACAAGCACCATAGGGGAAATCCCGGCTGCAATGAGGGACACCATCTTAGGAGAAAAAGAAAAGCTAGCTGGCGCCATGGCTCACTAGGCTAATCCTCCACCTGTGGTGCCGGCACCTCGGGTTCTAGTCCCGATCGGGGCACCGGATTCTGTCCCGGTTGCTTCTCTTCCAGTCCAGCTCTCTGCTGTGGCCTGGGAAGGCAGTGCAGGATGGCCCATGTCCTTGGGCCCTGCACCTGCATGGGAGGCCAGGAGGAAGCACCTGGCTCCTGGCTTTGGATTGATGCAGCACGCTGACCACCATGAACCAGCCATAGCGGCCACTTGGGGGGTGAACCAACAGAAAGAAGACCTTTCTTTCTGTCTCTCTCTCACTAACTCTGCCTGTCAAAAAAAAAAAAAAAAAAAAAAAAAAAAAAAAAAAAAAGAAAAAAAAAAGAAAACGAAAACGAAAAGCTGAGAACTTGCTTCAATTGTGGGAAGAGGGAGCACTTTAAGAGTGCCCTGGGACAGATGTCCTAAATAGCACTCTGGCCTCAGAATCAGCCCATAAGGCATTCGGATATGGCTGAAGAGCTCATGAGAGTACTTTAGGCATGGAAAGCCGAGACACTCTGGAAAAAAAAAGAAGGCCTAAATGAAAGATCTCTGTGAGTGAGATCCCAGTGGAAAGAACAGGGTCATCAAAGAAGGAGGTACCTTTCTCTGAAGGGAGGAGAGAACTTCCACTTTGACTATGACCCTGTCAGAATAAGATCGAAGTTGGCAAACTCAAAAGGCTTCCATAACCTTGGCAACTCATGACTAGAGCCTAGGGAGATTACTGACGCCATAAACAAGAGTGTCAAATTGTTAAGTCAACAATAGGAGTCACTGTGTACTTACTTCTCATGTGGGATCTGTCCTTAATGTGTTGTCCAATGTGAAGTAATGCTATAACTAGTACTGAAACAGTATTTCACACTTTGTGTTTCTGTGTGGGTGCAAACTGATGAAATCTTTACTTAATATATACTAAATCAATCTTCTGTATATAAAGATAATTGAAAATGAATCTTGATGTGAATGGAATGGGAGAGGGAGCGGGAGATGAGAGGGGTGCGAGTGGGAGGGAAATTTTGGCGGGGGGAAGCCATTGTAATCCATAAACTGTACTTTGGAAATTTATATTTACTAAATGAAAAAAAAAGAATTATAAAAAAAGAGTGCCCTGGGAGAAGACCACCTCTGATCTGTTAGTGAGAACACTGGAAAGCCTTGTGCCCCAAGTTCTGAATGGAGCAATGGCCACCGGATCAGACTTCCCAGTGATGGGCTCCAGGATCTCCTATCCAGGCTCTCATGACTTGTGTTCACACTGAGGAGCCCTGGGCCTTCCTGATGGTGAGCTCACAAGGGGTCAGGTTTCTGCTCAACATCAGTGCTAAAATTTCAGCTTTGCCCTTTTCTCCTGGGCCTATGCCCACAAAAAAGTTAGCCATTTGGGGTGTTTCAGACCAGGATCTTGAACAGTACTTTAAGCAGCCTCTGGCTTGTTCTTGGTGTGACTTCCTTCCTGATAATCCCTGAGACTCCATCCTCTCTTTTGGGGAGGGATATTCTGGTTAAGGCACATGTTGTCTAAGTGTTTACCCCTAATGCTCACGGCTGTTTTCCTTTAACTGAGGTAGACTGTGATCCTGCAGTGTGAACAGATGTAAAACAGTGAGTTGGACTCTTTCAGCTAAACCCATAGTCACCCACCTTAAAGATGCCTACATTTACCCCAAAGACAATACTCCCTAAAGCTGGATGCCCAAGATGGACTAAAGCCCACTACCAACTGGCTAGTGTAAATGGGGTTATCATTGGAGGGTGTGCATCCGTAAAACATACCAATTCCAGAAGTCCAAAAGGGGGCTGACTGCTGGTGAGAAGTATAAGACCTCAGACTGAAACTTCAATCCAAGTAGAGTAGAGCTTCCAGAACCCAGCTACACCTGTGAACCCCTGGAGGACTTAAAACACATCCTCAGGAAGACATCTGAGTGATAAGTATCTCAAATGAGGGCTCAGCCCCCAGGTGTTCCAGTTCATGATGTCATTCTATCCCATTGGGGCTAATTATATTAATTATATTTCTTAGCTTCTTCCTCCTTCTCCTATGCTTAGAGTCCTCTCATGAGTCCAGGCATGATATTGCCTGGGAAAATAACCTACTCTTATAATGTATGTGTAGACAATAGTAAAAAGCAATAACCTATAATAGTGTTGGTTATGTCATCATCATCTGTATCTAGGAGCTAAGAAACTGGTTCTGGCCCCAATCAGTTCCACCTGTTGGGTCCCCTGGTGGCTGTTCTCCTAAAGCTAATATTTGGCCCATTTTTCTAACTGCCTTGTAAAATGTGTCTGTCACAGAATAGACTCCAGATGAAACTGCAAAGGGAGGTTACCTTCTACCAAAGCCACCTGGATGGCCACAACCACCATCCTTGACCTTTCATACCCCAAGGGGCTCCTAAGACAATGATCCCTTGTAAGCAGGAAGTAGCCAGAAAAAGATTAGTGCACTGGGTCCCTACAGTAGGATTAAAAAAGGGGGGAGGGAGCTGAGGCTGTTTTATCTGTGGGCCCCTCAGATTTTATGAATGTCTTGTGTAATCAGGCTGCATGCCGTGACTGGGAATTTTGCTCTGAGACCTGTTTGCATCTCTCCCCACTGTTAACATCTTATTCTGTGTAGGAGCCTGTGGTTTTGACATCATCTTCGGGCTAGTCACAATATTCCACTCAGAACTAGCAGCAGGGGAGTTGGGTCTACCAAAGAGGAAGCTATCTCTTAGCAACTGCCATTCAGGCTGTCACCAAAAGACCCCCACTATCACCATGGGCCCTGAGCCAATGAGCATACACTATGTGATACTCCCATCCAATAGGCGCCCCCACAGCAGGATCTCATAAGAAATCAGCAGTATCTTAAAACCCAGATACACTTCCTGAAAACCAGTGTTCCACTCAGGACACTCTGTCACTGCTCATTTCTGACTTCTACTCTGGCTTGCATATAGATAAGAAAATAAAGCTTCCGCTTCTTTGCAGACTGTTTATTTCCATAATAAGCTGGGGATAGAATCCACCAAACTCTCTCCAGTAACCACCCTCCCCTCGGCAACCAGTAACACACTTCCTTACCCTTTCTATGCATTTGGAACCTATGAGTTTCTGTATTCCAGTTCTTCATACAGTACAGAAACATTATTATAAAGTATGTTTCAAAAATCCTTATGTTAACTATAATAATAACTACTTTTATAGCTAGTACAATGTAACACTTTGTAAATATTTTGTACTATATTTTGTAGGGAATACTAAAAAGAAAACCAAGATGTATATTTTCAGTATGGGCACAATATTTTTGGAATATTTTCGACCATCAGGTAGTTGATTCTACAGGTATGAAAATCATGGAAGTTTACGAGCCAATTTGGTTTTTCTTTTAAATAGTTGGAATTATATTGATATAAAGCTGAGTTTTACATTTTATATTTAAAATGCATATGTTCATTTTCATATAATTTAAATTAGCATTAGTAATATTACCTATACTTACATACCATCTAATGAAAAGATTCACTGGACCAGCTGCTGTTCTCTCACTAGAACTATGTAATACCAAACTCTTAAATATTTGCTACTTTGAAATAAAGGCAATAGCTAGCTAACATCATCACTAGCCCAAAGAATGCTATTTTGAAACAAGATAGGTGAATGTGAGGATGAGTGGAGATGAGCAGTTTAATTAATGGTGTGGTGGAAATTAGAATGCTTGCACTAATCCTCTGCTCAATTACACCACGTGGCTTATGGTGACATGTACTGCTCAGAAAATATTCACCAAGACATGTGTGAATCATTGTTTGCTCTCTTTTCAAATACATTCTTACAAAACAATGAGGTATGTTTATTATTATTTTTTTTTTGACAGGCAGAGTTAGACAGTGAGAGAGAGAGACAGAGAGAAACGTTTTCCTTTTTCCATTGGTTCATCCCCCAAGTGGCCGCTATGGCTGGCGTGTTACGGCTAGCACGCTGCGCCAATCTGAAGCCAGGAGCCAGGTGCTTCCTCCTGGCCTCCCATGCAGGTGCAGGACTCAAGGACCTGGGCCATCCTGCACTGCCTTCCCAGGCCACAGCAGAGAGCTGGACTGGAAGAGGAGCAACTGGGACAGAATCCGGCACCCCAACCGGGACTAGAACCCCGGGGTACCAGCTCCACAGGCAGAGGATTAGCCTAGTGAACCATGGTGCCTGCCAAGGTATGTTTATTTGCTGTAATTCTTGTCTTCATTTGCCTATAGCTATTTTTGCATTTCTATCATTTTGTATATTTATTTTCTTTAGCTAGATTCACTGTGGAAAAAATTCCAATTCAGCAATTGTATCATCAATTCAGACTAACTTCCTTTTTTTTTTCCAGGCAGAGTTAGTGAGAGAGAGAGACAGAGAGAAAGGTCTTCCTTCCATTGGTTCACCCCCCAAATGGCTGCTACAGCCAGTGTGCTGTGCCGATCCGAAGCCAGGAGCCAGGTGCTTCCTCCTGGTCTCCCATGCGGGTGCAGGGCCCAAGCACTTGGGCCATCCTGCACTGCCTTCCCGGGCCACAGCAGAGAGCTGGACTGGAAGAGGAGCAACCAGGACAGAATCCGGTGTCCCGACCGGGACTAGAATCCAGGGTGCTGGCACCACAGGCGGAGGATTAGCCTAGTGAGCCATGGTGCTGGCCCCAGACTAACTTTCTGAAATTGTTAATTATTTTTTTACATTTTGAGCCTTTATTTAGTGAGAAAGATGCATAGAAGAGTGAGAGCTTTATCTAAGAGAGAGAAAGGGGTAAATCTGGGTTCATACCGAGCATCAGGAACCAGCCACGTGGAGGAGCATCTAGGCCAGGAAGCCTAGGGCAGGTGGCCCGAAGGCCACACGCCCTGGGGACACAGGGCTACAGCTAGCCTTCTCCTGGCAAGAGGGAAAGAACCAGAAGAGCTAAAACTGTTAATTTTATGCTACATTAAAGGCAATGTGACAGAGAGGGAGGGAGGAGGAGAGGGTGGGGGGAGAAAGAAAGAGAGAGAGAGAGGAATCTTCTACCAGCTTATTTCCTACTCAAATGCCCATAGCACCAGTGTAGGCCAAGCCAAAAGCAGGAGCTGGAAACTCCATCCAGGTCTCCCTCATGTGTGTCAGGGGCCCAAGCACTTGAACCATCCTCTGCTGCTTTCTAGAGTGCACCAACAGCAAGCTTCATCTAAATTGGAGTAGCTGGGTCTTGAACAAGCAGTCTGATGAGAGTTCTATCCCAAGTGGTGGCTTAACAGGCTACATCAAACAGAGCTTTCAAAAATACAAATTAGCAGCCATTGCCCTGAGGAAATTCTACAGGTTCCCATTTAATATGTCCACTCAATACTGGTCAAAGGCTGAATACATGCTCTCTTTAACAAACTAAGTAGTAAAGCTGTTAGGCTTCAAATCCATTTCCATAACACATTTATCTAAGAGAAATGAAATAACTTACCATAAATTCCATTAAAACATTTCAACAACCATTGAAATTTTCACTCTAATCCCATAAAATATTTCATTTTCATCTTTCACAGTCAAGATATAGCCACAGATAGAAATTTATCAACAGATCTGTGGTCGTAGTGCATGGTGATCTTACTGTCAAGGAGTGCCATGAATGTCTCATCTTCCTATAGGGACATCTAACACAGATATTTGCATTTGACACTGAGCCCTCAGGCAGGGATGAGGGTGAGACACCCAGATCACTCCTGGATCTTCATTCTGTTTATACACAGACTTCTGCTCCTGGATGTTTGATGTCTACTTTCTTATTGTAATTTTTTTCCCTTCTGGGCTTGCAATTCTTTCAAACTACACTAAATAGAGGGGATAATTTTAGGGCCATTTAATGTTGATGCACAATCAGGGACTAACATTAGTCCACCAAGACCTCAAGAGCATTGATGTAAGAACTTTGTTTCAACCATTAATATCAAATTATTACTCCTATTTCCTAATAACTTTATAAAGTTTATACACTGTAAGAACTAATCATTTGACAATCATCTTTTCACTTTTCTCAGTCTCATGTCAATCACTCAAATATATTTAGCATACATAAAAACCATATGGGCATGTTGAAAAAATAAATCTGTGGCCGGTGCTGCAGCTCAATAGGCTAATCCTCTGCCTGCAGTGCTGGCACACCAGGTTCTACTCCTGGTCGGGGCACTGGATTCTGTCCCGGTTGCCCCTCTTCCAGTCCAGCTCTCTGCTGTGGCCCAGGAGTGCAGTGGAGGATGGCCCAGGTCCTTGGGCCCTGCACCCACATGGGAAACCAGGAGAAGCACCAGGCTCCTGGCTTCAGATCGACGCAGTGCGCCGGCTGCAGCAGCCATTGGAGGGTGAACCAACGGAAGGAAGACCTTTCTCTCTGTCTCTCTCTCTCTCTCACTGTCCACTCTGCCTGTCAAAAAAAAAAAAAAAAAAAGAAATCTGCTACAGCTTTTCAAATAACTAATTAATATTACAGCAATACAATTAGTTACTTGTGATGTCCATGCAAAAGTTCCCTCCCAAACATAGCAGTGAGAATGACTGGGTAGTGTTCCCAACAAATAAAAGAAAAAAAGCCTTTATTTATTTATTTATTTATTTAAGAGGTAGAGTTACAGACAGTGAGAGGGAGAGACAGAGAGAAAGGTCTTCTGTCCGCTGGTTCACTCCCCAAATGGCCACAATGGCCAGAGCTACACCGATCTAAAGCCAGGAGCCAGGAGCCTCCTCTGGGTCTCCCGTGTGGGTGCAGGGGCACAAGGACTTGGGCCATCTTCCACTGCTTTCCCTGGCCATAGCAGAGACCTGGATGGGAAGAGGAGCAACTGGGACTAGAACCAGCACCCATATGGGATGTCCGTGCTGCAGGCAGAGGGTCCCAAAAGCCTATATTCATAAAGGCAATTTGGAGTGGTTGTATATGCAGCACAACAGCTGCTTCAGTCTGGGAGATACACTTTGTCTACCAAGATGTCAGAAGAGAATGCTAGTTGCCTTTTCCACATAGATGCATTCAATTTGGGAACTGGTTTGTGTCCCAGCTGCGCCTCTTTTAATCCAGCTCCACTACAATGGCATGCGAAGGCATCAAAAGATGGCCCAGGTGGTTAGGCGCTTGCCACAAATGTGAGAGACCCAGGCCCCTGTGTCTCCAGTTCTAGGTAGGAGAAGGCCTGAAGGACACCATCCAGGGGGAAGAGCACAGAGCCAGGCTGATAAAGTGATCTGGCAGAGGGGTGGCCCTCTGGCCATGGTCAGCTCCCTAGCTGGAGCTGGGGACTCTGAAATAGGTGGCAAGTGCTCCTCATTCAAATGAATGGGACATCTCTCCCATTCCAGTCCTCCAGGAGATGTATCCTCTCAGGTCCTCTCTAGGACACCTACCATGTTCTGGGGACATCCCTACCTGAACTCTGCTGGTTTTGCAGAGGCTGGGAGACACTGGGGCTGCTTTCTTTGCCTCTCATCAGCTCTCCACTCCTAGGACAATCCAGTTTCTACTTTTACTTCTCAGTAGGACTTGATTTCCATACTCATGCATATCTTTGAGAAATGATGCTAGACTCAGGGATGGTATCATAATGGGTTGTTATCAGGGAGGTCAACTTTCATTTTTTAATTATTTATTTATTTGAGCCGGCGCCGCAGCTCACTAGGCTAATCCTCCGACTTGCGGCGCCGGCACACCGGGTTCTAGTCCCGGTCGGGGCACCGGATTCTGTCCCGGTTGCCCCTCTTCCAGTCCAGCTCTCTGTTGGGCCCAGGGAGTGCACCCCATGGGAGACCAGGATAAGTACCTGGCTCCTGCCATTGGATCAGCGCGGTGCGCCAGCCACAGTGCGCCGGCCACGCCGGCCATTGGAGGGTGAACCAATGGCAAAGGAAGACCTTTCTCTCTGTCTCTCTCTCTCACTGTCCACTCTGCCTGTCAAAAAAATTATTTATTTATTTATTTGAAAGGTAGAATTACAGTGAGAGGTGAAGAGACAGAGGGAAATTGTTCATCCACTGGTGTACTCCCCAAATGACCACAACAGCTCTGGTGATCCAGGTAAAACCCAGGAGCATGGAATTCCATCCTGGTCTCAAATGTGGGTGGCAGGGGCCCCAGTATTTGAGCACTGTCAATAAAATTAGAATAAGGTTCTTTCGGTCCTTGCCTTATGCTGACTGCTTTTGGAGCCCCGCTAACTACCCTGGGTTTCTTGCATTGCCTCCATTATCCACTGACTATATAGGGCTCAGGCATTATTAAATACAGGGTCAGCTGCTTCCTGTGGTGTCATGCCTATTCCTCTTATTTGGATAGATGTTAATGGTGCTGGTCCTGCTGCGCCAGCTGGCGGGGGTGGGTGTTGTTCATCCCACTGCACTGCCTTTTCCCTTATCTTTTCCAGAATTAATTGCTTCCCTGATGCTGCCCCTGGTATCACATTTAGAAGCATATTTATCTTATCAGTAAGATTTACTGAGACTACCCCAAAATAATCAATGACAGGGGTTCCTGTTAAGCCATGTTCCTGTACCTGCTTTACTCAAGCTGAAATTGCGCTAGGACCCAGTAGTTCATATTCTATGTTTACAGCTTGCACTACTACAGGGTAGGCTGCCTGCTCTTTCATCCTTTCTTCAGTCGTAGTGGGCAAAGGCTCATTCCATGAAGGGTCTGTCTTGAAAGTCTGCAATCATGTTATATAGACCACAGGCTTCCTCAGTGTTCCTGGGGCATAGCTCTTTCCCACAGCAGACAAGCACCTTAAGGGTCTCGGCTGCACACTTACAATCCTTTCCAAGATTACCTTCTCCCTTTAGAAGGAAGTCCTTTAACATCTTCTCTATGTCTTCTACTGTCCTAAGACTAGAGAAGTCACGTTCTGTACAAGCTGCTGCCAGTTTACAAGCCCATGTTACATTACCTGGTATATAGCATTTTACTCTTTTTCCTTTCTGCGTTTGTCCTGGAAAGACTTTTACCTTTCCTGTACACTCTAGTGCCTTCCTATACTCTTTAGACTGGGACGTCCCACCCATTGTGGTCTTTTTCAACCACTGCTACTCACCCTTCTGTAGTCTTCTCAAGGGCACATCTCCTTCCACTGCTTCAGTCTGTCCCTGTTCTGGAGCCAACTATCAGCTTTCTGATCATCAGCAACTTGTCAAGAAGCCAATGACGGGTTCAACAAAGGAGACTGAGAAGACTCAGGTACACACCTTTATTATGGCATCTAGAGGGAGAGACTGCTCAGCCAAACTCCTGCAGGCACAAGGCACGAATCCCTGTGGGCACAAGGCACTATGGACCGGGGAGAGAGGCTGAGCAACCTATACTTTACAGCGTCTGAGGGTCCACTTATATACAGTTTTTGAAGGGCAACCCCACCCCTGCGCCGCCCTCCCAGGGTCTTGTAGTCATAGCAATGCCACACTCCTAGGCCCTGTAGTCCTAGTAGAAGGGTTACATAGTTGTGACAACAGTCTGTGGTTAGGCCATTTCCCCTTGCAGGGCAGCTTAGAGTGCAGCTTTTCCTTCGTAATTCCCTGACATTTCCCATGCCCATAAAGCTCCTTCATGTCTGTCATGGTCAGGACCACCAGAGAGGGCACTCATGCTTCTATCTGCAGCACCAGGTTCTGCCTGTGAATGAGAAAAACATTGTACACACCTAGGAGGATCATGTGGTCTTGCACAAAGAAAGCACTGACATATGGAGAGGACCTCAAAACTTATTAGCAGAAATTCTAAGGAAGGTAAAATAGAGAGACAACATGGAGTGGGGAAATCATGCAAAAAAAAAAAAAAGTGAACATTTGAGCTGGACTCAAAGTGTAGAACAGCCACAGCATATTTAGGATGGCTCAGATTTCTCTTCCACTTTTAAATTGTTCTCCTGGAAACCAGAATGTCTGTGGTTGCTTTCACGAGCTCTTATTTTGTTCCATCCCCTTTTTGTCTTCTGTAAAACATTGGTGCTCCTGATGAATACATGTTTTGTGGCTATTTATTTTGTGTTTATTTCACAAAAAATAACAGCACATCACAGATGTATCTCTGAGTTAATTGCTGCGCACATTCTCGCAGTTAATTTTACTTTATGTGTTAGGATATAAATTGTTGATAAAGAGAGGAACTTTGCCTTATCTTTTAAAGTAGAGATTTCCAGTCTCTCAGTGTGAGATATTATACCAACATTTATTGAATGTCCATCAGTGGAAAGATTATCATGACTTTATGCAAGAAAACTTTTCATGTGAGTAGTGAGAAGGTTGAGTGCCAAGGATGTGTAAACACCTGCAGGATCTTTCCCCCATGAGCTCAGTTTCCTCTTTCTCACACTGTCCTCAGAAATGAATAGGATCCTTGCTTCAAAGGTGACAAAGCTGAGGAACTGAGGAGTTCAAAACATGAGTAACAGGGGCTGTGACAGCAGGGGCACAGGGAAATCGTCCCCTTATTATCTGACATAGAGCTGTCAGTGGGTATCCTTAAGAGACTGGGATGCAGACAGTGGTGTTGTAGCAGGATCAGTGTACTGAGATTAGACACCAAGGCCTCTTTACAGGAAGAAATCTTTCATTATACCAGCATAAGGCCCAGATGGAATTTCTCATCCAAAATGCTAAGCCCTGACCAAAGAAAGGTTGTTCCCTTATATATGGTTTTAGCTTCTTTGTATACCTTATATGGTTACCTACATACATTTCATTGGATATTTGAATGTTACATGGCCCACACAGGATTGATACAATACTGTGCATGCATGCCAACATAGTTACTGAAATTTTTGTTTTATACACACATTGAATTGTAAGCTGTCTGGCAAGTGTTAGCATCATTGCTTTGTACTATTGAGCAGAACCTGAGATGGTTACATATAAGTAGAGAAGGACTGAAGTTGAAGCATTCATAGCTAAGGAGATGATAACTACATTTCAATCCCAGGACAGATGCCTCGCTTTTTCTGCTTCTGATCTTGAGAAGACTTCTACCGACTTTAATCCTGTCAGTTAGAAACAAGCTTAATTAACAGACAAATGCTTCTGCCACATTCCTCCCTTTGATGCTCAGAATCCTTTTGGGTCAGACAGCATCACCCTGGTCCAAGGACTTACGTTTTTATAGAATTATGACATGTCTAGCTGTTTTTGTTTTGTTTGTTTTTGACCAGGTTCTTTATGAAGCTAGAGACAGTTTTCTTAAACAAGGGCGTACGACAAGGAAAAGTCAGACAAGCCCTCAACACTATAATCACAGCACCTATGAGAGATTTACATCACCTGAAAGTTCAAAACCATCTTCCAAACAAGTCTCTAGGGTTTTAAATTTTGTAGGTCTGGATCAGAACATGAATGACCTTTTTTATTTGACCAGGGATTTTTTAATGATATTGTTCTCATTATCTATTTGTATACAATAGTTGCTTAGACAAAATTTTAAATATATAGAGGCAAAAAATATAGGAAGAATCAGCACAATTATTGTATCATGTAGCTGATTCCTCAAGCTTTGGCCATGTGTAAATCTGTCAGCATTCAGAGTGACTGAAGCAAGTCCTCTGGAGATCCTCTGTAGTCACCATCTCTGGTGATCTATTCAGGGCTGGCTCACTTGTTCAGATGCTGAGCTGCACTCCAGTTTCAGGCCACCAGCTTCTCTCTGCTGTGGTGGATTCAGGGAGTGATCTTAACCACCTTGACTGTAGTAGGTGTGGACAAAGCAACAGTCTCTTATTTGTAAGGCCTTGTTTTAGTGTTTGATGGCCCTTTAACAATACAGGCCTTTTTCCTCCCTTTTGTGGCTCTGTGAGTCTGGAAGAAACAGATCTAACAAACAAATTAAATGCAACAGGATCTAAAACAAAAAGATGGGATCATTATTAGAATATCTAGGAAATGTGTTATTTAAACCACAAGAAGTTTTCTCACTGAGAGAGGCATGTAGGCCTGGCCAGGTATAGGTGAAGCTTAGACCTATCTACTCTTCACATGGGATACTGGAAGAAACATCTAAGGAAAGTGTGAACGTCTTTATAGAAGACACCTTGTTGACTCTCATTGTCTAGCCTGCCTGGAAGAAGAGCTGGCTTGAACAGGAGGTTAGTACAGGACAGGTGGCATATCCAAGCGGAAGATCACAGTCCTGTCTGTACTAAGTCTAGGCCTTCCCCTCAGCAGCAGTGGTTATCTTGGAAGCTGGGCAGAGTAAAGGACTTTTCCCGCTTGGAGCCAACAGGGTTTGTGGTTCTAATATGAGAGCCCTTCCACCCCAGGGCAGTTCCACTTACGCAGCTCTTAACAGAATTTTTTAGAGGCTGGCTTTTGTCATGATGGCTGTTTACCCAATCTCTTGGCTTTCCAAATGGAAACCTAGTAATATTTGGGGTGGACTGGCCCCCTTGGGTCTCTTTAATGACAGAACATAGTGTAAAACAACTATTAGTTGGCTCACCACCTATCTTTATATTGGCTCCACAAGCCAATCAAACTGTTTTTAATAAGTTTTTTACATAGACATGCAACCTGCACACATGTATGTATGATATACATTATAATACTGAAATAGAGCAGTTTTATTAATAGTTTTTTAACTTTTTAAAATTTTCAAAAATTTCTTTATTTATTTATTTGAAAGTCCAAGTTACAGCGAGAGAGAAGGAGGGAGAGAGAGAGAGAGAGAGAGAGAGAGAGATTCTTCCATCCACTGGTTTACTCTCCAATTGGCCACAACAGCTGGAGCTATGCCTCTCTGAAGCCAGGAGTCAGGAGATTTTTCTAGCACTGCTACACAGGTTAGGGGCCCAAGCACTTGGGCTATCTTCTGTTGCTTTCCCAGGCCGTAGCAGAGAGCTGGATTGGAAGCAGAGCAGCCGGAACTCAAACCAGTGCCCATATGGAATGCTGGCTACAAAGGCAGAAGATTAGCCTAATGCACCACAGTGCCAACCCCAGTTAACTGTTTTTAAAATTATCATTTATTGATTAGAATTATCTTTTGCTTCAAAAGTACCTAACTACCTATAGTACCAAAAGTACCTAAACTACCCATAACCTTTTAATTGGCACCTGTATTTTATTGTTAAACTTTAGTTTTTATCTGTTTATAGAGCTGTCCCAAAGTACTGAATATAACAGAAGCCATGGAAAGAAGTTATTTGGGTCCTATAAGAGGAAATATTTAAATACAGAAGCAACAATATTTAAATTTTTATGAGCAGTCTGGTTTTGTTTTGGAGGCTTGAAACCTCTTATGAAGAGAATATAATTGCAACAAGGTACCTATTTACTACATATAGTATTTTAGAAGGAACTTGCAGAATTTTGTAAAACATTTATCTCTTTTAAGCCTTTTAGCTTTTTTATTAAGATAATCTTTATGACTGATAACAACATAAAAGCATTAGACATTTCTAACTGTGGATATTTGTTTCAGCACATTTTTATTAGCATGACTTAAAATTTAGTACCCTTGTGGCTGGCACTGTGGTACAGCTGGTAAAACTGCTGCCTACAGTGCTGGGTATCCCATATGGGTACCAGTCTGAGTTCCAGCTGCTCCATTACCAGTCCAGCTCTCTGCCATGGCCTTGGAAAGCAGAAGAATATGGCCCAAGTTATTGGGCCCCTGCATCCTCAGGGAAGACCCAAAGGAAACTCCTGGTTCCTGGCTTCAGAATGGTATAGCTCCAGCCATTGCAGTCAATTGGGGAGTGAAACAGCGGATGGAAGACTTCTCTCTCTCTCTCTCTCTGCTTCTCATTCTCTCTCTGTATAACTCTGATTTACAAATGAATAAATAAATCTTTAAAAAAAAGTTTAGTACCATTTTACACCTTGACATTACTTTCAATATATTCTAAAAAGCTTGATTAGTTGGTGTTCATACAAGATAAGAAATATATCCTTTGACAGTTCCAAGGGGCCAACTGACCTATCAAATTCCAAAGAAAAACTTTTGAGTTTTTGAATGTTAAGGATTTCAAAGCTTAAAATATCAGATTTAAACAGGATTCTTTAACATCATGACATAATATAGATCAGATTTAATCATTGTTTTAAGCTGATTACTCAGATACTTTAATATAAGTATATATTTAGGCAAGCAATAACACTTTTTAACACTCAGCTTTTGTTTGAGTTTTTGAAAAAAAATTTATTTATCATTTTTATAAATTTTACTTGTTTTTTAACCCCAAATTTGTTTAGTTATTTTTAAAAGTCCTTTTTATTTGCTTACACATTTTAATCACCTCTTATACTTTTTTTTTGACAGGCAGAGTGGACAGTGAGAGAGAGAGACAGAGAGAAAGGTCTTCCTTTGCCGCTGGTTCACCCTCCGATGGCTGCCATGGCCAGCGCGCTGCGGCCGGCACACCACGCTGATCCGATGGCAGGAGCCAGGTACTTCTCCTGGTCTCCCATGGGGTGCAGGGCCCAAGGACCTGGGCCATCCTCCACTGCACTCCCAGGCCACAGCAGAGAGCTGGCCTGGAACAGGGGCAACTGGGACAGAATCCGGCGCCCCGACCAGGACTAGAACCTGGTGTGCCGGCGCCGCAAGGCGGAGGATTAGCCTAGTGAGCCACGGCATATATAGGTGTGGGTATATGCATATATATTTCTTATATCATACACAGTGTCTGATAATTCCAGCAATGGGACAGAATACGAAGATTACCTCAATAGGATACAAAAATACTATTTTCAAATATCTACATAAGTCTATGTATTTTTAAAATCTTATTGCTTTAACAGAGGATTTTAACTTTATATCAAGAAAAATAGATTGATAGACTTTTAAATCCCAAAATTCTCTGTTTTATAGACTTTTATGACTTTTATACACCTCTTGCAACTTAAACCTTTTTTCTCATTTTAGTCTAAAGTATCCACTAATTGTAAGAATTAGCCAAGGGCGGAGCCAAGATGGCGGAATAGTGAGGGCGCGCACCGATAGTCCGGGAAAATTTAGTTTAATAAAAGGGGAGTTACGGTAGCCTCAGAAAAAAGAACCAGGAAAATATTGCAGACAAAACTCTTCTGGATCCAGTGGGCGTGAATCGGAGGACCTACTGGGAGAACAAGGTCGCCCACCACGCGCGAAAGCCGAACCGCAGGACCGAGCCCCGGGACGGAGCCGCGGAAGCCGAGCCGGGGGACTGAGCTGCGCAAGCTGCAGGGGCTGCGCGCAAGTGCTCGAAGGGGAGTGCAACAGTGGGGAGACTTGGGAAGTCCAGGGCTCCGAGTCCACACATCGGCGCTGGAAGGGGAGCAGACCTGCGTGGAGAGCGTGGGAGCCCACAGTTCGGGACATCAGCGGCAGACTCAACACACCAGCGCTGGAACGCGAGGTGAGCCGAACCTCAATAACCCGAGACACCGGCAGGCAAGCGGAGAGAGGAGACTAGAGGGAACGACCCCCGGGGCGGGGGGGACTTCACCAAGCTAACTGGAAGAGAGAGAGAGGGAAAAAAAAAAAGGTGACTGGTATGGACACGGGTTTCTCTCTCTCCGCTCACCTCTCAAGGGCGAGCAAGACAAAGAGCAGGTGCCATCTTGGACATACGTCATAAGCAGAGCGACCTCAGGTCTGCACCGGCCCTGAGCCTAGCAGTAAAACCTGACTCTGGGTGGGGCGAATTAACAGGAGATTAGGACTTAGTAAATTTATGGTGCTACTGAACTGAGACTGTGAAAAAAGAGACGGTGGGGGAGAGAACTCACGGAATTCACGTGAGCACTCTCCAGAGACGCTACAATTCCGTAACTTTGGCAACCCAGTGGGAAACTGAAGGAGAATTTGAGCCCACTCTAAGGGCCGAACAGATTCCCTGTGTGGTCCTTGGGAAAGAGCTTCTGATCTCTGGCTCCTGTGGGTATATCATTTGCCTGCTAACTACCTCCAACTTTGTTCAGCTGTGCAGAATAACTTCCCTGTTGAATCAAAAAAAAAAAAAAAAGAGAGAGAGAGAGAGAAAGGTTTACCACGCCTAACCTGGGAGTGTCACCTTTGGCACACCAAACAGAGCTCTCAGGCCACACCCATCTCAAGCCCTAAGGCTCCATCAAAAACAGATAGTCCACTTAATCTAGAGTCATAGTATAACAAGAAAAAGCACCACAGTGAAGAAACCAAATATCTCCAATATGCCAAATAACAAACGCAAAAACCAAGGTAATAAAAACAAGGAAGTCACCATGAAGCCCTCAAATGAAAAAGACACCCCAATTCAAGATTATGAGGATGATGACATAGAAGAAATGCAAGAAGCAGATCTCAAAAATTGATAAGAACATTAAGAAGTTCTCAAAAACAAATTCTTGAACTACAGAAATCCTTAATGGACAAGATAGAAAATCTCTCTCGTGAAAATGAAATATTAAGGAGGAATCAAAATGAAACGAAACAACTAGTACAACAGGAAACTGGGATAGTGACTGAAGTGAAGAATTCAATAGATCAAATGAAAAACACAATAGAGAGCCTTACAAACAGAATGGGAGAAGCAGAAGAGAGAATATCGGACTTAGAAGACAGAGAACAGGAAAGGATACAGTCAGACCAAAGAAAAGAAGAGGAAATTAGGAATCTAAAACATATTGTCGGGAATCTTCAGGATACTATTAAAAAACCCAACATTCGGGTTCTAGGAGTTCCTGAAGGCATGGAGAGGGAGAAAGGATTAGAAGGCCTTTTTAGTGAGATATTAGCAGAAAATTTCCCAGGTTTGGAGAAGGACAGAGAAATCCTAGTACAGGAAGCTCACAGAACCCCTAATAAACACGACCAAAAGAGACCCTCACCACGGCACGTTGTAATTAAACTCTCCACAGTGAAACATAAAGAAAAGATCCTAAAATGTGCAAGAGAGAAACGTCAGATTACTCTCAGAGGATCTCCAATCAGACTCACAGCTGACTTCTCATCAGAAACTCTACAAGCTAGGAGGGAATGGCAAGATATAGCCCAGGTACTAAGAGAGAACAACTGCCAGCCCAGAATATTATATCCTGCAAAGCTATCATTTGTGAATGAAGGTGAAATAAAGACTTTTCATAACAAACAGAAATTGAAAGAATTTGTTGCCACTCGTCCAGCCCTGCAAAAGATGCTTAAAGATGTGTTACACACAGAAACAAAGAAACACGGTCATCAATATGAAAGAAGGTAAAGGAAGGAAACCAAGGAAGGAAAGCTCACAGCAAAAGATCACAGGGAATTCAAAGCATATATTAGAACTTATCTTTGGCAAATGGCAGGGCAAAGTTACCACTTATCATTAATCACATTGAACGTGAATGGCCTGAACTGTCCAGTTAAAAGACACCGTTTGGCTGATTGGGTTAAAAAACAAAACCCATCTATTTGCTGCTTACAAGAAACACATCTTTCCAACAAAGATCCATACAGACTGAAAGTGAAAGGCTGGAAAAAGATATACCATGCCAACAGAAATGAAAAAAGAGCAGGCGTAGCCATCTTAATATCAGACACCATAAACTTTACCACAAAAACCATTAAGAGAGACAAAGAGGGACACTACATAATGATTAAGGGATCAATTCAACAGGAAGATATAACAATTATCAATGTATATGCACCTAACTACAGGGCACCGGTTTATCTAAAAGAGTTGTTAACGGACTTAAAGGGAGACTTAGACCCCAATACAATAGTACTGGGGGACTTCAATACTCCACTCTCAGAAATAGACAGATCAATAGGACAGAAGATCAACAAGGATACAGTAGATTTAAACGACACTATAGCCCAAATGGATCTAACAGATATATACAGAACTTTCAATCCTACAGCTAAAGATTATACATTCTTCTCAGCAGTACATGGAACCTTCTCTAGGATTGACCACATACTAGGCCATAAAGCAAGTCTCAGCAAATTCAAAAGAATTAGAATCATACCATGCAGCTTCTCAGACCATAAAGGAATGAAGTTGGAAATGAACAACTCAGGAATCCCTAGAGCATACGCAAACACATGGAGATTGAACAACATGCTCCTGAATGAAGAATGGGTCATAGAAGAAATCAAAAGAGAAATCAAAAACTTTCTGGAAGTAAATGAGGATAACAGCACAACATACCAAAACTTATGGGACGCAGCAAAAGCAGTGTTAAGAGGAAAGTTTATATCAATAGGTGCCTACATCAAGAAATTGGAAAGGCACCAAATAGATGAGCTTTCTATTCACCTCAAGGATCTAGAAAACCTACAGCAAACCAGACCCAAATCTAGTAGGAGAAGAGAAATAATTAAAATCAGAGAAGAAATCAACAGGATTGAATCAAGAAAAACATTACAAAAAATCAGCCAAACGAGGAGCTGGTTTTTTGAAAAAATAAACAAAATTGACACCCTATTGGCCCAACTAACTAAAAAAAGAAGAGAAAAGACCCAAATCAATAAAATCAGAGATGAAAAAGGAAATGTAACAACAGACACCACAGAAATAAAAAGAATCATCAGAAATTACTACAAGGACTTGTATGCCAGCAAACAGGGAAACCTATCAGAAATGGATAGATTCCTGGACACATGCAACCTACCTAAATTGAACCAGGAAGACATCGAAAACCTAAACAGACCCATAACTGAGACAGAAATTGAAACAGTAATAAAGGCCCTCCCAACAAAGAAAAGCCCAGGACCAGATGGATTCACTGCTGAATTCTACCAGACATTTAAAGAAGAACTAACTCCAATTCTTCTCAAACTATTCAGAACAATTGAAGAAGAGGGAATCCTCCCAAATTCTTTCTATGAAGCCAGCATCACCTTAATTCCTAAGCCGGGAAAAGATGCAGCACTGAAAGAGAATTACAGACCAATATCCCTGATGAACATAGATGCAAAAATCCTCAATAAAATTCTCGCCAATAGAATGCAACAACACATCAGAAAGATCATCCACCCAGACCAAGTGGGATTTATCCCTGGTATGCAGGGATGGTTTAATGTGCGCAAGACAATCAATGTGATACACCACATTAACAGACTGCAGAAGAAAAACCATATGATTCTCTCAATAGATGCCGAGAAAGCATTTGATAAAATACAACACCCGTTCATGATGAAAACTCTAAGCAAACTGGGTTTGGAAGGAACATTCCTCAATACAATCAAAGCAATCTATGAAAAACCCACAGCCAACATCCTATTGAATGGGGAAAAGTTGGAAGCATTTCCACTGAGATCTGGGACCAGACAGGGATGTCCACTCTCACCACTGCTATTCAATATAGTTCTGGAGGTTCTAGCCAGAGCTATTAGGCAAGAAAAAGAAATTAAAGGGATACAAATTGGGAAGGAAGAACTCAAACTATCCCTCTTTGCAGATGACATGATTCTTTATTTAGGGGACCCAAAGAACTCTACCAAGAGACTATTGGAACTCATAGAAGAGTTTGGCAAAGTAGCAGGGTATAAAATCAATGCACAAAAATCAACAGCCTTTGTATACACAGACAATGCCATGGCTGAGGAAGAACTTCTAAGATCAATCCCATTCACAATAGCTACAAAAACAATCAAATACCTTGGAATAAACTTAACCAAGGACGTTAAAGATCTCTACGATGAAAATTACAAAACCTTAAAGAAAGAAATAGAAGAGGATACCAAGAAATGGAAAAATCTTCCATGCTCATGGATTGGAAGAATCAATATCATCAAAATGTCCATTCTCCCAAAAGCAATTTATAGATTCAATGCAATACCAATCAAGATACCGAAGACCTTCTTCTCAGATCTGGAAAAATTGGTGCTGAAATTTATATGGAGGCACAAGAGACCTCGAATAGCTAAAGCAATCTTGTACAACAAAAACAAAGCCGGAGGCATCACAATACCAGATTTCAGGACATACTACAGGGCAGTTGTAATCAAAACAGCATGGTACTGGTACAGAAACAGATGGATAGACCAATGGAACAGAATTGAAATACCAGAAATCAACCCAAACATCTACAGCCAACTTATATTTGATCAAGGATCTAAAACTAATTCCTTGAGCAAGGACAGTCTATTCAATAAATGGTGCTGGGAAAATTGGATTTCCACGTGCAGAATCAAGAAGCAAGACCCCTACCTTACACCTTACACAAAAATCCACTCAACATGGATTAAAGACCTAAATCTACGACCTGACACCATCAAGTTACTAGAGAACATTGGAGAAACCCTTCAAGATATTGGCACAGGCAAAGAGTTTCTGGAAAAGACCCGGGAGGCACAGGCAGTCAAAGCCAAAATTAACTATTGGGATTGCATCAAATTGAGAAGTTTCTGTACTGCAAAAGAAATAGTCAGGAGAGTGAAGAGACAACCGTCAGAATGGGAAAAAATATTTGCAAACTATGCAACAGATAAAGGGTTAATAACCAGAATCTACAAAGAGATCAAGAAACTCCACAAAAACAAAACCAACAACCCAATTAAGAGATGGGCCAAGGACCTCAATAGACATTTTTCAAAAGAGGAAATCCAAATGGCCAACAGGCACATGAAAAAATGTTCAAGGTCATTAGCAATCAGAGAAATGCAAATCAAAACCACAATGAGGTTCCACCTCACCCCGGTTAGAATGGCTCACATTCAGAAATCTACCAACAACAGATGCTGGCGAGGATGTGGGGAAAAAGGGACACTAACCCACTGTTGGTGGGAATGCAAACTGGTCAAGCCACTATGGAAATCAGTCTGGAGATTCCTCAGAAACCTGAATATAACCCTACCGTTCGACCCAGCCATCCCACTCCTTGGAATTTACCCAAAGGAATTTAAATTGGCAAACAAAAAAGCGGTCTGCACCCTAATGTTTATTGCAGCTCAATTCACAATAGCTAAGACCTGGAACCAACCTAAATGCCCATCAACGGTAGACTGGATAAAGAAATTATGGGATATGTACTCTTTAGAATACTATACTGCAGTAAGAAACAACGAAATCCAGTCATTTGCAACAAAATGGAGGAATCTGGAACACATCATGCTGAGTGAAATAAGCCAGTCCCAAAGGGACAAATACCATATGTTCTCCCTGATCGGTGACAACTGACTGAACACCAAAAAGGAAACTTGTTGAAGTGAAAGGGACACTATGGGAAACGGTGACTTGATCAGCATAGCCCTGACTGTTAATGAACAACTTAATACATTATCCCTCTTAGTAGTTTTTTTGTCTGTTCTACTTAATATGACTGATTTAATTCTGTAATTAATACACAGTTATTCTTAAGTGTTGAAATTTAACTGAAATGTGATCCCTGTTAAACATAAGAGTAGGAATAAGAGAGGGAAGAGATATATAATTTGGGACATGCTCAAGCTGACTTGCCCCAAATGGTAGAGTTAGAAACATACCAGGGGACTCCAATTTAATCCCATCAAGGTGGCATGTACCAATGCCATCTCACTAGTCCAAGTGATCAATTTCAGTTCGCAATTGATCATAATGAAAGGACTAAGAGTCAAAGGGAGCACATAAGCAAGTCTAGTACCTGCTAACACTAACCGATAGAATAAATAAAGGGGAGAGTGATCCAACATGGGAAGTGAGATACTCAGCAGACTCATAGAATGGCAGATGCCCTAAATAGCACTCTGGCCTCAGAATCAACCCTAAAGGCATTCAGATCTGGCTGAAAAGCCCATGAGAGTAGTTCAGGCATGGAAAGCCAAGACACTCTGGCAAAAGATCTCTGTGAGTGAGATCTCAGTGGAAAGAACAGGTCTTCAAAGAAGGAGGTACCTTTCTCTGAAGGGAGGAGAGAACCTTCACTTTGACTATGACCTTGTCTAAACAAGATAAGAGTCGGAGAACTCAAGGGGCTTCCATAGCCTTGGAAACTCATGACTGGAGCATAGGGAGATTACTGATGCCATAGACAGGAGTGTCAATTGGTAAAGTCAACAACAGGAGTCACTGTGCACTTACTCCTCGTGTAGGATCTCTGTCCTTAATGTGCTGTGCATTGAGATTTAATGCTATAAGGAGTACTCAAATAATATATTTCACTTTGTGTTTCTATGGGGGTGCAAACTGTTGAAATCTTTACTTAATGCATACTAAACTGATCCTCTGTAAAATAAAAAAAAAAAAAAAAAAAAAAAAAAAAAAAAGAAAAGAAAAGAAAAGAAACTATCAACTCCCAACTTGACTCTCACTGGGATTAAACATGACAATAGGTCTGATCTGATTTCATCATCATTAAAAAAAATCATCTATTATTTTTCACTTTATGTTTCTGTGTGGGAGCAAACTGTTGAAATCCTTACTTAATGTATACTAAGCTGATCTTCTGTATATTAAGATAATCGAAAATGAATCTTGATGTGAATGGAAGGGGAGAGGGAGTGGGAAAGGGGAGGGTGGTGGGTGGGAGGGACGGTATGGGGGGGAAGCCATAGTAATCCATTATTCGTACTTTGGAAACGTATATTCATTAAATAAAAGTTAAAAAAAAAAAAAAAGAAGATTAATTTACTACTTGGGGGCATTGATACTGATTTCCAATGTGAAATTGGGTTCTTGTTACAGAGTAAAAATAATAAAGTCTGTACTTGGAATCTAAAAAAAAAAAAAAAAAAAAAAAAAAAAAAAAAAAAAAAAAGAATTAGCCAAAGTAATTCTTACAAGCCATGATTTTTGTTTATTATTATTGTTATTATTATTATTAAAGTCTCTCTCAACTTTTTTCACTAAGAAACACATTTTTATCTTGGAGACTTTTTTTCTGTCTGCTGATTTGCTTGATTTACATCGAAATAATCCTTTAAAAATATCAAATATAACATTTTAAAACAAAAGAACATTCTGAATTATAACCTTAGTTACATCCAAGCAGTCTTGAATTATTTGTATTTATAGGCAGTTTATGAAAACTTAGTTGTCAACAAATTCAAAGTTTTTCATAAAACATGTGTTAAGAGTACTTAAGTTTACATTTAGACACATTTATCTCATTTATCTTCATTCTATTTACCTTTAGCAATTAAACATAGATGACCTACATGTTAATATTATATCATACCCTATCTGAATTAAAATTACATTTATATGGAATTTTTATTTTTAATTAAACAACTCTAACTGGAAATCAGTGTTATCAACCTGAAATCTATTAAATGGCCATTTTTCATTTGGAAAGGCAGTGTTTCTATAAAACACCACCCTTTTTTAAGGCAGCACATTTTAGATTTATATATCCAGTTACAGCTGACCCAGATTAGCACAATAGTCATTACCCTGTCATTTTTATGTGTGAGATTATTACAAGTATGTCTCTTTAAACTTTAGATTGAATTTAAGCCTAGTTTTCCACCTAACAAGCACCTTAGGCCAACACCTAGTCAACAGTCAGCTGGGACGGTTTCTGAAACAAGCGTGTTGTCAATCACAAGACAGGTCCCAAGGGTGACTGTGGGCCAAGGGTGGTGTGCCACATGGGTGAGAAGCCCACTGGAGATGCTAACTTACATTTAGGAGACTTTTTAGTATCACTGCCATAGGCTGCAAGACCGGGGACCTTCCTCTTCCATTTCTAGCAAAGGGATGAAATTAACATGCCACAAATTGAAAAGAAGAAAAAAAAAGTCTAGATTTCCTCTCTCTCTCTCTCTCTCTCTCTCTCTCTCCTTTCAAGAAACTACAGCTAGAGAGGAGGGGAGTGGGGTTTAACCCTTTAGGACCTTATACAAACAAAACAGAAGTTTGGTTCTATAAATTGATGATGGACTTTAGGTTATGAAAAAAATGATGTCAACTTCATAGCATGTTTAATATTTGACAACTAGAAGTCCCAAGGTCAGAGACAGTTGAGTCAAGATAGTACTTTTAATATTTCAGAAGGAATTTCACTTAATTTACATTAGTGAACTCTGTCTTAGAGGAAAGGCAGTAAGGGAAGGAGAAACAATGGGAAGGACAGGACTCCATTTCCTTATAAGCCCCAGTCTGATGCAGACTATGTGCTCAGCACTCAGCATTTTGAGTTGTCTACCTGGCATGGCAAATATATTTTTTCCAGTAAACCATGTAACTTAGTTTACCACAATTCTCTGTCTTACATCAGAACTCTTTTTTTTTTTCACAGAGCTAAGAACCTGTTTCACATGGCCTGCCAAGTTTTCCATTAACCACTATTTTCTGTCTTCCATCAAAACTCTTTTTTGAACAGAGACAAGAACCTATTCCACCATCTTTGCTAAAAATGCTGTTACCCAGCTGTTTGGGAATAGGCTTCTAGCTCTGCAAGATCAACCCTATCCCATGTGGGAGGGCATGACAGTCAATGAAGAGAGCATCTATGAAAATTCAACATTAAGTCAGACACTCGGAAGAAGCCCCAGGCAGGGAAGGCCCTCCTCCCCAGCTTCCTGAATATGCCCTTCCACCTGTCTCTGCACAGGTGGAATTTCTTTTTCTTTTTCTTTTTTTGACGGGCAGAGTTAGACAGTGAGAGAGAGAGACAGAGAGAAAGGTCTTCTTTCCGTTGGTTCACCCCCAAAATGGCCGCTACAGCTGTGTACTGTGCTGATCTGAAGCCAGGAGCCAGGTGCTTCCTCCTGGTCTCCCATGCAGGTGCAGGGCCCAAGCACTTGGGCCATCCTCCACTGCCCTCCAGGGCCACAGCAGAGAGTTGGACTGGAAGAGGAGCAACCAGGACAGAACCAGTGCCCCAACCGGGACTAGAACCTGGGGTGCTGGCGCCACAGGCAGAGGATTAACCTAGTGAGCCACGGCACCGGCCACAGGTGGAATTTCTTATCCAAAATCCTGAGCCCCAAACAAAGAAGGTTTTCATTTATGTATGGTTTTTCCTCTTTGTCTCTCTTATATGGTTACCTACATACATTTGATCGGATATTCTAATGTTACATGGCCTACACAGGATTCATACAGTACTGCATATGCATGTTAATGTGGTTTCTGAAATTTTTGTTTTACACACATACTGAGCAGTAAGCTGTCTGGCAAGGGTGAACATCATTGCTCTGTACTAATGAGTAGAACCTGAAATAGTTACATACAAGCAGATAGGGACTGCATTTGAAGCATTTATAGGCAAGCAGATAACAACTACATTTCAATTCCAGGACAGATGCCTCCCTTTTTCTGCTTCTGACCTTGGGAAGGCTTCTACCACAACTTTAAACACGTCAGAAACAAGTTTACTTAAACTCTGTCACAGTGTGACAGCTGTCAGCCTCAGTATCCTATGGAGTCAGCTCATCCTGAGTGACAGGTAACTGCCCATTTAGGTGAATCAGCATCACTGTCAGGGTCCTTGGCACATGAAGCATTCAGACAGATGAAGACTCCTGAGAGGACCAAGGCCAGTTTCTCAACCCTACAGGAAATCTTTCCACACTGACTCCCAAACTTGACAGCCACACCGCGATCTCTCATCTTCCCTGCAGATTGTGCTTGAATGGCTTCGAGACAGGAAATGAACTCTGAGTAGGATGCTGTCCTGGCCCACACTGGGTCATCGGTACACTTCTGCCAAGTCTCTGTGTGACCTCATGTAGTCAGCACACGCCCTGCTCATGCTGCCTGCCCTGACAGGCAATATCTCCCCTAGAGGAACTCACAAGACTCCTGTGTGGCCTTTGCTGATTTCCACTTCCTCTTCTCTGCTCTCTGACTGACTCCCATTATAGATTCACTCCTTCTTTTGCACAGACAAGCACAGGTCTCACGCCACACAGAGGCAAGCATGTGCCCCAAACTTTTCCATAGGAATCTGTGAATCTGACATTTTGACTTTTAGAAACTACCTTCTCTCATCCAAACTGCCTGTGCACAAAGTAAACAATGTCCCCATTGAATGTGGTTGGAACCTTGTGCTGGGTGCCAAGGCCCTAAGCCAGCCTCACCACTGAATTGCAACCTTCTGCAGTATCATCTGGGATATTTTTGGATTGACTCACTTTGAATGAAAAGCTGTGCAAATCAACTCAAGTCTGTGCAGATCACCTTACCCAATGCTGGAGTTGCAGGCCCCCAGGCTGGAGGTGGTGGTGACTGATAGCTCATGAAGGGAGTGGCAGGGCCGCACCCATGAATGCTGCAGCAGGGCTGACCATGAAGCAGGGCATGGAGGTTAATTCCAAGAAAGAGGATGTCCTGTGACAGCCATGTGGAACTTTAGGGCATATGACAAAGTAATACTGATATAACCAAGCGAAACACCAATACCAAAACCCAGAGCTGGAGTGCCAGTGAAGCAGGTCCCAGCCCCTGCTCCCTAGCACTGAACCAGTTTCACTGCAGAGGCATCACTGCCAGTCACTGTCCCTTTTCACTGGGTCCTGACCACTGATGGGGGTTCTGGAAGCCAGGAGAAAAAATGCTGTCACTACCCCTCACTGCCTGTGTCTGTCAACTCAGGAAAGGGAATTCCAATCCTAATAAACTCATAGTCAAAGTGAACTAAGTAAGATAAATCCCCAGTGGGCACCCATGTCCAGGGCCACCCCAGCCCCTCCTCACTGAAGCTCCTTATTTTCATATTAACAGTAGAGAAAGGAGAGAAAAAGGGCACCCTCCACACTGACAGTGCCAGCTACTCTATGGAGAACTTTCTCAGGTGTTTCCTGTTCTGTCTCTACTAAATTAGATTGTTGGTCATGATATATGGTCTCATCTTCCTCTCAGAAAACCTGCTGTCAATCTCAGAGAGCAGAGAAGCCCAGGGGAACCAAAAATTTCATCCACAGTCAGCTCAAGGAGTAGAGCAGGTGACAACTGCTCCTCCTACAAGCCCCTCTCTTCCCTTCTCCTTCATCCCTGACAAAGGTGTTTCTTCATAGAGGGAACTTCATTGTAGGCAGAGATCTCTGAAGAGACACAGGTTCCTGGGCTTTGCAGGGGAACTGCAAAATGCCTTTACTGTAATGCTTTTACATAGAACAATACAATTTAGGAAAGCTTCTAGTTGTTGTATTAGAACATTAATTTCAAAAAAATTGAAATAATTTATTAGGGGCAATTCCCGAGCCTGCATCACACATTTACCAACAGAAAAGTGATGCATTGGGACAATTCCTATATCCAAGACATGCACACAAATCAAATGTCCTGATGATATAGACCCAGTGGAATTTATGCTGTTGCTGTACCATTTCCTTATCCTGTAGGATTCTGAGTTGATGCAATCCCCTTGCCTATCTTCAATATCTCCCTAGTCAATCCTCCCTTGATTATCTTTTCTCATAAAGCCCTGCTCTCCTTTTCCTGATATCTTCCATAGTTCTCAGAGTGGCAACACCTGGATTTAAAGAAAATCAACTTCATTTTTTATGGATATCACCTGTCTTACAGAAAACTGCCTTCCTAAGGACAATGGCAACTTTTACCACCCCCAGCAACATTCAGCTGGTATTATGGATCAGCATGTGTTTAAAAACCAACATCCTTTGGCAGTTAGTAAAATTTCATTTGCTGTGTTTGTTCTTGGTGTGAGTTCTTTCTCCCTGTGTGTCTTCAGATCATTTGTTTACATTTCTGTGTTTATCAGCCCTAAGCATTTTACAGAGTTAAAACAATCCAACACTGATACCTGGAACACTGGGTGTTCGGTCTATGAATCCACTTGGTTTTGGCATTTCTCCTTCAGTCAGCTTCAGATTTTCTTCTTTCTGACAGCTGCCTATCCTTTTTTAGCAGCTCCCGCCGTTTCCTTCCCAGCTTCATACAATGAAGTTAATGATGGAGGTGGACCAGAAGGGGAGCAGCCAGGACATGAACCAGCACCCACAAGGAATGCCTGCACCAGAGGTGGTGGCCCCACCCACCATGCCATAGCACAGGCTCATATTGCATGTTAATAAAGAAATTTTAAGTTAAATTTCAGTTACTCATAAAAGAGATTCCTTTTATATCTGAATTTGATGTTGTTTCATTGATTCACTAATATTTATGTGTATGGAATAAAGGAACATAATTAAAATATTAATTCAAATATTGAGCAAAACCTATCTTAAATTGTGTGAGGTGGCCAGCGCTGTGGTGTAGCGGGTAAAGACACCACCTGTGCTGCCAGCATCCCATATAGGTGCTGGTTTGAGTCCCGGCTGCTCTACTTCCAATCCAGCTCTCTGCTGTGGCCTGGGAAAGCAATGAAAGATGAGCCAAATGCTTGGGCCCCTGCACCCACATTGGAACCCAGAGGAAGCTCCTAGCTCCTGGCTTCAGATCAGCACAGCACCAGCCATTGTGGCCAATTGGAGAGTAAACCAGTGGATGAAAGACCTCTCTCTCTCTCTCTCTCTCTCTCTCTTTCTCTCTCTCTCCTTCTGTGTGTAACTCTTTCAAATAAGTAAATAAATCTTAAAAAAATATGTGACTCAAATAAAATAAGGAGAAACTTATTTTATATTTGAGAAGCTTGGTTTGCAGGTAGACTATTGATAGATCATATAAAAGAAACTTAATTGCAAGAAATGATAGTAAAATAACCAAATTATAAAAGGTATAAATAATTCAGAGTGAAACACAAATAACAAAAAAATTGAAGAAGAAAAAATGATACTTTTTTCCAAAGTATCATTTCTGTATAATACATCATGACGTTATTGATATTTTCAAAATTTTTCTATAAGTTAACTAGAAGGAGATAAAAGCAATCTTTGATATTGAGGAACACTCAACAAAATCAAATTACTCTAGTATATTAGAGGCAACTGTACATTATCTGGCAGTATGCACATAAAATATGTTTATAAAAAGGTTAACTGCATAATTTTTTAAATCTAATAAAATAAGAAAATAAAATCCTATTTCAATGAAGTTCATATTGATTTTTTCTCATATTGTGAAAAATGATCTTTGCCTAACTTACCTGCCATCAGTAGAAACTATTTTACATGGAAAATTCTATCATTTCAAATATTTTATCTTCATCAGAGATGAAACACACACAAACATCAAGCATCTAGTCTTACTGTTCTTTCTTCCATTACCAAGACATATAATTACATCTCTTCCAAAAAAATCCTCATTCCATTAATTTTGTCCCACTCCCAGCCACTCTTTTGGATTCCATAAAAGAAATACTAAAATTGCCAGTTGCTTGACTACTCCAAATACCTGTGATGACTCCTTTCTTAAGAGGAACTATCTTTTTTTTTTTTTTTTTTGATAGGCAGAGTGGACAGTGAGAGAAAGGTCTTCCCTTGCCGTTGGTTCACCCTCCAATGGCCGCCGCTGCAGCCGGCGCACCGCGCTGATCCGATGGCAGGAGCCAGGATCCAGGTGCTTTTTCCTGGTCTCCCATGGGGTGCAGGGCCCAAGCACCTGGGCCATCCTCCACTGCACTCCCTGGACATAGCAGAGAGCTGGCCTGGAAGAGGGGCAACCGGGACAGAATCCGGCGCCCCGACCGGGACTAGAACCTGGTGTGCCGGCGCCGCAAGGTGGAGGATTAGCCTATTGAGCCACGGCGCCGGCTAGGAACTATCTTTCATAAGAAGCAGGGAAGAGGCTCTGGAAACACACTTTTGAGATCAAGCATGACTGGTTGCATTCCCTGACTTGCCTCTTACCATCTAGCAGATCTGGATGAACTCACAATTTTTCTATGATGGGCCTTTCATCCTTAATTTTATTCCTTAATATGAAAATGTTACCACCTACCATAAACATGAATGATATGCAGGAAGCCTACATCTTTCAGGTGGGTAACACTCACCAGCACCTCAGGTAGTACAATTGATTTCTCTGACAATTCTCTCCTCTGACTCCAAAGTGCATCCAGGTCTTTTACTTGTATTCTCCCATCACATGAACCTGTGTGGTGAGAAATAGCAACTTGACCTCTCTCCCCTCTTCCTCATTCCAATAAAAAAGCAAAAAGAACACTGTAAAGCAAAGGAGAAGGTTACAACCCCAGGACACAGGCTCAATAAGTAATTGAGATCTAAACATAGGACTAATGATCACTTCATCCTCCCCAGATCTTACCACGTCCACAGAGCTGCTCCATGTTAAATGTGGCATTCAGCTGAGGCCTGTGTCTAAAGCCTCATGGGCTCAAGAATATCAAAGATGTGCATTAAATAATGAGGAGACAAAAGCAAGGACACTAGAGGAAACTTATCCTCTGTTGCTTATTACTACTGTAAACAGTAAACACAGCCTGACTTCTATAGTCAGATAAACCTAAAAGCCTACACAAGTGGCCTATTTATCCAATTTACATTTCCCAACATGTTCAAAGAATTATCAACTTCAGAACAAAATGCCCAGTAATAATAATAAAACAACTTATAAAGAGTTCATGAATTTCATATATACTGTTTTATGAAAATAACTATTTTAAAAACACAACAGATTTTTATTTTACTTTTAAAAAATTTATATCTGGTGAACAAATTTCATGTATTTCATACATAGTTTTATGAGAATAATGATACTTCCCACCCTACCTTCTGTCTATCACTCCCACCTTCCCTCTTTATTTTCTTATTTATCTTTTAATGTTACAGTGACATACCTTCAAATAACTTTATAATCACAAGCTTAAGCCTCCACTAAATAAAGAATTCAAGTATTAAGTAGAAAAACCACTGTTTCATCCAGTGCCGCAGCTCAATAGGTTAATCCTTCACCTGTGGCACCGGCATACCAGGTTCTAGTCCCGGTCAGGGCGCCGGACTCTGCCCCAGTTGCTTCTCTTCCAGTCCAGCTCTCTGCTGTGGCCCAGGACTCTGCCCCAGTTGCTTCTCTTCCAGTCCAGCTCTCTGCTGTGGTCCAGGAGTGCAGTGGAGGATGGCCCAAGTCCTTGGGCCCTGCACCCGCACGGGAAACCAGGAGAAGCACCTGGCTCCTGGCTTCAGATCAGCATGGTGTGCCGGCTGCAGCGCACCGGCCACAACGGCCATTGGGGGGTGAACCAACGGAAAAGGAAGACCTTTCTCTCTGTCTCTCTCTCTCTCACTGTCCACTCTGCCTGTCAAAGAAAAAGAAAGAAAGAAAGAAAGAAAGAAAGAAAGAAAGAAAGAAAGAAAGAAAGAAAGAAAGAAAGAAAGACCACTGTTTCTCAAGAGCATAGATAAAAGCGATAAACAATTGCCAGAGGGCAGCGCTATGGCACAATGGGTTAAGCTGCAGCCTGTAATGCTGGCATCCTATATGGGCTTGGTTCCTATCCAGGCTGCTTCATTTCCAATCCAGCTCCCTGCTAATGCTCCTGGGAAAGCTGAAGAAGATGGCCCGAGTTCTTGCACCCAGCCTCCAACTTGGGTGACATGGAAGAAGCTCCTTGCTCCTGACTTTGGCCTGGTCCAACCCTGACCAATGTGGACTTTTGGGAAGAAACCAGAAGCACTTTCTGAAATGGTTAAATCAAGTGAATTAGGGTATTCTTCACCTCACATAGTTGGTTATGGTAAGAGCACTTAAGTTCTTTCTAAGGAGTTTTCACATATGTAGTACTCTAACTCGTAATTTCTTTTTTTATAGATTTATTTCATTCAATGGGTCTGGTGCAGTGGCATAGCAGGTAACACCATGCCTGCAGTACTGATATCCCATTTGGGCACCAGTTTGAGTCCCAGCTACTTTACTTCCAATCCAGCTCTATGCTACGGTCAAAAAGCAGTGGAAGATGGCTCAAGTGCATGGAATTTTTCTAGGATAGATCTCATGCTATTTCACAAAGTAAGTCTCAGCAAATTAAAAAAAAATTATACTATGAATCTTCTTGGAACACAACGGAATGAAGCTGGTAAGCAAAAACTCAAGAATCAATAGAACTTATGCAAACACATGAAGACTGAACAACATATTACTGAATGAACAGTGGGTCATTAGAAAAAAAACAAAAAAGAACTCAAAAAGTTTCTGGAAACCAATGAAATAAAAAATACATCCTATCAAACTTATAGTAAAGAACAAAAACATTGTAAAGAAGGAAGTGTATAGCAATTGCTGCCTACATCAAGATATTTGAAAGGCACCAAATAAATGAGTTAACAATGCAGCTCAGGGCCTAGAAAAACACCAAACCAAACCCCAAATTCATAGGAGAAAAGACATAATTAAAATCAGAGAATATACAAAATTGAAACCAAAAGTAAAAAATACAAAAATCAGTGAAATGAAGAGATGCATTTTTGGAAAAAAATTGATATACCATTGGCCCAACTAATCCAAAAAATGAGGAAGAAATCCCAAATTAACAAAATCAGAGATGAAAAAAGGAAATGTAACAAGATATGCCATGTAAATAAAAAGAATCATCAAAAATTACTACAAATGGGCTTGCGCTGTGGTACAGTAGGTTAAAGCCCTGGCCTGAAGCACAGGCATCCCATATGGGTGCTGGTTATAGTCCTGGCTGCTCCTCCTCTGATCCAGCTCTCTGCTATGGTCTGGGAAAGCAGCAGAAGATGGCCCAAGTCTTTGGGCCCCGGCACCCACATGAGAGACCTGGAAGAAACTCCTGGCTCCTGGCTTCAGATCGGTGCAGCTCTGGCCATTGTGGCCAACTGAGGAGTGAACCAGTGGATGGAAGACCTCTCTCTCTGTCTCTACCTTTCTGTTTATCTCTGTCTTTCAAATAAATAAAATAAATCTTTTTTAAAAAGTTTCCTACAAAGAGCTGTATGCCAAAAATTGAGAATCTAGTAGAAATGGATAGATTCCTGAACACATACAGCCTATCCAAAATGAATCAAGAAAACATAGAAAACCTAAACAGAGGAGTAACCAAGAAGGAGATTGAATCAGTAAAAAAGACCCTCCCAATAAAGAAAAGCATGGGCAGGAAAATGGAAGCTATGGGCACTAGTTGATGTGCCAAATGACTTTTTTCTATATGTGTGGGTCATGAGTACTTTGAGGAACCCAACAATGCAGTCCAATGGGAGAGGCCACCTAGGTCTCAATGTGGGCTCCTCAGTTCTCATCTAAGAGCAACAAGAAGTCTCAGGAGTTTGTCAGCCATGGGACTAGGAACTCTGGCTTGGAGAATTAAACTCAGAAAGTGAGCATAGTCCACAGGACAGAAAGAGCTACCTGAGCACATAATGGAGGCGGTAATCAAAGAAAGAATATAGTGGGGGGAGGACAAAGAGTGCCATCCACTTAGGCCCTGTATCTTAAAATCAGCAGCCCACACAAATTGTTTTTAACTGGCTCAAAGAGACCTGGTGTTTTAAAAGAAAAATGACTATGTAGGAGATTAAATTTTTTCCAAAAAACAGAGAAACAGTCTGCTTTACTCACCCTTCCAATGGATCTGAGTCAATCCAAGTCATGTCATCAATGATGTGGCAGGAATTTGAGTCTGTTCTTTGTCTCACAGCAATAAATAATCACAACATGAGTCATGAGGGTGGGGGAGCAAAAGCAAAAGTAGGTTTTCTTGAAAAACTGATACTCCTGCTAACCAGGAGGAGGACTAAGGAAGGGGTCCAATAAGGCCTAGGTACAGGAAGATTCATTGGGGAGTGACATTAATGGATTAATTTTCTGAACAGAATTGAACACCACATGTCTGTTTCTTCTCTCTTGGGAAATGGTCATGATCCCTAACCATAAAAATGTTACTTTGCTGACTATATGAAAAATGTGACAATATATTCCCTCTCTGCCTATAATTTCTCTTACTACCTCCTCACCTTCTCTCTTCTCAGACAGGATTCCAAGACTACCTTTTCATTTGTTCACTTCTAATGTAAGGGTCCTTCCTCTTGGGCATTTCCCAAGAGGCTACAGAGATGCCATTTTCTACTCTGAACTCACAGGCTTTCCTCTGGGACTGACAGGATACAACATATCCAGGTGAAGAATTTGACAATCCTCCTGCCAACCCCCTGGTGACCTTGGCTCTTTTTAGCCTGAGTGTCAGAGGTCCCTGCCTCCCACTCCTCCTGTTGCATTCCTGGGATGCTCTGTTTCTCTGATGCTCCTTGGGAGCAGCTCCTGACTTCTAGATGATCCTCGTTGCTATTGGTGCTCACTGTGGAGAGGGAGGTCAGAGAGTCCTTGCTGAGGGCTGCCCAGGCAGTGGGGATCCTTGTCAACATGGCCAGTTGGGGATCATCTGTCCTGGAGGACTTACTGCTAGACATACTGGGAGGATGATGGCAGACATCCTGTCCTGATTGTTCCTCTTCAAGCAGCAGTGATTTAGTGTTGGAGAGAGCACACTCATGCGCTCTGCTATTGTAGTCTGAGTGACCAGGGAGGCACTGGAGAATGGGACAGCTTTGAGAAGCGGGGGTGGCCTGAAGCATGGGCTTCACTTTGGTGTGGCCCTTATGCAGCACAGGCAACAAGGAACTGGCTTTGAGCTTGGGTGGCAGGGAGCCTGCTTTATGGTCCAGCTGGAAGCCAAGGTCCTCAAGGGAGCTTAGAGCTTCGGGACCCTGAGCAGACAATAGAAGTTCTACTTCACTATGTCCATATATTTCTTTCATGTTGTAGCCCTTCTCTTGGGATTTCATCCAGTGTGGGACAGAGGACAAGGGGTCATCCCATTCCTTAAGGCACAATTGAGAGTTTGGGCCCCATGGGAATTCACATATTTCCTGTTCCTGGTGAGGAAACAGAAATGCTTCACTTGTTTCAGGTACTTTATGTCCTACACGGAGCCACTGGTGGCCCATGATGTCTGCCACTGTGGGCCTCTCCTCAGGGTTTCAGGTCAGTAACTTGTCCAACAGGTTCTCAAACTCAATGTTGACATAGCTGGGAATTCTGTAGTATCCAGACAGGATGGTTTCCTTCAGGTGTACAAAATCCTTCCCTTCAAAAGGTAGTGACTTGGTCACCATGGTGTACAGGACCACACCCAGGCTCCACACGTCAGCCTTGTACCCATTGAACGCCTCAGCTTGGAATTCTTCCGGGGCACAATACTGAAGGGTCCCCACACAAACATTTCAGGTGTTCTCCATCAGCCAGTTTGCAGCTGAGCCCAAAATCAGTCGACTTGATATTCAGATTGTCATCTAGAAGGAGATTTTCTAGCTTTAAATCTCTGTGCACGATGCGCTGCTTGTGGCAGTAATGCACAGCTGATAATGTTTGGTTAAATATCAGGCATGTCTCCTCATCCTGTAGGCAGCCTCTCTCTGTCAGGTAACATCTAAGGTTCCCCTTGATTGCATACTCCATAAAAATGTAGCCTCTCTGTGCCGTGTGCCTTAGCTGCAACAGTTTAATAACAGTTTTATAATGCAGTCCCTTCATTATTTCTGCTTCTGCACAGAACTGCTGGAATCTGCGGTAGTTCTGGCCACCTGTCGCAATCATCTTCACAGCCACCTGGGTCCCACTTTCCAGATGATGGGCCAGTGCCACCCACCCAAAACTGCCCTTGCCGGTGATCCTGAGGACCTGGTACCCATCCAGGACCTCCTCCTCACTTTTGTAGGCTGTGAGGCCTTCCATTGTGAGGCTACCCACCCCCACCCCCACCCGCACCGGGGGGGTGTACAAGCGTACACTAGGAACACTTAATAGTCACCTAAGGTAACAATGAAAACCATGAAACAAATGAAAATCAAACAAATAAAAATTAACAAGACTCAATATGATAATATTTACAACTATATGAACTATGGTATACTAATCACTAAAACTAATTGTATCAAAATATATAATTAAATGTTAGAAAACACACAGAATGCTAAAAGTGGTACAGTAAAACAAGACCAACTATGTTAACTATGGTAACAATTCTAATCGATAAGTCTTATAATGGTCCTGTCTAGATCAAAGGATCAAAAATGAGAAAACAATCAAAATACGCTGAAAATACAAACAAAATACAATGAAAACAACAAAATACAATAAAAAACAAGTATGTATCAGGAGGCTGACATAAAAAACAAAAAGGGATTGAAAAATATTTAAGGAAAATAAATACACAAGAATACAAAGTAAAAATGGGAGAGGCAAAGATACTGAAAAAATAGAAAAAAGAACAAAACAAAATAGAAAAAAAAAGAACCAATGTACTAAAAAAAAAAAAAAAAAAAAAAAAAAAAAAAAAAAACAAATAAACCAGACAGACAAAACAAGAATACAAAGACAAGAAAATTGAAAACCAGTAATGTCATCCAAGTCCTCAGGCTGCCTCCAAAGAGCTTCCTGGGCCAACTGAAAAGGACCTAGGCCAAGCCAGGGAGCTGTTAGGCAGTTGGAATGACATAACAATGGTTCTCCTGATGTCAGGACCAATCACATTTGGCAATAGTCCACAGTGGCTTTCTGAAGAAACTTTCTACTGGATTAGAGAGAAAGGACACCAAAAGCTTTTCCTAAAGTGGTGCTAGAGACTGACATTTAGTTTATGAGACATTAATACCTATATGCTGTTTCAATGGACTTTGCATTTTTAGTTTAAAATTTTGTAATAACTCTTGGCTTTTATAGACCTTCTAAAGTCTACACTCAAAATATGTAACATGATAGGGCTCAACACATTGTTACCACTTGATTGGCATCATGACATTACAACAAAATGTCACGTTGCCCAAGGCACCATCAGGTACATTACATTGTTCATATTCGGAGAGTTGAGTGGGAAGTGTCTTTCATAATTTACCCTGAAGTACATCATCAGATTGTTCCTCAGAAACCCTGGAGGACTACAAAGGAAGTGGGCTGATGTAGTACAGAATTGAAGACAAAGAAACAAGAAACTGTGAAATCTATAGTCTCCAAACCTGTGTTTCAAAAGGTGAAAAGAAAGCAAAGTAATTCCAGGATTTTTCTTAGGTTAGTGTAACAAGACCCTGGCTTGGGTAACCAAAAAAGAACAAAAATTGATTTCACACTGTTTCGGAGGCTTTGAAGTCTAAGATAAGGCCCAGCAGATTTACTGAGAAGGTCTCACTCTCTGCTTTTAAGATGGTGCCTTCTTAAAAAAACTGATAAAGAAATGAAAAGGCTGATGGCCTAGTGTGGGCAATTCATCCTAGGTGTAAGTGTCAAAAGGTTGCACAAGTGTTACAACTTTGTCCAACACCCAGATGTTAATTTCAGAATAATATGGTACCTTCTTAAGGTGCTCTCACAAGGAAGGGCCTGTGGCTGTTGTTGTGGCTGGCTGGGTTAACCTACCACCTGTGGTGCCAGCATCCTGTATGAGTGCTGGTCTTAGTCCTGGCTACTCCACTTCCAATCCAGCTCCCTGCTAATGTGTCTGAGAAACCAGCAGCAGATTCCCCAACAATGTGAGCATGTGGAACTCAGTGTGCAGGAAGAGATGTATGGCTGACATTATCTGTCCTGGGTGTGGGGAACAGGATCCCACACACTCTCCTGAGCACATGGTGGGTGAACTGCTTCCACCCACTGCTTGGGAAGCAGCCAGTCATCTGCTTGCTGAGGCCTTGACTCTACAGCAGAAGTGGGCCATGTCCAGTGGCTATATGTCAGCCTGCAAGTCATGCTCAATCACCTCAGCCTTTGCTACAAAGGCCTACCTGGCACATGATATGGGGTCATCTCCACTTGAGGGATGGCAACAGCTTCCTGCCCTCCTCAAATTCATTCCACCAAATGTAGGTTGGGATAGTTGTGGAATACCTTTACTCAGAACTACCCTGACCCTCTCAGGAAACTGGAAAGTCTTGTGCCTGCTGGTGAAGGAGTCTTCAGCAGGCCTCCCTCTCTCTGGATCTGGCCCAAATTGTCCCTCCCCTTAGTGTAAAAGCTCCCATCCCATACTGCAGTTCCAGGCAGCTCAGCACCTTCAGCCTCCTGATACATACTGAAGGGCCTACACTCCTAACACCCAGTGATGTGCCCTCCAGAGCACAGTCCCTAAGCAGACCCCTACACCACTCACTCACTAAGTCCCCAAGCCAGAGGTCAGCATGCTTATGACTTACAGTGCACAGGAGTCCTACAAATCCATGACCAAGCCAGGGCCCAGAATGGTCACTCTTGTGAGGATTTTTACTCACTCAGCTACCTGCTAATGTGCCTGGGAAAGCAGCAGATGGCCTAAGTCCTTAGGCCCTTGAAGTCAGGTGGGAAAATAGGATTGTGTTGAAATGTACTCATAATTTTTTCATAATGTGGATATTTTGTGAACTTTCAAGGATTTCTCATATTTGCTAGTATTCTAATTTTAATTTGATCATAAGTAATAATGAAGCATCTATGCAGGAATTAATCATCAGATCTTACAAAGAAACAAGCAATACATGAGGTATGGCCAGTCACAATTCTAATAACTGAAAGCAAAGAGAAAACTCTAGAAAGAGCTAGAATAAGACAATGTACAGACAACTCTTCTATTCACTCACATAATGGAATTTTTTTGTTTGTTATTCTAGAACAAACAAAAGCAAATATGCTGGAAAGGAAAAAACAAACTTTATAAAATTTATTTTGATTTTATTTGAATGGCAGATGAAATAAAAAAGGAGAAACACACATGGTGAGAGACATTCCATCCATCCCAAATAACCACAATGACCAGCAATGGGTCATGCTGCAGTCAGGAGCCCAGAACTTCAACTGGATCTCCCATATGTGTGGCTAGGGTTCAAGTACTTGGGTCATCACCTGCTCCCTCCCAGGTGCATTACTAGGGAGGTGGATTGGAAGCAGAACAGTTGGGACTCCAGATGGCATTCCAATATGGGATAGTAGCAATGTAGGCCGAAGCTTAACCTGCTACCTCATGCCAGCCCTGAAAACTCTCACTCATCCATATAGGAAATCCCAAAACATCTTCAAGACTGCTACTAAAGCTAGTAATGTAAGCAGGCATGCTAATTAATTCTGGGTTAACTTCATTGGCCATGGAATATCCAGCTTTGTTTTGTTTTGGAACTTTAGGATTTTTCTTATTTTTAAAAATTGACTTCTGAAGTCTGAAAGGCCTAGTGACACATAGAGAGAACGTTCCACCTGCTGGATTATTCCCCAAGTGGCGTCTATGGCCAGGACTAGTCCAGACTGGAACCAGGAACCAAAAACTCCATTCTGGTTTCCCATGTGCGTGGCTGAGGCCCGATTACTTGAGTCATCACTACTGCCACTGAGGGTGTCACTGGCAAGAAGCTTGAGTCAGGAGGCACAGAGCCAGGAAGCAAACCCAAGCTCTCTGACATGGGATGCAGCTGTCTCAACCTTTAAGCTAAAAGCCCACACTCTACAACTTTTACCCATAGCAACCTTGTACTCTACAAAGTATTGGAAACCAGATGTCAGTTTCTATGGACTGTGTGCAGCCACTGATATTCCCAGAAACTACAGACAGAACTATAGGACAGAAAGCAGACTTGTGGCTGTGTGGGGTGTATGTGGGGCTGGAGGTTAACTGTTGTTGGTCTTGATCATGGAGATGGTTCCATGACCAATGGCATCTCTCAAGACTCTTAGATCCTTAAGCTGGCCAGTGCAGCGGGCTCACTTGGCTAATCCTCCTCTTGCGGCACTGGCACCCAGGGTTCTAGTCCTGGTTGGGGTGCCAGATTCTGTCCTTGTTGTTCCTCTTCCACTCCAGCTCTCTGCTGTGGACTGGGAAGGGAGTGGAGGATGGCCCAAGTGCTTGGGCCCTGCACCTGCACAGGAGACCAGGAGGAAGCACCTGACTCCTGCTTCGGATCGGTGCAGCGCACTGGCTGTAGCAGCCATTTTGGGGGTGGGCCAATGGAAAAGGAAGACCTTTCTCTCTGTCTCTCTCTCTCACTGTCTAACTCTGCCTGTCAAAAACAATAAATAAAGAAATAAATAAAGAAATAAAAATTTAAAAAAATCCTTAAGATGAAAAAGGAGCAATTGAGTGTAAATTAGACTATGACTTAAAAAACAGGGCAGGTATTTGGTCTAGCAGTTAAGACTTCTTTATCCCATACCAAAGTACCTGGTTAATTGGTCCCAGCTTCAGTTCCCAATGCTATCTTTCTGCTAATGCAGTCCCTGGGTGGCAGCAGTTATGTCCTAAGTAATTGGGTTCCTGACACCCATTTAGGAGACCCAGAAAGAGTTACCAGCTCCTAGATTTAGCTAGTCCAGGTCTGGTCTTTGAAGGCATTTGAAAAAGAGAATTTGTGAATGAAAGCCCTTTCTGCCTGTCTCTTTGGTCTCTCCAATAAATAATTATATATTAATGAAAAATTATTGTGCAAAGAAAAATAGTAAGCTTTCAATGATACAAACACTGCAGAATGCAGCACACATGCTCTCAGGGCAATATCAAAACGGTGAAGCCTAGTACGTGATGCTTTGTTAAAGCAGTTGGTGTAATATATCCTGTCTCCTGAACTTATATCTTATACTCAAGAGTCTATTTGGGTTAGGCATGTTGGCACATTGCATCAAGTCACTACTTCAGACACCCAAATGCCATATCAAAGCAACTAGTTTGAGTCTCTGCTACCCACTTCTATCCAGCTTCCTACTATTACACCTTAGAGGCAGTAGGTAATGCTTCAAGTGTCTGTATTTCAACCACGCATATGGAAAATCCAGATAAGAGTTCCTGGATCCTGCTTTCACCCTGACACAGCCCTAGCTGTTGTGGACATTTGTGGAGTGAACCAGTGGATGAAAACATTCTCTCTCAATCTCTCCTTCTGTCTGCCACTCTGCCTTTCAAATAAATAAATAAATCTTTAAAAAATGTTTATCATACATCTTACCCAGGATAGGTAGAAATGAACATTTAGTTCAATTTGTTTATCAATGGACCAAGATTTTGAAACTACAGAAAATAATCGAATTGTCACTTCACCATATTTTCATCAGGTTCTTCCTGAAACAAAATATGAAATTGGGGAGCAAATGTTTAACCTAGGGCTTAAGACATATGTATCTTACATAAAAGTGCCTGGGTTCTTTACTTTAAGCTCCTAATTCCAGCTTACCTCTAAAGCAGAATCTGACAGTCACCAGTGATGGCTCAAGTAGTTGGGTTCCTGCTGCCTCTGTGGGAGACCTGGATTGAGTCCCTGGTCCCTGGTTCTAGCCATTGTGGGCATTTAGGGAGTGACCCAGCAAATGTGAGTTCCCTCTGTCTCTCTGCATCTCTCAAATTAATAAATAAGATTTAAAAAATAAAAGAGCAAACCAAGTTCTCATGTGGTTAAATGTCTTTCATACTGCAGTTTTTCACTCTTTCCTATTTTGTGGTTACCATGAACTTCCTGTAATATTGGGTTATTTTAGCATGCTTTCCTATAGATTCCCTTTAAACAACTTCAGGTATTTTGTTTAAATGTTAGCTATGCATCAAGACTGTGCTGGAAAGATGTATGACTCTGGAATGTTTCTTTAAATTAATTAAGTTTCTCAAAAAAATGAAGTGATTTTGGAGATCCAATGAGTTTGAATAGCCCTTATCTCAATTGTTGAAAAATATTTTTTTCCTTTTTTTCTTTTACTTTTATTTCCTTTTATCATATAAATTGACGAACACTTCACTTACTATAGACTTAATCTTCTGTGGATGAAGTTAATTGAAAATGGATCTTAGTATAAAATAATACTGGGAATTGGGGAGGGAGGAAGGAGAGGGGTAGAAGTAGGGGTTGGTGGGTGGGCATGATGGGAAAAGTCACTATATACCTAAAGTTGTACTTAAGAAATGCATGGGGGCCAGCACTATGACCTACAGGTAAAGTCACTGCCTGCAGTGCCAGAATCTCATATGGGCGCTGGTTCTAGTCCTGGCTGCTCCACTTCTGATCCAGCTCTTGGCTATGGCCTGGGAAAGCAGTAAAAGATGGCTCCAAGTCTTTTGGCTCCTGCACCTGTGTGGGAGACCAGGAATAAGTTCCTGGTTCCTGGCTTCGGATTGGAACAGCCAACTGGGGAGTGAACCAGCGGATGGAACACCTCTCTCTCTCTCTCCCTCTCTCTCTGCACCTCTCCTTCTCTCTCTGTGTAACTCTGACTTTCAAATAAATAAATAAATCTTGGAGTCGGCGCCATAGCTCACCTGGTTAATCCTCCACCTGCAGCGCCGGCATCCTATATGGGGGCCAGGTTCTAGTCCTGGTTGTTCCTCTTCCAGTCCAGCTCTCTGCTGTGGCCCAAGAGGGCAGTGGAGGATGGCCCAAGTGCTTGGACCCCTGCACCTGCGTGGAAGACCAGGAAGAAGCACCTGGCTCCTGGCTTCGGAACGACCCAGCACCGGCCGTAGCGGCCATTTGGGAAGTGAGCCAAAGGACGGAAGACCTTTCTGTCTTTAACTCTACCTGTCAAATAAATTAAAAGTAAATAAATAAATCTTTTTAAAAATGCATGAAGTTTATATTCACTAGATAAAAGTTTTTTTTTTTTTTTTTTTTTTTTTTTTAAAGAAAAATGACTTGCTGAGTGCTGGGCGGGACTCTTGAAGTCCAGCACATGAATTGCTGGGATGGAAGCCAACAGACATTGCAGCTTTCCACAGGGGAGTTCCTAAAGCAACAAGGCATGACTGGCAAATGAGATGTGGCATGAGGGGTGGGGGTCCTCACAGGCACTTGACAAAGACCCCAGTGTTACTCATAACTTCATCCAGTACTAGTTGAAACATAAGTTGAGCATCTTGTAACATTTTGATTGCTTTCTTCTCATATCACAAGTATTGGGACCCAACCACTCTTCTATTTGTGTCTTCATTACTATTAGTTTATTTTTTAAATATTTATTTATTTATTTGAAAGTCAGAATTACACAGAGAGAGAGAGAAAGAGAGAGAGAGAGGGAGAGGGAGAAGGAGATGGAGAGAGATAGAGGTCTTCCATCCACTGGTTTACTCCCCAATTGGCCGCAACAGCCAGAGCTGAGCTGATCTGAAGCCAGGAACCAGGTGCTTCCTCTGGGTCTCCCAAGTGGGTGCACGGGCTCAAGTCCCTGGACCATCTTCTACTGCTTTTCCAGGCCATTTCAGAGAGCTGGATCAGAAGAGAAGCAGGCAGGACTAGAATAAGTGCCCTTATGGGCTGCTGGCACCACGGGCAGAGGATTAACATATAGCACCACAGTACCTGCCCTGCCACTTTCTCTTTTTAAAGTTAATTCCAAGCACAGTTTCATTCACCAAAGAGAGAGTTTCATGCCTGGAGAGGTTTCTCAGTATTTTCAATTCTTACAGGCTGCAGTATCACAATGCATGAACACTGACATTTTGCAATGAACAGTGAATAAAAAAAAACTTCCCTATGAAATAATGAATTTCATACCTGCATTTCTTTATTTTTAAAGATTTGTGGCCGGCGCAGCGGCTCACTAGGCTAATCCTCCGCCTTGCGGTGCCGGCACACCAGGTTCTAGTCCTGGTCGGGGCGCCGGATTCTGTCCCAGTTGCCCCTCTTCCAGGCCAGCTCTCTGCTGTGGCCAGGGATTGAAGTGGAGGATGGCTCAAGTCCTTTGGCCCTGCACCCCATGGGAGACCAGGAGAAGCACCTGGCTCTTGCCATCGGATCAGCGTGGTGAGCTGGCCGCAGCGCGCCGGCTGTGGCGGCCATTGGAGGGTGAACCACAGCAAAATGAAGACCTTTCTCTCTGTCTCTCTCTCTCACTGTCCACTCTGCCTGTCAAAAACAAAACAAACAAACAAAAAAAAAGATTTGTTTTAGTTTACTTAAAAAGCAGAAGTAAAGAGAGAGGGAAAGATAGAGCTCTTCTATCTGCTGATTCACTCTCCAAATGGCTGCAATTGCCAAGGCTGGTCCAGGCTGAAGTCAGGAGCCAGGCGCTTCATAGGAATTCCCACATGAATATAGGGACTCAAGTATGTGGCCATATTCCACTGCTTTCCCAGCACATTATCAGGGAGCTGAATCAGAAGTGGATCAGCTGGGACTGGAACCAGTGCCCATATGTAATGCTAGCTCCCCATTACATACACCACAATGCTGGTCCCATTCTTTTTAAAATATTTACTTTCTAGCCTGCCATGTCTAAATTGTAAGTTCCATGAGGTATGAAGCTCAGCCTCATGTGGAGAATTCTGTGTGTGCAACTCAAAGTGGTGCCTAAAGCTGCAAACCTGAGCAGAGATCAGCCATGTGTTGGGGAATGGCCAACCATGACACCCCCACTCCCCAATGCTAAATGATATAAATCACAGATCCACCGCTAGAATAAATATATTCAGAAAATGTGCAGACAACCCCAGTGTTGTTCAAGGAGTGACTGGGGCAAGAAACATGATACACACTTGATGTTGCAATATTCAACCATAAGGAAGACAAAACTCCAGGCACTTGTGGCAATGAGAATGGAACTGAAAACATTGTGCTCAGATGAATAAATAACACGAAAGATAAGTCCTATATGATCTCACATATGGAGCTGAAGAACCTTAAAATCAAACTAAGATGGAGTGACTTAAGCTAACACTATTAAAAACAAGAAGTCACCTTTGCCCCAAATAAATTTAAAGTTTAAAAATTATAGCCCTAAACTTTTTCCCCAGAGCTAAAATTAGGTGCAACTATAAAAATAAGGAACCCTATGCTTAGCTAGCTGCGACACTTGTGCCTGGCTGTGCTAAGACCTAACCCAGTTTGTATGCCTCCTAATACTCAGATAACGGTGTGGAAGCGGGACGCTGCTCTCCCTCCAGGGGAACGAAGGCAGCGAGACGTCATCCCCCTCAGGGTGAACAAGATGATGCTGACAGGGAAAGGAACTGCTGAAGAAGTAAACAACAAAATTTCGACGAGGGGCATGCCTCCCATGTGATCCCGTAGCTGATTGGATAGAAGACGCATGCCTTTCACATGATCAGCTCACTGATTGGATGGAGGACGCATGCCTTTCACATGATCAGCACACTGATTGGATGGAGGACGCATGCCTTTCACATGATCAGCTCACTGATTGGACAGAAGGTGCATGCCTTTCACATGATCAACTCACGGATTGGTCGCTGCGAGTATATAAACCGTGTGGCTCTGTGCTGGGGGCGCTCTCTGGACTCCCGAGTTCAGGAGGCCCGTCTGCGCAGATGCCGAATAAATCCTCTTGCTTTTGCATCAGCCGGTCTGGACTCTGAGTCTTTGGGGTGTGCCTCTCGACGTGTTAGCATCCTCACTCAGAGGGTCTAACAGAGCCTAAAATAGCCAAAGTCATATTAGCACAGAGGTTGGTTTTTGCCAGTTGCTGGAAGGAAGCAAAATGAAGGGATGATACTCAAGTGATTTAAAGCTTCATTTACACATGATGAGTTAGTTCTGTGTTCTAATGGGCACCATGCACAGTTGTGTTTTAAAGATTGGGCACAGATGAGGAAGATCCATTATTGGAAGGGAAAGGTGAGACTGTGTTTTCTGATTTCTCTGAGAGCTTCATGCAAAGGCAAGGTAGTGCCTTGGAATGTGGAGATGAGTGAGGAAGGTGTTGTAGAAACAGGAATCTGAGTTATGTGTCTTGGGGAGGGTGTCATTTTAAAATGTGGACTGGGAAATGGCTTGAAACTCCAGGGGTCCTTGGAGAAACATGGCAATAAACCTCTTGAGCCCTACCTTTTCATTTTAAGTTGACGCTGATTCATTAGGCTAGGCTAACAGAGCAATCCAAAAAGATGAGACCAGAGGCAAATTTAGACACTGTAAATGCCTAAAATTTACTAGATTTTCATCCTCATGACAAATATGTGAGAGAACCTACTAAGAAAGAAATATTTGGGTAATTTATGCAAGTGCAATTGACATTTTAATGATCTCAGGATGACCAAACAGACTTCTGATAATTCTCTGCCCTACCCCTGACTTTAGACTTTACTTGTGACGTGAACATGCTCATTATAATCTCAAAGGAGAAAAAAAACCAGCTTGTATAAAATGCTAAAACAGCAAAAAACAATCATTTTTAGCATCTCAGTAACTTTTTATTATGTGTGTACTTAGCTGTATATAAGTAATTGTTTGTATGAGATTGTTAAAAAGGTGAAACATATGAGCGAGCACTGTGATGTAGTGTGCTAAGTCTCTGTCTGCGGTGCCAGCATCCCATATGGGCACTGGTTCTAGCCCCTAATGCTCCTCTCTCAATCCAGCTTTCTGCTAATGCCTAGGAAAGTAGTGGAAGGTGGCCCAAATACTTGGGCCCCTGTACCCACATGGGATATCTTGAAGAAGCTCCTGGCATCTGGCTTAGGATCAGCTCAGCTCTGGCCATTGCGGCAATTTGGGAGTGAACCAGAGGGTGGAAGAACTGTTTCTCTGTCTCTCCCTCTCTCTATCAGTGACTCTACATCTCAAATAAAGAAATTAAATATAAGAAAGAAAAGTCAAAGATAAAAGGTTTCTTTTTTTCTTTTTTTTCTATGATGTTGCTATTTAATTATTTTTTTGGCCTGTTTGATGTATGTGTGAAACAATTTGTCCAGCGGTAAGCTGGAATTATATTTTAATGAGTTTTTTTTAAAGACATAAGACACGTAGGCAGGGGAGGGCCCGTGGTGCGTAGGTTAATCCTCCACGTTCGGCACCAGCATCCCATATGGGCACCAGTTCGAGACCCAGCTCCTCCTCTTCTGATCCAGTTCTCTGCTGTGGCCTGGGAGAGCAGTAGCAGATGGCCCAAGTGCTTGGACCCCTGCAACCATTTGGGAGACCTGGAGGAAGCTTCCTACTCCTGGTTTTGAATCAGCAGAGCTCTGGCCGTTGTGACCATTTGGGGAGTAAACCAATGGAAGAAAGACCTTTCTCTCTGTCTCTCTCTCTCTCACTGTCTGTAACTCTACCTTTCAAATAAATAAATAAATAAATAAATAAAATCTTTTAAAAAAAGGCATGTATGCAAGGATGTGGATAGAAAAGGACACTTAGTTTGTGGGAAGAGTTGTCCCAAGTGGCATCTTGAGCACTGCACCAAATTCCTTCCCCCTGATTCTTTCAAAAATTTATATTTATGACTTACAAAATAATATTATTTTCTAATATTAGTTGAAGTATGAGTCTCAAATTGTGACCTAAAATAAGGGAGGTATAGACTACGAGATTGGAGGCTTAAAAATAGCATGTTAGGAAGTGACACACTTCGCAGGGCCTGGGATAAACAGTGAGGAGAAAACTATATAAGGAACAATTTTGGCAGAGAATTGGAGCAAAAAAAAAAAAACACCAAGGAAGCCCCCCAGGAGGAGGTGAACCTGCATGGTGAGTGCTCATGCACAGCCTCTGAAGCTGCAAGGGTGGAGAGCCCAAGCCAGTGGCATTTTAGAGACAGAAGGGAAGGCTGGACTGCCCAATCCACAGAGATAAGTCAGAGAGAGAGAGAGAGAGAGAGGGAGAGCCTGGCATGGGTCCACACTGGAGCCCTGGGGGCTGGCAGTTGATGGCAGTCGTTTGTGGTCCCAGTGGAAGTGGAGGGGGATGTTCAACTCAAATCAATCTCTCCAAAACAGAACCTATGATTGAGCTGAGAGAGGGCAGGTGCCATTCTGCAATATGGCAAGAACTATGGAAGCCTTCAGGCATGCACATAACTACTCACTAGTAGGGAACCTGAACACAGTGCTGGTGGCAGCGGTAGGCAGGCATTTATCCAGTGGATCCAGTGTGCATGTGTCCGGAACTTCTGGATCTGCTTGATCCAGAGCTCTGAGCACAGGGAACAGCCCACAGCTTCCACTGACTCAGAGCCTGGCTGGGAGGTGGCTGGGCAGCTAGAAGGGACAGAGGGGCACCCAAGCCAACAGTGCCGTCAGGTCCCGGTGACTATGGGAGCCTTGTGTTCTGAGACTTTGGGGACTTGGTGACTACATGAGAAAGTGTAGGGTGTAGCTGGGTATTGCCCAACTTGGGTGTTACCCTGGAGACTTGCCCCACCCTTGAGCATTGACCAGAGTCCCTGGCCACACCCATCACACATCTCCTGGTATGCACTGAAAGTGCAGACATTCCACTAAGCCACAGAAGCATAGCCCCAAAGATAAAAACCATCAAGAAAAGATTAAAAATCAACCCCACAAATACTGAAAAATAGAGCTAAAATTCAAGAAACAAGAATAAAGAAGTCGCCATGACCCCTTCAGAGGAATGTAACAACATTTTAATATTAGAATGTGAAGATGGGGCACGCACTGTGGCTCACATAGCTAATCCTCCACCTGTGGTGCCGGAATCCCATATGGGTGCCAGGTTCTAGTCCCAATTTCTCCTCTTCCAGTCCATCTCTCTCCTGTGGCCCAGCAAGGCAGTGGATGATGGCCCAAGTGCTTGGGCCCCTGCACCCGTGTGGGAGACCAGGAGGAAGCCCATGGCTCCTGGCTTCGGATCTGCATAGCTCCGGCCGTAGCGGCCATTTAGGGGGTGAACCAATGGAAGGAAGACCTTTCTCTCTGTTTTTCCCTCTCACTGTCTGTGACTCTACCTGTAAAATAAATAAATAAAAAATCTTTAAAACAAACAAAAAATGAATGTGAAGATGAAGAGATCAAGAGATTAAGAAAATGTCAGAGAGGAATTTAGAAATGGAAATCTACAAAACCTTCTACCCTACAGTTGCAGAATACACATCCTTCTCATCATGGATGTGCATGGAACTTTCTCTAAAATGACCATATGCTACAAAGAAGCCACAAAGAAAGGTTCAGCAAATTAAAAAAAAAATTGAAAACATTCCATGCACCTTCTCTGACCACAATGGAGTACAGATGGAAATTAACAACTCAAACTGGGACCAAAAGGGATGATGGCACTGCAGGTTGTGGCTATACCCACTAAGCCACAGTGCCAGGCACAAATTTATAAATTTTTAAATGACAGAAATTTTCCTCACTGACCAAGATTGAAGAACAGCTATGTGATGAGTGCCTTCTTTATTCATCGTCCCACGGTAAAAGGTGAAGGAGCAAGAGAGTAAGGGGGCTAACGTGCCTGTTTATAATGGCACTAATCCCATCTGCAAAGGTGGACTCTCATGCCTAATCACTTCCTCAAATTATAATTAAATTTCAACATGAATTTCAGAGAAAACATTTAAGCTATAGCAAAGGATTGGAACACTTTAGCTGTATATTGATGAGAAAGAAATGGAAAATTACCGCATTTCCCTCCCTTTTCCAAGGCTGATAATACGATTATGTTATCAAGGCTACTGACTCTATTTCCCTCAATATAAATATGTAAGTTAATACATAAATGTGGGGCACTTTCATTCTTGACACATATTTAGACCTTTATATATGAGTTCAAAACATTTATAATGCTAATTAAATGCATGTGTGTAAAATGGAGAAACCATGAGTTGATTACATGTTTATTATTCTTTCACAAAGCTTCATCTAATAAAGGGTCATTTCCATCTGAACTGAAGTGAAGTGACTGGTGAAGCCAAACAACAGGTTGCTGCCATCAAAAACCACAAAACCCACAGCAATCTTGGTTTTTCTCTGAAATTGGATGCAGGAGAAGCACCAGAATCATATTGACCTAACAGCATTATCACAACATTTCCAAATCCTGAGTCTCTTTTCAGTATAATGGAAAGTAAACAGTAGAAGAGAGATCACTTATGTGTGCATAATTAGCTTGTGATTATATTTTATTAATAAAATTATTATTTTAGTTTAATTGATTAATGCAATTCATATATTATGGGTCATAAATTGGAGATAACAAAAATTGTCAGATAAAATATTGCAAACATAATTTTAGTATTTTTTGTCTGAATCAAAGATATATCTGGTTCATTCTGTGTGATTGTATGACTGTCAACAAATGCAACTTTCACCTGTTAGAAGGCAACACACTATTTCAGTGAGACTCTGAGAGAATTGGTGGTGATTTTGGACTGCAGAGAAGCATGGTTTTCTAGGTAGAGGTTATCAGACAAAATACATATAAAATTCATAGAGATAGATTATTTTTTGTAAAAAGCAAATTCCAATTTCACACTATTGCAATAAAATATAACTATTGTATATTTTTACTAAAAAGACATTCATTGTTTATCAGAATTTAAATTTAATTAAAGGTTACCCTTTGTTTTAATTTTTTGACTTTGCATAATTATTCTGGAAAGCCACATGTAGTTTAGAATAACATGGTACAAACAATTGGGGAAAGGAAATAGAAGACAAAGACAGAGGTTAAATCCATAGATATCAACTCCAGATAGAGCAAGTGTAAAGGAAAATGGACTCCAAGTTATTCAGAAAGTAAACACTTGTGAGTACACATCGTAGCCTTTACTACAAGAAACATCCACCAGTTTGTCCTGAGGTGAGGGTGAAACCTGTGAAAACTCAGAAACAGATAATGCAGGTCAACTTCATTGTCAGTGTACTGATTTTCACTTTATTCTCAATATTGTAGGCCTCAAGGACAGATTATTGTACTTTTCCTGGATTAGATGAAATTTTTTAATGTATATACAAAAATAGTGTTTTGTGATTTATGGCCAAATAACACAAATCAATAAGATTATTTTCTCATCATTTGGACCATATTCTGAGACTAACACTGTGAAAGCTATGGCTTGTCATCCCAGGTACAAAGAATGTTGTAGAATTTTAGAGGACATGCACAAAGTCTAACACTCCTTTCCCAAATACCTCTGCCTCTCTCTGCCTCACAATCAGGGTGGCTGAGAGTCACAGCAGCAGTGTCAGATAGGGATCTGGAAGGGAGAGGAGAACCTGCTCTCTCTGCTGCAGGTGCCATGGTTCGGCCTCGCAGAAGATCCTTCTCTTAGTTGTTCACCTGCCAAACTGAATGAAAGCCTGCAACACTGAATAATTTTCAGGATCTATGTCTGGAAAGCAAGGCAGTCTACAGATTGCGATTCATGTGGCATTTGGCATTTCTGAGCAAGGATATACAATCATCAATATCCTGTTTTATTTTGTTTTGTAACATTCCTTAGTAAGATTTACTGTCTGTCACTTATTTATTTTTATTTTTGTGTAAATATTAAGCATGTTTGTGGAGCACAATGTGATATTAAGATACAAGTACACATCACCGCATGATTCAGTCATGTTAATTAACATATGCATTGTCTCAGATACAATTTCTTCTTTGTGATGAGAACATTTGAAACTTTTTCTGCTGGCAGAATTGGAATGTATAGTACCACTAACAATAACAGTGTCACCAAGGTTTGTAACAAGTAAATATGGCAGTTCCTCTTTTCGAGTTGAATCTCTTTACACTTATCTTAATGCCGTTTAAAGTCACATAGACAAGTAGTCTGCTGAATTCATGATTTGCCATGGAATTTAATGTGACTCAATAATGGTATTAAAATTAACAAGTCATTTCTGAAGATGTTTTGAAGATCAAATAAAAATTAAAACAAAGCAAACAGCAAAAGTACCAAATTAAAGGATTCTTTTACAAAAAGGAAACCAAAATTCTTGAAATTCTTAGTTATTTTGTTTGCAATCATAAAACAAATCTCACTCAACTTAATATACCCAGAATTAATACATTTGAGTTTAGTTAGAAAACCTAAAACAATAACAAAGAATGTAATTCAAGAAAATCATTTAACTCATGGTGAATGCATTAAGCCACCACTCATTAATTTTACAAATACATAATTTTGAACAGATGGTGATATTTCCAGACAGCTGTTTGGCAGCCAGCATACAAAAATGCCAGTACTGGCTGGTGCCGTGGCTCACTAGGCTAATCCCCCACCTGTGGCGCCGGCACCCCGGGTTCTAGTCTGGTTGGGGCGCCAGATTCTGTCTCGGTTGGGTTGCTCCTCTTCCAGTTCAGCTCTCTGCTGTGGCCTGGGAAGGCAGTGGAGGATGGCCCAAGTCCTTGGGCCCTGCACCCACATGGGAGACCAGGAGGAAGCACTTGGCTCCTGCCTTCAGATCAGCACAGCGCGCTGGCCGCAATGCGCCGACCGTAGCTGCCACTTGGGGGGTGAAACAACGGAAAAAGGAAGACCTTTCTTTCTGTCTCTCTCTCTCTCACTGTCTAACTCTGCCTGTCAAAAAAAAGTTGGTACTGACAATTATTATAATGAAGGAAAATGACATTTGCGGTGACCTGCTAAATTTTAATCAGTTTCAAGGTTAAAAAAAAACCAATATTTTATGCCATAACAATTCAAGTTTCAAAATACTTTAAATTTCTTAACAAATTTTTACATTTAAAACTTCAAAAAGGAAAAATAAAACAAATGAATTAGATTATGTTTTTCACAACAGAGTTTCACATTATGCATGTAGTAAGTGAGTGTAAGGAAAAAATGTTGAAGTGCAGTAAAAAATACAGTTCCAGCTCTAATACAGAAATGCAATTATAAATGTTGCTTCTTATATATATTAATTATAGCTTCACACGATTATGAAATTTATGTTTGTGCCTGCAAACAACTTCTGACTTCACTAATGGATTTTTAATATTCAAGGCTGAAATAAGGAGAACAGCACTTTCTTCACATAAATCGGGATCATCCTACAACACCCATGTAACCCACTTTCTTGTGGAGCACTCACCACCACTGACAGGGCTGAGAAGCACACACTCACCCAGCAGGGTCTCTGCAGGGAGCTCATGGATGTGTGCTGAGGCTCTCTCTGTGTGGCTATGAGAAAAGGAGGCAGTGAGCTCATCTCCCACCTGGCCCACAGTTGTCAGGACAAGCTATGGCTTTGGGACCAGTACAAACAGAAGACACTACAGGGAGATGTGGAAGATCACAGGGAAGGAACAGCTTCGATCCAAACTTTCTCATATGTGAAAATGTTTTCCCAGTCTATAATGGCCCAAAGGGGCTGTGTGATTTAAGTCCTTGTCAAATACGCAGGAGTGTTGAATATGCTCAGTTGAAAATTAAGTCAATGCCATAGCATTTATTCAATGTTTTCTGTCTTGTTTGGGAGAGTCCTGGTGGCTTCCTCATGTGTCCTCCATCAAACATCATGTTGCACATGATAAAAACATAAAATGTAAGCTGTCAATAAAAAATAACAATATGCATTTTTTGTCCACCTAGACTATTAGACAGGCTACATGTTGCAGAGAACATGTAATAGTGCTTCTTTAAACTGACCATGAAACCCCTGTTGGATGCCTGTACTGAGAAACCCTAAGCTCAGCATTTCATCTCAATTTTCAATGTGTTATCCAACCATTTGGTATTCAGGGTTGGTCCTAAGAAATTATGATCCTGCAGGTTTTCAGTTAAACACATGAACTGGCTTCCATAACAAGTTCCCTCTTAATGCTGATGTTTCTCCTCCTCAATCGATTGTCAGTAGCACTGAGCTAGAGAATCAAGCTGAGCAGGGTCTTTCAATGCCGCTATTTTAACCTGAGGGCCATGGGCTAAGAGGAAAGGCCTCCAATCACTGCATTAAAATATCACATTGTTTGCTTGGAGTAGCCTAGAATAGGCAGTGATTTCTCAGTAAGTCTGTTTTTATGAACAGCGAGTTTCCATTCACCCATATAATGTTACTGATCATGTGCTGTGTGATCACAAATGTTAAGGAGCAGCATGCTGGGAACTGTGCATAAATTATGTGTTTTTTCCATTATACACTAGGAATTGGGTATTAAGGGTCATATATTTTTGATGTTAGGAAGGACTTAGGTTTCTAAGTTTGAATATCATTGATCTTCAGAATGCACAGATAAGAGCCAAATATTTAGGGTGTGAAAGACAGAAAAAGGAAGGGTGCACCAGTAGTGCAGAGTGATAATGCACTGCTGAGTTTATACTTGTTCTCTGTAATATTGTAGCAACCATCCAGTCTCCAGGAATGCAAAACAGGATGTCAGATGGGATGTTTTAGAAGCTATGTTCTAGTGAGGATGACATAATGAAGGCACTCATGTATTTAGATATTTGTTCCATTTTGGTGTTTTTGGACTTGGGGCATATGTGATTAGAAGCTCTAGAGAGGTGGGAGAAGGAGGTGGAGGGGGGATTCCTAGCAGGGACTACACTGAAACATGGCCTCAGCAGAGCATAGACCCTAGAAGTGCTAGTGCCCAGGGGAGCCCCCAGCTTCTGATCACTATATGGCTGGGACATCTCAGTTCTGTCTTTTTAAAGCATTCTCAACAGAAACTTGCCTCTTGGAGCTTACTTGATTTTATTGTTTCAGTCACATTGTTAATATGATAAATATCAGATTATATAAAACCGCTGAGGGTGATGCTGGTTCAGGCCTCTGTGGTGCCCTTGTGTGCTGAGCATGTTTGTGTCAACTTTCCTCACAGAGACCCTGTGGGTGGTGCAGATGTGCCTGTGTGTGAGTCTATGTCAAGAAATGGTTCCCATGGTAGGAGACACAGTCAGCACTGACTTACTGGAATGACTTTGCTTTCTGCTTACCTTTCGAAGCACAGGTTTGGAAGCTATAGATTTCACAATTTGTTGTTACTTTACCTTCTACTATGGACTACATCAGCCCACTTCTTTGTAGTCCTCCAGGGTTTCTGGGGAGTAATCTGATGATGAACTTCAGGGTAAATTATGAAAGAAATTGCCCTCTCAACTCTATGGATATGAATACCTGATGGTACCTGGAGTAATGTGACATTTTGTTGTAATGTCATGATGCCAGTCAAGTGGTACCAGCATGTTGAGACCTATCATGTTAGATATTTTGAGTGTAGAGGTAACAGGTCTATAAAAGCCAAGAGCTCTTACAAATTTTTAAACTAGAAATGCGAAGTCCATTGAAACAGCCTATAGGTATTACTTTCTTATAAACTAAATATCAATCTCTAGCACCACTTTAAGCAAAAAGCTTTTGGGGTCCTTTCCCTTTAACCAGTGGTAGGTTCTTCAGAAAACCACCAAGGAGTGTTGCCAGCTGTGATTGGTCTATCTGTTGGCCTGACATCAGGAGAGCCATTGTGATGTCATTCCAACTGCCTAACAGCTCCCTGGCTTGGCCTAGGTTCTTGTTCAGTTGGCCCAGGAAGCTCTTTGGAGGCAGCCTGAAGGACTTGGATGACATTACTGGTTTTCTCTTGTCTTGTTGTTTGTTTTGTTGTTTTGTCTGTCTGGTTTATTTGTTCTTTATACTACATAGGTTCTTTTTTTTCTAGTTTGTTTTTTTCCTCTAGTTTTTCCATATATCTGTCCCTCCCTTTTTACTTTGTAGTTTTGTATTTATTTTCCTTAAATATTTATTCATTTCTTTTTTGTTTTTTATTGTCACAGGCTAAATGTATTTTGTTGTTTTCATTCTGTGATTCTTGCTGTGTTTTACCCATTTTGTGATTATTTTCTCATTTTTGATCCTTTGATCTAGATAGGACCATTATAAGACTTATTGATTAGAATTATTACCATAGTTAACATAGTGGGTATTATTTTACTTAACCATTTTTAGCATTCTGTGATTTTCTAATTTTTAATTCTTAATTTTGATGTAATTAGTTTTAGTGATTAATATACTGTAGTTTATATAGTTAGCATTATCTGTTAAAAATATTATCATATTGAATCTTGTTAATTTTTATTTGTTTCAGGTTTGCTGTTTGATTTTCAGTTTTCTTTGTTACCTTATGTGACTATTAAGTGTTCGTAGTGTAAAATTGCAGGGGTGGAGGGTGCGGGTGGGTACCTCCCACAATGGAAGGCCTCACAGCCTTCAACAGTGAGGAGGAGGTCCTGGATGGGTATCTTGTGCCACCAAGGGCAGTTTTGGGTGGATGGCACTGGCCCATCATCTGGAAAGTGGGACCCAGGTGGCTGTGAAGATGATTGCGACAGGTGGCCAGAACTCCCACAAGTTCCAGCAGTTCTGGACAGAAACAGAAATAATGAAGGGACTGCATCACCCTCACATTATAAAACTGTTGCAGCTAAGGCACACGGCACAGAGAGGCTACATTTTTATGGAGTATGCGATTGGCGGGACCTTAGATGTTACCTGATAGAGCAAGGCTGCCTACAGGATGAGGAGATACGCCCGATATTTAACCAAACATTATCAGCTGTGCATTACTGCCATGAGCAGCTCATGGAGCACAGAGATCTAAAGTTAGAAAATCTCCTTCTAGATGACAATCTGAATATTAAGTTGACCGATTTGGGGCTCAGCTGCAAACTGGCTGATGGAGAACACCTGAAGTGTTTGTGTGGGACCCTTCAGTATTGTGCCCCAGATGAATTCCGAGCTGAGGCGTTCAATGGGTACAAGGCTGATGTGTGGAGCCTGGGTGTGGTCCTGTACACCATGGTGACCAAGTCACTACCTTTTGAAGGGAAGGATTTTGTACACCTGAAGGAAACCATCCTGTCTGGATACTACAGAATCCCCAGCTATGTCAACATTGAGCTTGAGAACTTGTTGGACAGGTTACTGACCTGAAACCCTGAGGAGAAGCCCACAGTGGCAGACATCATGGGCCACCAGTGGCTCCGTGTAGGACATAAAGTACCTGAAGCAAGTGAAACGTTTCTGTTTCCTCCCAAGAACAGGGAATATGGGAATTCCCATGGGGCCCACGCTCTCAATTGTGCCTTAAGGAAAGGGATGACCCCTTGTCCTCTGTGCCACACTGTGTGAAATCCCCACAGAAAGGCTACAGCATGCAAGAGATATGTGAATATAGAAGAGTGGAGCCTCTAGAATCTCCTCAGGGTCCCGAAGCTCTAAGCTCCCTTGGGGAAATTTGCTTCAAGATGGACCATAAAGCACACTCCCTGTCACCCAGGCTCCAAGCCACTTCCTTGTCCACTTTGCTGCAAAAAGGCCACACCAAAGGGAAGCCCAAGCTTCAGGCCACCCCCACGGCTCAAAGCTGTCCCATTCTCCAGTGCCTCCCTGGTCACTCAGAGCCCATGTGTGTTCCCTTTCCAACTCCCAACCACTGCTGCTTGAAGAGGAATAATCAGGGCAGAATGCCTGCCATCGGGCTCCCAGTATGACTAGCAGTGAGTCCTGCAGAACAGATAGTCCTCAACTGGCCATGAGGCAGGGATCCCTGCTGCCTGGGCAGCACTCAGAAAAGACTCTCTGACCTCCCTCTCCATGCTGAACAGCAATGGCAGTGATGATCATTTAGAAGTCAGGAGCTGCTCCCGGGGAGCATCAGAGAAACAGAGCATCCCAGGAATGCAACAGGAGGAGGAGACCTCAGACACTCAGGAGAAAAAGAGCAAGAGTCACCAGGGGACTGGCAGGAGGATTGTCAAATTCTTCACCAGAATGTGTTGTATCCTGCCAGCCCCAGAGGAAAGCCCTTGAGTCCAGAGTGGAAAGTGGCATCTCTGTAGCCTCTTGGGAGATGCCCAAGAGGAGCTCTTCCATGAGAAGTGAAACAATTAAGAGGTAGTCTTGGAATCCTGCCTGAGAGAAGGTGAGGAGGTAGTAAGAGAAATTATAGGCAGAGAGGGAATATATTGTCACATTTTTCATATAGTCAGCAAAGTAACATTTTTTATGGTTAGGGATCATGACCATTTCATGAGAGAGAAGAAAGACACGTGGTGTTCAATTCTGTTTAGAAAATGAATCCATCAGCGTCACTCCCTAATGAATCTTCCTGTACCCAGGCCTTATTGGACCCCTCCCTTTGTCTCCCTCCTGGCTAGCAGCAGGAATATCAGTTTTTCAAGAAAACCTACGTTTGCTTTTGCTCCCCCACCCTCATGATCCATATTGTGATAATTTATTGCTGTGAGACAAGGAATGGACTGAAAATTCCTGCAGTATTGTTGATGCCAAGACTTGGATTAACTCATTGGAAGGGTGAGTAAATCAGACTGATTGTTTCTCTGGTTTTTGGAAAAATTCTAATCTTCTACATTGTCATTTTTCTTTTAAAACACCAGGTCTCTTTGATCCAATTAAAAGCAATTTGTGTGGGCTGCTGATTTTAATATACAGGGCCTAAGGTGGATGGCACTCCTTGTCTTCCTCCCACTTTATTCTTTGGTTATTGTCTCTGCCCTGTGACCTCTCCTCATTTTCTGAGTTTAATTCTCCAAGTCCAAGTTTCCAGTCCCAAGGACGAGAAATTCCTGAGAAAATTTGTAGCTCCTGGATCATAACTGAGGAGCCTGCCTTGCAGAAGTAGGTGTCCTCTCCCATTGAGCTGCCTTCTTGGCTGCCCCAAAGTACTCATTACCCACATATATGGAAAGAAGTCATCTGGCACATTAACTAGTGCCCACAGTTTCCATTTTCCTGCCCAGGTTTTTCTTTGCCAAAGAACATATGATAACACAACAGTGAGTGATTAGAATCAGATTTTTTAACCTCTAGGGTGTATTTCACAAAATAGGAAATGTAAGTTTCAACCTATGAAACAAAAATGTGGTATTTCCCTGTGACACTGCTTGGCATTGGTACTCCCTGAAATTGAATGGCCACTCAATGGATGTCTTGTCTTTGTCATTGCTTTCCAGTTTAATGCTGTTTAATTTAAATAATAGCAGTGGACTCTATGTTTCCAACTTTTATGCTAGTAGACCAAAGTGAGCCAATACAGAGTCATTTAAAAATAATTTATTTGATGTGATAAATTTTCTATTCAAGATTTTCATATTGCTTTTTGCAACCAACAAAAAAACAGAGTTTTTGAAACATTTATTTTTGAAATATTATGTATGTTATATAAGTTTTGTATTTTCCTATATACAGATTTATAGTGGGAACATAGTGAGACACCCCCCCCCACACTCCAACCCTCCCATCTTGGTTTCTTATTCTTAACTTTGACAGTGACCTATTATTGTTATACTTAGTGATCATATAGTTAACCCTAGTCTAAGTAAAGAAGTTCAGCAAATAGTATGAAGGGAAAGAAAACTAAACAATGATCACTCCCCAATGGAAGAGACAGCACTCTAAACAATCATCCACTCTCAAAATGTCAGGTAACCTGTGGGTCAGGCCAAAGTCAGGAGCTAGGATCTCTATCCAGGTGGCCCACACAGGCAACAAGGGTACAAGTGCTTGGCCCATCTTTTGCTACTCTCCTGCATATGTTAGCAGGAAGGTGGATCAGAAGTGGAGCAGCTGTGACACACACAGGCACTCACATGGGATGATGACATTGCAGGCTGTCTTAACTCGTGTATCACAATGCCAGTCCCACGGGTTGTTCTTTATCTGGATTGTGATAGCAGGCCCACAACTGTATACATTCCTCAAAGCTTACAGAAGTATATGCTTGAGTTTGACTTGAATTGATAAAGAAAAAGAGAAAAATGAGACCAGGCTCTGGGATTTCTGAGAGCTTTGCAATCCTTGACTTTTCATCTTTTTCATCTTCCAGATACGTGTTTCTTGTCAGGAGCTCCCCTCCTCTGATCCTGTTTCCCCTGAAGAGAGCTAGAAGAAGAGTCTGAAAAGCCCTTGTGACAAGTTAGAGTCTGGAGTTCCTGGGATGATGAAAGCCAACCGTGTGCCTGCCCAGAGAAATTGTGCTTGGATACATCCACCTCCTCGTGAGTGTTAGTGATAAAGCTGCTTTCAAGCCACTGGCTGTCCAGGGGATGACTGACAGGGCAAGCTGTCCCCTGTGTCCCATGTGGCTACAAGAAGTCTGGGAGCCACTGTCAAGCCCCACAAGCTAATATTAGCTGCAGGAGCCATGCTCAGTAACTTCAGTCTTGCATTGAGAGAAATGTTTTGGTTTTTTTGTTTTATAAAAAATTACAAAAAATTTTAAAAATTACAAAAAAATACAAAACACAGAATTCATCACTTTAGCCCTTTTTAAGTGTACAGTTGAGTGGCATGAAGCATAGTGACATGGTTGTGTGGCTACTGCTTTCCTTCTTCTGAAGTTGTTCCTCTTACAAAATCGCAACTCTCACCCCATAAAACACCCAGTCCCCATCCCATCCCCAGCACCTCACTTACCCCTAGTTCCAGCCTCTATGAATGTTAAAACTCTTCCTTATAAGAATTAAACAGCGGCCAGCACCGTGGCTCACTTGGCTAATCCTCCACCTGCGGCACTGGCTCCCCGGGTTCTCGTCCTGGTTGGGGTGCCAGATTATGTCCCGGTTGCTCCTCTTCCAGTCCAGCTCTCTGCTGTGGCCTGGGAAGGCAGTGGAGGAAGGCCCAGGTCCTTGGGCCCTGCACAAGCATAAGAGACCAGGAGGAAGCACCTGGCATCTGGCCTCGGATTGGTGCAGTGCACCGGCCGTAGCGGCCATTTGGGGTGTGAACCAATGGAAGAGGAAGACCTTTCTCTCTGTCTCTCTCTAACTCTGCCTGTCAAAAAATAAAAAAAAGAATGAAACAGTATTTGCCTCTTCAGATCACGTTTTATTTATTTGTCAATTTGAGAGTCAAAGCTCCCATCTGCTTCTTCATTCCCCCAGATGCCTGCAATGACCAGGACTGGGTTGGGCTGCAGTCAAGAGCTTGGAGTTCAACCCATGTGTCATATAGGTAAAAGGAACCCAGCCATTTGAGTCATCAACTGCCTGCCTATCATGATCTGCAATAGAATAAAGTTGGAGTCAGGGATGGAGATTGGAATCAAACTCAATTACTGTGATAGAGGACATAGGTATGCTAGCTGGCATATTAACTGACTGCTAAGCTAAACGTGTGCCATCAGTATTTATCTTGCTGTGGCTGATTTATATTATAGGACCTCAAGTTCATTCATGTAGTGCCAAGTGTTAAATTGTCCTTCCTCTAAAAGGCTGGATAACACTGCATTTTTTGGGTGGATGACACTGCTTATCTTATCTAGTCACATTTTGCTGATGGACAACTAGAGTGTTTCCACATTTGGGCTACTGTGAAATAATGGTACTGTGAACATGTGCAGATAACTCATTGAGACCAGGTTGTCAATTCAGTTTATAAGATCTCTATATTTGAAAGAGAGAGACAGAGACAGAGAGAGAAAGATCTTTCATCCAGTAGTTGGCTTCTCAAATGCTGGTAAATGCCAGTGCTTGGCCAGGCAAACCAGTAGCCTGTAACTCCATCCTGGTCTCCCATGTGGGTGGCAGGGACCTAGGTGTTTGAGTCATCATCTGATACCTCCCAGGGTGTATTTGCAGGAAGCTGAAATGGAAAACAGAGGTGGGACTTGAATCCAGGCACTTGGATATGGATTCAGGCATCCCAAGTGATGTCTTAACGGCTGGGCCAAACACCTTGCTCCATAGTTTCACTTTTTGATGAACCACGTCTCAAGGGGCTGTCGCCATGACTCACTTGGTTAATCCCCCGCCTGCGGCACTGGCATCCCATATGGGCTCTGGTTCTAGTCCTGGCTGCTCCTCTTCCAGTCCAGCTCTCTGCCGTGGCCCAGAAAGGTAGTGGAGGATGGCCCAAGTGCTTGGGCCCCTGCCCCTGCATGGGAGACTCTGAGGAAGCACCTGACTCCTGGCTTCAGATCGGCAAATCTCTGGCCATTGCAGCCACTTGAGGAGTGACCAATGGAAGGAAGACCTTCCTCTCTCTCTCTCTCTCTCTCTCTCTCTCTCTGTCTTTAACTCTACCTGTCAAATAAATAAATAAAATCTTTAAAAAAAGATAAATAAGAAAGAAGAGGGAGGGTGGAAGTGAAGGACAGAAGATAGGATGGGAAGTATCATTATACTAATAAAATTGTATGTATGAGACACACAGAATTTGTTCTCCAGATACTAATTTTTTCAAGAGAAAAATAACCTGCTCTATTTTAAAATTGTTTTCATAAAAGAGTATGTATGAAGTTCATAAACTCTTTATAAATTGTATTCTTATTATGGTTGCATGATTTTTTTTCTGAAAGTGATAAATAAATCTTTAAACATGCTAAGAAATGCAAATTGGATAAATAAGTCATTTGTGTGAGCTTTTAGGTTTATCTGACTAGAAGTCATGCTGTGTTTACTCTTTACAGTAATAGCAAGCAGCAGAGGATAAAGTTTCCTCTAGTGTCCTTGCTTTTATCTCCTCTATTTAATGCATATCTTTGATATCCTTTAGCCCATAAGGCCTTAGACACAGGCCTCAGCTGAATGCCACATTTAACATGAAGCAGCTCTGTGGTAGTGGTAAGGTGTGGGGAAGCTAAAGTGGCCCTGAGGCCTATGTTTAGATATCAAATACTTACTGAGCTTGTGTCCTTGGACTGTAACCTTCACCTGTGCTTTTCAGTGTTGTTTTCCTTTTTCATTGAGATGAGGAAGAGGGGAGAAAGGTCAAGTCACTATTTCCCTCCACACAGGTTCATGTAATGAGAGAACAAATAGAAGACCTGGATGCACTCTGGAGTCAGAGGAGAGAATTGAGTGTCAGAGAAATCAATTGGACTGCCTGAGGTGCTGGTGAGTGTTACCCACCTGAAAGATGTAGGCTTCCTGCATGTTGTTCATGTTTACGGTAGGTGGTAACATTCTCATATTAAGGAATAATATTAAGGATGAAAAGGCCCATCCCAGATGAATTGCGAGGTCACCCAGATCTGCGAGATGCTAAGGGGCAAGTCGGGGAATGCACCCAATCATGCTTCATCTGATAAGTGTGTTTCCAGAGCCTCTTCCCTGCTTCTTGTGAAACAGGGTTCCTCTGAAGAAGGGCTGTCATCACAGGTTTTTGGAATAGCCAAGCAATTGGCAATTTTAACATTTCTTTTATGGAATTCCAAAGAGTTGCTGGGAGTGGGACACACCTAATGGAATAAAGGTCTTTTTGGAAGGGATGTATTTATTTGTCTTGGAAATGGAAGATAAATAACAAGTCTAAGCCGGTGCTGCTGCTCACTAGGCTAATCCTCTGCCTTGCGGCACTGGCACACCTGGTTCTAGTCCTGGTCGGGGCACCGGATTCTGTCCCGGTTGTCCCTCTTCCAGGCCAGCTCTCTGCTGTGGCCAGGGAGTGCAGTGGCCCAAGCACTTGAGCCCTGCACCCCATGGGAGACCAGGATAAGTACCTGGCTCCTGCCATTGGATCAACGCGGTGTGCCTGCCGCAGCGCACCAGCCGCGGCAGCCATTGGAGGGTGAACCAATGGCAGAGGAAGACCTTTCTCTCTGTCTCTCTCTCTCACTGTCCACTCTGCCTGTAAAAAAAAATAAGTCTAGATCCTTGATATTTGTATGTTTCATGTCTGATGAAGATGAAATTATTTGAAATGGTAGAATTTCCCATGTGAAATAGTTCCTACTGATAGCAGGGAAGTTAGGCAAAGATAATTTCACAATGTTGGAAAAATTCAATAAGAACTTCATTGAAGTAGGATACTTATTTTCTTATTTTGTTAGATTTAAAATGGTACCCATTAAAGAATCTTTCTGTGAAACATATTTTATGTGCATAGTGCCACATAATGTACAGTTGCTGCTAATATATTGGGGTAATTTGATTTTGTTGAGTGTTCATCAGTATCAGAGATTGCTTTCATCTCCTTCTAGTTAACTTACAGAAAATTTTTAAAAATATCAATAATGTCATGTTGTATTATGTAGAAGTTGTAAAATACATCTTTTTGGAAAAGTATCATTTTACTTTCAATTTTTATTTTATTTGTGTTTCCCTCTGAATCATTTATACCTCCTATAATTTGATTAGTTTTCTATTGATTCTTGCAATCAAGTTCCTTTTTTATATGATCTATCTACAGTCTACCTGAAAAGCAAGCTTCTTGAATATAAAATATCACTTTGTTTATTTTTGTATTTGAGTCACACAATATAAGATAGGTTTTGGTCAACAACTGAATTAATATTTTTAATTATGTTTCTTTGTTCCATACACATAAAAATTAGTGAATTAAAGAAACAACATCAAAATTCAGACACAAAGGGGATACCTGATGAGAAACTGAAATTAACACCATTTTTTTTTTATTAATGAGCAATAGGGGCCGGTGCTTTGGAATGGTGGGGTGGGTGGGGTCACTTCTGTGGTGCCAGCTTCCCATGTGAGCATTGTTTCATGTCCCAGCTGTTCCATTTCTAGTCTAGCTCTCTGCTATGGCTGGAGAAAGTAGTAGATGGCCCAGGTCCTTGGTCCCCTGTACCCATGTGTGAGATTTGGAAGGAGGCTCCTAGCTCCTGGCTCCTGGCTTTGGATCTGTGCAGCTCAGGCCATTGTAGCTGTCTGGGGAGTGAGCCAATGAATGGAAGACCTTTCTCTCTCCCTGCCTCTGCCTTTCTGTGACTCTGCCTTTCAAATAAATGAATAAATAATTTATAAAAATGCAATGAATTCTAGAAGCCAAAGTAAAAGCAATGAATGACTCATGCTGATTCAATGCACTTTCTTAAACAATAGCCAAAAAAGCCTGAAGATGCTGATGATATAGGAAATAAATTAATTGAAATTACTCATGCTAAGATGAGTATAAAAGAGATCAAAACACAGATCTTCAGGATGTGGTAAGTGTGTGGAGGTTCCATTTTGACATAATTTGGCTCTTGACACTTTTTATCTCTTGGGTGGATTGAGTTGTACAGTCTCACTTCATGGCATTAAAAAGTGTGGAAGATTGAACCTTCTGCTGGAGATGTTCAAATGTATTAATTCTACAATGACTTTATAAATTTAATGAGCCAGAAAGGATGTCTCATTATCAAAACCTGGGTAATTAACACAACACTCAGCACTGCCTGGCAGCCTGCATATAGAGATAGTGAAAATACATGTGTAAGGAAGAGGATATCAAGCCAAGTAGAGCAGCCCCTACTTCTCCTAATACAGAATAGGAACTTGATGTGAACTGAGATGTTAACCAGCCAGATTTTTTTTATTAAAGACAATACATTGGCTAAAATACATAGGAAAACCTAAGTCTGATGCAGTTCCTACTTCCTACAGAAAAGAGAGGCATGTGGTTCAGGTGGATGGTCAATGGCACTAGCAAGTTGTCATCCTCCTCAACCAATTACAAAATGAAATCATCCCCTGTAGGCTCCAGTGAAGTACAATGCATTTCCTTCTCTCCTTTTTTCCTAGTGTATTCTTGGTGTCCACCAAAACCTATGAAATTCTCTATAGATTCAAGCTTTATGAATTTTTATTTATTATGGAGATTCAAGACTCAAGTTTCATATTAGTCCTTCTCAAGCCTGAGGCAAGAGTTGCTATGTCCTCTCTAGTATCTTGGCTTGCATTGAATTGTAAGCTTGTCGGGGTAGGGACAGTGCTTCTTCCTACTTTGTATTTTCAACATTCTAGCACATCCTAGCACATAGGGCCACACTAGAATTCAATGGCTGCTAGGCTTGCATGTGTGGCCAGAAATGAAGCATTGACTATCTCCTATGCCTCTTAATTTTGTAGGAAATAACTATTGGGACAGCTTTCAAATAGGGAATATTTCACACAAAACCATGGACAATGGAGTTCAAGGGAAACATAGAAAATGTAATGTTCTAGAACGTGGATTTTGCTGCCTGCACTATCATTAAGCTCTACCTTAAGAAAGTAATGACAGTGAAACTGTTTTCCAGACATAGATCCTGGTTTCCTGGAAATAACATCCTAACAATGAGACAGTTATTATTTTTTCAATTCATTCTGTGTTGCCTGTACTAACACTTGCAGACTCCCAGAAGTAGGTGGCATTAGTTCCAGTGCTGCGTTATAGCCATGTCCACAGTGACTACAGGCTATTGATTCATGTCCTGGGTTGATATCTGTGGGTCTGGTTGTTGGTGTTGTGGCACCAGCTTCTGACTGAATAATAGGACTCCTCATGGGAGGAGTCAAACAAGTAAGGACCCCTCTCATCCAAATGAGGTTAATTGGTCAGGCTTTGTTTCCACCTTGAAAGAGAGTGAGTGCTCCCTGCATGAGGGCCACAGCAACCATGCACATGTTAACACTATGCATGTTCATTGACTTATTTACTCTTGAGTAACTGTGCAGAGCTTTGAGATATTGGCAATTGCAGAGAATTTGCCATCAGGCCACACTCTGATTTTCCACTGTCCTTCAAAGCAAAGCTTCAATTCTTTTCTTGCACTGTGTTTATTTGTATGTGTGTTTCTAGGGAATGCAAGGATAGGGTCTTGTAAATCAAAGCTTCAGACTTCTGGAAGATCAGAGTGGCATAATTCCACATGGGTTTCTGAGACGTATTTGCTTTCTAGTCATTATAGGGAGCTGGCAAGGGAACAGCAGGAGCTGCTGGAAAAGGAGAGGCAGCTGTCAGAGAAAGGAAAATCTGAAACTGGCTGAAGAAGAAATGACGACATCCAAGTGGGTTCAGAGACTGAACACCACGCACCCCAGATATCTGTATTGGATTTTGTTTTAACTCTGTATAATACTTAGTCCTGATAAATATAGAAATGCAAACAAATGATCTGAAGACACAGAGCAAGGACATAAACCAGGAAAACAACACTGCAAGTTAAATATTACTAATTGCCAAAGGCTGTTGGTTACTTAGCACATGCTGATCCCTAATGACAGCCAAATGCTGTGGAGGCTTGGCTCACGTGAATGTTGCTGGGGGTGGTGAAAACTGCCGTCCTTAGGAAGGCAGTTTTCTGTAAGACAGGTGACATCCATGAAAAATGAGGGTGTCATTCTGTAAATCCAGGTGTCAGCAATTTGAGAAATATGGGAAGATATCAGAAAAAGAACAGGGCTTTATGAGACAAGATACCCAAGGGAGGATCCACTAGGGAGATAGAAGAGTTAAGAGATTGCATTAACTCAGAACCCTGCAGGTTTATTTTCTGGATAAGGAAATGGTAGAGTCACAGCATAAATTCCACTGTGCCTCTGTAATCAAGATATTTCATCTGTGTGCATGTATTGTGCACACGTGTGAGGATAATGATCACGTAGGCACATGGTGAGAGACCATAGTAAATATGTTCTGATGAATGTGAATCTCACTCACAGGAGAAAAACTGAAGAACTGCAGGGACATCAGGAGCAACAGTGGTCTATTTTCAGAGATCAGGTAATCTGAATTCTTCCCAGTCATTGCAGAGCCCTTCAGCCCCTTATGCAAAGGCATTCAGTGCCCATTAGTATCCATCAGCTTCCATTTTCTGATGTGTTTGCTTCTTCAGGTCACTGTTTGTGAAAAGGCTCAAGACAGCTGGGTAAGAATTTTCCTGTTCTCCTTAATTGTGCCCTGCCTTCCACAAGTAAACCTGCACAGGCCTCCCTCTCACAGCCCAAGGCTTGACTTTAGAGAATGATGTATGGAATAAATGAAGGAGTTATTTCCCTTGAACCACCAGTGCTGGATTGGGCAGATATTTGAAGGGGGTTTCTGATGATCTGAGGCTAAACTATTGAGTGACTAAAAAAAAAAAAAAGACTTGCTGTTCTAATTGTTACTTAATGCGTTCATTTTCTGTTTTCAAGATTGGAAGTAATGTAAATACAGATGAAGGCCGAGACATTCAGGAGGCAGAAGGCAGGGTCTAACCAGGAGAGGACTCTGGAAAGGTAGGATGAGAGGGAAGGGCTGAGCTTTACTTCCATGGCAGAATCCACACCCCTTCCTGTTCCGTAGTGAATGTCAGGTTTCCTGAGAACATTCTTGTGCACTTACTGAAGATAAAGTGTTGACTTGCCTGTGGTGGGATGCTGTTTTTCTCAGGTAACCTGGTCCCCAACCAGGGCTACATTTCAAGAACTCAGGTTCTTGATCTGACTGGGGATTTTCCATAGCAGACATCTTGCTGATTCTTAATAGTAGAGGAAAGCCTGGAAGGGAACTTGGTCAGCATCTCCTTCCCACCTTGAGTCAATGGCAGAAACACAAATGGGATGCCAAAACAAAAGCTATGTGTCCTGATGAAAGATCCAATTATTTTTATTGTCTTCCAAAAATACTTTTACCAGATATGATTTAATGATTAGGAATTTATTTATGGTTTTTGGCATGTTCTGTTGAATTATATTGTCAACTAGAAAACTCCATTAGTAACTTACATTTCTCCACAATTTCACTCCTTTTAAATAAGTGTTACCCTTAAATATTATAATGAATTCCCATAGCAATTTTTCATTTGGTGTCACTCCAAATATTTGTTTAAGTCCATTTCTTTTCATAAATATTTATGCAATACCAGGTCACATAGGAAAGTTGATTTCACATAGACTCGGTTTCTCAAAATCAACCTTTGGCTCACATGCCTGGCACTGCTTCTGTGCTAGGATAATTGATCTTCCTTATATAAAAGGCTGGTCTTACTGGAGTTTTTATTTTGTTCTTGTATTATAGTATCCCCTTGTATTTTGGGTGCCCATGTTTTCATGTAGTCTTCCTGCTATATTGAGCTCTACCCTATCACCAGTGGGATGATGGAAGTGAAAGCCCTTGGCCGAGTTCAGGTTCTGTTCTTCCCAGTGGAGAGGTTCCAAGGCTCATTCATAGTACCTGGTAAACTCTGGGCCTCTGCTCAGGGATCTTCTGTAGGATTTGGCATAAGATATTAAGCAAGGCATGCAGGGTTGTTTTGCTCAGAACATTCAAGTCAGAATAAAAGCCAGCTCCTTCCTGGCTTTGACCAGAGGGACAACCTCATGCAGTTCCCATGAGCACTAGAGACTTGGTGCTTGGCAGGGATGCATGAACGTTAGGTTAATGCTGAGGTCATTTTCACTGCAACAATTTCAAAAACCTGATCTTTACATACAGCTTCCCCACGTGGGCTTTTCTCTGCCTTACATTTTGTACGCTATCTTTGCTGTGCCTTCTACTTCTCAAAACCTACAGGTCTATCCATTCCAAACTCAGCATCTCTGGTGGAACTGGCAGAAGCTTCAGTGCTTAGAGGCTTAGAGGCCAGAGGGTTTCCACGTTGTTTTCTGGAAATCAGAGGAATTGATGGCATAACTACTGGGACTTAGACCTCACGGAATAGTGACTCCTGTGAACTCCCATACTTGGGAGGTGGCCAGCTTACATTTAGTTGTTGGAATAAAATACTTCCTTTCCAATTTTTACTTACCTTGTTAAACTAATGAGAAATCTGTTGTAAGCATTATAGCTCATCCCTCCAACATTGTTTTATGAGCTCTGTCAAATTCTGAATGGTATTGGATAAAGGATTTATCTCAATGCATCATCTTTCTGTTGGTAAATGTGTGATGCAGACACAGGGAGTACTCCTGAAAAATTATTTAAATTTATTTTGAAATTAATTTTCTATGAAATCTTAAGGAAGAATCAAAATGAGATGAAGAAACTAGTAGAACAGGAAATTGTGATAGTGAAGAAAAATCAAAATGAAATGAAGAACTCAATAGATCAAATGACAAACACATTAGAGAGCCTTAAAAACAGAGTCAGTGAAGCAGAAGAGAGAATATTGGACTTAGAAGACAGAGCACAGGAAAGTATACAGTCAAACCAAAAAAGAGGAAATTAGAAATCTAAAAAATATTGTTGGGAATCTACAGGATACTATTAAAAAACCGAACATTCAGGTTCTAGGAGTTCCTGAAGGCATGGAGAGAGAGAGAAAGGATTAGATACTAGCAGAGAACTTTCCGGGTTTGGAGAAGGCCAGAGACATCCTAGTACAGGAAGCTCATAGAATTGGTAAACATGACCAAAAGAGATCCTCACCACGACATGTTGTAATCAAACTCACCACAGTGAAACATAAAGAAAAGATCCTAAAATGTGCAAGAGAGAAACGTCAGATTACTCTGAGAGAATATCCAATTAGACTCACAGCAGACTTCTCATCAGAAACCCTACAAGCTGGGAGGGAATGGCGAGACATAGCCCAGGTGCTAAGAGAGAAAAACTGCCAGCCCAGAATATTATATCCTGCAAAGCTCTCATTTGTGAATGAAGGTGAAATAAAGACCTTTCATAGCAAACAGAAATTGAAAGACTTTGTGGCCACTCGTCCAGCCCTGCAAAAGATACTTAAAGATGTGCTACACTCAGAAACACAGAAACACGTCCATCAATATGAAAGAAGGGAAAGGAAGAACACCTACCAGTAAAATAGCATGGGAAGATCAAAGCATATATTAGAAAATATATTTGGGAAAATGGAAGGACAAAGTTACTACTTATCAATAGTCACATTGAATGTTAATGGCCTGATCTGTCCATTTAAAAGACACAGATTGACTGAATGGATTAAGGACCAAAACCCATCTATTTGCTGCTTACAAAGAAACACATCTTTCCAACAAAGATGCATGCAGACTGAAAGTGAAAGGCTGGAAAAAGATATACCATGCCAACAGAAACCATAAAAAAGCAGGTGTAGCCATCTTAATATCAGACAAAATAAAATTGAACACAAAAACTCTTAAGAGAGACAAAGAGGGGCACTATATAATGATTAAGGGTTCAATTCAACAGGAAGATATAACGATTATCAATGTATATGCACCTAATTACAGGGCACAAGTTTATTTAAAAGATATGTTAAGGAACTTAAAGGGAGACTTAGACTTCAATGCAATAGTACTGGGGGACTTCAATACTCCACTCTCAGAAATGGACAGATCAACTGGACAGAAGATCAACTAGGAAACAGCAGATTTAATCGACACTATAGCCCAAATGGATTAACAGATATCTACAGAGCTTTCAATCCTACATTTAAAGAATTTACATTCTTCTCAACAGTACACGGAATCTACTCTAGGATTGACCACATACTAGGCCATAAAGCAAGTCTCAGCAAATTCAAAAGCATTAGAATCATACCATGCAGCTTCTCAGACCACAGCAGAATGAAGTTGGAAATTAGCAAATCAAGAATCCGTAGAGTGTATGCAAACACATGGGGACTTAACAACATGCTCCTGAATGAACAATTGGTCATAGAAGAAATAAAAAAGAGAAATCAAAAACTTTCTGGAAGTACATGAGGATAACAACACAACATATCAAAACTTATGGGATACGGTAAAAGCAATGTTGAGAAGAAAGTTTATAGCAATAGGTGCCTACATCAAGAAATTGGAAAGGCACCAAAAAATGAGCTTTCAATGCATCTCAAAGATCTAGAAAAACTGCAGCAAACCAGACCCAAATCTAGTAGGAGAAGAGAAATAATTAAAATCAGAGAAGAAATCAATAGGATGAATCCAAAAAAAAAAAAATTACAAAAAATCAGCCAAATGAAGAGCTGGTTTTTTGAAAAAAAATAAAATTGACACCCCATTGGCCCAACTAACTAAAAAAAGAAGAGAAAAAACCCAAATCAATAAAATCAGAGATGAAAAAGTAAACATAATAACAGACACCACAGAAATAAAAAGAGTCATCAGAAATTACTACAAAGAGTTTTATTCCAGCAAAAAGGGAAATCTATCAGAGTGCATAGCTTCCTGGACATATGCAATCTACCTAAAGTGAAATATGAAGACATAGAAAACCTAAATAGACCCATAACTGAGAAAGAAATTGAAATAATAATAAAGGCCCTCCCAACAAAGAAAAGCCCAACACCACATGGATTCACTGCTGAATTCTACCAGACATTTAAAGAAGAACTCCAAATCTTTGCAAACTATACAGAACAATCGAAAAAGAGGGAGTCCTCCCAAATTCTTTCTATGAAGCCAGCATCACATTAATTTCTAAGCCGGAGACAGATGCAGCATTGAAAGAAAATTTCAGACCAATATTCCTGATGAACATAGATGCAAAAATCCTCAATAAAATTCTCGCCAATAGAATGCAACAACACGTCAGAAAGATCATCCACCCAGAGCAAGTGGGATTTATCCCTGGTATGCAGGGATGGTTCAGTGTGCACAAAACAATCAATGTGATACACCACATTAACAGACTGCAGAAGAAAAACCATATGATTATCTCAATAGATGCCGAGAAAACATTCGATAAAATTCAACACCCTTTCATGATGAAACCGCTAAGCAAACTGGGTATGGAAGAAACATTCCTCAATACAATCAAAGCAATCTATGAAAAACCCACGGTCAGCATCCTATTGAATGGGGAAAAGTTGGAAGCATTTCCACTGAGATCTGGTACCAGACAGGGATGCACACTCTCTCCACTGCTATTCAATATAGTTCTGGAAGATCTAGCCAGAGCTATTAGGCAAGAAAAAGAAATTAAAGGCATACAAATGCGAAGGAAGAAGTCAAACTATCCCTCTTTGCAGATGATATGATTCTTTACTTAGGGGACCCAAAGAACTCTACTAAGAGACTATTGGAACTCATAGAAGAGTTTGGCAAAGTAGCAGGGTATAAAAAAATCAACAGCCTTTGTATACACAGGCAATGCCACAGCTGAGGAAGAACTTCTAAGATCAATCCCATTCACAATAGCCGCAAAAACAATCAAATACCTTGGAATAAACTTAACCAAGGATGTTAAAGATCTCTACAATTAGAATTACAAAATCTTAAAGAAAGAAATAGAAGAGAATACCAAAAAATGGAAAAATCTTCCATGCTCATGGATTGGAAGAATCAATATCATCAAAATGTCCATTCTCCCAAAAGCAATTTACAGATTCAATGTAATACCAATCAAAATACCAAAGAGATTCTTCTCAGATCTAGAACAAATGATGCTGAATTTCATATGGAGACACAGAAGACCTTGAATAGCTAAAGCATTCTTATACAACAAAAACAAAGCTGGAGGCACCACAATACCAGTTTTCAGGACATACTACAGGGAAGGGGTAATCAAAACAGCATGGTACTGGTACAGAAACAGATGGATAGACCAATGGAACAGAATAGAAACACCAGAAATCACTCAAAACATCTACTGCCAACTTATTTTTGATCAAGGATCTAAAACCAATTCCTGGAACAAGGGCAGTCTATTCAATAAATGGTGCTGGGAAAACTGGATTTCCACATGCAGAAACATGAAGCATGACCCCTACCTTACACATTACACAAAAATCCGCTCAACATGGATTAAAGACCTAAATCTATGACCCAACACCATTAAATTATTAGAGAAACTCTGCAAGATATAGGCACAGGCAAAGACTTTTTGGGAAAAAATCCCAGAGGCACAGGCAGTCAAAGCCAAAATTAACATTTGGGATTGCATCAAATTGAGAAGTTTCTGTACGGCAAAAGAAACAGTCAGGAAAGTGAATGGGCAACCAACAGAATGGGAAAAAAATATTTGAAAACTATTCAACGGATAAGGGTTAATAACCAGAATCTACAAAGAGATCAAAAAATTCCTCAACAACAATACAAACAACCCACTTAAGAGATGGGCCAAGGACCTCAATAGACATTTTTCAAAAGAGGAAATCCAAATGTCCAACAGACACATGAAAAAAATGTTCAAGATCACTAGTAATCAGGGAAATGCAAATCGAAACCACAATGAGGTTTCACCTCACCCCGTTTAAAATGGCTCACATACAGAAACCTACCAACAACAGATGCTGGAGAGGATGTGGGGAAAAAGGGACACTAACCCACTGTTGGTGGGAATGCAAACTGGTCAAGCCACTATGGAAGTCAGTCTGGAGATTCCTCAGAAACCTGAATATAACCCTACCATTCAACCCACCCATCCCACTCCTTGGAATTTACCCAAAGGAAATGAAATTGGCAAACAAACGAGCAGTCTGCACATTAATGTTTATTGCAGCTCAATTCACAATAGCTAAGACCTGGAATCAACCCAAATGCCCATCAACAGTAGACTGGATAAAGAAATTATGGGACATGTACTGTATAGAATACTATACAGCAGTGAAAAAAATGAAATCTGGTCATTTGCAACAAACTGGAGGAATCTGGCAAACATCATGCTGAGTGAAATAAGCCAATCTCAAAGGGACAAATATCATATGTTCTCCCTAATCGGTGACAACTAACTGAGCACCAAAGGGGAAACCTGTTGAAGTGAAATGGACACTATGAGAAACAGTGACTTGATCAGCCCTTGTCATCACTGTTGATGTACAATTTAATACTATATCCCTTTTAGTATTTTTTTGTTCTACTTAATACTATTGGTTGAAATCTGTAATTTATACACAATTATTCTTACGTGTTGAAACTTAACTGAAACATATGTCATACATACATGTGTGTAGGCTGCATGTCTATGTAAAAAACTTATTAAAACTTGTTATGACTGGCATGTGGAGTCAATGTAATGAGGGGTAGCAAGTCAACTAAAGGCTGCTTTACTCAGTGTTCTGGCACTACAGAGACACAATGAGAACAGTCCACCCCAAATGTCATCAGGTTTCCATATAGAAACCCAAGAGACTGGGCAAACAGTTGTCCTGACAAAAGTCAGACTCTACAAAATTCTGATAAGAACTGGGTATGTGGAACTGCCCTGGGGCCAAAGGGCTCCCAGGTTAGAACCACAGACCCTGATGGCTTCAAACTGATAAAGCTCTTTTCTCTGCCCAGCTTCCAGGATAACAGCCTCTGCTGAGGGGAAGGCCCAGGGTCAGTATAGAAAGGACTATGCTCTTCCTCTTGGATATATCACCTGTTTTACACTAACCTGTTCAAGCCAGCTCTTCTCTCAGGCAGGCTAGGTAATCAGAGTCAACAGGATGTATTCCCTAAAGAGGTTCACAAATTCCTTATAATGTTTCTTTCAGTATCCCACGTAAACATAGATAGGTCTAGGCATCACATATACCTGGCCAGGCCTACATGCCCCTCTCAGTGAGAAAACTTCTTGTGGTTTAGATAACATGTTTCCTAGGTGATCTAATAATAGTTCAATCTTTTTGTTTTAGATCTTGTTACATTTAATTTGTTTGTTAGATCTGTTTCCTCCAGATGTACAAAGACACAAAACAAGGCCTTACAAATAAGAGACTGTTGCTTTGTCCACACCTACTAGAGTCAAGGTGGTTAAGATCACTCCCTGAATCCACCACAGCAGAGAGAAGCTGGTGGCCTGAAACTGGAGTGCAGCTCAAACCCAGCATCAGCATGCAAGCTGAGCATCTGAAACAAGTGAGCCGGCCATGAAGAGATCACCAGAGACGGTGACTACAGAGGATCTCCAGAGGACGACAGCCTTGCTTCTGTCACTCCAGATGCTGACTGATTTATGCATGGCCAAAGCTTGAGGAATCAGCTGCCTGATACAATAAATGGGCTGATCCTTTCTCTTTTTTTGCCTCTTTCCTTTTGTCTTAAACTTTTATCTAAGCAATTTTTGTATACAAATAGATAATGAGAACAAGATCACAAAAAATTATTGATCAGGGGCCTGCGCCATAGCTCACTTGGTTAATCCTCTGCCTGTGGCACCAGCATCCCATATGGGCACCAGTTCTAGTCCCAGTTGCTCCTCTTCCAGTCCAGCTCTATGCTGTGGCCTGGGAAGGCAGTGGAGGATGGCCCAAGTGCTTGGGCTCCTGCACCCACATGGGATACCAGGAAGAAGCACCTGGCTCCTGGCTTCAGATTGGCGTAGTGCTGGCCATGGTGGCCATTTGGGGGGTGAACCAATGGAAGGAAGACTTTTCTCCCTGTCTCTCTCTCTCTCACTGTCTATAACTCTACCTGTCAAATAAAAAAAATATTATCAAATAAAAAGGCCATCCATGTTTTGTTCCAGACCTAGAAAGTATAAATCTCCAAAAACTTGTTTGGAGGATGTTTTTTGTTAATTTTTGGTGGATTCAAATCTTTCCTAGGTGCTGTGATTATAGTGTTGGGGGCTTGTCTGACTTTTCCTTATCTTGTACCCTTGTTTATGAAAATTGTCTCCAGCTTCATAAAGACCCTGGTCAAATACAAACAAAACAAAAACAGCTACAGATGTCATAATTCTGTTAAAAATAAGCTTTTGGACCAGGATGATGCTATCTGGCCCAAAACGGTTCTTAGCATCAAGGGAGGGGGATGTGGCAGAGACCCCTTTCTTTTAATTAAGCTTGTTTCTAGCTGACAGGATTAAAGTTTTGGTAGAAGCCTTCCCAAGGTCAGAAGAAGAAAAAGAAGGCATCTGTCCTAGGAATTAAATGTGGTTGTTATTTGCTTACCTATGAATGCTTCAACTGCTGTCCCTTTCTGCCTATATGTAACCATTTCAGGCTCTACTCCTTAGTACAGAGCAATGATGTTAACACTTATCAGAAAGCTTACGGCTCAGTATGTGCTTAAAGAAAAATCTTAAGTAACTATGTTGGCATATGTAGTATTATATGAATTCTGTGGCTGCCAAGTAACATTAGAATATCCATGTAACTATGAATTAATTTAAATCAGGTGAATTTAAATTAATTTAAATTAGGTAAAAGATTTGAATCCACTAAAAGTTAAATTAATGTAAATTAGAATGCCATGTAGCATTAGAATATCCAATCAAATGTATGCAGGTAACCATATAAAGGAGAAAAAGAGGCTAAAACCATACATAAGGGAAAAACCTGAGTTTGGGGCTCAGGATTTTGGATAAGAATTCCACCTTGGCCTTATGCTGGCATAAAAGACTACTTCTTGTTAAGGGCCTTTGTGTCCTCAGTACAGGAATCATGCTACGACACCTCTGTTCACATTCCAGTCTCCTAAGGATACCCTCTGACATCTTTATGTCAGAGAATAAGGGGCTTATCTCCCTGTGCCCCTGCTGTCACAACCCCTATTACTCATGTTTTGGGGGAACTCCTCAGTTCCTCAGCTTTGTCACCTGTGAAGCAAGGATCCTATTGGTTTCTGAGGACAGTGTGAGAAAGAGGATACTGGTTCATGGGAAAGGGATCCAAGTGTCTGCACATCCTGAGCACTCACCCTTCTCACTGCTTGCAAGAAAAGTTTCCTTGCATAAGGTCATTGAAATCTATTCATTGATGTACATTCAATAAATCTCAGTGCAATAGCTCACACTGAGATAGCTGCAATTCCTAATTTAAAAGATAAGGCAGGGGCTGGTGCCATGGCACAGTAGGTTAATCCTCTACTTGTGCTATCAGCACTCCATAGAGGCACCAACTTTAGTCCTGGCTGCTTCTCTTCCAATCCAGCTCTCTGCTTTGGCCTGGGAAAGCAATGGAAGATGGCTCAAGTCCTTGGGACCCTACACCCACATGGGAGACCTGGAGGAAGCACCTGGCTCCTGGCTTCAGATCGGTGCAGCTCCAGCCATTGTGGCCAATTGGGGAGTAAACCAGTGGATGGAGGACCTCTCTCTCTGTCTTTCCCTCACACTGTCATAACTCTACCTCTCAAATAAATGAATAAAATCTTTTAAAAAAAGATAAGTCAAAGTTCACCTCTTTATCATAAAATTTATTTCTTAACAATTAAGGTAAAAATAACTATGAGAATGTACACACCAATAAACCCAGAGATACACCTGTGATGTGCTGACTCTCATTTTGTGTGAAATAAATGCACAGATATAGCCATTTGCCAGGTATTCATCAGGAGCTCCGATGTTTTACAGAAGACAAAAAGGAGATGGGACACAATAAAAGCTCATGAAAGCAACCACAGACTTTTTTTCACTTCCAGGAGAACAACTTTGGAAGTGGAATAGAAATCTGAGCCATCCTAAAAATGTTGTACTGTTCTACACCTTGAGACCAGGTTGAATGTTCATTTTCTTTGGATGATTTCCCCACTCCTTGCTGACTCTCTATTTTTACTTTCCTTAAAATTCCCACTAATAAATTTTGAGGTTTTGTCCATATCTCAGTGCTTTCTTTGTGTGAGACCACATGATCCTCCTGGGTGTGTACAATGTGATTCTTGTTCATAGGCAGAAACTAGTGTTGCAGATAGAAGCCTGAGTGCCCTTTCTGGTGATACTGACCATGAGGGACATGAAGGAGCCTTATGGACATGGGAAAAGCTTATATCCAGTTATGGTGGTCAGCATGCTGATTCATTCTAGAAATGGTTACTGAGCACCTGGAGTCTCATACAGGCGCCTTTGATCAGAAGGTATCTTTCCTCATGAGGTGGCTGATAGGGATGGTGCCCAAAGGCTCTGCACCAATGTCACTGGGAGGCCAAGTAGATGGACCTCAGTCATTCAGGCTTTGTCAAAGCACTTCCATGACTTTGTCAGCTGTTCCCAAATAGCACGTTGGGAAAGGCTCTGAGAGAAGCTGGACTCAGAACAGATATTTCTTGACAATTCTATTGTTGTTTGAAAGAGAGAGCAAGAGAAAAAATATCTTCCACTTGGCTAGATCACTCCCCAAATGCCTGAAATATCCAGAGACTATCCAGAGTAGGCCATGCTGAAGCTAGAAGCCTTGAACTCAACTTGAGTCTCCCATACAGTTAGCAGTGTCTCAATAATTGCTCCATCATTGCTGTCTCTCAGAGTGTGCATTGGGAGGGAGATGGAATCAGAAACAGAGCTGGGAGGAGAACGGGCACTCTCATCCAGGGTTGTGGAATTCCTAAGATGTCTCTTGACTGCAGCACCAAACACCTGTACGCTGCATAGGTTCTTTCAGGCTATAATACCTGTTCAGATCCTCTGTGTGACTTTTTTTAAAACTTGGGAAATTCGAGGATGCTGATCAGGTATTTGGTAGAATTATCTGCCTTATGTATTGGGAACAGCATGTTTTGTTTTGTTTTTAATAATTGGACAGGGCTGTGCATTTTTAGAAGTCAAGGCCTGAGATAAATTGCCTTCCTCAACACTTGATAAGAATATAAGGATACTTCAAAATTTGTGAAAATTAAGCTAGAGTATGTTTATTTTAGTATAAAAATGTTTGAATTCCACAAAAAGAGGTCTTCAAAAGGTGAACAACAATACGTATTGAGAAAATATTATATTTAGAAAAGCTTTTTACACCAAACCTAATGTTATCTTTTAATTCCATGAACTTTTGAAGTGTCCTCAAGATGACCCTAGGGTGAATATCTATCTATCTCTATATGTGTGTCTAAAAATTAATTTAAAATACTTACTGCATATATTTGAAAAGCATAGATAGGGAAGGAGAGAGGGAGAGGGAGAAGGAGAGGAAGAGGGAGAGAGAAAAATAGAAAGAGATCTTCTTTCTGTCTCAACTGCTTGCAATGGCTGGGAGTAACCTAGACTGAATTCAAGAACTTGGGACTTAATCTGGGTGTCCCCCATTGGTGACAAGGGCACAAGAACTTGAATAATCTTCTGTTGCCTCTCAGGATCATTAGCAGGAAGGTGGATCAGAAGCCAACTAGTAGGGCCTCAAACTGGTGCTCCAATATGAGATGCAGGTATCCCAAGCAATGGCTTATCCTGATGAGATACAATGTCTGCCCCTCAAATAAAAATGAATTAAAAAAATTGGTGCCTAAATCTATGATTCAGCATTGTCTTAGAAGTAATACCAAATGATATTTGTAGGATTCCAAGGGAATGAACAATTAATCTAATATATAAATATTTTGAAGGATTTCATTATATCTTAAAAATTACATATACATCAAAATATTTGCCTTTTATATCAGTAAGTTTTGTATTTAATCCATACCTAATATTTTCCCTTTTACTGGGACCAGTTTTCAGGATATTTGGGCAGCAAAAGTATGTACTGATTAAATGTAATTATTTACCTGTTATGCTGTGATAGTTATTACAAAATTTTGGCAAAGCTGAAAATATAAATGGCTTGTCTTTTACATCTCAAAATTATAATAATACTATATTTAATATATAATACTATTTTCCATGTAAAATAAAGTTTTGAATATAAAAAAGACTGATTTTTAAGAATATACCTTTAAGAAAAGTATCAGTTGGACATATGTTGTTTTCCATTGTGAGCTCCTTACTTATGTCCTCTGGGCACATTATTTTGCACCCAACAACTGTATCTGACTGGAATGTGCACAGTAGTTAAACTTTAGAACCGGAAAAGCATCTACTGATGCGCAATAACATAACAATCAGAATCCCCTAAGAATAATAAGATATATTTGGTATCAGCAGAGCAATGCAAAGGGAATACCCATGTGAGTATTTCAAGGAGACTGAAGCAAGTCAAAATTTTAAAAGTAAACAGAAAGAAATTGGCATAGGCTACTGGGATACAGAGTTCACTCTTAGACAGCCAAGGCTAAAGTTGGCCTCAGCTCATTAGTGGAGGAACCCTTGCTGAGTAAGCATTCTCTCCAGGACATGTCATCTGAATTGTTGCAGTCTTGAAGAACAGGAAAGGTAAGTGTTGTTACAGAATTTTTCAGATGTTTGAGGCCTGCAAAGCATAGGGTTCATGTGAATGAAGAGATTTCAAGTTGGCCTTCTGTTCTTAAATACATGTAGTATAGATGGGATAAAACTGCCAATGATATTACAGTATTGTCTTTGAAGTCTTTACATAAAGGGAATTATACTTAATGCATCTCCTCTCAAATTCTCAAAAGATCTTTGTGCTATAGGTAACCAGTCATAATTTCCACAGTTGTTCACAAAGAAAGTTCAAATTGATGAAAAATCTTGTTGGCTTAACAATAAAGCAAAAAGTACTCTTCTGTAATGTAGATTATGTAATTTTATCTACACCAGGCAAAATACAAAAATCTGTATGGAAACGATATCCTTTCTCAAGTAATAATTTCCTGAATGTAATAAATTACTAAAGAATGAGGTTCTTACCAAGATATGTTTCTCTAAAATGACAAATCATTGTATCTAAAATGTACCCTAAGTTCTTATAAAATACTTCTTCTTTGCTCTTGTCTTTGATTCTGATCTCTGGCCACACACCTCATGGTAAGTCTTTTTATAAGATTTGTTTATTTGAAAGAGTTACAGAATGAGCATAATAATATCTGCATCAAGGCAATAATATGCTAAAGTAATGGCAAAAATTCAGCAGTGAACTTTCCTTAATTAAGAGTTGAAGGGAATTTTTAAGTATTGGATATCTAAGAATTAAATATTAAGTACTTAATACTAATTAGCAATAAAAGCTTACTGTATCATGGTTATTTTGCAAATTCTTGTACATCACAAGGTGGAAAATTTATTTGTTTCCCTTTTGATACTTGAAAGCTGGACTTTGACAATATCCTCCTGTATACAAGAGAGTTCATCTAAGGGATTTATGATGGAAACTAAGAAAAATCCAATACCACAGTAAAGATAGGAAGTAAGAATGGAAACTTCTACTAGGTAGAATAATGCTTGCCAATGAGGTGACACACAATATTTGCTTTTTCAGACCTGCATGTGTTTTTTCCCTGAAATTAAGATGAGCAAACCTTCTGTTTGTGTCCCTGTTAATAAATATGTTCTTTCTCAAACTGCTGTGGAATCTCAGCCAATAACTTCCTCTCCCTTTTCCACATCATCACACTCCTGGTGGATCACAGACTAAGCTCACTGACCTCATGACCTGTCACTTGGCCTTTGTCCACATTGCATTGCTCATCACTGTGTTGTTTTTGTTCTCTCCAGAACTGTTTGAGTTGCTAAGTTTTTGGAATGACTTCAAGTGTAAGGCTTTGTTCTACATCAACAGTAGTGTGGAGCTTCTCCATCTGCACCACCTGTCTCCTGTCATCCAGGCCATCACCATCAGCCCCAGCACCTCCTAGTTGGCACAGTTTACGTTTAAATCCACACATTTCATCTTCTATTTCTTCTTCATATGGCTGATATGTTTGTCTTTCAGTACTAGCACACTCTTCCACACGGTGGCATCTTCCAATGTGACCCAATCTGATGGTTCTTGTTAAATACTATTCATTTTCCCCCATGACCCATGGCATCAGGCATTTAATGTTCACACTGACAACATCCAGGGACGTCTTCCTTGTAGGAGTCACGCTGCTCTCAAGTGTGTACATGGTGATCCTCTTACTCAGGCATCAGAGGAGGTCCCAGCACCTTCACAGCACCAGCCTCTCCCCAAGATGCCCCCCACCCCAGAGAAAAGGGCCACCCAGACAAACTTGCTGCTGGTGAGTTTCTTTGTGGTCATGTACTGGGTTGTCTTCATCATCTCTTCCTCCATGGTACTGTGGACATATGACAGTTATCTTGTGTGTCCAGTGTGTTGTGGTCAGTGTCTTTGCCACTGTAAGTCCGTTGGTGCGTATCAGTTCTGATAAGAGGATGATCAATATTTTGCATAATGTACCATGGAAAAGCTTTTGATTTTAACAAGTTGGTGATAAAATGGTTGTCATATAGTGAACATGTGGTGCAGCAGTTAAGACACTGCTTGGGATGCCCACAGACATGTTGGAGTGCCTGGGCTTGGATTTTGGCTCTGATTCTCATCCAGCTTACTGATAATGCACACCCTGAGTGTCATCAGGTGTTGGTTCAAGTACTTGCATTGCTATCCTCCATGTACAATGCAATGTGCCACATTGAGTTATAGGGTCCTGGCTTTGGCCCAGTCCTCCCTCTCTCCTCTCTCTCTCTCTCTCTGTCTCTGTCTCTGTCTCTCTCTCTTTTTATCCCTCCCTGCCTCTCTCACACTCTCTCTCTCCCTCTGTCTCTGTCTGCCTTTCAAATAAAGTTAAAATAAATAAATAAAAATAGTTGCCCTGTAATAGATGTTTCTATGAACATGTAAATTATTCTAGTAAAATAGATGCCTGTCTGATTAATTGAATTGTACAGAATTATACTTTTATTATATCTAAGTACTTTGATATCTATCTTGTCCAGAACTTACAATCCTTTAATTCAATGTGTACCATGGTTTAAGATTTCCATAGGTTTACAAGTTTTTTGTTCTTTCATTCTGATATCTCAAACTTCGCATAGGAGCACTTTAGAAATACACACAGCTAATCAAATCTTTCATGAGTTTTACATTTGAAATTTTTTTTATTTTATTCTTATTAGTTAAAAATAGGTAAATATGTAAGTGTAGCTTGAATACCAATTTCTGTTAGCAGTGTTAATGTATTATTTCTCTCTTTTGTGGTTTAACTAAAGGCTGTGTCAATTATGCTGTCCCTATTTTTAAGTTGGACTTCTCTCTCCTCAAATTCTCTTTCTCATTCTCTTACACAGATTGGGACATTTGTATCCAGTGCTTCCATTTACTTGTCTCTTTCCTAGCACAATTAAATGCTGAATTCCATACCTTTGGTCTGGTATATTATGTTATATATTTATAAATAATTTTGATGATTTAATAATTTTCATAGTTCTATAAATTTCCTGAATCTTATGATCCAAATAAATGTGTCACATTCATTCACATTCTAGCTGTCATATAACTGTGCTAGTATTTTTTATAGCATTATCACTCTGTAATCCAATTCAACACTCACTCTTCCAGGTCATTAGCCTGAGTTTTACTTCATATTTAAACTCTGTGATGTATATTTATTGACATTATTACAATTTTCAAATGTTTATGTTTATTTGTTTTTTTTACAAATATGTTCAATTTTGTTGTTCTTTGCTCTTATTATCTCCCATTCTCATTATTGTTTCAATTTTTTTTCATTTTCTGATATTTATTTAGAGATTTGAAACATAATTCCAATACTTCATCTGTGAAACTTCATTCTGGTGGACCAGTTCTTTGTATGCTTCATGAGTTCCAGTTTAGCAATCATGTGGACTATGCCTAACCTATGGATAATTTCTAAGTGGCATATATTCTTTATCCCAATTCACCAGAGGGAAAATTGGTTTACCCACAGAGGTTTGAGGCTCAAGTAGTCAGCCAGCGTCCTGGGGACAGCAGTACTCTCTCAGTTTGACTTGTCCTCTCGATTTTTCTCTTGATTTGTGTTTGCCCCTAGGAAATTCTCCAATGTTCATTTAGATGCTCTTGAGCATTTTAATGATTTTTGTACTTCTGAGTCTATTTAGTTTTTCTAAGAGTTTGGGGAACGTGTGTTATATGTTTTATCACATGCATGTGTACATCAAGTACACACATGAGTAGAATATTTCACAGAGATAGTTTGTGCAAGACAATAACACCTCATAAGAAATACTAGATTTCTTATCGTGGAACATCTAGCGATCAAGTAATATACTTTACATTAATAATGATTTCACAATGGTGAAATTTTTAATGTTTTATAATTTTATGTTTTATACAAATTTATAAATATTTCATAAGAATCTAGAATATGTCACACTTAATATTTTTCTGTTTTATAAAGATAATTTTATAAAAATTCTTAGCTGAACTAATTACCTGAATTCATATCTTGAGTGTAGTAATCATAGTCCCCACTTAATATTTTTCTGATTCCTTAAAAATAATTTTTGGGTGATACAATATAAGATAATCTGAAGTAAAATTTGCATGTGTCTAAATGTGTCTAAATGATGTCTTGGTAACACTTTTAAGGGCACAGTGGTTAAAATAAATGGTAAGCATCATTGAAAGAAATCAACACCATCACAATATCTCAATTGGCTTACCTGTGAAGAAAGAAATTTTCAAAGAGCAATTTCATGGAAATGGAGCCAGTGTTTTGTCCTTATAAACAAATCACCATTTCCTGGTTCAAAACTGACATCTGTTATGAAATTTACCATATTACAAATTTGTAAGTGGGATAAGGAGTAACTCATCTTCAACGTGAACATAAGTACATTGACAACCACAAAATAGATGATGATGAGGGGAAATAATTTTTTTTCTTTCTTTTTTTTATTTAGTAAATATAAATTTCCAAAGTACAGTTTATGGATTACAATGGCTTCCCCCCCTATAATTTCCCTCCCACTCGCACCCCTCCCATCTCCTGCTCCCTCTCCCATTCCATTCACATAAAGATTCATTTTCAGTTCTCTTTATATACAGAAGATCGATTTAGTATATATTAAGTAAAGATTTCATCAGTTTGCACCCACACAGAAACACAAAGTGTAAAATACTGTTTCAGTACTAGTTATAGCATTACTTAACACTGGACAACACATTAAGGACAGATCCCACATGAGAAGTAAGTACACAGTGACGCCTGTTGCTGACTTAACAATTTGACACTCTTGTTTATGGCATCAGTAATCTCCCTAGCCTCTAGTCATGAGTTGCCAAGGCTATGGAAGCCTTTTGAGTTCGCTGACTTCGATCTCATTCTGACAGGGTCATAGTCAAAGTGGAAGTTCTCTCCTCCCTTCAGAGAAAGGTACCTTCTTCTTTGATGACCCTGTTCTTTCCACTGGGATCTCACTCACAGAGATCTTTCATTTAGGCCTTCTTTTTTTTCCAGAGTGTCTTGGCTTTCCATGCCTAAAATACTCTCATGGACTCTTCAGCCCTATCTGAATGCCTTAAGGGCTGATTCTGAGGCCACAGTGCTATTTAGGACATCTGCCATTCTATGAGTCTGCTGTGCATCCCACTGCCCTTGATGGATCATTCTCTCCCTTTTTTATCCTATCAGTTAGTATTAGAAGACACTAATCTTGTTTGTGTGATCCCTTTCACTCTTAGACCTATCAGTGTGATCAATTATAAACTAAAATTGATCACTTGGACTAGTGAGATGGCATTGGTACATGCCACCTTGATGGGATTGAATTGGAATCCCTTGGCAAGTTTCTAACTCCACAATTTGGGGCAGTCTGATTGAGCATGTCCTAAATTGTACATCTCCTCCCTCTCTTATTCCCACCCTTATATTTAACAGGGATCACTTTTCAGTTAAAATTTAAACACCTAAGAATAAAGGTGTGTTAATTACAGAGTTCAACCAATAGTACTAGAACAACAAAAATACTAAAATGGATAAAGTATTACATTGTACATCAACAGTCAGGACAAGAGCTGATCAACTCACTGTTTCTCATAGTGTCCATTTCACTTCAACAGGTTTCCCCTTTCAGTTAGTTGTCGCCAATTAGGTAGAACATATGATATTTGTCCCTTTTGGATTGGCTTAATTCTCTCAGCATAATGTTTTCCAGATTCCTCCATCTTGTTGCAAATGACCAGATTTCATGTTTTTTTCCTGCTGTATAGTATTCTTTTTTTTGTGACAGGCAGAGTGGATAGTGAGAGAGAGACAGAGAGAAAGGTCTTCCTTTTGCCGTTGGTTCACCCTCCAATGGCCGCCACGGCTGGCGCACTGCAGCCGGCGCACCGCGCTGATCTGAAGGCAGGAGCCAGGTGCTTCTCCTGGTCTCCCATGTGGGTGCAGGGCCCAAGCACTTAGGCCACCCTCCACTGCCTTCCCTGGCCACAGCAGACAGCTGGCCTGGAAGAGGGGCAACTGGGACAGAATCCAGCGCCCTGACTGGGACTAGAACCCGGTGTGCTGGCGCCGCTAGGTGGAGGATTAGCCTACTGAGCCGCAGCGCTGGCCAGTGCTGTATAGTATTCTATAAAGTACATGTCCCATAATTTCTTTATCCAGTCTACTGTTGATGGGCATTTGGGTTGGTTCCAGGTCTTAGCTATTGTGAATTGAGCTGCAATAAACATAAAGGTGCAGACAGCTTGTTTCTTGGCCAGTTTAATTTCCTTTGGGTAAATTTCAAGGAGTGGGATGGCTGGGTTGAAAGGTAGGGTTATATTCAAGTTTCTGAGAAATCTCCAGACTGACTTCCATAGAGGCTTAATCAGTTCGCATTCCCACCAACAGTGGGTTAGTGTCCCTTTTTCCCCACATCCTCTCCAGCATCTGTTGTTGGCAGATTTCTGATTGTGAGCCATTCTAACCGGGGTGAGGTGAAACCTCATTGTGGTTTTGATTTGCATTTCCCTGATTGCTAGTGATCTTGAACATTTTTTCATGTGTCTGTCAGCCATTTGGATTTCCTCTTTTGAAAAATGTCTATTGTGATGCTTGGCCCATCTCTTAAGTGGGTTGTTTGTTTTGATGTTGTGGAGTTTCTTGATCTCTTTGTAGATTCTGGTTATCAACCCTTTATCTGTTGCATAGTTTGCAAATATTTTTTCCCATTCTGTAGGTTGCGTCTTCACTCTCCTGACTATTTCTTTTGCAGTACAGAAACTTCACAATTTGATGCAATCCCAATAGTTAATTTTGGCTTTGACTGCCTGTGCCTCCAGGGTCTTTTCTAGGAAGTCTTCGCTGGTACGTATATCTTGCAGGGTTTCTCCAATGCTCTGTAATAATTTGATGGGGTCAGGATGTAGATTTAAGTCTATAATCCATGTTGAGTGAATTTTTGTGTAAGGTGAAAGGTAGGGGTCTTGCTTCATGATTCTGCACGTGGAAATCCAGTTTTCCCAGCACCATTTATTGAATAGACTGTCCTTACTCCAGGGATTGGTTTTAGATCCTTGATCAAATATAAGTTGGCTGTAGATGATTGGATTGTTTTCTGGTGTTTCAATTCTGTTCCATTGGTCTATCCATCTGTTTCTGTACCAGTACCATGCTGTTTTGATTACCACTTCCCTGTAGTATGTCCTGAAATCTGGTATTGTGATGCCTCCGGCTTTGTTTTTGTTGTACAAGATTGCTTTAGCTACTCAAGGTCTCTGTGTCTCCATATGAATTTCAGCATCACTTTTTCCAGATCTGAGAAGAATGTCTTCGGTATTTTGATTGGTATTCCATTGAATCTGTAAATTCCATTTGGGAGAATGGACATTTTGATGATATTGATTCTTCCAATCCATGAGCATGGAAGATTTTTCCATTTCTTGGTATCCTCTTCTATTTCTTTCTTTAAGGTTTTGTAATTCTCATTGTAGAGATCTTTAACGTCCTTGGTTAAGTTTATTCCAAGGTATTTGATTGTTTTTGTAGCTATTGTGAATGGGATGGATCTTAGAAGTTCTTCCTCAGCTGTGGCATTGCCTGTGTATACAAAGGCTGTTGATTTTTGTGCATTGATTTTATACCCTGCTACTTTTCCAAACTCTTCTATGAGGTCCAATAGTCTTTTAGTAGAGTTCTTTGGATCTCCTAAATAAAGAACCATATCATCTGCAAAGAGGGATAGTTTGAGTTCTTCCTTCTCAATTTGTATCCCTTTAATTTCTTTTTCTTGCCTAATGGCTCTGGCTAAAACTTTCAGAAATATATTGAATAGCAGTGGTGAGAGTGGACATCCCTTTCTGGTACCAGATCTCAGTGGAAATCATTGTGACTTTTCCCCATTCAATAGGATGCTTTCCGTGGGTTTTTCTAAATTGCTTTGTTTGTATTGAGGGCTGTTTCTTCCATACCCATTATGCCTAGAGTTTTCATCATGAAAGGGTGTTGTATTTTATCAAATGCTTTCTCTGCATATATTGAGATAATCATATGGTTTTTCTTTTGCAGTCTGTTAGTGTGGTGTATCACGTTGTTTGTTTTGTGCACTTTGAACCATCCCTGCATACCAGGGATAAATCCCACTTGGTCTGGATGGATGATCTTTCGGATGCGTTGTTGCATTCTATTGGTCAGAATTTTATTGAGGATTTTTGCATCTATGTTCATCAGGGATATTGGTCTGTAATTCTCTTTCAATGCTGCATCTTTTGCTGGCTTAGGAATTAAGGCAATGCTGGCTTCATAGAAAGAATTTGGGAGGATTCCCTCTTCTTCAATTGTTCTGAATAGTTTGAGAATAATTGGAGTTAGTTCTTCTTTAAATGTCTGGTAGAAGGGAGGAGGCAAGATGGCGGAATAGGAAGGGAGCACACTGATAGTCCGGGGAGAGAAAGTTTAATAAAAGTGGAGATACTGCAGGTTAAAGGAAGAGTAGGGGAGGAAACAGCAGAAGAAACTCTTCTGGAACGCGTGATTCACAGTGGACGTGCATGGAGAGCGTGGGAGCCCACAGTTCAGGACACCAGCGGCAGACTCAACACACCAGCGCTGGAACGCGAGGTGAGCTGAACCTCAATAGCCCGAGACACCGGCAGGCAAGCGGAGAGAGGAGACTAGAGGGAACGACCCCCCGGGGGGGGGGGAAGTTCACCAGGCTAACTGGAAGAGAGAGAGAGAGAGAGAAAAAAGGTGACTGGTACGGACACGGGTTTCTCTCTCTCCGCTCACCTCTCAAGGGCGAGCAAGACAAAGAGCAGGCACCATCTTGGACATACGTCATAAGCACAGCGACCTCAGGTCTGCACCGGCCCTGAGCCTAGCAGAAAAACCTGACTCTGGGCGGGGCGAATTAACAGGAGATTAGGACCTAGTAAATTTGTGGTGCTACTGAACTGAGACTGTGAAAAAAGAGACGGTGGGGGAGAGAACTCACGGAATTCACGTGAGCACTCTCCAGAGACGCTACAATTCCGTAACTTTGGCAACCCAGTGGGAGACTGAAGGAGAATTTGAGCCCACTCTGAGGGCAGAACAGATTCCCTGTGTGGTCCTTGGGAAAGAGCTTCTGATCTCTGGCTCCTGTGGATATATCATTTGCCTGCTAACTACCTCCAACTTCGTTCAGCTGTGCAGAATAACTTCCCTTTTGAATCAAAAAAAAAAGAAAGAGAGAGAAAGAGAGAGGTTTACCATGCCTAACCTGGGAGTGTCACCTTTGGCACACCAAACAGAGCTCTCAGGCCACACCCATCTCAAGCCCTAAGGCTCCATCAAAAACAGATAGTCCACTTAATCTAGAGTCATAGTATAACAAGAAAAAGCACCACAGTGAAGAAACCAAATATCTTCAATATGCCAAATAACAAACGCAAAAACCGAGGTAATAAAAACAAGGAAGCCACCATGACGCCCTCAAATGAAAAAGACACCCCAATTCAAGATTTTGAAGATGAAGACATAGGAGAAATGCAAGAAGCAGATCTCAAAAAATTGATAAGAACATTAAGAAGTTCTCAAAAACAAATTCTTGAACTACAGAAATCCTTAATGGACAAGATAGAAAATCTCTCTCGTGAAAATGAAATATTAAGGAGCAATCAAATGAAACAAAACAACTAGTACAACAGGAAACTGTGATAGTGACTAGAAATCATAATGAAGTGAAGAATTCAATAGATCAAATGAAAAACACATTAGAGAGCCTTAAAAACAGAGTCAGTGAAACAGAAGAGAGAATATCGGACTTAGAAGACAGAGAACAGGAAAGGATACAGTCAGACCAAAGAAAAGAAGAGGAAATTAGAAATCTAAAACATATAGTCAGGAATCTGCACGATACTATTAAAAAACCCAACATTCGGGTTCTAGGAGATCCTGAAGGCATGGAGAGGGAGAAAGGATTAGAAGGCCTTTTTAGTGAGATATTAGCAGAAAATTTCCCAGGTTTGGAGAAGGACAGAGACATCCTAGTACAGGAAGCTCACAGAACCCCTAATAAGCACGACCAAAAGAGATCCTCACCATGACACGTTGTAATTAAACTCTCCACAGTGAAACATAAAGAAAAGATCCTAAAATGTGCAAGAGAGAAACGTCAGATTACTCTCAGAGAATCTCCAATCAGACTCACAGCTGACTTCTCATCAGAAACCCTACAGGCTAGGAGGGAATGGTGAGATATAGCCCAGGTACTAAGAGAGAACAACTGCCAGCCCAGAATATTATATCCTGCAAAGCTATCATTTGTGAATGAAGGTGAAATAAAGATTTTTCATAGCAAACAGAAATTGAAAAAATTTGTTGCCACTCGTCCAGCCCTGCAAAAGCTGCTTAAAGATGTGTTACACACAGAAACACAGAAACATGATCATCAATATGAAAGAAGGTAAAGGAAGGAAACCAAGGAAGGAAAGCTCACAGCAAAAGATCACAGGGAATTCAAAGCATATATTAGAACTTATCTTTGGCAAATGGCAGGGCAAATTTACTACTTATCAATAGTCACATTGAACGTGAATGGCCTGAACTGTCCAGTTAAAAGACACCGATTGGCTGATTGGGTTAAGGAACAAAACCCATCTATTTGCTGCTTACAAGAAACACATCTTTCCAACAAAGATCCATATAGACTGAAAGTGAAAGGCTGGAAAAAGGTATACCATGCCAATAGAAATGAAAAAAGAGCGGGCGTAGCCATCTTAATATCGAACAACATAAACTTTACCACAAAAACTGTTAAGAGAGACAAAGAGGGGCACTATATAATGATTAGGGGATCAATACAACAAGAAGATATAACAATTATCAATGTATATGCACCTAACTACAGGGCACCAATTTATCTAAAAGATTTATTAACGGACTTAAAGGGAGACTTAGACCCCAATACAATAGTACTGGGGGACTTCAATACTCCACTCTCAGAAATAGGCAGATCAATAGGACAGAAGATCAACAAGGATACAGTAGATTTAAATGACACTATAGCCCAAATGGATCTAACAGATATATACAGAACTTTCAATCCTACAGCTAAAGATTTTACATTCTTCTCAGCAGTACATGGAACCTTCTCTAGGATTGACCACATACTAGGCCATAAAGCAAGTCTCAGCAAATTCAAAAGAATTAGAATCATACGATGCAGCTTCTCAGACCATAAAGGAATGAAGTTGGAAATTAGCAACTCAGGAATCCCTAGAGCATACGCAAACACATGGAGATTGAACAACATGCTCCTGAATGAACAATGGGTCATAGAAGAAATCAAAAGAGAAATCAAAAACTTTCTGCAAGTAAATGAGGATAACAGCACAACATACCAAAACTTATGGGATGCAGCAAAAGCAGTGTTAAGAGGAAAGTTTATATCAATAGGTGCCTACATCAAGAAATTGGAAAGGCACCAAATAGATGAGCTTTCAATTCACCTCAAGGATCTAGAAAACCTACAGCAAACCAGACCCAAATCTAGTAGGAGAAGAGAAATAATTAAAATCAGAGAAGAAATCAACAGGATTGAATCAAGAAAAACATTACAAAAAATCAGCCAAACGAAGAGCTGGTTTTTTGAAAAAATAAACAAAATTGACACCCCATTGGCCCAACTAACTAAAAAAAGAAGAGAAAAGACCCAAATCAATAAAATCAGAGATGAAAAAGGAAATGTAACAACAGACACCACAGAAATAAAAAGAATCATCAGAAATTACTACAAGGACTTGTATGCCAGCAAACAGGGAAACCTATCAGAAATGGATACATTCCTAGACACATGCAACCTACCTAAAGTGAACTAGGAAGACATCGAAAACCTAAACAGACCCATAACTGAGAAAGAAATTAAAACAATAATAAAGGCCCTCCCAACAAAGAAAAGCCCAGGACCAGATGGATTCACTGCTGAATTCTACCAGACATTTTTTTAAACTTTTATTTAATGAATATAAATTTCCAAAGTACGACTTATGGATTACAATGGCTTCTCCCCCATACCGTCCCTCCCACCCACAACCGTCCCCTTTCCTACTCCCTCTCCCCTTCCATTCACATCAAGATTCATTTTCGATTATCTTAATATACAGAAGATCAGCTTAGTATACATTAAGTAAGGATTTCAACAGTTTGCTCCCACACAGAAACATAAAGTGAAAGATAATAGATGATTTTTTTTAAATGATGATGAAATCAGATCAGACCTATTGTCATGTTTAATCCCAGTGAGAGTCAAGCTGGGAATTGATAATTTCTTTTTTTTTTTTTTTACAGAAGATCAGTTTAGTATGCATTAAGTAAAGATTTCAACAGTTTGCACCCCCATAGAAACACAAAGTGAAATATATTGTTTGAGTACTCGTTATAGCATTAAATCTCAATGCACAGCACATTAAGGACAGAGATCCTACATGAGGAGTAAGTGCACAGTGACTCCTGTTGTTGACTTTACCAATTGACACTCCTGTCTATGGCATCAGTAATCTCCCTATGCTCCAGTCATGAGTTTCCAAGGCAATGGAAGCCCTCTGAGTTCTCCGATTCTTATCTTGTTTAGACAAGGTCATAGTCAAAGTGGAGGTTCTCTCCTCCCTTCAGAGAAAGGTACCTCCTTCTTTGAAGACCTGTTCTTTCCACTGGGATCTCACTCACAGAGATCTTTTGCCAGAGTGTCTTGGCTTTCCATGCCTGAAATACTCTCATGGGCTTTTCAGCCAGAACAGAATGCCTTTAGGGCTGATTCTGAGGCCAGAGTGTTGTTTAGGACATCTGCCATTCTATGAGTCTGCTAAGTATCTCACTTCCCATGTTGGATCACTCTCCCCTTTATTTATTCTATCGATTAGTGTTAGCAGGTACTAGACTTGTTTATGTGCTCCCTTTGACTCTTAGTCCTTTCATTATGATCAATTGTGAACTGAAATTGATCACTTGGACTAGTGAGATGGCATTGGTACATGCCACCTTGATGGGATTGAATTGGAATCCCCTGGTATGTTTTTAACTCTTTCATTTGGGGCAAGTCAGCTTGAGCATGTCCCAAATTATACATCTCTTCCCTCTCTTATTCCCACTCTTATGTTTAACAGGGATCACATTTCAGTTAATTTTTAACACGTAAGAATAACTGTGTATTAATTACAGAATTAAACCAGTCATATTAAGTAGAACAGACAAAAAAAAACTACTAAGAGGGATAATGTATTAAGTTGTTCATTAATGGTCAGGGCTATGCTGATCAAGTCACCGTTTCCCATAGTGTCCATTTCACTTCAACAGGTTTCCTTTTTGGTGTTCAGTCAGTTGTCACCGATCAGGGAGAACATATGGTATTTGTCCCTTTGGGACTGGCTTATTTCACTCAGCATGATGTGTTCCAGATTCCTCCATTTTGTTGCAAATGACTGGATTTCGTTGTTTCTTACTGCGGTATAGTATTCTAAAGAGTACATATCCCATAATTTCTTTATCCAGTCTATCGTTGCTGGGCATTTAGGTTGGTTCCAGGTCTTAGCTATTGTGAATTGAGCTGCAATAAACATTAGGGTGCAGACCGCATTTTTGTTTGCCAATTTAAATTCCTTTGGGTAAATTCCAAGGAGTGGGATGGCTGGGTCGAACGGCAGGGTTATCTTCAGGTTTCTGAGGGATCTCCAGACTGACTTCCATAGTGGCTTGACCAGTTTGCATTCCCACCAACAGTGGGTTAGTGTCCCCTTTTCCCCACATCCTCGCCAGCATCTGTTGTTGGTAGATTTCTGAATGTGAGCCATTCTAACCGGGGTGAGGTGGAACCTCATTGTGGTTTTGATTTGCATTTCCCTGATTGCTAATGACCTTGAACATTTTTTCATGTGCCTGTTGGCCATTTGGATTTCCTCTTTTGAAAAATGTCTATTGAGGTCCTTGGCCCATCTCTTAATTGGGTTGTTGGTTTTGTTTTTGTGGAGTTTTTGATCTCTTTGTAGATTCTGGTTATTAACCCTTTATCTGTTGCATAGTTTGCAAATATTTTTTCCCATTCTGTCGGTTGTCTCTTCACTCTCCTGACTGTTTCTTCTGCAGTACAGAAATTTTGGCTTTGACTGCCTGTGCCTCCCGAGACTTTTCCAGAAACTCTTTGCCTGTGCCAATATCTTGAAGGGTTTCTCCAATGTTCTCTAGTAACTTGATGGTGTCAGGTCGTAGATTTAGGTCTTTAATCCATGTTGAGTGGATTTTTGTGTAAGGTGTAAGGTAGGGGTCTTGCTTCATGATTCTGCACGTGGAAATCCAATTTTCCCAGCACCATTTATTGAATAGACTGTCCTTGCTCCAGGAATTAGTTTTAGATCCTTGATCAAATATAAGTTGGCTGTAGATGTTTGGGTTGATTTCTGGTGTTTCAATTCTGTTCCATTGGTCTATCCATCTGTTTCTGTACCAGTACCATGCTGTTTTGATTACAACTGCCCTGTAGTATGTCCTGAAATCTGGTATTGTGATGCCTCCGGCTTTGTTTTTGTTGTACAAGATTGCTTTAGCTATTCGAGGTCTCTTGTGTCTCCATATAAATTTCAGCACCAATTTTTCCAGATCGGAGAAGAAGGTCTTCGGTATCTTGATTGGTATTGCATTGAATTTATAAATTGCTTTTGGGAGAATGGACATTTTGATGATGTTGATTCTTCCAATCCATGAGCATGGAAGATTTTTCCATTTCTTGGTATCCTCTTCTATTTCTTTCTTTAAGGTTTTGTAATTTTCATCGTAGAGATCTTTAACGTCCTTGGTTAAGTTTATTCCAAGGTATTTGATTGTTTTTGTAGCTATTGTGAATGGGATGGATCTTAGAAGTTCTTCCTCAGCCATGGCATTGTCTGTGTATACAAAGGCTGTTGATTTTTGTGCATTGATTTTATACCCTGCTACTTTGCCAAAGTCTTCTATGAGTTCCAATAGTCTCTTAGTAGAGTTCTTTGGGTCCCCTAAATAAAGAATCATGTCATCTGCAAAGAGGGATAGTTTGAGTTCTTCCTTCCCAATTTGTATCCCTTTAACTTCTTGTTCTTGCCTAATATCTCTGGCTAGAACCTCCAGAAATATATTGAATAGCAGTGGTGAGAGTGGACATCCCTGTCTGGTACCAGATCTCAGTGGAAATGCTTCCAACTTTTCCCCATTCAATAGGATGTTGGCTGTGGGTTTTTCATAGATTGCTTTGATTGTATTGAGGAATGTTCCTTCCAAACCCAGTTTGCTTAGAGTTTTCATCATGAACGGGTGTTGTATTTTATCAAATGCTTTCTCGGCGTCTATTGAGATAATCATATGGTTTTTCTTCTGCAGTCTGTTAATGTGGTGTATCACATTGATTGTTTTGTGCACTTTGAACCATCCCTGCATACCAGGGATAAATCCCACTTGGTCTGGGTGGATGATCTTTCTGATGTGTTCTTGCATTCTATTGGCGAGAATTTTATTGAGGATTTTTGCGTCTATGTTCATCAGGGATATTGGTCTGTAATTCTCTTTCAGTGCTGCATCTTTTTCCGGCTTAGGAATTAAGGTGATGCTGGCTTCATAGAAAGAATTTGGGAGGATTCCCTCTTCTTCGATTGTTCTGAATAGTTTGAGAAGAATTGGAGTTAGTTCTTCTTTAAATGTCTGGTAGAATTCAGCAGTGAATCCATCTGGTCCTGGGCTTTTCTTTGTTGGGAGGGCCTTTATTACTGTTTCAATTTCTGTCTCAGTTATGGGTCCGTTTAGGTTTTCGATGTCTTCCTGGTTCACTTTAGGTAGGTTGCATGTGTCTAGGAATCTATCCATTTCTGATAGGTTTCCCTGTTTGCTGGCATACAAGTCCTTGTAGTAATTTCTGATGATTCTTTTTATTTCTGTGGTGTCTGTTGTTACATTTCCTTTTTCATCTCTGATTTTATTGATTTGGGTCTTTTCTTTTTTTAGTTAGTTGTGCCAATGGGGTGTCAATTTTGTTTATTTTTTCAAAAAACCAGCTCCTCGTTTGGCTGATTTTTTGTCATGTTATTCTTGATTCAATCCTGTTGATTTTTTCTCTGATTTTAATTATTTCTCTTCTCCTACTAGATTTGGGTCTGGTTTGCTGTAGGTTTTCTAGATCCTTGAGGTGAATTGAAAGCTCATCTATTTGGTGCCTTTCCAATTTCTTGATGTAGGCACCTATTGATATAAACTTTCCTCTTAACACTGCTTTTGCTGCATTCCATAAGTTTTGGTATGTTGTGCTGTTATCCTCATTTACTTCCAGAAAGTTTTTGATTTCTCTTTTGATTTCTTCTATGACCCATTGTTCATTCAGGAGCATGTTGTTCAATCTCCATGTGTTTGCGTATGCTCTAGGGATTCCTGAGTTGCTAATTTCCAACTTCATTCCTTTATGGTCTGAGAAGCTGCATCGTATGATTCTAATTCTTTTGAATTTGCTGAGACTTGCTCTATAGCCTAGTATGTGGTCAATCCTAGAGAAGGTTCCATGTACTGCTGAGAAGAATGTAAATGCTTTATGTGTAGGGTGAAAAGTTCTGTATATATCTGTTAGATCCATTTGGGCTATAGTGTCATTTAAATCTACTGTCTCCTTGTTGATCTTCTGTCCTGTTGATCTGTCTATTTCTGAGAGTGGAGTATTGAAGTCCCCCAGTACTATTGTATTGGGGTCTAAGTCTCCCTTTAAGTCCCTTAACAAATCTTTTAAATGAACCGGTGCCTGTAATTAGGTGCATATACATTTATAATAGTCACATCTTCTTGTTGAATTGATCCCTTAATCATTATATAGTGCCCCTCTTTGTCTCTCTTAACAGTTTTTGTGGTAAAGTTTATGTTGTCCGATATTAAGATGGCTATGCCCACTCTTTTTTCATTTCTGTTGGCATGGTATATCTTTTTCCAGCCTTTCACTTTCAGTCTGTATGGATCTTTGTTGGAACGATGTGTTTCTTGTAAGCAGCAAATAGATGGGTTTTGTTCCTTAACCCAATTAGCCAATCAGTGTCTTTTAACTGGAGATTTGAGGCCATTAACGTTCAATGTGACTATTGGTAAGTAGTAACTTTGCCCTGCCATTTGCCAAAGATATTTTCTAATATATGCTTTGAATTCCCTGTGATCATTTGCTGTGAGGTTTCCTTCCTTTACCTTCTTTCATATTGATGACTGTGTTTCTGTGTTTCTGTGTGTAACACATCTTTAAGCAGCTTTTGCAGGGCTGGATGAGTGGCAACAAATTCTTTCAATTTCTGTTTGCTATGAAAAATCTTTATTTCACCTTCATTCACAAATGATAGCTTTGCAGGATATAATATTCTGGGCTGGCAGTTTTTCTCTCATAGCACCTGGGCTATATCTCGCCATTCCCTTCTAGCTTGTAGGGTTTCTGATGAGAAGTCTGCTGTGAGTCTAATTGGAGATCCTCTGAGAGTAATCTGACGTTTCTCTCTTGCACATTTTAGAATTTTTTCTTTATGTTTCACTGTAGTGAGTTTGATTACAACATGTGGTGAAGATCTCTTTTGGTCATGTTTACTAGGTGTTCTATGAACTTCCTGTACTAGGATGTCTCTGTCCTTCTCCAAACCCGGGAAGTTCTCTGCTAGTATCTCACTAAAAAGGCCTTCTAATCCTTTCTCTCTCTCTCTCCATGCCTTCAAGAACTCCTAGAACCCGAATGTTGGGTGTTCTAATAGTATCCTGTAGATTCCCAACCATATTTTTTAGATTTCTAATTTCCTCTTCTTTTCTTTGGTTTGACTGTATACTTTCTTGTGCTCTGTCTTCTAATTCCGATATTCTCTCTTCTGTTTCACTGACTCTGTTTTTAAGGCTCTCTAATGTGTTTGCCATTTGATCTATTGAATTCTTCATTTCATTATGATTTCTTGTCACTATCACACTTTCCTGTTCTACTAGTTTCTGCATTTCATATCGATTCCTCCTTAAGATTGCATTTTCTTCAAGGAAATTTTATATCCTGTCCAGTAAGGAATTCCATACCTCAAGCATTTGTTTTTGAAAACATCTAATTGTTCTTATCATAAATTTTTTGAGATCTGCTTCTTGCATTTCTTCCATCTCATCATTGTCATAATCTTGGCTTGGGGTGTCTTGTTCATTTGGGGGTGTCATAATGTCTTCCGTGTTCTTGTGTCCTTGGTTTTTGCATTTGTTGCTTGGCATTGTGGAGATATCTTTGGACCTTCTTCCCTCGCTGTGGTGTTTTTTCTTGTTATACTATGACTGTATTAAGTGGACTGCCTGCTTTTGATGGAACCTTAGATGCTTGAGATGGGTGTGGCCTGAGAGCTCTGTTTGGTTCCTCAGGGTTAAGGGTGTGCCAAAGGTGACACTCCCAAGTTAGGCGTGGTAAATCTCTCTCTCTCTCTCTTCCTTTTTTGATTCAAAAGGGAAGTAATTCCGCACAGCTGAACAGAATTGGAGGTAGTTAGCAGGCCAATGATATACCCACAAGAGCGGAGCCAGAGATCAGAAGCTCTTTCCCAAGGACCACACAGGGAATCTGTTCTGCCCTCAGTGTGGGCTCAAATTCCCCTGCAGTCTCCCACTGGGTTGCCAAGGTTACCGAATTTTAGCATCTCTGGAGAGTACTCACGTGAATTCTGTGAGTTCTCTTTTTTTGAGTCTCTTTTTTTACAGTCTCAGTTCATTAGCCACACACATTCACTAGGTCCTAATCTTCTGTTTGGAAATAATTTTTTAAATAAACAGATTAAAAGTATGTGGCATGCAAGATTAAACAATTTTTTGGTTAGTGGATAAAAGAGAAAGATGGATGGAATTACACATTCTATATAATGGGATAAAAGATCTTTAACAGCTTGCATTTTTTTCTACTTACATAATGCTCTGAGAATTTCAAAATTACAGTGTCTCAAAGAGATTAATACACACCTTTGCATCTCTTGCTACTACTTTCATGGCTGTCTTAAGACCAATTTGTGGATTGGAGTTGATGGATAAAGCCATTGTTTTGAGTTGAAAAATGAATACCGTAAATCTCAATGCAAATCCTCCAAAAAACATGCACTTCTAAATCTTTTGATAATTACATTCATATTTAGGCATGGTCAAAATTTAAAACTTAAGCGTTTCCTTTTCTATATTCCTTATGCCTTGTAGGCTTTCCAGCTGACATAGTTATTTTTTAGAGTTGAAAGATCCTTCAAAATAAAGTTTAGTCCACCACCTCATTCAAGGTAAAAATATTTTTCCCAAGACTATGCAGCACATTAGTGACACAACTAAAACTAGAAAACTCCTAGTCTAATATGCTTTTCCATCATATCATGCAAATTCTTTCTTAAGATTCATTTATTTATTTGAAAGGTAGAGTTACAGAGAGAGGGAGAGACAGAGAGAAAATTCTTCCATCTGCTGGTTCACTCCCAAGATGGCTGCAACAGCCAGGGCTGAGTGGATCTGAAGCCAGGAGCCTGGAGCTTCTTCCAGATCTCCCACGGGAGTCTAAGAACTTGGGCTATTTTTCACTGCTTTGCTAGGCCACAGCAAGCGGGTTGTTCAGAAGAGGAGCAGCCAGGACTTGATCTAGCATCATAGGTTTTTGGCACTGCAAGCAGAGGCTTAGCCCACTATACCAGAGAGCTGGCCCCACAACCTCTTTTTACAGTATGATTGCTATCAATACCTGATGAATTAATAATGTCCAATTACACATGCTGACAGAGACAATCTGTTTCTAAGACTTGCAGAAAACTGATGGAGAGAAAAGTTTTCTCCTACACCCCCCCCCAAAAAAAAAATCAGGCACTATCACCTAAAAGTTTCTTTGCTGGGTCAGCATTCTCATGTAGTAGTCCTCATAAACTCTATGTCAGCCTGAGAATCCAATTGGGTTAGTAATAGGCATGCCAACATATGATTAGTCATTGAATCCAAACCTTTGTAGAGCTTTTCCACCTTTTTGTATAATCTCATTTTATCTAATCTGTTATTTGGCTACTTAACAATCAAAAATATTTCAAAAACATAGTGATGATTAATTTTTGAAACAGATTATTTTATGTAAACTACATTGTATGAAGAAAATTTCAATTGGCAAAATTGTGATAATTAATCTTGTTCTATTAAATTTCCACCAGCATTATTTCATGGGGTTATAACCATCTTGAAATTTATTCCAATTGTGGTTAGAGAGAACAGACTAATACACTTTGTATGCAGAACTGAGTAAAGACACTGAAAAATCTTTTTAAAAAGATTACTATGAATTTATTTTTTAAAAGTGCATTATGAATTTATTTTTTAAAAGTGAATTTTTATTTATGCTTGTAAACAAGTATCAAAGGCAAAAGCCAAACATATATGCTTTTACCTATTAACCTTTTTCAAAATGCCAAGCAGCCCACTTGCTGTGTGAAGGTCTATAAATATTTATTTAAAAACTCATTGAAGTTCACTTACAGCTCACCAAGGTGTTATTGAACTAGCACCTTTATATAAAAACATAAAGGACTAAGAATGTCTTGTAGCTTGATAGCTTTATTTTATTACATTTTCCTGAAATAACAAAAACATTCCAAGCATCTTTCATTATGTAGTTGATGTCCTGCATTGAACAATCTACTAAATTCTGGTCTAAAAGTGATTAACAAGTTTTCATGATTTTTAAAAATTAAACAGCTGCTTCAAAACCATTAAGTAGTAAAGATATTTAAGAAACTAATTAGGACAGAGGCCATAATTTTGTTAGAACACCACTGCTCATTTTTTTATTTTGTTGTGTTTGTTTTGTTAAACAAACATTAGTGTTATCTGTATGGCTATTTGTACTAGCAAATAATCTCCAACATTTAACAAGTTAAAGTATAAACAAAAGTTTAATAAGGTTTCAATAGAAACCACCTTTTCCTGAAAATATAGCAGTATTTGAAGGATTAATTTTTCTCTGCATCAGTTACAAGAAAGCTTCCATCTACAAACAAGACCAAAAAAAATCTACAAAAAACTACAAATCTTGTAAATAGATCTGTATCATTTATAAATGTAAGTAATTCAAATTATTAACTACCAACAGCAGAAATGAAAATGTCACTCAATGATCCAGGGCTCTTTGTCTTGCCCAGCTTTACTCCCCCTCTCTCCCATCAGGCACTGAGATAAACCAAGGCTCTGGTAATATATGGTTCAGGACCATTCTTGGGTAGTACTGATGATCCACGGGTCATTTGTGCTGTTACTGTTTATCTGTCAGTTCATTTCTCCCAGATCTCAAAAAGCACCCTCAGCCTGGCAGATGGCTTTGCTAAAATAGATAGATAGATAGATAGATAAATAGATCTCAACACTGTGGTATAACAGGCTTAGTTGTTTCCTGCAGCACCAGCAATCCCATGTGGGCACCAATTTGAGTCCCAGCTTCTCCACTTTCAATCCAGCTCCCGCTAATGCACTTGGAAAAGCAGGGGAGGATGCCCAACCAGCTGGGCCCCTGTACCCACTCAGGAGACCAGGATAAAGCTCCTGGCCCCTGGGTTCAGACTGACCCAGCCCTGGCTGATATGGCCATTTGGGAAATGAATCAGCAGATGAAGACTTCTCTCCCTCTGACTGCTTCTCCCTCTCTGTAACTCTGCCTGTTGAATAAATAAATAAATCTAAATAAATAAATAACCTACATTTGTACAAGCATATCTTCTATTGAAGTCCAAAGTCCTTCACAATATGTAAAAGACTTGTTTCTATTTGTTGTTTACAATGCAGCTAGTGTATTAACATTCAGCATACAATCAGAGTGAGGTTTCCAAGCTCTGTAATGAGCTTCCCAGGGACAAAGCCATAGCAGACTTGTTCATTCCTATTGTAAGCTAAATTCCACTGTCAACAGCATTGTTGTTTCTGTTGGAGAGGGTGGGGGGCTGGAGTTAAGTTTTGTAGGGGCATCAGATTGAAGAAACTGTGAGACCTGGTGTTCGAAGAGAAACAGAGAAATGTCAGAGGGGGGCCGCAGCTATGGCACAGTCAGTAAAGCCACCACCTGCAGTGTCGGCATCTGCTGCTCCACTTCCCATCCAGCTCACTGCTATGGCCTGGGAAAGCTGTAGAAGATGGCCCACATCCTTGGGCCCCTGCACCTGCATGGGAGATCTGAAAGAAGCTCCTGGCTTCAGATCCGCACAGCTCTGGTCTTTGTGGCCAATTGGGGAGTGAACAAGCTGATGGAAGACCTCTCTCTCTCTCTCTCTCTCTCTCTCTCTCTCTCTCCCCTCTCTTTCTTTGCTTCTGCCTCACTATAACTGTGCCTTTCAAATTAATAAATAAATCTTTTAAAAAAAGAAATGTCAGAGGGCTGGAATTACTGTGCAGATGCTCACTGGTGATTATATTAATCCTGCTTGGGATATTGCTACAAAATGCGGCTTTTTACATCCAGGGCAAGATTTCCTATGCCTAAAAGGTAATGATTCTAACAGAAGAATATGAAGTGATAAAGGAGTGATTGAGAAAGGGCAGATAGATAAGATCTGGCCAAAGCTGCAAGTACTTGCAATATCTTTTGCTGCAAAATTTACACTAGTTAAAGTTATAATGGACAGCATTGTCTGAGAACTGTGCCAGGTAGTAGCTGTCACTGGTGATGTTACAAATGATGGCCCAGGTGTTGGATTTGCAATGGCTATTGCTGGAACTGATGTAGCTAAAAAAGCATCTGATATTATTTTCATAGATGACAACTTCACAAGCATTGTGTAAGTGGTTTTGTGGGGATGAAATGTCTATGACATTTCAAAATTCCTTCAGTTCCAGCTTACTGCTACCACAGTAGCAGTGGTTGCTGCTTTCACAGGTGCTTGTATTAATCAAGATTCTCCACTTAGGGTTGTGCAGTTGCTCTGGGTAAACCTCATAATGGATACAGTCGCATCCATGGCTCAGGGAACCACCCAGCGTCTCTCATGCTTCAGAAACCTTGTAGTAGAAATAAGCCTCTCCCCTCAGCATGATTTAGAATATCTCTGGTCATGCCTTCTATGAACTTGTACTGGTCTTTACATTCTTATTTACTGGAGCAAAGTTTTTTTATATTGGTAGCAGAAGAAATGCTCCTTTGCACATGCTCCTCTTTCAGAACATTATACCCTAATTTTAATACGTTTATACTAATGCAATTTTTAGTAAAATAAATGCCTGGGCAATTCATAGTGAAGAAATGTGTTTGAAGAAATTTTTAAACTTTTTTTTTTATATTTGAGAGGTAGCTACAGATGGAGAGAGGGACAGAGAGAAAGGTCTTTCATCCATGGGCTCACTCCCCAAATGGCTGCATCATCTGGAGCTGGGCCAATCCTAAGCCAGCAGCCAGGAGCTTGTTCTGGGTCTCCCAAGTTGGTGCAGGGACCAACATAATTGGGCCATCTTCCACTGCTTTCCCAGGCCATAGCAGAGTGCTGAATTGGCAATGGAGCAGCCGGGACTCCAACCAGCACCTATACTGGATGCCAGCAATGCAGGGGGCGGTTTTTCCCACCATGCTACAATGCTGCCCTAAAAGTTTGTTCTCTGTCAGTCCTTGGTGTCAGCGCAGGTGTCACCAGCCAGGTCTGACGGGGGTGGGGGGAACCAGGTGATCGAATGCAGAGGACTTCAGAGAAAAGGAGAGTCAGAGATTCTGGTGACCAAACTGTGGCAGTCCATGGCCAGGGCAGAAGCAGGGGCAGAGGTGGCTGTGGCACATAGCTAAGGCCTTTGGGGAGTGTGGGGAGCTGGACTCAGCAACAATGCAAATAAGGCTTTTCAGAGCAGTCAGTGGGGACATCTTATATGTTTACATTTTAAAATAACACCAGGGGTGGGTGTCCTGATGCAGCAGGTTAAACTGCCAATTGCAATGCCGACACCCCACTGCAGTGTGCCTATTGGAGCCCCAGATTCTCCCTTTCCAATCAAGCTTTCTGGCAATGCACCTGCAAGGCTTCTGATGCTGGTCCAAGACCATACATGCATGCCATACATGCATACCAAAAGAATCCCTGGCTCCCACTCTGCCCAACCATCCCCAGCTGAGGCAGGAATTTGGTGGAATGAATTAGTATGTAGAAGACATCAATCTGTCTCTCTGTATCTTAATCCCTTTACAGATACCTGTTGGATATTTTAAAGTATTATTTGGAAAAATACATGTGAAGACACCTTGTTTATGCTGAATAGGGGAATTTTTGCTTTTGAGCTGTGTTAATCCCTATGTATGGCAGCTATTACTCCTTAACAGTTATATGGTTTCAAATATTTGTGCTGAGATATATTTTCCAGGTACCTAATGTTTAAAAAATTGCTTCACAATTCCATGTGTCTCTAGCCAGCTTTGATTTTTTGATGGAAACTACATTTAAGTATGCAAACATGCAAAAAGCTTAGGTTCTTCAAAGGATATTTATTGCCCTCAAGTTATGGGTTAAAAACACACATTCAGGACTCCGGAGTCCCAAAATGTGGGATATTTTCTTTCTAATCCAACACTAACTTCCCTCCGTGTGGGCACAGAACTTTCCTATTTCTTACCATCCTCTCTTTTTAAAGTTAATTCCAGGCAAAGTTTTATTCATCACACAGAAAATTTCATACCTGGAGAGATTTCCCAGTATTCCCAGTTCTTACAGGCTGCACTATCACTATGCATGAATACTGACCTTCTGTAATGAAAAGTAAATTTAAAATACAAAAGGCTTCCTTATGAAATAATGAATTTTGTACCTTCCATTTCTTTGTTTTTAAAAATTACTTATTTATTTTAAAAGCAGAGTTGGGGGTGGTGGTGCAGTAGGTTAATCCTCTGCCTGCAGTGCCAGCATCCCATATGGGTGCCAGTTCTAGTCCCGGCTGCTCCTCTTCCAGTCCAGCTTTCTGCTATGGCCTGAGAAAGCAGTAGAAGATGGCCTAAGTCCCTGGGCCCCTGTACCCACGTGGGAGACTTGGAGGAGGCTTCTGGCTCCTAGCTGCAGATTGGTGCAGCTCTGGCCATTGCGGCCAATTAGGGAGTGAACCAGCAGATGGAAGACTCTCTCTCTCTCTCTCTCTCTCTCTCTCTCTCTCTCCCTCTCTCCTCTCTGAGTAACTCTAACTTTCAAATAAATAAATACATCTTTTAAGTAAAAGAAGATATTCAGACAACCCCAGTGTTGGAGTGACTGGGGCAAGGAAACGTGATACACACTTGACGGAGCAGTATTCAACCATGAGGAAGACAAAACTCTAAGCATTCATGGTAATGAGGATGGAACTGAAGACATTGTGCTTAGATAAGTAAATAGAACAAAGATAAGTAGTATATGATCTCACATGTGGAGTCTAAAATAGCCAAAGATTTAAATATGCCTAACCGTATCTGAATAGGGATTAACATCACTTATCTAGAAAAGGCAAATTAGAACTACAGAGAGATATAACTCACACTTCTTAAAATTCCTGCCACTTTATTTTTAAAGAGACTCATTGGTTTATTTAAGAGGCAGTAGAGTGAGAGCAGGCAGAGTGAACAAGTTACAGAGAGACAGATGGAAGACTTCCACACACTCATTCATCCTCCGAAATCCTGCAACAGCTGTGATGGGTTGGGAAGAAGTGGGAGCCAGGGATTCTTCTGGAATGCATGCATGGCAGGGATCCAAGACTTGGGCCCCATCAGCTGCGCTGCAGTTGAATTACCAGAAAGCTTCACTGGGACGGGGTATATCTGGGACTCCAACAGGCACACTGCATCGCAATCCACAGCTTAACCTTCTGCATCAGGAGACCCACTCCATGTGTTATTTTAAAATGTCAAAGTTACGATGTCCCCACTGACCGCTCTGAAAAGCCATTTTTGCATTGTTGGGGAGTCCAGCTCCCCACACCCCACAACATACTCATCCGTAGCCACCGCCGCCGCCATGGACTCCCGCAGCTTGGTCAGCAGAGTTCTGCACCTTCTGCACTTTCTCTGAAGTCTGCTTCATGGGTCAGCGGGTGCCCCGCGGTGTCAGACCTGGATGGACAATGATCCCAGATCACCACCAAGGACTTACAGAGAACAAGGACGTCCTGGACAAGGCTGGGAACCGAAGAGGCGCCCCTGCCGAATGGGAGCGCTCATGAGGACAGTGGGGAGTAGGAGGTGCACAAGGAGGTAGAGGAAGAAGGTGGAGAGGAGGAGGGTGTGGAGGAAGAGGGCCATGGAGAGGAAGAGGATGGAGACATAGGTGAGGAGGCCGAGGCAGCTCCAGGAAACGGGCACCTGAAGATGATGAAGATGACTCGACAGCAGAAAAGGAAAACTAAAACATAAAAACATAAGTAAATAAAAGGCAGCAGTGACCTAGTCCTCTTGCACTTCTGGTCTCAGAATCTCAACGTAATCACTTTGGAGCAGAGGCCGCCGCCACCCGCGGCAGCGCCCCCTGCCGACGACGCGCTCTCTGCACCTCCCAACCAAGATCAAGTGTGTTTGCAAACAATGGAGAGGTTTTACCAAAAATAAGAATTTAGCTTTCCTCAGAATATGATATCAAACAATTATGAGAGTATAAAGCAATTTTAAATTAAAACTGGTACAGATCCTACAATCCCTCTCCTGGGTATAAATCCAAAGAAACCAAATCTCTTTGTAGAGAGAGATGGAACCACATGTATAGTGCAGCAATGCTCACTAGTAGTCCCAGTGTATGGAAAGAGTGTAAGTACCCATTGACAGATGGATGAGTCCGGATGTGTTATCCATTTGAAATAGTATATTTCTATGTTACATTGTATGCATGAGGCTACTTCATAGGTTTATGGAAAAACAGATTCACACAAATTAATTTCCTATGTAGAATTTCATTTGTTTCTTTCTTTAATTTATTTATTGACACAGCAATGGGGAGAAAGGGAGAAAGAGAGAGAGTGAAGGAGAGAGAGAGAAAATTTTTCATCTGCTGGTTCCCTTCCCAAATGGCTGAATGGATGGAGCTTGTCAAGGCAGAAATCAGGAGCTGGGAATTCATTCAGGGCTCTTTCAAGATTAATACAAGCTCAAAATCTTGGATCATCATCTGATGCTTTGGTGGGCACAGTAGAAGGGAGCTGAAACAGAAGCAGAGCAGTCAGAATTTGAATGTGAATCCCTTTATTCAATGATGCTGTTCCAAATTGTGGCTTAACTCACAGTGCTGCCATGTGGCCTGCCCAGTTACAATTTTTGAATCAAAGCAGATGTTTTAAATAATGCATGTGTTCCACAGACTCATTTTAATCCTCACTAATTAACTAATTTAGAGACCAGGGGAGAGAGAGAGAGAAGAAGAGGGAGATCAAAAGATGCACACAGAGGCAGAGGGATGGAGAGGTCATATCTGCTGGTTCATTATCTTAAGCCTCTTCAGTTAGAGTTGGGACATTGACTCCAGGAGCTGAAATCTCAATCTAGGTTTCTCATGAGAGTGGCAGGGTTTCAACTACCCGAGTGGTCATTTCTTTGAAGAATTATTTATTTTATTTGAAAGGCAGAGTTATAGAGAGACAAAGGCAGAAACAGAGAGAGAAAGAGAGAGAGAGAGAGAGAGAGGGAGGGAGGGAGGGAGGGAGGGAGGGAGGGAGAAAGAGAGATCAACCATCACCTGGCTCACTCTCCAAATTGCCATAATGGCCACAGCTTGGATGATCCAAAGCCAGGAGATAGGAGCTTCTTCTGGATCTCCCATGAGGGTTCAGAGGCCAAAGTACTTGGGACATCCTCTGCTACTTTCCCAGGTGAACAAGCAGGGAGCTGGTTCAGAAGTGGAGCAGCTGGGACTCAGGCAGTGGATACACCTGCTATGCCACAGCCCTGAAATGGAGTTGACACTTTTGTATCCCAGGATGTTCACCAGCATAAAGTTGTAATCAGGTGTCAGGTGGGACTAGAAGCCCGGCACCCTGAAATGAGCTGCAGGTGTCTAATCTCCTGGTTTAACTGCTAGGTGAGATTTGGGACCCATAAAGTCTTTGAAGTTCCCTTGAATTCACAGAAACACACACACAGGAGTGACACCGTAGCAAGGCCAATAGCAGTAAGGTATGATGACGGCCCAGGTGTCCTCAGCTAAACTGTGGGTGCTGAGCACCTTCTACAGAGTGTCCTGAGCTTCCAGGGTGACTAGGGAGATTGAGGTTGGGTCAGCTCCCCATGCGGCTGAAATTTTTCTGCAGAGAAATCAGTGACTGATGAGGTTTAAACACCCTCAGGTGGTGACCAATGAAGTTGTAACCAGACACCCTCAGATGATCTCACTTATTCTAATTTGGCACATTGAAATACCCTTTTCACTTTCTATATACTTTGAATATTAGGACTTACATTGCAACTTGTCACAATTGATTATTTTGATATGGTCATTACTGAGCAGCTAGGATTTCCTAGCATGTGTAGATAAAATTTAATCTTATTGATTATTTGATTCTCTTCATTTGGAAGACTTTTCTAAACATGTGTACAGGCTATTTGATTCTGCAGCATGAGATCTAGGCAGGGCCTTAATAACACTTTTGAGTGGTGATTGGGCTGGAAATGAAATGGGGACCAGTGCCTACCTTTCAGTCTGTGTGCTCTCTAGCAGTGTGTGCCTACATTGGACACAATGATAGGACCTTACATCAGGGTCACATCACCACCACAAATGATAACTTAAGCATGCACTGGTGATCCACAGGAGAATGGAATCCCTCTCTCCAATAGGCATGAGCACCACCCTGAGGAGGGGCTTTAAAAGGCAGATGCAGCACATCTTTGAATACTTTGTTTCTACTTGTGGTTGTGTGATTTTCTTTTTTTTAAGATTTTATTTATTTTACTTGGGAGGTAGAGTTTGAGACAGTAAGAGGGAGAGACAGAGAGAAATGTCTTCCCTATATTGGTTTTCTCCCCAAATGGCTGCAATAGCTAGAGCTGCACCAATCTGAAGCCAGGAGACAGGCACCTCTTTCTGGTCTTCCAAATGAGGGCAGAGGCCCAAGTATCCCGGCCATCCTCCACTGCTTTCCCAGGCCATAGCAGAGAGCTGGATTGGAAGTGGAGCATCCGGGGCTAGAATCAGCGCCCATATGTGAAGCCTGTGCTGCAGGCAGAGGATTAACCTACTGCACCACTGTGCTGGGCCTGGCTGTGTGATTTTCATCATTTAGCATTGGAGCATGGGTGTGTCATGGTTGGCCATTCCCTAACACCATGGCTGATCTCTACTCAGGTTTGCAGTTTTAGGCAACATTTTGAGCTGCACACACAGAATTTTCCACATGAGGCTGCCCTTCTCACCTCATGGAACTTACAATTTAGACAAGGCCGGCTAGAAAATAAATCTTTCTAAAATTATGGGGCCGGCATTTTGGTGTAATGGGATGCCACCATCCCATTAGGGCACTGGTTCACATCCTGTCTATTCCACTTCTGATCCAGAACCCTACTAATGAGCCAGGGTAAGCAGTGAAGGATGGCACATGTACTTGGACCTCTGTACCCATGTGGGAAACTCAGATAACTCTCCTGGCTCCTGACTTCTGCCTGAAGCACCACAGGTAATTGCAGCCATTTGGGAGTGAACCAGCAGAATGAAGACATCTTGCCAGCTCTCCCACTCTCTGTCTGTAACTCTTTTTCAAATAAACAAAAATAAATGTTTCAAAATAAAGAAATGGCAGGTATGAAATGCATTATTTCATAAAGAAGCTTTTTTTTCATTCACTGTTCATTGCAGAAGGTCAGAGTTCATGCATGTGATGGTGCAGCCTGTAAGAACTGAAAATACTGAGAAAGCTCTCCAGGCATAAAATTCTCCATGCAGCGAATGAAATTTTGTCTGGAATTAACTTTACAAGGGCCACATGGCCCAATCACCAGTGTCAAGCTCCACCCCCTTCCTAATGGGATTCCCTGTTCCTACTTCCCTCCCTGCCCCTGGGCTAAGTTTTAAAAGGACCTGTTCCTGAACATGTCTCTCTCTTTCTCCTTTGCTCTCTCCAGGACCATCTCCATCTCTATCTCCATCTCCATCTCCTGACCTCTGTCTCTGTCTCTGTCTGTATCTCTCCCTTATGCTTTCATACTACCTCTTTTCCTTCATTGCCCCTTCCCTCCCGCCTGTCAGGTTTCCCCCAATAAACTCTTTCTCTAAAAAAAGAAAGAGAGAGAGAGAGGAAATATATGAGGGAGAGAGAGAAGGCTGCCATAATAACAAAAAAGAAAGTTCTGAGCCTGCATGGAGGTTGATTGTGTTAGAGTGGAAATAAAATATCAGACTACTGTGGGACTCTCAAGACCTGAATGTGTGTTTTTAACCATATCTTGAGAACAATAAATTTCCTTTAAGGAACACAAGCGGTTTTACATATTTACAGACTTAAATGTAGTCTCAATCAAAAATTGTCAAAATAAGCTGCCTAGACCTATATGAAACTGTGAAGTAATTTAATTATACACTCAGGGAGCTAAGAAATGTATCTCAGTACAAATATTTTAAACCACATAACTGTTAAGGAGTAACAGCTGCCAGACTTAAAGACTGACAAAATTCAAAAGCGAAAATTTCCCTATGTGGTATCAGCAAAGTGCCTTCACATGTTTTTTTCCTGATAAGACTTATGAACATCTAACCAGTATCTGAAAAGGGATTAACATCACTCATCATCTGGGAGAGGCAAATTAGAACTATAGACAGTTTGTCACACTTCTTAAAATGGATGCCACTTTATTTATTTATTTATTTATTTATTTATTTATTTTTATTGGCTTACTTTATTTTTTTTCACTTTTATTTAATGAATATAAACCTCCAAAATAAAAAGACACATTAGTTTATTTAAGAGTCGGGGAGAGAGAGAGAGAGAGAGAGAGAGAGAGAGAGAGAAATAGAGCAGGCAGAATGAGCAAGTCAGAGAGAGTCAGCTGGAGGTCTTCCACATACTCACTCATTCCTCCAAGTTCCTGCCCCAGCTGTGGCTGGGTTGGGCAGAAGTGGGAGCCAGGGATTCTTCAGGGATGCATGCATGGCAGGGATCCAAGATTTGACCAGCGTCAGCTGCCTTTCAGATGCATTCCCAGGAAGCTTGATTGGAAGGGGAGTGTCCGGGACTGCAACAGGCCCACTGCAGTGGATTGGGGCATCGCAAGCCACAGCCTCACCTGCTGCATCATGAATCCCACCCCACGTGTTATTTTAAAATGTCTTTGCATTGTTGTGTAGTCCAGCTCCCCACTCATCCACCGCCTCTGCTGCTGTGGAATCCTGCAGCTTGGGCCCCAGTCTCTGCACTCTCGCCATGTCAAACCAGACCATCCTGGCCGGACACCCGCTCCCAGATCACCACCAAGGACTTACAGAGAACAAGGACGTCCTGGACGAGGCTGGGAACCGAAGAGGCGCCCCTGCCGAATGGGAGCGCTCATGAGGACAGTGGGGAGTAGGAGGCGCACAAGGAGGTAGAGGAAGAAGGTGGAGAGGAGGAGGGCGTGGAGGAAGAGGGCCATGGAGAGGAAGAGGATGGAGACATAGGTGAGGAGGCCGAGGCAGCTCCAGGAAACGGGCACCTGAAGATGATGAAGATGACTCGACAGCAGAAAAGGAAAACTAAAACATAAAAAATAAGTAAATAAAAGGCAGCAGTGACCTAGTCCTCTTGCACTTCTGGTCTCAGAATCTCAACGTAATCACTTTGGAGTAGAGGCCGCCGCCACCCGCGGCAACGCCCCCTGCCGACGACGCGCTCTCTGCACCTCCCAACCAAGATCAAGTGTGTTTGCAATAGGGTAGGGAAAAAAAAATCAGCTCTGCTTTTATCTGAAAAGTACTTCAGGAAGGATAGTTTGTATGTATTTTCCCTTTTTTACGAATTGTATTTGTGCACATTTTTAATGATCTTGGGATGAAAAACCAGCCTGCAGGGTGTTCTCTGTATGCTTCTGACTGTACTTGTGTTGTGACCATGTTCATTTACATTTCAGAGGAGAAAAAAAAAACTGTAAAAGAGCAAAATCAACAACAACAGAAAATCTTGCATCAAGCGTTCCTCTTTTTTTGTTTGTTTGTACTTAGCTGTACAGTAAGTTTTTGGTTTGTTTGGCAGAGTGGGCTAAGCATCTGCTTGTGGTGCCAGAATCCCATATGCATGCCAGGTTCGAGTCCCACATACCCCTCTTCTAAGCCAGCTCTCTGCTATGGCCTGGGAAAGCATTAGAAAGGGGCTCCAAAGCTCAGACACTTGCACCTGCATGGGAGAGATGGGAGAAACTCCTGGCTCTCAGCTACAGCTCTTTAGGCCATTTCCAGAAGAACCAGCAGAATGAAGACCTTTCTCTCTGTCTCTCCCTCTGTCTGTAACTCTATCTCTCAAATAAAGAGAATTCCCCCACCATAAGCCAAAGGATTGTTCTTTTCTTCTTTTTTTGTCTATGAAGTTTCTATTTACTTTTTGCTTTTGGTGTTTGATGGACTTTTGAAACATGTTATCCAACAAGAAACCAGAATTTTATTTTGCTGAGTTGTTCTAAAAAAAAGATAAGACATGTAGACCAGGATGTGGGTAGAAGAGGACACTTATCCAGTGTTGCTGGAATATATGTTACTACATCCATTATGGAAAACAATGGAGAGGTTTTATCCAAACTAAAAATTCAGCTTGCCTCAGAATACTGTAACCAATAATTATCAAAGGAATAAGGCAATTTTAAATTAAAACTGCTAATCCAAATGGCCAACAGCCACATGAAAAAATGTTCAAGATCACTAGTAATCAGGGAAATGCAAATCAAAACCACAATGAGGTTTCACCTCACCCCGGTTAGAATGGCTCACCTACAGAAATCTACCAACAACAGATGCTGGCGAGGATGTAGGGAAAAAGGGACACTAACCCACTGTTGGTGGGAATGCAAACTGGTCAAGCCACTATGGAAGTCAGTCTGGAGATTCCTCAGAAACCTGAATATAACCGTACCATTCAACCCAGCCATCCCCCTCCTTGGAATTTACCCAAAGGAAATTAAATTAGCAAACAAAATTGCGGTCTGCACCCTAATGTTTATTGCAGCACAATTCACAATAGCCAAGACCTGGAAACAACCTAAATGCCCATCAACAGTAGACTGGATAAAGAAATTATGGGATATGTACTCTTTAGAATACTATACCACAGTTAAAAAAAAACAATGAAATCCAGTCATTTGCAACAAAATGTATGAATCTGGAACACATCATGCTGAGTGAAATAAGCCAGTCCCAAAGGGACAAAGATCATATGTTCTCCCTGATCGGTGACAACTGACTGAACACCAAAAAGGAAACCTCCTGAAGTGAAATGGACACTATGAGAAATGGTGACTTGATCAGCATAGCCCTGACTGTTAATGAACAACTTAATACATTATCCCTCTTAGTAGTTTTTTGTCTGTTCTACTTAATACTACTGGTTTAATTCTGTAATTAATACACAGTTATTCTTAAGTGTTGAAAATTAACTGAAATGTGATCCCTGTTAAACATAAGAGTGGGAATAAGAGAGGGAAGAGATGTACAATTTGGGATATGCTCAAGCTGACTTGCCCCAAACGGTAGAGTTAGAAACATACCAGGGGATTCCAATTCAATCCCATCAAGGTGGCATGTACCAATGCCATCTCACTAGTCCAAGTGATCAATTTCAGTTCACAATTGATCATAATGAAAGGACTAAGAGTCAAAGGGAGCACATAAACAAGTCTAGTACCTGCTAATACTAACCGATAGAATAAATAAAGGGGAGAGCGATCCAACATGGGAAGCGAGATACTCAGCAGACTCATAGAATGGCAGATGTCCTAAACAGCACTCTGGCCTCAGTACCAGCCCTTTAGGCATTCGGATCTGGCTGAAAAGCCCATGAGAGTATTTCAGGCATGGAAAGCCAAGACACTCTGGCAAAAAAAAAAAAAAAACCTAAATGAAAGATCTCTGTGAGATCCCAGTGGAAAGAACAGGTCTTCAAAGAAGGAGGTACCTTTATCTGAAGGGAGGAGAGAATTTCCACTTTGACTATGACCTTGTCTAAATTAGATAAGTGTCAGAGAACTCAAAAGGCTTCCATAGCCTTGGAAACTCATGACTGGAGCATAGGGAGATTACTGATGCCATAAACAGGAGTGTCAATTTGTAAAGTCAACAACAGGAGTCACTGTGCACTTACTCCTCATGTAGGACCTCTGTCCTTAACATGCTGTACATTGAGATTTAATGCTATAACGAGTACTCAAACAGTATTTTTCACTTTGTGTTTCTATGTGGGTGCAAACTGTTGAAATCTTTATTTAATGTATACTAAACTGATCTTCTGTATATATAGAAAATTGAAAATTCATCTTGATATGAATGGAAGTGGAGAGAGAGTGGGAAAGGGGAGGGTTGTGGGTGGGAGGGAAGTCATCGGTGGGGGGGAGCCAATGTAGTCCATACGCTGTCCTTTGGAAATCTATATTCATTAAATAAAAGTTAAAAAAAAAACCAACCCAGACTAAAACTCAACTGATTTGCACTTATTATCAGGATTTCTTAGCGTACATACACAGTGTAGAATGATTGCTATGAATGAAGAAAAGAAGCACCACTGAACACTACTCGAATTACAATTTAGTAGCTAAAGGAAAGTCAGTTTCTTATAAACCTTTGTTAATCTTAGGGCTTGGTAAGAATAGAACTAAGCAAACCAATAATTTTTTAAAAATTGTTCTCAAAAATTCAATTTAAGCCCATAGCCTGAAAAGAGGAAAAACCAGGGTAAAGAATTGGCATGGTACATTTAACTGCAGTATTTTCTATGCAAATACAAGTATTTGAGTGCACTGAGAGCTGTTTGGCAAAGTAATATCTCTTTAATTTTTACAATTATGTAACAAGGATAATGACACTTCCTATGAGATGTGGAAACTGCAGTAACTGTTCCTCTTCCCACTTCATATATATAAATATATGTGTAATATATATTTATGTAAATGTTACATAGGGAGAACTCAGAGTATAAGATTTAGTAGGGATGGATTACTGAATGAATGAGCACACTGAATTTCATTTGATATCACATAAGCAACATCAGTATTTTCAGTACATCTCTGCTGTGGTGAATAGTTACACAAAACACACTTCTCTCTACAATACATTGAGAAATTGAAAGTACAAGAACAGGAAAGTCAGACAGGTTTTTGGCACAATGGTTAAGACACCACTTGGGATGCCTACATCCCTATAGGAGTGCCTCTGCCTTAGTCTCAGCTCTGCTCCCTATTCTAGCTCCCACAAACACACACTCTGGAAACAAAAGATGATGGTTCAAGTACTCAGATCTTTGCCATCCACGAGGAAGACCCATTTTGAGTTCTGGGCTCCTGGCTTCAGCTATTGTGCGAATTTGGAGAGTGAATGAGTAGATTAAAGATTCTCTCTCTCTCTAATTCTGCCTTTCAAATAAATAAATCCTTTTTTTAAAATAAAATTAAAACTGCTATAGATCCTGCAATCCCTATCCTGGGTATAAATCCAAATGAATGAAATCTCTGTGTAGAGAGAGAAGGCACCACATGAATAATTGTACAGCAATGCTGACTCGTAGTGCCAATGTATGGAAACAGTGTAAGTACCCGTTGGCAGAGAGATGAGTGAGTATGTGCTATCCATATAAAATATTATATTTCTAGGTTGCTATGTGGGCATGAGGCTTCCTCATAAGTTTATGGAAAAACAAGATTTACACAAATTAATTTCATATATAGAATTTCATTTGTCTATTTAGTTTTTGACACATAGTGATGAGAAGAAAGGAAGAGAGAGAGAGAGGGAGAGAGAGAAAATCTTTCATCTGCTGGTTCCCTTCCAAATGGCTGAATGGCTGGGGCTTGTCAAGGCAGAAGTCAGGAGCCTGGAATTCCATGGAGGGCAATTACATGATTAATACGGGCACATGAACTTGGATCATCATCTGATGCTTTGGCAGGCATAGTAGAAGGGCACTGAATCAGAAGCAGAGCAGCCAGAACTTGAATGCACATCCCTTTATTCAATGATGCTGTTCCAAAATGGGGCTTAAATCACATTGCCGCAATGTGGCCTGCTCTGTTACAATTTTTGAATCTATGCAGATATTTTGCAGAATGCATGTGTTTAGAGACCAGGGGAGAGAGAGAGGTGGGAGAAAGCAAGGGATTCACACAGAGACAGAGGGACAGAGAGGTCATATCTGCTGGTTCATTGTCTTAAGCCTCTTCAGTTAGAGTTGGGACATTGACTCCAGGAGCTGAAATCTCAATCTAGGTTTCTCATAAGAGTGGCAGGGTTTCAACTACCTGAGTGTTCATTTCTTTGAAGAATTATCTATTTTATTTCAAAGGCAGAGTTACAGAGAGACAAAGGCAGAAACAGAGAGAGAGGGAGGGAGGGGGGGGAGAGAGAGAGATCAACCATCAGCTGGCTCACTCCCCAAGTGGTCATAATGGCCATAGCTTGGCTGATCCGAAGCCAGGAGACAGGAGCTTCTTCTGGGTCTCCCATGAGGGTTCAGAGGCCCAAGTACTTGGGCCATCCTCTGCTACTTTCCAGCTGAACAAGCAGGGAGCTGGTTCAGAAGTGGAGCAGCTGGGACTCAGGCAGTGGCTATACCTGCTATGCCACAGTGCTGAAATGGAGTTGACACTTTTGTATCCCAGGACAGGCATCAGCATTAAGTTATAATCAGGGGTCTGATTAGACTAGAAACCAGGCTCCCTGAAATGAGCTGCAGGTTTCTAATCTCCTGGTTTAACTTCTAGGTGAGATATCAGCCCCATAAAGGCTTTGAAGTTCCTTGAGTTTACAGATACACACATACACACACACACACACAGAGGAAAACACAGTAGGAAGTCACAGAGCAATAAAGTGAGATCATGGCCAGGTTTCCTCCTCAGCCAGACTGTGGTGCTGAGCCACACTGCAGTGCATCGGGGGCTCCCAGGGTGAATGAGGAGAGTAAGTTTGGGCTTAGATATCCATCCCATACAGCTGGACATTCTGCTGCCCAGGTTCCCAGGAATTAATGGCCGACAAGGTTTTTTTTTCCTTTAGGGATTTCTTTAATATTTGCAAGTCAGAGTTACACAGAGAGAGGAGAGACAGAGAGAGAGAGAGAGAGAGAGAGAGAGAGAGAGAGAAGAGAGAGAGAGAGAGAGGTCTTGCATCCAATGGTTTACTCCCCAATTGGCCACATGGCCCAGATATGGGACTATCTGAAGCCAGGAGCCAGGAGTTTCTTCTGGGTCTCCCACGTGGGTATACCGGCCCAAGGACTTTGGCCATCTTTTGCTGCTTTCCCAGGTCACAGCAGAGAGCTGGATAAGAATTGGAGAAGCCAGGTCTTGAAACGGTGCTCATATGGGATGCTGGTGCTTCAGGCCAGGGTTTGAACCAGCTAAGCCACAGCACCAAGCCTGCACTGTATAGGTTCTTTTTTTCCACAGGTAGAATTAGACAGTGAGAGAGAGACAGAGGAAAAGGTCTTCCTTTAACATTGGTTCACCCCCTAAATGGCCGCTATGGCCGGCACGCTGGGACCGGTGTGCTACGCTGATCTGAAGCCAGGAGCCTGGTTTTTCCTCCTGGTCTCCCATGCAGGTGCAGAGCCCAAGCCTTTGGGCCATCCTCCACTGCCTTACCAGACCACAGAGGAGAGCTGGACTGGAAGAGGAGCAATGGGAAGGATCTGGAGCCCCAACTGGTACGAGAACCTGGGGTGCCAGCGCTGCAGGCAGAGGATTAGCCAAGTGAGCTAAGGTGCCTGCCCTGATGGATTTAAACAACTGTAACCATATCTTGAGGGCAATAAATATCCTTTAGAGAACACAAGCATAGAGAGCAGTGGCCTTACCAACAAAAACAAATGAACAACAACAAAAAAAAACCACAGAAGCGTTTTTACATTTTACAGACTTAAATGTAGTCTCCATCAAAACTCATCAAAATAAGCTGGCTAGACATACATGAAACTGTGAAGTAATTTTATTAAACACTCAGGGAGCTGAGAAATGTATCTCAGCACAAATATATTAAACCACATAACTGTTAAGGAGTAATAGCTGCCAGACTTAAGGACTGACAAAATTCAATAGAAAAAATTTGCCTATTTGGCATCAGTGAAGTGCCCTCATGTGGTTTTTTCCTGATAAGACTTATGAATGTCTAACCGGTATCTGAAAAGGGATTAACATCACTCATCATGTGGGAGAGGCAAATTAGAACTATAGACAGTTTGTCACACTTCTTAAAATGGATGCCTCTTTATTTATTTTTAAAAAGATAAATTAGTTTTTTTAAGAGTCAGAGAGAGAGAGAGAGAGAGAGAGAGAGAGAAATAGAGCAGGCAGAATGAGCAAGTTAGAGAGAGGCAGCTGGAGGTCTTGCACATAATCACTCATTCCTCCAAGTTCCTGCCCCAGCTGTGGCTGGGTTGGGCAGAAGTGGGAGCCAGGGATTCTTCAGGGATGCATGCATGGCAGGGATCCAAGATTTGACCAGCGTCAGCTGCCTTGCAGATGCATTCCCAGGAAGCTTGATTGGAAGGGGAGTGTCCGGGACTCCAACAGGCCCACTGCAGTGGATTGGGGCATTGCAAGCCACAGCCTCACCTGCTGCATCATGAATCCCACCCCACGTGTTATTTTAAAATGTCAAAGACTGCTGTAAATCGCCATCTTTGCATTGTTGTAGGGTCCAGCTCCCCACTCATCCACCGCCTCTGCTGCCGTGGAATCCCGCAGCTTGGGCCCCAGTCTCTGCATTCTCGCCATGTCAAACTGACCACCCTGGCCTGACACCCGCTCCCATATCACCACCAAGGACTTACAGAGAACAAGGACGTCCTGGACGAGGCTGGAAACTGAAGAGACGCCCCTGCCACATGGGGGCGCTCATGAGGACAATGGGGAGTAGGAGGCGCACAAGGAGGTAGAGGAAGAAGGTGGAGAGGAGGAGGGCGTGGAGGAAGAGGGCCATGGAGAGGAAGAGGATGGAGACATAGGTGAGGAGGCCGAGGCAGCTCCAGGAAACGGGCACCTGAAGATTTTGAAGATGACTCGACAGCAGAAAAGGAAAACTAAAACATAAAAACATAAGTAAATAAAAGGCAGCAGTGACCTAGTCCTCTTCCACTTCTGGTCTCAGAATCTCAAAGCGATCACTTTGGCACAGAGGCCGCCGCCACCCGCGGCAGCGCCCCCTGCCGACGATGCGCTCTCTGCACCTCCCAACCAAGATCAAGTGTGTTTGCAACAGGGTAGAGAAAAAAAAAAATTCAGCTCTGCTTTTTCTGAAAAGTACTTCAGGAAGGAAAGGTCCTTTGTATTTTTACTTTTTTTACGATTTATATTTTTGTTCCTATTGGTAGGGAGCAGCCATTTTTAATGATCTTGGGATGAAAAACCAGCCTGCAGGGTGTTCTCTGTATGCTTCTGACTGTACTTGTGTTGTGACCATGTTCATTTACATTTCAGAGGAGAAAAAAAAAACTGTAAAAGAGCAAAATCAACAACAACAGAAAATCTTGCATCAAGCGTTCCTCTTTTTTTGTTTGTACCTAGCTTTACAATATTTTCTACATATTTTTTTACATTTTTTACATAGCTTTACAATAAGTTTTTGGTTTGTTTGGTAGAGTGGGCTAAGCATCTGCTTGTGGTGCCAGAATCCCATATGCATGCCAGGTTTGAGTCCCACATACCCCTCATCTAGGCCAGCTCTCTGCTACGGCCTGGGAAAGCATTAGAATATGGCCCCAAAGTTCAGACCCTTGCACCTGCATGGGAGAGATGGGAGAAACTCCTGGCTCTCAGCTACAGCTGGTTAGGCCATTTCCATAGGAACCAGCAGAATGAAGACCTTCCTCTCTGTCTCTCCCTCTGTCTGTAAGTCTCTCTCTCAAATAAAAAAATGCCCCCACCATAAGCCAAAGGATTGTTCTTTTTATTTTTTTTTGTCTATGAAGTTTCTGTTTACTTTTTGCTTTTGGTGTTTGATGGACTTTTGAAACATGTTATCCAACAAGAAACCAGAATTTTATTTTGCTGAGTTGTTCTAAAAAAAAAAAGATAAGACATGTAGACAAGGATGTGGGTAGAAGAGGACACTTATCCAGTGTTGCTGGAATATATGTTACTACATCCATTATGGGAAACAATGGAGAGGTTTTATCCAAACTAAAAATTTAGCTTTCCTCAGAATATTATAACAAATAATTATCAAAGGAGTAAAGCAATTTTAAATTAAAACTGCTATAGATCTGCAATCCCTATCCTGGGTATAAATCCAAATGAATGAAATCTCTGTGTAGAGAGAGAAGGCACCGCATGAATAATTGTACAGCAATGCTGACTCATACTGCCAATGTATGGAAACAATGTAAGTACCCGTCGCCAGAAAGATGAGTGAGTATGTGCTATCCATATGAAATATTATATTTCTAGGTTGCTATGTGGGCATGAGGCTTCCTCATAAGTTTATGGAAAAACAAGATTTACACAAATTAATTTCACATATAGAATTTCATTTGTCTATTTAGTTTTTGACACATAGTGATGAGAAGAAAGGAAGAGAGAGAGAGAGGGAGAGAGAGAAAATCTTTCATCTGCTGGCTCCCTTCCAAATGGCTGAATGGCTGGGGCTTGTCAAGGCAGAAGTCAGGAGCCTGGAATTCCATGGAGGGCAATTACATGATTAATACGGGCACATGAACTTGGATCATCATCTGATGCTTTGGCAGGCATAGTAGAAGGGCACTGAATCAGAAGCAGAGCAGCCAGAACTTGAATGCACATCCCTTTATTCAATGATGCTGTTCCAAAATGGGGCTTAAATCACAGTGCAGTGAGAGAGAGTGAGCCAGACAAAAAGTTCTTCCTTTTCCATTGGTTCACCCCCCAAATGGCCACTATGCCAGCATGCTGGGGTCGGACCCTGAGCTGATCCAGAGCAAGGAGCTTCCTCCTGGTTGCCCATGCAGCTGCAGGGACCCGGGGCTTGGGCCATCCTCCACTGCCTTCCTAGTCCTCAGCAGAGTGCTGGACTGGAAGAGGAGCAACCGGGACAGAATCCAGAGCCCCAACTGGGACTAGAAACTGTGGTGCTGGCACTACAGGCTGAGGATTAGCCAAGTGAGCCAGGGCTCCAGCCCTAATTAGGTTTTAAAAAACACCTTCAGGTGGTGACTGATGAGATTGTAACCAGACATTGTAACCTGATGATGGAATGTCCTATTCATAAGAAATATTTCCAGGAGTAAGGAGATTCTTCCGGCGCTCCCACATGGGTGCAGGGGCCCAAGAACTTGGGCCATTTTCTAATGCTTTCCCAAGTCACAACAGAGAGCTGGAAAAGTATTGGAGCAGCCAAGTCTTGAACCAGCACCCATATGGGATGCTGGTGCTTCAGGCCAGGGTGTTAATCTGCTGAGCCACAGTGCCAGGCCTAGACTGATAAGGTGTGAAACAAAGACCTTCAGGTGGTGACTGATGAGATTGTACCCTACACCCTCAGGTGATCTCACTTAATCTAATTTGGCACAATGGAATGCCTTTTATCACTTTTCACATACTTTTGAATATTAACTTTTATGTTGTGATACAATTGATTATTTTGATATTGTGATTGCTGAACCACTAGGATTTCTTAGCTTGTGTCTATAAAATTTAATCCTATTGATTATCCTCTTCATATGGAAAACATGTCATTTTATCTCATTCTTTCTTTTACTGATGTCTTTACTCATTTGAAAGGCAACCCTACATGGAGGCAGAGGCAGAGAGAGAAAGTTCTTCCATCTGATGGTGCACTCCTCATATGGCTACAATGGCAGGAGCGAGCCAATCCGAAGCCAGGAGCCAGGAGCCTCCTCCTGGTCTCCCACTTGGGTGCAGGGGCCCAAGGACCTGGGCCATCCTCCACTTCTCTGCCAGACCACAGCAGAGAGCTGGATAGGAAGTGGAGTAGCTGAGACAGGAACCGGCATCCATATGGCATGCCAGCACTTCAGGTGGCAGCTTTACTGGCTATGCCACAGCACCAGATCCAAGTGGAAAACTGTTCTAGAAATGTCAACATGCAGCTTGTTTGATTCTGCAGCTGGAAATCTAGGCAGGGTCTTATTGGCACATTTGGGTGGTAATTGGGCTGGAAGAGCTGGGGTCCAGTCCTCTGCCTTTTGTCCCAGTGTCCTCTCACACTGTATTTCTGCATTGCACACCAAAATGGATGTTACATCTGCGTCACACCACCACCACCACCACAGGTGAAAACTGATGCTTGCACTGGTGATTGACAGGAGAAAGGAATTCCTCCCTCCAATAGGCATGAGCCCCACCCTCAGGAGGGGCTTTAAAAGGCAGATGGAGTAGGGCTATCCTCCCTCTCTGCACACTTGAGCCTGGAACCTTCAACTTCAGGATGGCACAGGAAAGTGCAGACCAGGAAGCTCTTGGGCTCTCAGTTGAGCTGCCCTCTTCCCCACAAAGGTCTTTTAAAGATGGGGGCACAGATGAAGAGGAGCAACCACCACAAGGACAAGGTGAGACACTGTTTTCTGATTTCCCTGAGAGCTGCCTGCAAAGGCAAGGTAGGTCCTTGGGATGTCAGGGTGAGTGCGGAAGGTGGTTTGGAACCTGGCAGCTGGTCTGTGTGTGCGATGGAGGGTTTCATTTCAAAGTGGGAAATGGGAAGTAGCTGGTAGCTCCAGGGGCCTATTGAGAAATGTGGCAGCAATGAACCTATGTAACTCTAATGTGCTCATTTTCCTTTGATCCTGGCTTAACTGGCTCAGCCAACAGGATGCCAGGAACTTGAAATCTGAGACAAAATGGGGGCCGGTGGGATCAAATGCATACATGGTATTAGTTTTTCATTCTCATGACAAATATCTGAGACATGTCACTAAAGAAGGAACATTTCTTTCAAACCACAAGAAAAGTCTTCATGTCCCTAATAGTTCATGACCCGAATGCTCTGGCATTTTATGAGGGTAGGGGAGGATTCAGAAGGAGTATGGAGGAAAACTCACATGACAACCCAATCTGTCAGGGAGCTTGCTGTGCACGTGATCTCTCCTTATTCAGATACCAAGATTTCAACAGCCGGGCTCCCCCTTCCCAACATAACCCAGTCTAAACATTGTCCACGACTCAGGTTATTCCCCACCCTTGATCCATTTCTATTTTCATTAGTTACCCCTTAATACTTTTTATTAAAGAGATTTATTCATTTATCTGAAAGAGGTACACAGAAGGAGAAGCAGAGTTTGAGAGAGATCTTCCATCTGCTGCTTCACTCCCAATTGGCAGCAACAGCCAAAACTGCGCTGGTCTATAACCAGGAGCCAGGAGCTTCTTCCACATCTCCTTCAACGGTACAGGGGCTCAAGAACTTGAGCTATCTTCCCCTGCTTTCCAGGCCATAGCAGAGAGCTGGATTGGAAGTGGAGCAGCTGGGACTCGAACCAGTTCTGTAATGGGATGGCAGCACTGCAGACCGTGGGTTTTCCTACTATGCCACAGAGCTGGCCCCTTCCCCTTAATACTTGAAATACTAAGTTCGATTTTGTAGACAAAGAGATTCACAAACAACCTTTGGAGGACACAAATTTTATACACGTGGGGAATTTTTATTTTATTTCGTGGGGAAACTCAGTCATACGTACTCTCTTTTGATGTAGGATCCAAGCCCAGTCCACATGAGGAGAAGTCCCAGGAAAGGGAGCTCAGAGGCAGAAGCAGCGTTGCCAGAGCAGGTAAGTTCAGACTCACCCGGAGCGAGAAGGTCATAGGGTGCTGTGGCACAGTCTTCTCTGGGAGACAGGGGCCCTGAGACCAGATGGGTCAGCAGCACCTCAGAGATGCTGGGGTACGGGGACCAGAGGGGAAGGGAGCACTGGTGGGAGGCGCTGCTCCCTGTGTCCTGGGTAGACCTGGGCTGTGGCTGTGCATTTGGAGGCAGGCACTCCAACTCCCTGTGTTTTGCAGAATCAGAGTCCAGCTGTGACGGGGTGAGCTCCAGGAAGAGGACAATCAGTTCTGAGGACAGCAGCCACACGGGGACAGGTAGCATCGTGCTTTCTCTCCCTAGAGGGTCAGGACCAGGGAGCTTATCCAAGGTTGGGAAGGGAGGGGTTGTCAGAGATTGAGAGCAGTTTCGAGATCCCAAGAGCGTGTGAGGGGGAGGGTGGGTGCTGCCTGCGTTCCTGCTGGAGTCCATTGTGGGGAAGGAAGTGCAGGATTCTAGCCTTCAACTTGTTTTCGGTATGCTTTTTCTGTACTTGTGGTGTGAATTCTTCATTAACATATCAAAGGAGAAAAAAATCTTTGTAAAATATCTAAAGCAACATCAGAAAACCTTGTGTTTTGCATTCCTTTTTTTTTGTATGTACTTAGCTGTACTGTAAGTAGTTGTTTAGTAGGAGATAGTTAAAAAGGCCAAAGATAGGGGCCAGCAATGTGGTAGAGTGGGCTAAGTGTCTGCCTGTTGTGCCAGAATCCCATATGGGTACCACGTTGGAGTCCCAGATGCCCCTCTTCTAAACCAGCTCTCTGCTATGGCCTGGAAAAGCAGTAGAACATAGCCCAGATGCTTGGGCCTCTTCACCTGCATGGGAGACCTGCAAGAAACTTCTGGCTCTCAGCTACTGCCATTTAGGCCATTTCCTGAGGGACCAGCAGGTGGAACCTTTCTGTTTCTCCCTCTGTCTGTCTATAATTCTGTCATCAAATAAATAAATAAAATCCCCTCCACACAAAAGCCAAAGGTTTTCCTTTTTTGTCTATGTAGTTTTCATTGAGTTTTTTATTTTTCACATTCTTGACATATGTGTGAAACATTTTATCTTAAAATAACTGGAATTTTATTTTGCTGAGTTGTTCTAAAATAAAAGATAAGATGTGTAGACAAGGATGTGGGTAGAAGTGGACACTTATGCAATGTTGCTGGAATATATGTTGCTACAGCCATTGCAGAAAATGATGGAGAGATTTTACCAAAAATAAAAAATTAGATTTCCTCAGAATGTTATACAAAAAATTATCAAATAGATAGAACAATTTTAAATAAAAACTATTATAAGTGCTACAATCCCTATTCTCGGTACAAATGCAAAGCAAATGAAATCTCTGTGTGGACAGAGATGTCACCCCATGTTTAGTACAGCAATGCTCACTAGTAGTGCCAATGTATGGAAACAGTTTTAGTACAGATGAGTATGTGCTATCCATATGAAATATTGTATTTCTATATTAATTGTGTGCATGAGGATACTTCATAAGCTTTATGGAAAAGTAAGATTCACACAAATGAATTTCATATCTAGATTTTCATTTATTTAAGTATATTTATTTATTGTCACATAGTGATGGGGAGAAAGAAAGAAAAGAGAGAGAGAGAGAAAGAGAGAAAATTTCATCTGCTGCTTCCCTTCCAAAATGGTCGAATTGCTGGGGTCTGTCAAGGCAGAAATCAGGAGCCTGGAATTCCATCCAGAGGGACAGAGAGGTCATATCTGCTGGTTCATGGTCAAAAGTCTTTTAGAAAGAGATGGGACATATAGATTCCAGTAGTTGAAATATCAAACTAGATTGCTCGTGAGAGTGGCAGGGTTTCAACTACCTTCTTTTAAGATTTATTGATTTTATTTGAAAGGCAGAGTTAGAGAGAGACAAAGGCAGAGGAGATAGAGAAAGAGAGAGAGAGAGAGAGAGAGAGAGAGATCAACCATCAGCTGGCTCATTCCCCAAATAGCTATAAAGGCTCAGAGGCCCAAGTACTTTGCTGGAATGTTTGTTACTACAGCCATTGCAGAAAGCGATGGAGAGGTTTTACCAAAAATAAAAATTTAGCTTTCCTCAGAATATGATAGCAAACAATTATCAGAGTATAAAGCAATTTTAAATTAAAACTGGTACAGATCCTACAACCCCTCTCCTGGGTATAAATCCAAAGAAAAAGTCTCTTTCTAGAGATAGATGGAACCACATGTATAGTACAGCAATGCTCACTAGTAGTCCCAGTGTATGGAAAGAGTGTAAGTACCCATTGACAGATGGATGAGTCCGGATGTGTTATCCATTTGAAATAGTATATTCCTATGTGACATTGTATGCATGAGGCTACTTCATAGGTTTATGGAAAAACAGAATCACACAAATTAATTTCATATGTAGAATTTCATTTATTTCTTTCTTTATTTATTGACACAGTGATGGGGAGAAAGGGAGAAAGAGAGAGAGAGGGAGAGAGAGTGAAGGAGAGAGAGAGAAAATTTTTCATCTGCTGGTTCCCTTCCCAAATGGCTGAATGGATGGAGCTTGTCAAGGCAGAAATCAGGAGCTGGGAATTCCATTCAGGGCTCTTTCAAGATTAATACAAGCTCAAAATCTTGGATCGTCATCTGATGCTTTGGTGGGCACAGTAGAAGGGAGCTGAACAGAAGCAGAGCAGTCAGAACTTGAATGTGAATCCCTTTATTCAATGATGCTGTTCCAAATTGTGGCTAAACTCACAGTGCTGCCATGTGGCCTAACAGTTACAATTTTTGAATCAAAGCAGATATTTTAAATAATGCATGTGTTCCACAGACTCATTTTAACCCTCATTAATTAACTAATTGGAGACCAGGGAGAGAGAGAGGTGGGAGAAAGCAAGGGATTCACTCGGAGACATAGGGACAGAGAGGTCCTATCTGCTGGTTCATTGTCTTAAGCCTCTTCAGTTAGAGTTGGGACATTGACTCCAGGAGCTGAAATCTCAACCTAGGTTTCTCATAAGAGTGGCAGGGTTTCAAATACCTGAGTGTTCATTTCTTTGAAGAATTATTTATTTTATTTGAAAGGCAGAGCTACAGAGACAAAGGCAGAAACAGAGAGAGACATAGAGAGAGAGAGAGAGGGAGGGAGGGAGGGAGGGAGAGAGAGGGAGGGAGGGAGAGAGATCAACCGTCAGCTGCAATGCCACAGTGCTGATATGGAGTTGACACTTTTGTATCCCAGGATGTTCACCAGCATAAAGTTGTAATCAGGGTCAGGTGGGACTAGAAGCCAGGCACCCTGAAATGGTCTGTAGGTGTCTAATCTCCTGGTTTAACTGCTAGGTGAGATTTGGGACACATAAAGTCTTTGAAGTTCCCTTGAGTTCACAGAAACACACACACAGGAGTGACACCATGCAAGACCAACAGCACTAAGGTATGATGACGGCCCAGGTGTCCTCAGCTAAACTGTGGGTGCTGAGCACCTTCTACAGAGTGTCCTGAGCTTCCAGGGTGACTAGAGAGATTGAGGTTGGGTCAGCTCCCCATGCGGCTGAAATTTTTCTGCAGAGAAATCAGTGACTGATGAGGTTTAAACACCCTCAGGTGGTGACCAATGAAGTTGTAACCAGACACCCTCAGATGATCTCACTTATTCTAATTTGGCACATTGAAATGCCTTTTTCACTTTCTATATACCTTTGAATATTAGGACTTACATTGCAACTTGTCACAATTGATTATTTTGATATGGTCATTACTGAGCAGCTAGGATTTCCTAGCATGTGTAGATAAAATTTAATCTTTTTGATTATTTGATTTTCTTCATTGAGAAGACTTTTCTAAACATGTGTACAGGCTGCTTGTTTGATTCTACAGCATGAGATCTAGGCAGGGCCTGAATAACAGTTTTGAGTGGTGATTGGGCTGGAAATGAAATGGGGACCAGTGCCTATCTTTCAGTCTGTGTGCCCTCTAACACTCTGTGCCTGCATTGGACACAATGATAGGACCTTACATCAGGGTCACATCACCACCACAAATGAAAACTTAAGCATGCACTGGTGATCCACAGGAGAATGGAATTCCTCTCTCCAATAGGCATGAGCACCACCCTGAGGAGGGGCTTTAAAAGGCAGATGCAGCACATCTTTGAATACCTTGTTTCTACTTGTGGTTGTGTGATATTCTTTTAAGATTTTATTTATTTTACTTGGGAGGTAGAGTTTGAGACAGTAAAAGGGACAGAGAGAAATGTCTTCCCTATATTGGTTTTCTCCCCAAATGGCTGCAATAGCTAGAGCTGCACCAATCTGAAGCCAGGAGACAGGCACCTCTTTCTGGTCTTCCAAATGAGGGCAGAGGCCCAAGTATCCCGGCCATCCTCCACTGCTTTCCCAGGCCATAGCAGAGAGCTGGATTGGAAGTGGAGAGGCTGGGGCTAGAATCAGTGCCCATATGTGAAGCCTGTGCTGCAGGCAGAGGATTAACCTACTGCACCACTGTGCTGGGCCTGGCTGTGTGATTTTCATCATTTAGCATTGGAGCATGGGTGTGTCATGGTTGGCCATTCCCTAACACCATGGCTGATCTCTACTCAGGTTTGCAGTTTTAGGCAACATTTTGAGCTGCACACACAGAATTTTCCACATGAGACTGCCCTTCTCACCTCATGGAACTTACAATTTAGACAAGGCAGGCTAGAAAATAAATCTTTCTAAAAAACATGGGGCCGGCATTTTGGTGTAATGGGATGCCACCATCCCATTAGGGCACTGGTTCACATCCTGTCTGTTCCACTTCTGATCCAGAACCCTACTAATGAGCCAGGGTAAGCAGTGAAGGATGGCACATGTACTTGGACCTCTGCGCCCACGTGGGAAACTCAGATAACTCTCCTGGCTCCTGACTTCTGCCTGAACCATCACAGGTAGTGGCAGCCATTTGGGAGTGAACCAGCAGAATGAAGACATCTCGCCAACTCTCCCACTCTCTGTCTGTAACTCTTTTTCAAATAAACAAAAATAAATATTTCAAAATAAAGAAATGGCAGGTATGAAATGCATTATTTCATAAAGAAGCTTTTTTTTCCATTCACTCTTCATTGCAGAAGGTCAGAGTTCATGCATTGTGATGGTGCAGCCTGTAAGAACTGAAAATACTGAGAAAGCTCTCCAGGCATAAAATTCTCCATGCAGTGAATGAGATTTTGTCTGGTATTTACTTTACAAGGAGAAAGGTGTGGGTGGCCACATGGCCCAACCACCAGTGTCAAGTTCCACCCCCTTCCTAATGGGATTCCCTGTTCCTACTTCCCTCCCTGCCCCTGGGCAAAGTTTTAAAAGGACCTGTTTCTGAACATGTCTCTCTCTTTCTCTCTCCATTACTCTCACCAGGACCATCTGCATCCCTATCCACGTCTCCACCTGCTGACCTCTGTCTCTGTCTATCCCTTATGCTTTCATACTGCCTCTTTTCCTTCATTGCCCCTTCCCTCCCGCCTGTCAGGTTTCCCCCAATAAACTCTTTCTGTAAAAAAAGAAAGAGAGAGAGAGAGAGGAAATCTATAGGAGAGAGAGAAGGCTGCCACAACAACAAAAAAGAAAGTTCTGAGCCTGCATGGAGGGTGACTGTGTCAGAGTGGAAATAAAATGTCAGACTACTGTGGGACTCTCAAGTCCTGAATGTGTGTTTTTAACCATATCTTGAGAACAATAACTTTCCTGTAAGGAAAACAAGCATTTTTACATATTTACAGACCTAAATGTAGTCTCCATCAAAAATCATCAAAATAAGCTGCCTAGACATATATGAAACTGTGAAGTAATTTTATTAAACACTCAGGGAGCTGAGAAATGTATCTGAGTACAAATATATTAAACCTCATAACACTTAAGGAGTAATAGCTGCCAGACTTAAGGACTGACAAAATTCAAAAGCAAAAATTTCCCTATTTGGTATCAGCAAAGTGCCTTCACATGTGTTTTTCCGGAAAAGACGTATGAACATCAAACCAGCATCTGAAAAGGGATTAACATCACTCACTATCTGGGAGAGGCAAATTAGAACTATAGAAAGAGTTTGTCACACTTTTAAAACAGATGCCTCTTTATTTATTTTTATTGGCTTACTTTACTTTTTTTTCACTTTTATTTAATGAATATAAACTTCCAAAGTAAAAAGACACATTAGTTTATTTAAGTGTCGGGAGAGAGAGAGAGAGAGAGAGAGAGAGAGAGGGAGAAACAGAGCAGGCAGAATGAGCAAGTTAGAGAGAGACAGCTGGAGGTTTTCCACATAATCACTCATTCCTTGAAGTTCCTGCCCCAGCTGTGGCTGGGTTGGGCAGAAGTGGGAGCCAGGGATTCTTCAGGGATGCATGCATGGCAGGGATCCAGGATTTGACTAGCGTCAGCTGCCTTGCAGATGCATTCCCAGGGAGCTTGATTGGAAGGGGAGTGTCCGGGACTCCAACAGGCCCACTGCAGTGGATTGGGGCATCGCAATCCACAGCCTCACCGGCTGCATCATGAATCCCACCCCAGGTGTTATTTTGAAATGTCAAAGAGTGCTATAAATCGCCATCTTTGCATTGTTGTGGCGTCCAGCTCCCCACTCATCCACCGCCTCTGCTGCTGTGGAATCCCGCAGCTTGGGCCCCAGTCTCTGCACTCTCGCCATGTCAAACCTGAGCAGCCTGGCCTGACTCCCGCTCCCAGATCACCACTAAGGACTTACAGAGAACAAGGACGTCCTGGATGAGGCTGGGAACCGAAGAGATGCCCCTTCCAAATGGGAGCGCTCATGAGGACAATGGGGAGTAGGAGGCGCACGAGGTGGTAGAGGAAGAAGGTGGAGAGGAGGAGTTCGTGGAGGAAGAGGGGCATGGAGAGGAAGAGGATGGAGACATAGGTGAGGAGGCCGAGGCAGCTCCAGGAAACGGGCACCTGAAGATTTTGAAGATGACTCGACAGCAGAAAAGGAAAACTAAAACATAAAAACATAAGTAAATAAAAGGCAGCAGTGACCTAGTCCTCTTCCACTTCTGGTCTCAGAATCTCAACGTGATCACTTTGGAGCAGAGGCCGCGGCCGCCCGCGGCAGCGCCCCCTGCCGACGATGCGCTCTCTGCACCTCCCAACCAAGATCAAGTGTGTTTGCAATAGGGTAGGGAAAAAAAAATCAGCTCTGCTTTTATCTGAAAAGTACTTCAGGAAGGATAGTTTGTATGTATTTTCCCTTTTTTACGATTTCTATTTGTGTACATTTTTAATGATCTTGGGATGAAAAACCAGCCTGCAGGGTGTTCTCTGTATGCTTCTGACTGTACTTGTGTTGTGACCATGTTCATTTACATCTCAGGGGAGGAAAAAAAAACTGTAAAAGAGCAAAATCAACAACAACAGAAAATCTTGCATCAAGCGTTCCTCTTTTTTTGTTTGTTTGTACTTAGCTGTACAGTAAGGTTTTGGTTTGTTTGGCAGAGTGGGCTAAGGATCTGCTTGTGGTGCCAGAATCCCATATGCATGCCAGGTTCGAGTCCCACATACCCCTCTTCTAAGCCAGCTCTCTGCTATGGCCTGGGAAAGCATTAGAAAGGGGCCCCAAAGCTCAGACACTTGCAGTTGCATGGGAGAGATGGGAGAAACTCCTGGCTCTCAGCTACAGCTCTTTAGGCCATTTCCAGAGGAACCAGCAGAATGAAGACCTTTCTCTCTGTCTCTCCCTCTGTCTGTAACTCTCTCTCAAATAAAAAAAAATGCCTCCACCATAAGCCAAAGGATTGTTCTTTTTTTCCTTTTTTGTCTATGAAGTTTCTGTTTACTTTTTGCTTTTGGTGTTTGATGGACTTGTGAAACATGTTATCCAACAACAAACCAGAATTTTATTTTGCTGAGTTGTTCTTAAAAAAAAGATAAGACATGCAGGTTGCATGTGTCCAGGAATGTATCCATTTCTGATAGGTTTCCCTGTTTGCTGGCATACAAGTCCTTGTAGTAATTTCTGATGATTCTTTTTATTTCTGTGGTGTCTGTTGTTACGTTTCCTTTTTCATCTCTGATTTTATTGATTTGGGTCTTTTCTCTTCTTTTTTTAGTTAGTTGGGCCAATGGGGTGTCAATTTTGTTTATTTTTTCAAAAAAACCAGCTCCTCGTTAGGCTGATTTTTTGTGATGTTTTTCTTGATTCAATCCTGTTGATTTCTTCTCTGATTTTAATTATTTCTCTTCTCCTACTAGATTTGGGTCTGGTTTGCTGTAGGTTTTCTAGATCCTTGAGGTGAATTGAAAGCTCATCTATTTGGTGCCTTTCCAATTTCTTGATGTAGGCACCTATTGATATAAACTTTCCTCTTAACACTGCTTTTTCTGCGTCCCATAAGTTTTGGTATGTTGTGCTGTTATCCTCATTTACTTGCAGAAAGTTTTTGATTTCTCTTTTGATTTCTTCTATGACCCATTGTTCATTCAGGAGCATGTTGTTCAATCTCCATGTGTTTGCATATGCTCTAGGGATTCCTGAGTTGCTAATTTCCAGATTCATTCTGCTGTGGTCTGAGAAGCTGCATGGTATGATTCTAATTCTTTTAAATTTGCTGAGACTTGCTTTATGGCCTAGTATGTGGTCAATCCTAGAGAAGGTTCCATGTACTGCTGAGAAGAATGTAAAATCTTTAGCTGTAGGATTGAAAGTTCTGTATATATCTGTTAGATCCATTTGGGCTATAGTGTCGTTTAAATCTACTGTATCCTTGTTGATCTTCTGTCCTGTTGATCTGTCTATTTCTGAGAGTGGAGTATTGAAGTCCCCCAGTACTATTGTATTGGGGTCTAAGTCTCCCTTTAAGTCCCTTAACAAATCTTTTAGATAAACAGGTGCCCTGTAGTTAGGTGCATATACATTGATAATTGTTATATCTTCCTGTTGAATTGATCCCTTAATCATTATGTAGTGTCCCTCTTTGTCTCTCTTAACGGTTTTTGTGGTAAAGTTTATGTTGTCTGAAATTAAGATGGCTACGCCTGCTCTTTTTTCATTTCTGTTGGCATGGTATATCTTTTTCCAGCCTTTCACTTTCAGTCTGTATGGATCTTTGTTGGAAAGATGAGTTTCTTGTAAGCAGCAAATAGATGGGTTTTGTTCCTTAACCCAATCAGCCAATCGGTGTCTTTTAAGTGGACAGTTCAGGCTATTCACGTTCAATGTGACTAATGATAAGTGGTAACTTTGCCCTGCCATTTGCCAAAGATAAGTTCTAATATATGCTTAACTCGCAGTGCTGACAAGTGGCCTACTCAGTTACAATTTTTGAATCAAAGCAGATGTTTTAAATAATGCATGTGTTCCACAGACTCATTTTAACTCTCATTAATTAACTAATTTAGAGACCAGGGCAGAGAGAGAGAGAGAAATAGAGGGAGATCAAAAGATGCACACAGAGGCTGAGGGATGGAGATGTCACATCTGCTGGTTCATTGTCTTAAGCCTCTTCAGTTAGAGTTGGGACATTGACTTCAGGAGCTGAAATCTCAATCTAGGTTTCTCAGGAGAGTGGCAGGGTTTCAACTACCTGAGTGTTCATTTCTTTGAAGAATTATTTATTTTCTTTGAAAGGTAGGGCTACAGAGAGACAAAGGCAGAAACAGAGAGAGACAGAGAGAGTGAGAGACAAAGAAGGAGGGAGAGAGAGAGATCAACCATCAGCTGGCTCACTCCCCAAATGGCCATAATGGCCACAGCTTGGCTGATCTGAAGCCGGGAGACAGGAACTACTTCTGGGTCTCCCATGAGGGTTCAGAGGCCCAAGTACTTGGGCCATCCTCTGCTGCTTTCCAGGGGAACAAGCAGGGACCTGGTTCAGAAGTGGAGCAGCTGGGACTCAGGCAGTGACCTAGTCCTCTTCCACTCTGGTCTCAGAATCTCAATGTGATCACTTTGGAGCAGAGGCCGCCGCCGCCCGCGGAGGCGCCCCCTGCTGAAGACGCACTCTCTGCACCTCCCAACCAAGATCAAGTGTGTTTGCAACAGGGAGGGAAAAAAAATTCAGCTATGCTTGTGTCTGAAAAGGACTTCAGAAAGGAAAGTTCCTTTGTATTTTTACTTTTTTTACGATTTGTATTTTTGTTCATATTGGTAGGGAGCAGTCATTTTTAATGATCTTGGGATGAAAAACCAGCCTGCAGGGTGTTCTCTGTATGCTTCTGACTGTACTTGTGTTGTGACCATGTTCATTTACTTAGCTGTACAGTAAGTTTTCTGTTTCTTTGGGAGAGTGGTCTAAGCATCTGCTTGTGGTGCCAGAATTCCATATGCATGCCAGGTTCTAGTCCAACATACCCCTCTTCTAAGCCAGCTCTCTGCTACGGCCTTGGAAAGCATTAGAAAGGGGCCACAAAGCTCAGAGCCTTGCACCTGCATGGGAGAGATGGGAGAAACTCCTGGCTCTCAGCTACAGCTCTTTCGGCCATTTCCAGAGGAACCAGCAGAATGAAGACCTTTATCTCTGTTTCTCCCTCTGTCTGTAACTATCTTTCAAGTAAAAAAAAATGCCCCCTCCATAAGCAAAAGGATTGTTCTTTTTTTCTTTTTTTGTCTATGAAGTTTCTGTTTACTTTTTGCTTTTGGTGTTTGATGGACTTGTGAACCATGTTATCCAACAATAAACTAGAATTTTATTTTGCTGTTGTTCTAAATAAAGATAAGACATGTAGACAAGGATGTGGGTAGAAGAGGACACTTATCCAGTGTTGCTGGAGTATATGTTACTACATCCATTATGGAAAACAATGGAGAGGTTTTATCGAAAATAAAATTTAGCTCTCCTCAGAATATTATAACAAATAAATATCAAAGGAATAAAGCCATTTTAAATTAAAACTGCTATAGATCTGCAATCCCTATCCTGGGTATAAATCCAAATGAATTCAATCGCTGTGTAGAGAGAGAAGGCACCGCATGAATAATTGTACAGCAATGCTGACTTGTAGTGCCAATGTATGGAAACAGTGTAAGTACCCATCGGCAGACAGATGAGTGAGTATGTGCTATCCATATGAAATGTTATGTTTCTAGGTTGCTATGTGGGCATGAGGCCTCCTCATAAGTTTGTGGAAAAACAAGATTTACACAAATTAATTTCATATATAGAATTTCATTTGTCTATTTATTTTTTGATACATAGTGATGAGATGAAAGGAAGACAGAGAGAGAGAGGGAGAGAGAGAAAATCTTTCATCTGCTGGCTCCCTTCCAAATGGCTGAATGGCTGGGGCTTGTCAAGGCAGAAGTCAGGAGCCTGGAATTCCATGGAGGGTGATTACATGATTAATACGGGCGAATGAACTTGGATCATCATCTGATGCTTTGGCAGGCATAGTAGAAGGGAGCTGAATCAGAAGCAGAGCAGCCAGAACTTGAATGCACATCCCTTTATTCAATGATGCTGTTCCAAAATGCGGCTTAAATCATAGTGCAGTGAGAGACAGTGAGCCAGAGAGAAATTTCTTCCTTTTCCATTGGTTCAACCACCAAATGGCCTCTATGCCAGCATGCTGGGGTCGGACCCTGAGCTGATCCAGAGCAAGGAGCTTCCTCCTGGTCTCCCATGCAGGTGCAGGGACCCGGGACTTGGGCCATCCTCCACTACCTTCCCAGTCCACAGCAGAGTGCTGGACTGGAAGAGGAGCAACCGGGACAGAATCCAGAGCCCCAACTGGGACTAGAACCTGGGGTGCTGGCACTACAGGCTGAGGATTAGCCAAGTGAGCCAGGGCTCCAGCCCTAACCAGGTTTTAAAAAACACCTTCAGGTGGTGACTGATGAGATTGTAACCAGACATTGTAACCTGATGATGGATTGTCCTATCCATAGAAATATTATATTTCCAGGAGTAAGGAGATTCTTCTGGGGCTCCCACATGGGTGCAGGGGCCCAAGGACTTTTGCCATTTTCTAATGCTTTCCCAGGTCACAACAGAGAGCTGGAAAAGTATTGGAGCAGCCAAGAGTTGAACCAGCATGCATATGGGATGCTGGTGCTTCAGGCCAGGGTGTTAACCTGCTGAGCCACAGTGCCAGGCCTGGAGTGATAAGGTGTGAAACAAAGACCTTCAGGTGGTGACTGATGAGATTGTACCCTACACCCTCAGGTGATCTCACTTAATCTAATTTGGCACAATGGAATTCCTTTTTTCACTTTTCACATACCTTTGAATATTAACATTTATATTGTGATACACTTGATTATTTTGATATTGTGATTGCTGAACCACTAGGATTTCTTAGCTTGTGTCTATAAAATTTAATCCTATTGATTATTCTCTTTATACGGAAAACAGTTCCTTTTATCTCTTTCTTTCTTTTACTGATTTCTTTACTCAGTTGAAAGGCAAACATACATGGAGGCAGAGGCAGAGAGAGAAAGTTCTTCCATCTGATGGTGCACTCCCCATATGGCTACAATGGCAGGAGCTGTGCCAATCCAAAGCCAGGAGCCAGGAGCCTCCTGCTGGTCTCCCACTTGGGTGCAGGGGCCCAAGGACCTGGGCCATCCTCCACTTCTCTGCCAGACCACAGCAGAGAGCTGGATAGGAAGTGGAGTAGCTGGGACAGGAACCGGCATCCATATGGCATGCCAGCACTTCAGGTGGCAGCTTTACTGGCTATGCCACAGCACCAGATCCAAGTGGAAAACTGTTCTAGAAATGTCAACATGCAGCTTGTTTGATTCTGCAGCTGGAAATCTAGGCAGGGTCTTATTGGCACATTTGGGTGGTAATTGGGCTGGAAGAGCTGGGGTCCAGTCCTCTGCCTTTTGTCCCAGTGTCCTCTCACACTGTATTTCTGCATTGCACACCAAAATGGATGTTACATCTGCGTCAGACCACCACCACCACTACAGGTGAAAACTGATGCTTGCACTGTTGATTGACAAGATAAAGGAATTCCTCCCTCCAATAGGCATGAGCCCCACACTCAGGAGGGGCTTTAAAAGGCAGATGGAGCAGGGCTATCCTCCCTCTCTGCACACTTGAGCCTGGAACCTTGAACTTCAGGATGGCACAGGAAAGTGCAGACCAGGAAGCTCTTGGGCTCTCAGTTGAGCTGCCCTCTTCCCCACAAAGGTCTTTTAAAGATGGGGGCACAGATGAAGAGGAGCAACCACCACAAGGACAAGGTGAGACACTGTTTTCTGATTTCCCTGAGAGCTGCCTGCAAAGGCAAGGTAGGTCCTTGGGATGTCAGGGTGAGTGCGGAAGGTGGTTTGGAACCTGGCAACTAGTCTGTGTGTGTGTGTGATGGAGGGTTTCATTTCGAAGTTGGAAATGGGAAATAGCTGGTAGCCTCAGGGGCCTATTGAGATATGTGGCAGCAATGAACCTATGGAACTCTAATGTGCTCATTTTCCTTTGATCCTGGCTTAACTGGCTCAGCCAACAGGATGCCAGAAACTTGAAATCTGAGACAAAACGGGGGCCGGGAGGATAAAATGCATACATGGTATTAGTTTTTCATTCTCATGACAAATATCTGAGACATGTTACTAAAGAAGGAACGTTTCTTTCAAACCACATTTTGGAAATTCACAAGAAAAGTCTTCATGTCCCTAATAGTTCATGACCCGAATGCTCTGGCATTTTATGAGGGTAGGGGAGGATTCAGAAGGAGTATGGAGGAAAACTCACATGACAATCCAATCTGTCAGGGAGCTTGCTGTGCACGTGATCTCTCCTTATTCAGACACCAAGATTCCAACAGCCGGGCTCCTACTTACCAACATCACCCAGTCTGAACATTTTCCACGTCTCAGGTTATTCCCCACCCGGATACATTTCTATTTTCATTAGCTTCCCCTTAATACTTTTTATTAAAGAGATTTATTTATTTATCTGAAAGAGGTACACAGAAGGAGAAGGAGAAGCAGAGTTTGAGAGAGATCTTCCATGTGCTGGTTCACTCCCGAATTGGCAGCAACAGCCAGAGCTGTGCTGGTCTGTAACCAGGAGCCAGGAGCTTCTTCAACAGCTCCTTGAAGGGGGCAGGGGCGCAAGAACTTGAGCTATCTTCCACTGCTTTCCCAGGCCATAGCAGAGAGCTGGATTGGAAGTGGAGCAGCTGGGACTCGAACCAGTTCTGTAATGGGATGGCAGCACTGCAGACCGTGGGTTTTCCTACTATGCCACAGAGCTGGCCCCTTCCCCTTAATACTTGAAATACTAAGTTCGATTTTGTAGACAAAGAGATTCACAAACAACCTTTGGAGGACACAAATTTTATACACGTGGGGAATTTTTATTTTATTTCGTGGGGAAACTCAGTCATACGTACTCTCTTTTGATGTAGGATCCAAGCCCAGTCCACATGAGGAGAAGTCCCAGGAAAGGAAGCTCAGAGGCAGAAGCAGCGTTGCCAGAGCAGGTAAGTTCAGACTCACCCGGAGCGAGAAGGTCATAGGGTGCTGTGGCACAGTCTTCTCTGGGAGACAGGGGCCCTGAGACCAGATGGGTCAGCAGCACCTCAGAGATGCTGGGGTACGGGGACCAGAGGGGAAGGGAGCGCTGGTGGGAGGTGCTGCTCCCTGTGTCCTGGGTAGACCTGGGCTGTGGCTGTGCATTTGGAGGCAGGCACTCCAACTCCCTGTGTTTTGCAGAATCAGAGTCCAGCTGTGACAGGGTGAGCTCCAGGAAGAGGACAATCATTTCCGAGGACAGCAGCCACACGGGGACAGGTAGCATCGTGCTTTCTCTCCCTAGAGGGTCAGGACCAGGGAGCTTATCCAAGGTTGGGAAGGGAGGGGTTGTCAGAGATTGAGAGCAGTTTCGAGATCCCAAGAGCGTGTGAGGGGGAGGATGGGTGCTGCCTGGGTTCCTGCTGGAGTCCATTGTGGGGAAGGAAGTGCAGGATTCGGTGGGGTTCACGTGAAGGGGGCAGGACTTAGGTTTTAGGGCCCAAGGAGCTGTGCTGAGTGTCTCCCGTGTGTCTCTGCAGGCAGCTGTGTGCAAGAGCTCAGCGTGACTTTGCAAAAGAAAGTAAAACCTTCGGACGATGGAAATGACAGAGGAATTCAGGAGGCGCATGCGGAACCTCGAAGGGGATCCTCCAGGGCCCGCAATGGGCACAAGAGGAGGCACAGGTCCAGGTCCCCAGCAGACCACCCACCGCCCCTTCGGAAGAGCCTGGTGACCTCCCTGCGCTCTCTGTCTGAGGCCATTATGAAGATTTAGCCCGGGTGCAGGCGCAGCAGGCGCAGTTCCCGCTGACCCAGGAGCAGCTGTTTGCGCTGGCACAGCTCCGCGGGCCTCTATGCAGCGCCATGCAGAGCTGCTATGCGCTGGCCTCGCAGGCAGCCTGGGCCTTCCCTGCCCAGGGCTGGCTCCTCCCGGCCCAAGCCCCGGCCTCCGCCCGGGCCCCGGCCCCGGCCCCGGCCCCGGCCCTGGCCCCGGCCCCGGAGCACATGCCTGCTGTCCAGTCGCGGGCACCTGCTCAGAGCTCCTCCCAGGAGGGGGAAGGCCAGCCCTCTGCTGAGCAGGAAGAACCTGAGGCACACAGGGCATCAGACTAATCTTGTGCTGGGGAGCCCGCATGGTGGACACTAGAGGGCGCATCTCTGACACACAGAAAGACTTGCTGCTGCTACTTCTCCGCAAGCCCAGCAGAGACCCTGTAGTCGGGATGAGCTGATGCCTGAGGGAATCTGGGTGGCCATAGGAAAGGAACTCGAGCGACTTCCTTGGAATCAGGAACCTGTTCTTTCCTTGACAGAAGAATGTCGGTTTTCACATTACCAATCTGGATCCTTGTAACTGACTTGAATTTTTAAATGAAGCACATATTAAGAGGTCATCATTGACACTTGTGCATTTTTGTCAATGTAAAGTTTTCTACCTGGAGAAGTTCTGGGGAGGTGGGTGGAGCAGTGCTCAGGAGGACTCTGAGGGGAGATGACAGGGTGGGCCTGCGTTTAAAAGTGCATTAGAAGGGTGTGCCTTTGTTCTCTTTTTACGTTTTCTATTTTTGTGCATGTTGTTACGGGTTAGCCAATTTTAATGATTTTGGGATGACCAAACTAGCCTTCAATTTGTTTTTGTATGGTTTTTCTGTACTTGTCATGTGAATTCTTCATTAACATATCAAATGATAAAAAAATCTTTCTAAAATATCTAAAGCAACAACAGAAAACCTTGTGTCAAGCATTCCTTTTTTTTGTATGTACTTAGCTGTACTGTAAGTAGTTGTTTAGTATGAGATAGTTAAAAAGGCCAAAGATAGGGGCCAGCAATGTGGTAGAGTGGGCTCAGTGTCTGCCTGATGTGCCAGAATCCCATATGGGTACCACGTTGGAGTCCCAGATGCCCCTCTTCTAAACCAGCTCTCTGCTATGGCCTGGAAAAGCAGTAGAACATAGCTCAGATGCTTGGGCCTCTTCACCTGCATGGGAGACCTGCAAGAAACTTCTGGCTCTCAGCTACTGCCATTTAGGCCATTTCCTGAGGGACCAGCAGGTGGAACCTTTCTGTTTCTCCCTCTGTCTGTCTATAATTCTATCATCAAATAAATAAATAAAATCCCCTCCACACAAAAGCCAAAGGTTTCCCTTTTTTTTGTCTATGTATTTGTCATTGAGTTTTTTATTTTCCACATTCTTGACATATGTGTGAAACATTTTATCATAAAATAACTGGAATTTTGTTTGCTGAGTTGTAAAAAAAAAAGATCAGATGTGTAGACAAGGATGTGGGAAGAAGTGGACACTTATCCATTGTTGCTTGAATATATGTTACTCTAGCCATTGCAGAAAATGATGGAGAGGTTTTACCAAAAATAAAAATTGAGCTTTCCTCAGAATATTATACAAATAATTATCAAATAGATAAAACAATTTGAAATAACAACTATTACAAATGCTACAATCCCTATTCTGGGTACAAATGCAAAGGAAATGAAATCCCTGTGTAGAGAGAGATGTCAACCCATGTTTAGTACAGCAATGCTCACTAGTAGTGCCAACTTATCGAAACTGTTTAACTACCTATTGGCAGACGGATAAGTATGTGCTATCCATATGAAATATTATATTTCTATATTAAATGTGTGTATGAGGATACTTCATAAGCTTTATGGAAAAGTAAGATTCACACAAATGAATTTCATATGTAGATTTTCATTTATTTATTTAATTATATTGATTTATTGTCACATAGTCAAGGGGAAAAAGAAAGAAAAGAGAGAGAGAGAGAGAGAAAGAGAGAAAATTTCATCTGCTGCTTCCCTTCCAAAATGGTTGAATTGCTGGGGTCTGTCAAGGCAGAAATCAGGAGCCTGGAATTCCATCCAGAGGGACAGAGAGGTCATATCTGCTGGTTCATGGTCAAAAGCCTTTTAGAAAGAGATGGGACATATAGATTCCAGTAGTTGAAATATCAAACTAGATTGCTCATGAGAGTGGCAGGGTTTCAACTACCTTCTTTTAAGATTTACTGATTTTATTTGAAAGGCAGAGGAGATGGAGAAAGAGAGAGAGAGAAAGAGAGAAATAGAGAAAGAGAGAGAGAGATAGATCAACCATCAGCTGGCTCACTCCCCAAATAGCCATAAAAGCTCAGAGGCCCAAGTACTTTGCTGGAATGTTTGTTACTACAGCCATTGCAGGAAACGATGGAGAGGTTTTACCCAAAATAAAAATTTAGCTTTCCTCAGAATATGATATCAAACAATTCTCAGAGTATAGAGCAATTTTAAATTAAAACTGGTACAGATCCTACAATCCCTCTCCTGGGTATAAATCCAAAGAAACCAAATCTCTTTATAGAGAGAGATGGAACCACATGTATAGTACAGCAATGCTCACTAGTAGTCCCAGTGTATGGAAAGAGTGTAAGTACCCATTGAGAGATGGATGAGTCCGGATGTGTTATCCATTTGAAATAGTATATTCCTATGTGACATTGTATGCTTGAGGCTACTTCATAGGTTTATGGAAAAACAGATTCACACAAATTAATTTCCTATGTAGAATTTCATTTCTTTCTTTCTTTAATTTATTTATTGACACAGCAATGGGGAGAAAGGGAGAAAGAGAGAGAGTGAGGGAGAGAGAAAGAAAACTTTTCATCTACTGATTCCCTTCCCAAATGGCTGAATGGATGGAGCTTGTCAAGGCAGAAATCAGGAGCTGGTAATTCCATTCAGGGCTCTTCCAAGATTAATACAAGCTCATATTAATATGGCTACACCTGCTTTTTTTTTGGTTTCTGTTGGCATGGAATATCTCTGTCCTTAATGTGTTGTACACTGAGGCTTAATGCTATAACGAGTACTCAAACAGTATATTTCACTTTGTGTTTCTATGGGGGTGCAAACGATTGAAATCTTTACTTAATGCACACTAAACTGATCTTCTGTAAAAAAAAAAGAAATTATCAATTTCCAACTTGACTCTCACTGGGATTAAACATGACAATAGGTCTGATCTGATTTCATCATCATTTAAAAAAAAATCATTTATTATTTTTCACATTATGTTTCTGTGTGGGAGCAAACTGTTGAAATCCTTACTTAAGGTATACTAAGCTGATCTTCTGTATATTAAGATAATCGAAAATGAATCTTGATGTGAATGGAAGGGGAGAGGGAGTGGGAAAGGGGAGGGTTGTGGGTGGGAGGGACGGTATGGGGGGGGAAGCCATTGTAACCCATGAGTCGTACTTTGGAAATTTATATTCATTAAATAAAAGATAAAAAAAAATACAAGCTCAAAATCTTGGATTGTCATCTGATGCTTTGGCGGGCACAGTAGAAGGGAGCTAAAACAGAAGCAGAGCAGTCAGAACTTGAATGTGAATCCCTTTATTCAATGATGCTGTTCCAAATTGTGGCTTAACTCACAGTGCTGCCATGTGGCCTGCCCAATTACAATTTTTGAATCAAAGCAGATATTTTGCATAATGCATGTGTTCCACAGACTCATTTTAACCCTCACTAATTAACTAATTTAGAGACCAGGGGAGAGAGAGAGAGAGAAGGAGAGGGAGATCAAAAGATGCACACAGAGGCAGAGGGATGGAGAGGTCATATCTACTGGTTCATTATCTTAAGCCTCTTCAGTTAGAGTTGGGACATTGACTCCAGGAGCTGAAATCTCAATCTAGGTTTCTCAGGAGAGTGGCAGTGTTTCAACTACCCGAGTGTTCATTTCTTTGAAGAATTATTTATTTTATTTGAAAGGCAGAGTTACAGAGAGACAAAGGCAGAAACAGAGAGAGAAAGAGAGAGAGAGAGAGAGACAGAGAGAGAGGGAGAGAGATGGAGGGAGGGAGAAAGAGAGATCAACCATCACCTGACTCACTCTCCAAATGGCCATAATGGCCACAGCTTGGATGATCCAAAGCCAGGAGACAGGAGCTTCTTCTGGGTCTCCCATGAGGGTTCAGAGGCCCAAGTACTTGGGACATCTTCTCCTACTTTCCCAGGTGAACAAGCAGGGAGCTGGTTCAGAAGTGGAGCAGCTGGGACTCAGGCAGTGGCTACACCTGCTATGCCACAGCGCTGAAATGGAGTTGACACTTTTGTACCCCAGGATGTTCACCAGCATAAAGTAATCAGGGGTCAGGTGGGACTAGAAGCCCGGCACCCTGAAATGAGCTGCAGGTGTCTAATCTGCTGGTTTAACTGCTAGGTGAGATTTGGGACACATAAAGTCTTTGAAGTTCCCTTGAATTCACAGAAACACACACACAGGAGTGACACAGTAGCAAGGCCAACAGCACTAAGGTATGATGACAGCCCAGGTGTCCTCAGCTAAACTGTGGGTGCTGAGCACCTTCTACAGAGTGTCCTGAGCTTCCAGGGTGACTAGGGAGATTGAGGTTGGGTCAGCTCCCCATGTGGCTGGAATTTTTCTGCAGAGAAATCAGTGACTGATGAGGTTTAAACACCCTCAGGTGGTGACCAATGAAGTTGTAACCAGACACCCTCAGATGATATCTCACTTATTCTAATTTGGCACATTGAAATGCCTTTTTCACTTTCTATATACCTTTGAATATTAGGACTTACATTGCAACTTGTCACAATTGATTATTTTGATATGGTCATTACTGAGCAGCTAGGATTTCCTAGCTTGTGTAGATAAAATTTAATCTTGTTGATTATTTGATTCTCTTCATTTGGAAGACTTTTCTAAACATGGGTACAGGCTGTTTGATTCTGCAGCATGAAATCTAGGCAGGGCCTGAATAACACTTTTGAGTGGTGATTGGGCTGGAAATGAAATGGGGACCAGTGCCTACCTTTCAGTCTGTGTGCCCTCTAGCACTGTGTGCCTGCAGTGGACACAATGATAGGACCTTACATCAGGGTCACATCAACACCACAAATGAAAACTTAAGCATGACTGGTGATCCACAGGAGAATGGAATTCCTCTCTCCAATAGGCATGAGCACCACCCTGAGGAGGGGCTTTAAAAGGCAGATGCAGCACATCTTTGAATACCTTGTTTCTACTTGTGGTTGTGTGATTTTCTTTTTTTTAAGATTTTATTTATTTTACTTGGGAGGTAGAGTTTGAGACAGTAAGAGGGAGAGACAGAGAGAAATGTCTTCCCTACGTTGGTTCACTTCGCAAATGGCTGCAATAGCTAGAGCTGCACCAATCTGAAGCCAGGAGACAGGCACCTCTTTCTGGTCTTCCAAATGAGGGCAGAGGCCCAAGTATCCAGGCCATCCTCCACTGCTTTCCCAGGCCACAGCAGAGAGCTGGATTGGAAGTGGAGAGGCTGGGGCTAGAATCAGTGCCCATATGTGAAGCCTGTGCTGCAGGCAGAGGATTAACCTACTGCACCACTGTGCTGGGCCTGGCTGTGTGATTTTCATCATTTAGCATTGGAGCATGGGTGTGTCATGGTTGGCCATTCCCTAACACCATGGCTGATCTCTACTCAGGTTTGCAGTTTTAGGCAACATTTTGAGCTGCACACACAGAATTTTCCACATGAGGCTGCCCTTCTCACCTCATGGAACTTACAATTTAGACAAGGCAGGCTAGAAAATAAATCTTTCTAAAAACATGGGGCCGGCATTTTGGTGTAATGGGATGCCACCATCCCATTAGGGCACTGGTTCACATCCTGTCTGTTCCACTTCTGATCCAGAACCCTACTAATGAGCCAGGGTAAGCAGTGAAGGATGGCACATGTACTTGGAACTCTGCACCCATGTGGGAAACTCAGATAACTCTCCTGGCTCCTGACTTCTGCCTGAACCATCACAGGTAGTGGCAGCCATTTGGGAGTGAACCAGCAGAATGAAGACATCTCGCCAACTCTCCCACTCTCTGTCTGTAACTCTTTTTCAAATAAACAAAAATAAATATTTCAAAATAAAGAAATGGCAGGTATGAAATGCATTATTTCATAAAGAAGCTTTTTTTTTCACTCTTCATTGCAGAAGGTCAGAGTTCATGCATGTGATGGTGCAGCCTGTAAGAACTGAAAATACTGAGAAAGCTCTCCAGGCATAAAATTCACCATGCAGCAAATGAGATTTTGTCTGGTATTTACTTTACAAGGAGAAAGGTGTGGGTGGCCACAAGGCCCAATCACCAGTGTCAAGCTCCACTCCCTTCCTAATGGGATTCCCTGTTTCTACTTCCCTGCCTGCCCCTGGGCAAAGTTTTAAAAGGACCTGTTCCTGAACATGTCTCTCTCTTTCTCTTTCCTTTGCTCTCTCCAGGACCATCTCCATCTATATCTCCATCTCCATCTCCTGACCTCTGTCTCTGTCTCTGTCTGTATCTCTCCCTTATGCTTTCATACTACCTCTTTTCCTTCATTGCCCCTTCCCTCCCGCCTGTCAGGTTTCCCCCAATAAACTCTTTCTCTAAAAAAAGAAAGAGAGAGAGAGAGGAAATATATGAGAGAGAGAGAGAGAAGGCTGCCACAACAACAACAAAAAACAAAGTTCTGAGCCTGCATGGAGGGTGACTGTGTCAGAGTGGAAATAAAATATCAGACTACTGTGGGACTCTCAAGTCCTGAATGTGTGTTTTTAACCATATCTTGAGAACAATAAATTTCCTTTAAGGAACACAAGCGTTTTTACATATTTACAGACTTAAATGTAGTCTCCATCAAAAATCATCAAAATAAGCTGCCTAGACATATATGAAACTGTGAAGTAATTTTATTAAACACTCAGGGAGCTCAGAAATGTATCTCAGCACAAATATTTTAAACCACATAACTGTTAAGGAGTAACAGCTGCCAGACTTAAGGACTGACAAAATTCAAAAGCGAAAATTTCCCTATTTGGCATCAGCAAAGTGTCTTCACGTGTGTTTTTCCTGATGCGAATTATGAACATCTAACCAGTATCTGAAAAGGGATTAACATCACTCATCATCTGGGAGAGGCAAATTAGAACTATAGACAGTTTGTCACACTTCTTAAAATGGATGCCTCTTTATTTATTTATTTTTATTGGTATACTTCATTTTTTTTTCACTTTTATTTAATGAATATAAACCTCCAAAATAAAAAGACACATTAGTTTATTTAAGAGTCTGGGAGAGGGAGAGAGAGAGAGAGAGAGTGAGAGAGAGAAGGCAGAATGAGCAAGTTAGAGAGAGGCAGCTGGAGGTCTTGCACATAATCACTCATTCCTCCAAGTTCCTGCCCCAGCTGTGGCTGGGTTGGGCAGAAGTGGGAGCCAGGGATTCTTCAGGGATGCATGCATGGCAGGGATCCAGGATTTGACTAGCGTCAGCTGCCTTGCAGATGCATTCCCAAGAAGCTTGATTGGAAGGGGAGTGTCTGGGACTCCAACAGGCCCACTGCAGTGGATTGGGGCATCGCAAGCCACAGCCTCACCTGCTGCATCATGAATCCCACCCCAGGTGTTATTTTAAAATCTCTTTGCATTGTTGTGGCATCCAGCTCCCCACTCATCCACCGCCTCTGCTGCTGTGGAATCCTGCAACTTGGGCCCCAGTCTCTGCACTCTCGCCATGCCAAACCAGACCACCCTGGCCTGACACCCGCTCCCAGATCACCACCAAGGACTTACAGAGAACAAGGACGTCCTGGACAAGGCTGGGAACCGAAGAGGCGCCCCTGCCGAATGGGAGCGCTCATGAGGACAGTGGGGAGTAGGAGGCGCACAAGGAGGTAGAGGAAGAAGGTGGAGAGGAGGAGGGCGTGGAGGAAGAGGGCCATGGAGTGCAAGAGGATGCTGATGAATGTGAGGAGGCCGAGGCAGCTCCAGGAAACGGGCACCTGAAGATGATGAAGATGACTCAACAGCAGAAAAGGAAAACTAAAACATAAAAAAAAATAAGTAAATAAAAGGCAGCAGTGACCTGTTCCTCTTCTACTTCTGGTCTCAGAATCTCAACATGATCACTTTGGAGCAGAGGCCGCCGCCACTCGCGGCAGCGCCCCCTGCCGACGACGTGCTCTCAGGTCCTCCCAACCAAGATCAAGTGTGTTTACAACAGGGAGGAAAAAATAAATTCAGCTCTGCTTGTATCTGAAAAGTACTTCAGGATGAAATTTTGTATGTATTTTCCCTTTTTTACGATTTGTATTTGTGTACCTTTTTAATGATCTTGTGATGAAAAACTAGCCTGCAGGGTGTTCTCTTTATGGGAGAAACTCCTGGCTCTCAGCTACAGCTGTTTAGGCCATTTCCAGAGGAACCAGCAGAATGAAGACCTTTCTCTCTGTCTCTCCCTCTGTCTGTTAATTTCTCTCTCAAATAAAAAAAAATGACCCTACCATAAGCCAAAGGATTGTTCTTTTTTTCTTTTTTTGTCTATGAAGTTTCTGTTTACTTTTTGCTTTTGGTCTTTGATGTACTTGTGAAACATATTATCCAACAAGAAACCAGAATTTTATTTTGCTGAGTTGTTCTAAAAAAAGATAAGACATGTAGACAAGGATGTGGGTAGAAGAGGACACTTATCCAGTGTTGCTGGAATATATGTTACTACATCCATTATGGGAAACAATGGAGAGGTTTTATCCAAACTAAAAATTTAGCTTTCCTCAGAATATTATAACAAATAATTATCAAAGGAATAAAGCAATTTTAAATTAAAACTGCTATAGATCCTGCAATCCCTATCATGGGTATAAATCCAAATGTATGAAATCTCTGTGTGGAGAGAGATGGCACCCCATGAATCATACAGAAATCCTCACAAATAGTGCCAAAGTACCCATCAGCAGACAGATGGGTGAGTATGTGCTATCCATATGAAATATATTTCTAGGTTGCTATGTGGGCATTAGGCTTCCTCATAAGTTTGTGGAAAAACAAGATTTACACAAATTAATTTCACATATAGAATTTCATTTATCTATTTATTTTTTGACACATAGCAATGAGAAGAAAGGAAGAGAGAGAGAGAGGGAGAGAGAGAAAATCTTTCATCTGCTGGTTCCCTTCCAAATGGCTGAATGGCTGGGGCTTGTCAAGGCAGAACTCAGGAGCCTGGATTTCCATGGAGAGCTATTGCATGATTAATACGGGCACATGAACTTGGATCATCATCTGATGCTTTGGCAGGCATAGTAGAAGGGAGCTGAATCAGAAGCAGAGCAGCCTGAACTTGAATGCACATCCCTTTATTCAATGATGTTGTTCCAAAATGCGGCTTAAATCACAGTGCGGCAATGGGGCTTGCCCTGTTACAATTTTTGAATCTATGCAGATATTTTGCAGAATGCATGTGTTCCACAGACTCATTTTAACCCTCACTAATTAAATAATTTAGAGACCAGGGGAGAGAGAGAGGTGGGAGAAAGCAAGGGATTCACACAGAGACAGAGGGACAGAGAGGTCACATCTGCTGGTTCATTGTCTTATGCCTCTAGAGTTGGGACATTGACTCCAGGAGCTGAAATCTCAATCTAGGTTTCTCATGAGAGTGGCAGGGTTTCAACTACCTGAGTGTTCATTTCTTTGAAGAATTATTTATTTTATTTGAAAGGCAGAGTTACAGAGAGAAAAAGGCAGAAACAGAGAGAGAGAGAGAAAGACAGACAGAGAGAGAGAGAGAGAGAGAGAGAGAGAGAGAGAGAGATCAGCTGGCTCACTCCCCAAATGGCCATAGGTTGGCTGATCCAAAGCCGGGGGACAAGAGCTTCTTCTGGGTCTCCCATGAGGGTTCAGAGGCCCAAGTCCTTGGGCCATCCTCTGCTACTTTCCCAGGTGAACAAGCAGAGAGCTGGTTCAGAAGTGGAGCAGCTGGGACTCAGGCAGTGGCTATACCTGCTATGCCACAGCGCTGAAATGGAGTTGACACTTTTGTATCCCAGGACATGCATCAGCAGGAAGTTATAATCAGGGGTCTGATTGGACTAGAAACTAGGCACCCTGACATGAGCTGGGGGTTTCTAATCTCCTGGTTTAACTTCTAGGTGAGATATCAGCCCCATAAATGCTTTGAAGTCCCTTGAATTTACAGATACACACACACAGGAAAACACAGTAGGAAGTCACAGAGCAATAAGGTGAGATCATGGCCCAGGTTTCCTCCTCAGCCAGACCATGGGTGCTGAGCCCCACTGCAGAGCATCGGGGGCTCCCAGGGTGAATGGGGAGAGTAAGTCTGGGGTTAGATACCCATCCCATACAGCTGGACATTCTGCTGCCCAGGTGGCCAGGAATTAATGGCCGACAAGGTTTTTTTTTTCCTTTAGGGATTTCTTTAATATTTGCAAGTCAGAGTTATATAGAGAGAGGAGAGGCAGAGAGAGAGAGAGAGAGAGAGAGAGAGAAGAGAAGACAGAGAGAGAGGTCTTGCATCCAATGGTTTACTCCCCAATTGCCTACATGGCCCAGATATGGGACTATCTGAAGCCAGGAGCCAGGAGTTTCTTCTGGGTCTCCCACGTGGGTATAGGGGCCCAAGGACTTTGGCCATCTTTTGCTGCTTTCCCAGGTCACAGCAGAGAGCTGGATAGGAATTGGAGCAGCCAGGTCTTGAAACAATGCCCATATGGGATGCTGGTGCTTCAGGCCGGGGTTTGAACCAGCTGAGCCACAGCACCAAGCCTGCACTGAACAGGTTTTTTTCTTTGTTTGTTTGTTTTTTACAGGTAGAGTTAGGCAGTGAGAGACAGAGAAAAAGGTCTTCCTTTAACATTGGTTCACCCCCCAAATGGCTGCTATGGCCGTCACACTGGGGCCAGTGTGCTACGCTGATCTGCAGCCAGGAGGCTGGTTCTTCCTCCTGGTCTCCCATGCAGGTGCAGAGCCCAAGCCTTTGGGCCATCCTCCCCTGCCTTACCAGACCACAGAGGAGAGCTGGACTGGAAGAGGAGCAATGGGAAGGATCTGGAGCCCCAACTGGTACTAGAACCTGGGGTGCCAGCGCTGCAGGTGGAGGATTAGCCAAGTGAGCTAAGGTGCGTGGCCTGATAATTTAAACAACTGTAACCATATCTTGAGGGCAATAAATATCCTTTAAAGAACACAAGCATAGAGAGCAGTGGCCTTAAAAACAAAAAGAAACGAACAACAACAACAAAAAACCACACAAGCATTTTTACATTTTACAGACATAAACGTAGTCTCCATCAAAAATCATTAAAATAAGCCGACTACAGATATATGAAACTGTGTGAAGTAATTTTTTTAAACACTCAGGTAGCTGAGAAATGTATCTCAGTACAAATATATTAAACCACATAACTGTTAAGGAGTAATAGCTGCCAGACTTAAGGACTGACAAAATTCAAAAGCAAAAATTTGCCTATTTGGCATCAGTGAAGTGCCCTCACATGTGTTTTTCCTGATAAGACTTATGAATGTCTAACCGGTATCTGAAAAGGGATTAACATCACTCATCATTTGGGAGAGGCAATTTAGAACTATAGACAGTTTGTCACACTTCTTAAAATGGATGCCTGTTTATTTATTTTTAAAAAGACACATTAGTTTATTTAAGAGTCGGGGAGAGAGAAGGAGAGAGAGAGAGAGAGAGAGAGAGAGAGAGAGAGAGAGAGAGAAATAGAGCAGGCAGAATGAGCAAGTTAGAGAGAGGCAGCTGGAGGTCTTGCACATAATCACTCATTCCTCCAAGTTCCTTTCCCAGCTGTGGCTGGGTTGGGCAGAAGTGGGAGCCAGGGATTCTTCAGGGATGCATGCATGGCAGGGATCCAAGATTTGACCAGCATCAGCTGCCTTGCAGATGCATTCCCAGGAAGCTTGATTGGAAGGGGAGTGTCCGGGACTCCAAGAGGCCCACTGCAGTGGATTGGGGCATTGCAAGCCACAGCCTCACCTGCTGCATCATGAATCTCACCCCAGGTGTTATTTTAAAATGCAAAGAATGCCATCTTTGCATTATTGTGGGGTCCAGCTCCCCACTCATCCACCGCCTTGCTGCTGTGGAATCCCGCAGCTTGGGCCCCAGTCTCTGCACTCTCGCCATGTCAAACCAGACCAGCCTGGCCTGAAATCCGCTCCCAGATCACCACCAAGGACTTACAGAGAACAAGGACGTCCTGGAGGAGGCTGGGAACCGAAGAGGCGCCCCTGCCAAATGGGAGCGCTCATGAGGACAATGGGGAGTAGGAGACGCACAAGGAGGTAGAGGAAGAAGGTGGAGAGGAGGAGGGCGTGGAGGAAGAGGGCCATGGAGAGGAAGAGGATGGAGAGGAAGGGAAGGAGGCCGAGGCAGCTCCAGGAAACGGGCACCTGAAGATGATGAAGATGACTCGACAACAGAAAAGGAAAAACAAAAGTTAAAAAAATAAGTAAATAAGAGGCAGCAGTGACCTTCTCCTCTTCCACTTCTGGTCTCAGAATCTCAACGTGATCACTTTGGAGCAGAGGCCGCGGCCGCCCGCGGCAGCGCCCCCTGCCGACGACGCGCTCTCTGCACCTCCCAACCAAGATCAAGTGTGTTTGCAACAGGGAGGAAAAAAAAAAATTCAGCTCTGCTTGTATCTGAAAAGGACTTCAGGAAGGAAAGTTTGTATGTATTTTCCCTTTTTTATGATTTGTGTTTGTGTACATTTTTAATGATCTTGGGATGAAAAACCAGCCTGCAGGGTGTTCTCTGTATGCTTCTGACTGTACTTGTGTTGTGACCATGTTCATTTACATCTCAGGGAAGGAAAAAAAAAAACTGTAAAAGAGCAAAATCAACAACAACAGCAAATCTTGCATCAAGCGTTCCTCTTTTTTTTTGTTTGTTTGTACTTAGCTGTACAGTAAGTTTTCTGTTTGTTTGGTAGAGTGGGCTAAGCATCTGCTTATGGTGCCAGAATCCCATCTGCATGCCAGGTTCAAGTCCCACATACCCGTCTTCTAAGCCAGCTCTCTTCTACGGCCTGGGAAAGCATTAGAAAGGGGCCACAAAGCTCAGACCCTTGCACCTGCATGGGAGAGATGGGAGAATCTCCTGGCTCTCAGCTACAGCTCTTTAGGCCATTTCCAGAAGAACCAGCAGAATGAAGACCTTTCTCTCTGTCTCTCCCTCTGTCTGTAACTCTCTCTCTCAAATAAAAAAATGCCCCCACCACAAGCCAAAGGATTGTTCTTTTTTTCTTTTTTTTGTCTACGATGTTTCTGTTTACTTTTTGCTTTTGGTGTTTGATGGACTTGTGAAACATGTTATCCAACAAGAAACCAGAATTTTATTTTGCTGAGTTCTAAAAAAAAAAAGATAAGACATGTAGACCAGGATGTGGGTAGAAGAGGACACTTATCCAGTGTTGTTTGATGTTACTACATCCATTATGGGAAACAATGGAGAGATTTTATCCAAACTAAAAATTTAGCTTTCCTCAGAATATTATAACAAATAATTTTCAAAGCTGGCGGCATGGCTCAATAGGCTAATCGTCTACCTTTTTGCACCAGCACACTGGGTTCTAGTCCCGGTCTGGGCGCCAGATGCTGTCCCGGTTACCCCTCTTCCAGGCCAGCTCTCTGCTATGGCCTGGGAGTGCAGTGGAGTATGGCGCAAGTCCTTGGCACCTGCGTGGGAGACCAGGAAAAGCACCTGAATCCTGGCTTCGGTTCAGCCCAATGCACCGGCTGCAGCGCAATGGCAGCGGCTGCCATTGGAGGATGAACCAACGGCAAAAGGAAGACCTTCTCTCTGTCTCTCTCTCACTGTTCACTTTGCCTGTAAAACAAACAAACAAACAAACAAACAAAAAAACCCAAATAATTATCAAAGGAATAAAAAAATTTTAAATTAAAACTGCTATAGATCCTGCAATCCCTATCCTGGGTATAAATCCAAATAAATGAAATCTCTGTGTAGAGAGAGATGGCACTCCGTGAACCATACAAAAATGCTCACGAGAAGTGCCAATGTAAGTACCCATCAGCAGACAGAGGAGTGAGTATGTGCTATCCATATGAAATATTATATTTCTAGGTTGTTATGTGGCCATGAGGCTTCCTCATAAGTTTATGGAAAAACAAGAATTATAGAAAATAATTTGATATATGGATTTTCATTTATTTATTTAATTTATGGACACACAAGCTGGGGAGAAAGAGAGAGAGAGACAGAGACGGAGAGAGGGAGAGAATCTTTCATGTGCTGGATTGTGTCAAGGCAAAATTCAGGGGCCTGGAATTCCATGGAGGGCTATTGCATGATTAATACGGGCACATGAACGTGGATCATCATCTGATGCTTTGGCAGGCCCAGTAGAAGGGAGCTGAATCAGAAGCAGAGCAGCCAGAACTAGAATGCACATCCCTGTATTCAATGATGCTGTTCCAAAATGGGGCTTAAATCACAGTGCCGCAATGTGGCCTGCCCTGTTACAATTTTTGAATCTATGCACATATTTTGCAGAATGCATGTGTTCCACAGACTCATTTTATCTCAAATTAATTAACTAATTTAGAGATGGGGGAGAGAGAGAAAAGGAGAGGGAGATCAAGAGATTCACACAGAGACAGAGGGACAGAGAGGTCATATCTACTGGTTCATTGTCTTAAGCCTATTCGGTTAGAATTGGGACATTGGCTCCAGGAGCTGAAATCTCAATCTAGGTTTCTCATGAGAGTGGCAGGATTTCAAATACCCGAGTGGTCATTTCTTTGAAGAATTATTTATTTTATTTCAAAGGTAGAGTTATAGAGAAACAAAGGCAGAAACAGAGTGGGCGAGAAAGAGAGAGCGAGCAAGAAACAGAAATAGCAACCATCAGCTGGCTGACCCCACAAATGGCCATAATGGCCACAGCTTGGCTGTTCCAAAGCCGGGAGACAGCACCTCGGGCCTCTATGCAGCGCCGTGCAGAGCTGCTATGCGCTGGCCTCGCAGGCGGCCTGGGCCTTCCCTGCCCAGGGCTGGCTCCTCCCAGCCCCGGCCCCGGCCTCGGCCCCGGAGCACATGCCTGCTGTCCAGTCGCGGGCACCTGCTCAGAGCTCCTCCCAGGAGGGGCAAGGCCAGCCCTCTGCTGAGCAGGAAGAACCTGAGGCACACAGGGCATCAGACTAATCTTGTGCTGGGGAGCCCGCATGGTGGACACTAGAGGGCGCATCTCTGACACACAGAAAGACTTGCTGCTGCTACTTCTCTGCAAGCCCAGCAGAGACCCTGTAGTGGGGATGAGCTGATGCCTGAGGGAATCTGGGTGGCCATAGGAAAGGAACTCGAGCGACTTCCTTGGAATCAGGAACCTGTTCTTTCCTTGACAGAAGAATGTCGGTTTTCACATTACCAATCTGAATCCTTGTAACTGACTTGAATTTTTAAATGAAGCACATATTAAGAGGTCATCATTGACACTTATGCATTTTTGTCAATGTAAAGTTTTCTACCTGGAGAAGTTCAGGGGAGGTGGGAGGAGCAGTGCTCAGGAGGACTCTGAGGGGAGATGACAGGGTGGGCCTGCGTTTAAAAGTGCATTAGAAGTATGTCCCTTTTTTTTATTTTTATGTTTTCTATTTTTGTGCATATTGGTAGGGGTTATCCAGTTTTAATGATTTTGGGATGACCAAACTAGCATTCAATTTGTTTTTGTATGCTTTTTCTGTACTTGTGGTGTGAATTCTTCATTAACATATCAAAGAAAAAAAATCTTTGTAAAATATCTAAAGCAACATCAGAAAACCTTGTGTGAAGCATTCCTTTTTTTTGTATGTACTTAGCTGTACTGTAAGTAGTTGTTTAGTATGAGATAGTTAAAAAGGCCAAAGATAGGGGCCAGCAATGTGGTAGAGTGGGCTAAGTGTCTGCCTGTTGTGCCAGAATCCCATATGGGTACCACGTTGGAGTCCCAGATGCCCCTCTTCTAAACCAGCTCTCTGCTATGGCCTGGAAAAGCAGTAGAACATAGCCCAGATGCTTGGGCCTCTTCACCTGCATGGGAGACCTGCAAGAAACTTCTGGCTCTCAGCTACTGCCATTTAGACCATTTCCTGAGGGAACAGCAGGGGGAACCTTTCTGTTTCTCCCTCTGTCTGTCTATAATTCTACCATCAAATAAATAAATAAAATCCCCTCCACACAAAAGCCAAAGGTTTCCCTTTTTTGTCTATGTAGTTGTCGTTGAGTTTTTTATTTTTCACATTCTTGACATATGTGTGAAACATTTTATCTTAAAATAACTGGAATTTTATTTTGCTGAGTTGTTCTAAAATAAAAGATAAGATGTGTAGACAAGGATGTGGGAAGAAGTGGACACTTATCCAGTACTGCTGGAATATATGTTACTACAGCCATTGCAGAAAGTGATGGAGAGGTTTTACCAAAAATAAAAATTGAGCTTTCCTCAGAATATTATACAAATAATTATCAAATAGATAAAACAATTTTAAATAAAAACTATTATAAATGCTACAATCCCTATTCTGGGTACAAATGCAAAGGAAATGAAATCCCTGTGTAGAGAGAGATGTCACCCCATGTTTAGTACAGCAATGCTCACTAGTAGTGCCAAGGTATGGAAACAGTTTAAGTACCTATCAGCAGACAGATGAGTATGTGCTATCCATATGAAATATTATATTTCTATATTAAATGATGGATACTTGATAAGCATGAGAATACTTCATAAGCTTTATGGAAAAGTAAGATTCACACAAATGAATTTCATATCTAGATTTTCATTTATTTAAGTATATTTATTTATTGTCACATAGTGATGGGGAGAAAGAAAGAAAAGAGAGAGAGAGAGAAAGAGAGAAAATTTCATCTGCTGCTTCCCTTCCAAAATGGTCGAATTGCTGGGGTCTGTCAAGGCAGAAATCAGGAGCCTGGAATTCCATCCAGAGGGACAGAGAGGTCATATCTGCTGGTTCATGGTCAAAAGCCTTTTAGAAAGAGATGGGACATATAGATTCCAGTAGCTGAAATATCAAACTAGATCGCTCGTGAGAGTGGCAGTGTTTCAACTACCTTCTTTTAAGATTTATTGATTTTATTTGAAAGGCAGAGTTAGAGAGAGACAAATGCAGAGGAGATGGAGAGAGAGAGAGACACAGAGAGAGAGCGCAACCATCAGCTGGCTCACTCCCCAAATAGGTATAAAAGCTCAGAGGCCCAAGTACTTTGCTGGAATGTTTGTTACTACAGCCATTGCAGAAAACGATGGAGAGGTTTTACCCAAAATAAAAATTCATCTTTCCTCTGAATATGATATCAAACAATTCTCAGAGTATAGAGCAATTTTAAATTAAAACTGGTACAGATCCTACAATCCCTCTCCTGGGTATAAATCCAAAGAAACCAAATCTCTTTGTAGAGAGAGATGGAACCACATGTATAGTACAGCAATGCTCACTAGTAGTCCCAGTGTATGGAAAGAGTGTAAGTACCCATTGAGAGATGGATGAGTCCGGATGTGTTATCCATTTGAAATAGTATATTTCTATGTGACATTGTATGCATGAGGCTACTTCATAGGTTTATGGAAAAACAGATTCACACAAATTAATTTCCTATGTAGAATTTCACTTCTTTATTTCTTTATTGACACAGCAATGGGGAGAAATGGAGAAAGAGAGAAAGAGAGAGGGAGAGAGAGTGAAGGAGAGAGAGAGAAAATTTTTCATCTACTAGTTCCCTTCCCAAATGGCTGAATGGATGGAGCTTGTCAAGGCAGAAATCAGGAGCTGGTAATTCCATTCAGGGCTCTTTCAAGATTAATACAAGCTCAAAATCTTGGATCATCATCTGATGCTTTGGCGGGCACAGTAGAAGGGAGCTGAAACAGAAGCAGAGCAGTCAGAACTTGAATGTGAATCCCTTTATTCAATGATGCTGTTCTAAATTGCGGCTTAACTCACAGTTGCCATGTGGCCTGCCCAGTTACAATTTTTGAATCAAAGCAGATATTTTGCATAATGCATGTGTTCCACAGGCTCATTTTAACTCAAATTAATTAACTAATTTAGAGACCAGGGGAGAGAGACTGAGAGAGAAGGAGAGGGAGATCAAATGATGCACACATAGGCAGAGGGATGGAGAGGTCATATCTGCTGGTTCATTATCTTAAGCCTCTTCAGTTAGAGTTGGGACATTGACTCCAGGAGCTGAAATCTCAATCTAGGTTTCTCATGAGAGTGGCAGGGTTTCAACTACCCGAGTGTTCATTTCTTTGAAGAATTATTTATTTTATTTGAAAGGCAGAGTTACAGAGAGACAAAGGCAGAAACAGAGAGAGACAGAGAGAGAGAGAGAGAGGGAGGGAAGGAGGGAGGGAGAGAAACCAACCATCAGCTGGCTCACTCCCCAAATGGCCATAATGGCCACAGCTTGGATGATCCAAAGCCAGGAGATAGGAGCTTCTTCTGGATCTCCCATGAGGGTTCAGAGGCCCAAGTCCTTGGGCCATCCTCTGCTACTTTCTCAGGTGAACAAGCAGGGAGCTGGTTCAGAAGTGGAGCAGCTGGGACTCAGGCAGTGGCTATACCTGCTATGCCACAGCGCTGAAATGGAGTTGACACTTTTGTACCCCAGGATGTTCACCAGCATAAAGTTGTAATCAGGGTCAGGTGGGACTAGAAGCCAGGCACCCTGAAATGGTCTGTAGGTGTCTAATCTCCTGGTTTAACTGCTAGGTGAGATTTGGGACCCATAAAGTCTTTGAAGTTCCCTTGAGTTCACAGAAACACACACACAGGAGTGACACCATGCAAGACCAACAGCACTAAGGTATGATGACGGCCCAGGTGTCCTCAGCTAAACTGTGGGTGCTGAGCACCTTCTACAGAATGTCCTGAGCTTCCAGGGTGACTAGGGAGATTGAGGTTGGGTCAGCTCCCCATGTGGCTGGAATTTTTCTGCAGAGAAATCCATGACTGATGAGATTTAAACACCCTCAGGTGGTGACCAATGAAGTTGTAACCAGACACCCTCAGATGATATCTCACTTATTCTAATTTGGCACATTGAAATGCCTTTTTCACTTTCTATATACCTTGAATATTAGGACTTACATTGCAACTTGTCACAATTGATTATTTTGATATGGTCATTACTGAGCAGCTAGGATTTCCTAGCTTGTGTAGATAAAATTTAATCTTGTTGATTATTTGATTCTCTTCATTTGGAAGACTTTTCTAAACATGGGTATAGGCTGTTTGATTCTGCAGCATGAGATCTAGGCAGGGCCTGAATAACACTTTTGAGTGGTGATTGGGCTGGAAATGAAATGGGGACCAGTGCCTATCTTTCAGTCTGTGTGCCCTCTAGAACTGTGTGCCTGCAGTGGACACAATGATAGGACCTTACATCAGGGTCACATCAACACCACAAATGAAAACTTAAGCATGACTGGTGATCCACAGGAGAATGGAATTCCTCTCTCCAATAGGCATGAGCACCACCCTGAGGAGGGGCTTTAAAAGGCAGATGCAGCACATCTTTGAATACCTTGTTTCTACTTGTGGTTGTGTGATTTTCTTTTAAGATTTTATTTATTTTACTTGGGAGGTAGAGTTTGAGACAGTAAGAGGGAGAGACAGAGAGAAATGTCTTCCCTACGTTGGTTCACTTCGCAAATGGCTGCAATAGCTAGAGCTGCACCAATCTGAAGCCAGGAGACAGGCACCTCTTTCTGGTCTTCCAAATGAGGGCAGAGGCCCAAGTATCCAGGCCATCCTCCACTGCTTTCCCAGGCCACAGCAGAGAGCTGGATTGGAAGTGGAGAGGCTGGGGCTAGAATCAGTGCCCATATGTGAAGCCTGTGCTGCAGGCAGAGGATTAACCTACTGCACCACTGTGCTGGGCCTGGCTGTGTGATTTTCATCATTTAGCATTGGAGCATGGGTGTGTCATGGTTGGCCATTCCCTAACACCATGGCTGATCTCTACTCAGGTTTGCAGTTTTAGGCAACATTTTGAGCTGCACACACAGAATTTTCCACATGAGACTGCCCTTCTCACCTCATGGAACTTACAATTTAGACAAGGCAGGCTAGAAAATAAATCTTTCTAAAAACATGGGGCCGGCATTTTGGTGTAATGGGATGCCACCATCCCATTAGGGCACTGGTTCACATCCTGTCTGTTCCACTTCTGATCCAGAACCCTACTAATGAGCCAGGGTAAGCAGTGAAGGATGGCACATGTACTTGGACCTCTGTACCCATGTGGGAAACTCAGATAACTCTCCTGGCTCCTGACTTCTGCCTGAACCATCACAGGTAGTGGCAGCCATTTGGGAGTGAACCAGCAGAATGAAGACATCTCGCCAACTCTCCCACTCTCTGTCTGTAACTCTTTTTCAAATAAACAAAAATAAATATTTCAAAATAAAGAAATGGCAGGTATGAAATGCATTATTTCATAAAGAAGCTTTTTTTTCCATTCACTCTTCATTGCAGAAGGTCAGAGTTCATGCATTGTGATGGTGCAGCCTGTAAGAACTGAAAATACTGAGAAAGCTCTCCAGGCATAAAATTCTCCATGCAGTGAATGAGATTTTGTCTGGTATTTACTTTACAAGGAGAAAGGTGTGGGTGGCCACATGGCCCAACCACCAGTGTCAAGTTCCACCCCCTTCCTAATGGGATTCCCTGTTCCTACTTCCCTCCCTGCCCCTGGGCAAAGTTTTAAAAGGACCTGTTTCTGAACATGTCTCTCTCTTTCTCTCTCCATTACTCTCACCAGGACCATCTGCATCCCTATCCACGTCTCCACCTGCTGACCTCTGTCTCTGTCTATCCCTTATGCTTTCATACTGCCTCTTTTCCTTCATTGCCCCTTCCCTCCCGCCTGTCAGGTTTCCCCCAATAAACTCTTTCTGTAAAAAAAGAAAGAGAGAGAGAGAGAGGAAATCTATAGGAGAGAGAGAAGGCTGCCACAACAACAAAAAAGAAAGTTCTGAGCCTGCATGGAGGGTGACTGTGTCAGAGTGGAAATAAAATGTCAGACTACTGTGGGACTCTCAAGTCCTGAATGTGTGTTTTTAACCATATCTTGAGAACAATAACTTTCCTGTAAGGAAAACAAGCATTTTTACATATTTACAGACCTAAATGTAGTCTCCATCAAAAATCATCAAAATAAGCTGCCTAGACATATATGAAACTGTGAAGTAATTTTATTAAACACTCAGGGAGCTGAGAAATGTATCTGAGTACAAATATATTAAACCTCATAACACTTAAGGAGTAATAGCTGCCAGACTTAAGGACTGACAAAATTCAAAAGCAAAAATTTCCCTATTTGGTATCAGCAAAGTGCCTTCACATGTGTTTTTCCGGAAAAGACGTATGAACATCAAACCAGCATCTGAAAAGGGATTAACATCACTCACTATCTGGGAGAGGCAAATTAGAACTATAGAAAGAGTTTGTCACACTTTTAAAACAGATGCCTCTTTATTTATTTTTATTGGCTTACTTTACTTTTTTTTCACTTTTATTTAATGAATATAAACTTCCAAAGTAAAAAGACACATTAGTTTATTTAAGTGTCGGGAGAGAGAGAGAGAGAGAGAGAGAGAGAGAGAGAGAGGGAGAAACAGAGCAGGCAGAATGAGCAAGTTAGAGAGAGACAGCTGGAGGTTTTCCACATAATCACTCATTCCTTGAAGTTCCTGCCCCAGCTGTGGCTGGGTTGGGCAGAAGTGGGAGCCAGGGATTCTTCAGGGATGCATGCATGGCAGGGATCCAGGATTTGACTAGCGTCAGCTGCCTTGCAGATGCATTCCCAGGGAGCTTGATTGGAAGGGGAGTGTCCGGGACTCCAACAGGCCCACTGCAGTGGATTGGGGCATCGCAATCCACAGCCTCACCGGCTGCATCATGAATCCCACCCCAGGTGTTATTTTGAAATGTCAAAGAGTGCTATAAATCGCCATCTTTGCATTGTTGTGGCGTCCAGCTCCCCACTCATCCACCGCCTCTGCTGCTGTGGAATCCCGCAGCTTGGGCCCCAGTCTCTGCACTCTCGCCATGTCAAACCTGAGCAGCCTGGCCTGACTCCCGCTCCCAGATCACCACTAAGGACTTACAGAGAACAAGGACGTCCTGGATGAGGCTGGGAACCGAAGAGATGCCCCTTCCAAATGGGAGCGCTCATGAGGACAATGGGGAGTAGGAGGCGCACGAGGTGGTAGAGGAAGAAGGTGGAGAGGAGGAGTTCGTGGAGGAAGAGGGGCATGGAGAGGAAGAGGATGGAGACATAGGTGAGGAGGCCGAGGCAGCTCCAGGAAACGGGCACCTGAAGATTTTGAAGATGACTCGACAGCAGAAAAGGAAAACTAAAACATAAAAACATAAGTAAATAAAAGGCAGCAGTGACCTAGTCCTCTTCCACTTCTGGTCTCAGAATCTCAACGTGATCACTTTGGAGCAGAGGCCGCGGCCGCCCGCGGCAGCGCCCCCTGCCGACGATGCGCTCTCTGCACCTCCCAACCAAGATCAAGTGTGTTTGCAATAGGGTAGGGAAAAAAAAATCAGCTCTGCTTTTATCTGAAAAGTACTTCAGGAAGGATAGTTTGTATGTATTTTCCCTTTTTTACGATTTCTATTTGTGTACATTTTTAATGATCTTGGGATGAAAAACCAGCCTGCAGGGTGTTCTCTGTATGCTTCTGACTGTACTTGTGTTGTGACCATGTTCATTTACATCTCAGGGGAGGAAAAAAAAACTGTAAAAGAGCAAAATCAACAACAACAGAAAATCTTGCATCAAGCGTTCCTCTTCTTTTGTTTGTTTGTTTGTACTTAGCTGTACAGTAAGGTTTTGGTTTGTTTGGCAGAGTGGGCTAAGGATCTGCTTGTGGTGCCAGAATCCCATATGCATGCCAGGTTCGAGTCCCACATACCCCTCTTCTAAGCCAGCTCTCTGCTATGGCCTGGGAAAGCATTAGAAAGGGGCCACAAAGCTCAGACACTTGCAGTTGCATGGGAGAGATGGGAGAAACTCCTGGCTCTCAGCTACAGCTCTTTAGGCCATTTCCAGAGGAACCAGCAGAATGAAGACCTTTCTCTCTGTCTCTCCCTCTGTCTGTAACTCTCTCTCAAATAAAAAAAAAAATGCCTCCACCATAAGCCAAAGGATTGTTCTTTTTTTCCTTTTTTGTCTATGAAGTTTCTGTTTACTTTTTGCTTTTGGTGTTTGATGGACTTGTGAAACATGTTATCCAACAACAAACCAGAATTTTATTTTGCTGAGTTGTTCTTAAAAAAAAGATAAGACATGCAGGTTGCATGTGTCCAGGAATGTATCCATTTCTGATAGGTTTCCCTGTTTGCTGGCATACAAGTCCTTGTAGTAATTTCTGATGATTCTTTTTATTTCTGTGGTGTCTGTTGTTACGTTTCCTTTTTCATCTCTGATTTTATTGATTTGGGTCTTTTCTCTTCTTTTTTTAGTTAGTTGGGCCAATGGGGTGTCAATTTTGTTTATTTTTTCAAAAAAACCAGCTCCTCGTTAGGCTGATTTTTTGTGATGTTTTTCTTGATTCAATCCTGTTGATTTCTTCTCTGATTTTAATTATTTCTCTTCTCCTACTAGATTTGGGTCTGGTTTGCTGTAGGTTTTCTAGATCCTTGAGGTGAATTGAAAGCTCATCTATTTGGTGCCTTTCCAATTTCTTGATGTAGGCACCTATTGATATAAACTTTCCTCTTAACACTGCTTTTTCTGCGTCCCATAAGTTTTGGTATGTTGTGCTGTTATCCTCATTTACTTGCAGAAAGTTTTTGATTTCTCTTTTGATTTCTTCTATGACCCATTGTTCATTCAGGAGCATGTTGTTCAATCTCCATGTGTTTGCATATGCTCTAGGGATTCCTGAGTTGCTAATTTCCAGATTCATTCTGCTGTGGTCTGAGAAGCTGCATGGTATGATTCTAATTCTTTTAAATTTGCTGAGACTTGCTTTATGGCCTAGTATGTGGTCAATCCTAGAGAAGGTTCCATGTACTGCTGAGAAGAATGTAAAATCTTTAGCTGTAGGATTGAAAGTTCTGTATATATCTGTTAGATCCATTTGGGCTATAGTGTCGTTTAAATCTACTGTATCCTTGTTGATCTTCTGTCCTGTTGATCTGTCTATTTCTGAGAGTGGAGTATTGAAGTCCCCCAGTACTATTGTATTGGGGTCTAAGTCTCCCTTTAAGTCCGTTAACAAATCTTTTAGATAAACAGGTGCCCTGTAGTTAGGTGCATATACATTGATAATTGTTATATCTTCCTGTTGAATTGATCCCTTAATCATTATGTAGTGTCCCTCTTTGTCTCTCTTAACGGTTTTTGTGGTAAAGTTTATGTTGTCTGAAATTAAGATGGCTACGCCTGCTCTTTTTTCATTTCTGTTGGCATGGTATATCTTTTTCCAGCCTTTCACTTTCAGTCTGTATGGATCTTTGTTGGAAAGATGAGTTTCTTGTAAGCAGCAAATAGATGGGTTTTGTTCCTTAACCCAATCAGCCAATCGGTGTCTTTTAAGTGGACAGTTCAGGCCATTCACGTTCAATGTGACTAATGATAAGTGGTAACTTTGCCCTGCCATTTGCCAAAGATAAGTTCTAATATATGCTTAACTCGCAGTGCTGACAAGTGGCCTACTCAGTTACAATTTTTGAATCAAAGCAGATGTTTTAAATAATGCATGTGTTCCACAGACTCATTTTAACTCTCATTAATTAACTAATTTAGAGACCAGGGCAGAGAGAGAGAGAGAAATAGAGGGAGATCAAAAGATGCACACAGAGGCTGAGGGATGGAGATGTCACATCTGCTGGTTCATTGTCTTAAGCCTCTTCAGTTAGAGTTGGGACATTGACTTCAGGAGCTGAAATCTCAATCTAGGTTTCTCAGGAGAGTGGCAGGGTTTCAACTACCTGAGTGTTCATTTCTTTGAAGAATTATTTATTTTCTTTGAAAGGTAGGGCTACAGAGAGACAAAGGCAGAAACAGAGAGAGACAGAGAGAGTGAGAGACAAAGAAGGAGGGAGAGAGAGAGATCAACCATCAGCTGGCTCACTCCCCAAATGGCCATAATGGCCACAGCTTGGCTGATCTGAAGCCGGGAGACAGGAACTACTTCTGGGTCTCCCATGAGGGTTCAGAGGCCCAAGTACTTGGGCCATCCTCTGCTGCTTTCCAGGGGAACAAGCAGGGACCTGGTTCAGAAGTGGAGCAGCTGGGACTCAGGCAGTGACCTAGTCCTCTTCCACTCTGGTCTCAGAATCTCAATGTGATCACTTTGGAGCAGAGGCCGCCGCCGCCCGCGGAGGCGCCCCCTGCTGAAGACGCACTCTCTGCACCTCCCAACCAAGATCAAGTGTGTTTGCAACAGGGAGGGAAAAAAAATTCAGCTATGCTTGTGTCTGAAAAGGACTTCAGAAAGGAAAGTTCCTTTGTATTTTTACTTTTTTTACGATTTGTATTTTTGTTCATATTGGTAGGGAGCAGTCATTTTTAATGATCTTGGGATGAAAAACCAGCCTGCAGGGTGTTCTCTGTATGCTTCTGACTGTACTTGTGTTGTGACCATGTTCATTTACTTAGCTGTACAGTAAGTTTTCTGTTTCTTTGGGAGAGTGGTCTAAGCATCTGCTTGTGGTGCCAGAATTCCATATGCATGCCAGGTTCTAGTCCAACATACCCCTCTTCTAAGCCAGCTCTCTGCTACGGCCTTGGAAAGCATTAGAAAGGGGCCACAAAGCTCAGAGCCTTGCACCTGCATGGGAGAGATGGGAGAAACTCCTGGCTCTCAGCTACAGCTCTTTCGGCCATTTCCAGAGGAACCAGCAGAATGAAGACCTTTATCTCTGTTTCTCCCTCTGTCTGTAACTATCTTTCAAGTAAAAAAAAATGCCCCCTCCATAAGCAAAAGGATTGTTCTTTTTTTCTTTTTTTGTCTATGAAGTTTCTGTTTACTTTTTGCTTTTGGTGTTTGATGGACTTGTGAACCATGTTATCCAACAATAAACTAGAATTTTATTTTGCTGTTGTTCTAAATAAAGATAAGACATGTAGACAAGGATGTGGGTAGAAGAGGACACTTATCCAGTGTTGCTGGAGTATATGTTACTACATCCATTATGGAAAACAATGGAGAGGTTTTATCGAAAATAAAATTTAGCTCTCCTCAGAATATTATAACAAATAAATATCAAAGGAATAAAGCCATTTTAAATTAAAACTGCTATAGATCTGCAATCCCTATCCTGGGTATAAATCCAAATGAATTCAATCGCTGTGTAGAGAGAGAAGGCACCGCATGAATAATTGTACAGCAATGCTGACTTGTAGTGCCAATGTATGGAAACAGTGTAAGTACCCATCGGCAGACAGATGAGTGAGTATGTGCTATCCATATGAAATGTTATGTTTCTAGGTTGCTATGTGGGCATGAGGCCTCCTCATAAGTTTGTGGAAAAACAAGATTTACACAAATTAATTTCATATATAGAATTTCATTTGTCTATTTATTTTTTGATACATAGTGATGAGATGAAAGGAAGACAGAGAGAGAGAGGGAGAGAGAGAAAATCTTTCATCTGCTGGCTCCCTTCCAAATGGCTGAATGGCTGGGGCTTGTCAAGGCAGAAGTCAGGAGCCTGGAATTCCATGGAGGGTGATTACATGATTAATACGGGCGAATGAACTTGGATCATCATCTGATGCTTTGGCAGGCATAGTAGAAGGGAGCTGAATCAGAAGCAGAGCAGCCAGAACTTGAATGCACATCCCTTTATTCAATGATGCTGTTCCAAAATGCGGCTTAAATCATAGTGCAGTGAGAGACAGTGAGCCAGAGAGAAATTTCTTCCTTTTCCATTGGTTCAACCACCAAATGGCCTCTATGCCAGCATGCTGGGGTCGGACCCTGAGCTGATCCAGAGCAAGGAGCTTCCTCCTGGTCTCCCATGCAGGTGCAGGGACCCGGGACTTGGGCCATCCTCCACTACCTTCCCAGTCCACAGCAGAGTGCTGGACTGGAAGAGGAGCAACCGGGACAGAATCCAGAGCCCCAACTGGGACTAGAACCTGGGGTGCTGGCACTACAGGCTGAGGATTAGCCAAGTGAGCCAGGGCTCCAGCCCTAACCAGGTTTTAAAAAACACCTTCAGGTGGTGACTGATGAGATTGTAACCAGACATTGTAACCTGATGATGGATTGTCCTATCCATAGAAATATTATATTTCCAGGAGTAAGGAGATTCTTCTGGGGCTCCCACATGGGTGCAGGGGCCCAAGGACTTTTGCCATTTTCTAATGCTTTCCCAGGTCACAACAGAGAGCTGGAAAAGTATTGGAGCAGCCAAGAGTTGAACCAGCATGCATATGGGATGCTGGTGCTTCAGGCCAGGGTGTTAACCTGCTGAGCCACAGTGCCAGGCCTGGAGTGATAAGGTGTGAAACAAAGACCTTCAGGTGGTGACTGATGAGATTGTACCCTACACCCTCAGGTGATCTCACTTAATCTAATTTGGCACAATGGAATTCCTTTTTTCACTTTTCACATACCTTTGAATATTAACATTTATATTGTGATACACTTGATTATTTTGATATTGTGATTGCTGAACCACTAGGATTTCTTAGCTTGTGTCTATAAAATTTAATCCTATTGATTATTCTCTTTATACGGAAAACAGTTCCTTTTATCTCTTTCTTTCTTTTACTGATTTCTTTACTCAGTTGAAAGGCAAACATACATGGAGGCAGAGGCAGAGAGAGAAAGTTCTTCCATCTGATGGTGCACTCCCCATATGGCTACAATGGCAGGAGCTGTGCCAATCCAAAGCCAGGAGCCAGGAGCCTCCTGCTGGTCTCCCACTTGGGTGCAGGGGCCCAAGGACCTGGGCCATCCTCCACTTCTCTGCCAGACCACAGCAGAGAGCTGGATAGGAAGTGGAGTAGCTGGGACAGGAACCGGCATCCATATGGCATGCCAGCACTTCAGGTGGCAGCTTTACTGGCTATGCCACAGCACCAGATCCAAGTGGAAAACTGTTCTAGAAATGTCAACATGCAGCTTGTTTGATTCTGCAGCTGGAAATCTAGGCAGGGTCTTATTGGCACATTTGGGTGGTAATTGGGCTGGAAGAGCTGGGGTCCAGTCCTCTGCCTTTTGTCCCAGTGTCCTCTCACACTGTATTTCTGCATTGCACACCAAAATGGATGTTACATCTGCGTCAGACCACCACCACCACTACAGGTGAAAACTGATGCTTGCACTGTTGATTGACAAGATAAAGGAATTCCTCCCTCCAATAGGCATGAGCCCCACACTCAGGAGGGGCTTTAAAAGGCAGATGGAGCAGGGCTATCCTCCCTCTCTGCACACTTGAGCCTGGAACCTTGAACTTCAGGATGGCACAGGAAAGTGCAGACCAGGAAGCTCTTGGGCTCTCAGTTGAGCTGCCCTCTTCCCCACAAAGGTCTTTTAAAGATGGGGGCACAGATGAAGAGGAGCAACCACCACAAGGACAAGGTGAGACACTGTTTTCTGATTTCCCTGAGAGCTGCCTGCAAAGGCAAGGTAGGTCCTTGGGATGTCAGGGTGAGTGCGGAAGGTGGTTTGGAACCTGGCAACTAGTCTGTGTGTGTGTGTGATGGAGGGTTTCATTTCGAAGTTGGAAATGGGAAATAGCTGGTAGCCTCAGGGGCCTATTGAGATATGTGGCAGCAATGAACCTATGGAACTCTAATGTGCTCATTTTCCTTTGATCCTGGCTTAACTGGCTCAGCCAACAGGATGCCAGAAACTTGAAATCTGAGACAAAACGGGGGCCGGGAGGATAAAATGCATACATGGTATTAGTTTTTCATTCTCATGACAAATATCTGAGACATGTTACTAAAGAAGGAACGTTTCTTTCAAACCACATTTTGGAAATTCACAAGAAAAGTCTTCATGTCCCTAATAGTTCATGACCCGAATGCTCTGGCATTTTATGAGGGTAGGGGAGGATTCAGAAGGAGTATGGAGGAAAACTCACATGACAATCCAATCTGTCAGGGAGCTTGCTGTGCACGTGATCTCTCCTTATTCAGACACCAAGATTCCAACAGCCGGGCTCCTACTTACCAACATCACCCAGTCTGAACATTTTCCACGTCTCAGGTTATTCCCCACCCGGATACATTTCTATTTTCATTAGCTTCCCCTTAATACTTTTTATTAAAGAGATTTATTTATTTATCTGAAAGAGGTACACAGAAGGAGAAGGAGAAGCAGAGTTTGAGAGAGATCTTCCATGTGCTGGTTCACTCCCGAATTGGCAGCAACAGCCAGAGCTGTGCTGGTCTGTAACCAGGAGCCAGGAGCTTCTTCAACAGCTCCTTGAAGGGGGCAGGGGCGCAAGAACTTGAGCTATCTTCCACTGCTTTCCCAGGCCATAGCAGAGAGCTGGATTGGAAGTGGAGCAGCTGGGACTCGAACCAGTTCTGTAATGGGATGGCAGCACTGCAGACCGTGGGTTTTCCTACTATGCCACAGAGCTGGCCCCTTCCCCTTAATACTTGAAATACTAAGTTCGATTTTGTAGACAAAGAGATTCACAAACAACCTTTGGAGGACACAAATTTTATACACGTGGGGAATTTTTATTTTATTTCGTGGGGAAACTCAGTCATACGTACTCTCTTTTGATGTAGGATCCAAGCCCAGTCCACATGAGGAGAAGTCCCAGGAAAGGAAGCTCAGAGGCAGAAGCAGCGTTGCCAGAGCAGGTAAGTTCAGACTCACCCGGAGCGAGAAGGTCATAGGGTGCTGTGGCACAGTCTTCTCTGGGAGACAGGGGCCCTGAGACCAGATGGGTCAGCAGCACCTCAGAGATGCTGGGGTACGGGGACCAGAGGGGAAGGGAGCGCTGGTGGGAGGTGCTGCTCCCTGTGTCCTGGGTAGACCTGGGCTGTGGCTGTGCATTTGGAGGCAGGCACTCCAACTCCCTGTGTTTTGCAGAATCAGAGTCCAGCTGTGACAGGGTGAGCTCCAGGAAGAGGACAATCATTTCCGAGGACAGCAGCCACACGGGGACAGGTAGCATCGTGCTTTCTCTCCCTAGAGGGTCAGGACCAGGGAGCTTATCCAAGGTTGGGAAGGGAGGGGTTGTCAGAGATTGAGAGCAGTTTCGAGATCCCAAGAGCGTGTGAGGGGGAGGATGGGTGCTGCCTGGGTTCCTGCTGGAGTCCATTGTGGGGAAGGAAGTGCAGGATTCGGTGGGGTTCACGTGAAGGGGGCAGGACTTAGGTTTTAGGGCCCAAGGAGCTGTGCTGAGTGTCTCCCGTGTGTCTCTGCAGGCAGCTGTGTGCAAGAGCTCAGCGTGACTTTGCAAAAGAAAGTAAAACCTTCGGACGATGGAAATGACAGAGGAATTCAGGAGGCGCATGCGGAACCTCGAAGGGGATCCTCCAGGGCCCGCAATGGGCACAAGAGGAGGCACAGGTCCAGGTCCCCAGCAGACCACCCACCGCCCCTTCGGAAGAGCCTGGTGACCTCCCTGCGCTCTCTGTCTGAGGCCATTATGAAGATTTAGCCCGGGTGCAGGCGCAGCAGGCGCAGTTCCCGCTGACCCAGGAGCAGCTGTTTGCGCTGGCACAGCTCCGCGGGCCTCTATGCAGCGCCATGCAGAGCTGCTATGCGCTGGCCTCGCAGGCAGCCTGGGCCTTCCCTGCCCAGGGCTGGCTCCTCCCGGCCCAAGCCCCGGCCTCCGCCCGGGCCCCGGCCCCGGCCCCGGCCCCGGCCCTGGCCCCGGCCCCGGAGCACATGCCTGCTGTCCAGTCGCGGGCACCTGCTCAGAGCTCCTCCCAGGAGGGGGAAGGCCAGCCCTCTGCTGAGCAGGAAGAACCTGAGGCACACAGGGCATCAGACTAATCTTGTGCTGGGGAGCCCGCATGGTGGACACTAGAGGGCGCATCTCTGACACACAGAAAGACTTGCTGCTGCTACTTCTCCGCAAGCCCAGCAGAGACCCTGTAGTCGGGATGAGCTGATGCCTGAGGGAATCTGGGTGGCCATAGGAAAGGAACTCGAGCGACTTCCTTGGAATCAGGAACCTGTTCTTTCCTTGACAGAAGAATGTCGGTTTTCACATTACCAATCTGGATCCTTGTAACTGACTTGAATTTTTAAATGAAGCACATATTAAGAGGTCATCATTGACACTTGTGCATTTTTGTCAATGTAAAGTTTTCTACCTGGAAAAGTTCAGGGGAGGTGGGAGGAGCAGTGCCCAGGAGGACTCTGAGGGGAGATGACAGGGTGGGTCTGTGTGAGACAGGGCCTCAGAACGAGTGGGTGTCTGAGGGTGGGCAGAGACGGTACCCAGACGTCTGAAACCAGTGTTGATCAAGCGTGGACAGTTTCTTGCCCCACCGGAATTTGACGCTGTGACTGTGTGATTTTATTCTGCTGAAACCACTTTCAATTTATAACATAAGTTTCAGATGTTCGAGATGAATAAGGATGTGTTATCTTCATAAAATTAGTTTCGTGTATTTATATGAACATGAGTACATGAATGTTATTCTAAATCTTAATAAAAACGAATTGAAGACCAATTTAATTTAATAGAAGTTTTATTTATTTAAATGAATGAATTCTTTCTTTATTGTGACTTAGTAATGGTGACAGAGGGAGAGGCAAAAAGAGAGTGAGAAATTTCCTCTGCTGGTTCTCTTTGCAAATGGCTGAGTGGCTGGGGCTGTTCAAGGCAAAAACTAGCAGCCTGGAACTCCAACAGATTTCTCACACGTGTGTCAGTGTACCAGGACTTGGATCTTCACCCATGGCTTTGGCAGGCACATTAGCAGGGATCTAGATCAGAAGCAGAGCAGCCAGGATGTGAACCCACAGCTCTATAGACTATGCTGCCGTGCCAAATAGTGGCTTAACCTACATAGCTACAATTTGGCTAGTTCTGTGTCAATTTTTGAACCCATGCTGAGATCAGTAAATAGCACAGGGTATTTATTATTTACAGAGAGAAGTCGAGACAGATAGAGAGAGGTCTTCCATCCACTGGTTCACTCCCCAGTTGGCCTCAATGGCCTGAGCCACACCTGTCAGAGGCTAGGTGTGAGGAGCTTCTTCCAGGTCTCCCACACGGAAGCAGGGTCCCAAGGACTTGGTCCATCTTTGGCTGTTTTCCCTGGTCACAGCAGAGAGTTGAAGAAGAATTGGAGTAGCCGGGTCTCGAACCAGCGCCCATATGGGATGCTGGTACTTCTCAGGCCATGGTGTTAATCTTCTGAGCAACAGCACCAGGCCTGCACTGATTAGGTTTTTTTTTTTTTTGACAGAGTTAGACAGTGAGAGAGAGAGACAGAGAGAAAGGTCTTCCTTTAACATTGGTTCACCCCCTAAATGACCGCTATGTCCAGCACACTGGGGCTGGCATGCTGCACTGCTCTGAAGCCAGAAGCCGAGTTCTTCCTCCTGGTCTCCCATGTGGGTGCAGGACACAAGACTTGGGCCATTCTCCACTGCCTTACCGGGACACAGAGGAGAGTTGAACTGGAAGAGGAGCAACTGGGACAGAATACGGAGACACAATCAGGACTAGAACCCGGGGTTCCAGCGCCACAGGCAGAGGATTAGCCAAGTGAGCTAAGGCGCCAGTCCTGATTAGGTTTTAAACAGCTTCAGGCAGGCACTGATGGGATTGTACCCAGACACCCTCAGGTGATCTCACTTAATCTATTTGGCACAATGGAATGCCTTTTTTCACTTTTCACATACCTTTGAATATTAACATTTATGTTGTGAACCTGACACAATTGATTATTTTGATATTGTCATTGCAAAACGGCTAGGATTTCTTAGCTTGTGTCTATAAAATTGAATCCTATTGATTACTCTCTTCATATGGAAAACATTTCCTTTTATCTCTTTCTTTCTTTTCCTGATTTCTTTACTCAGTTGAAAGGCAAACCTACGTGGAGGCAGAGGCAGAGAAAGTTCTTCCATCTGATGGTGCACTCCCCATATGGCTACAATGGCAGGAGCTGAGCCAATCTGAAGCCAGGAGCCAGGAGCCTCCTCCTGGTCTCCCACTTGGGTGCAGGGGCCCAAGGACCTGGGCCATCCTCCACTTCTCTGCCAGACCACAGCAGAGAGCTGGATAGGAAGTGGAGTAGCTGGGACAGGAACCGGCATCCATATGGCATGCCAGCACTTCAGGTGGCAGCTTTACTGGCTATGCCACAGCACCGGATCCAAGTGGAAAACTGTTCTAGAAATGTTAACATGCAGCTTGTTTGATTCTGCAGCTGGAAATCTAGGCAGGGTCTTATTGGCACATTTGGGTGGTAATTGGGCTGGAAGAGCTGGGGTCCAGTCCCCTGCCTTTTGTCCCAGTGTCCTCTCACACTGTATTTCTGCATTGGACACTAAAAACGGACCTTACATCCGTGTCACACCACCACCACCACCACAGGTGAAAACTGATGCTTGCACTGGTGATTGACAGGAGAAAGGAATTCCTCCCTCCAATAGGCATGAGCCCCGCCCTCAGGAGGGGCTTTAAAAGGCAGATGGAGCAGGGCTATCCTCCCTCTCTGCACACTTGAGCCTGGAACCTTGAACTTCAGGATGGCACAGGAAAGTGCAGACCAGGAAGCTCTTGGGCTCTCAGTTGAGCTGCCCTCTTCCCCACAAAGGTCTTTTAAAGATGGGGGCACTGATGAAGAGGAGAAACCACCACAAGGACAAGGTGAGACACTGTTTTCTGATTTCCCTGAGAGCTGCCTGCAAAGGCAAGGTAGGTCCTTGGGATGTCAGGGTGAGTGCGGAAAGTGGTTTGGAACCTGGCAGCTGGTCTGTGTGTGTGATGGAGGGTTTCATTTCGAAGTGGGAAATGGGAAGTAGCTGGTAGCTCCAGGGGCCTATTGAGACATGTGGCAGCAATGAACCTATGGAACTCTAATGTGCTCATTTTCCTTTGATCCTGGCTTAACTGGCTCAGCCAACAGGATGCCAGAAACTTGAAATCTGAGACAAAACGGGGGCCGGTGGGATCAAATGCATACATGTTATTAGTTTTTCATTCTCATGACAAATATCTGAGACATGTCACTAAAGAAGGAACGTTTCTTTCAAACCACAAGAAAAGTCTTCATGTCCCTAATAGTTCATGACCCGAATGCTCTGGCATTTTATGAGGGTAGGGGAGGATTCAGAAGGAGTATGGAGGAAAACTCACATGACAACCCAATCTGTCAGGGAGCTTGCTGTGCATGTGATCTCTCCTTATTCAGATACCAAGATTTCAACAGCCGGGCTCCCCCTTCCCATCACCCAGTCTAAACATTGTCCACGACTCAGGTTATTCCCCACCCTTGATCCATTTCTATTTTCATTAGTTTCCCCTTAATACTTTTTATTAAAGAGATTTATTCATTTATCTGAAAGAGGTACACAGAAGGAGAAGCAGAGTTTGAGAGAGATCTTCCATCTGCTGCTTCACTCCCAATTGGCAGCAACAGCCAGAGCTGTGCTGGTCTGTAACCAGGAGCCAGGAGCTTCTTCAACAGCTCCTTGAAGGGGGCAGGGGCGCAAGAACTTGAGCTATCTTCCACTGCTTTCCCAGGCCATAGCAGAGAGCTGGATTGGAAGTGGAGCAGCTGGGACTCGAACCAGTTCTGTAATGGGATGGCAGCACTGCAGACCGTGGGTTTTCCTACTATGCCACAGAGCTGGCCCCTTCCCCTTAATACTTGAAATACTAAGTTCGATTTTGTAGACAAAGAGATTCACAAACAACCTTTGGAGGACACAAATTTTATACACGTGGGGAATTTTTATTTTATTTCGTGGGGAAACTCAGTCATACGTACTCTCTTTTGATGTAGGATCCAAGCCCAGTCCACATGAGGAGAAGTCCCAGGAAAGGAAGCTCAGAGGCAGAAGCAGCGTTGCCAGAGCAGGTAAGTTCAGACTCACCCGGAGCGAGAAGGTCACAGGGTGCTGTGGCACAGTCTTCTCTGGGAGACAGGGGCCCTGAGACCAGATGGGTCAGCAGCACCTCAGAGATGCTGGGGTACGGGGACCAGAGGGGAAGGGAGCGCTGGTGGGAGGCGCTGCTCCCTGTGTCCTGGGTAGACCTGGGCTGTGGCTGTGCATTTGGAGGCAGGCACTCCAACTCCCTGTGTTTTGCAGAATCAGAGTCCAGCTGTGATGGGGTGAGCTCCAGGAAGAGGACAATCAGTTCTGAGGACAGCAGCCACACGGGGACAGGTAGCATCGTGCTTTCTCTCCCTAGAGGGTCAGGACCAGGGAGCTTATCCAAGGTTGGGAAGGGAGGGGTTGTCAGAGATTGAGAGCAGTTTCGAGATCCCAAGAGCGTGTGAGGGGGAGGATGGGTGCTGCCTGGGTTCCTGCTGGAGTCCATTGTGGGGAAGGAAGTGCAGGATTCGGTGGGGTTCACGTGAAGGGGGCAGGACTTAGGTTTTAGGGCCCAAGGAGCTGTGCTGAGTGTCTCCCGTGTGTCTCTGCAGGCAGCTGTGTGCAAGAGCTCAGCGTGACTTTGCAAAAGAAAGTAAAACCTTCGGACGATGGAAATGACAGAGGAATTCAGGAGGCGCATGCGGAACCTCGAAGGGGATCCTCCAGGGCCCGCAATGGGCACAAGAGGAGGCACAGGTCCAGGTCCCCAGCAGACCACCCACCGCCCCTTCGGAAGAGCCTGGTGACCTCCCTGCGCTCTCTGTCTGAGGCCATTATGAAGATTTAGCCCGGGTGCAGGCGCAGCAGGCGCAGTTCCCGCTGACCCAGGAGCAGCTGTTTGCGCTGGCACAGCTCCGCGGGCCTCTATGCAGCGCCATGCAGAGCTGCTATGCGCTGGCCTCGCAGGCAGCCTGGGCCTTCCCTGCCCAGGGCTGGCTCCTCCCGGCCCAAGCCCCAGCCTCCGCCCGGGCCAAGGCCTCCGCCCAGGCCCCGGCCCCGGCCCCGGCCCTAGCCCCCGCCCCGGAGCACATGCCTGCTGTCCAGTCGCGGGCACCTGCTCAGAGCTCCTCCCAGGAGGGGGAAGGCCAGCCCTCTGTTGAACAGGAAGAACCTGAGGCACACAGGGCATCAGACTAATCTTGTGCTGGGGAGCCCGCATGGTGGACACTAGAGGGCGCATCTCTGACACACAGAAAGACTTGCTGCTGCTACTTCTCTGCAAGCCCAGCAGAGACCCTGTAGTGGGGATGAGCTGATGCCTGAGGGAATCTGGGTGGCCATAGGAAAGGAACTCGAGCGACTTCCTTGGAATCAGGAACCTGTTCTTTCCTTGACAGAAGAATGTCGGTTTTCACATTACCAATCTGGGTCCTTGTAACTGACTTGAATTTTTAAATGAAGCACATATTAAGAGGTCATCATTGACACTTGTGCATTTTTGTCAATGTAAAGTTTTCTACCTGGAGAAGTTCTGGGGAGGTGGGTGGAGCAGTGCTCAGGAGGACTCTGAGGGGAGATGACAGGGTGGGCCTGCGTTTAAAAGTGCATTAGAAGGGTGTGCCTTTGTTCTCTTTTTACGTTTTCTATTTTTGTGCATGTTGTTACGGGTTAGCCAATTTTAATGATTTTGGGATGACCAAACTAGCCTTCAATTTGTTTTTGTATGGTTTTTCTGTACTTGTCGTGTGAATTCTTCATTAACATATCAAATGATAAAAAAATCTTTCTAAAATATCTAAAGCAACAACAGAAAACCTTGTGTCAAGCATTCCTTTTTTTTGTATGTACTTAGCTGTACTGTAAGTAGTTGTTTAGTATGAGATAGTTAAAAAGGCCAAAGATAGGGGCCAGCAATGTGGTAGAGTGGGCTCAGTGTCTGCCTGATGTGCCAGAATCCCATATGGGTACCACGTTGGAGTCCCAGATGCCCCTCTTCTAAACCAGCTCTCTGCTATGGCCTGGAAAAGCAGTAGAACATAGCTCAGATGCTTGGGCCTCTTCACCTGCATGGGAGACCTGCAAGAAACTTCTGGCTCTCAGCTACTGCCATTTAGGCCATTTCCTGAGGGACCAGCAGGTGGAACCTTTCTGTTTCTCCCTCTGTCTGTCTATAATTCTATCATCAAATAAATAAATAAAATCCCCTCCACACAAAAGCCAAAGGTTTCCCTTTTTTTTGTCTATGTATTTGTCATTGAGTTTTTTATTTTCCACATTCTTGACATATGTGTGAAACATTTTATCATAAAATAACTGGAATTTTGTTTGCTGAGTTGTAAAAAAAAAAGATCAGATGTGTAGACAAGGATGTGGGAAGAAGTGGACACTTATCCATTGTTGCTTGAATATATGTTACTCTAGCCATTGCAGAAAATGATGGAGAGGTTTTACCAAAAATAAAAATTGAGCTTTCCTCAGAATATTATACAAATAATTATCAAATAGATAAAACAATTTGAAATAACAACTATTACAAATGCTACAATCCCTATTCTGGGTACAAATGCAAAGGAAATGAAATCCCTGTGTAGAGAGAGATGTCAACCCATGTTTAGTACAGCAATGCTCACTAGTAGTGCCAACTTATCGAAACTGTTTAACTACCTATTGGCAGACAGATAAGTATGTGCTATCCATATGAAATATTATATTTCTATATTAAATGTGTGTATGAGGATACTTCATAAGCTTTATGGAAAAGTAAGATTCACACAAATGAATTTCATATGTAGATTTTCATTTATTTATTTAATTATATTGATTTATTGTCACATAGTCAAGGGGAAAAAGAAAGAAAAGAGAGAGAGAGAGAGAGAAAGAGAGAAAATTTCATCTGCTGCTTCCCTTCCAAAATGGTTGAATTGCTGGGGTCTGTCAAGGCAGAAATCAGGAGCCTGGAATTCCATCCAGAGGGACAGAGAGGTCATATCTGCTGGTTCATGGTCAAAAGCCTTTTAGAAAGAGATGGGACATATAGATTCCAGTAGTTGAAATATCAAACTAGATTGCTCATGAGAGTGGCAGGGTTTCAACTACCTTCTTTTAAGATTTACTGATTTTATTTGAAAGGCAGAGGAGATGGAGAAAGAGAGAGAGAGAAAGAGAGAAATAGAGAAAGAGAGAGAGAGATAGATCAACCATCAGCTGGCTCACTCCCCAAATAGCCATAAAAGCTCAGAGGCCCAAGTACTTTGCTGGAATGTTTGTTACTACAGCCATTGCAGGAAACGATGGAGAGGTTTTACCCAAAATAAAAATTTAGCTTTCCTCAGAATATGATATCAAACAATTCTCAGAGTATAGAGCAATTTTAAATTAAAACTGGTACAGATCCTACAATCCCTCTCCTGGGTATAAATCCAAAGAAACCAAATCTCTTTATAGAGAGAGATGGAACCACATGTATAGTACAGCAATGCTCACTAGTAGTCCCAGTGTATGGAAAGAGTGTAAGTACCCATTGAGAGATGGATGAGTCCGGATGTGTTATCCATTTGAAATAGTATATTCCTATGTGACATTGTATGCTTGAGGCTACTTCATAGGTTTATGGAAAAACAGATTCACACAAATTAATTTCCTATGTAGAATTTCATTTCTTTCTTTCTTTAATTTATTTATTGACACAGCAATGGGGAGAAAGGGAGAAAGAGAGAGAGTGAGGGAGAGAGAAAGAAAACTTTTCATCTACTGATTCCCTTCCCAAATGGCTGAATGGATGGAGCTTGTCAAGGCAGAAATCAGGAGCTGGTAATTCCATTCAGGGCTCTTCCAAGATTAATACAAGCTCATATTAATATGGCTACACCTGCTTTTTTTTTTGGTTTCTGTTGGCATGGAATATCTCTGTCCTTAATGTGTTGTACACTGAGGCTTAATGCTATAACGAGTACTCAAACAGTATATTTCACTTTGTGTTTCTATGGGGGTGCAAACGATTGAAATCTTTACTTAATGTACACTAAACTGATCTTCTGTAAAAAAAAAGAAATTATCAATTTCCAACTTGACTCTCACTGGGATTAAACATGACAATAGGTCTGATCTGATTTCATCATCATTTAAAAAAAATCATTTATTATTTTTCACATTATGTTTCTGTGTGGGAGCAAACTGTTGAAATCCTTACTTAAGGTATACTAAGCTGATCTTCTGTATATTAAGATAATCGAAAATGAATCTTGATGTGAATGGAAGGGGAGAGGGAGTGGGAAAGGGGAGGGTTGTGGGTGGGAGGGACGGTATGGGGGGGGAAGCCATTGTAACCCATGAGTCGTACTTTGGAAATTTATATTCATTAAATAAAAGATAAAAAAAAATACAAGCTCAAAATCTTGGATTGTCATCTGATGCTTTGGCGGGCACAGTAGAAGGGAGCTAAAACAGAAGCAGAGCAGTCAGAACTTGAATGTGAATCCCTTTATTCAATGATGCTGTTCCAAATTGTGGCTTAACTCACAGTGCTGCCATGTGGCCTGCCCAATTACAATTTTTGAATCAAAGCAGATATTTTGCATAATGCATGTGTTCCACAGACTCATTTTAACCCTCACTAATTAACTAATTTAGAGACCAGGGGAGAGAGAGAGAGAGAAGGAGAGGGAGATCAAAAGATGCACACAGAGGCAGAGGGATGGAGAGGTCATATCTACTGGTTCATTATCTTAAGCCTCTTCAGTTAGAGTTGGGACATTGACTCCAGGAGCTGAAATCTCAATCTAGGTTTCTCAGGAGAGTGGCAGTGTTTCAACTACCCGAGTGTTCATTTCTTTGAAGAATTATTTATTTTATTTGAAAGGCAGAGTTACAGAGAGACAAAGGCAGAAACAGAGAGAGAAAGAGAGAGAGAGAGAGAGACAGAGAGAGAGGGAGAGAGATGGAGGGAGGGAGAAAGAGAGATCAACCATCACCTGACTCACTCTCCAAATGGCCATAATGGCCACAGCTTGGATGATCCAAAGCCAGGAGACAGGAGCTTCTTCTGGGTCTCCCATGAGGGTTCAGAGGCCCAAGTACTTGGGACATCTTCTCCTACTTTCCCAGGTGAACAAGCAGGGAGCTGGTTCAGAAGTGGAGCAGCTGGGACTCAGGCAGTGGCTACACCTGCTATGCCACAGCGCTGAAATGGAGTTGACACTTTTGTACCCCAGGATGTTCACCAGCATAAAGTAATCAGGGGTCAGGTGGGACTAGAAGCCCGGCACCCTGAAATGAGCTGCAGGTGTCTAATCTGCTGGTTTAACTGCTAGGTGAGATTTGGGACCCATAAAGTCTTTGAAGTTCCCTTGAATTCACAGAAACACACACACAGGAGTGACACAGTAGCAAGGCCAACAGCACTAAGGTATGATGACAGCCCAGGTGTCCTCAGCTAAACTGTGGGTGCTGAGCACCTTCTACAGAGTGTCCTGAGCTTCCAGGGTGACTAGGGAGATTGAGGTTGGGTCAGCTCCCCATGTGGCTGGAATTTTTCTGCAGAGAAATCAGTGACTGATGAGGTTTAAACACCCTCAGGTGGTGACCAATGAAGTTGTAACCAGACACCCTCAGATGATATCTCACTTATTCTAATTTGGCACATTGAAATGCCTTTTTCACTTTCTATATACCTTTGAATATTAGGACTTACATTGCAACTTGTCACAATTGATTATTTTGATATGGTCATTACTGAGCAGCTAGGATTTCCTAGCTTGTGTAGATAAAATTTAATCTTGTTGATTATTTGATTCTCTTCATTTGGAAGACTTTTCTAAACATGGGTACAGGCTGTTTGATTCTGCAGCATGAAATCTAGGCAGGGCCTGAATAACACTTTTGAGTGGTGATTGGGCTGGAAATGAAATGGGGACCAGTGCCTACCTTTCAGTCTGTGTGCCCTCTAGCACTGTGTGCCTGCAGTGGACACAATGATAGGACCTTACATCAGGGTCACATCAACACCACAAATGAAAACTTAAGCATGACTGGTGATCCACAGGAGAATGGAATTCCTCTCTCCAATAGGCATGAGCACCACCCTGAGGAGGGGCTTTAAAAGGCAGATGCAGCACATCTTTGAATACCTTGTTTCTACTTGTGGTTGTGTGATTTTCTTTTTTTTAAGATTTTATTTATTTTACTTGGGAGGTAGAGTTTGAGACAGTAAGAGGGAGAGACAGAGAGAAATGTCTTCCCTATATTGGCTTTCTCCCCAAATGGTTGCAATAGCTAGAGCTGCACCAATCTGAAGCCAGGAGACAGGCACCTCTTTCTGGTCTTCCAAATGAGGGCAGAGGCCCAAGTATCCCGGCCATCCTCCACTGCTTTCCCAGGCCATAGCAGAGAGCTGGATTGGACGTGTAGCATCCGGGGCTAGAATCGGCGCCCATATGTGAAGCCTGTGCTGCAGGCAGAGGATTAACCTACTGCACCACTGTGCTGGGCCTGGCTGTGTGATTTTCATCATTTAGCATTGGAGCATGGGTGTGTCATGGTTGGCCATTCCCTAACACCATGGCTGATCTCTACTCAGGTTTGCAGTTTTAGGCAACATTTTGAGCTGCACACACAGAATTTTCCACATGAGGCTGCCCTTCTCACCTCATGGAACTTACAATTTAGACAAGGCAGGCTAGAAAATAAATCTTTCTAAAAACATGGGGCCGGCATTTTGGTGTAATGGGATGCCACCATCCCATTAGGGCACTGGTTCACATCCTGTCTGTTCCACTTCTGATCCAGAACCCTACTAATGAGCCAGGGTAAGCAGTGAAGGATGGCACATGTACTTGGAACTCTGCACCCATGTGGGAAACTCAGATAACTCTCCTGGCTCCTGACTTCTGCCTGAACCATCACAGGTAGTGGCAGCCATTTGGGAGTGAACCAGCAGAATGAAGACATCTCGCCAACTCTCCCACTCTCTGTCTGTAACTCTTTTTCAAATAAACAAAAGTAAATATTTCAAAATAAAGAAATGGCAGGTATGACATGCATTATTTCATAAAGAAGCTTTTTTTTCCATTCACTCTTCATTGCAGAAGGTCAGAGTTCATGCATGTGATGGTGCAGCCTGTAAGAACTGAAAATACTGAGAAAGCTCTCCAGGCATAAAATTCACCATGCAGCAAATGAAATTTTGTCTGGTATTTACTTTACAAGGAGAAAGGTGTGGGTGGCCACAAGGCCCAACCACCAGTGTCAAGTTCCACCCCCTTCCTAATGGGATTCCCTGTTTCTACTTCCCTGCCTGCCCCTGGGCAAAGTTTTAAAAGGACCTGTTCCTGAACATGTCTCTCTCTTTCTCTTTCCTTTGCTCTCTCCAGGACCATCTCCATCTATATCTCCATCTCCATCTCCTGACCTCTGTCTCTGTCTGTATCTCTCCCTTATGCTTTCATACTACCTCTTTTCCTTCATTGCCCCTTCCCTCCCGCCTGTCAGGTTTCCCCCAATAAACTCTTTCTCTAAAAAAAGAAAGAGAGAGAGAGAGGAAATATATGAGAGAGAGAGAGAGAAGGCTGCCACAACAACAACAAAAAACAAAGTTCTGAGCCTGCATGGAGGGTGACTGTGTCAGAGTGGAAATAAAATATCAGACTACTGTGGGACTCTCAAGTCCTGAATGTGTGTTTTTAACCATATCTTGAGAACAATAAATTTCCTTTAAGGAACACAAGCGTTTTTACATATTTACAGACTTAAATGTAGTCTCCATCAAAAATCATCAAAATAAGCTGCCTAGACATATATGAAACTGTGAAGTAATTTTATTAAACACTCAGGGAGCTCAGAAATGTATCTCAGCACAAATATTTTAAACCACATAACTGTTAAGGAGTAACAGCTGCCAGACTTAAGGACTGACAAAATTCAAAAGCGAAAATTTCCCTATTTGGCATCAGCAAAGTGTCTTCACGTGTGTTTTTCCTGATGCGAATTATGAACATCTAACCAGTATCTGAAAAGGGATTAACATCACTCATCATCTGGGAGAGGCAAATTAGAACTATAGACAGTTTGTCACACTTCTTAAAATGGATGCCTCTTTATTTATTTATTTTTATTGGTATACTTCATTTTTTTTTCACTTTTATTTAATGAATATAAACCTCCAAAATAAAAAGACACATTAGTTTATTTAAGAGTCTGGGAGAGGGAGAGAGAGAGAGAGAGTGAGAGAGAGAAGGCAGAATGAGCAAGTTAGAGAGAGGCAGCTGGAGGTCTTGCACATAATCACTCATTCCTCCAAGTTCCTGCCCCAGCTGTGGCTGGGTTGGGCAGAAGTGGGAGCCAGGGATTCTTCAGGGATGCATGCATGGCAGGGATCCAGGATTTGACTAGCGTCAGCTGCCTTGCAGATGCATTCCCAAGAAGCTTGATTGGAAGGGGAGTGTCTGGGACTCCAACAGGCCCACTGCAGTGGATTGGGGCATCGCAAGCCACAGCCTCACCTGCTGCATCATGAATCCCACCCCAGGTGTTATTTTAAAATCTCTTTGCATTGTTGTGGCATCCAGCTCCCCACTCATCCACCGCCTCTGCTGCTGTGGAATCCTGCAACTTGGGCCCCAGTCTCTGCACTCTCGCCATGCCAAACCAGACCACCCTGGCCTGACACCCGCTCCCAGATCACCACCAAGGACTTACAGAGAACAAGGACGTCCTGGACAAGGCTGGGAACCGAAGAGGCGCCCCTGCCGAATGGGAGCGCTCATGAGGACAGTGGGGAGTAGGAGGCGCACAAGGAGGTAGAGGAAGAAGGTGGAGAGGAGGAGGGCGTGGAGGAAGAGGGCCATGGAGTGCAAGAGGATGCTGATGAATGTGAGGAGGCCGAGGCAGCTCCAGGAAACGGGCACCTGAAGATGATGAAGATGACTCAACAGCAGAAAAGGAAAACTAAAACATAAAAAAAAAATAAGTAAATAAAAGGCAGCAGTGACCTGTTCCTCTTCTACTTCTGGTCTCAGAATCTCAACATGATCACTTTGGAGCAGAGGCCGCCGCCACTCGCGGCAGCGCCCCCTGCCGACGACGTGCTCTCAGGTCCTCCCAACCAAGATCAAGTGTGTTTACAACAGGGAGGAAAAAATAAATTCAGCTCTGCTTGTATCTGAAAAGTACTTCAGGATGAAATTTTGTATGTATTTTCCCTTTTTTACGATTTGTATTTGTGTACCTTTTTAATGGTCTTGTGATGAAAAACTAGCCTGCAGGGTGTTCTCTTTATGGGAGAAACTCCTGGCTCTCAGCTACAGCTGTTTAGGCCATTTCCAGAGGAACCAGCAGAATGAAGACCTTTCTCTCTGTCTCTCCCTCTGTCTGTTAATTTCTCTCTCAAATAAAAAAAAATGACCCTACCATAAGCCAAAGGATTGTTCTTTTTTTCTTTTTTTGTCTATGAAGTTTCTGTTTACTTTTTGCTTTTGGTCTTTGATGTACTTGTGAAACATATTATCCAACAAGAAACCAGAATTTTATTTTGCTGAGTTGTTCTAAAAAAAGATAAGACATGTAGACAAGGATGTGGGTAGAAGAGGACACTTATCCAGTGTTGCTGGAATATATGTTACTACATCCATTATGGGAAACAATGGAGAGGTTTTATCCAAACTAAAAATTTAGCTTTCCTCAGAATATTATAACAAATAATTATCAAAGGAATAAAGCAATTTTAAATTAAAACTGCTATAGATCCTGCAATCCCTATCATGGGTATAAATCCAAATGTATGAAATCTCTGTGTGGAGAGAGATGGCACCCCATGAATCATACAGAAATCCTCACAAATAGTGCCAAAGTACCCATCAGCAGACAGATGGGTGAGTATGTGCTATCCATATGAAATATATTTCTAGGTTGCTATGTGGGCATTAGGCTTCCTCATAAGTTTGTGGAAAAACAAGATTTACACAAATTAATTTCACATATAGAATTTCATTTATCTATTTATTTTTTGACACATAGCAATGAGAAGAAAGGAAGAGAGAGAGAGAGGGAGAGAGAGAAAATCTTTCATCTGCTGGTTCCCTTCCAAATGGCTGAATGGCTGGGGCTTGTCAAGGCAGAACTCAGGAGCCTGGATTTCCATGGAGAGCTATTGCATGATTAATACGGGCACATGAACTTGGATCATCATCTGATGCTTTGGCAGGCATAGTAGAAGGGAGCTGAATCAGAAGCAGAGCAGCCTGAACTTGAATGCACATCCCTTTATTCAATGATGTTGTTCCAAAATGCGGCTTAAATCACAGTGCGGCAATGGGGCTTGCCCTGTTACAATTTTTGAATCTATGCAGATATTTTGCAGAATGCATGTGTTCCACAGACTCATTTTAACCCTCACTAATTAAATAATTTAGAGACCAGGGGAGAGAGAGAGGTGGGAGAAAGCAAGGGATTCACACAGAGACAGAGGGACAGAGAGGTCACATCTGCTGGTTCATTGTCTTATGCCTCTAGAGTTGGGACATTGACTCCAGGAGCTGAAATCTCAATCTAGGTTTCTCATGAGAGTGGCAGGGTTTCAACTACCTGAGTGTTCATTTCTTTGAAGAATTATTTATTTTATTTGAAAGGCAGAGTTACAGAGAGAAAAAGGCAGAAACAGAGAGAGAGAGAGAAAGACAGAGAGAGAGAGAGAGAGAGAGAGAGAGAGAGAGAGAGAGAGATCAGCTGGCTCACTCCCCAAATGGCCATAGGTTGGCTGATCCAAAGCCGGGGGACAAGAGCTTCTTCTGGGTCTCCCATGAGGGTTCAGAGGCCCAAGTCCTTGGGCCATCCTCTGCTACTTTCCCAGGTGAACAAGCAGAGAGCTGGTTCAGAAGTGGAGCAGCTGGGACTCAGGCAGTGGCTATACCTGCTATGCCACAGCACTGAAATGGAGTTGACACTTTTGTATCCCAGGACATGCATCAGCAGGAAGTTATAATCAGGGGTCTGATTGGACTAGAAACTAGGCACCCTGACATGAGCTGGGGGTTTCTAATCTCCTGGTTTAACTTCTAGGTGAGATATCAGCCCCATAAATGCTTTGAAGTCCCTTGAATTTACAGATACACACACACAGGAAAACACAGTAGGAAGTCACAGAGCAATAAGGTGAGATCATGGCCCAGGTTTCCTCCTCAGCCAGACCATGGGTGCTGAGCCCCACTGCAGAGCATCGGGGGCTCCCAGGGTGAATGGGGAGAGTAAGTCTGGGGTTAGATACCCATCCCATACAGCTGGACATTCTGCTGCCCAGGTGGCCAGGAATTAATGGCCGACAAGGTTTTTTTTTTCCTTTAGGGATTTCTTTAATATTTGCAAGTCAGAGTTATATAGAGAGAGGAGAGGCAGAGAGAGAGAGAGAGAGAGAGAGAGAGAGAAGAGAAGACAGAGAGAGAGGTCTTGCATCCAATGGTTTACTCCCCAATTGCCTACATGGCCCAGATATGGGACTATCTGAAGCCAGGAGCCAGGAGTTTCTTCTGGGTCTCCCACGTGGGTATAGGGGCCCAAGGACTTTGGCCATCTTTTGCTGCTTTCCCAGGTCACAGCAGAGAGCTGGATAGGAATTGGAGCAGCCAGGTCTTGAAACAATGCCCATATGGGATGCTGGTGCTTCAGGCCGGGGTTTGAACCAGCTGAGCCACAGCACCAAGCCTGCACTGAACAGGTTTTTTTCTTTGTTTGTTTTTTACAGGTAGAGTTAGGCAGTGAGAGACAGAGAAAAAGGTCTTCCTTTAACATTGGTTCACCCCCCAAATGGCTGCTATGGCCGTCACACTGGGGCCAGTGTGCTACGCTGATCTGCAGCCAGGAGCCTGGTTCTTCCTCCTGGTCTCCCATGCAGGTGCAGAGCCCAAGCCTTTGGGCCATCCTCCCCTGCCTTACCAGACCACAGAGGAGAGCTGGACTGGAAGAGGAGCAATGGGAAGGATCTGGAGCCCCAACTGGTACTAGAACCTGGGGTGCCAGCGCTGCAGGTGGAGGATTAGCCAAGTGAGCTAAGGTGCGTGGCCTGATAATTTAAACAACTGTAACCATATCTTGAGGGCAATAAATATCCTTTAAAGAACACAAGCATAGAGAGCAGTGGCCTTAAAAACAAAAAGAAACGAACAACAACAACAAAAAACCACAGAAGCGTTTTTACATTTTACAGACATAAACGTAGTCTCCATCAAAAATCATTAAAATAAGCCGACTACAGATATATGAAACTGTGTGAAGTAATTTTTTTAAACACTCAGGTAGCTGAGAAATGTATCTCAGTACAAATATATTAAACCACATAACTGTTAAGGAGTAATAGCTGCCAGACTTAAGGACTGACAAAATTCAAAAGCAAAAATTTGCCTATTTGGCATCAGTGAAGTGCCCTCACATGTGTTTTTCCTGATAAGACTTATGAATGTCTAACCGGTATCTGAAAAGGGATTAACATCACTCATCATTTGGGAGAGGCAATTTAGAACTATAGACAGTTTGTCACACTTCTTAAAATGGATGCCTGTTTATTTATTTTTAAAAAGACACATTAGTTTATTTAAGAGTCGGGAGAGAGAAGGAGAGAGAGAGAGAGAGAGAGAGAAATAGAGCAGGCAGAATGAGCAAGTTAGAGAGAGGCAGCTGGAGGTCTTGCACATAATCACTCATTCCTCCAAGTTCCTTTCCCAGCTGTGGCTGGGTTGGGCAGAAGTGGGAGCCAGGGATTCTTCAGGGATGCATGCATGGCAGGGATCCAAGATTTGACCAGCATCAGCTGCCTTGCAGATGCATTCCCAGGAAGCTTGATTGGAAGGGGAGTGTCCGGGACTCCAAGAGGCCCACTGCAGTGGATTGGGGCATTGCAAGCCACAGCCTCACCTGCTGCATCATGAATCTCACCCCAGGTGTTATTTTAAAATGCAAAGAATGCCATCTTTGCATTATTGTGGGGTCCAGCTCCCCACTCATCCACCGCCTTGCTGCTGTGGAATCCCGCAGCTTGGGCCCCAGTCTCTGCACTCTCGCCATGTCAAACCAGACCAGCCTGGCCTGAAATCCGCTCCCAGATCACCACCAAGGACTTACAGAGAACAAGGACGTCCTGGAGGAGGCTGGGAACCGAAGAGGCGCCCCTGCCAAATGGGAGCGCTCATGAGGACAATGGGGAGTAGGAGACGCACAAGGAGGTAGAGGAAGAAGGTGGAGAGGAGGAGGGCGTGGAGGAAGAGGGCCATGGAGAGGAAGAGGATGGAGAGGAAGGGAAGGAGGCCGAGGCAGCTCCAGGAAACGGGCACCTGAAGATGATGAAGATGACTCGACAACAGAAAAGGAAAAACAAAAGTTAAAAAAATAAGTAAATAAGAGGCAGCAGTGACCTTCTCCTCTTCCACTTCTGGTCTCAGAATCTCAACGTGATCACTTTGGAGCAGAGGCCGCGGCCGCCCGCGGCAGCGCCCCCTGCCGACGACGCGCTCTCTGCACCTCCCAACCAAGATCAAGTGTGTTTGCAACAGGGAGGGAAAAAAAAAATTCAGCTCTGCTTGTATCTGAAAAGGACTTCAGGAAGGAAAGTTTGTATGTATTTTCCCTTTTTTATGATTTGTGTTTGTGTACATTTTTAATGATCTTGGGATGAAAAACCAGCCTGCAGGGTGTTCTCTGTATGCTTCTGACTGTACTTGTGTTGTGACCATGTTCATTTACATCTCAGGGAAGGAAAAAAAAAAACTGTAAAAGAGCAAAATCAACAACAACAGCAAATCTTGCATCAAGCGTTCCTCTTTTTTTTTGTTTGTTTGTACTTAGCTGTACAGTAAGTTTTCTGTTTGTTTGGTAGAGTGGGCTAAGCATCTGCTTATGGTGCCAGAATCCCATCTGCATGCCAGGTTCAAGTCCCACATACCCGTCTTCTAAGCCAGCTCTCTTCTACGGCCTGGGAAAGCATTAGAAAGGGGCCACAAAGCTCAGACCCTTGCACCTGCATGGGAGAGATGGGAGAATCTCCTGGCTCTCAGCTACAGCTCTTTAGGCCATTTCCAGAAGAACCAGCAGAATGAAGACCTTTCTCTCTGTCTCTCCCTCTGTCTGTAACTCTCTCTCTCAAATAAAAAAATGCCCCCACCTTAAGCCAAAGGATTGTTCTTTTTTTCTTTTTTTTGTCTACGATGTTTCTGTTTACTTTTTGCTTTTGGTGTTTGATGGACTTGTGAAACATGTTATCCAACAAGAAACCAGAATTTTATTTTGCTGAGTTCTAAAAAAAAAAAGATAAGACATGTAGACCAGGATGTGGGTAGAAGAGGACACTTATCCAGTGTTGTTTGATGTTACTACATCCATTATGGGAAACAATGGAGAGATTTTATCCAAACTAAAAATTTAGCTTTCCTCAGAATATTATAACAAATAATTTTCAAAGCTGGCGGCATGGCTCAATAGGCTAATCGTCTACCTTTTTGCACCAGCACACTGGGTTCTAGTCCCGGTCTGGGCGCCAGATGCTGTCCCGGTTACCCCTCTTCCAGGCCAGCTCTCTGCTATGGCCTGGGAGTGCAGTGGAGTATGGCGCAAGTCCTTGGCACCTGCGTGGGAGACCAGGAAAAGCACCTGAATCCTGGCTTCGGTTCAGCCCAATGCACCGGCTGCAGCGCAATGGCAGCGGCTGCCATTGGAGGATGAACCAACGGCAAAAGGAAGACCTTCTCTCTGTCTCTCTCTCACTGTTCACTTTGCCTGTAAAACAAACAAACAAACAAACAAACAAAAAAACCCAAATAATTATCAAAGGAATAAAAAAATTTTAAATTAAAACTGCTATAGATCCTGCAATCCCTATCCTGGGTATAAATCCAAATAAATGAAATCTCTGTGTAGAGAGAGATGGCACTCCGTGAACCATACAAAAATGCTCACGAGAAGTGCCAATGTAAGTACCCATCAGCAGACAGAGGAGTGAGTATGTGCTATCCATATGAAATATTATATTTCTAGGTTGTTATGTGGCCATGAGGCTTCCTCATAAGTTTATGGAAAAACAAGAATTATAGAAAATAATTTGATATATGGATTTTCATTTATTTATTTAATTTATGGACACACAAGCTGGGGAGAAAGAGAGAGAGAGACAGAGACGGAGAGAGGGAGAGAATCTTTCATGTGCTGGATTGTGTCAAGGCAAAATTCAGGGGCCTGGAATTCCATGGAGGGCTATTGCATGATTAATACGGGCACATGAACGTGGATCATCATCTGATGCTTTGGCAGGCCCAGTAGAAGGGAGCTGAATCAGAAGCAGAGCAGCCAGAACTTGAATGCACATCCCTTTATTCAATGATGCTGTTCCAAAATGGGGCTTAAATCACAGTGCCGCAATGTGGCCTGCCCTGTTACAATTTTTGAATCTATGCACATATTTTGCAGAATGCATGTGTTCCACAGACTCATTTTATCTCAAATTAATTAACTAATTTAGAGATGGGGGAGAGAGAGAAAAGGAGAGGGAGATCAAGAGATTCACACAGAGACAGAGGGACAGAGAGGTCATATCTACTGGTTCATTGTCTTAAGCCTATTCGGTTAGAATTGGGACATTGGCTCCAGGAGCTGAAATCTCAATCTAGGTTTCTCATGAGAGTGGCAGGATTTCAAATACCCGAGTGGTCATTTCTTTGAAAAATTATTTATTTTATTTCAAAGGTAGAGTTATAGAGAAACAAAGGCAGAAACAGAGTGGGCGAGAAAGAGAGAGCGAGCAAGAAACAGAAATAGCAACCATCAGCTGGCTGACCCCACAAATGGCCATAATGGCCACAGCTTGGCTGTTCCAAAGCCGGGAGACAGCACCTCGGGCCTCTATGCAGCGCCGTGCAGAGCTGCTATGCGCTGGCCTCGCAGGCGGCCTGGGCCTTCCCTGCCCAGGGCTGGCTCCTCCCAGCCCCGGCCCCGGCCTCGGCCCCGGAGCACATGCCTGCTGTCCAGTCGCGGGCACCTGCTCAGAGCTCCTCCCAGGAGGGGCAAGGCCAGCCCTCTGCTGAGCAGGAAGAACCTGAGGCACACAGGGCATCAGACTAATCTTGTGCTGGGGAGCCCGCATGGTGGACACTAGAGGGCGCATCTCTGACACACAGAAAGACTTGCTGCTGCTACTTCTCTGCAAGCCCAGCAGAGACCCTGTAGTGGGGATGAGCTGATGCCTGAGGGAATCTGGGTGGCCATAGGAAAGGAACTCGAGCGACTTCCTTGGAATCAGGAACCTGTTCTTTCCTTGACAGAAGAATGTCGGTTTTCACATTACCAATCTGAATCCTTGTAACTGACTTGAATTTTTAAATGAAGCACATATATTAAGAGGTCATCATTGACACTTGTGCATTTTTGTCAATGTAAAGTTTTCTACCTGGAGAAGTTCAGGGGAGGTGGGAGGAGCAGTGCTCAGGAGGACTCTGAGGGGAGATGACAGGGTGGGCCTGCGTTTAAAAGTGCATTAGAAGTATGTCCCTTTTTTTTTATTTTTATGTTTTCTATTTTTGTGCATATTGGTAGGGGTTATCCAGTTTTAATGATTTTGGGATGACCAAACTAGCATTCAATTTGTTTTTGTATGCTTTTTCTGTACTTGTGGTGTGAATTCTTCATTAACATATCAAAGAAAAAAAATCTTTGTAAAATATCTAAAGCAACATCAGAAAACCTTGTGTGAAGCATTCCTTTTTTTTGTATGTACTTAGCTGTACTGTAAGTAGTTGTTTAGTATGAGATAGTTAAAAAGGCCAAAGATAGGGGCCAGCAATGTGGTAGAGTGGGCTCAGTGTCTGCCTGTTGTGCCAGAATCCCATATGGGTACCACGTTGGAGTCCCAGATGCCCCTCTTCTAAACCAGCTCTCTGCTATGGCCTGGAAAAGCAGTAGAACATAGCCCAGATGCTTGGGCCTCTTCACCTGCATGGGAGACCTGCAAGAAACTTCTGGCTCTCAGCTACTGCCATTTAGACCATTTCCTGAGGGAACAGCAGGGGGAACCTTTCTGTTTCTCCCTCTGTCTGTCTATAATTCTACCATCAAATAAATAAATAAAATCCCCTCCACACAAAAGCCAAAGGTTTCCCTTTTTTGTCTATGTAGTTGTCGTTGAGTTTTTTATTTTTCACATTCTTGACATATGTGTGAAACATTTTATCTTAAAATAACTGGAATTTTATTTTGCTGAGTTGTTCTAAAATAAAAGATAAGATGTGTAGACAAGGATGTGGGAAGAAGTGGACACTTATCCAGTACTGCTGGAATATATGTTACTACAGCCATTGCAGAAAGTGATGGAGAGGTTTTACCAAAAATAAAAATTGAGCTTTCCTCAGAATATTATACAAATAATTATCAAATAGATAAAACAATTTTAAATAAAAACTATTATAAATGCTACAATCCCTATTCTGGGTACAAATGCAAAGGAAATGAAATCCCTGTGTAGAGAGAGATGTCACCCCATGTTTAGTACAGCAATGCTCACTAGTAGTGCCAAGGTATGGAAACAGTTTAAGTACCTATCAGCAGACAGATGAGTATGTGCTATCCATATGAAATATTATATTTCTATATTAAATGATGGATACTTGATAAGCATGAGAATACTTCATAAGCTTTATGGAAAAGTAAGATTCACACAAATGAATTTCATATCTAGATTTTCATTTATTTAAGTATATTTATTTATTGTCACATAGTGATGGGGAGAAAGAAAGAAAAGAGAGAGAGAGAGAAAGAGAGAAAATTTCATCTGCTGCTTCCCTTCCAAAATGGTCGAATTGCTGGGGTCTGTCAAGGCAGAAATCAGGAGCCTGGAATTCCATCCAGAGGGACAGAGAGGTCATATCTGCTGGTTCATGGTCAAAAGCCTTTTAGAAAGAGATGGGACATATAGATTCCAGTAGCTGAAATATCAAACTAGATCGCTCGTGAGAGTGGCAGTGTTTCAACTACCTTCTTTTAAGATTTATTGATTTTATTTGAAAGGCAGAGTTAGAGAGAGACAAATGCAGAGGAGATGGAGAGAGAGAGAGACACAGAGAGAGAGCGCAACCATCAGCTGGCTCACTCCCCAAATAGGTATAAAAGCTCAGAGGCCCAAGTACTTTGCTGGAATGTTTGTTACTACAGCCATTGCAGAAAACGATGGAGAGGTTTTACCCAAAATAAAAATTCATCTTTCCTCTGAATATGATATCAAACAATTCTCAGAGTATAGAGCAATTTTAAATTAAAACTGGTACAGATCCTACAATCCCTCTCCTGGGTATAAATCCAAAGAAACCAAATCTCTTTGTAGAGAGAGATGGAACCACATGTATAGTACAGCAATGCTCACTAGTAGTCCCAGTGTATGGAAAGAGTGTAAGTACCCATTGAGAGATGGATGAGTCCGGATGTGTTATCCATTTGAAATAGTATATTTCTATGTGACATTGTATGCATGAGGCTACTTCATAGGTTTATGGAAAAACAGATTCACACAAATTAATTTCCTATGTAGAATTTCACTTCTTTATTTCTTTATTGACACAGCAATGGGGAGAAATGGAGAAAGAGAGAAAGAGAGAGGGAGAGAGAGTGAAGGAGAGAGAGAGAAAATTTTTCATCTACTAGTTCCCTTCCCAAATGGCTGAATGGATGGAGCTTGTCAAGGCAGAAATCAGGAGCTGGTAATTCCATTCAGGGCTCTTTCAAGATTAATACAAGCTCAAAATCTTGGATCATCATCTGATGCTTTGGCGGGCACAGTAGAAGGGAGCTGAAACAGAAGCAGAGCAGTCAGAACTTGAATGTGAATCCCTTTATTCAATGATGCTGTTCTAAATTGCGGCTTAACTCACAGTTGCCATGTGGCCTGCCCAGTTACAATTTTTGAATCAAAGCAGATATTTTGCATAATGCATGTGTTCCACAGGCTCATTTTAACTCAAATTAATTAACTAATTTAGAGACCAGGGGAGAGAGACTGAGAGAGAAGGAGAGGGAGATCAAATGATGCACACATAGGCAGAGGGATGGAGAGGTCATATCTGCTGGTTCATTATCTTAAGCCTCTTCAGTTAGAGTTGGGACATTGACTCCAGGAGCTGAAATCTCAATCTAGGTTTCTCATGAGAGTGGCAGGGTTTCAACTACCCGAGTGTTCATTTCTTTGAAGAATTATTTATTTTATTTGAAAGGCAGAGTTACAGAGAGACAAAGGCAGAAACAGAGAGAGACAGAGAGAGAGAGAGAGAGGGAGGGAAGGAGGGAGGGAGAGAAACCAACCATCAGCTGGCTCACTCCCCAAATGGCCATAATGGCCACAGCTTGGATGATCCAAAGCCAGGAGACAGGAGCTTCTTCTGGATCTCCCATGAGGGTTCAGAGGCCCAAGTCCTTGGGCCATCCTCTGCTACTTTCTCAGGTGAACAAGCAGGGAGCTGGTTCAGAAGTGGAGCAGCTGGGACTCAGGCAGTGGCTATACCTGCTATGCCACAGCGCTGAAATGGAGTTGACACTTTTGTACCCCAGGATGTTCACCAGCATAAAGTTGTAATCAGGGTCAGGTGGGACTAGAAGCCAGGCACCCTGAAATGGTCTGTAGGTGTCTAATCTCCTGGTTTAACTGCTAGGTGAGATTTGGGACCCATAAAGTCTTTGAAGTTCCCTTGAGTTCACAGAAACACACACACAGGAGTGACACCATGCAAGACCAACAGCACTAAGGTATGATGACGGCCCAGGTGTCCTCAGCTAAACTGTGGGTGCTGAGCACCTTCTACAGAATGTCCTGAGCTTCCAGGGTGACTAGGGAGATTGAGGTTGGGTCAGCTCCCCATGCAGCTGGAATTTTTCTGCAGAGAAATCCATGACTGATGAGATTTAAACACCCTCAGGTGGTGACCAATGAAGTTGTAACCAGACACCCTCAGATGATATCTCACTTATTCTAATTTGGCACATTGAAATGCCTTTTTCACTTTCTATATACCTTGAATATTAGGACTTACATTGCAACTTGTCACAATTGATTATTTTGATATGGTCATTACTGAGCAGCTAGGATTTCCTAGCTTGTGTAGATAAAATTTAATCTTGTTGATTATTTGATTCTCTTCATTTGGAAGACTTTTCTAAACATGGGTATAGGCTGTTTGATTCTGCAGCATGAGATCTAGGCAGGGCCTGAATAACACTTTTGAGTGGTGATTGGGCTGGAAATGAAATGGGGACCAGTGCCTATCTTTCAGTCTGTGTGCCCTCTAGAACTGTGTGCCTGCAGTGGACACAATGATAGGACCTTACATCAGGGTCACATCAACACCACAAATGAAAACTTAAGCATGACTGGTGATCCACAGGAGAATGGAATTCCTCTCTCCAATAGGCATGAGCACCACCCTGAGGAGGGGCTTTAAAAGGCAGATGCAGCACATCTTTGAATACCTTGTTTCTACTTGTGGTTGTGTGATTTTCTTTTAAGATTTTATTTATTTTACTTGGGAGGTAGAGTTTGAGACAGTAAGAGGGAGAGACAGAGAGAAATGTCTTCTCTACGTTGGTTTACTCCCTAAATGGCTGCAATAGCTAGAGCTGCACCAATCTGAAGCCAGGAGACAGGCACCTCTTTCTGGTCTTCCAAATGAGGGCAGAGTCCCAAGTATCCAGGCCATCCTCCACTGCTTTCCCAGGCCACAGCAGAGAGCTGGATTGGAAGTGGAGAGGCTGGGGCTAGAATCAGCGCCCATATGTGAAGCCTGCGCTGCAGGCAGAGGATTAACCTACTGCACCACTGTGCTGGGCCTGGCTGTGTGATTTTCATCATTTAGCATTGGAGCATGGGTGTGTCATGGTTGGCCATTCCCTAACACCATGGCTGATCTCTACTCAGGTTTGCAGTTTTAGGCAACATTTTGAGCTGCACACACAGAATTTTCCACATGAGGCTGCCCTTCTCACCTCATGGAACTTACAATTTAGACAAGGCAGGCTAGAAAATAAATCTTTCTAAAAACATGGGGCCGGCATTTTGGTGTAATGGGATGCCACCATCCCATTAGGGCACTGGTTCACATCCTGTCTGTTCCACTTCTGATCCAGAACCCTACTAATGAGCCAGGGTAAGCAGTGAAGGATGGCACATGTACTTGGACCTCTGCGCCCACGTGGGAAACTAAGATAACTCTCCTGGCTCCTGACTTCTGCCTGAACCATCACAGGTAATGGCAGCCATTTGGGAGTGAACCAGCAGAATGAAGACATCTCGCCAACTCTCCCACTCTCTGTCTGTAACTCTTTTTCAAATAAACAAAAATAAATATTTCAAAATAAAGAAATGGCAGGTATGAAATGCATTATTTCATAAAGAAGCTTTTTTTTTCATTCACTCTTCATTGCATAAGGTCAGAGTTAATGCATTGTGATGGTTCAGTGTGTAAGAACTGAAAATACTGAGAAAGCTCTCCAGGCATAAAATTCACCATGCAGCAAATGAAATTTTGTCTGGTATTTACTTTACAAGGAGAAAGGTGTGGGTGGCCACATGGCCCAACCACCAGTGTCAAGCTCCACCCCCTTCCTAATGGGATTCCTGTTCCTACTTCCCTCCCTGCCCCTGGGCAAAGTTTTAAAAGGACCTGTTCCTGAACATGTCTCTCTCTTTCTCTCTCCATTACTCTCACCAGGACCATATCCATCCCTATCGACATCTCCATCTCCTGACCACTGTCTCTGTCTGTATCTCTCCCTTATGCTTTCATACTACCTCGTTTCCTTTATTGCCCCTTCCCTCCAGTCTGTCAGGTTTCCCCGAATAAACTCTTTCTCTAAAAAAGAAAGAGAGAGAGAGAGAGGTAATTTATGAGAGAGAAGGCTGCCACAACAACAAAAAAGAAAGTTCTGAGCTTGCATGGAGGGTGATTGTGTTAGAGTGGAAATTAAATATCAGACTACTGTGGGACTCTCAAGTCCTGAATGTGTGTTTTTAACCAAATCTTGAGAACAATAAATTTCCTTTAAGGAACACAAGCATTTTTACATATTTACAGACTTAAATGTAGTCTCCATCAAAAATCATCAAAATAAGCTGGCTAGACATACATGAAACTGTTAAGTAATTTTATTAAACACTCAGGGAGCTCAGAAATGTATCTCAGCACAAATATTTTAAACCACATAACTGTTAAGGAGTAATAGCTGCCAGACTTAAGGACTGACAAAATTCAAAAGAAAAAATTTCTCTATTTGGTTTCAGCAAAGTGCCTTCATGTGTGTTTTTCCTGATAAGACTTATGAATGTCTAACCAGTATCTGAAAAGGGATTAACATCACTCATCATCCGGGAGAGGCAAATTAGAACTATAGACAGAGTTTGTCACACTTCTTAAAATGGATGCCTGTTTATTTATTTTTAAAAAGACACATTAGTTTATTTAAGATTCGAAGAGAGAGAGAGAGAGAGAGAGCAGGCAGAAAGAGCAAGTCAAAGAGAGACAGATGGAGGTCTTCCACATAATCACTCATTCCTCCAAGTTCCTGCCCCAGCTGTGGCTGGGTTGGGCAGAAGTGGGAGCCAGGGATTCTTCAGGGATGCATGCATGGCAGGGATAAAAGATTTGACCAGCGTCAGCTGCCTTGCAGATGCATTCCCAGGAAGCTTGATTGGAAGGGGAGTGTCCGGGAGTCCAAGGGGCCCACTGCAGTGGATTGGGGCATCGCACACCACAGCCTCACCTGCTGCATCATGAATCCCACCCCAGGTGTTATTTTAAAATGTCAAAGACTGCTATAAATCGCCATCTTTGCATTGTTGTGGGGTCCAGCTCCCCACTCATCCACCGCCTCTGCTGCCATGGAATCCCGCAGCTTGGGCCCCAGTCTCTGCACTCTTGCCATGTCAAACCAGACCACTCTGGCCTGACACCCACTCCCAGGTCACCACCAAGGACTTACAGAGAACAAGGACGTCCTGGACGAGGCTGGAAACTGAAGAGATACCCCTGCCAAATGGGATGCTCATGATGACAATGGGGAGTAGGAGACCCATAAGGAAGTAGAGGAAGAAGGTGGAGAGGAGGAGGGCGTGGAGGAAGAGGGCCATGGAGAGGAAGAGGACAGAGATGAAGGGAAGGAGGCTGAGGCAGCTCAAGGAAACGGGAACCTGAAGATGATGAAGATGACTTGGCAGCACAAAAGGAAAACTAAAACATAAAAAAATAAGTAAATTAAAGGCAGCAGTGACCTTCTCCTCTTCCACTTCTGGTCTCAGAATCTCAACGTGATCACTTTGGAGCAGAGGCCGCGGCCTCCCACGGCAGCACCCCCTGCCTACCACGCGCTCTCTGTACCTCCCAACCAAGATCAAGTGTGTTTGCAACAGGGAGGGAAAAAAAAATTCAGCTCTGCTTGTATCTGAAAAGTACTTCAGGAAGGAAAGTTTGTATGTATTTTCCCTTTTTTATGATTTGTATTTGTGTACATTTTTAATGATCTTGGGATGAAAAAGCAGCCTGCAGGGTGTTCTCTGTATGCTTCTGACTGTACTTGTGTTGTGACCATGTTCATTTACATCTCAGGGAAGGAAAAAAACTGTAAAAGAGCAAAATCAACAACAACAGCAAATCTTGCATCAAGCGTTCCTGCTTTTTTGTTTTTTTTTTTTTTGTTTGTTTGTACTTAGCTGTACAGTAAGTTTTTGGTTTGTTTGGTAGAATGGGCTAAGCATCTGCTTGTGGTGCCAGAATCCCATCTGCATGCCAGGTTCAAGTCCCACATACCCGTCTTCTAAGCCAGCTCTCTACTATGGCCTGGGAAAGCATTAGAAAGGGGCCCCAAAGCTCAGACCCTTGCACCTGCATGGGAGAGATGGGAGAAACTCCTGGCTCTCAGCTACAGCTCTTTAGGCCATTTCCAGAGGAACCAGCAGAATGAAGACCTTTCTCTCTGTCTCTCCCTCTGTCTGTAACTCTATCTCTCAAATAAAGAGAATTCCCCCACCACAAGCCAAAGGATTGTTCTTTTTTTCTTTTTTTTGTCTATGAAGTTTCTGTTTACTTTTTGCTTTTGGTGTTTGATGGACTTGTGAAACATGTTATCCAACAAGAAACCAGAATTTTATTTTGCTGAGTTGTTCTAAAAAAAAAAGATAAGACATGTAGACCAGGATGTGGGTAGAAGAGGACACTTATCCAGTGTTGCTGGAATATATGTTACTACATCCATTATGGAAAACAATGGAGAGGTTTTATCAAACTAAAAATTTAGCCTTCCTCAGAATACTATAACAAATAATTATGAAAGGAATAAGGCAATTTTAAATTAAAACTGCTAATCCAAATGGTCAACAGCCACATGAAAAAATGTTCAAGATCACTAGTAATCAGGGAAATGCAAATCAAAACCACAATGAGGTTTCACCTCACCCCGGTTAGAATGGCTCACATTCAGAAATCTACCAACAACAGATGCTGGCGAGGATGTGGGGAAAAAGGGACACTAACCCACTGTTGGTGGGAATGCAAACTGGTCAAGCCACTATGGAAGTCTGTCTGGAGATTCCTCAGAAACCTGAAGATAACCCTACCATTCAACCCAGCCATCCCCCTCCTTGGAATTTAACCAAAGGAAATTAAATTAGCAAACAAAATTGCGGTCTGCACCCTAATGTTTATTGCAGCTCAATTCACAATAGCCAAGACCTGGAACCAACCTAAATGCCCATCAATGGTAGACTGGATAAAGAAATTATGGGATATGTACTCTTTAGCATACTATACCACAGTAAAAAAAAAAAACAATGAAATCCAGTCATTTGCAACAACATGGAGGAATCTGGAACACATCATGCTGAGTGAAATAAGCCAGTCCCAAAGGGACAAATACCATATGTTCTCCCTGATCGGTGACAACTGACTGAACACCAAAAAGGAAACCTGTTGAAGTGAAATGGACACTATGAGAAACAGTGACTTGATCAGCATAGCCTTGACTGTTAATGAACAACTTAATACATTATAACTCTTAGTATTTTTTTGTCTGTTCTACTTAATACTACTGGTTTAATTCTGTAATTAATACACAGTTATTCTTAAGTGTTGAAATTTAACTGAAATGTGATCCCTGTTAAACATAAGAGTAGGAGTAAGAGAGGGAAGAGATGTACAATTTTGGACATGCTCAAGCTGACTTGCCCCAAATGGTAGAGTTAGAAATATACCAGGGGACCCCAATTTAATCCCATCAAGGTGGCATGTACCAATGCCATCTCACTAGTCCAAGTGATCAATTTCAGTACACAATTGATCATAATGAAAGGACTAAGAGTCAAAGGGATCACATAAACAAGTCTAGTGCCTGCTAATACTAACCGATAGAATAAATAAAGGGGAGAGTGAACCAACATGGGAAGCAAGATACTCAGCAGACTCATAGAATGGCAGATGTCCTAAACAGCACTCTGGCCTCAGTACCAGCCCTTTAGGCATTCAGATCCAGCTGAAAGCCCATGAGAGCATTTCAGGAATGGAAAGCCAAGACACTCTGGCAAAAAGAAAAAACCCTAAATGAAAGATCTCTGTGAGTGAGATCCCAGTGGAAAGAACAGGTCTTCAAAGAAGCAGGTACCTTTCTCTGAAGGGAGGAGAGAACCTCCACTTTGACTATGACTTTGTCTAAATTAGATAAGTGTCAGAGAACTCAAAAGGCTTCCATAGCCTTGGAAACTCATGACTGGAGCAAAGGGAGATTGCTGATGCCATAAACAGGAGCGTCAATTTGTAAAGTCAACAACAGGAGTCACTGTGCACTTACTCCTCATGTAGGATCTCTGTCCTTAACATGCTGTATATTGAGATTTAATGCTATAATGAGTACTTAAACAGTATATTTCACTTTGTGTTTCTATGGGGGTGCAAACTGTTGAAATCTTTACTTAATGTATACTAAACTGATCTTCTGTATATATAGAAAATTGAAAATGAATCTTGATATGAATGGAAGTGGAGAGAGAGTGGGAAAGGGGAGGGTTGTGGGTGGGAAGGAAGTCATCGGGGCAGGGGAGCCAATGTAGTCCATAAGCTGTACTTTGGAAATCTATATTCATTAAATAAAAGTTTAAAAGGCGGGGGGGCTTAAATCACAGTGCCGCAATGTGACCTACACTGTCACAATTTTTGAATCTATGCAGATATTTTGCAGAATGCATGTGTTTAACAGACATGTTTTAACCCTCTCTAATTAACTAATTTAGAGACCAGGGGAGAGAGAGAGGTGGGAGAAAGCAAGGGATTCACACAGAGACAGAGGGACAGAGAGGTCATATCTGGTGGTTCATTGTCTTAAGCCTCTTCAGTTAGAGTTGGGACATTGACTGCAGGAGCTGAAATCTCAATCTAGGTTTCTCGTAAGAGTGGCAGGGTTTCAACTACCTGAGTGTTCATTTCTTTGAAGAATTATATATTTTATTTCAAAGGCAGAGTTACAGAGAGAAAAAGGCAGAAACAGAGAGAGAGGGAGGGAGAGAGGGGGGGAGAGAGAGAGATCAATCATCAGCTGGCTTACTCCCTAACTGGTCATAATGGCCACAGCTTGGCTGCTCCAAAGCCAGGAGACAGGAGCTTCTTCTGGGTCTCCCATGAGGGTTCAGAGGCCCAAGTCCTTGGGCCATCCTCTGCTACTTTCCCAGGTGAACAAGCAGGGAGCTGGTTCAGAAGTGGAGCAGCTGGGACTCAGGCAGTGGCTATACCTGCTATGCCACAGCGCTGAAATGGAGTTGACACTTTTGTATCCCAGGACAGGCATCAGAAGGAAGTTATAATCAGGGGTCTGATGGACTAGAAACTAGGCACCCTGACATGAGCTGGGGGTTTCTAATCTCCTGGTTTAACTTTTAGGTGAGATATCAGCCCCATAAAGGCTTTGAAGTTCCTTGAGTTTACAGATACACACACACACACACACACACACACACACAGGAAAACACAGTAGGAAGTCACAGAGCAATAAAGTGAGATCATGGCCAGGTTTCCTCCTCAGCCAGACTGTGGGTGCTGAGCCCCACTGCAGAGCATCGGGGGCTCCCAGGGTGACTGGGGAGAGTAAGTCTGGGGTTAGATACCCATCCCATACAGCTGGATATTCTGCTGCCCAGGTGGCCAGGAATTAATGGCCGACAAGTTTTTTTTTTTTTCCTTTAGGGATTTCTTTAATATTTGCAAGTCAGAGTTACACAGAGAGAGGAGAGACAGACAGAGAGAGAGAGAGAGAGAGAGAAGAGAGAGAGAGAGAGAGAGGTCTTCCATCCAATGGTTTACTCCCCAATTGCCTACATGGCCCAGATATGGGACTATCTGAAGCCAGGAGCCAGGAGTTTCTACTGGGTCTCCCACGTGGGTATAGGGGCCCAAGGACTTTGGCCATCTTCTGCTGCTTTCCCAGGTCACAGCAGAGAGCTGGATAAGAATTGGAGAAGCCAGGTCTTGAAACGGTGCTCATGTGGGATGCTGGTGCTTCAGGCCGGGGTTTGAACCAGCTGAGCCACAGCACCAAGCCTGCACTGTATAAGTTTTTTTTTCCACAGGTAGAATTAGACAGTGAGAGAGAGACAGAGGAAAAGGTTTTCCTTTAAGATTGGTTCACCCCCTAAATGGCCGTTATGGCCAGCACGCTAGGACCGGTGTGCTACGCTGATCTGAAGCCAGGAGCCTGGTTCTTCCTCCTGGTCTCCCATGCAGGTGCAGAGCCCAAGCCTTTGGGCCATCCTCCACTGCCTTACCAGACCACAGAGGAGAGCTGGACTGGAAGAGGAGCAATGGGAAGGATCTGGAGCCCCAACTGGTACTAGAACCCGGGCTGCCAGCGCTGCAGGCGGAGGATTAGCCAAGTGAGCTAAGGCGGCTGCCCTGATGGATTTAAACAACTGTAACCATATCTTGAGGCCAATAAATACCCTTTAAAGAACACAAGCATAGAGAGCAGTGGCCTTACCAACAAAAATAAATGAACAACAACAACAAAAAACCACAGAAGCGTTTTTACATTTTACAGACTTAAATGTAGTCTCCATCAAAAATCATCAAAATAAGCTGGCTAGACATACATGAAACTGTTAAGTAATTTTATTAAACACTCAGGGAGCTCAGAAATGTATCTCAGCACAAATAGATTAAACCACATCACTGTTAAGGAGTAATAGCTGCCAGACTTAAGGACTGACAAAATTCAAAAGCAAAAATTTCCCTATTTGGCATCAGTGAAGTGCCCTCACGTGTGTTTTTCCTGATAAGACTTATGAATGTCTAACTGGTATCTCAAAAGGGATTAACATCACTCATCATCTGGGAGAGGCAAATTAGAACTATAGATAGAATTTGTCACACTTCTTAAAATGGATGCCTGTTTATTTATTTTTAAAAAGACACATTAGTTTATTTAAGATTCGAAGAGAGAGAGAGAGAGAGAGCAGGCAGAAAGAGCAAGTCAAAGAGAGACAGATGGAGGTCTTCCACATAATCACTCATTCCTCCAAGTTCCTGCCCCAGCTGTGGCTGGGTTGGGCAGAAGTGGGAGCCAGGGATTCTTCAGGGATGCATGCATGGCAGGGATAAAAGATTTGACCAGCGTCAGCTGCCTTGCAGATGCATTCCCAGGAAGCTTGATTGGAAGGGGAGTGTCCGGGAGTCCAAGGGGCCCACTGCAGTGGATTGGGGCATCGCACACCACAGCCTCACCTGCTGCATCATGAATCCCACCCCAGGTGTTATTTTAAAATGTCAAAGACTGCTATAAATCGCCATCTTTGCATTGTTGTGGGGTCCAGCTCCCCACTCATCCACCGCCTCTGCTGCCATGGAATCCCGCAGCTTGGGCCCCAGTCTCTGCACTCTCGCCATGTCAAACCAGACCACCCTGGCCTGACACCCGCTCCCAGGTCACCACCAAGGACTTACAGAGAACAAGGACGTCCTGGACGAGGCTGGAAACTGAAGAGACGACCCTGCCACATGGAGGCGCTCATGAGGACAATGGGGAGTAGGAGGCGCACAAGGAGGTAGAGGAAGAAGGTGGAGAGGAGGAGGGCGTGGAGGAAGAGGGCCATGGAGAGGAAGAGGATGGAGACGAAGGGGAGGAGGCCGAGGCAGCTCCGGGAAACGGGCACCTGAAGATTTTGAAGACTCGACAGCAGAAAAGGAAAAATAAAACATAAAAAAAAATAAGTAAATAAGAGGCAGCAGTGACCTAGACCTCTTCCACTTCTGGTCTCAGTTCTCAACGTGATCACTTTGGAGCAGAGGCCGCGGCCGCCCGCGGCAGCGCCCCCTGCCGACGACACGCTCTCTGCACCTCCTAACCAAGATCAAGTGTGTTTGCAACAGGGTAGGGAAAAAAAAATTCAGCTCTGCTTGTATCTGAAAAGTACTTCAGGAGGGAAAGTTCCTTTGTATTTTTACTTTTTTATGATTTGTATTTTTGTTCATATTGTTAGGGAGCATCCATTTTTAATGATCTTGGGATGAAAAAGCAGCCTGCAGGATGTTCTCTGTATGCTTCTGACTGTACTTGTGTTGTGACCATGTTCATTTACATTTCAGAGGAGAAAAAAAACTGTAAAAGAGCAAAATCAACAACAACAGCAAATCTTGCATCAAGCGTTCCTTTTTTTATTGTTTGTACTTAGCTGTACAGTAAGTTTTTGGTTTGTTTGGTAGAATGGGCTAAGCATCTGCTTGTGGTGCCAGAATCCCATCTGCATGCCAGGTTTGAGTCCCACATACCCCTCTTCTAAGCCAGCTCTCTGCTACGGCCTGGGAAAGCGTTAGAATGGGGCCCCAAAGTTCAGACCCTTGCACCTGCATGGGAGAGATGGGAGAAACTCCTGGCTCTCAGCTACAGCTCTTTAGGCCATTTCCAGAGGAACCAGCAGAATGAAGACTCTGTCTCTCCCTCTGTCTGTAACTCTCTCTCTCAAATAAAAAAATTCCCCCACCATAAGCCAGAGATTGTTCTTTTTATCTTTTTTTGTCTATGAAGTTTCTGTTTACCTTTTGCTTTTGGTGTTTGATGGACTTGTGAAACATATTATCCAACAAGAAACCAGAATTTTATTTTGCTGTTGTTCTAAAAAAAAAGATAAGAAATGTAGACAAGGATGTGGGTAGAAGAGGACACTTATCCAGTGTTGCTGGAATATATGTTACTACATCCATTATGGAAAACAATGGAGAGGTTTTATCCAAACTAAAATTTAGCTTTCCTCAGAATAGTATAACAAATAATTATCAAAGGAATAAAGCAATTTTAAATTAAAACTGCTATAGATCCTGCAATCCCTATCCTGGGTATAAATCCAAATGAATGAAATCTCTGTGTAGAGAGAGAAGGCACCTCATGAATAATTGTACAGCAATGCTGACTCATAGTGCCAATGTATGGAAACAGTGTACCCATCGGCAGACAGATGAGGGAGTATGTGCTATCCATATGAAATATTATATTTCTAGGTTGCTATGTGGGCATGAGGCGTCCTCATAAGTTTATGGAAAAACAAGATTTACACAAATTAATTTCATATATAGAATTTCATTTGTCTATTTAGTTTTTGACACATAGTGATGAGAAGAAAGGAAGAGAGAGAGAGGGAGAGAGAGAAAATCTTTCATCTGCTGGATCCCTTCCAAATGGCTGAATGGCTGGGGCTTGTCAAGGCAGAAGTCAGGAGCCTGGAATTCCATGGAGAGCAATTACATGATTAATACGGGCGAATGAACTTGGATCATCATCTGATGCTTTGGTAGGCATAGTAGAAGGGAGCTGAATCAGAAGCAGAGCAGCCAGAACTTGAATGCACATCCCTTTATTCAATGATGCTGTTCCAAAATGGGGCTTAAATCACAGTGCAGTGAGAGAGAGTGAGCCAGAGAGAAAGTTCTTCCTTTTCCATTGGTTCACCCCCCAAATGGCCGCTATGCCAGCGTGCTGGGGTCGGACCCTGAGCTGATCCAGAGCAAGGAGCTTCCTCCTGGTCTCCCATGCAGGTGCAGGGACCCGGGGCTTGGGCCATCCTCCACTGCCTTCCTAGTCCACAGCAGAGTGCTGGACTGGAAGAGGAGCAACCGGGAAAGAATCCAGAGCCCCAACTGGGTCTAGGACCTGGGGTGCTGGCACTACAGGCTGAGGATTAGCCAAGTAAGCCAGGGCTCCAGCCCTAATTAGGTTTTAAAAAACACCTTCAGGTGGTGACTGTTGAGATTGTAACCAGACATTGTAACCTGATGAGTGAATGTGCTATCCATAAGAAATATTATATTTCCAGGAGTAAGGAGATTCTTCCGGTGCTCCCCTGTGGGTGCAGGGGCCCAAGGTCTTGGGCCATTTTCTAATGCTTTCCCAGGTCACAACAGAGAGCTGGAAAAGTATTGGAGCAGCCAAGTCTTGAACCAGCACCCATAGGGGATGCTGGTGCTTCAGGCCAGGGTGTTAACCTGCTGAGCCACAGTGCCAGGCCTAGACTGATAAGGTGTGAAACAAAGACCTTCAGGCAGTGACTGATGAGAATGTACCCTACACTCTCAGGTGATCTCACTTAATCTAATTTGGCACAATGGAATGCCTTTTATCACATTTCACATACTTTTGAATATTAACATTTATGTTGTGATACAATTGATTATTTTGATATTGTGATTGCTGAACCACTAGGATTTCTTATATATCCTATATATATCCTGTCAATCACCAGTGTAAGCATCAGTTTTCACCTGTGGTGGTGGTGGTGGTGTGACACGGATGTAAGGTCCGTTTTTAGTGTCCAATGCAGAAATACAGTGTGAGAGGACACTGGGACAAAAGGCAGGGGACTGGACCCCATCTCTTCCAGCCCAATTAACACCCAAATGTGTCAATAAGACCCTGCCTAGATTTCCAGCTGCAGAATCAAACAAGCTGCATGTTAACATTTCTAGAACAGTTTTCCACTTGGATCCGGTGCTGTGGCATAGCCAGTAAAGCTGCCACCTGAAGTGCTGGCATGCCATATGGATGCCGGTTCCTGTCCCAGCTACTCCACTTCCTATCCAGCTCTCTGCTGTGGTCTGGCAGAGAAGTGGAGGATGGCCCAGGTCCTTGGGCCCCTGCACCCAAGTGGGAGACCAGGAGGAGGCTCCTGGCTCCTGGCTTCGGATTGGCTCAGCTCCTGCCATTGTAGCCATATGGGGAGTGCACCATCAGATGGAAGAACTTTCTCTGCCTCTGCCTCCACATAGGTTTGCCTTTCAAATGAGTAAAGAAATCAGTAAAAGAAAGAAAGAGATAAAAGGAAATGTTTTCCATATGAAGAGAATAATCAAAAGGATTAAATTTTATAGACACAAGCTAAGACATCCTAGCCGTTCAGCAATGACAATATCAAAATAATCAATTGCGTCAGGTTCACAACATAAATGTTAAAATTCAAAGGTATGTGAAAAGTGAAAAAAGGCATTCCATTGTGCCAAATTAGATTAAGTGAGATCACCTGAGGGTGTCTGGGTACACTCTCATCAGTCACCACTTGAAGTTGTTTGTTTCACAGCTTATCAGTCCAAGCCTGGCACTGTGGCTCAGCAGGTTAACACCCTGGCCTGAAGCACCAGCATCCCATATGTGTGCTTGTTCGAAACTTGGCTGCTCCAATACTTTTCCAGCTCTCTGCTGTTACCTGGGAAAGCTAGAAAATATCCCAAGTTTTGTGCCCTGCACATACGTGGGAGACCTGCAAGAATCTCCTTACTCCTGGAAATATAATATTTCTTATGGACAGCACATTCACTCATTAGTTACAATGTCTGGTTACAATCTCATCAGTCACCACAAGAAGATTTTTTTTTTTGGTAGGCAGAGTGGACAGTGAGAGAGAGAGTCAGAGAGAAAAGTCTTGCTTTTGCCATTGGTTCACTCTACAATGGCCGCCATGGCCAGCACATTTCAGCCTGCGCACCGCGCTGATCCAATGGCAGGGGCCAGGTACTTATCCTGGTCTCCCCATGGGGTGCATGGCCCAAGGACTTGGGCCATCCTCCACTGCACCCCTGACCACAGCAGAGAGCTGGCCTGGAAGAGGGGCAACATGGACAGAATCGGGAAACCAGACCGGGACTAGAACCCGGTGTGCCTGCACCTCGAGGCAGAGGATTAGCCTAGTGAGCCACAGCACCAGCCCTGAAGCTGTTTTTTAAAAGCTAATTAGGGCTGGAGTCCTAGCTCACTTGGCTAATCCTCAGCCTGTGGCCCCAACACACTGAGTTCTAGTCCTGGTTGGGGCTCTGGAGTTTGTCCTGGTTGCTCCTCTTCCAGTCCAGCTTTCTGCTGTGGACTGGGAAGGCAGTGGAGGATGACCCAAGTCCCGGGGCCCTGTACCTGCATGGGAGACCAGGAGGAAGCTCTTTGCTCTGGATCAGCTCAGGGTCCGACCCCAGCATGCTGGCATAGCGGCCATTTGGGGGGTGAACCAATGGAAAAGGAAGAACTTTCTCTCTGGCTCTCTCTCGCTCACTGTCTAACTCTGCCTTCCAAAAAAAAAAAAAAAAACCCTAATCAGTGCAGACCTGGCACTGTGGCTCAGCAGGTTAACACCCTGGGCTGAAGGGCCAGCATCCCATTTGGATGCTGGTTGGAGACCTGGCTGCTCCGATTCTTATCCAGCTCTCTGCTGTGTCCTGGGAAAGCAGCAGAAGATGGCACAAGTCCTTGGTCCCCTATACCCTCGTGAGAGACCCGGAAGAATCCCCTGACCTCTGGATTCCAATAGGCCTAGCTCCAGCCCTTAAGGCCAATTGAGGCATAAACTATTGGATGGAAGGCCTCTCTCTCTCTGCCTCTCCTCTCTCTGTGTAACTGACTTGCAAATATTAAAGAAATCCATAAAGAACAAAAATAAAACCTTGTCGGTCATTAATTCCTGGGCACCTAGGGAGCAGAATGTCCACCTGGATAAGATGGGTAGCTAATCACACACTTGCTCTCCCCAGTCACCCTGGGAGCCCACGATGCTCTACAGGGGTGTTCAGCACCCACAGTCTGGCTGAGGAGGAAACCTGGGCCATGATCATACCTTATTGGTCTGTGACTTCGTACTGTGTCCTGCCAGTGTGTGTATCTATAAACTTAAGGAACTTCAAAGCCTATATGGGGCTTATATCTCACCTAAAAGTTAAACCAGGAGAATAGAAAACCCCAGATCATTTCAGGATGCCTGGTTTCTAGTCCAATCAGACTCCTGCTTATAACTTCTTGCTGATGCATGTCCTGGCATACAAAAGTATCAACTCCATTTCAGCGCTGAGGTATAGCATGTATAGCCACTGCCTGAGTCCCAGCTGCTCCACTTCTGAACCAGCTCCCTGCTTCTTCACCTGGGAAAATAGCAGAGGATGGCCCAAGGACTTGGGCCTCTGAACCCTCATGGGAGACCAAAAAGAAGCTCATGTCTCCTGGGTTTGGAGCAGCCAAGCTGTGGCCATTATGGCCATTTGGGGGGTGAACCAGCTGATGGTTGATCTCTCTTTCTCCTGCTAGTTCGATCTCTCTTTCTTGCCCACTCTGTTTCTGCCTTTGTCTCTCTATAACTCTGCCTTTCAAAGAAAATAAATAATTCTTCAAATAAATGACCACTCGGGTAGTTGAAACCCTGCCACTCTCATGAGAAACCTAGATTGAGATTTCAGCTCCTGGAGTCAATGTCCCAACTCTTACTGAAGAGGCTTAAGACAATGAACCAGCAGATATGACCTCTCTGTCCCTCTGTCTCTGTGTGCATCTCTTGATCTCCCTCTCCTTCTCTCTCTCTCCCCCATCTCTAAATTAGTTAATTAATTTGAGTTAAAATGAGTCTGTGGAACACATGCATTCTGCAAAATATCTGCATAGATTCAAAAATGGTAACAGGGCAGGCCACATTGCGGCACTGTGATTTAAGCCCCATTTTGGAACAGCATCATTGAATAAAGGGATGTGCATTCAAGTTCTGGCTGCTCTGCTTCTGATTCAGCTCCCTTCTACTGGGCCTGCCAAAGCTTCAGATGATGATCGAAGATCATGCACCCATATTAATCATGTAATCGCCCTCCATGCAATTCCAGGCTCCTGACTTCTGTCTTGACAAGCTCCAGCCATTTGGGAGGAAAACCATCATATGAAAAATTATCTCTCTCTCTTTCTCTCTCTCTCTCTCTCTCTCTCACTCTCTGTCTCTCTCTCTTTCTCCCAAGCCTATGTGTCCATAAATTAAATAAATAAATGAAATTCCATATATGAAATCAATTTGTGTAACTTGTTTTTCCATAAACTTATGAGGAAGCCTCATGCCCACATAGCAACCTAGAAATATAGTATTTCATATGGATAGCACATACTCACTCATCTGTCTGCTGATGGGTACTTACATTGGCACTACTAGTGAGCATTTCTGTATGATTCATGGGGTGCCATCTCTCTCCACACAGAGATTTCATTCATTTGGATTTATACCCAGGATAGGGATTGCAGGATCCATAGCAGTTTAATTTAAAATTGTTTTATTCCTTTGATAATTATTTGTTTTTTTTTTTTTGACAGGCAGAGTGGACATTGAGAGAGAGAGACAGAGAGAAAGGTCTTCCTTTTGCCATTGTTTCACCCTCCAATGGCCGTTGCAGCCAGCGCACTGCGGCCTTCACATTGCGCTGATCCGAAGGCAGGATTCAGGTGCTTTTCTTGGTATCCCAAGCAGGGTCAGGGCCCAAGCACTTAGGCCGTCCTCCACAGCACTCCCAGGCCAGAGAGCTGGCCTGGAAGAGGGGCAACTGGCACAGAATCTGGCCCCCGACTGGGACTAGAACCTGGTGTGCCATCGCCCCAAGGCAGAGGATTAGCCTATGGAGCCACGGCGCCGGCCTTGATAATTATTTGTTATACTATTCTGAGGAAAGCTCAATTTTTAGTTTGGATAAAACCTCTCCATTGTTTTCCATAATGGATGTAGTAACATATATTCCAGCAACACTGGATAAGTGTCCTCTTCTACCCACATCCTTGTCTACATGTCTTATCTTTTATTTAGAACAACTCAGCAAAATAAAATTCTGGTTTGTTTTTGGATAACATGTTTCACAATTCCATGAAACACCAAAAGCAAAAGTAAACAGAAACTTCATAGACAAAAAAATAAAAAAAAAAATAAAAAAAGAACAATCCTTTGGCTTATGGTGGGGGAATTTTTTTTTTTATTTGAGAGAGAGAGTTTCAGACAGAGGGAGAGACAGAGAGAAAGGTCTTCATTCTGCTGGTTCTTCTGGAAATGGCCTAAAGAGCTGTAGCTGAGAGCCAGGAGTTTCTCCCATCTCTCCCATGCAGGTGCAAGGGTCTGAGCTTTGTGGCCCCTTTCTAATGCTTTCCCAGGCCGTAGAAGAGAGCTGGCTTAGAAGAGGGGTATGTGGGACTCGAACCTGGCATGCATATGGGATTCTGGCACCACAAGCAGATGCTTAGCCCACTCTACCAAACAAACCCAAAACTTACTGTACAGCTAAGTACAACCAAACAACAAAAAAGTTAGAGGAATGCTTGATGCAAGATTTGCTGTTGTTGTTGATTTTGCTCTTTTACAATTTTTTTTACTCTGAAAAGTAAATGAACATGATCACAACACAAGTACAGTCAGAAGCATACAGAGAACACCCTGCAGGCTGCTTTTTCATCCCAAGATCATTAAAAATGGCTCCTCCCTACCAATATGTACACAAATACAAATCGTAAAAAAGGGAAAATACATACAAACTTTCCTTCCTGAAGTCCTTTTCAGATACAAGCAGAGCTGAATTTTTTTTTCCCTCCCTGTTGCAAACACACTTGATCTTGGTTGGGAGGTGCAGAGAGCGCGTCGTCGGCAGGGGGCGCTGCCGCGGGAGGCCGTGGCCTCTGCTCCATACTGATCACATTGAGATTCTGAGACCAGAATTGGAAGAAGAATAGGTCACTGCTGCCTTTTATTTACTTATTTTTTATGTTTTATTTTTCCTTTTCTGCTGTCGAGTCATCTTCATCATCTTCAGGTGCCCGTTTCCTGGAGCTGCCTCGGCCTGCTCCTCTTCGTCTCCATCCTCTTCCTCTCCATGGCGCTCTTCCTCCACGCCCTCCTCCTCTCCACCTTCTTCCTCTACCTCCTTATGGGTCTCCTACTCCCCCTTGTCCTCATGAGCGCTCCCATGTGGCAGGGGCGCCTCTTCGGTTCCCAGCCTTGTCCAGGACGTCCTTGTTCTCTGTAAGTCCTTGGTGGTGATCTGGGAGCGGGTGTCAGGCCAGGGTGGTCTGGTTTGACATGGCGAGAGTGCAGAGACTGGGGCCCAAGCTGCGGGATTCCATGGCAGCAGAGGCGGTGGATGAGTGGGGAGCTGGACCCCACAATAATGCAAAGATGGCGATTTATAGCAGTCTTTGACATTTTAAAATAACACCTGGGGTGGGATTCATGATGCAGCAGGTGAGGCTGTGGATTGCGATGCCCCAATCCACTGCAGTGGGCCTGTTGGAGTCCCGGACACTCCCCTTCCAATCAAGCTTCCTGGGAATGCATCTGCAAGGCAGCTGACGCTGGTCAAATCTTTTATCCCTGCCATGCATGCATCCCTGATGAATCCCTGGCTCCCACTTCTGCCCACCCCAGCCACAGCTGGGGCAGGAACTTGGAGGAATGAGTGATTATGTGGAAGACCTCCATCTGTCTTGCTCTAACTTGCTCATTCTGCCTGCTCTATTTCTCTCTCTCTCTCTCTCTCTCTCTCTCTCTTTCTCTCCCCGACTCTTAAATAAACTAATGTGTCTTTTTACTTTGGAAGTTTATATTCATTAAATAATAGTGAAAAAAAATAAAGTAAGCCAATAAAAATAAATAAATAAATAAATAAAGAGGCATCCATTTTAAGAAGTGTGACAAACTCTGTCTATAGTTCTAATTTGCCTCTCCCAGATGATGAGTGATGTTAATCCCTTTTCAGATACTGGTTAGACATTCATAAGTCATATCAGGAAAAACACACGTGAAGGCAGTTTGCTGATACCAAATAGAGAAATTTTTTCTTTTGAATTTTGTCAGTCCTTAAGTCTGGCAGCTATTACTCCTTAAGAGTTATGTGGTTTAATATATATTTCTTATATATTTGCTTTGATTATATTGAGGAATGTTCCTTCTTTACCCAATTTGCTTAGAGTTTCCATCGTGAAAGGGTGTTGAATTTTATCGAATGCTTTCTCTGCATCAATTGAGATAATCATATGGTTTTTCTTCTGCAGTCTGTTAATGTGGTGAATCACATTGATTGATTTGCGAATGTTGAACCATCCCTGCATACCAGGGATGAATCCCACTTGGTCTGGGTGGATGATTTTTCTGATGTGTTGTTGTATTCTATTGGCGAGAATTCTATTGAGGATTTTTGCATCTATGTTCATCAGGGATATTGGTCTATAATTTTCTTTCAGTGTTGCATCTTTCTCTGGCTTAGGGATTAAGGTGATGCTGGCTTCATAGAAAGAATTTGGGGGGATTCCCTCTTTTTCGATTGTTCTGAATAGTTTGAGAAGAAATGGGATTAGGTCTTCTTTAAATGTCTGGTAGAATTCAGCAGTGAATCCATCTGGTCCTGGGCTTTTCTTTGTTGGGAGGGCCTTTATGACTGTTTCAATTTCTGTCTCAGTTATGGGTCTGTTTAGGTTTTCGATTTCTTCCTGGTTCAATTTAGGTAGGTTGCATGTGTCCAGGAATCTATCCATTTCTGATAGGTTTCCCTGTTTGCTGGCATACAAGTCCTTGTAGTAATTTCTGATGATTCTTTTTATTTCTGTGGTGTCTGTTGTTACATTTCCTTTTTCATCTCTGATTTTATTGATTTGGGTCTTTTCTCTTCTTTTTTTAGTTAGTTGGGCCAATGGGGTGTCAATTTTGTTTATTTTTTCAAAAAACCAGCTCCTCGTTTGGCTGATTTTTTGTAATGTTTTTCTTGATTCAATCCTGTTGATTTCTTCTCTGATTTTAATTATTTCTCTTCTCCTACTAGATTTGGGTCTGGTTTGCTGTAGGTTTTCTAGATCCTTGAGGTGAATAGAAAGCTCATCTATTTGGTGCCTTTCCAATTTCTTGATGTAGGCACCTATTGATATAAACTTTCCTCTTAACACTGCTTTTGCTGTATCCCATAAGTTTTGATATGTTTGTTGTTATCCTCATTTACTTCCAGAAAGTTTTTGATTTCTCTTTTGATTTCTTGAATGACCCATTGTTCATTCAGGAGCATGTTGTTCAGTCTCCATGTGTTTGCATACTTTCTGGGGTTTCCTGAGTTGCTAATTTCCAGCTTCATTCCGCTGTGGTCTGAGAAGCTGCATGGTATGATTCTAATTCTTTTAAATTTGCTGAGACTTGCTTTATGGCCTAGTATGTGATCAATCCTAGAGAAGGTTCCATGCACTGCTGAGAAGAATGTAAAGTCTGTAGATGTAGGATTGAAAGTTCTGTAGATATCTGTTAGATCCATTTGGGCAATAGTGTCGATTAAATCTGCTGTTTCCTTGTTGATCTTCTGTCCGGATGATCTGTCTATTTCTGAGAGTGGAGTATTGAAGTCCCCAGTACTATTGTATTGGAATCTAAATCTCCCTTTAAGTCCCTTAACATATCTTTTAAATAGACCGGTGCCCTGTAATTAGGTGCGTATAAATTTATAATAGTTACATCTTCCTGTTGAATTGAACCCTTAATCATTATATAGTGCCCCTCTTTGTCTCTCTTAACAGTTTTTGATTTAACTTTATTTTGTCTGATATTAATATGGCTACACCTGCTTTTTTTGGTTTCTGTTGGCATGGAATATCTTTTTCCAACCTTTCACTTTCAGTCTGCATGCATCTTTGTTAAAGAGATGTGTTTCTTGTAGGCAACAAATAGTTGGATTTTGACCTTATGACAATCAGCCAGTCTGTGTCTTTTAACTGAAGAGTTAAGTCCATTAGTGTTTAATGTGACTATTGATACATACTGACTTTGCCCTGACATTTTCCTGGAGATATGTTCTAGTATATGCTTTGAGCTTCCCATGCTCTTTTACTGGTAGGTGTTCTTCCATTACCTTCTTTCATATTGATGGCCGTGTTTCTGTGTTTCTGAGTGTAGCACATCTTTAAGTATCTTTTGCAGGACTGCATGAGTGGCGGCAAAGTCTTTCAATTTCTGTTTGCTATGAAAGGTCTTTATTTCAACTTCATTCACAAATGAGAGTTTGGCAGGATATAATATTCTGGGCTGGCAATTTTTCTCTCTTAGCACCTGTTAAGCCCCATTTTAGAACAGCATCATTGAATAAAGGGATGTGCATTCAAGTTCTGGCTGCTCTGCTTCTGATTCAGTGCCCTTGTATTATGCCTGCCAAAGCATCAGATGATGATCCAAGTTCATGCACCTGTATTAATCATGTAATCGCCCTCCATGGAATTCCAGGCTCCTGACTTCTGCTTTGACAAGCCCCAGCCATTCAGCCATTTGGAAGGGAACCAGCAGATGAAAGATTTTCTCTCTCTCTCTCTCTCTTCCTTTCTTCTCATCACTATGTCTCAAAAATAAATAGATAAATGAATTCTATATATGAAATTAATTTGTGTAAATCTTGTTTTTCCATAAACTTATGAGGAAGACTCATGCCCACATAGCAACCTAGAAATATAATATTTCATATGCATAGCACATACTCACTCATCTGTCTGCCGATGGGTACTTACACTGTTTCCATACATTGGCACTATGAGTCAGAATTGCTGTATAATTATTCATGGGGTGCCTTTTCTCTCTACACAGAGATTTCATTCATTTGGATTTATACCCAGGATAGGGATTGCAGGATATATAGCAGTTTTAATTTAAAATTGCTTTATTCCTTTGATAATTATTTGTTATACTATTCTGAGGAAAGCTAAATTTTAGTTTGGATAAAACCTCTCCATTGTTTTCCATAAGGGATGTAGTAACATATATTCCAGCAACACTGGATAAGTGTCCTCTTCTACCCACATCCTTGTCTACATTTCTTATCTTTTTTTTTAGAACAACAGCAAAATAAAATTCTGGTTTCTTGTTGGATAATATGTTTCACAAGTCCATCAAACACCAAAAGAAAAAAGTAAACAGAAACTTCATAGACAAAAAAAGAACAATCCTTTGGCTTATGGTGGGGGAATTTTTTTTATTTGAGAGAGAGTTACAGACAGAGGGAGAGACAGAGAGAAAGGTCTTCATTCTGCTGGTTTTTCTGGAAATGGCCTAAAGAGCTGTAGCTGAGAGCCAGGAGTTTCTCCCATCTCTCCCATGCAGGTGCAAGGGTCTGAGCTTTGGGGCCCCTGTAGCAGAGAGCTGGCCTAGAAGAGGGGTATGTGGGACTCGAACCTGGCATGCATATGGGATTCTGGCACCACAAGCAGATGCTTAGCCCACTCTACCAAACAAACCAAAACCTAACTGTACAGTTAAGTACAAACAAAAAAAAAGTTAGAAGAACGCTTGATGCAAGATTTTCTGCTGTTGTTGATTTTGCTCTTTTACAGTTTTTTTTTCTCCTCTGAGATGTAAATGAACATGGTCACAGCACAAGTACAGTCAGAAGCATACAGAGAACACCCTGCAGGCTGCTTTTTCATCCCAAGATCATTAAAAATGGATGCTCCCTAACAATATGAACAAAAATGCAAATCGTAAAAAAGGTAGAAATACAAAGGAACTTTCCCTCCTGAAGTACTTTTCAGATAAAAGCAGAGCTGAATTTTTTTTCCCTACCCTGTTGCAAACACACTTGATCTTGGTTGGGAGGTGCAGAGAACGCGTCGTCGGCAGGGGGCGCTGCCGCGGGCGGCCGCGGCCTCTGCTCCAAAGTGATCACGTTGAGATTCAGAGGCCAGAAGTGGAAGAGGTCTAGGTCACTGCTGCTTTTTATTTACTTATTTTTTTTTATGTTTTATTTTTCCTTTTCTGCTGTCGAGTCATCTTTATGATCTTCAGGTGCCCGTTTCCTGGAGCTGCCTCGGCCTCCTCCCCACGTAACCATCCTCTTCCTCTCCATGGCCCTCTTCCTCCACGCCCTCCTCCTCTCCACCTTCTTCCTCTACCTCCTTGTGCGCCTCCTACTCCCCATTGTCCTCATGAGGGCTCCTATTTGGCAGGGGCGTCTCTTCGGTTCCCAGCTTCATCCATTTCTGCCTTGACTAGCTCCATCCATTCAGCCATTTGGGAAGGGAACCAGCAGATGAAAAATTTTCTCTCTCTCTCCTTCACTCTCTCTCCCTCTCTCTCTAATCTCTTTCTCCCTTTCTCCCCATCACTGTGTCAATAAATAAATTAAAGAAAGAAATAAATGAAATTCTACATAGGAAATTAATTTGTGTTAAATGTTTTCCATAGACCTATGAAGTAGCCTCATGCATACAATGTCACATAGAAATATACTATTTCAAATGGATAACACATTCGGACTCATCCATCTGTCAATGGGTACTTACACTCTTTCCATACACTGGGATTACTAGTGAGCATTGCTGCACTATACATGTGGTTCCATCTCTCTCTACAAAGAGATTTGGTTTCTTTGGATTTATACCCAGGAGAGGGATTGTAGGATCTGTACCAGTTTTAATTTAAAATTGCTTTATACTCTCATAATTGTTTGCTATCATATTATGAGGAAAGCTAAATTTTTATTTTTGGTAAAACCTCTCCATCGTTTTCTGCAATGGCTGTAGTAACAAACATTCCCGCAAAGTACTTGGGTCTCTGAGCTTTTATAGCTATTTGGGGAGTGAGCCAGCTGATGGTTGATCTCTCTCTGTCTCTCTCTCTCTCTATCTCCTCTGCCTTTGTCTCTTTCTAACTCTGCCTTTCAAATAAAATCAATAAATCTTAAAAGAAGGTAGTTGAAACCCTGCCACTCTCACGAGCAATCTAGTTTGATATTTCAACTACTGGAATCTATATGTCCCATCTCTTTCTTTTTTTTTTTTTTTTTTTTTTTGACAGGCAGACTGGACAGTGAGAGAGAGACAGAGAGAGAAAGGTCTTCCTTTGCCGTTGGTTCACCCTCCAATGGCCGCCGCTGCAGCCGGCGCACCGCGCTGATCCGAAGGCAGGAGCCAGGATCCAGGTGCTTTTCCTGGTCTCCCATGGGGTGCAGGGCCCAAGCACCTGGGCCATCCTCCACTGCACTCCCTGGCCATAGCAGAGAGCTGGCCTGGAAGAGGGGCAACCGGGACAGAATCCGGCGCCCCAACCGGGACTAGAACCCGGTGTGCCGGCGCCGCAAGGTGGAGGATTAGCCTATTGAGCCACGGCGCCGGCTCCCCATCTCTTTCTAAAAGGCTTTTGACCATGAACCAGCAGATATGACCTCTCTGTCCCTCTGGATGGAATTCCAGGCTCCTGATTTCTGCCTTGACAGACCCCAGCAATTCGACCATTTTGGAAGGGAAGCAGCAGATGAAATTTTCTCTCTTTCTCTCTCTCTCTCTTTTCTTTCTTTCTCCCCATCACTATGTGACAATAAATAAATATATTTAAATAAAGAAATGAAAATCTATATATGAAATTCATTTGTGTGAATCTTACTTTTCCATAAAGCTTATGAAGTATCCTCATGCACACATTTAATATAGAAACATAATATTTCATATGGATAGCACACTCTTCTGTACTAAAACTGTTTCCATACATTGGCAATACTGGTGAGCATTGCTGTATTAAACATGGGGTGACATCTCTGTCCACACAGAGATTTCATTTCCTTTGCATTTGTACTCAGAATAGGGATTGTAGCACTTATAATAGTTTTTATTTAAAATTCTTTTATCTATTTGATAATTATTTGTATAATATTCTGAGGAAATCTAATTTTTTATTTTTGGTAAAACCTCTCCATCATTTTCTGCAATGGCTGTAGTAACATATATTCCAGCAACACTGGATAAATGTCCACTTCTACCCACATGCTTGTCTACACAATTCATCTTTTATTTTAGAACAACTCAGCAAATAAATTCCAGTAGAACATAGAAACACAAAGTGAAATATATTGTTTGAGTACTCATCATAGCATTAAGTCTCAATGTACAGCACATTAAGGACAGAGATCCTACATGAGGAGTATGTGCACAGTGACTCCTGTTGTTGACTTTACCAATTGACACTCCTGTTTATGGCATCAGTAATCTCCCTATGCACCAGTCATGAGTTTCCAAGGCTATGGAAGCCCCTTGAGTTCTCCGACTCTTATCTTGTTTAGACAAGGTCATAGTCAAAGTGGTGGTTCTCTCCTCCCTTCAGAGAAAGGTACCTGCTTCTTTGAAGACCTGTTCTTTCCACTGGGATCTCACTCACAGAGATCTTTCATTTAGGTTTTTTTTTTTTTTTTTTTGCCAGAGTGTCTTGGCTTTCCATGCCTGAAATACTCTCATGGGCTTTTCAGCCAGATCAGAATGCCTTTAGGGCTGATTCTGAGGCCAGAGTGTTGTTTAGGACATCCACCATTCTATGAGTCTGCTGAGTTTCTCGCTTCCCATGTTGGATCACTCTCCCCTTTATTTATTCTATCGGTTAGTATTAGCAGTTACTAGACTTCTTTATGTGCTTCCTTTAACTCTTAGTCCTTTCATTATGATCAATTGTGAACTGAAATTGATCACTTGGACTAGTGAGATGGCATTGGTACATGCCACCTTGATGGGATTAAATTGGGGTCCCCTGGTATATTTCTAACTCTACCATTTGGGGCAAGTCAGCTTGAGCATGTCCAAAATTGTACATCTCTTCCCTCTCTTACTCCTACTCTTATGTTTAACAGGGATCACATTTCAGTTAAATTTCAACACTTAAGAATAACTGTGTATTAATTACAGAATTAAACCAGTCATATTAAGTAGAACAGACAAAAAAATACTACTAAGAGAGATAATGTATTAAGTTGTTCATTAACAGTCAGGGCTATGCTGATCAAGTTACCGTTTCTCATAGTGTCGATTTCACTTCAACAGGTTTCCTTTTTGGTGTTCAGTCAGTTGTCACCAATCAGGGAGAACATATGGTATTTGTCCCTTTGGGACTGGCTTATTTCACTCAGCATGATGTGTTCCAGATTCCTCCATGTTGTTGCAAATGACTGGATTTCATTGTTTCTTACTGCAGTATAGTATTCTAAAGAGTACATATCCCATAATTTCTTTATCCAGTCTACCATTGATGGGCATTTAGGTTGGTTCCAGGTCTTGGCTATTGTGAATTGAGCTGCAATAAACATTAGGGTGCAGACCGCAATTTTGTTTGCCAATTTAAATTCCTTTGGGTAAATTCCAAGGAGGGGGATGGCTGGGTCGAACGGTAGGGTTATCTTCATGTTTCTGAGGAATCTCCAGACTGACTTCCACAGTGGCTTGACCAGTTTGCATTCCCACCAACAGTGGGTTAGTGTCCCTTTTTCCCCACATCCTCTCCAGCATCTGTTGTTGGTAGATTTCTGCATGTGAGCCATTCTAACCGGGGTGAGGTGAAACCTCATTGTGGTTTTGATTTGCATTTCCCTGATTGCTAATGACCTTGAACATTTTTTCATGTGCCTGTTGGCCATTTGGATTTCCTCTTTTGAAAAATGTCTATTGAGGTCCTTGGCCCATCTCTTAAGTGGGTTGTTGGTTTTGTTTTTGTGGAGTTTCTTGATCTCTTTGTAGATTCTGGTTATTAACCCTTTATCTGTTGCATAGTTTGCAAATATTTTTTCCCATTCTGTCGGTTGTCTCTTCACTCTCCTGACTGTTTCTATTGCAGTACAGAAACTTCTCAATTTGATGCAATCCCAATAGTTGATTTTAGCTTTGACTGCCTGTGCCTCCTGGGTTTTTCCTGAAATTCTTTGCCTGTGCCAATATCTTGAAGGGTTTCTCGAATGTTCTCTAATAACTTGATGGTGTCAGGTCGTAGATTTAGGTCTTTAATCCATGTTGAGTGGATTTTTGTGTAAGGTGTAAGGTAGGGGTCTTGCTTCATGATTCTGCACGTGGAAATCCAATTTTCCAAGCACCATTTATTGAATTGACTGTCCTTGCTCCAGGAATTAGTTTTAGATCCTTGTAGAATTATTTATTTTATTTGAAAGGCAGAGCTACAGAGAGAAAGGCAGAAACAGAGAGAGACACAGAGAGAGAGAGAGAGGGAGGGAGGGAGGGAGGGAGGGAGGGAAACCAACCATCAGCTGGCTCACTCCCCAAATGGCCATAATGGCCACAGCTTGGCTGATCCAAAGCCAGGAGACAGGAGCTTCTTCTGGGTCTCCCATGAGGGTTCAGAGGCCCAAGTCCTTGGGCCATCCTCTGCTACTTTCCCAGGTGAACAAGCAGGGAGCTGGTTCAGAAGTGGTGCAGCTGGCACTCAGGCAGTGGCTACACCTGCTATGCCACAGTGCTGAAATGGAGTTGACACTTTTGTATCCCAGGATGTTCACCAGCATAAAGTTGTAATCAGGGGTCAGGTGGGACTAGAAGCCAGGCACCCTGAAATGATCTGTAGGTGTCTTACCTCCTAGTTTAACTGCTAGGTGAGATTTGGGACCTATAAAGTCTTTGAAGTTCCCTTGATTTTACAGAAACACACACACAGGAGTGACACAGTAGCAAGGCCAACAGCACTAAGGTATGATCATGGGCCAGATGTCCTCAGCTAAACTGTGGGTGCTGAGCACCTTTTACAGAGTGTCCTGAGCTAGAATTTTTCTGCAGAGAATTCAGTGACTGATGAGGTTTAAACACCCTCAGGTGGTGACCAATGAAGTTGTAACCAGACACCCTCAGATGATATCTCACTTATTCTAATTTGGCACATTGAAATGCCTTTTTCACTTTCTATATACCTTGAATATTAGGACTTACATTGCAACTTGTCACAATTGATTATTTTGATATGGTCATTACTGAGCAGCTAGGATTTCCTAGCTTGTGTAGATAAAATTTAATCTTATTGATTATTTGATTCTCTTCATTTGGAAGACTTTTCTAAGCATGTGTACAGGCTGTTTGATTCTGCAGCATGAGATCTAGGCAGGGCCTGAATAACACTTTTGAGTGGTGATTGGGCTGGAAATGAAATGGGGACCAGTGCCTACCTTTCAGTCTGTGTGCCCTCTAGCACTGTGTCCCTCCATTGGACACAATGATAGGACCTCTCATCAGGGTCACATCACCACCACAAATGAAAATTTAAGCATGCACTAGTGATCCACAGGAGAATGGAATTCCTCTCTCCAATAGGCATGAGCACCACCCTGAGGAGGGGCTTTAAAAGGCAGATGCAGCACATCTTTGAATCCCTTTTTCTACTTGTGGTTGTGTGATTTTCTTTTTTTATGATTTTCTTTATTTTACTTGGGAGGTAGAGTTTGAGACAGTAAGAGGGAGAGATGGAGAGAAATGTCTTCCCTATGTTGGTTTGCTCCCCAAATGGCTGCAATAGCTAGAGCTGCACCAATCTGAAGCCAGGAGACAGGCACCTCTTTCTGGTCTTCCAAATGAGGGCAGAGGCCCAAGTATCCAGGCCATCCTCCACTGCTTTCCCAGGCCACAGCAGAGAGCTGGATTGGAAGTGGAGCAGCTGGGGCTAGAATCAGCGCCCATATGTGAAGCCTGTGCTGCAGGCAGAGGATTAACCTACTGCACCACTGTGCTGGGCCTGGCTGTGTGATTTTCATCATTTAGCATTGGAGCATGGGTGTGTCATGGTTGGCCATTCCCTAACACCATGGCTGATCTCTACTCAGGTTTGCAGTTTTAGGCAACATTTTGAGCTGCACACACAGAATTTTCCACATGAGGCTGCCCTTCTCACCTCATGGAACTTACAATTTAGACAAGGCAGGCTAGAAAATAAATCTTTCTAAAAACATGGGGCCGGCATTTTGGTGTAATGGGATGCCACCATCCCATTAGGGCACTGGTTCACATCCTGTCTGTTCCACTTCTGATCCAGAACCCTACCAATGAGCCAGGGTAAGCAGTGAAGGATGGCACATGTACTTGGACCTCTGCACCCATGTGGGAAACTCAGATAACTCTCCTGGCTCCTGACTTCTGCCTGAACCATCACAGGTAATGGCAGCCATTTGGGAGTGAACCAGCAGAATGAAGACATCTCGCCAACTCTCCCACTCTCTGTCTGTAACTCTTTTTCAAATAAACACAAATAAATGTTTCAAAATAAAGAAATAGCAGGTATGAAATGCATTATTTCATAAAGAAGCTTTTTTTTTCCCATTCACTCTTCATTGCAGAAGGTCAGAGTTAATGCATTGTGATGGTGCAGCCTGTAAGAACTGAAAATACTGAGAAAGCTCTCCAGGCATAAAATTCTCCATGCAGTGAATGAAATTTTGTCTGGAATTAACTTTACAAGGAGAAAGGTGTACAACATCTTAACTTTACAAGGAGAAAGGTGTACAACATCTTCGAAGGCATGGAGTGCCGCGGCTCTCCGCTGGTGGTCATCAGCCTGGGGAAGATCGTCCTGGAGGATGGCACGCTTCATGTCACCGAAGGCTTTGGGCGCTACATCCCCCGGAAGCCCTTCCCTGACTTTGTTTACAAGCTTATCAAGGCCAGGAGCAGGCTGGCGGAGCTAAGAGGCGTGCCCCGCGGCCTGTACGACGGACCCGTGTGCGAGGTGTCCATGACGCCCAGGACGGCCACTCCCGCTTCCTCGGCCAAGATGTCGCCCGCCAAGCAGCAGGTCCCGCCTGTCCGCAACCTGCACCAGTCTGGATTCAGCTTGTCTGGGGCACAGATCGATGACAACATTCCCCGCCGCACCACCCAGCGCATCTTGGCGCCCCCCGGCGGCCGTGCCAACATCACCAGCCTGGGCTAGAGCTCCTGGCCCCACCGGCTGCCTGGGGACGGGGATGGGACACCTGAGGACATTCTGAGACTTCCTTCCTTCCTTTTCTTTCCTTTTTTTTTAAAGAGCCTGTGATAGTTACTGTGGGGCAGCCAGTTCATGGGGCGCCCTGTGGGGCCCTGCTCCGCTGCCACGCGGAGCTCCCGGTGTGGCTCACTGCTTCCCTAGGCATCCACCCACCCGTACACAGAACCGCATCCAACACTCAGACATGCACCACAAAGCAAATCACCAAGAGGGGTCTGCATCGCGAACCTCTGCTGTACTCCGTAGCATCTGCCTTTCACTGAGGGAAGAGAAAGTGAACTGCCCAGAGCTGCCTTCTGCTTTTCTTTAAAAAAAAATATATATATATATATATATATATATATATTTTTAATTAAAAGTTTTCTTTGTGGGGCTGGGGAGGTTCTGGGAGTGGGAGAGTTATCTTTTTTTTTTTTAATAGTCCATTGGAAAGTCTAATTTAATATTAACACAGGGGTTTGAACTGGACATCCTAATGATACAATTACATAACCATCGCGCTGAGTCAGGGGGTTGGCAGAGGGGTCGCGTGGGGCCTCCACACATCCCCTGCCATCATTTTCTGGATCAGATGTGTTCAATGGGCAGGTGTTCTTTTTTTGGCCTCGTTTTTGCTGCATACCGAATCTTTTGAGGATTCTCTTCTCTCTCCACCATTTTCTTGTGTGTGAGTACTGCATTCTCTCTCTGCCTCTAGCTTTTTCATTCATGAACATTTTCACGTCTCTCTTCTCGTTGTGTTTTCTCTGGCCCTCGCCTCTGAGACAGTGGATGTCTCTTCTTCTCTGGCTGTCTTTCCACCTCACCCAGTCTCCCATTTTACGGTGGTCCCAGGAACTGCCCGGAAGGACTCCAGCTTTGCCACTGTTGCCATGGTAATCTGTCATCCTAGTCCATGTAAGACTGGTGCTACCCTCTGCCATCGCGAGGCCACACATTTGAATCTGAGACCCTGGTCAGGCGCAGGGTCAGGCGCAGGGCCAGGCTGGGTTGCACTGCCCACGCGATCGCACATGGGCCTAGAATGGAACCGCAAACAGCGCCCAGATGCGGAAGTTGGAGGCTGCACACCTTGCGCAGGTTTCCTCTGGGCAATGCTGATTGGCTGAAGTCACAGACCCGTAGGTCCAGCCTCGTAACCCAGTTGAGCCAACGGCCAATGGCGACTACCTGCTTAGAGTGCTAAGCCAGCAGGGGTCTGGCCCCCCGGTCCTGCAGTTTCCTGGGCATGTATCTAGACCACACTGAGGCTCCTCACCTTGGGGAGAACAAAAAGTTTTTTTTGTTTTGTTTTGTTTTGTCCAATTATTTCTAAAGACATAATGCAATATAGGGAGGCCTTATAAATTCAGAAAACCCTTGGATATTTTGACCTAAGTTCGTTTTACTTTGCAAGAGGAAAAGTCAGTTTTAGCACTGCTACTACGTCACATCGACTCTGTTTTGGGGAGAAAACGTTACCAGTTAGACGTGTGTGCCCCTCAGAGACCTAGGGTGACCCCGGCTCCTTGTCTCAGTGACACTTTCCCACCGGCTCCCTCCTCCGTGTCCAGTCCTGTCCTTGCTGACTTGTGTGGCAGGGCCTTCCAGCTGTGCCCGCGGGTTGTTAGGAACAATGCTGTGCTCACAGGCTTCTGTAAAGCCAGATCCGCTGTCCTAACGTGTAACATCCCAAAGTAGGCCATCACACCATCCACTTGCCTCTCCTCATGTTATGCCTTTGGGGTTATGGTTGGGGTGTGGAACTTTGTTGTTATTGTTTTATTTGTTATTTTAAAGGTAAATTGCACTTTTTAAAAAATAATTGGTTGACTTAATATATTTGCTTCTTTTTTCCCTCACCTTCACTTAGAGAAAATTTGAACAAGTTGGAAAAAAAGTTTTGTTTCAATTCTAAGAAACACTTGCAGCTCTTCAGTATTCACTTGAGTCTTCCTATTTTTTTTTCCTGTACCAGATCATGGCAATTTTGGTTGTTCAATTGTTTTCTTAAGAAACAATTTAAAACCTGAAAATTCCCCAGGCTGTGTAAGCATGTTTACTTGTTGGCTTGCTTTGTGTGTGTGTTCAATGAATGTCATATGTAAACGCTAAAATAAACTGACAGTGTCTCAGAACTGATTAACTGCAGTGACTTGGTGCTCTAAAACAGTGTAGGATTGAATAATAGATGGTTTTTAATCCTTGAAATTGAAATTGTGATGTGACCCCTGAGTGGAGGAACTTTCAGTGCTAATGCTGATAATGTGTGTAGCCCGAAGACTACTTTTTTTTTTTGTAACCACTGTCTTAATGTCAAAATAATTATGGTAAAATACAAGTCTCGTGTTTATGATTCCTTAAGAACTCTGTGTTATATTACCATGGAACGCCTAATAAAGCAAAACGTGGTTGTTAAAAAAAAAAAAAAAGAACTGAAAATACTGAGAAAGCTCTCCAGGCATAAAATTCTCAATGCAGCGAATGAGATTTTGTCTGGAATTAACTTTACAAGGAGAAAGGTGTGGGTGGCCACATGGCCCAACCACCAGTGTCAAGCTCCACCCCCTTCCTAATGAGATTCCCTGTTCCTACTTCCCTCCCTGCCCCTGGGCAAAGTTTTAAAAGGACCTGTTCCTAAACATGTCTCTCTCTTTCTCTCTCCATTGCTAGCACCAGGACCATCTCCATCCCTATCCACATCTCCATCTCCTGACCTCTGTCTCTGTCTCTGTCTCTCCCTTATGCTTTCATACTGCCTCTTTTCCATCATTGCCCCTTCCCTCCAACCTGTCAGGTTTCCCCCAATAAACTCTTTCTCTAAAAAAAGAAAGAGAGAGAGAGAGAGAGAGAGAGAGAGAGAGAGGAAATATATGAGAGAGAGAGAAGGCTGCCACAACAACAAAAAGAAAGTTCTGAGCCTGCATGGAGGGTGATTGTGTTAGAGTGGAAATAAAATGTCAGCCTACTGTGGGACTCTCAACTCCTGAATGTGTGCTTTTAACCATATCTTGAGAACAATAAATTTCCTTTAAGGAACACAAGGGTTTTTACATATTTACAGACTTAAATGTAGTCTCCATCAAAAATCATCAAAATAAGCTTGCTAGACATATATGAAACTGTGAAGTAATTTAATTAAACACACAGGGAGTTGAGAAGCGTATCTCAGCACAAATGTATTAAACCACATAACTCTTAAGGAGTAATAGCTGCCAGACTTAAGGACTGACAAAATTCAAAAGAAAAAATTTCTCTATGTGGTATCAGCAAAGTGCCTTCACGTGTGTTTTTCCTGATACGACTTATGAATGTCTAACCAGTATCTGAAAAGGGATTAACATCACTCATCATCTGGGAGAGGCAAATTAGAACTATAGACAGAGTTTGTCACACTTCTTAAAATGGATGCCTCTTTATTTATTTATTTTTATTGGCTTACTTTATTTTTTTTCACTATTATTTAATGAATATAAACTTCCAAAGTAAAAAGACACATTAGTTTATTTAAGAGTCGGGGAGAGAAAGAGAGAGAGAGAGAGAGAGAGAGAGAGAAATGGAGCAGGCAGAATGAGCAAGTTAGAGAGAGACAGATGGAGGTCTTCCACATACTCACTCATTCCTCCAAGTTCCTGCCCCAGCTGTGGCTGGGGTGGGCAGAAGTGGGAGCCAGAAATTCTTCAGGGATGCATGCATGGCAGGGATCCAAGGTTTGACAATTGTCAGCTGCCTTGCAGATGCATTCCCAGGAAGCTTGATTGGAAGGGGAGTGTCCGGGACTCCAACAGGCCCACTGCAGTGGATTGGGGCATCGCAATCCCCAGCCTCACCTGCTGCATCTTGAACACCACCCGAGGTGTTATTTTAAAATGTCAAAGACTGCTATAAATCGCCATCTTTGCATTGTTGTGGGGTCCAGCTCCCCACTCATCCAACGCCTCTGCTGCCATGGAATCCCGCAGCTTGGGCCCCAGTCTCTGCACTCTCGCCATGACAAAGCAGACCACCCTGGCCTGACACCCACTCCCAGACCACCACCAAGAACTTACTGAGAACAAGGACGTCCTGGAGGAGGCTGACAACGGAAGAGACGGCCCTGCCAAATGGGAGCGCTCATGAGGACAATGGGGAGTAGGAGGCGCACAAGGAGGTAGAGGAAGAAGGTGGAGAGGAGGAGGGCATGGAGGAAGAGGGCCATGGAGAGGAAGAGGATGGAGAGGAAGGGAAGGAGGCCGAGGCAGCTCCAGGAAACGGGCACCTGAAGATGATGAAGATGACTCAACAGCAGAAAAGGAAAAATAAAACATAAAACATAAGTAAATAAAAGGCAGCAGGGACCTAGTCCTCTTCCACTTCTGGTCTCAGAATCTCAACGTGATCACTTTGGAGCAGAGGCTGCGGCCGCCCGCGGCAGCGCCCCCTGCCGACGACGCGCTCTCTGCACCTCCCAACCAAGATCAAGTGTGTTTGCAACAGGGAGGGAAAAAAAAAATTCAGCTCTGCTTGTATCTGAAAAGGACTTCAGGAAGGAAAGTTTGTATGTATTTTCCCTTTTTTACGATTTGTATTTGTGTACATATTAGTAGGGAGCAACCATTTTTAATGATCTTGGGATGAAAAAGCAGCCTGCAGGGTGTTCTCTGTATGCTCCTGACTGTACTTGTGTTGTGACCATGTTCATTTACATTTCAGAGTAAAAAAAACTGTAAAAGAGCAAAATCAACAACAACAGCAAATCTTGCATCAAGCATTCCTCTAACTTTTTTGTTGTTTGGTTGTACTTAGCTGTACAGTAAGTTTTGGGTTTGTTTGGTAGAATGGGCTAAGCATCTGCTTGTGGTGCCAGAATCCCATCTGCATGCCAGGTTCTAGTCCCACATACCCCTTTTCTAAGCCAGCTCTCTGCTACGGCCCTAGAAAGCATTAGAAAGGGGCCCCAAAGCTCAGACCCTTGCACCTGCATGGGAGAGATGGGAGAAACTCCTGGCTCTCAGCTACAGCTCTTTAGGCCATTTCCAGAAGAACCAGCAGAATGAAGACCTCTCTCTCTGTCTCTCCCTCTGTCTGAAACTCTCTCTCTCAAATAAAAAAAAAATTCCCACACCACAAGCCAAAGGATTGTTCTTTTTTTTCTTTTTTTGTCTATGAAGTTTCTGTTTACTTTTGCTTTTGGTGTTTCATGGACTTGTGAAACATGTTATCCAACAACAAACCAGAATTTTATTTTGCTGAGTTGTTCTAAATAAAAGATAAGAAATGTAGACCAGGATGTGGGTAGAAGAGGACACTTATCCAGTGTTGCTGGAATATATGTTACTACATCCATTATGGAAAACAATGGAGAGGTTTTATCAAAACTAAAAATTGAGCTTTCCTCAGAATAGTATAACAAATAATTATCAAGGCCGGCGCCGTGGCTCCATAGGCTAATCCTCTGCCTTGGGGCGATGGCACACCAGGTTCTAGTCCCAGTCGGGGGCCAGATTCTGTGCCAGTTGCCCCTCTTCCAGGCCAGCTCTCTGGCCTGGGAGTGCTGTGGAGGGTGGTCCAAGTGCTTGGGCCCTGCACCTGCTTGGGATACCAAGAAAAGCACCTGCATCCTGCCTTCGGATCAGCACGATGTGAAGGCCGCAGTGCACTGGCTGCAACGGCCATTGGAGGGTGAAACAATGGCAAAAGGAAGACCTTTCTCTCTGTCTCTCTCAATGTCCACTCTGCCTGTCAAAAAAAAAAAAAACAACAAATAATTATCAAAGGAATAAAACAATTTTAAATTAAAACTGCTATGGATCCTGCAATCCCTATCCTGGGTATAAATCCAAATGAATGAAATCTGTGTGGAGAGAGATGGCACCCCATGAATCATACAGAAATGCTCACTAGTAGTGCCAATGTAAGTACCCATCAGCAGACAGATGAGTGAGTATGTGCTATCCATATGAAATACTATATTTCTAGGTTGCTATGTGGGCATGAGGCTTCCTCATAAGTTTATGGAAAAACAAGTTACACAAATTGATTTCATATATGGAATTTCATTTATTTATTTAATTTATGGACACATAGGCTTGGGAGAAAGAGAGAGAGACAGAGAGTGAGAGAGAGAGAGAGAGAGAAAGAGAGAGAGATAATTTTTCATATGATGGTTTTCCTCCCAAATGGCTGAATGGCTGGAGCTTGTCAAGACAGAAGTCAGGAGCCTGGAATTGCATGAAGTGCGATTACATGATTAATATGGGTGCATGATCTTGGATCATCATCTGAAGCTTTGGCAGGCCCAGTAGAAGGGAGCTGAATCAGAAGCAGAGCAGCCAGAACTTGAATGCACATCCCTTTATTCAATGATGCTGTTCCAAAATGGGGCTTAAATCACAGTGCCGCAATGTGGCCTGCCCTGTTACCATTTTTGAATCTATGCAGATATTTTGCATAATGCATGTGTTCCACAGACTCATTTTAACTCAAATTTATTAACTAATTTAGAGATGGGGGAGAGAGAGAGAAGGAGAGGGAGATCAAGAGATGCACACAGAGACAGAGGGACAGAGAGGTCATATCTGCTGGTTCATTGTCTTAAGCCTCTTCAGTTAGAGTTGGGACATTGACTCCAGGAGCTGAAATCTCAATCTAGGTTTCTCATGAGAGTGGCAGTGTTTCAACTACCCAAGTGGTCATTTATTTGAAGAATTATTTATTTTCTTTGAAAGGCAGAACTACAGAGAGACAAAGGCAGAAACAGAGTGGGCAAGAAAGAGAGATCGAACTAGAAGGAGAAAGAGAGATCAACCATCAGCTGGTTCACCTCCCAAATGGCCATAATGGCCACAGCTTGGCTGCTCCAAACCCAGGAGACATGAGCTTCTTTTTGGTCTCCCATGAGGGTTCAGAGGCCCAAGTGCTTGGGCCATCCTCTGCTACTTTCCCAGGTGAAGAAGCAGGGAGCTGGTTCAGAAGTGGAGCAGCTGGGACTCAGGCAGTGGCTATACATGCTATACCTCAGCGCTGAAATGGAGTTGATACTTTTGTATGCCAGGACATGCATCAGCAAGAAGTTATAAGCAGGAGTCTGATTGGACTAGAAACCAGGCATCCTGAAATGATCTGGGGTTTTCTATTCTCCTGGTTTAACTTTTAGGTGAGATATAAGCCCCATATAGGCTTTGAAGTTCCTTGAGTTTAAAGATACACACACTGGAAGGACACAGTACGAAGTCACAGACCAATAAGGTATGATCATGGCCCAGGTTTCCTCCTCAGCCAGACTGTGGGAGCTGAGCCCCACTGCAGAACATTGTTGGCTCCCAGGGTGACTGGGGAGAGCAAGTTTGTGGTTTACTACCCACCTTATCCAGGTGGATATTCTGCTGCCCAGGTTTCCAGGTGCCCAGGAATTAATGGCCGACAAGGTTTTATTTTTGTTCATTATGGATTTCTTTAATATTTGCAAGTCAGAGTTACACAGAGAGAGGAGAGGCAGAGAGAGATAGAGAGAGAGAGAGAGAGAGAGAGAGAGAGAGAGAGAGAGTCCATCCATCCAATAGTTTATGCCTCAATTGGCCTTAAGGGCTGGAGCTGGGCCTATTGGAATCCAGAGGTCAGGAGATTCTTCCAGGTCTCTCACAAGGGTATAGGGGACCAAGGACTTGTGCCATCTTCTGCTGCTTTCCCAGGTCACAGCAGAGAGCTGGATAAGAATTGGAGCAGCCAGGTCTCCAACCAGCATCCAAATGGGATGCTGGCCCTTCAGCCCAGGGTGTTAACCTGCTGAGCCACAGTGCCAGGCCTGCAGTGATTAGGTTTTGTTTTTTTTTTTTGGAAGGCAGAGTTAGACAGTGAGCGAGAGAGAGCCAGAGAGAAAGTTCTTCCTTTTCCATTGGTTCACCCCCCAAATGGCCGCTATGCCAGCATGCTGGGGTCAGACCCTGAGCTGATCCAGAGCAAAGAGCTTCCTGCTGGTCTCCCATGAAGGTGCAGGGCCCCGGGACTTGGGTCATCCTCCACTGCCTTCCCAGTCCACAGCAGAAAGCTGGACTGGAAGAGGAGCAACCAGGACAAAATCCAGAGCCCCAACCGGGACTAGAACTCAGGGTGTTGGGGCCACAGGCTGAGGATTAGCCAAGTGAGCTAGGACTCCAGCCCTAATTAGCTTTTAAAAAACAGCTTCAGGGCTGGTGCTGTGGCTCACTAGGCTAATCCTCTGCCTCGAGGCGCAGGCACACCGGGTTCTAGTCCCGGTCTGGTTTCCCGATTCTGTCCATGTTGCCCCTCTTCCAGGCCAGCTCTCTGCTGTGGTCAGGGAGTGCAGTGGAGGATGGCCCAAGTCCTTGGGCCATGCACCCCATGGGGAGACCAGGATAAGTACCTGGCCCCTGCCATTGGATCAGCGCGGTGCGCAGGCTGAAATGCGCTGGCCATGGCGGCCATTGTAGAGTGAACCAATGGCAAAAGGAAGACTTTTCTCTCTGACTCTCTCTCTCACTGTCCACTCTGCCTACCAAAAAAAAAAATCTTCTTGTGGTGACTGATGAGATTGTAACCAGACATTGTAACTAATGAGTGAATGTGCTGTCCATAAGAAATATTATATTTCCAGGAGTAAGGAGATTCTTCCAGGTCTCCCACGTGGGTGCAGGGCACAAAACTTGGGATATTTTCTAGCTTTCCCAGGTAACAGCAGAGAGCTGGAAAAGTATTGGAGCAGCCAAGTTTTGAACCAGCACACATATGGGATGCTGGTGCTTCAGGCCAGGGTGTTAACCTGCTGAGCCACAGTGCCAGGCTTGGACTGATAAGCTGTGAAACAAACAACTTCAAGTGGTGACTGATGAGAGTGTACCCAGACACCCTCAGGTGATCTCACTTAATCTAATTTGGCACAATGGAATGCCTTTTTTCACTTTTCACATACCTTTGAATATTAACATTTATGTTGTGAACCTGACACAATTGATTATTTTGATATTGTGATTGCTGAACGGCTAGGATGTCTTAGCTTGTGTCTATAAAATTTAATCCTTTTGATTATTCTATTCATATGGAAAACATTTCCTGTTTTCTCTTTCTTTCTTTTACTGATTTCTTTACTCATTTGAAAGGCAAACCTATGTGGAGGCAGAGGCAGAGAGAGAAAGTTCTTCCATCTGTTGGTGCACTCCCCATTTGGCTACAATGGCAGGAGCTGAGCCAAACTGAAGCCAGGAGCCAGGAGCCTCCTCCTGGTCTCCCACTTGGGTGCAGGGGCCCAAGAATCTTGGACATCCTCCACTTCTCTGCCAGACCACAGCAGAGAGCTGGATAGGAAGTGGAGTAGCTGGGACAGGAACCAGCATCCACGTGGCATGCCAGCACTTCAGGTGGCAACTTAACTGCCTATGCCACAGCACTGGATCCAAGTGGAAAACTGTTCTAGAAATGTCAATGTGCAGCTTGTTTGATTCTGCAGCTGGAAATCTAGGCAGGGTCTTATTAACACATTTGGGTGTTAATTGGGCTGGTAGAGATGGGGTCCAGTCCCCTGCCTTTTCTCCCAGTGTCCTCTCACACTGTATTTCTGCATTGGACACTAAAAACGGACCTTACATCCGTGTCACACCACCACCAACCCCACAGGTGAAAACTCATGCATGCACTGGTGATTGACAGGATAAAGGAATTCCTCCCTCCAATAGGCATGAGCCCCGCCCTCAGGAGGGGCTTTAAAAGGCAGATGGAGCAGGGCTATCCTCCCTCTCTGCACACTTGAGCCTGGAACCTTGAACTTCAGGATGGCACAGGAAAGTGCAGACCAGGAAGCTCTTGGGCTCTCAGTTGAGCTGCCCTCTTCCCCACAAAGGTCTTTTAAAGATGGGGGCACAGATGAAGAGGAGCAACCACCACAAGGACAAGGTGAGACACTGTTTTCTGATTTCCCTGAGAGCTGCCTGCAAAGGCAAGGTAGGTCCTTGTGAGTGCGGAAGTTGGTTTGGAACCTGGCAACTGGTCTGTGTGTGTGTGTAATGGAGGGTTTCATTTCGAAGTGGGAAATGGGAAATAGCTGGTAGCTCCAGGGGCCTATTGAGAAATTGGCAGCAATGAACCTATGGAACTCTAATATGCTCATTTCCCTTTGATCCTGGCTTAACTGGCTCAGCCAACAGCATGCCAGAAACATGAAATCTGAGACAAAACGGGGACTGGGGGGATAAAATGCATACATGGTGTTAGTTTTTCATTCTCATGACGAATATCTGAGACATGTTACTAAAGAAGGAACGTTTCTTTCAAACCACATTTTGGAAATTCACAAGAAAAGTCTTCATGTCCCCAATAGTTCATGACCCAAATGCTCTGACATTTTATGAGGGTAGGGGAGGATTCAGAAGGAGTATGGAGGAAAACTCACATGACAATCCAATCTGTCAGGGAGCTTGATGTGCAAGTGATCTCTCCTTATTCAGATACCAAGATTTCAACAGCCGGGCTCCTCCTTCCCAACATCACCCAGTCTAAACATTGTCCACGTCCCAGATTATTCCCCACTCTTGATCCATTTCTATTTTCATTAGTTTCCCCTTAATACTTTTTATTAAAGAGATTTGTTCATTTATCTGAAAGACGTTCACAGAAAGAGAAGGAGAAGCAGAGTTTGAGAGAGATCTTCCATCTGCTGGTTCACTCCCCAATTGGCAGCAACAGCCAAAACTGCGCTGGTCTATAACCAGGAGCCAGGAGCTTCTTCCACATCTCCTTCAACGGTGCAAGGGCACAAGAACTCAAGCTATCTTCTACTGCTTTCGAACCATAGCAGAGAGCTGGATTGGACGTGGAGCAGCTGGGACTTGAACCAGTTCTGTAATGGGATGGCAGCACTGCAGACCGAGGGTTTTCCTACTATGCCACAGAGCTGGCACCTTGCCCTTAATACTTGAAATACTAAGTTCGATTTTGTAGACAAAGAGATTCACAAACAACCTTTGGAGGACACAAATTTTATACAGGTGGGGAATTTTTATTTTATTTCGTGGGGAAACTCAGGCATACGTACTCTCTTTTGATGTAGGATCCAAGCCCAGTCCACATGAGGAGAAGTCCCAGGAAAGGAAGCTCAGAGGCAGAAGCAGCGTTGCCAGGGCAGGTAAGTTCAGACTCACCCGGAGCGAGAAGTTCATAGGGTGCTGTGGCACAGTCTCCTCTGGGAGACAGGGGCCCTGAGACCAGATGGGTCAGCAGCACCTCAGAGATGCTGGGGTACTGGGTAGAGGGGAAGGGAGCACTGGTGGGAGGCGCTGCTCCCTGTGTCCTGGGTAGACCTGGGCTGTGGCTGTGCATTTGGAGGCAGGCACTCCAACTCCCTGTGTTTTGCAGAATCAGAGTCCAGCTGTGACAGGGTGAGCTCCAGGAAGAGGACAATCATTTCCGAGGACAGCAGCCACACGGGGACAGGTAGCATCGTGCTTTCTCTCCCTAGAGGGTCAGGACCAGGGAACTTATCCAAGGTTGGGAAGGGAGGGGTTGTCAGAGATTGAGAGCAGTTTAGAGATCCCGAGAGCATATGAGGAGGAGGATGGGTGCTGCCTGGGTTCCTGCTGGAGTCCATTGTGGGGAAGGAAGTGCAGGATTCGGTGGGGTTCACGTGAAGGGGGCAGGACTTAGGTTTTAGGGCCCAAGGAGCTGTGCTGAGTGTCTCCCGTGTGTCTCTGCAGGCAGCTGTGTGCAAGAGCTCAGCGCGACTTTGCAAAAGAAAGCAAAACCTTCGGACGATGGAAATGACAGAGGAATTCAGGAGGCGCATGCGGAACCTCGCAGGGGATCCTCCAGGGCCCGCCCTGGGCACAAGAGGAGGCGCAGGTCCAGGTCCCCAGCAGACCACCCACCGCCCCTTCGGAAGAGCCTGGTGACCTCCCTGCGCTCTCTGTCTGAGGCCATTTATGAAGATTTAGCCCGCGTGCAGGCGCAGCAGGCGCAGTTCCCGCTGACCCAGGAGCAGCTGTTTGCACTGGCACAGCTCCGCGGGCCTCTATGCAGCGCCATGCAGAGCCGCTCTGCGCTGGCCTCACAGGCAGCCTGGGCCTTCCCTGCCCAGGGCTGGCTCCTCCTGGCCCAGGCCCCAGCCTCCGCCCCGGCCTAGGCCCCGGAGCGCATGCCTGCTGTCCAGTCGCGGGCACCTGCTCAAAGCTCCTCCCAAGAGGGGAAAGGCCAGCCCTCTGCTGAGCAGGAAGAACCTGAGGCACACAGGGCATCAGACTAATCTTGTGCTGGGGAGCCCGCATGGTGGACACTAGAGGGCGCATCTCTGACACACAGAAAGACTTGCTTCTGCTACTTCTCTGCAAGCCCAGCAGAGACCCTGTAGTGGGGATGAGCTGATGCCTGAGGGAATCTGGGTGTCCATAGGAAAGGAACTGGAGCGACTTCCTCCGAATCAGGAACCTGTTGTGTCCTTGAGGAGGCCATGACAGAAGGATGTCGGTTTTCACATTACCAATCTGAAGTCTTGTAACTGACTTGAATATTTAAAGGAAGCACATATTAAGAGGTCATCATTGACACTTGTGCATTTTTGTCAATGTAAAGTTTTCTACCTGGAGAAGTTCTGGGGAGGTGGGAGGAGCAGTGCCCAGGAGGACTCTGAGGGGAGATGACAGGGTGGGCCTGCATTTAAAAGTGCATTAGAAAGTATGTTCCTTTGTTTTATTTTTATGTTTTCTATTTTTGTAGATATTGGTAGGAGTTAGCCAATTTTAATTCTCTTGGGATGACCAAACTAACCTTCAATTTTTTTGTGTGTATGCTTTTTCTTTACTTGTCATGTGAATTCTTCATTAACATATCAAAGGAGAAAAAAATCTTTATAAAATATCCAAAATAATATCAGAAAACCTTGTGTGAAGCATTCCTATTTTTTTGTATGTACTGAGCTGTACTGTAAGTAGTTGTTTAGTATGGGATAGTTAAAAAGGCCAAAGATAGGGGCCAGCAATGTGGTAGAGTGGGCTAAGTGTCTGCCTGTTGTGCCAGAATCCCATATGGGTACCACGTTGGAGTCCCAGATGCCCCTCTTCTAAACCAGCTCTCTGCTATGGCCTGGAAAAGCAGTAGAACATAGCCCAGATGCTTGGGCCTCTTCACCTGCATGGGAGACCTGCAAGAAACTTCTGGCTCTCAGCTACTGCCATTTAGACCATTTCCTGAGGGACCAGCAGGGGGAACCTTTCTGTTTCCCCCTCTGTCTGTCTATAATTCTATCATCAAATAAATAAATAAAATCCCCTCCACACAAAAGCCAAAGGTTTCCCTTTTTTGTCTATGTAGTTGTCGTTGAGTTTTTTATTTTTCACATTCTTGACATATGTGTGAAACATTTTATCTTAAAATAACTGGAATTTATTTTGCTGAGTTGTTCTAAAATAAAAGATCAGATGTGTAGACAAGGATGTGGGTAGAAGTGGACACTTATGCAGTGTTGCTGGAATATATGTTACTACAGCCATTGCAGAAAATGATGGAGAGGTTTTACCAAAAATAAAAATTGAGCTTTCCTCAGAATATTATACAAATAATTATCAAGTAGATAAAACAATTTGAAATAAAAACTATTATAAATGCTACAATCCCTATTCTGGGTACAAATGCAAAGGAAATGAAATCCCTGTGTAGAGAGAGATGTCACCCCATGTTTAGTACAGCAATGCTCACTAGTAGTGCCAATGTATGGAAACAGTTTAAGTACCTATCAGCAGACAGATGAGTATGTGCTATCCATATGAACTATTATATTTCTATATTAAATGTGAGCATGAGGATACTTCACAAGCTTTATGGAAAAGTAGGATTCACACAAATGAATTTCATATCTAGATTTTCATTTATTTATTTAAGTATATTTATTTATTGTCACATAGTAATGGGGAGAAAGAAAGAAAAGAGAGAAAGAGAGAAAATTTCACCTGCTGCTTCCCTTCCAAAATGGTCGAATTGCTGGGGTCTGTCAAGGCAGAAATCAGGAGCCTGGAATTCCATCCAGAGGGACAGAGAGGTCATATCTGCTGGTTCATGGTCAAAAGCCTTTTAGAAAGAGATGGGACATATAGATTCCAGTAGTTGAAATATCAAACTAGATTGCTTGTGAGAGTGGCAGGGTTTCAACTACCTTCTTTTAAGATTTATTGATTTTATTTGAAAGGCAGAATTAGAGAGAGACAAGAGCAGAGGAGATGGAGAAAGAGAGAGAGAGATAGATCAATCATCAGCTGGCTCACTCCCCAAATAGCTATGAAGGCTCAGAGGCCCAAGTACTTTGCTGGAATGTTTGTTACTACAGCCATTGCAGGAAATGATGGAGAGGTTTTACCAAAAATAAAAATTTAGCTTTCCTCATAATATGATACCAAATAATTATGAGTTTATAAAGCAATTTTAAGTTAAAACTGGTACAGATCCTACAATCCCTCTCCTGGGTATAAATCCAAAGAAACCAAATCTCTTTGTAGAGAGAGATGGAACCACATGTATAGTACATCAATGCTCACTAGTAGTCCCAGTGTATGGAAAGAGTGCAAGTACCCATTGACAGATGGATTAGTCCAGATGTGTTATGCATTTGAAATATTATATTTCTATGTAACATTGTATGCATGAGGCTACTTCATAGGTTTATGGAAAAACAGATTCACACAAATTAATTTCATATGTAGAATTTCATTTATTTCTTTCTTTAATTTATTTATTGACACAGTGATAGGGAGAAAGAGAGAGGGAGAGGGAGAGAAAATTTTTCATCTGCTGGTTCCATTCCCAAATGGCTGAATGGATGGATCTTGTCAAGGCAGAAATCAGGAGCTGGGAATTCCATTCAGAGCTCTTCCAATTTTAATACAAGCTCAAAATTTTGGATCGTCATCTGATGCTTTGGCAGGCACAGTAGAAGGGAGCTGAAACAGAAGCAGAGCAGTCAGAACTTGAATGTGAATCCCTTTATTCAATGATGCTGTTCCAAATTGTGGCTTAACTCGCAGTGCTGACAAGTGGCCTACTCAGTTACAATTTTTGAATCAAAGCAGATGTTTTAAATAATGAATGTGTTCCACAGACTCATTTTAACTCTCATTAATTAACTAATTTAGAGACCAGGGCAGAGAGAGAGAGAGAGAAGGAGAGGGAGATCAAAAGATGCACACAGAGGCTGAGGGATGGAGATGTCACATCAGCTGGTTCATTTTCTTAAGCCTCTTCAGTTAGAGTTGGGACATTGACTCTAGGAGCTGAAATCTCAATCTAGGTTTCTCAGGAGAGTGGCAGGGTTTCAACTACCTGAGTGTTCATTTCTTTGAAGAATTATTTATTTTCTTTGAAAGGTAGAGCTACAGAAGACAAAGGCAGAAACAGAGAGAGACAGAGAGAGTGAGAGACAAAGAGGGAGGGAGAGAGAGAGATCAACCATCAGCTGGCTCACTCCCCAAATGGCTATAATGGCCACAGCTTGGCTGATCTGAAGCCGGGAGACAGGAACTACTTCTGGGTCTTCCATGAGGGTTCAGAGGCCCAAGTACTTGGGCCATCCTCTGCTGCTTTCCAGGGGAACAAGCAGGGACCTGGTTCGATCTGAAGCCGGGAGACAGGAACTACTTCTGGGTCTTCCATGAGGGTTCAGAGGCCCAAGTACTTGGGCCATCCTCTGCTGCTTTCCAGGGGAACAAGCAGGGACCTGGTTCAGAAGTGGAGCAGCTGGGACTCAGGCAGTGACCTAGTCCTCTTCCACTTCTGGTCTCAGAATCTCAATGTGATCACTTTGGAGCAGAGGCCACCGCCACCCGCGGAGGTGCCCCCTGCGGAAGACGCACTCTCTGCACCTTCAACCAAGATCAAGTGTGTTTGCAACAGGGAGGGAAAAAAAAATTCAGCTATGCTTGTATCTGAAAAGGACTTCAGAAAGGAAAGTTCCTTTATATTTTACCTTTTTTTACGATTTGTATTTGTGTACATATTGGTAGGGAGCAGCCATTTTTAATGATCTTGGGATGAAAAACCAGCCTGCAGGGTGTTCTCTGTATGCTTCTGACTGTACTTGTGTTGTGACCATGTTCATTTACTTAGCTGTACAGTAAGTTTTGGGTTTGTTTGGGAGAGTGGGCTAAGCATCTGCTTGTGGTGCCAGAATTCCATATGCATGCCAGGTTCTAGTCCCACATACCCCTCTTCTAAGCCAGCTCTCTTCTACGGCCTGGGAAAGCATTAGAAAGGGGTCCCAAAGCTCAGACCCTTGCACCTGCATGGGAGAGATGGGAGAAACTCCTGGCTCTCAGCTACAGCTCTTTAGGCCATTTCCAGAGGAACCAGCAGAATGAAGACCTTTACCTCTGTTTCTCCCTCTGTCTGTAACTATCTTTCAAGTAAAAAAAAAAGGCCCCCTCCATAAGCCAAAGGATTGTTCTTTTTTTCTTTTTTTCGCTATGAATTTTCTGTTTACTTTTTGCTTTTGGTCTTTGATGGACTTGTGAACCATGTTACCCAACAAGAAACCAGAATTTTATTTTGCTGTTATTCTAAATAAAGATAAGACATGTAGACAAGGATGTGGGTAGAAGAGGACACTTATCCAGTGTTGCTGGAGTATATGTTACTACATCCACTATGGAAAACAATGGAGAGGTTTATCCAAACTAAAAATTTAGCTTTCCTCAGAATATTATAACAAATAATTATCAAAGGAATAAAGCCATTTTAAATTAAAACTGCTATAGATCTGCAATCCCTACCCTGGGTATAAATCCAAATGAATGAAATCTCTGTGTAGAGAGAGAAGGCACCCCATGAATAATTGTACAGCAATGCTGACTTGTAGTGCCAATGTATGGAAACAGTGTAAGTACCCATCGGCAGACAGATGAGTGAGTATGTGCTATCCATATGAAATGTTATGTTTCTAGGTTGCTATGTGGGCATGAGGCTTCCTCATAAGTTTATGGAAAAACAAGATTTACACAAATTAATTTCATATATAGAATTTCATTTGTCTATTTATTTTTTGATACATAGTGATGAGATGAAAGGAAGACAGAGAGAGAGAGGGAGAGAGAGAAAATCTTTCATCTGCTGGTTCCCTTCCAAATGGCTGAATGGCTGGGGCTTTTCAAGGCAGAAATCAGGAGCCTGGAATTCCATGGAGGGTGATTACATGATTAATACGGGCGAATGAACTTGGATCATCATCTGATGCTTTGGCAGGCATAGTAGAAGGGAGCTGAATCAGAAGCAGAGCAGCCAGAACTTGAATGCACATCCCTTTATTCAATGATGCTGTTCCAAAATGGGATTTAAATCACAGTGCAGTGAGAGACAGTGAGCCAGAGAGAAAGTTCTTCCTTTTCCATTGGTTCAACCACCAAATGGCTGCTATGCCAGCATGCTGGGGTCGGACCCTGAGCTGATCCAGAGCAAGAAGCTTCCTCCTGGTCTCCCATGCAGGTGCAGGGACCCGGGGCTTGGGCCATCCTCCACTGCCTTCCTAGTCCACAGCAGAGTGCTGGACTGGAAGAGGAGCAACCGGGACAGAATCCAGAGCCCCAACTGGGACTAGAACCTGGGGTGCTGGCACTACAGGCTGAGGATTAGAAAAGTGAACCAGGGCTTCAGCCCTAACTAGGTTTTAAAAAACACCTTCAGGTGGTGCCTGATGAGATTGTAACCATTGTAACCTGATGATGGAATGTCCTATCCATAAGAAATATATTTCCAGGAGTAAGGAGATTCTTCTGGGGCGCCCACATGGGTGCAGGGGCCCAAGGACTTTTGCCATTTTCTAATGCTTTCCCAGGTCACAACAGAGAGCTGGAAAAATATTGGAGCAGCCAAGTTTCGAACCAGCATGCATATGGGATGCTGGTGCTTCAGGCCAGGATGTTAACCTGCTGAGCCACAGTGCCAGGCCTGGAGTGATAAGGTGTGAAACAAAGACCTTCAGGCGATGACTGATGAGATTGTACCCTACACCCTCAGGTGATCTCACTTAATCTGATTTGGCACAATGGAATTCCTTTTTTCACTTTTCACATACCTTTGAATATTAACATTTATGTTGTGATACACTGGATTATTTTGATATTGTGATTGCTGAATGGCTAGGATTTCTTAGCTTGTGTCTATAAAATTTAATCCTATTGATTATTCTTTTCATATGGAAAACATTTCCTTTTATCTCGTTCTTTCTTTTACTGATGTCTTTACTCATATGAAAGGCAAACCTACGTGGAGGCAGAGGCAGAGAGAGAAAAGTTCTTCCATCTGATGGTGCACTCCCCATATGGCTACAATGGCAGGAGCTGAGCCAATCCGAAGCCAGGAGCCAGGAGCCTCCTGCTGGTCTCCCACTTGGGTGCAGGGGCCCAAGGACCTGGGCCATCCTCCACTTCTCTGCCAGACCACAGCAGAGAGCTGGATAGGAAGTGGAGTAGCTGGGACAGGAACCGGCATCCATATGGCATGCCAGCACTTCAGGTGGCAGCTTTACTGGCTATGCCACAGCACCGGATCCAAGTGGAAAACTGTTCTAGAAATGTCAACATGCAGCTTGTTTGATTCTGCAGCTGGAAATCTAGGCAGGGTCTTATTGACACATTTGGGTGGTAATTGGGCTGGAAGAGATGGGGTCCAGTCCCCTGCCTTTTGTCCCAGTGTCCTCTCACACTGTATTTCTGCATTGGACACCAAAATGGATGTTACATTCATGTCACACCTCCACCACCACCACCACAGGTGAAAACTGATGCATGCACTTGTGATTGACAGGATAAAGGAATTCCTCCCTCCAATAGGCATGAGCCCCGCCCTCAGGAGGGGCTTTAAAAGGCAGATGGAGCAGGGCTATCCGGCTATCCGGCCTCCGCCCCAGAGCACATGCCTGCTGTCCAGTCGCTGGCACCTGCTCAGAGCTCCTCCCAGGAGGGGCAAGGCCAGCCCTCTGCTAACCAGGAAGAACCTAAGGCACACAGGGCATCAGACTAATCTTGTGCTGGGGAGCCCGCATGGTGGACACTAGAGGGCGCATCCCTGACACACAGAAAGACTTGCTTCTGCTACTTCTCTGCAAGCCCAGCAGAGACCCTGTAGTCGGGATGAGCTGATGCCTGAGGGAATCTGGGTGGCCATAGGAAAGGAACTCGAGCGACTTCCTTGGAATCAGGGACCTGTTGTGTCCTTGAGGACGCCATGACAGACGAATGTCGGTTTTCACATTACCAATCTGAATCCTTGTAACTGACTTGAATTTTTAAATGAAGCACATATTAAGAGGTCATCATTGACACTTGTGCATTTTTGTCAATGTAAAGTTTTCTACCTGGAGAAGTTCTGGGGAGGTGGGAGGAGCAGTGCCCAGGAGGACTCTGAGGGGAGATGAGAGGGTGGTCATGCGTTTAAATGTGCATTAGAAAGTATGTTCCTTTGTTTTATTTTTGCGTTTTCTATTTTTGTGCATATTGGTAGGGGTTAGACAATTTTAATGATCTTGGGATGACCAAACTAGCCTTCAACTTGTTTTCTGTATGCTTTTTCTGTACTTGTGATGTGAATTCATCATTAACATATCAAAGGGGAAAAATCTTTGTAAAATACCTAAAGGAACATCAGAAAACCTTGTGTCAAACATTCCTTTTTTTTTTTTTTTGTATGTACTTAGCTGTACTGTAAGTAGTTGTTTAGTATGAGATAGTTAAAAAGGCCAAAGATAGGGGCCAGCAATGTCGTAGAGTGGGCTAAGTGTGTGCCTGTTGTGCCAGAATCCCATATGGGTACCATGTTGGAGTCCCAGATGCCCCTCTTCTAAACCAGCTCTCTGCTATGGCCTGGAAAAGCAGTAGAACATAGCCTAGATGCTTGGGCCTCTTCACCTGCATGGGAGACCTGCAAGAAACTTCTGGCTCTCAGCTACTGCCATTTAGGCCATTTCCTGAGGGACCAGCAGGGGGAACCTTTCTGTTTCCCCCTCTGTCTGTCTATAATTCTATCATCAAATAAATAAATAAAATCCCCTCCACACAAAAGCCAAAGGTTTCCCTTGTTTTGTCTATGTAGTTGTCGTTGAGTTTTTTATTTTTCACATTCTTGACATATGTGTGAAACATTTTATCTTAAAATAATTGAAATTTTATTTGCTGAGTTGTTCTAAAAAAAAAGATAAGATGTGTAGACAAGGATGTGGGTAGAAGTGGACACTTATGCAGTGTTGCTTGAATATATGTTACTACAGCCATTGCAGAAAATGATGGAGAGGTTTTACCAAAAATAAAAATTGAGCTTTCCTCAGAATATTATACAAATAATTATCAAGTAGATAAAACAATTTGAAATAAAAACTATTATAAATGCTACAATCCCTATTCTGGGTACAAATGCAAAGGAAATGAAATCCCTGTGTATAGAGATGTCACCCCATGTTTAGTACAGCAATGCTCACTAGTAGTGCCAATGTATGGAAACAGTTTAAGTACAGATGAGTATGTGCTATCCATATGAAGTATTATATTTCTATATTAAATGTGTGCATGAGGATACTTCATAAGCTTTATGGAAAAGTAGGATTCACACAAATGAATTTCATATCTAGATTTTCATTTATTTATTTAAATATATTGATTTATTGTCACATAGTGATGGGAGAAAGAAAGAAAAGAGAGAGAGAAAGAGAGAAAATTTCATCTGCTGCTTCCCTTCCAAAATGGTCGAATTGCTGGGGTCTGTCAAGGCAGAAATCAGGAGCCTGGAATTCCATCCAGGGGGACAGAGAGGTCATATCTGCTGGTTCATGGTCAAAAGCCTTTTAGAAAGAGATGGGACATATAGATTCCAGTAGTTGAAATATCAAACTAGATTGCTCATGAGAGTGGCAGGGTTTCAACTACCTTCTTTTAAGATTTATTGATTTTATTTGAAAGGCAGAGTTAGAGAGAGACAAAGGCAGAGGAGATGGAGAGAGAGGGAGAGAGAGAGAGAGAGATCAACCATCAGCTGGCTCACTCCCCAAATAGCTATGAAGGCTCAGAGGCCCAAGTACTTTGCTGGAATGTTTGTTACTACAGCCATTGCAGAAAACGATGGAGAGGTTTTACCAAAAATAAGAATTTAGCTTTCCTCAGAATATGATAGCAAACAATTTTGAGAGTATAAATCAATTTTAAGTTAAAACTGGTACAGATCCTACAATCCCTCTCCTGGGTATAAATCCAAAGAAACCAAATCTCTTTGTAGAGAGCGATGGAACCACATGTATAGTACCGCAATGCTCACTAGTTATCCCAGTGTATGGAAAGAGTGTAAGTACCCATTGACAGATGGATGAGTCCGGATGTGTTATCCATTTGAAATAGTATATTTCTATGTGACATTGTATGCATGAGGCTACTTCATAGGTTTATGGAAAAACAGATTCACACAAATTAATTTCCTATGTAGAATTTCATTTCTTTCTTTCTTTAATTTATTTATTGACACAGTGATGGGGAGAAAGGGAGAAAGAGAGTGAGAGAGAGGGAGAGAGAGTGAAGGAGAGAGAGAGAAAATTTTTCATCTGCTGGTTCCCTTCCCAAATGGCTGAATGGATGGAGCTTGTCAAGGCAGAAATCAGGAGCTGGGAATTCCATTCAGGGCTCTTACAAGATTAATACAAGCTCAAAATCATGGATCATCATCTGATGCTTTGGCGGGCACAGTAGAAGGGAGCTGAAACAGAAGCAGAGCAGTCAGAACTTGAATGTGAATCCCTTTATTCAATGATGCTGTTCCAAATTGTGGCTTAACTCACAGTGCTGCCATGTGGACTACCCAGTTACAATTTTTGAATCAAAGCAGATATTTTAAATAATGCATGTGTTCCACAGACTCATTTTAACCCTCATTAATTAACTAATTTAGAGACCAGTGGAGAGAGAGAGAGAGAGAGAGAGAGAAGGAGAGGGAGATCAAGAGATGCACACAGAGACAGAGGGACAAAGAGGTCATATCTGCTGGTTCATTGTCTTAAGCCTCTTCAGTTAGAGTTGGGACATTGACTCTAGGAGCTGAAATCTCAATCTAGGTTTCTCTTGAGAGTGGCAGGGTTTCAACTACCTGAGTGTTCATTTCTTTGAAGAATTATTTATTTTCTTTGAAAGGTAGAGCTACAGAAGACAAAGGCAGAAACAGAGAGAGACAGAGAGAGTGAGAGACAAAGAGGGAGGGAGAGAGAGAGTTCAACCATCAGCTGGCTCACTCCCCAAATTGCCATAATGGCCACAGGTTGGCTGATCAGAAGCCGGGAGACAGGAGCTTCTTCTGGGTTTCCCATGAGGGTTCAGAGGCCCAAGTCCTTGGGCCATCCTCTGCTGTTTTCACAGGTGAACAAGCAGGGAGCTGGTTCAGAAGTGGAGCAGCTGGGACTCAGGTAGTGGCTATACCTGCTATGCCACAGTGCTGAATTGGAGTTGACACTTTTATATCCCAGGATGTTCACCAGCATAAAGTTATAATCAGGCGTCAGGTGGGACTAGAAACCAGGCACCCTGAAATGAGCTGCAGGTGTCTAATCTCCTGGTTTAAATGCTAGGTGAGATTTGGGACACATAAAGTCTTTGAAGTTCCCTTGAGTTCACAGAAACACACACACAGGAGTGACACAGTAGCAAGGCCAACAGCACTAAGGTGTGATCATGGCCCAGGTGTCCTCAGCTAAACTGTGGGTGCTGAGCACCTTCTACAGAGTGTCCTGAGCTTCCAGGGTGACTAGGGAGATTGAGGTTGGGTCAGCTCCCCATGGAGCTGGAATTTTTCTGCAGAGAAATCAGTGACTGATCAGGTTTAAATACCCTCAGGTGGTGACCAATGAAGTTGTAACCAGACACACTCAGATGATCTCACTTATTCTAATTTGGCACATTGAAATGCCTTTTTCACTTTCTATATACCTTTGAATATTAGGACTTACATTGCAACTTGTCACAATTGATTATTTTGATATGGTCATTACTGAGCAGCTAGGATTTCCTAGCATGTGTTGATAAAATTTAATCTTATTGATTATTTGATTCTCTTCATTGGGAAGCCTTTTCTAAACATGTGTACAGGCTGCTTGTTTGATTCTGCAGCATGAGATCTAGGCAGGGCCTGAATAACACTTTTGAGTGGTGATTGGGCTGGAAATGAAATGGGGACCAGTGCCTACCTTTCAGTCTGTGTGCCCTCTAACACTGTGTGCCTGCATTGGACACAATGATAGGACCTGTCATCAGGGTCACATCACCACCACAAATGAAAACTTAAGCATGCACTGGTGATCCACAGGAGAATGGAATTCCTCTCTCCAATAGGCATGAGCACCACCCTGAGGAGGGGCTTTAAAAGGCAGATGCAGCACATCTTTGAATACCTTGTTTCTACTTGTGGTTGTGTGATTTTCTTTTTTTTTAAGATTTTATTTATTTTACTTGGGAGGTAGAGTTTAAGACAGTAAGAGGGAGAGACAAAGAGAAATGTCTTCTCTACGTTGGTTTACTCCCTAAATGGCTGCAATAGCTAGAGCTGCACCAATCTGAAGCCAGGAGACAGCCATCTCTTTCTGGTCTTCCAGATGAGGTCAGAGGCCCAAGTATCCCGGCCATCCTCCACTGCTTTCCCAGTCCATAGCAGAGAGCTGGATTGGAAGTGGAGCAGCTGGGGCTAGAATCAGTGCCCATATGTGAGGACTGTGCTGCAGGCAGAGGATTAACCTACTGCACCACTGTGCTGGGCCTGGCTGTGTGATTTTCAGCATTTAGCATTGGAGCATGGGTGTGTCATGGTTGGCCATTCCTTAACACCATGGCTCATCTCTACTCAGGTTTGCAGTTTTAGGCAACATTTTGAGCTGCACACACAGAATTTTCCACATGAGGCTGCCCTTCTCACCTCATGGAACAAACAATTTAGACAAGGCAGGCTAGAAAATAAATCTTTCTAAAATTATGGGGCCGGCATTTTGGTGTAATGGGATGCCACCATCCCATTAGGGCACTGGTTCACATCCTGTCTGTTCCACTTCTGATCCAGAACCCTACTAATGAGCCAGGGTAAGCAGAGAAGGATGGCACATGTACTTGGACCTCTGCACCCATGTGGGAAACTCAGATAACTCTCCTGGCTCCTGACTTCTGCCTGAACCATCACAGGTAATGGCAGCCATTTGGGAGTGAACCAGTAGAATGAAGACATCTCGCCAACTCTCCCACTCTCTATCTGTAACTCTTTTTCTTTTTTTTTTTATTTTTTTTTTATCTTTTATTTAATGAATATAAATTTCCAAAGTACGACTCATGGGTTACAATGGCTTCCCCCCCCATACCGTCCCTCCCACCAACAACCCTCCCCTTTCCCACTCCCTCTCCCCTTCCATTCACATCAAGATTCATTTTCGATTATCTTAATATACAGAAGATCAGCTTAGTATACCTTAAGTAAGTATTTCAACAGTTTGCTCCCACACAGAAACATAAAGTGAAAAATAATAGATGATTTTTTTAAAATGATGATGAAATCAGATCAGACCTATTGTCATGTTTAATCCCAGTGAGAGTCAAGTTGGGAATTGATAATTTCTTTCTTTCTTTTTTTTTTTTTTTTTTTTTACAGAAGATCAGTTTAGTGTACATTAAGTAAAGATTTCAGTCGTTTGCACCCCCATAGAAACACAAAGTGAAATATACTGTTTGAGTACTCGTTATAGCATTAAGCCTCAGTGCACAGCACGTTAAGGACCGAGATCCTACATGAGGAGCAAGTGCACAGTGACTCCTGTTGTTGACTTTACCAATTGACACTCCTGTTTATGGCATCAGTAATCTCCCTATGCACCAGTTATGAGTTGCCAAGGCTATGGAAGCCCCTTGAGTTCTCCGACTCTTATCTTGTTTAGACACGGTCATAGTCAAAGTGGAGGTTCTCTCCTCCCTTCAGAGAAAGGCACCTCCCTCTTTGAAGACCTGTTCTTTCCACTGGGATCTCACTCACAGAGGTCTTTTTGCCAGAGTGTCTTGGCTTTCCATGCCTGAAATACTCTCATGGGCTTTTCAGCCAGATCCGAGTGCCTTTAGGGCTGATTCTGAGGCCAGAGTGCTATTTAGGACATCCGCCATTCTATGAGTCTGCTGAGTATCTCACTTCCCATGTTGGATCACTCTCCCCTTTATTTATTCTATCGGTTGGTGTTAGCAGATACTAGACTTGTTTATGTGCTCCCTTTGACTCTTAGTCCTTTCATTATGATCAATTGTGAACTGAAATTGATCACTTGGAGTAGTGAGATGGCATTGGCACATGCCACCTTGATGGGATTGAATTGGAGTCCCCTGGTATGTTTCCAACTCTACCAATTGGGGCAAGTCAGCCCGAGCATGTCCCAAATTATACATCTCTTCCCTCTCTTATTCCCACTCTTATGTTTAACAGGGATCACATTTCGGTTAGTTTTCAACACTTAAGAATAACTGTGTGATAATTACAGAATTAAACCAGTCATATTAAGTAGAACAGATAAAAAAAATACTATGAGGGATAATGTATTAAGTTGTCCATTAGCAGTCAGAGCTATGCTGATCAAGTCACCATTTCTCATAGTGTCCATTTCACTTCAGGAGGTTTCCTTTTTGGTGTTGAGTCAGTTGTCACCGATCAGGGAGAACATATGGTATTTGTCCCTTTGGGACTGGCTTACTTCACTCAGCATGATGTGTTCCAGATTCCTCCATTTTGTTGCAAATGACTGGATTTCGTTGTTTCTTACTGCGGTATAGTACTCTAAAGAATACATATCCCATAATTTCTTTATCCAGTCTACCGTTGATGGGCATTTAGGTTGGTTCCAGGTCTTGGCTATTGTGAATTGTGCTGCAATAGACATTAGGGTGCAGACCGCTTTTTTGTTTATCAATTTAAACTCCTTTGGGTAAATTCCAAGGAGTGGGATGGCTGGGTCGAATGGTAGGGTTATATTCAGGTTTCTGAGGAATCTCCAGACTGATTTCCATAGTGGCTTGACCAGTTTGCATTCCCACCAACAGTGGGTTAGTGTCCCTTTTTCCCCACATCCTCGCCAGCATCTGTCTGTAACTCTTTTTCAAATAACAAAAATAAATGTTTCCAAATAAAGAAATAGCAGGTATGAAATGCATTATTTCATAAAGAAGCTTTTTTTTCCCATTCACTCTTCATTGCAGAAGGTCAGAGTTCATGCATTGTGATGGTTCAGCCTGTAAGAACTGAAAATACTGAGAAAGCCCTGCAGGCATAAAATTCTCACTGTAGTGAATGAGATTTTGTCTGGAATGAACTTTACAAGGAGAAAGGTGTGGGTGGCCACATGGCCCAACCACCAGTGTCAAGCTCCACCCCCTTCCTAATGGGATTCCCTGTTCCTACTTCCCTCCCTGCCCCTGGGCTAAGTTTTAAAAGGACCTGTTCCTGAACATGTCTCTCTCTCTCTCCTTTGCTCTCACCAGGACCATCTCCATCCCTATCCACATCTCCATCTCCTGACCTCTGTCTCTGTCTCTCCCTTATGCTTTCATACTGCCTCTTTTCCTTCATTGCCCCTTCCCTCCAACCTGTCAGGTTTCCCCCAATAAACTCTTTCTCCAAAAGAGAGAGAGAGAGAGAGAGAGAGGAAATATAATAGAGAGAGAGAAGGTTGCAACAACAACAAAAAGAAAGTTCTGAGCCTGCATGGAGGGTGATTGTGTTAGAGTGGAAATAAAATGTCAGCCTACTATGGGACTCTCAAGTCCTGAATGTGTGTTTTTAACCATATCTTGAGAACAATAAATTTCCTTGAAGGAACACAAGGGTTTTTACATATTTACAGACTTAAATGTAGTCTCCAGCAAAACTCATTAAAATAAGCTTGCTAGACATATATAAAACTGTGAAGTAATTTTATTAAACACTCAGGTAGCTGAGAAATGTATCTCAGCACAAATATTTTAAACCATATAACTGTAAAGGAGTAATAGCTGCTGTACTTAAGGACTGACAAAATTCAAAAGAAAAAATTTCCCTATTTGGTATCAGCAAAGTGCCTTCACGTGTGTTTTTCCTGATAAGACTTATGAATGTCTAACCGGTATCTGAAAAGAGATTAACATCACTCATCATCTGGCAGAGAGGCAAATTAGAACTATAGACAGAGTTTGTCACACTTCTTAAAATGGATGCCTCTTTATATATATATATATTTTAAAAAATATTAGTTTATTTAAGAGACGAAGAGAGAGAAATAGAGCAGGCAGAATGAGCAAGTCAGAGAGAGACAGCTGGAGGTCTTCCACATAATCACTCATTCCTCCAAGTTCCTGCCCCAGCTGTGGCTGGGTTGGGCAGAAGTGGGAGCCAGGGATTCTTCAGGGATGCATGCATGGCAGGGATCCAAGATTTGACCAGCGTCAGCTGCCTTGCAGATGCATTCCCAGGAAGCTTGATTGGAAGGGGAGTGTCTGGGACTCCAACAGGCCCACTCAGTGGATTGGGGCATGGCAATCCACAGCCTCACCTGCTGCATCATGAATCCCACCCCAGGTGTTATTTTAAAATGTCAAAGACTGCTATAAATCGCCATCATTGCATTGTTGTGGGGTCCAGCTCTCCACTCGCCCACCGCCTCTGCTGCTGCTGAATCCCGCAGTTTGGGCCCAGTCTCTACACTCTCGCCATGACAAACCAGACCACCCTGGCCTGACACCCACTCCCAGATCACCACCAAGGACTTACAGAGAGCAAGGACGTCCAGGAGGAGGCTGGGAACCGAAGAGACGCCCCTGCCAAATAGGAGCGCTCATGAGGACAAGGGGGAGTAGGAGGCGCACAAGGAGGTACAGGAAGTAGGTGGAGAGGAGGAGGGCGTGGAGGAAGAGGGCCATGGAGAGGAAGAGGATGGAGACGAAGGGGAGGAGGCCGAGGCAGCTCCAGGAAACGGGCACCTGAAGATGATGAAGATGACTCAACAGCAGAAAAGGAAAACTAAAACATAAAAAAAAAAAAATAAGTAAATAAAAGGCAGCAGTGACCTAGACCTCTTCCACTTCTGGTCTCAGAATCTCAACGTGATCACTTTGGAGCAGAGGCTGCGGCCGCCCGCGGCAGCGCCCCCTGCCGACGACGTGCTCTCTGCACCTCCCAACCAAGATCAAGTGTGTTTGCAACAGGGAGGGAAAAAAAAAATCAGCTCTGCTTTTATCTGAAAAGTACTTCAGAAAGGAAAGTTCCTTTGTATTTTTACTTTTTTTTCTATTTGTATTTGTGTACATATTGGTGTGGAGCATCCATTTTTAATGATCTTGGGATGAAAAACCAGCCTGCAGGGTGTTCTCTGTATGCTTCTGACTGTACTTGTGTTGTGACCATGTTCATTTACATCTCAGAGGAGAAAAAAAAAACTGTAAAAGAGCAAATCAACAACAACAGAAAATCTTGCATCAAGCGTTCCTCTAACTTTTTTTTTTTGGAACTTAGCTGTACAGTAAGCTTTTGGTTTGTTTGGTAGAGTGGGCTAAGCATCTGCTTGTGGTGCCAGAATCCTATCTGCATGCCAAGTTTGAGTCCCACATACCCCTCTTCTAAGCCAGCTCTCTGCTACGGCCTGGGAAAGCATTAGAAAGGGGTCCCAAAGCTCAGACCCTTGTGCCTGCATGGGAGAGAAGGGAGAAACTCCTGGCTCTCAGCTACTGCTGTTTAGGCTATTTGCAGAGGAACTAGCAGAACCAAGACCTTTCTGTCTCTGTCTGTAACTCTCTCTCTCAAATAAAGAAAATTCCCCCACCACAAGCCAAAGGATTCTTCTTTTTTTCTTTTTTTTGTCTATGAAGTTTCTGTTTTCTTTTTGCTTTTGGTTTTTGATGGACTTGTGAAACATGTTATCCAACAAGAAACCAGAATTTTATTTTGCTGTTGTTCTAAAAAAAAGATAAGAGATGTAGACAAGGATGTGGGTAGAAGAGGACACTTATCCAGTGTTGCTGGAATATACGTTACTATATCCATTATGGAAAACAATGGAGAGGTTTTATCAAAAATAAAAATTTAGCTTTCCTCAGAATATTATAACAAATAATTATCAAAGGAATAAAGCCATTTTAAATTAAAACTGCTAATCCAAATGGCCAACAGGCGCCCATGAAAAAATGTTCAAGATCACTAGCAATCAGGGAAATGCAAATCAAAACCACAATGAGGTTTCACCTCACCCCAGTTAGAATGGCTCACATACAGAAATCTACCAACAACAGATGCTGGTGAGGATGTGGGGAAAAAGGGACACTAACCCACTGTTGGTGGGAATGCAAACTGGTCAAGCCACTATGGATGTCAGTCTGGAGATTCTTCAGAAACCTGAATATAACCCTACCGTTCGACCCAGCCATCCCACTCCTTGGAATTTACCCAAAGGAAATGAAATTGGCAAACAAACAAGCTGTCTGCACATTAATGTTTATTGCAGCTCAATTCACAATAGCCAAGACCTGGAACCAACCTAAATGCCCATCAATGGTAGCCTGGATAAAGAAATTATGGGATATGTACTCTTTAGAATACTATACTGCAGTAAAAAAAAAAAACAATGAAATCCAGTCATTTGCAACAAAATGGAGGAATCTGGAACACATCATGCTGAATGAAATAAGCCAGTCCCAAAGGGGCAAAGATCATATGTTCTCCCTGATCGGTGACAACTGACTGAACACTAAAAAGGAAACCTGTTGAAGTGAAATGGACACTATGAGAAACGGTGACTTGATCAGCATAGCCCTGACTGTTAATGAACAACTTAATACATTATCCCTCTTAGTAGTTTTTTTGTCTGTTCTACTTAATACTACTGGTTTAATTCTGTATTAATACACAGTTATTCTTAAGTGTTGAAATTTAACTGAAATGTGATCCGTGTTAAATATTAGAGTGGTAATAAGAGAGGGAAGAGATGTACAATTTGCGACATGCTCAAGCTGACTTGCCCCAAATGGTAGAGTTAGAAACATACCAGGGGACTCCAATTCAATCCTATCAAGGTGGCATGTACCAATGCCATCTCACTAGTCCAAGTGATCAATTTCAGTTCACAATTGATCATAATGAAAGGATTAAGAGTCAAAGGGATCACATAAACAAGTCTAGTATCTGCTAATACTAACCGATAGAATAAATAAAGGGGAGAGCGATCCAACATGGGAAGCGAGATACTCAGCTCATAGAATGGCAGATGTCCTAAACAGCACTCTGGCCTCAGAACCAGCCCTGAAGGCATTCAGATCTGGCTGAAAAGCCCATGTGAGTATTTCAGGAATGGAAAGCCAAGACGCTATGGAAAAAAAAAAAAGGACCTAAATGAAAGATCTCTGTGAGTGAGATCCCAGTGGAAAGAACAGGTCTTCAAAGAAGGAGGTACCTTTATCTGAAGGGAGGAGAGAACCTCCACTTTGACTATGACCTTGTCTAAATTAGATAAGTGTCAGAGAACTCAAAAGGCTTCCATAGCCTTGGAAACTCATGACTGGAGCATAGGGAGATTACTGATGCCATAAACAGGAGCGTCAATTTGTAAAGTCAACAACAGGAGTCACTGTGCACTTACTCCTCATGTAGGATCTCTGTGCTTAACATGCTGTACATTGAGATTTAATGCTATAACGAGTACTTAAACAGTATTTCTCACTTTGTGTTTCTGTGTGGGTGCAAACTGTTCAAATCTTTATTTAATGTATACTAAACTGATCTTCTGTATATATAGAAAATTGAAAATGAATCTTGATATGAATGTAAGGGGAGAGAGAGTGGGAAAGTGGAGGGTTGTGGGTGGGAGGGAAGTCATCGGGGGGGGGGAGCCAATGTAGTCCATAAGCTGTACTTTGGAAATCTATATTCATTAAATAAAAGTTAAAAAAAAATACAAACCCAGACTAAAACTCAGCTGATTTGCACTTATTATCAGGATTTCTTAGCATACATACATACATTTCTTAGCATACATACATGATTGTTATGAATGAAGAAAAGAAGCACCACTGAACACTACTGGAATTACAATTTAGTAGCTAAAGGAAAGTCAGTTTCTTATAAACCTTTGTTAATCTTAGGGCTTGGTAAGAATAGAACTAAGCAAAGCAATAATTTTTAAAAAAATTTTTCTCAAAAATTCAATTTAAGCCCATAGCCTGAAAAGAGGAAAAACCAGGGTAAAGAATTGGCATGGTACATTTAACTGCAGTATTTTCTATGCAAATAGAAGTATTTGAGTGCACTGAGAGCTGTTTGGCAAGGTAATATCACTTTAATTTTTACAATTATGTAACAAGGATAATGACACTTCCTATGAGATGTGGAAACTGCAGTAACTGTTCCTCTTCCCACTTCATATATATATAAATATATGTGTAATATATATTTATATAAATGTTACATAGGGAGAACTCAGAATATAAGATTTAATAGAGATGGATTACTGAATGAAAGAGCACACTGCATTTCATTTGATATCACATAAGCAACATCAGTATTTTCAGTACATCTCTGCTGTGGTGAATAGTTACACAAAACACACTTCTCTCTACAATACATTGAGAAATTGAAAGTACAAGAACAGGAAAGTCAGACAGGTGTTTGGCACAATGGTTAAGACACCGCTTGGGATGCCTACATCCCTATAGGAGTGCCTCTGCTTTAGTTTCAGCTCTGCTCCCTATTCTAGCTCCCACAAACACACACTCTGGAAACAGCAGATGATGGTTCAAGTACTCAGATCTTTGCCATCCATGAGGAAACCCCATTTTGAGTTCTGGGCTCCTGGCTTCAGCTATTGTGCGAATGTGGAGCGTGAATGAGTAGATTAAAGATTCTCTCTCTCTCTTATTCTGCCTTTCAAACATAAAAATCCTTTTTTAAAAAAATTAAAACTGCTATAGATCCTGCAATCCCTATCCTGGGTATAAATACAAATGAATGAAATCTCTGTGCGGGGAGGGAAGGTCCCCCATGAATAATTGTACAGCAATGCTGACTCGTAGTGCCAATGTTGGAAGCAGTGTAAGTACCCATCGGCAGACAGATGAATGAGTATGTGCAATCCATATGAAATATTATATTTCTAGGTTGCTATGTGGGCATGAGGCTTCCTCATAAGTTTATGGAAAAACAAGATTTACACACAAATTAATTTAATATATAGAATTTAATTTATCTATTTAGTTTTTGACACATAGTGATGAGTGTCGCTCCCTCTCTTCGTGGAGGAACGACACAGAACCCTGCGTTGTTCTTTGGTCTGCTCGGCCCTTCCCGGGTTTGCTGCTGGTTCTTCCTGGGTTGGCTACCGACCCTTCCACCTCCGTGGAAGAGCGGTTCCCCCTAGCCACATTCCCCACTTCCGCAGGGGAGCGGCACACCGCCGGCCGCTCTCTCGGGGGCTGCACAGGTGTTCCTTCAGATAGATGTTCCTCTTAGATGTTCCTTGTGCATGTTGTCTCTCTCCTCCTTTATAGTCCTCCTCCACCAATCCCAACTCTGCTACCCACACGCCGAGTACGCTGCTCTCCTCCAATCAGGAGCAGGTCCTACAGTTTATTGGTTGAACTGGAGGCAGCTGTGTAGAAGCTGTTTCTTCCTCTCCCAGCGCCATATTGTGGGAGAGCAGATGCATAGAATAAGTCTTAATTCCAGTAACTTAGTCTAGTCCGAGTTGCTCCCAGTTGCTCCCCACAATGAGAAGAAAGGAAGAGAGAGAGAGAGGGAGAGAGAGAAAATCTTTCATTTGCTGGTTCCCTTCCAAATGGCTGAATGGCTGGAGATTGTCAAGGCAGAAGTCAGGAGCCTGTAATTCCATGGAGGGCTATTAAATGATTAATACGGGCACGTGAACTTGGATCATCATCTGATGCTTGGCAGGCATAGTAGAAGGGAGCTGAATCAGAAGCAGAGCAGCCAGAACTAGAATGCACATCCCTGTATTCAATGATGCTGTTCCAAAATGGGGCTTAAATCACAGTGCCGCAATGTGGCCTGCCCTGTTACAATTTTTGAATCTATGCAGATATTTTGCAGAATGCATGTGTTTAGAACCAGGGGAGAGAGAGAGTTGGGAGAAAGCAAGGGATTCACACAGAGACAGAGGGACAGAGAGGTCATATCTGCTGGTTCATTGTCTTAAGCCTCTTCAGTTAGAGTTGGGACATTGACTCCAGGAGCTGAAATCTCAATCTAGGTTTCTCTTGAGAGTGGCAGGGTTTCAACTACCTGAGTGTTCATTTCTTTGAAGAATTATTTATTTTATTTGCAAGGCAGAGTTACAGAGAGACAAACACAGAGACAGAGAGGGTGAGAAAGAGAGAGCGAGCTAGAAAGAGAAAGAGAGATCAACCATCAGCTGGTTCACCCCCCAAATGGCCATAATGGCCACAGCTTGGCTGCTCCAAAGCTGGGAGACAGGAGCTTCTTCTGGGTCTCCTATGAGGGTTCAGAGGCCCAAGTACTTGGGCCATCCTCTGCTGCTTTCCCAGGTGAACAAGCAGGGAGCTGGTTCAGAAGTGGAGCAGCTGGGAATCAGGCAGTGGCTATACATGCTATACCTCAGCGCTGAAATGGAGTTGATACTTTTGTAACCCAGGACATGCATCAGCAGGAAGTTATAATCAGGGGTCTGATTGGACTAGAAACCAGGCATCCTGAAATGAGCTGCAGGTTTCTAATTTCCTGGTTTAACTTTAAGTTGAGATATAAGCCCCATATAGGCTTTGAAGTTCCATTGATTTTACAGATACACACACTTGAAGGAAACAGTATGAAGTCACAGAGAAATAAGGTATGATCATGGCCCAGGTTTCCTCCTCAGCCAGAGTGTGGGTGCTGAACACCACTGCAGAGCATTGGGGGCTCCCAGGGTGAATGGGGAGAGTAAGTTTGGGGGTAGATACCCTTCCCATACAGCTGGACATTCTGCTGCCCAGGTGCCCAGAAATTAATGGCCGACAAGGTTTTTTTTTTTTTCCTTTAGGGATTTCTTTAATATTTGCAAGTCAGAGTTACACAGAGAGAGGAGAGACAGAGAGAGAGAGAGAGAGAGAGAGAGAGAAGAGAGAGATGGAAGAGAGTGAGAGAGGTCTTGCATCCAATGGTTTACTCCCCAATTGTCCACATGTCCAAGATATGGGACTATCTGCAGCCAGGAGCCAGGAGTTTCTTCTGGGTCTCCCACATGGGTATAGGGGCCCAAGGACTTTGGCCATCTTTTGCTGCTCTCCCAGGTCACAGGAGAGAGCTGGATAAGAAATGGAGCAGCCAGGTCTTGAAACAGTGCCCATATGGGATGCTGGCGCTTCAGGCCAGGGTTTGAACCAACTGAGCCACTGCACCAAGCCTGCACCGAGTAGGTGTGTTTTTTATAGGTAGCGTTAGACAGTGAGAGAGAGACAGAGACAAAGGTCTTCCTTTAACATTGGTTCACCCCCCAAATGGCCACTATGGCCGGCTACACTGATCTGAGGCCAGGAGGCTGGTTCTTCCTCCTGGTCTCCCATGCAGATGCAGAGCCCAAGCCTTTGGGCCATCCTCCCCTGCCTTACCAGACCACAGAGGAGAGCTGGACTGGAAGAGGAGCAATGGGAAGGATCTGGAGCCCCAACTGGTACTAGAACCTGGGGTGCCAGCGCTGCAGGTGGAGGATTAGCCAAGTGAGCTAAGGCGCCTGCCCTGATGGATTTAAACAACTGTAACCATATCTTGAGGGCAATAAATATCCTTTAAAGAACACAAGCATAGAGAGCAGTCTCCTCCACTCTGCCTGTCAAAAAAAATAATTATCAAAGGCATAAAGCAAATTGAAATAAAACTGCTATAGATCCTGCAATCCCTATTTTGGGTATAAATCCAAATAAATGAAATCTCTGTGTAGAGAGAGATGACACCCCATGAATCATACAGAAATGCTCACAAATAGTTCCAAAGTAAGTACCCATCAGCAGACAGATGAGTGAGTATGTGCTATCCATATGAAATATTATATTTCTAGGTTGTTATGTGGGCATGAAGCTTCCTCATAAGTTTATGGAAAAACAAGTTACACAAATTAATTTCTCATATACAATTTCAATTACTTATTTAATTTATGGACACATAGGCTTGGGAGAGAGAGAGAGAGAGAGACAGAGAGGGAGACAGAGAGAGACAGAGAGAGAGAAAAAGAGAGAGAGAATTTTCCATATGCTGGTTTCCCTCCCAAATGGCTGAATGGCTGGAGCTTGTCAAGACAAAATTCAGGGGCCTGGAATTCCATGGAGGGCTATTAAATGAATAATACGGGCACATGAACTTGCATCATCATCTGAATTGGGCAGGCCCAGTAGAAGGGAGCTGAATCAGAAGTAGAGCAGCCAGAACTAGAATGCACATCCCTGTATTCAATGATGCTGTTCCAAAAGGTGCTTAAATCACAATGCCACAAAAGGTGGCAGCTTTACTGGCTATGCCACAGCACCGGATCCAAGTGGAAAACTGTTCTAGAAATGTCAACATGCAGCTTGTTTGATTCTGCAGCTGGAAATCTAGGCAGGGTCTTATTGACACATTTGGGTGGTAATTGGGCTGGAGGAGATGGGGTCCAGTCCCCTGCCTTTTGTCCCAGTGTCCTCTCACACTGTATTTCTGCATTGGACACTAAAAACGGACCTTACATCCGCGTCACACCACCACCACCACCACAGGTGAAAACTGATGCTTGCACTGGTGATTGACAGGAGAAAGGAATTCCTCCCTCCAATAGGCATGAGCCCCGCCCTCAGGAGGGGCTTTAAAAGGCAGATGGAGCAGGGCTATCCTCCCTCTCTGCACACTTGAGCCTGGAACCTTGAACTTCAGGATGGCACAGGAAAGTGCAGACCAGGAAGCTCTTGGGCTGTCAGTTGAGCTGCCCTCTTCCCCACAAAGGTCTTTTAAAGATGGGGGCACAGATGAAGAGGAGCAACCACCACAAGGACAAGGTGAGACACTGTTTTCTGATTTCCCTGAGAGCTGCCTGCAAAGGCAAGGTAGGTCCTTGGGATGTCAGGGTGAGTGCGGAAAGTGGTTTGGAACCTGGCAGCTGGTCTGTGTGTGTGATGGAGGGTTTCATTTCGAAGTGGGAAATGGGAAGTAGCTGGTAGCTCCAGGGGCCTATTGAGAAATGTGGCAGCAATGAACCTATGGAACTCTAATGTGCTCATTTTCCTTTGATCCTGGCTTAACTGGCTCAGCCAACAGGATGCCAGGAACTTGAAATCTGAGACAAAATGGGGGCCGGTGGGATCAAATGCATACATGTTATTAGTTTTTCATTCTCATGACAAATATCTGAGGCATGTCACTAAAGAAGGAACGTTTCTTTCAAACCACAAGAAAAGTCTTCATGTCCCTAATAGTTCATGGCCCGACTGCTCTGGCATTTTATGAGGGTAGGGGAGGATTCAGAAGGAGTATGGAGGAAAACTCACATGACAACCCAATCTGTCAGGGAGCTTGCTGTGCACGTGATCTCTCCTTATTCAGATACCAAGATTTCAACAGCCGGGCTCCCCCTTCCCAACATCACCCAGTCTAAACATTGTCCACATCTCAGGTTATTCCCCACCCTTGATCCATTTCTATTTTCATTAGTTTCCCCTTAATACTTTTTATTAAAGAGATTTGTTCATTTATCTGAAAGAGGTACACAGAAGGAGAAGCAGAGTTTGAGAGAGATCTTCCATCTGCTGCTTCACTCCCAATTGGCAGCAACAGCCAAAACTGCGCTGGTCTATAACCAGGAGCCAGGAGCTTCTTCCACATCTCCTTCAACGGTGCAGGGGCTCAAGAACTTGAGCTATCTTCCCCTGCTTTCCCAGGCCATAGCAGAGAGCTGGATTGGAAGTGGAGCAGCTGGGACTCGAACCAGTTCTGTAATGGGATGGCAGCACTGCAGACCGTGGGTTTTCCTACTATGCCACAGAGCTGGCCCCTTCCCCTTAATACTTGAAATACTAAGTTCGATTTTGTAGACAAAGAGATTCACAAACAACCTTTGGAGGACACAAATTTTATACACGTGGGGAATTTTTATTTTATTTCGTGGGGAAACTCAGTCATACGTACTCTCTTTTGATGTAGGATCCAAGCCCAGTCCACATGAGGAGAAGTCCCAGGAAAGGAAGCTCAGAGGCAGAAGCAGCGTTGCCAGGGCAGGTAAGTTCAGACTCACCCGGAGCGAGAAGGTCACAGGGTGCTGTGGCACAGTCTTCTCTGGGAGACAGGGGCCCTGAGACCAGATGGGTCAGCAGCACCTCAGAGATGCTGGGGTACGGGCACCAGAGGGGAAGGGAGCGCTGGTGGGAGGCGCTGCTCCCTGTGTCCTGGGTAGACCTGGGCTGTGGCTGTGCATTTGGAGGCAGGCACTCCAACTCCCTGTGTTTTGCAGAATCAGAGTCCAGCTGTGACGGGGTGAGCTCCAGGAAGAGGACAATCAGTTCTGAGGACAGCAGCCACACGGGGACAGGTAGCATCGTGCTTTCTCTCCCTAGAGGGTCAGGACCAGGGAGCTTATCCAAGGTTGGGAAGGGAGGGGTTGTCAGAGATTGAGAGCAGTTTCGAGATCCCAAGAGCGTGTGAGGGGGAGGGTGGGTGCTGCCTGGGTTCCTGCTGGAGTCCATTGTGGGGAAGGAAGTGCAGGATTCGGTGGGGTTCACGTGAAGGGGGCAGGACTTAGGTTTTAGGGCCCAAGGAGCTGTGCTGAGTGTCTCCCGTGTGTCTCTGCAGGCAGCTGTGTGCAAGAGCTCAGCGCGACTTTGCAAAAGAAAGCAAAACCTTCGGACGATGGAAATGACAGAGGAATTCAGGAGGCGCATGCGGAACCTCGCAGGGGATCCTCCAGGGCCCGCTCTGGGCACAAGAGGAGGCGCAGGTCCAGGTCCCCAGCAGACCACCCACCGCCCCTTCGGAAGAGCCTGGTGACCTCCCTGCGCTCTCTGTCTGAGGCCATTTATGAAGATTTAGCCCGGGTGCAGGCGCAGCAGGCGCAGTTCCCGCTGACCCAGGAGCAGCTGTTTGCGCTGGCACAGCTCCGCGGGCCTCTATGCAGCGCCATGCAGAGCTGCTATGCGCTGGCCTCGCAGGCGGCCTGGGCCTTCCCTGCCCAGGGCTGGCTCCTCCCGGCCCAAGCCCCGGCCTCTGCCCGGGCCCCGGCCCCGGCCCCGGCCCCGGAGCACATGCCTGCTGTCCAGTCGCTGGCACCTGCTCAGAGCTCCTCCCAGGAGGGGGAAGGCCAGCCCTCTGCTGAGCAGGAAGAACCTGAGGCACACAGGGCATCAGACTAATCTTGTGCTGGGGAGCCCGCATGGTGGACACTAGAGGGCGCATCTCTGACACACAGAAAGACTTGCTGCTGCTACTTCTCCGCAAGCCCAGCAGAGACCCTGTAGTCGGGATGAGCTGATGCCTGAGGGAATCTGGGTGGCCATAGGAAAGGAACTCGAGCGACTTCCTCGGAATCAGGAACCTGTTCTTTCCTTGACAGAAGAATGTCGGTTTTCACATTACCAATCTGGATCCTTCTAACTGACTTGAATTTTTAAATGAAGCACATATTAAGAGGTCATCATTGACACTTGTGCATTTTTGTCAATGTAAAGTTTTCTACCTGGAGAAGTTCTGGGGAGGTGGGAGGAGCAGTGCCCAGGAGGACTCTGAGGGGAGATGACAGGGTGGGTCTGTGTGAGACAGGGCCTCAGAACGAGTGGGTGTCTGAGGGTGGGCAGAGACGGTACCCAGACGTCTGAAACCAGTGTTGATCAAGCGTGGACAGTTTCTTGCCCCACCGGAATTTGACGCCGTGACTGTGTGATTTTATTCTGCTGAAACCACTTTCAATTGATAACATAAGTTTCAGATGTTCGAGATGAATAAGGATGTGTTATCTTCATAAAATTAGTTTCGTGTATTTATATGAACATGAGTACATGAATGTTATTCTAAATCTTAATAAAAACGAATTGAAGACCAATTGAATTTAATAGAAGTTTTATTTATTTAAATGAATGAATTCTTTCCTTATTGTGACTTAGTAATGGTGACAGAGGGAGAGGCAAAAAGAGAGTGAGAAATTTCCTCTGCTGGTTCTCTTTGCAAATGGCTGAGTGGCTGGGGCTGTTCAAGGCAAAAACTAGCAGCCTGGAACTCCAACAGATTTCTCACACGTGTGTCAGTGTACCAGGACTTGGATCTTCACCCATGGCTTTGGCAGGCACATTAGCAGGGATCTAGATCAGAAGCAGAGCAGCCAGGATGTGAACCCACAGCTCTATAGACTATGCTGCCGTGCCAAATAGTGGCTTAACCTACATAGCTACAATTTGGCTAGTTCTGTGTCAATTTTTGAACCCATGCTGAGATCAGTAAATAGCACAGAGTATTTATTATTTACGGAGAGAAGTCGAGACAGATAGAGAGAGGTCTTCCATCCACTGGTTCACTCCCCAGTTGGCCTCAATGGCCTGAGCCGCACCTGTCAGAGGCTAGGTGTGAGGAGCTTCTTCCAGGTCTCCCACACGGAAGCAGGGGCCCAAGGACTTGGTCCATCTTTGGCTGTTTTCCCTGGTCACAGCAGAGAGTTGAAGAAGAATTGGAGCAGCCAGGTCTCGAACCAGCGCCCATATGGGATGCTGGTTCTTCTCAGGCCATGGTGTTAATCTTCTGAGCAACAGCACCAGGCCTGCACTGATTAGGTTTTTTTGTTTGTTTTTTGACAGAGTTAGACAGTGAGAGAGAGAGAGACAGAGAGAAAGGTCTTCCTTTAACATTGGTTCACCCCCTAAATGACCGCTATGTCCAGCACACTGGGGCTGGCATGCTGCACTGCTCTGAAGCCAGAAGCCGAGTTCTTCCTCCTGGTCTCCCATGTGGGTGCAGGACACAAGACTTGGGCCATTCTCCACTGCCTTGCCGGGACACAGAGGAGAGTTGAACTGGAAGAGGAGCAACTGGGACAGAATACGGAGCCACAATCAGGACTAGAACCCGGGGTTCCAGCGCCACAGGCAGAGGATTAGCCAAGTGAGCTAAGGCGCCAGTCCTGATTAGGTTTTAAACAGCTTCAGGCAGGCACTGAGGGGATTGTACCCAGACCCCCTCAGGTGATCTCACTTAATCTATTTGGCACAATGGAATGCCTTTTTTCACTTTTCACATACCTTTGAATATTAACATTTATGTTGTGAACCTGACACAATTGATTATTTTGATATTGTCATTGCTGAATGGCTAGGATTTCTTAGCTTGTGTCTATAAAATTGAATCCTATTGATTACTCTCTTCATATGGAAAACATTTCCTTTTATCTCTTTCTTTCTTTTCCTGATGTCTTTCCTCATTTGAAAGGCAAACCTACGTGGAGGCAGAGGCAGAGAGAGAACGTTCTTCCATCTGATGGTGCACTCCCCATATGGCTACAATGGCAGGAGCTGAGCCAATCCGAAGCCAGGAGCCAGGAGCCTCCTGCTGGTCTCCCACTTGGGTGCAGGGGCCCAAGGACCTGGGCCATCCTCCACTTCTCTGCCAGACCACAGCAGAGAGCTGGATAGGAAGTGGAGTAGCTGGGACAGGAACCGGCATCCATATGGCATGCCAGCACTTCAGGTGGCAGCTTTACTGGCTATGCCACAGCACCGGATCCAAGTGGAAAACTGTTCTAGAAATGTCAACATGCAGCTTGTTTGATTCTGCAGCTGGAAATCTAGGCAGGGTCTTATTGACACATTTGGGTGGTAATTGGGCTGGAGGAGATGGGGTCCAGTCCCCTGCCTTTTGTCCCAGTGTCCTCTCACACTGTATTTCTGCATTGGACACTAAAAACGGACCTTACATCCGCGTCACACCACCACCACCACCACAGGTGAAAACTGATGCTTGCACTGGTGATTGACAGGAGAAAGGAATTCCTCCCTCCAATAGGCATGAGCCCCGCCCTCAGGAGGGGCTTTAAAAGGCAGATGGAGCAGGGCTATCCTCCCTCTCTGCACACTTGAGCCTGGAACCTTGAACTTCAGGATGGCACAGGAAAGTGCAGACCAGGAAGCTCTTGGGCTGTCAGTTGAGCTGCCCTCTTCCCCACAAAGGTCTTTTCAAGATGGGGGCACAGATGAAGAGGAGCAACCACCACAAGGACAAGGTGAGACACTGTTTTCTGATTTCCCTGAGAGCTGCCTGCAAAGGCAAGGTAGGTCCTTGGGATGTCAGGGTGAGTGCGGAAAGTGGTTTGGAACCTGGCAGCTGGTCTGTGTGTGTGATGGAGGGTTTCATTTCGAAGTGGGAAATGGGAAGTAGCTGGTAGCTCCAGGGGCCTATTGAGAAATGTGGCAGCAATGAACCTATGGAACTCTAATGTGCTCATTTTCCTTTGATCCTGGCTTAACTGGCTCAGCCAACAGGATGCCAGGAACTTGAAATCTGAGACAAAATGGGGGCCGGTGGGATCAAATGCATACATGTTATTAGTTTTTCATTCTCATGACAAATATCTGAGGCATGTCACTAAAGAAGGAACGTTTCTTTCAAACCACAAGAAAAGTCTTCATGTCCCTAATAGTTCATGGCCCGACTGCTCTGGCATTTTATGAGGGTAGGGGAGGATTCAGAAGGAGTATGGAGGAAAACTCACATGACAACCCAATCTGTCAGGGAGCTTGCTGTGCACGTGATCTCTCCTTATTCAGATACCAAGATTTCAACAGCCGGGCTCCCCCTTCCCAACATCACCCAGTCTAAACATTGTCCACATCTCAGGTTATTCCCCACCCTTGATCCATTTCTATTTTCATTAGTTTCCCCTTAATACTTTTTATTAAAGAGATTTGTTCATTTATCTGAAAGAGGTACACAGAAGGAGAAGCAGAGTTTGAGAGAGATCTTCCATCTGCTGCTTCACTCCCAATTGGCAGCAACAGCCAAAACTGCGCTGGTCTATAACCAGGAGCCAGGAGCTTCTTCCACATCTCCTTCAACGGTGCAGGGGCTCAAGAACTTGAGCTATCTTCCCCTGCTTTCCCAGGCCATAGCAGAGAGCTGGATTGGAAGTGGAGCAGCTGGGACTCGAACCAGTTCTGTAATGGGATGGCAGCACTGCAGACCGTGGGTTTTCCTACTATGCCACAGAGCTGGCCCCTTCCCCTTAATACTTGAAATACTAAGTTCGATTTTGTAGACAAAGAGATTCACAAACAACCTTTGGAGGACACAAATTTTATACACGTGGGGAATTTTTATTTTATTTCGTGGGGAAACTCAGGCATACGTACTCTCTTTTGATGTAGGATCCAAGCCCAGTCCACATGAGGAGAAGTCCCAGGAAAGGAAGCTCAGAGGCAGAAGCAGCGTTGCCAGGGCAGGTAAGTTCAGACTCACCCGGAGCGAGAAGGTCACAGGGTGCTGTGGCACAGTCTTCTCTGGGAGACAGGGGCCCTGAGACCAGATGGGTCAGCAGCACCTCAGAGATGCTGGGGTACGGGCACCAGAGGGGAAGGGAGCGCTGGTGGGAGGCGCTGCTCCCTGTGTCCTGGGTAGACCTGGGCTGTGGCTGTGCATTTGGAGGCAGGCACTCCAACTCCCTGTGTTTTGCAGAATCAGAGTCCAGCTGTGACGGGGTGAGCTCCAGGAAGAGGACAATCAGTTCTGAGGACAGCAGCCACACGGGGACAGGTAGCATCGTGCTTTCTCTCCCTAGAGGGTCAGGACCAGGGAGCTTATCCAAGGTTGGGAAGGGAGGGGTTGTCAGAGATTGAGAGCAGTTTCGAGATCCCAAGAGCGTGTGAGGGGGAGGGTGGGTGCTGCCTGGGTTCCTGCTGGAGTCCATTGTGGGGAAGGAAGTGCAGGATTCGGTGGGGTTCACGTGAAGGGGGCAGGACTTAGGTTTTAGGGCCCAAGGAGCTGTGCTGAGTGTCTCCCGTGTGTCTCTGCAGGCAGCTGTGTGCAAGAGCTCAGCGCGACTTTGCAAAAGAAAGCAAAACCTTCGGACGATGGAAATGACAGAGGAATTCAGGAGGCGCATGCGGAACCTCGCAGGGGATCCTCCAGGGCCCGCTCTGGGCACAAGAGGAGGCGCAGGTCCAGGTCCCCAGCAGACCACCCACCGCCCCTTCGGAAGAGCCTGGTGACCTCCCTGCGCTCTCTGTCTGAGGCCATTTATGAAGATTTAGCCCGGGTGCAGGCGCAGCAGGCGCAGTTCCCGCTGACCCAGGAGCAGCTGTTTGCGCTGGCACAGCTCCGCGGGCCTCTATGCAGCGCCATGCAGAGCTGCTATGCGCTGGCCTCGCAGGCGGCCTGGGCCTTCCCTGCCCAGGGCTGGCTCCTCCCGGCCCAAGCCCCGGCCTCTGCCCGGGCCCCGGCCCCGGCCCCGGCCCCGGAGCACATGCCTGCTGTCCAGTCGCTGGCACCTGCTCAGAGCTCCTCCCAGGAGGGGGAAGGCCAGCCCTCTGCTGAGCAGGAAGAACCTGAGGCACACAGGGCATCAGACTAATCTTGTGCTGGGGAGCCCGCATGGTGGACACTAGAGGGCGCATCTCTGACACACAGAAAGACTTGCTGCTGCTACTTCTCCGCAAGCCCAGCAGAGACCCTGTAGTCGGGATGAGCTGATGCCTGAGGGAATCTGGGTGGCCATAGGAAAGGAACTCGAGCGACTTCCTCGGAATCAGGAACCTGTTCTTTCCTTGACAGAAGAATGTCGGTTTTCACATTACCAATCTGGATCCTTCTAACTGACTTGAATTTTTAAATGAAGCACATATTAAGAGGTCATCATTGACACTTGTGCATTTTTGTCAATGTAAAGTTTTCTACCTGGAGAAGTTCTGGGGAGGTGGGAGGAGCAGTGCCCAGGAGGACTCTGAGGGGAGATGACAGGGTGGGTCTGTGTGAGACAGGGCCTCAGAACGAGTGGGTGTCTGAGGGTGGGCAGAGACGGTACCCAGACGTCTGAAACCAGTGTTGATCAAGCGTGGACAGTTTCTTGCCCCACCGGAATTTGACGCCGTGACTGTGTGATTTTATTCTGCTGAAACCACTTTCAATTGATAACATAAGTTTCAGATGTTCGAGATGAATAAGGATGTGTTATCTTCATAAAATTAGTTTCGTGTATTTATATGAACATGAGTACATGAATGTTATTCTAAATCTTAATAAAAACGAATTGAAGACCAATTGAATTTAATAGAAGTTTTATTTATTTAAATGAATGAATTCTTTCCTTATTGTGACTTAGTAATGGTGACAGAGGGAGAGGCAAAAAGAGAGTGAGAAATTTCCTCTGCTGGTTCTCTTTGCAAATGGCTGAGTGGCTGGGGCTGTTCAAGGCAAAAACTAGCAGCCTGGAACTCCAACAGATTTCTCACACGTGTGTCAGTGTACCAGGACTTGGATCTTCACCCATGGCTTTGGCAGGCACATTAGCAGGGATCTAGATCAGAAGCAGAGCAGCCAGGATGTGAACCCACAGCTCTATAGACTATGCTGCCGTGCCAAATAGTGGCTTAACCTACATAGCTACAATTTGGCTAGTTCTGTGTCAATTTTTGAACCCATGCTGAGATCAGTAAATAGCACAGAGTATTTATTATTTACGGAGAGAAGTCGAGACAGATAGAGAGAGGTCTTCCATCCACTGGTTCACTCCCCAGTTGGCCTCAATGGCCTGAGCCGCACCTGTCAGAGGCTAGGTGTGAGGAGCTTCTTCCAGGTCTCCCACACGGAAGCAGGGGCCCAAGGACTTGGTCCATCTTTGGCTGTTTTCCCTGGTCACAGCAGAGAGTTGAAGAAGAATTGGAGCAGCCAGGTCTCGAACCAGCGCCCATATGGGATGCTGGTTCTTCTCAGGCCATGGTGTTAATCTTCTGAGCAACAGCACCAGGCCTGCACTGATTAGGTTTTTTTTGTTTGTTTTTTGACAGAGTTAGACAGTGAGAGAGAGAGAGACAGAGAGAAAGGTCTTCCTTTAACATTGGTTCACCCCCTAAATGACCGCTATGTCCAGCACACTGGGGCTGGCATGCTGCACTGCTCTGAAGCCAGAAGCCGAGTTCTTCCTCCTGGTCTCCCATGTGGGTGCAGGACACAAGACTTGGGCCATTCTCCACTGCCTTACAGGGACACAGAGGAGAGTTGAACTGGAAGAGGAGCAACTGGGACAGAATACGGAGCCACAATCAGGACTAGAACCCGGGGTTCCAGCGCCACAGGCAGAGGATTAGCCAAGTGAGCTAAGGCGCCAGTCCTGATTAGGTTTTAAACAGCTTCAGGCAGGCACTGATGGGATTGTACCCAGACACCCTCAGGTGATCTCACTTAATCTATTTGGCACAATGGAATGCCTTTTTTCACTTTTCACATACCTTTGAATATTAACATTTATGTTGTGAACCTGACACAATTGATTATTTTGATATTGTCATTGCTGAATGGCTAGGATTTCTTAGCTTGTGTCTATAAAATTGAATCCTATTGATTACTCTCTTCATATGGAAAACATTTCCTTTTATCTCTTTCTTTCTTTTCCTGATTTCTTTACTCAGTTGAAAGGCAAACCTACGTGGAGGCAGAGGCAGAGAAAGTTCTTCCATCTGATGGTGCACTCCCCATATGGCTACAATGGCAGGAGCTGAGCCAATCCGAAGCCAGGAGCCAGGAGCCTCCTCCTGGTCTCCCACTTGGGTGCAGGGGCCCAAGGACCTGGGCCATCCTCCACTTCTCTGCCAGACCACAGCAGAGAGCTGGATAGGAAGTGGAGTAGCTGGGACAGGAACCGGCATCCATATGGCATGCCAGCACTTCAGGTGGCAGCTTTACTGGCTATGCCACAGCACCGGATCCAAGTGGAAAACTGTTCTAGAAATGTTAACATGCAGCTTGTTTGATTCTGCAGCTGGAAATCTAGGCAGGGTCTTATTGGCACATTTGGGTGGTAATTGGGCTGGAAGAGCTGGGGTCCAGTCCCCTGCCTTTTGTCCCAGTGTCCTCTCACACTGTATTTCTGCATTGGACACTAAAAACGGACCTTACATCCGTGTCACACCACCACCACCACCACAGGTGAAAACTGATGCTTGCACTGGTGATTGACAGGAGAAAGGAATTCCTCCCTCCAATAGGCATGAGCCCCGCCCTCAGGAGGGGCTTTAAAAGGCAGATGGAGCAGGGCTATCCTCCCTCTCTGCACACTTGAGCCTGGAACCTTGAACTTCAGGATGGCACAGGAAAGTGCAGACCAGGAAGCTCTTGGGCTCTCAGTTGAGCTGCCCTCTTCCCCACAAAGGTCTTTTAAAGATGGGGGCACTGATGAAGAGGAGAAACCACCACAAGGACAAGGTGAGACACTGTTTTCTGATTTCCCTGAGAGCTGCCTGCAAAGGCAAGGTAGGTCCTTGGGATGTCAGGGTGAGTGCGGAAAGTGGTTTGGAACCTGGCAGCTGGTCTGTGTGTGTGATGGAGGGTTTCATTTCGAAGTGGGAAATGGGAAGTAGCTGGTAGCTCCAGGGGCCTATTGAGACATGTGGCAGCAATGAACCTATGGAACTCTAATGTGCTCATTTTCCTTTGATCCTGGCTTAACTGGCTCAGCCAACAGGATGCCAGGAACTTGAAATCTGAGACAAAATGGGGGCCGGTGGGATCAAATGCATACATGTTATTAGTTTTTCATTCTCATGACAAATATCTGAGGCATGTCACTAAAGAAGGAACGTTTCTTTCAAACCACAAGAAAAGTCTTCATGTCCCTAATAGTTCATGGCCCGACTGCTCTGGCATTTTATGAGGGTAGGGGAGGATTCAGAAGGAGTATGGAGGAAAACTCACATGACAACCCAATCTGTCAGGGAGCTTGCTGTGCACGTGATCTCTCCTTATTCAGATACCAAGATTTCAACAGCCGGGCTCCCCCTTCCCAACATCACCCAGTCTAAACATTGTCCACATCTCAGGTTATTCCCCACCCTTGATCCATTTCTATTTTCATTAGTTTCCCCTTAATACTTTTTATTAAAGAGATTTGTTCATTTATCTGAAAGAGGTACACAGAAGGAGAAGCAGAGTTTGAGAGAGATCTTCCATCTGCTGCTTCACTCCCAATTGGCAGCAACAGCCAAAACTGCGCTGGTCTATAACCAGGAGCCAGGAGCTTCTTCCACATCTCCTTCAACGGTGCAGGGGCTCAAGAACTTGAGCTATCTTCCCCTGCTTTCCCAGGCCATAGCAGAGAGCTGGATTGGAAGTGGAGCAGCTGGGACTCGAACCAGTTCTGTAATGGGATGGCAGCACTGCAGACCGTGGGTTTTCCTACTATGCCACAGAGCTGGCCCCTTCCCCTTAATACTTGAAATACTAAGTTCGATTTTGTAGACAAAGAGATTCACAAACAACCTTTGGAGGACACAAATTTTATACACGTGGGGAATTTTTATTTTATTTCGTGGGGAAACTCAGGCATACGTACTCTCTTTTGATGTAGGATCCAAGCCCAGTCCACATGAGGAGAAGTCCCAGGAAAGGAAGCTCAGAGGCAGAAGCAGCGTTGCCAGGGCAGGTAAGTTCAGACTCACCCGGAGCGAGAAGGTCACAGGGTGCTGTGGCACAGTCTTCTCTGGGAGACAGGGGCCCTGAGACCAGATGGGTCAGCAGCACCTCAGAGATGCTGGGGTACGGGCACCAGAGGGGAAGGGAGCGCTGGTGGGAGGCGCTGCTCCCTGTGTCCTGGGTAGACCTGGGCTGTGGCTGTGCATTTGGAGGCAGGCACTCCAACTCCCTGTGTTTTGCAGAATCAGAGTCCAGCTGTGACGGGGTGAGCTCCAGGAAGAGGACAATCAGTTCTGAGGACAGCAGCCACACGGGGACAGGTAGCATCGTGCTTTCTCTCCCTAGAGGGTCAGGACCAGGGAGCTTATCCAAGGTTGGGAAGGGAGGGGTTGTCAGAGATTGAGAGCAGTTTCGAGATCCCAAGAGCGTGTGAGGGGGAGGGTGGGTGCTGCCTGGGTTCCTGCTGGAGTCCATTGTGGGGAAGGAAGTGCAGGATTCGGTGGGGTTCACGTGAAGGGGGCAGGACTTAGGTTTTAGGGCCCAAGGAGCTGTGCTGAGTGTCTCCCGTGTGTCTCTGCAGGCAGCTGTGTGCAAGAGCTCAGCGCGACTTTGCAAAAGAAAGCAAAACCTTCGGACGATGGAAATGACAGAGGAATTCAGGAGGCGCATGCGGAACCTCGCAGGGGATCCTCCAGGGCCCGCCCTGGGCACAAGAGGAGGCGCAGGTCCAGGTCCCCAGCAGACCACCCACCGCCCCTTCGGAAGAGCCTGGTGACCTCCCTGCGCTCTCTGTCTGAGGCCATTTATGAAGATTTAGCCCGGGTGCAGGCGCAGCAGGCGCAGTTCCCGCTGACCCAGGAGCAGCTGTTTGCGCTGGCACAGCTCCGCGGGCCTCTATGCAGCGCCATGCAGAGCTGCTATGCGCTGGCCTCGCAGGCGGCCTGGGCCTTCCCTGCCCAGGGCTGGCTCCTCCCGGCCCAAGCCCCGGCCTCCGCCCGGGCCCCGGCCCCGGCCCCGGAGCACATGCCTGCTGTCCAGTCGCGGGCACCTGCTCAGAGCTCCTCCCAGGAGGGGGAAGGCCAGCCCTCTGCTGAGCAGGAAGAACCTGAGGCACACAGGGCATCAGACTAATCTTGTGCTGGGGAGCCCGCATGGTGGACACTAGAGGGCGCATCTCTGACACACAGAAAGACTTGCTGCTGCTACTTCTCCGCAAGCCCAGCAGAGACCCTGTAGTCGGGATGAGCTGATGCCTGAGGGAATCTGGGTGGCCATAGGAAAGGAACTCGAGCGACTTCCTCGGAATCAGGAACCTGTTCTTTCCTTGACAGAAGAATGTCGGTTTTCACATTACCAATCTGGATCCTTCTAACTGACTTGAATTTTTAAATGAAGCACATATTAAGAGGTCATCATTGACACTTGTGCATTTTTGTCAATGTAAAGTTTTCTACCTGGAGAAGTTCTGGGGAGGTGGGAGGAGCAGTGCTCAGGAGGACTCTGAGGGGAGATGACAGGGTGGGTCTGTGTGAGACAGGGCCTCAGAACGAGTGGGTGTCTGAGGGTGGGCAGAGACGGTACCCAGACGTCTGAAACCAGTGTTGATCAAGCGTGGACAGTTTCTTGCCCCACCGGAATTTGACGCCGTGACTGTGTGATTTTATTCTGCTGAAACCACTTTCAATTGATAACATAAGTTTCAGATGTTCGAGATGAATAAGGATGTGTTATCTTCATAAAATTAGTTTCGTGTATTTATATGAACATGAGTACATGAATGTTATTCTAAATCTTAATAAAAACGAATTGAAGACCAATTGAATTTAATAGAAGTTTTATTTATTTAAATGAATGAATTCTTTCCTTATTGTGACTTAGTAATGGTGACAGAGGGAGAGGCAAAAAGAGAGTGAGAAATTTCCTCTGCTGGTTCTCTTTGCAAATGGCTGAGTGGCTGGGGCTGTTCAAGGCAAAAACTAGCAGCCTGGAACTCCAACAGATTTCTCACACGTGTGTCAGTGTACCAGGACTTGGATCTTCACCCATGGCTTTGGCAGGCACATTAGCAGGGATCTAGATCAGAAGCAGAGCAGCCAGGATGTGAACCCACAGCTCTATAGACTATGCTGCCGTGCCAAATAGTGGCTTAACCTACATAGCTACAATTTGGCTAGTTCTGTGTCAATTTTTGAACCCATGCTGAGATCAGTAAATAGCACAGAGTATTTATTATTTACGGAGAGAAGTCGAGACAGATAGAGAGAGGTCTTCCATCCACTGGTTCACTCCCCAGTTGGCCTCAATGGCCTGAGCCGCACCTGTCAGAGGCTAGGTGTGAGGAGCTTCTTCCAGGTCTCCCACACGGAAGCAGGGGCCCAAGGACTTGGTCCATCTTTGGCTGTTTTCCCTGGTCACAGCAGAGAGTTGAAGAAGAATTGGAGCAGCCAGGTCTCGAACCAGCGCCCATATGGGATGCTGGTTCTTCTCAGGCCATGGTGTTAATCTTCTGAGCAACAGCACCAGGCCTGCACTGATTAGGTTTTTTTGTTTGTTTTTTGACAGAGTTAGACAGTGAGAGAGAGAGAGACAGAGAGAAAGGTCTTCCTTTAACATTGGTTCACCCCCTAAATGACCGCTATGTCCAGCACACTGGGGCTGGCATGCTGCACTGCTCTGAAGCCAGAAGCCGAGTTCTTCCTCCTGGTCTCCCATGTGGGTGCAGGACACAAGACTTGGGCCATTCTCCACTGCCTTGCCGGGACACAGAGGAGAGTTGAACTGGAAGAGGAGCAACTGGGACAGAATACGGAGCCACAATCAGGACTAGAACCCGGGGTTCCAGCGCCACAGGCAGAGGATTAGCCAAGTGAGCTAAGGCGCCAGTCCTGATTAGGTTTTAAACAGCTTCAGGCAGGCACTGAGGGGATTGTACCCAGACCCCCTCAGGTGATCTCACTTAATCTATTTGGCACAATGGAATGCCTTTTTTCACTTTTCACATACCTTTGAATATTAACATTTATGTTGTGAACCTGACACAATTGATTATTTTGATATTGTCATTGCTGAATGGCTAGGATTTCTTAGCTTGTGTCTATAAAATTGAATCCTATTGATTACTCTCTTCATATGGAAAACATTTCCTTTTATCTCTTTCTTTCTTTTCCTGATGTCTTTCCTCATTTGAAAGGCAAACCTACGTGGAGGCAGAGGCAGAGAGAGAACGTTCTTCCATCTGATGGTGCACTCCCCATATGGCTACAATGGCAGGAGCTGAGCCAATCCGAAGCCAGGAGCCAGGAGCCTCCTGCTGGTCTCCCACTTGGGTGCAGGGGCCCAAGGACCTGGGCCATCCTCCACTTCTCTGCCAGACCACAGCAGAGAGCTGGATAGGAAGTGGAGTAGCTGGGACAGGAACCGGCATCCATATGGCATGCCAGCACTTCAGGTGGCAGCTTTACTGGCTATGCCACAGCACCGGATCCAAGTGGAAAACTGTTCTAGAAATGTCAACATGCAGCTTGTTTGATTCTGCAGCTGGAAATCTAGGCAGGGTCTTATTGACACATTTGGGTGGTAATTGGGCTGGAGGAGATGGGGTCCAGTCCCCTGCCTTTTGTCCCAGTGTCCTCTCACACTGTATTTCTGCATTGGACACTAAAAACGGACCTTACATCCGCGTCACACCACCACCACCACCACAGGTGAAAACTGATGCTTGCACTGGTGATTGACAGGAGAAAGGAATTCCTCCCTCCAATAGGCATGAGCCCCGCCCTCAGGAGGGGCTTTAAAAGGCAGATGGAGCAGGGCTATCCTCCCTCTCTGCACACTTGAGCCTGGAACCTTGAACTTCAGGATGGCACAGGAAAGTGCAGACCAGGAAGCTCTTGGGCTGTCAGTTGAGCTGCCCTCTTCCCCACAAAGGTCTTTTAAAGATGGGGGCACAGATGAAGAGGAGCAACCACCACAAGGACAAGGTGAGACACTGTTTTCTGATTTCCCTGAGAGCTGCCTGCAAAGGCAAGGTAGGTCCTTGGGATGTCAGGGTGAGTGCGGAAAGTGGTTTGGAACCTGGCAGCTGGTCTGTGTGTGTGATGGAGGGTTTCATTTCGAAGTGGGAAATGGGAAGTAGCTGGTAGCTCCAGGGGCCTATTGAGAAATGTGGCAGCAATGAACCTATGGAACTCTAATGTGCTCATTTTCCTTTGATCCTGGCTTAACTGGCTCAGCCAACAGGATGCCAGGAACTTGAAATCTGAGACAAAATGGGGGCCGGTGGGATCAAATGCATACATGTTATTAGTTTTTCATTCTCATGACAAATATCTGAGGCATGTCACTAAAGAAGGAACGTTTCTTTCAAACCACAAGAAAAGTCTTCATGTCCCTAATAGTTCATGGCCCGACTGCTCTGGCATTTTATGAGGGTAGGGGAGGATTCAGAAGGAGTATGGAGGAAAACTCACATGACAACCCAATCTGTCAGGGAGCTTGCTGTGCACGTGATCTCTCCTTATTCAGATACCAAGATTTCAACAGCCGGGCTCCCCCTTCCCAACATCACCCAGTCTAAACATTGTCCACATCTCAGGTTATTCCCCACCCTTGATCCATTTCTATTTTCATTAGTTTCCCCTTAATACTTTTTATTAAAGAGATTTGTTCATTTATCTGAAAGAGGTACACAGAAGGAGAAGCAGAGTTTGAGAGAGATCTTCCATCTGCTGCTTCACTCCCAATTGGCAGCAACAGCCAAAACTGCGCTGGTCTATAACCAGGAGCCAGGAGCTTCTTCCACATCTCCTTCAACGGTGCAGGGGCTCAAGAACTTGAGCTATCTTCCCCTGCTTTCCCAGGCCATAGCAGAGAGCTGGATTGGAAGTGGAGCAGCTGGGACTCGAACCAGTTCTGTAATGGGATGGCAGCACTGCAGACCGTGGGTTTTCCTACTATGCCACAGAGCTGGCCCCTTCCCCTTAATACTTGAAATACTAAGTTCGATTTTGTAGACAAAGAGATTCACAAACAACCTTTGGAGGACACAAATTTTATACACGTGGGGAATTTTTATTTTATTTCGTGGGGAAACTCAGGCATACGTACTCTCTTTTGATGTAGGATCCAAGCCCAGTCCACATGAGGAGAAGTCCCAGGAAAGGAAGCTCAGAGGCAGAAGCAGCGTTGCCAGGGCAGGTAAGTTCAGACTCACCCGGAGCGAGAAGGTCACAGGGTGCTGTGGCACAGTCTTCTCTGGGAGACAGGGGCCCTGAGACCAGATGGGTCAGCAGCACCTCAGAGATGCTGGGGTACGGGCACCAGAGGGGAAGGGAGCGCTGGTGGGAGGCGCTGCTCCCTGTGTCCTGGGTAGACCTGGGCTGTGGCTGTGCATTTGGAGGCAGGCACTCCAACTCCCTGTGTTTTGCAGAATCAGAGTCCAGCTGTGACGGGGTGAGCTCCAGGAAGAGGACAATCAGTTCTGAGGACAGCAGCCACACGGGGACAGGTAGCATCGTGCTTTCTCTCCCTAGAGGGTCAGGACCAGGGAGCTTATCCAAGGTTGGGAAGGGAGGGGTTGTCAGAGATTGAGAGCAGTTTCGAGATCCCAAGAGCGTGTGAGGGGGAGGGTGGGTGCTGCCTGGGTTCCTGCTGGAGTCCATTGTGGGGAAGGAAGTGCAGGATTCGGTGGGGTTCACGTGAAGGGGGCAGGACTTAGGTTTTAGGGCCCAAGGAGCTGTGCTGAGTGTCTCCCGTGTGTCTCTGCAGGCAGCTGTGTGCAAGAGCTCAGCGCGACTTTGCAAAAGAAAGCAAAACCTTCGGACGATGGAAATGACAGAGGAATTCAGGAGGCGCATGCGGAACCTCGCAGGGGATCCTCCAGGGCCCGCCCTGGGCACAAGAGGAGGCGCAGGTCCAGGTCCCCAGCAGACCACCCACCGCCCCTTCGGAAGAGCCTGGTGACCTCCCTGCGCTCTCTGTCTGAGGCCATTTATGAAGATTTAGCCCGGGTGCAGGCGCAGCAGGCGCAGTTCCCGCTGACCCAGGAGCAGCTGTTTGCGCTGGCACAGCTCCGCGGGCCTCTATGCAGCGCCATGCAGAGCTGCTATGCGCTGGCCTCGCAGGCGGCCTGGGCCTTCCCTGCCCAGGGCTGGCTCCTCCCGGCCCAAGCCCCGGCCTCCGCCCGGGCCCCGGCCCCGGCCCCGGAGCACATGCCTGCTGTCCAGTCGCGGGCACCTGCTCAGAGCTCCTCCCAGGAGGGGGAAGGCCAGCCCTCTGCTGAGCAGGAAGAACCTGAGGCACACAGGGCATCAGACTAATCTTGTGCTGGGGAGCCCGCATGGTGGACACTAGAGGGCGCATCTCTGACACACAGAAAGACTTGCTGCTGCTACTTCTCCGCAAGCCCAGCAGAGACCCTGTAGTCGGGATGAGCTGATGCCTGAGGGAATCTGGGTGGCCATAGGAAAGGAACTCGAGCGACTTCCTCGGAATCAGGAACCTGTTCTTTCCTTGACAGAAGAATGTCGGTTTTCACATTACCAATCTGGATCCTTCTAACTGACTTGAATTTTTAAATGAAGCACATATTAAGAGGTCATCATTGACACTTGTGCATTTTTGTCAATGTAAAGTTTTCTACCTGGAGAAGTTCTGGGGAGGTGGGAGGAGCAGTGCTCAGGAGGACTCTGAGGGGAGATGACAGGGTGGGTCTGTGTGAGACAGGGCCTCAGAACGAGTGGGTGTCTGAGGGTGGGCAGAGACGGTACCCAGACGTCTGAAACCAGTGTTGATCAAGCGTGGACAGTTTCTTGCCCCACCGGAATTTGACGCCGTGACTGTGTGATTTTATTCTGCTGAAACCACTTTCAATTGATAACATAAGTTTCAGATGTTCGAGATGAATAAGGATGTGTTATCTTCATAAAATTAGTTTCGTGTATTTATATGAACATGAGTACATGAATGTTATTCTAAATCTTAATAAAAACGAATTGAAGACCAATTGAATTTAATAGAAGTTTTATTTATTTAAATGAATGAATTCTTTCCTTATTGTGACTTAGTAATGGTGACAGAGGGAGAGGCAAAAAGAGAGTGAGAAATTTCCTCTGCTGGTTCTCTTTGCAAATGGCTGAGTGGCTGGGGCTGTTCAAGGCAAAAACTAGCAGCCTGGAACTCCAACAGATTTCTCACACGTGTGTCAGTGTACCAGGACTTGGATCTTCACCCATGGCTTTGGCAGGCACATTAGCAGGGATCTAGATCAGAAGCAGAGCAGCCAGGATGTGAACCCACAGCTCTATAGACTATGCTGCCGTGCCAAATAGTGGCTTAACCTACATAGCTACAATTTGGCTAGTTCTGTGTCAATTTTTGAACCCATGCTGAGATCAGTAAATAGCACAGAGTATTTATTATTTACGGAGAGAAGTCGAGACAGATAGAGAGAGGTCTTCCATCCACTGGTTCACTCCCCAGTTGGCCTCAATGGCCTGAGCCGCACCTGTCAGAGGCTAGGTGTGAGGAGCTTCTTCCAGGTCTCCCACACGGAAGCAGGGGCCCAAGGACTTGGTCCATCTTTGGCTGTTTTCCCTGGTCACAGCAGAGAGTTGAAGAAGAATTGGAGCAGCCAGGTCTCGAACCAGCGCCCATATGGGATGCTGGTTCTTCTCAGGCCATGGTGTTAATCTTCTGAGCAACAGCACCAGGCCTGCACTGATTAGGTTTTTTTGTTTGTTTTTTGACAGAGTTAGACAGTGAGAGAGAGAGAGACAGAGAGAAAGGTCTTCCTTTAACATTGGTTCACCCCCTAAATGACCGCTATGTCCAGCACACTGGGGCTGGCATGCTGCACTGCTCTGAAGCCAGAAGCCGAGTTCTTCCTCCTGGTCTCCCATGTGGGTGCAGGACACAAGACTTGGGCCATTCTCCACTGCCTTGCCGGGACACAGAGGAGAGTTGAACTGGAAGAGGAGCAACTGGGACAGAATACGGAGCCACAATCAGGACTAGAACCCGGGGTTCCAGCGCCACAGGCAGAGGATTAGCCAAGTGAGCTAAGGCGCCAGTCCTGATTAGGTTTTAAACAGCTTCAGGCAGGCACTGAGGGGATTGTACCCAGACCCCCTCAGGTGATCTCACTTAATCTATTTGGCACAATGGAATGCCTTTTTTCACTTTTCACATACCTTTGAATATTAACATTTATGTTGTGAACCTGACACAATTGATTATTTTGATATTGTCATTGCTGAATGGCTAGGATTTCTTAGCTTGTGTCTATAAAATTGAATCCTATTGATTACTCTCTTCATATGGAAAACATTTCCTTTTATCTCTTTCTTTCTTTTCCTGATGTCTTTCCTCATTTGAAAGGCAAACCTACGTGGAGGCAGAGGCAGAGAGAGAACGTTCTTCCATCTGATGGTGCACTCCCCATATGGCTACAATGGCAGGAGCTGAGCCAATCCGAAGCCAGGAGCCAGGAGCCTCCTGCTGGTCTCCCACTTGGGTGCAGGGGCCCAAGGACCTGGGCCATCCTCCACTTCTCTGCCAGACCACAGCAGAGAGCTGGATAGGAAGTGGAGTAGCTGGGACAGGAACCGGCATCCATATGGCATGCCAGCACTTCAGGTGGCAGCTTTACTGGCTATGCCACAGCACCGGATCCAAGTGGAAAACTGTTCTAGAAATGTCAACATGCAGCTTGTTTGATTCTGCAGCTGGAAATCTAGGCAGGGTCTTATTGACACATTTGGGTGGTAATTGGGCTGGAGGAGATGGGGTCCAGTCCCCTGCCTTTTGTCCCAGTGTCCTCTCACACTGTATTTCTGCATTGGACACTAAAAACGGACCTTACATCCGCGTCACACCACCACCACCACCACAGGTGAAAACTGATGCTTGCACTGGTGATTGACAGGAGAAAGGAATTCCTCCCTCCAATAGGCATGAGCCCCGCCCTCAGGAGGGGCTTTAAAAGGCAGATGGAGCAGGGCTATCCTCCCTCTCTGCACACTTGAGCCTGGAACCTTGAACTTCAGGATGGCACAGGAAAGTGCAGACCAGGAAGCTCTTGGGCTGTCAGTTGAGCTGCCCTCTTCCCCACAAAGGTCTTTTAAAGATGGGGGCACAGATGAAGAGGAGCAACCACCACAAGGACAAGGTGAGACACTGTTTTCTGATTTCCCTGAGAGCTGCCTGCAAAGGCAAGGTAGGTCCTTGGGATGTCAGGGTGAGTGCGGAAAGTGGTTTGGAACCTGGCAGCTGGTCTGTGTGTGTGATGGAGGGTTTCATTTCGAAGTGGGAAATGGGAAGTAGCTGGTAGCTCCAGGGGCCTATTGAGAAATGTGGCAGCAATGAACCTATGGAACTCTAATGTGCTCATTTTCCTTTGATCCTGGCTTAACTGGCTCAGCCAACAGGATGCCAGGAACTTGAAATCTGAGACAAAATGGGGGCCGGTGGGATCAAATGCATACATGTTATTAGTTTTTCATTCTCATGACAAATATCTGAGGCATGTCACTAAAGAAGGAACGTTTCTTTCAAACCACAAGAAAAGTCTTCATGTCCCTAATAGTTCATGGCCCGACTGCTCTGGCATTTTATGAGGGTAGGGGAGGATTCAGAAGGAGTATGGAGGAAAACTCACATGACAACCCAATCTGTCAGGGAGCTTGCTGTGCACGTGATCTCTCCTTATTCAGATACCAAGATTTCAACAGCCGGGCTCCCCCTTCCCAACATCACCCAGTCTAAACATTGTCCACATCTCAGGTTATTCCCCACCCTTGATCCATTTCTATTTTCATTAGTTTCCCCTTAATACTTTTTATTAAAGAGATTTGTTCATTTATCTGAAAGAGGTACACAGAAGGAGAAGCAGAGTTTGAGAGAGATCTTCCATCTGCTGCTTCACTCCCAATTGGCAGCAACAGCCAAAACTGCGCTGGTCTATAACCAGGAGCCAGGAGCTTCTTCCACATCTCCTTCAACGGTGCAGGGGCTCAAGAACTTGAGCTATCTTCCCCTGCTTTCCCAGGCCATAGCAGAGAGCTGGATTGGAAGTGGAGCAGCTGGGACTCGAACCAGTTCTGTAATGGGATGGCAGCACTGCAGACCGTGGGTTTTCCTACTATGCCACAGAGCTGGCCCCTTCCCCTTAATACTTGAAATACTAAGTTCGATTTTGTAGACAAAGAGATTCACAAACAACCTTTGGAGGACACAAATTTTATACACGTGGGGAATTTTTATTTTATTTCGTGGGGAAACTCAGGCATACGTACTCTCTTTTGATGTAGGATCCAAGCCCAGTCCACATGAGGAGAAGTCCCAGGAAAGGAAGCTCAGAGGCAGAAGCAGCGTTGCCAGGGCAGGTAAGTTCAGACTCACCCGGAGCGAGAAGGTCACAGGGTGCTGTGGCACAGTCTTCTCTGGGAGACAGGGGCCCTGAGACCAGATGGGTCAGCAGCACCTCAGAGATGCTGGGGTACGGGCACCAGAGGGGAAGGGAGCGCTGGTGGGAGGCGCTGCTCCCTGTGTCCTGGGTAGACCTGGGCTGTGGCTGTGCATTTGGAGGCAGGCACTCCAACTCCCTGTGTTTTGCAGAATCAGAGTCCAGCTGTGACGGGGTGAGCTCCAGGAAGAGGACAATCAGTTCTGAGGACAGCAGCCACACGGGGACAGGTAGCATCGTGCTTTCTCTCCCTAGAGGGTCAGGACCAGGGAGCTTATCCAAGGTTGGGAAGGGAGGGGTTGTCAGAGATTGAGAGCAGTTTCGAGATCCCAAGAGCGTGTGAGGGGGAGGGTGGGTGCTGCCTGGGTTCCTGCTGGAGTCCATTGTGGGGAAGGAAGTGCAGGATTCGGTGGGGTTCACGTGAAGGGGGCAGGACTTAGGTTTTAGGGCCCAAGGAGCTGTGCTGAGTGTCTCCCGTGTGTCTCTGCAGGCAGCTGTGTGCAAGAGCTCAGCGCGACTTTGCAAAAGAAAGCAAAACCTTCGGACGATGGAAATGACAGAGGAATTCAGGAGGCGCATGCGGAACCTCGCAGGGGATCCTCCAGGGCCCGCCCTGGGCACAAGAGGAGGCGCAGGTCCAGGTCCCCAGCAGACCACCCACCGCCCCTTCGGAAGAGCCTGGTGACCTCCCTGCGCTCTCTGTCTGAGGCCATTTATGAAGATTTAGCCCGGGTGCAGGCGCAGCAGGCGCAGTTCCCGCTGACCCAGGAGCAGCTGTTTGCGCTGGCACAGCTCCGCGGGCCTCTATGCAGCGCCATGCAGAGCTGCTATGCGCTGGCCTCGCAGGCGGCCTGGGCCTTCCCTGCCCAGGGCTGGCTCCTCCCGGCCCAAGCCCCGGCCTCCGCCCGGGCCCCGGCCCCGGCCCCGGAGCACATGCCTGCTGTCCAGTCGCGGGCACCTGCTCAGAGCTCCTCCCAGGAGGGGGAAGGCCAGCCCTCTGCTGAGCAGGAAGAACCTGAGGCACACAGGGCATCAGACTAATCTTGTGCTGGGGAGCCCGCATGGTGGACACTAGAGGGCGCATCTCTGACACACAGAAAGACTTGCTGCTGCTACTTCTCCGCAAGCCCAGCAGAGACCCTGTAGTCGGGATGAGCTGATGCCTGAGGGAATCTGGGTGGCCATAGGAAAGGAACTCGAGCGACTTCCTCGGAATCAGGAACCTGTTCTTTCCTTGACAGAAGAATGTCGGTTTTCACATTACCAATCTGGATCCTTCTAACTGACTTGAATTTTTAAATGAAGCACATATTAAGAGGTCATCATTGACACTTGTGCATTTTTGTCAATGTAAAGTTTTCTACCTGGAGAAGTTCTGGGGAGGTGGGAGGAGCAGTGCCCAGGAGGACTCTGTGTGGAGATGACAGGGTGGGTCTGTGTGAGACAGGGCCTCAGAACGAGTGGGTGTCTGAGGGTGGGCAGAGACGGTACCCAGACGTCTGAAACCAGTGTTGATCAAGCGTGGACAGTTTCTTGCCCCACCGGAATTTGACGCCGTGACTGTGTGATTTTATTCTGCTGAAACCACTTTCAATTGATAACATAAGTTTCAGATGTTCGAGATGAATAAGGATGTGTTATCTTCATAAAATTAGTTTCGTGTATTTATATGAACATGAGTACATGAATGTTATTCTAAATCTTAATAAAAACGAATTGAAGACCAATTGAATTTAATAGAAGTTTTATTTATTTAAATGAATGAATTCTTTCCTTATTGTGACTTAGTAATGGTGACAGAGGGAGAGGCAAAAAGAGAGTGAGAAATTTCCTCTGCTGGTTCTCTTTGCAAATGGCTGAGTGGCTGGGGCTGTTCAAGGCAAAAACTAGCAGCCTGGAACTCCAACAGATTTCTCACACGTGTGTCAGTGTACCAGGACTTGGATCTTCACCCATGGCTTTGGCAGGCACATTAGCAGGGATCTAGATCAGAAGCAGAGCAGCCAGGATGTGAACCCACAGCTCTATAGACTATGCTGCCGTGCCAAATAGTGGCTTAACCTACATAGCTACAATTTGGCTAGTTCTGTGTCAATTTTTGAACCCATGCTGAGATCAGTAAATAGCACAGAGTATTTATTATTTACGGAGAGAAGTCGAGACAGATAGAGAGAGGTCTTCCATCCACTGGTTCACTCCCCAGTTGGCCTCAATGGCCTGAGCCGCACCTGTCAGAGGCTAGGTGTGAGGAGCTTCTTCCAGGTCTCCCACACGGAAGCAGGGGCCCAAGGACTTGGTCCATCTTTGGCTGTTTTCCCTGGTCACAGCAGAGAGTTGAAGAAGAATTGGAGCAGCCAGGTCTCGAACCAGCGCCCATATGGGATGCTGGTTCTTCTCAGGCCATGGTGTTAATCTTCTGAGCAACAGCACCAGGCCTGCACTGATTAGGTTTTTTTGTTTGTTTTTTGACAGAGTTAGACAGTGAGAGAGAGAGAGACAGAGAGAAAGGTCTTCCTTTAACATTGGTTCACCCCTTAAATGACCGCTATGTCCAGCACACTGGGGCTGGCATGCTGCACTGCTCTGAAGCCAGAAGCCGAGTTCTTCCTCCTGGTCTCCCATGTGGGTGCAGGACACAAGACTTGGGCCATTCTCCACTGCCTTGCCGGGACACAGAGGAGAGTTGAACTGGAAGAGGAGCAACTGGGACAGAATACGGAGCCACAATCAGGACTAGAACCCGGGGTTCCAGCGCCACAGGCAGAGGATTAGCCAAGTGAGCTAAGGCGCCAGTCCTGATTAGGTTTTAAACAGCTTCAGGCAGGCACTGAGGGGATTGTACCCAGACCCCCTCAGGTGATCTCACTTAATCTATTTGGCACAATGGAATGCCTTTTTTCACTTTTCACATACCTTTGAATATTAACATTTATGTTGTGAACCTGACACAATTGATTATTTTGATATTGTCATTGCTGAATGGCTAGGATTTCTTAGCTTGTGTCTATAAAATTGAATCCTATTGATTACTCTCTTCATATGGAAAACATTTCCTTTTATCTCTTTCTTTCTTTTCCTGATGTCTTTCCTCATTTGAAAGGCAAACCTACGTGGAGGCAGAGGCAGAGAGAGAACGTTCTTCCATCTGATGGTGCACTCCCCATATGGCTACAATGGCAGGAGCTGAGCCAATCCGAAGCCAGGAGCCAGGAGCCTCCTGCTGGTCTCCCACTTGGGTGCAGGGGCCCAAGGACCTGGGCCATCCTCCACTTCTCTGCCAGACCACAGCAGAGAGCTGGATAGGAAGTGGAGTAGCTGGGACAGGAACCGGCATCCATATGGCATGCCAGCACTTCAGGTGGCAGCTTTACTGGCTATGCCACAGCACCGGATCCAAGTGGAAAACTGTTCTAGAAATGTCAACATGCAGCTTGTTTGATTCTGCAGCTGGAAATCTAGGCAGGGTCTTATTGACACATTTGGGTGGTAATTGGGCTGGAGGAGATGGGGTCCAGTCCCCTGCCTTTTGTCCCAGTGTCCTCTCACACTGTATTTCTGCATTGGACACTAAAAACGGACCTTACATCCGCGTCACACCACCACCACCACCACAGGTGAAAACTGATGCTTGCACTGGTGATTGACAGGAGAAAGGAATTCCTCCCTCCAATAGGCATGAGCCCCGCCCTCAGGAGGGGCTTTAAAAGGCAGATGGAGCAGGGCTATCCTCCCTCTCTGCACACTTGAGCCTGGAACCTTGAACTTCAGGATGGCACAGGAAAGTGCAGACCAGGAAGCTCTTGGGCTGTCAGTTGAGCTGCCCTCTTCCCCACAAAGGTCTTTTAAAGATGGGGGCACAGATGAAGAGGAGCAACCACCACAAGGACAAGGTGAGACACTGTTTTCTGATTTCCCTGAGAGCTGCCTGCAAAGGCAAGGTAGGTCCTTGGGATGTCAGGGTGAGTGCGGAAAGTGGTTTGGAACCTGGCAGCTGGTCTGTGTGTGTGATGGAGGGTTTCATTTCGAAGTGGGAAATGGGAAGTAGCTGGTAGCTCCAGGGGCCTATTGAGAAATGTGGCAGCAATGAACCTATGGAACTCTAATGTGCTCATTTTCCTTTGATCCTGGCTTAACTGGCTCAGCCAACAGGATGCCAGGAACTTGAAATCTGAGACAAAATGGGGGCCGGTGGGATCAAATGCATACATGTTATTAGTTTTTCATTCTCATGACAAATATCTGAGGCATGTCACTAAAGAAGGAACGTTTCTTTCAAACCACAAGAAAAGTCTTCATGTCCCTAATAGTTCATGGCCCGACTGCTCTGGCATTTTATGAGGGTAGGGGAGGATTCAGAAGGAGTATGGAGGAAAACTCACATGACAACCCAATCTGTCAGGGAGCTTGCTGTGCACGTGATCTCTCCTTATTCAGATACCAAGATTTCAACAGCCGGGCTCCCCCTTCCCAACATCACCCAGTCTAAACATTGTCCACATCTCAGGTTATTCCCCACCCTTGATCCATTTCTATTTTCATTAGTTTCCCCTTAATACTTTTTATTAAAGAGATTTGTTCATTTATCTGAAAGAGGTACACAGAAGGAGAAGCAGAGTTTGAGAGAGATCTTCCATCTGCTGCTTCACTCCCAATTGGCAGCAACAGCCAAAACTGCGCTGGTCTATAACCAGGAGCCAGGAGCTTCTTCCACATCTCCTTCAACGGTGCAGGGGCTCAAGAACTTGAGCTATCTTCCCCTGCTTTCCCAGGCCATAGCAGAGAGCTGGATTGGAAGTGGAGCAGCTGGGACTCGAACCAGTTCTGTAATGGGATGGCAGCACTGCAGACCGTGGGTTTTCCTACTATGCCACAGAGCTGGCCCCTTCCCCTTAATACTTGAAATACTAAGTTCGATTTTGTAGACAAAGAGATTCACAAACAACCTTTGGAGGACACAAATTTTATACACGTGGGGAATTTTTATTTTATTTCGTGGGGAAACTCAGGCATACGTACTCTCTTTTGATGTAGGATCCAAGCCCAGTCCACATGAGGAGAAGTCCCAGGAAAGGAAGCTCAGAGGCAGAAGCAGCGTTGCCAGGGCAGGTAAGTTCAGACTCACCCGGAGCGAGAAGGTCACAGGGTGCTGTGGCACAGTCTTCTCTGGGAGACAGGGGCCCTGAGACCAGATGGGTCAGCAGCACCTCAGAGATGCTGGGGTACGGGCACCAGAGGGGAAGGGAGCGCTGGTGGGAGGCGCTGCTCCCTGTGTCCTGGGTAGACCTGGGCTGTGGCTGTGCATTTGGAGGCAGGCACTCCAACTCCCTGTGTTTTGCAGAATCAGAGTCCAGCTGTGACGGGGTGAGCTCCAGGAAGAGGACAATCAGTTCTGAGGACAGCAGCCACACGGGGACAGGTAGCATCGTGCTTTCTCTCCCTAGAGGGTCAGGACCAGGGAGCTTATCCAAGGTTGGGAAGGGAGGGGTTGTCAGAGATTGAGAGCAGTTTCGAGATCCCAAGAGCGTGTGAGGGGGAGGGTGGGTGCTGCCTGGGTTCCTGCTGGAGTCCATTGTGGGGAAGGAAGTGCAGGATTCGGTGGGGTTCACGTGAAGGGGGCAGGACTTAGGTTTTAGGGCCCAAGGAGCTGTGCTGAGTGTCTCCCGTGTGTCTCTGCAGGCAGCTGTGTGCAAGAGCTCAGCGCGACTTTGCAAAAGAAAGCAAAACCTTCGGACGATGGAAATGACAGAGGAATTCAGGAGGCGCATGCGGAACCTCGCAGGGGATCCTCCAGGGCCCGCCCTGGGCACAAGAGGAGGCGCAGGTCCAGGTCCCCAGCAGACCACCCACCGCCCCTTCGGAAGAGCCTGGTGACCTCCCTGCGCTCTCTGTCTGAGGCCATTTATGAAGATTTAGCCCGGGTGCAGGCGCAGCAGGCGCAGTTCCCGCTGACCCAGGAGCAGCTGTTTGCGCTGGCACAGCTCCGCGGGCCTCTATGCAGCGCCATGCAGAGCTGCTATGCGCTGGCCTCGCAGGCGGCCTGGGCCTTCCCTGCCCAGGGCTGGCTCCTCCCGGCCCAAGCCCCGGCCTCTGCCCGGGCCCCGGCCCCGGCCCCGGCCCCGGAGCACATGCCTGCTGTCCAGTCGCTGGCACCTGCTCAGAGCTCCTCCCAGGAGGGGGAAGGCCAGCCCTCTGCTGAGCAGGAAGAACCTGAGGCACACAGGGCATCAGACTAATCTTGTGCTGGGGAGCCCGCATGGTGGACACTAGAGGGCGCATCTCTGACACACAGAAAGACTTGCTGCTGCTACTTCTCCGCAAGCCCAGCAGAGACCCTGTAGTCGGGATGAGCTGATGCCTGAGGGAATCTGGGTGGCCATAGGAAAGGAACTCGAGCGACTTCCTCGGAATCAGGAACCTGTTCTTTCCTTGACAGAAGAATGTCGGTTTTCACATTACCAATCTGGATCCTTCTAACTGACTTGAATTTTTAAATGAAGCACATATTAAGAGGTCATCATTGACACTTGTGCATTTTTGTCAATGTAAAGTTTTCTACCTGGAGAAGTTCTGGGGAGGTGGGAGGAGCAGTGCCCAGGAGGACTCTGTGTGGAGATGACAGGGTGGGTCTGTGTGAGACAGGGCCTCAGAACGAGTGGGTGTCTGAGGGTGGGCAGAGACGGTACCCAGACGTCTGAAACCAGTGTTGATCAAGCGTGGACAGTTTCTTGCCCCACCGGAATTTGACGCCGTGACTGTGTGATTTTATTCTGCTGAAACCACTTTCAATTGATAACATAAGTTTCAGATGTTCGAGATGAATAAGGATGTGTTATCTTCATAAAATTAGTTTCGTGTATTTATATGAACATGAGTACATGAATGTTATTCTAAATCTTAATAAAAACGAATTGAAGACCAATTGAATTTAATAGAAGTTTTATTTATTTAAATGAATGAATTCTTTCCTTATTGTGACTTAGTAATGGTGACAGAGGGAGAGGCAAAAAGAGAGTGAGAAATTTCCTCTGCTGGTTCTCTTTGCAAATGGCTGAGTGGCTGGGGCTGTTCAAGGCAAAAACTAGCAGCCTGGAACTCCAACAGATTTCTCACACGTGTGTCAGTGTACCAGGACTTGGATCTTCACCCATGGCTTTGGCAGGCACATTAGCAGGGATCTAGATCAGAAGCAGAGCAGCCAGGATGTGAACCCACAGCTCTATAGACTATGCTGCCGTGCCAAATAGTGGCTTAACCTACATAGCTACAATTTGGCTAGTTCTGTGTCAATTTTTGAACCCATGCTGAGATCAGTAAATAGCACAGAGTATTTATTATTTACGGAGAGAAGTCGAGACAGATAGAGAGAGGTCTTCCATCCACTGGTTCACTCCCCAGTTGGCCTCAATGGCCTGAGCCGCACCTGTCAGAGGCTAGGTGTGAGGAGCTTCTTCCAGGTCTCCCACACGGAAGCAGGGGCCCAAGGACTTGGTCCATCTTTGGCTGTTTTCCCTGGTCACAGCAGAGAGTTGAAGAAGAATTGGAGCAGCCAGGTCTCGAACCAGCGCCCATATGGGATGCTGGTTCTTCTCAGGCCATGGTGTTAATCTTCTGAGCAACAGCACCAGGCCTGCACTGATTAGGTTTTTTTGTTTGTTTTTTGACAGAGTTAGACAGTGAGAGAGAGAGAGACAGAGAGAAAGGTCTTCCTTTAACATTGGTTCACCCCCTAAATGACCGCTATGTCCAGCACACTGGGGCTGGCATGCTGCACTGCTCTGAAGCCAGAAGCCGAGTTCTTCCTCCTGGTCTCCCATGTGGGTGCAGGACACAAGACTTGGGCCATTCTCCACTGCCTTGCCGGGACACAGAGGAGAGTTGAACTGGAAGAGGAGCAACTGGGACAGAATACGGAGCCACAATCAGGACTAGAACCCGGGGTTCCAGCGCCACAGGCAGAGGATTAGCCAAGTGAGCTAAGGCGCCAGTCCTGATTAGGTTTTAAACAGCTTCAGGCAGGCACTGAGGGGATTGTACCCAGACCCCCTCAGGTGATCTCACTTAATCTATTTGGCACAATGGAATGCCTTTTTTCACTTTTCACATACCTTTGAATATTAACATTTATGTTGTGAACCTGACACAATTGATTATTTTGATATTGTCATTGCTGAATGGCTAGGATTTCTTAGCTTGTGTCTATAAAATTGAATCCTATTGATTACTCTCTTCATATGGAAAACATTTCCTTTTATCTCTTTCTTTCTTTTCCTGATGTCTTTCCTCATTTGAAAGGCAAACCTACGTGGAGGCAGAGGCAGAGAGAGAACGTTCTTCCATCTGATGGTGCACTCCCCATATGGCTACAATGGCAGGAGCTGAGCCAATCCGAAGCCAGGAGCCAGGAGCCTCCTGCTGGTCTCCCACTTGGGTGCAGGGGCCCAAGGACCTGGGCCATCCTCCACTTCTCTGCCAGACCACAGCAGAGAGCTGGATAGGAAGTGGAGTAGCTGGGACAGGAACCGGCATCCATATGGCATGCCAGCACTTCAGGTGGCAGCTTTACTGGCTATGCCACAGCACCGGATCCAAGTGGAAAACTGTTCTAGAAATGTCAACATGCAGCTTGTTTGATTCTGCAGCTGGAAATCTAGGCAGGGTCTTATTGACACATTTGGGTGGTAATTGGGCTGGAGGAGATGGGGTCCAGTCCCCTGCCTTTTGTCCCAGTGTCCTCTCACACTGTATTTCTGCATTGGACACTAAAAACGGACCTTACATCCGCGTCACACCACCACCACCACCACAGGTGAAAACTGATGCTTGCACTGGTGATTGACAGGAGAAAGGAATTCCTCCCTCCAATAGGCATGAGCCCCGCCCTCAGGAGGGGCTTTAAAAGGCAGATGGAGCAGGGCTATCCTCCCTCTCTGCACACTTGAGCCTGGAACCTTGAACTTCAGGATGGCACAGGAAAGTGCAGACCAGGAAGCTCTTGGGCTGTCAGTTGAGCTGCCCTCTTCCCCACAAAGGTCTTTTAAAGATGGGGGCACAGATGAAGAGGAGCAACCACCACAAGGACAAGGTGAGACACTGTTTTCTGATTTCCCTGAGAGCTGCCTGCAAAGGCAAGGTAGGTCCTTGGGATGTCAGGGTGAGTGCGGAAAGTGGTTTGGAACCTGGCAGCTGGTCTGTGTGTGTGATGGAGGGTTTCATTTCGAAGTGGGAAATGGGAAGTAGCTGGTAGCTCCAGGGGCCTATTGAGAAATGTGGCAGCAATGAACCTATGGAACTCTAATGTGCTCATTTTCCTTTGATCCTGGCTTAACTGGCTCAGCCAACAGGATGCCAGGAACTTGAAATCTGAGACAAAATGGGGGCCGGTGGGATCAAATGCATACATGTTATTAGTTTTTCATTCTCATGACAAATATCTGAGGCATGTCACTAAAGAAGGAACGTTTCTTTCAAACCACAAGAAAAGTCTTCATGTCCCTAATAGTTCATGGCCCGACTGCTCTGGCATTTTATGAGGGTAGGGGAGGATTCAGAAGGAGTATGGAGGAAAACTCACATGACAACCCAATCTGTCAGGGAGCTTGCTGTGCACGTGATCTCTCCTTATTCAGATACCAAGATTTCAACAGCCGGGCTCCCCCTTCCCAACATCACCCAGTCTAAACATTGTCCACATCTCAGGTTATTCCCCACCCTTGATCCATTTCTATTTTCATTAGTTTCCCCTTAATACTTTTTATTAAAGAGATTTGTTCATTTATCTGAAAGAGGTACACAGAAGGAGAAGCAGAGTTTGAGAGAGATCTTCCATCTGCTGCTTCACTCCCAATTGGCAGCAACAGCCAAAACTGCGCTGGTCTATAACCAGGAGCCAGGAGCTTCTTCCACATCTCCTTCAACGGTGCAGGGGCTCAAGAACTTGAGCTATCTTCCCCTGCTTTCCCAGGCCATAGCAGAGAGCTGGATTGGAAGTGGAGCAGCTGGGACTCGAACCAGTTCTGTAATGGGATGGCAGCACTGCAGACCGTGGGTTTTCCTACTATGCCACAGAGCTGGCCCCTTCCCCTTAATACTTGAAATACTAAGTTCGATTTTGTAGACAAAGAGATTCACAAACAACCTTTGGAGGACACAAATTTTATACACGTGGGGAATTTTTATTTTATTTCGTGGGGAAACTCAGGCATACGTACTCTCTTTTGATGTAGGATCCAAGCCCAGTCCACATGAGGAGAAGTCCCAGGAAAGGAAGCTCAGAGGCAGAAGCAGCGTTGCCAGGGCAGGTAAGTTCAGACTCACCCGGAGCGAGAAGGTCACAGGGTGCTGTGGCACAGTCTTCTCTGGGAGACAGGGGCCCTGAGACCAGATGGGTCAGCAGCACCTCAGAGATGCTGGGGTACGGGCACCAGAGGGGAAGGGAGCGCTGGTGGGAGGCGCTGCTCCCTGTGTCCTGGGTAGACCTGGGCTGTGGCTGTGCATTTGGAGGCAGGCACTCCAACTCCCTGTGTTTTGCAGAATCAGAGTCCAGCTGTGACGGGGTGAGCTCCAGGAAGAGGACAATCAGTTCTGAGGACAGCAGCCACACGGGGACAGGTAGCATCGTGCTTTCTCTCCCTAGAGGGTCAGGACCAGGGAGCTTATCCAAGGTTGGGAAGGGAGGGGTTGTCAGAGATTGAGAGCAGTTTCGAGATCCCAAGAGCGTGTGAGGGGGAGGGTGGGTGCTGCCTGGGTTCCTGCTGGAGTCCATTGTGGGGAAGGAAGTGCAGGATTCGGTGGGGTTCACGTGAAGGGGGCAGGACTTAGGTTTTAGGGCCCAAGGAGCTGTGCTGAGTGTCTCCCGTGTGTCTCTGCAGGCAGCTGTGTGCAAGAGCTCAGCGCGACTTTGCAAAAGAAAGCAAAACCTTCGGACGATGGAAATGACAGAGGAATTCAGGAGGCGCATGCGGAACCTCGCAGGGGATCCTCCAGGGCCCGCCCTGGGCACAAGAGGAGGCGCAGGTCCAGGTCCCCAGCAGACCACCCACCGCCCCTTCGGAAGAGCCTGGTGACCTCCCTGCGCTCTCTGTCTGAGGCCATTTATGAAGATTTAGCCCGGGTGCAGGCGCAGCAGGCGCAGTTCCCGCTGACCCAGGAGCAGCTGTTTGCGCTGGCACAGCTCCGCGGGCCTCTATGCAGCGCCATGCAGAGCTGCTATGCGCTGGCCTCGCAGGCGGCCTGGGCCTTCCCTGCCCAGGGCTGGCTCCTCCCGGCCCAAGCCCCGGCCTCCGCCCGGGCCCCGGCCCCGGCCCCGGAGCACATGCCTGCTGTCCAGTCGCGGGCACCTGCTCAGAGCTCCTCCCAGGAGGGGGAAGGCCAGCCCTCTGCTGAGCAGGAAGAACCTGAGGCACACAGGGCATCAGACTAATCTTGTGCTGGGGAGCCCGCATGGTGGACACTAGAGGGCGCATCTCTGACACACAGAAAGACTTGCTGCTGCTACTTCTCCGCAAGCCCAGCAGAGACCCTGTAGTCGGGATGAGCTGATGCCTGAGGGAATCTGGGTGGCCATAGGAAAGGAACTCGAGCGACTTCCTCGGAATCAGGAACCTGTTCTTTCCTTGACAGAAGAATGTCGGTTTTCACATTACCAATCTGGATCCTTCTAACTGACTTGAATTTTTAAATGAAGCACATATTAAGAGGTCATCATTGACACTTGTGCATTTTTGTCAATGTAAAGTTTTCTACCTGGAGAAGTTCTGGGGAGGTGGGAGGAGCAGTGCCCAGGAGGACTCTGTGTGGAGATGACAGGGTGGGTCTGTGTGAGACAGGGCCTCAGAACGAGTGGGTGTCTGAGGGTGGGCAGAGACGGTACCCAGACGTCTGAAACCAGTGTTGATCAAGCGTGGACAGTTTCTTGCCCCACCGGAATTTGACGCCGTGACTGTGTGATTTTATTCTGCTGAAACCACTTTCAATTGATAACATAAGTTTCAGATGTTCGAGATGAATAAGGATGTGTTATCTTCATAAAATTAGTTTCGTGTATTTATATGAACATGAGTACATGAATGTTATTCTAAATCTTAATAAAAACGAATTGAAGACCAATTGAATTTAATAGAAGTTTTATTTATTTAAATGAATGAATTCTTTCCTTATTGTGACTTAGTAATGGTGACAGAGGGAGAGGCAAAAAGAGAGTGAGAAATTTCCTCTGCTGGTTCTCTTTGCAAATGGCTGAGTGGCTGGGGCTGTTCAAGGCAAAAACTAGCAGCCTGGAACTCCAACAGATTTCTCACACGTGTGTCAGTGTACCAGGACTTGGATCTTCACCCATGGCTTTGGCAGGCACATTAGCAGGGATCTAGATCAGAAGCAGAGCAGCCAGGATGTGAACCCACAGCTCTATAGACTATGCTGCCGTGCCAAATAGTGGCTTAACCTACATAGCTACAATTTGGCTAGTTCTGTGTCAATTTTTGAACCCATGCTGAGATCAGTAAATAGCACAGAGTATTTATTATTTACGGAGAGAAGTCGAGACAGATAGAGAGAGGTCTTCCATCCACTGGTTCACTCCCCAGTTGGCCTCAATGGCCTGAGCCGCACCTGTCAGAGGCTAGGTGTGAGGAGCTTCTTCCAGGTCTCCCACACGGAAGCAGGGGCCCAAGGACTTGGTCCATCTTTGGCTGTTTTCCCTGGTCACAGCAGAGAGTTGAAGAAGAATTGGAGCAGCCAGGTCTCGAACCAGCGCCCATATGGGATGCTGGTTCTTCTCAGGCCATGGTGTTAATCTTCTGAGCAACAGCACCAGGCCTGCACTGATTAGGTTTTTTTGTTTGTTTTTTGACAGAGTTAGACAGTGAGAGAGAGAGAGACAGAGAGAAAGGTCTTCCTTTAACATTGGTTCACCCCCTAAATGACCGCTATGTCCAGCACACTGGGGCTGGCATGCTGCACTGCTCTGAAGCCAGAAGCCGAGTTCTTCCTCCTGGTCTCCCATGTGGGTGCAGGACACAAGACTTGGGCCATTCTCCACTGCCTTGCCGGGACACAGAGGAGAGTTGAACTGGAAGAGGAGCAACTGGGACAGAATACGGAGCCACAATCAGGACTAGAACCCGGGGTTCCAGCGCCACAGGCAGAGGATTAGCCAAGTGAGCTAAGGCGCCAGTCCTGATTAGGTTTTAAACAGCTTCAGGCAGGCACTGAGGGGATTGTACCCAGACCCCCTCAGGTGATCTCACTTAATCTATTTGGCACAATGGAATGCCTTTTTTCACTTTTCACATACCTTTGAATATTA